>NC_092126.1:140497024-141747024 GCF_043159975.1 Macaca nemestrina | reverse complement strand
AGACAGGGCACGAGGGCACCTGTGGTTGGGCAGTTTGTATCTGCTGGCGGTGCCTATGTTGCTTTCTGGTAGAGGCCTGGCATTGGAGGCCTTGGCCTTTGGGCTGGGGTGGCCCATGCTCCTGGTGGAGGCAAGGGAGCCGAGCTGGAGCCATGGCCAGTGAGGTGGTAACTGTTAGGCCTAACCATTGCTGTTGAAGGATTTGTGGGTCATTATATTTTGCAAACCAGGAAGCATATGGAGCCTCAGGTAAAACAAGCTTTTCAAAGTCTACTGAAATCTGCCCTCAATGATGGCTATTACAGAGATGTCTGAACCCAAAGTGACAAAATAAGAAGCAGAGGTGCAAGTCCTCCTGCCAATAAAGAAAGAACAAGAGATGCTCATAAACAAATTACTCTCTTAAATCACATCACTCAGATAAAGGAGAATGTTCTTACATAGCAGCCAAAATTTATGAAGGTAAACATTTACTAGAATATCAAGGTAAAAAAAATAAGTAAATGTATGATGAATTTTAAGTTCTTACTAGTTTACATAGATGACTACCAACTTCTTATAATAAAATGTCTCAAAGCTACAATTAAAAAAATAATTTAGCATAAGCTAAATCAAAACTCTGGCTAAAAAAAAAGACACAGACAAGAAGGCCTTTTGTTCATTCACATCACAGATACGCATATAACAGTTGCTCAATAAAGACCATCTGATACCTCATTTGCCAAGGAGCAGATGCATTGACAAAAACAGAGTGGAGAACAAATCTTAATTACCTCAATAATAACAAAAATAGCTTTAAAGGAGCTAGTCACATTCCATTTATAAAATAATTTGCTAGAAATTGTGAAATGCTGGCATATGAGAATTAAATATGTAAGGTGACATTTGTGTTTTATGTATGGGCTTATCTTCCATGAGGTAACACTGGCTTGGAGCATATTAAATATTCTTAGGGGTGAGATGACTCTTTAAAAGCAAAAACACCTATTAATAACTTATACCATTAAAAATAGTATCATGACCATTCCAAAAACCTAAAGCCATTGCCTGTATCAAACTCTGACATGCTGAAGGAAATGAATACGGAAACAAGTAAAGGATTTGTCATCAGATGACTTGGATTCTAGCCTTGACTCTGAAACTTGTCAAGTATATAGCATTGCCAAGTTACTTATGCAAGCTCTGAGACAGTTTCCCAACCTTGGCACTGATGACAGTTTGGACTGAACAATTATTTGTCCTAGGTGGGATAATGGGCAGCATCCTTGGCCTGTACCCACTGGACTCCCATAGCTCTAACCCTTCCCCAAGTCATGACAATCAAAAATGTCTCCAGAGATTGTCAAAGATACCCTGGGGGTCAAAATCACCCCAGTTGAGTACTGCTAGTCTAATTCAGTTTTTAAAATCCCTTCTTCTATAATGAGATAAGATAGGTGAGAATTTCATAACTTAAAGTGCTCCACACTCTTCAAATGTTTTCCCCACCATCATTTCCATCCCTGCTTCCTATTTTTGGTATCTGCACTGCATAAAACCCAGCTAGCTTTTAACAGTCTTAGTACAAGGCTCTCTTTGCCCCTTGTCCTCAGAGTTTCCCTGTCCAATTTCCTATGGGCCTTGTGAAATTACAAAATAATTTTATAAACTGTTTTATTATTAATTTTAAAGATTTCAGTGCCTGATATTGGTTTAGGGTCTTAACTCTCCCATTGTTATTTGCGAAGAGGTAAGAGCCTAACTCTTTTAGAACTCCAGATGAGAGAAGGACAGTGAGGGAGATCGTTTGTAGAAGGGGTAATTTTCAGTAGCCTTCATTAAATCACATCATATTGCTGTGACCACTTATTCTTACTATTATCCAAATGTGGGGGTAATGGAAGTTTGATAAACTATTCTTTTGAGAAACTCAACCACTTCTTTATATAAGCAATACAGTGTAGTAACTAAGAACATAAACTCTGGAACTAAACTGTCTAGGCTCAAATCATGCTTCTACTGCTTAGGAGTTGTGTGACTTTGGGAAAGTTAATCTCTCTGTAACTCAGTTTCCTTGTTTGTAAAAATGGGATAATAAAAGTAACCATATATATCTCATAGAGTTGTTGTAAATATGTGCAGTGCTTAGAATGATGCCTGACACGTAAAATGCACCCGGCAGGACAGGTACTTGGGCATATGTCAGTGAGACAGTCTATTCATATGTCATGCATAGACCAGGGTTAGTCACATGTTCTATTAAGTGAAGCTCTGTGCCTTCCTGGACCCATTGTTTCAAGCAATTACAAAGGATTCTGTTAAGGCTAAGACAACTGCTGAGTAGTTCTGCCACTCTGAAGTCCTACAACACATTATGATGCCTCACAAAGCATATGGGTGACACCAAATAGACACAGAAGGGGGATGATATATTGAACTCATTTATTCATAGTTCTTTACTAAATACCTCCTATATATTAGGCTTTGTGCTATTTTTTAGTGATGTGAAATTATTGTTTCTGTTCTCAAGAAGCTCATAATAAATCATTACTTTTGATAATTACATATCTAGAAATAACGCCAGTGTGTTCTATATGATAACATACACATTTCTATAAGTGCACAGTAAAATGGGCATTCCTGTTTTCAATGGGAAAGCTGTTTCACAGACTATCTAGGTATAAAGATGGAGATGGGCAGGGACCCAGAGCTGGCCAGTCAGGAGACCCTATTCTTTTGTCTGTAGTGATTGGTGTAGAACCATGCCATCAAAACCAGGAGCTCTTTGAGAAAACAATCTCTTTCTGCTGGGATTGTTAAATTTGGAAGATGGGAATCTAGAATTGTTGGCAATTATTTTGACAAAGCTAATAGACAAAGCATGCCTTAAGGAAGCCAAGCAAAGACAAACAGAGCCCAAGAGAAAGAGAGAGAGAAAGAGAAGCAGAGACCTTATGACATTTTTGAGCCCATTTCTGTCCATGGTGGAAGTCAACACCTTGGATGCCTCAGTCATATAAGCCAATAATTTAAGATATTAGAAATTGAGTTTTCAGCCCTTACAACAGGAAGAGTGCAGTCTTTCCAAGAAATTACTGAACTTGTTCACATGACAGTGGTAGTAAAAGTAGAATGGAGGGAATGGATTCTGAAGATGATTCTGTGATAACTGCCTCGACAGAACGTTTTGGTAGAAGACTGATGAATGCTATCTGTAATGCAAGAAAAACCACAGTTCTGAATATGAAAAAAAAGTACCTGATATTTCTTCATACACAGCTGTATCACATAATTTTGGCTATATCTTTCTGCATATAAAGGCTAAGTATACAATTTGACCTGTTGCTTTTAATGTGTTTTATGGGATTTTTTTTTTCTTTTTTTTGACAGTCTTGCTGTATCACCCAGGCCGGAGTGCAGTGGCACGGTCTCGGCTCACTGCAACCTGCACCTCCCAGGTACATGCGATTCTCTTGCCTCAGCCTCCCTAGTAGCCAGGCGTGTACCCCCACGTCTAGCTAATATTTTGTATTTTTAGTAGAGATGGGGTTTCACCATGTAGGCCAGGCTGGTCTCAAACTTCTGACCTCAAGTGATCTGAGGGCCTCAGCCTCCCAAAGTGCTCGAACTCCAGGAGTGAGCCACCACACACGGCCAATGTTTCATGGGATTTTTATAAGCCAGAAATAAGCTATAAAGCTAGCATTTGGCTTTGGGGTACAAATTTGGCTAGCTCAAGGAAATTTTGAAATGCAACTCAATGTAAATACTTACATATTTTCTTCCTTTCAATTTGGATCCTCTACCAACTTAGAAAAATGGTTTTTCTACTAATATTACATTCTTTTTTTTTATATGAATATAGTACCTAAACCCAGTTCAAGGATAGTGATATAAGAGTTAAGGAGAAATTATTTAGGCAGATAGTGAGGGTACGGGAGTCCTCGGTAAGGTTTTCCTTTTAATGAAAAGCAGCCCCCAAATCATTTTCTTTTCTAACAAAAAGCAGCTTGTAAAATCGAGCTGCAGACACAGATAAGCAAGCTTGAAGCTTTCATGGGTGAATGCTGGCAGCTGTGCTAATAGGAAAAGACTACTTGGGACTAGGCATGTTTAAAATAGTGGCTCCATCTTCCCTTCTCTTGGCCAGCCACATGTACAGCAAGAAGTAGACAACATGGTGGTGCTGGCCTGGTGGTGCTGGCCAGGCAGAGACCTCATTTGCATAATATTAGGGTGGGCCAGCCAGCTTCCCCACGAGTTATGTAAACATCACACCTGGTCTAACCAATCTTTGGGCCCTGTGTAAATCAGATACCGCCTCCTCAAGCCTGTCTATAAAATCCAGTGTTCTCCAACACAAGCCGGAAGTCCCATTTGGACGTTCCTCTCTCTTGCAAGAGAGGGAGCTGTTCTCCCTTCTCTTTCTTTTGCCTATTAAACTTCGGCTCTAAACGCACTCCTTGCGTGTGTATGTGTCCTTAATTTTCTTGGCGTGAGATGTCAAACGTCGGGTATTATCTCAGACAACAATGCAGCTTCAATAGCTTTATTTTCATGTTTGTTTCTGGATGAGATTTCAAAGTTTCCTTTATGGTCCATCTCATCTTGGTTTCCTCAATTTAGACTACTGACTGACTTGTAGCTATCAGGGTGATATTGAACTTTGAGCTCCTCCTAATACTTATGAATAGTGATGGAGTAAGATAAAAAGAATTGAAAATGTACATCTGTTCTTGGCTTAGAATAGGTTAGTCCTGACCTACCTGTGGGCCCTTTTTAAATTATTGATGGTAACAGAGAAAAGTCAAAGATGATAAAGGAGCAAGTAGTAAAAATAAAGACGTGACACAAGACTTAATTTTCCCTGCAT
Source organism: Macaca nemestrina (assembly GCF_043159975.1). Taxonomy (NCBI): domain Eukaryota; kingdom Metazoa; phylum Chordata; class Mammalia; order Primates; family Cercopithecidae; genus Macaca; species Macaca nemestrina. Next base: position 141,742,172 of record NC_092126.1, on the reverse strand, counting down.
GAAAAGAGGTCATCTAATTCACAACACAGTAAATTACCTAGAGCAGAGAGAAGCAGTTGTTCCCTCACTGTCATTTGGAGATTTTGGATCCACAGAGGACAGGAACAAATCTGGACTCACGAGATAAACTGAATCTCTCTTTCTTCATATGAGGCTCTGGGTTGCAGCCACTGAAGAGTTGACATTGTCAGTCCTATAAATCAAAACCAGTCTGGGGACACAGGACCTTTAAAAATGCTGATCTTTTCTTTTGGGAGGGCTTTAGTAACACATGACAAAAGCTGCCAACTTCACTCTATCACCCAGAAGAGGAGGATTATCCCCAAATGGAGACCTGTGATTTTTCTGAGCAGTTCAGCAGGAAGCCTAACTGCTGTAGAGGGAGACGCATATCCTTGCTTGCCATTAAGTCACACTGAAACACTTCCTTAGAAATAAATCCCTTTAGAATACAACTTAGAAAACCACTTCTCCCCTTCTTCAGAGAAAGAAATTATGCAGTGATCATTTCCTGTCAACAAACAAACAAAATACACAAAAAAGTGACAAACTGTTTTGTTAAATTTTAAATCATCTTTATTATTGTTAGATCAAGAATAAAGTAACTCACTTAAAATTATGTGCAATTAAAAAAAAAAACTCAAAATGCCTTAGGAGGCTTCTACTCTCTTTTATACATGATCAGTTCTAGAAAACATGTTTGAAAGTTGAACGCCTGAAAGTGAAACAACAGATTTACACATTACAAGGGAGGCTAGACTCCTGAAGAGCTAAAATTTATTAAAAAATCCCAAACATAGTTAAAATAATTATTGCTACTGTCACCAAGTAGCCCCATTTTTCTAAGATGGTTTAATTATTTTTCTCTCTCTCTTTTTTTCTCATTCCCCTGGTCCCCCACTTCCTACTTAGCCCTTTAGAAATGCAAATACAGCCTTTTACCTCCCCTTCACCAGACACTCCCTACAGGGCAAGTTCATCTAACTATGTGCTTAGGCGCTCCAGAAAGAAACTTTCACCGACCGGGAGGCTGCCTCAATTTTACAAAACTTCCTCCCACCAGGAGACTGCCTCAAGAGATATGAAACTCCTTCCCACCTGGTGAGTTTGCAGCCTAGTCCTGTCCACGAAGGTGCCAGCAGTCACAAGCTCGACCACCTAGTAGATAAGGCACTAGAGTATCACATGTTTTGCTTGCTTCCTCCTCTACCTTTTCAAAGTACCCGCTTTCTGTTCCAAAAGTGAAGTGGTACACTTAAGGCAAGACACCTGTATTTCTCCCCTCAAGCTAGCTTTGGAATAAATCACTTTCTTTATACCAGACCTCACTCTTGTTAATTGAACTCTGCAAGGGGTGAGCGACTAACTTACATTTCGTTAAGACTACTTCTCAGCTCAAGCAAACTTGAAGGATGGCAGAGGGGAGGATGGCAGAGCAGTCATAGGAGGCCTGGCTCCAGGAAGGAAAGACTGCTGTCCCCAGGCGCCATCAGCGATGCCCTAGAATGAGGGTGGTTACACAGGCATCCCCCAACCAAAGGTCTCTCGTACATCATAAGGCAGGACAGAATTGGGCACGTGTCAGCGAGCGCCTCGTTAATAGACCAGAGGAACTTCACAGCCACAGACATACTTGCTTTTTCTACACAATTAAAATAAAAATTGAATAATTGTGTGATTTCATATAAAAGCCCATTCCTGGCTAATTGTGACATAGGGGAAGATAGGGCAATACTGGCAACATATCCCCTCAGGGCACCAATAGGCTGGAGGAGATGGGCAGCAGCCCCTTTGAGCAGATCCTGGGCTTCTAGCTCCCATCCATTCCTGGCTTGAACCTCTCTTTAATGTTCCTACCAGGCCCCTGCAGGCTTTGGAGACTGTGAACCCTGACTTTAAACCAGCAGCAGCATGTGCCTGAGTACATGAGGCAGGGATTTAGGGTAGCCTGTGGTTATAAGGACACGATCTACCCCCCTTCAATGTTTCCACTCCAGACATACTGGACAGAGAGAACAGAGCAATGGAGTGGGAGGGGACAAGGGGTGTGGTGTGGTAGTAGCTTCCTATGGCTGCCATAGCAACACACCACAAACCAGGTGCTTTACAACAATAAAGATTTATACTCTGGAAGTGGTGGAGGATGGCAGTCTGACATGAAGGTATTGGCCAGGTTGGTTGCTGCTACAGGCTCTGTGGGAGAAACCTTTGGTTCTCTCTCAGCTTCTGGTGGCTGTTGGCCCTTTTTTTTTGGTGTTCCATGTCTTGCAGAGGCATCACTTCAATCTCTGTTCCCATCATCACATGGTGCGGATGTGTGTCTCTTTACGCTGTCTTCCCTCTGTATCCAAATTTCCCTCTCCTTATATAAGGACATCAGTCATTGGATTAGGGCCTATGCAAGCCAGTATGACCTCATCTTAACTTCATTACATCTGCAAAGGCCCCAAATAAGGTCACATTTTGAGACTGTGGGTGAATATGAATTTTACAGGGACACTGTTTAACCTGTAACAGGTATCAAGAGAGAAAACCCCCCAAGGCTGTTAACCCTTGTTTGAAGCCCTTAGACGGGCAGAGGGAGTGATACAGAGGAGGGGTTCTGCTTCTGTGGGCCTGGCACCACCTCCCATGCCCACTGCTCAGCCTCCTTCCAGCCTGTAGAAGGCTTGGTCTTTCCCCAACAGCAGCTAACAGAGACTTGCAATTATTGCTCTCTCGGTGATACAGCAACAATCAAATGAGCAGTATAAAAGACAGTTTGGGGGTAGTAATGGGTAATGTACAAAAGAATAAAAGTCCACTAGGAAAAAAAAGATTAGGGCCTGCTTGCAATTTTAATTTCTTCTGTAATTAACCCAGTTTGTTGATTGGATTAAACTACATCTCCCATTTGATATTTTTCTTGTTACTCTGGCCAAGCAATAAATATTTACTTTAGTATTAAAATTATAACCAAAATAAGACAGGGGAGGGTCTATACCAAAATGGCAACCTATGGTTTTCTAAGCTGTTCTGCCTGGAAGTTGAACTGCTTATGAGAAAGGCATTGTCTTTATTCACCCTTGAGGCAACAGCAATACAGCATAATTGTGGAATACAATGCCCAAGAAATAGTCACAATGTGGAAGGAGTGGAGAGGTGGCAATGAAGAGACAAGGATAAAGATTCATATATTCAACCTATCAACAGGAGAATTAGCCTGTGACCGCAAGAGCTAACATATGGATGCAGTACAGGGGTCCCTGGCTTTGTGCCAGTTGAGAAATTAGAAAATCCTATTGGCATGGGTAGGCTAAATGCTACAGACCTACCTGATAGCAAATAACACCAAGACTTTTCTCTGAAAAGAAAAGAAAAAAAAAAAAGACTTGTTTTGGTCTGAATTTCCTTGGCTATCTCTTTTAATAAAATTCAAAAGGTATTTTAACTTTTAACTGAAATTTGCCCAAGCTTACATACTTGATTTCAAAAGATACGTGGAAATTCTCAGCATGATGGGAAGGAATGAATTATTTTGAATTACAGAAAGAAAGAGATATAGTTTTGTGGTAATGTGCAATTCATAAAGAGTCAATTGAGACCCCTAGAAGATGGCTTTGCTCCCCATCTTAAGAAAAAAAAAGGTATTTTGGATAACAAACTTAAACGTAGGTCAATAGAGAGACATCTACTCCAGGGGTAATTTCAGGCAAACCTGTCATTGATCTTTCTGTGTAGTCTCTGTGACAGCAATAGACATCACTATTGAACAGACACCCTGGTGACAAAGTTCCCTTAGAGATAATTTGCTTTCCGTTGTAAGATTTGGGTTTAATAAACCGCTGAACAACCTGTGCATTTCAGGCCACCTGAAGAACAAGCTGCGTTCAGACCCTATTGCCCTTGTCTGCAGCATTGCTCAAAAGAAAAAATAAACTTGTGTTTGTTTAACCTGGTTTGATCCAGGTTTAACTTCCTCTGAACAACAGTTTGAAAGCCCTTTAAAATAACCTGGAAATAACTCTCTGCCTGGGGCTGGATGAGTATTAAAGATCACAGAGTTAATTTTAATTATTCTTTGTGACACAGTGCATGATGAACATGAGAAATACTTTTCTTGGGCTGGTAAGATTTTGTGATTTTATTTATTCACATGGTAAACATGTAACACTGAAAACTCCATGTCTTTGGGAAAAGGAAATAAAGTAAAGGACATGTTTGGATGTCATTTTGTCTAAAATTTGTTTCTTAAATTGCTATATTTAATTGATGCAAGATCTCTCCATGTTTCCATTCATATAAGATTTAAAATTCCTTTCTTCTGAGAATTTAGGACCTGAGACAATTTCAACATAATTCCATAAGGCATTGTGAGGATGAATGGGGGTAAGGACAGGAAAGTAATATTATTTAAAGCAATATTATTTGTTATTTTCTATACTTCCATATACTTTTACCAAAGCATCATAATAAGTAATATAACTTTTATAATGAGAAAAAACTTATTAAAATATATAAGGCACTCAGGAAGTTTTATATAACAAAATCAGGACAGTAGGGTAGCTTGTAAAAGAATAGTTTAATAACAAAGTGCAGCTGTCTCTAGAAATAATTAGAAATAAAGAAGACATGGACAGAAATGGACCAAGAGACCCAGAGGAAAACTGTAAATATACTAAGTTGAGTGTTGGGCACATGGAGATGCTTAAGAAGTTTATTAAGCACCTACAACATCCTATTGGGTGCTGTTGGCTGCTTGCATTTATTATCTCATTTAATCTGCACAATTCTGAGGAGTATCATTATCCTAATTTTTCAGTTAAGAAAAATGAAATCCAGAGAAACAAATTAAAACATCCAAGGTCAATATAATTTATAAGAAATAGAGTGGAGTTTTGAGCTCAGGGCTCACTATACAACCTGTACCCTTCCTACCCTGCCATCCTACAGTGTTGGAGGGTATAGGAAAGAAAGAAAACGAGAAGTAAAAAAGGTAACCGCATTTAAGAGATTTTCTTTAAATTTGCCATTAGATCTTTGGTTATAATTAAATAGTTCTCTCTTTTTTTCCTGTTTGCTTTCTAATTTTACTCGTCAAAATAGCTTTTCCTAATATTGAGAAATCTGTGTCCCTTTTAATGTGTCTGAAAGCAGAAGCAAAAGTAAAGAATATGTGAAAAATAACTTGAAGTTGAAATCACAGAAGCTTCCTTTACCACTTGTAACTAAAATGCCTGGAAGACAATATTAATTATTAATTAGAAAGGGGGGCCCACTATATAGATTATATAATTTAGTAAGGAGAAGAGATTTCTACAAGACAAATAGCAATATTGGCCATGCCAGAAACAAAAAATGTTTTAATTGTGCACCCAATTCGCAACTCTTTGGTGATTTCAGGATCATGCTTTATTTGCTTCAACCCCTTATACCAGAACTTTATAATATTTCTAAGAGAGAAAACTAAAGTGGAATCTACTAGTTCATTCACTGATCACGATAGAACACCACTGTCAAGGTTCACTTAAAATCTCCAAGGTCTCTCCCTGCCCGCTAAAGCAGCTGCATCTTTGCCTTCTGGGAAGCACAGAAACTCAGTATCACCAACCGTCATCCATTCTAAGCTTTCCTGAACTCCTGACATGTCTCCATTTCGGCCATATTCATGTACTACCAGACAGCTGAAATCTTTGCCTCTCTATCTGCTAGACATGTGACTTGGGAGTCTCAACGTCTCTGGGCTCCAGACTGCCATCTCTAAAATAGGGGTCATAATTAATGAGCACCTCAATTTCATAGGTTTTGTTGTGAGAAGGTTAAAAGTAAAATTCCTGTGAAACATTTATAACTGTGATGATGCATGGTAAACAACTAGTAATTGTTAGCTGCAATGATCATTTCTGTTGTTGTTTTTAGCATCATTCTAATAACCAATAGTCACAATATTTTTTAAATGGTTCAGAGTTCAAAATTAAAGAATAAAGGAAACTTGAAGTTGCTACGATACATGGAAACCAGTATCCACTTGCCAAAATAGTGGTAATCATAAAAAATAAATGTGGTAAAAACACACCAAAGGTATTATATTCTAGCTAGGTAAACTTGTCTCCCAGGATTCTCAGCCTAGGAACTACTTTTTTTTTTTTTTTTTTTTTTTTTTTTTTGGTAAAAGAGGGATTAGTGAGGATTTCAAAAGTGTTCAGACATGCTAGGACCAATCATGAGTTTCCCCTTGATACTCTCAGAAGGAGTGTTAAGAGAACTATGTTGCTCAGTGCTTTTTAGTGTCTGTATACTGTGTACCGTCCGAGATGATCTGAGTACTTGGAGAAATGCCAATCTTGTACCTTGTGAAACACACATCTATTTCAACCATTCTCCCATGATCAACTTCCTCTTACAATGGTACGAATAAGTATAAACTGTGTTGGGCAAATTGCATAATGGCCAATTCATGACCTTCCAAAGCTGCCGAATCTACTCAACGTGGTATTGATGTTACACTGCCTGAATATATCATCACAGCATTTACCCAAATGATTTCCAGAACTCAAATCCCAGGTCGTATTCATCTCTTGGTCTCCCTATCATTTTACACAGTCCTTTATATACAAACAGGCACACATTAAATATGTTGATTATTGGATTAAAATTCATTTAGTCTTTAGAGACAATGATGACAATTCCTGGGATTAGGACTGATTTCTAACCTTTCTTGATGTGTGGGTAGAGGTCACAGATTACTTAGGATTTGGAGGAAAATTATAACATTCTCCCCCAAAACGAGGCTATGCACAATGGTTTTGAACACTTCCAGGCCTTCGGAAGAATCTCCACATCACAAAAACTGAATAGAGAAATCACTGTCTGGGATAAACAGAGATGATACCAAAAAGTTTAATCTTGAGGGTATGTCAGCTGTATTTACTTTTTCTGTTAAGCTCAATAAAGCCTGCTATGAGCTGGCATTAATACTTGGGTGTTCTCTTCCCAGGGATATTATTTTTATGTTTTCTGTACCTTCAGATCTGTTTTGCATAGGAGAAATTTCCATGATCAACTCAAGTCCTTACAGCAATCCTCTCGTTTCTTAATGATTAGACTCAACTATTTTCTTCCTTAGATAGCAAAGAAAGTGATTTCATTTCAAGGAAAAGCCTTTATTCTTTTCAGACAAACCATCTAAAAAGAACTGTGAAGTGCACAGGTAATGGGTTCCAATAAATAATTCTCATGATGACAGAACATTTGATATATGAGTCCTCTCCTATTTAATAGCCCAAATCTGCAAGGACCTTTTCCTAATTCCAAGGGGAAGTTGATGACCGAAAAAGAGAAGAGCTTGAGAAAGGAGCAGGAAGCTCTTATTATTAAAAGTGTCTTGGTGGAAAAGTAGAAGGTAGTAATTTAGATGCGACATTGATAAAGGGAATTTGATAAGGATACGAAGGGGAGGGGTTTGAGGAGAACGGTTCATTGTGAACCTGACCTACTTAAAGCAAAGAAGAGGATAATATCTGAAGATACTTGCACTATGTATATGTAAAGGAGTTTTCTGGCAAATCCTCCTCTAATAATCAGCATACTACATTTACTGAAAAATCTGGTAAACTGGGCTTTTGTATAAATATTAAACTCAAAAGAACTATGAAAGGAAGATAGTGTTCTGAAAACATTGATAACCTCAAGCAACAAACAAAATGTGCTACAACTGTTTCCAAATAATCCACAGCAGCAAATTATTCACATTGGATCCCTGTAATCAGTTTAAAAATGAGATTGGTTAGTATTATCCCTAACGAATCATGCTTTGTTGCACTGTTGACATGTCCAATATTTCAGATCAAGTCATGCAGAACTGTTAGACATGTCTACATTGGGTAAATATCAGGAATTTATTAGAATCTTTGAGTGTGTGTGTCTGTATGTGTATATGTAGGAGTGTGTGTGTGTGTGTATGAGTTAGCTGGAAAATTAAGGAGCAGAATGATTTTTAACATTTATGAGTTACAGTGCTATATAAGAAAATGATGTTAATAGCAAATTCATTTTCTTAAAAATTAGGTAACCTGAATAATAAGTGATTTGGGGATACTCGCTTTGTAGTGGTCACATAGCAGAGGGAAACAAAGTTGAAAAGAATATAAAACATTGGGAGGTCTGTATAATTACTCAGCAATCCTACGAAGTATGCGCCATAAATTAGAGCTGCAATTATACCACTGTGCTTGGAAAACAGGAGGCTGGACTTTTTATATAAGCATTCAGGTTTATTTCTTAATATCTATCTCCAGCATAATGTAAAGTGCACTTCTGGAAATGTGGCTATGAGAGTTAATGCTTTCATTGCTGCTATTTACAACCTAGTTTGCAAATTTTTACAGCATCTTCATAGTCACATTTCAGTTAAGTGAAAGAAAGAAATATCTTGCCATTCTTGAAGTTCCTGTCAAGAAAGAGAACCTTAAAAGTCCCTAGAAGATAAAGTTTTTATGGATGTAAAATTTGCTGTGGACCATATTCCTTTTAGGAAAAATGGCATAAAATTTACCTTTAAAATACAGGCTGTTCCTTCACAATTTTCAACTCTGGTCCTTTCTATAAACAATATACTTTAACATATCTATTGCTAGTGAATTATTTATTCCAAAGGTTCTAGAATTCTGTTTATTGTTTTTCTGTTAGATGTAAAGATTTGCATAGTTTGAAAAAAGTGTTTTGTGAATATAAATTACAATTTGCTAGGTTTCTTGCCAGTTTATGGTACACCACTAAATTTCAGATCACTCACTAGCATTACTCTTCTGATGAAAGAGCAATAAGAAAGGTTATCTATCTATCTATCTATCTATCTATCTATCTATCTATCTATCTATCTAGATAGATATACAGTTGACCCTTGAACAACATGGGTTTGAACTACATGGGTCTGAACTGTGCAAATCCTAAAATACACACATTTTCTTCTACCTCAGCCTACTCAACTTGAGGAGGATGAGGATAAGGACCTGTATGATGATGCACTTCCACTTAACAAACAGGAAATATATTTTTCTCTTCCTTATGATTTTCTTAATAACATTTTTTTTTCTTTATTGTAAGAACACAGCATAGGCTGGGCACGGTGGCTCAGGCCTGTAATCCCAGCACTTTGGGAGGCCAAGACGGGAAGATTACCTGAGGTCAGGAGTTTGAGACCAGCCTGGTTAACATGGTGAAACCTTGTCTCTATTAAAAATACAAAATTAGCCGGGCATGGTGGTGGGCGCCTGTAATCCCAGCTACTCGGGAGGCTGAGGCAGGAGAATCACTTGAACCCAGGAGGCAGAGGCTGCAATAAGCCAAAACCACGCCACTGCACTCCAGCCTGGGCAACGGTGTGAGACTCGGTCTCAGAAAAAACAAAAAATAATAAAGGATACTGCATATAATCCATATAACATACAAAATATGTGTTAATTGGCTGGGCATGTTGATTCATGCTTGTAATCCCAGCACTTTGAGACACTGAGGTGGGTGGATTACTTGAGCCCAGGTGTTTGAGACCAGACTGAGCACATTGTGAAACCCCATCTATGCAAAAAATACAAAAATTAGCCAGGTATAGTGGTGTGCACCTGTAGTCCTAACAACCTGGGAGGCTGAGGTGGGAGGATTGCTTGAACCCAGTAGGTCAAGGCTGCAGTGAGCTGGGATCAAGCCACTGTACCACTCTAGCATGGGCAACAGAGTGTGAGATTGTCTTAATTTAAAAAAAAAAGTGTTTATAAACTGTTTGTGTTATCATTAAGGCTTTCTAGTCAATAGTGGCCTATTAGTCCAGGTGCAGTGGCTCATGCCTATAATTCTAGTGCTTTGGGAAGCTGAGGCAGTAAGATCACTCAACCCTAGGAGTTTGAGACTAGCCTGGGCAACATAGCTAGACCCTGTTTCTACAAAAAATATGAAAGAATCAGCTGGGTGTGGGGGCATGTACTTGTAGTCCCAATTATTTGGGAAGGTGAGGTTAGAGGATCACCTGAGCCCAGGAGTTAGAGGTTAAAATGAGCTATGATTACGCTGCTGCACTCCAGCCTGGGTGACAGAGCAAGACTGTCTCTCTTAAACCAACAGCAACAACAAAAACAAAAACAGTATGCTATTGGTAGTTAAGGTTGTGGGGAGTCAAAGTTATATGTGAATTTCTTTCTGGGCAGAAGGTTGGTATCCCTAACCCCTTAGTTGTTCAAGGATCAACTGTATGTGTGTGTGGGTGTATATATACGTATTTAATGCCCTACACAGGGGAAGAGTCTGACTGCAATCTGCTTTTGAGTTCTGACACCCATCCAGCTGTTCTCTCACTATCATGCTCCCATGTGGCCTCTCAGACAAGCCCCAATTTATTAGTTTTTAATAATTTTAATGATATTCCTAATTTTTTTAGCCTTCCCCAACAATAAAATAAGAAAGCAAAAGTCTGTCATTGTTGGTCTGTTCTATATTTTAGCCTAAAATGATCAATCCACAGATATTTTGTGAGTACTTGCTATATAAAAGACTCTGTGATTACCACTACAGGGGATTCTAAAGGAAAGAAGCAACATCACTCTGATCACAATTTCCCTGTGGATTGGACATCTATTGTATTGTCTGCCCAGCATCCATTTCTCTTTGTCTAGTAATAACAATAATAATAATCCCAATTTTCCTTTGGGAAATCATGTCTCCTCACTTTCAGACTATAGACCATGTACTTTGGGTGGCTGTAACACCATTCTCTGGCTGCTGGGGTGTTCATGTGACATAGGCACGGCCAATGACAAAGCATCGCACACTCTTGGTTAAAGTGATTGGTTCAGGAGTGGACACGTGACCTAGTCTAGGCCAATCACGATAAATGTGTGTCATCCTAAGACATCTGTTCAAAAAACTGGAAAAGAGGTATATGTTTTATGCTGAGGTTACTAAAATGGTAGATAATCCGCTAGGGGTCATTCATCATTTCATCAGGGAATGGCTTGACTGAGAATGAAACCAACAGAAATCAAGTCTTGATGATATTCCCTTAGCACATAGAGCAAACCCTGAAATTTTCAGATATGTGAGCCAGTAGATTCCCTTTGAAATATTATGAAAATAATGTAGAATGAGATGATGGTGATAGTTGCAAAACTTAGTACATTTACTAAAAATCATTGCGTTGTACACTAAAAATGAGTGAATTTTATGGAATGTAAATTATACTTCAATAAAGTTGTCAAAAATGCCTGATAAGCCAGTTTGAGTTGGATTTTAGTCATTTGCAACCTGAAGAGTTGTGATGAACACAGTGTCCCTTGTGAGACAGTGTATACAGAGGAAACAATATCTGTGTGTCCACAGATGATGCATCAGATGGCTGAAACATCAGAAGAAGGGGGTCAACATGGGTGCCCATCCTGATTATAACTGTCCACCACCTTGACTTTCTCCTCACCAGTATATAAACTCATAGTCCTTTTGCTCTCTGTGTTCAAAACCTAGCACAGTAATGACTCAGAGAGGCTGTAAACAAGTTTGCTCTGGTGGTGGTGGTGGTGGTGGTAGAGGAGGACTCTTCTTGTGACTTTCCTTTTAGTGGCTGATCACAAAAAGTTTTTTCTCACTTATAACACAATTATTCAGAGTTCAGGATTCATCTTTAGTGCTATTTCTGTTTTTCAGAAAATTCAGGCAAAACATTACTTAACAAGAGGAACTCTGGACAGTCAAGTGCATCAGCTAAACTGGGAAAAACCATCCAGATAACTGCCAAGTTCTTCATCTCACTTTGTCTGTGTAGCTATAGTCTGTGGAGGGATTATACCCTGTATACATTTAGGTTGGCCTTTCTACATTTTTTCCCTTGGTTTTGATGCGCTTCTTTGGTTGTTTAGGCATACATCCAAAGCAGAAAATGATAGATTCCGATATTTACTTTTGAGGAGGGAGCAAAAAGCACATTGTAATCAACTTCCAAGAAACTTAAAAAGTGATTTTTCTTGTGAGGAGAAATATGGTCATGCCCACAGATTCTGTGCTCCATTCAGCTGCTGACAAACCAGTTTTGGAACTGTTCTTGAGATTAGCACAGAAAACAGCAAATGCAATCTCAGCTTGTTTGTTCCAGCTGATACCATCTGAACAGAAACCCAAAGGCAAGGGCTTTTGAGATAAGGCAGACTTCCCTAACTTTCAACTGAAAATGGTCATGGTTCATAGACAGATGACCCACCCCACTTTTAACTGGCACAGCATGAAGTACAAAACGCAGCACAACTTTGTCACTTTCATTTTAAGTAAAATCTCAACCAAAATCCTTGTCAGTAAAAAAAAAAAAAAAGCAAACAAAACTCCCCTGAAGTAGGTATTTGAAAAACAAAATGCCTTTCTTTCCAGATTTAGACTTTGAGAATGTGTCCATACACACACCAGTTTCTACTGAATTCACCACTAATTTACTGATTAATCATGGGTAAGCTGTATAGTTTCTTCCTCTGAAAAATGATATTGAAACTGCCATTGCAGAATTATAACTGAGACAGTGAAAAGAGATCTGACCTAAACAGCTCCATCTTGCTTCTAACCTCCAAGCTGTCCTTGTTCACTCCTGGGCACTGGGATGGAAACTAACTTTGGGAGGAACTCAGTTTATAGTTTATAGTTTAAACCAAAGACAATAGCCCTTTCCCACAACAAACCCCATTCTTGCCTGGGGATTAGACTGCCTTTGTAGGCTAACAAATTAGCCTACAAGATTAGAAATTATGGTTTAGGAGTCATGAGGCCAGAGGCTACAAGATTCTGCCCTCCCCAAACTGCTCTTGGGGATAATATTACTATTATAAAATCCAAGACCAGTGCTTGAGACATTTTGCACACCCTGCACTCAATGGATCAGCTGGCTCCACCCAGATCAATAAATTGGCTCATCTGATTTTATAGCCCCCACCCAGGAACTGACTCAGTGCAAGAAGACAGCTACGACTTCCTATGTGTTCTTCTCCAACTCAACCAATCAGAACTCCTTACTCATGCCCCCACTCCCCACCGACCCACCAAATTATCCTTAAAAACTCTGATACCCCAATGCTCAGGGAGAATGATTTGAGTAAAAGTAAAACTCCTGTCTCCTACATACCCAGCTCTGAATGAATTACTCTTTCTCTATTGCAATTCCCCTGTCTTGATAAATCTGCTCTGTGTAGGCAGCAGGCAGAGTGAACCCACTGGGCAGTTACGATATGGCTGAACTTAAGTGTCTTATGGCTTTGAAAGTCCACCAGTCAATATAGTCAAAATTCAGACATTTTAGCAAAAGGAAACATAACTTGGCTGATTAAAATAATCTGTCTATGTAGAGAAGATTCAATGCCTTCTATTTATTCTTTCTTCATTAAAATGTGTATTTAATTATGGGTACATAATAGGCATATATATTTATGGGATACATGTGACATTTTGATACAGGCATATAATGTGTAATGATCCCATCAGGGTAATTGAGGTATCCATAACCTCATTTATCATTTCTCTGTATTAGGAACATTCAAATTTGGTCCTTTTAGTTATTTTAAAATATGCAATAAATTATTGTTGACTATAGTCACCCCATTGTGTTATTGAATAATAGATTTTCTTCATTCTGTCTAATTATATTTTTGTATCCATTAACCATCACCCCTTTTCTACCCCTCCCTCCTTCTGGTAATTATTATTCTACTTTCTGTCTCCATGAGTTCAATTGTTTTAATTTTTAGCTTCTACATGTGGGTGAGAACGTGCAAAATTTGTCTTTCTGTGCTGGAATGCCTTTTATTTTGTACAACTGAAACTAAATTCAAATGATCAATTGTTTATAGGAAACCTATCCCCCACTCCTCCAAAAATCCAAATATGTCTAACTGAGGTTTATACTAGCTATCAATGGTAAAAAAAAATAAAGTTAACTGAAAAATTGAGATTCCCAAACAGTTAACAGCCAATATTTATTTTTAAAATTTGATACTAACGGGTTTAATCCCCCATTCCTTTCTTCCCTCTCTCCTTCTTTTCATCTCCGATTCATTCAGTGGCTAGTAGTGCTCACTACCTATGGTAATGTCTCAGTCAATAAAGATGAATTGGAAATAACCCTTCCCTTTAAGAAATTCACAGTCTGGTGAATTTCCACTATCACCACCAATAAATATGAGACAGATAAAATAATGTGGTTACCTGAAATGATATATGTATCTATAGAGTATCCTGAAAACATAACAGAGATCCTGGATGGGGTTGAATCAATGAAAATTTTTCATGGAGATGAACTGATTCTTAAGGGATATGTGACAACATGTGGAAAAGGTGGTAGCTCATTGTCAGAGCATTAACTGTGAGGCAGAAAGGAGGCTGGCAGGTTCAGAAAGGGGTCAGGTCACAAAGACCCTTGCCAGTCACGTAGGAAGCAAAGACTTTATCCTAGGATGAGAACCTAAGGCATGGGAGTGATACCATCAGATTTGCATTTTGGAAAGATCATGCTGGTGAATGAATGAGGAAAATCAGTTTGGGTATAAGAAGCAGCCAGTGGAAACCAGGCAGAAAAGTTCCTGCAAGCGTCCAGGCACATGCTGTCCAAGAGATGGCTAAGCAAATGGGGCTACTTAAACTTAGGTTAAAATTAAGGATAATTAAAATGTCTCTTCCTCAGTTGCATTGGTCCCCTTTCAAGTGCTCGATGCCCACATATGGCAAGTGGCTACTGTATTGGATTAGCGCAGACATAGAATATTTCCATCATCAGAAAAATTGCTACTAGACACCACCAGACTAGACAAGAGAAAACCTGAACTAAGGCAGCAGTGGCCAGGAGGAGCACAAAACAACACAACTTAGGAGGAGAATTAAGTATTGATTGGATAGTGTGAAATAAGGCTCAGACATGCTCGTCTGCAATGAGACAAAGAATGCGGGAGGAAGTTTTGTATGATGGTGATGATCAGCTGAATGTAAGTTTATTGATTCTGAGAGCACACAGGTAGAAAATGATTCCCAAGATAATGCCTTAATTCTATAATTTCATTTTTTAAACATGGCACACTGTGACAGAATCACAGACCACTGGAGTTGGGAAGGGCCAATCATTCCATTTACACATCAGAAAACCTGGTAAGAGCTTTTCCTCATTCACTACTGTATCTTCAGCCCCTCGAGTAGGGCGTGATGGATGCACAGTTAAATTTACTGTGAATGAGTGGGTGAATGTGGTCCAGACAGATGATGTGAAGGGGGAACAACTGCAGTTTGTGGAATGAGAAACATGGTTAAATTTCTAGTTGTGCGACTTCAATTAAAGATGTAAGTTTTCTCAACCTCGGTTTCCTCATCTATACCTGAAGAATTGGGTCTTTGTAGGGATTTTTAAAAATTAATTTACAAATAAGTTCTTTGAAAACTACAAAGTGCCACACTTGCTTACAACTGGTATTTGTTGTTATTATCCAGGGTTATCTAGTTCCTTAAAGTTTGTTTTGAGGTCAGCAGCTATGTTACATATGGGAGCTTATAAGAAACACACAATCTCAGGCCCATCCCAAACTTTCTGAATCAGATTCTGCATTTTATTAAGGTTCTTAGGTGGTCTACATGCTCACAAAGTCAGAGAAACACTGAACTATATATTAGGAGACTGGAATTTCACCTCAAGTCTCTCAATTTCAGAGATCAATCAATGGAAGAGTTGACACAGTTACTAAGCAATTTGGTGAAAAACATATATAATTTGAAGTCTGATTTATTCACATTGGATGTTCATAATTAAACTGATGGCCCTGAGAAATTGCTAGATCCCAGTCTAATTTTCTTACGCAGGACTAGTCTCAGTGGTGGCCAAATTTCTCCAACGACATTGCCGATTACTTTGGGTGGATGTAAGATGCCAATTGCTTTTCCTGATAATAGGAAATTGAGAGGAAAAGCTCACATATTGTTTGTCAGTCAGGGTCTGAACATAAATATCCCTGAAATATAAATGTCTCTGTGAATGTTCATAAACATTAACAGTGCAAATATGGTATTGCATTCATGAAACATATTTGTAATAAGAACCTACTATGTGTCAGGTGATGTACTAAAGATGCAATAGTGAACAAAACTGATATGGTTCCTCCCTTCATGAAACTTAAACTCTATTGGAAAAGACAATTTATTCTGTGTATGACCATTCTTTAATTCACCAATTCAACAAATACTTCTTGAGCATCTACGGTGGGCCCTGAACTCTTCTGGGAATTAGGTATCCAACAATAAATAAGACAAATAATGCCATTAGTCTTAAGGATCTCATATTTCAGTGGAAGGAAAGATTAACAGTAAAGCAAATAAAGCAAATATGAATGTGATAAGGGAGTGCAGCAATATGTGCTAAGAGGAAAATATGGACAGTCTTATGATAGAAATGGACTTTTGGTGTGTGTTGGGGGCACAAAAGACGATGGTATTTCTTTAGGTGAAACATGGAAGGCCTCTCTTTGTATTATTTGTGCTAAGATCTAATTGATGATAAGTAGTGGTCAGGCAAAGAATGATGAATGAGAGAGAATATCAAGTGCAAAGGCCCTAAGGAAACAGCAGGATTTGTGTTTTCCTGGAACAGAAAGAAAGCCATTGGGATGGGTGAGTGGAGTGGTAAGAAATGAGACTGACTGCTAAGGGTTGGGCTAGATCATGTAGTAAGAAATTTAGATTTTCCTTCTAGACCAACTTGACACCAAATAATCACATGCATACATGTAAAATTATATCATATGAGGTATGGTAAAGGAAAAGTATATAGTATTGTAAATATCTATAAAAGGGAAATTGAGCCTCAGTAAAAGGTAATAAGAGTGAGGTCTGAAGCAAAAGGAAGTGTTAACTAGGCAATAACAGAAAGTAGAAGAGTGCATTCTAGGCACAGGAAGAGAGATGATCATGATGGGGGCAGATGTGGCATAGACTAGACTAGAGAAATGGTGAGAAAATTACTAGGTTTTAGGTGACTTTAAATTCAGTATGATTCGATGGGCAGATGAGAGTGTCAAAAATGTGAACATAATCCTGGGCAGCATTAATAGATATATGGCGGCCAGAATGCGTGAGGGGATAACCCCGTTCTACTCTGTGCTGATCAAACTGCAGCTGGAGCTACAAGGCACCACCATTTGAGAGGGTTGTTGAAAAAATTAACACCGACTAAGTGGGCAGCCAAGGACACTGGATGATTCACAGGATCAAGATGGATGGGACTCAAAGCCACTTCACATGAAGATGACAGAACGGTGTTCAACATTATTTTAATTGTTGTTGTTTTCGACTGCTCAGCATCCATTTTCCCGTTTTCATAGTACTTATATGTACTTTTGAGGACAGCTGTTTCCACTGGATTCAATCTGGTAAGGCTGTGGTCAGAGGCCCTCCCTTTCCCTGTGTCTTACGACCAAAGCTACAATAGTCACACATAACTGCTTCCTCCTGGAACAGCAGGACAAAGAACCTGATGAACTCAGCAGGGGCACCCTGATCAAACTATTCCTGTAAATAAACAGCTTCTGCCTTTCCTGTTTCCTAATCCCAGAGAGACACCTTAGATTCATTTAGTTTCAAAACTGCTTCTTCCAGGGGTTTTCTAAGTCCCTCCTATCCTTCCAATAAAATTCCTGTTTGCTTGAGTTAGCTAGAGTTATTTTGGTTAATTGCAACCCAAGAATGCTGATACATTAGCCTGGTGAACAAAGAAATGACTTGGGTGAACCTGGGGACAGAAGAGCTGCTGTCTTTGAATATTTGGAAGACTGTTACAGAATAGAAAGCTGGGATTTCCTGTGCTGCACCAGGAGTCTGGCTTAAAAGTGAATGGCTCTATCTAAGGATAAACATTTTATTACATAAAAATTCCCTAAGGGGCATAATTCTTCACAGAAATTTCTATTACTGGAAGTGTTTTTGGCAGAAAAGATCCAGATAAGTTAGGTTTTTCCTGGAGGGAATTCAAGAATCAGATAGGGTTGACCTAAATAATTTTGAAGGTCCAGAGATTCTATAAGTCTTGGGGTTCTAATGACATCTTTCATACAACTTAAAATTTCAAATGTAATTGTCTTTGACATGTTTTTGCAAGTCTATTTCCCCCAAGCTTAAAAAGGCTTTGATGAAGAAGAAAAAGGCAATGGATTTTTATAGGAAGTGCCACTGAAAGCAGGAACACAAAAATTTTGAGTATCAAATGGATTGTAGAAGTTAAGACATGCTTTCTAGAAGAGTTCTTTTCTACACAATGTTTTTCAAAGTTTATCCAAATGGATGGCTTTGTTTTCACCCTCAAAGCATTGCACCATGGTTAAACTCCAGTCTGCTTATTTCATTCTTTCTACACCCTGTTTAAAGCATTTTAGATTAATAGTAGCCTTTGTTTCCCTAGCCATTAAGCAGTGTTGTTGTGTGTGACTTAGAAGGATGGCTGTTTTCTAATAACAAGGTGGTTTGGTTAAGAGGTGGGTATGTGGTCTCCAGCAGGGATTTAACAACATTTGATATAATATGCACTGAGGAAAATAAAAAAAAATTTTATTTTTATGTAAGGTATGCTCTCAAGGGTTGTTATTTGCTATAAGGAGACAGTCCTACAGTTTTTCAACAGTTGCTGAAAAACTACTGTACAAGACACTGCCCATTATATTAGCAGATATCCTTTGTCTAAAGATCTGTATCAGTTAGCTATCACCACATAACAAACAACCCCTGAACTCAGTTGCTGAAAGTAACAAGACTTTTCATTGCTCATGAGTCTATGTTTCAGCTAGGTGTTGGCTGGGGTGATGAGGGGGACTAGGCCATTTGTCTCCTCTTCATTCAATAGGCCTTCTTTATCTTGTTTTCATGGTAGCGAAAGGATTTGAAAAGCAGCAAGGGGTAGGCTCCAATGTGCAAGGACTTTTAAAATCATTTGCTTGCAACAATTCTACCACCATTTCATCGGCCAAAGCAATCAGTCTGGTCAAGTCAAGAGTGAAAGTGGGAAGGCACTACTAAAGGACATGATGCAGGATATGTGCAAAGCAGGGGCCATTACTGCAATCAATGTGCTCCTGGATTCAAGTAATACGTTTAATTTATAATTTAAAGCCAGGAGAAAGTTGTCTCTCTTCAACACTGTTTTTCATATAATGAACTTTATTTAACAGCTTGCCAATTTCTCTTTTGGCTCAGAATCCTAGGAAACTCAAAACATTAATAATACTAGCTAAGTCATTATTAAAGTACACTTTCCCCTTCTTCCACAGGTCTAAATGTTTTATTTTAACAGGCCTATTATATATAACTTGTATTATAAGCTGCCTCCAGTATTTTGCTTTTATTTTTGCTTTTGAGAGAGTAAATTAACAACAACAACAACAACAAAAAACCCCTCAAAACCTGTACTTATCTAAAGTATGGCTCTTGTCCATGCAGTACATATAGACATGTGAAATATTTGCAGATAAGAAAAGAGAGAGATGCTCTTTTAAAGGGGCATTAGTCATTATTACATATTACATTCTCCTGGTTCTATCATGAACTGAAGTGACAACTGTACACCTTGACAAAAGTTTTCCAGGGAATTATCTCAAACCAATTTTCACTAGGGATGCAGCCTTTTACAATCTCCACAGGTTCAAAAAGAGGAATATTTTAAAATTCAGAACCTACACCTAAGAAGGTGACAGACGTTAAGAAAATTCATCTGAAAATGAAGTTCTTCATTTCATTTTGGAATATTTTCTTCTAAAGATATCATGAGACGGATTTTCAAAGGACTTTGAAGATAGAACTGCAGTGTTTCATGCCCATATGATTGAGTCCAGGAAATATTACCTGAGTCTTGGCAGCTGAATTTGAAATGCTGACTTGAAATGTTTTCATTGAAGTTGTACCAACATTAAATAGGACTAGAGAGTTATTTAAGCTGGTTTTAACATTTTCTTATGAATTTCCTCTTAACTGACAGCAAACTCTCATACCTAGGGAGACAAAAACTTAATAGGTGTTAAAAAGTCTTTGGGGAAATTCATGTCTGGAATAAACCAGGAGATTTTTACAGATCCCAAATTGTTTCTAATTAGCAGAAGATTTTTTTTTTTGATAAATCAGTCACTTAAAAATTAGTATGATTCTAAAAATAAAAGAACAGATTTCTGAGTTACATGTGCTCTGGGCTAGATATTAATCTAATGGAAATAATTTATATTGAAATAATAATTAGATGGTATATACTGTTTCTAAAGCCAAGGGTTAGCTCCTCAATGATTTCTTTTCACAATATGTTGATAGGTAAAATTATGAAAAGGGCTTTCAGAGTTATGACCAAGAACTCATAAATACCTGTGGAGACTTAAAGACTGTATGGTCTTATCATGCTGAAATGCAATTAGGTGTTTACATTTTTAAAGGGTTTTTCACAGACACTCTATAGATACCATAAACTGGAAATAGACTGCCTTCTGAAAACTTGCTCTGAATATATTATCTGTTTTTAAATATATTTTCCCCTAGAAGCTAATTTCCTTGGCCTAAAAGGACTTCACAGGACTATATGCTTTTGTTGATGTCATGATATTGCTGTAGTTTCCTGTAATGATATTTATTTCTATGCCCAAAGGAATAGTTTATAGCTAACCTTAACTGCATACATATTTTACTTGGCATGGTCTGGGGAAAGGCTCTGACATAGACACTGAGAGCTTTGCTTTCAATTTCTGCCTCAGTTGTTCTCATTGCATATGTGTCTTTGTATATATGTAGATACTCAAATGACTACTGACCCTTCTGTTCCCTGGAGGCACAGTTTTTGTCAAACAAGTTATTTGGGCAAGATAAGTAGTCAATGGAATGCTATTCCATCTTTCTGTCAGTTGCGCTGGAGTTATAAAGGAATCATAAGTTCATAAAATCTAGACTTCCTAGGTTGAACATTAGTTCCCTGCTTTACTCATAGCATGCCCAGAATACCCCTCCACAACCTTTCTACAAATGTACTGCTTACTTATTATGTAAGGACCTCTTACGTGTTGCCTCTTTGATGTAGCTGTGTCTGCTTCCTGCAGCTGGAAGTCTTTCTGCCTCCCCTGCATTCTTGCAGCCTGTGATTTTACCACTTCTTAAGGGGATTCTTGCTTTCTGTATTGTATTATAATGCTTACATTTATAAGCTATGGGTGGTAGACCTTATAGACCTTATCTATAAGGGGTAGACCTTATCATTTTTTTTTTTTTAATGCAGATTGTTTATGCTACGGTTTAGAAGAGGCACATTGCAAAGGTAGCAGGCAAAGTGCTGCTTGGGCTGCCATGAGAATTCAATAGTCTGAGTTATGCCAGTGAATTTCCATGGTCCAATATCTAGGCCTCACCCTGAAGGTTCAGAACTTACCTTGCGTGGGTCATAAAGTAATCAGACTGATTACTTAAAATATATAAGAACTCATGAGAAACTAGTATATAAAATGGGGTGCACACTTATTAATGTACCATGTGAAATAAAACTGCCATTCAGCCAGTTTAACTGGCACTTTCTTTCCTCATAAACCAGTGGTTCTTAACTGGAGGCAGTACTGCCTCTTACAGCATGTTTGGGAGGCATGGAGGTTTTCTGTTTGTCAGAATGATTAGGAATGCCTGGGCCTAGGGATGCTACAGTCTTGCAATATGTGGAAACATCCATTTGAAATGCAACAGCCTCCCATTAGAGAAACACTAAATTAGAAATCCATTAGACAAATCAAAATATCATCAAGAGGCCAGTCACAGTGGCTCTTAGAACTACCAGTCAACCCAGGAATCCCATTACTGAATATATACCCAAAGAAAAATAAGTGGTTCTACCAAAAAGACATATGCACTTTATGTTCATCGCAGCACTAATTACAATAGCAAAGAAATGGAATCAACCTAAGTGCCCACTGATAGTGTACTGGATAGAGAAAATGCAATACATATACACCATGGAATACTATGCAGCCATATAAAAGAACAAAATCATGTCCTTTGTCACAATATAGAGACAGTGGGAGACCATTATCCTAAGCAAACTAACACAGAAATAGAAAACCAAACACCACATGTTCTTATTAGCGGGAGCTAAACATTGAGCACACGTGGACATAGAATGGGAACAACAGACGCTGGGAACTACTAGAGTCAGGAGGGTGGGGAGGGGGTGTGAGCTGAAAAACTACCTATTGGGTACTATGCTGACTACATGGGTGATGGGGCCATCTGTAGTCCAAACCTCACCATCACACAATATACCCATGTTACAAACCTGAACGTGCACTCTCTGAATCCAAAATAAAGTTGAAATAAAAAAAGAAGACATACAAATGGCCAAAGGTATGTGAAAAGGTGCTCAGTATCACTAATCATCAGAGAAATGTAAATCAAAACCACAATAAGATATCTTCTCACACCTTTTAGAATGGCTACTATGAAAAAGACAAGAGACAACAAGCATTGGCTAGGGTGTGGAAAAAAGGTAACACCTGTACACTGTTGATAGGAGTGTAAATTGGTATAGCCATGATGGAAAATAGTATGGTTGTTTAAAAAAAAATTTAAATTAGAACTACCATATAATTCAGCAATCCCACTTCTGGGTATATATTCAAAGAAAATGAAATTAGTATGTTGAAGAACTATCTGCACTCCCATATTCATTAGAGCATTATTCATAATAGCCAAGACATAGAAACAACGTAAGTGTCCATTACTGGATTAACTGATAAAGAAACTAGTAAATACGTACAGTGGAATATTACTCAGCCATAAAAAGAAAGAAATCCTGCCATTTGCAGCAACAAGGATGAACCTGGAATATATTATGTTAAGAGAAATAAACCAGGCACAGAAAGACAAATAGTGTATAATGTCACTTACATGTGAAATCTAAAAAAGTAGAGCTCATAGAAGCAGAGAGTAGAGCTGTGGTTGCTAGGCACTCTGGAGGTGGGGGAAATAAATGGGAAGATGTTGGTTAAAGAGTATAAAATTGCAGTTATAAGATGAACAATTCTGGGGGTCTAATGTACAATCTAGGTGGTGATGAATGCGTTAATGAATTTAATTGTGGTAATTACTACATAATATATACACAAGTCATGTTGTACACCTTGAATATTGAATCCTTATCAATTAAATAATTAAAAATAAAAAATAAAATCAATATCATTTACCTATTAAAAAAGAAGTAACATTCCCATCATTTATTAACTTAGATGTGAGTATATATTGCTTCTTTGATTTTTGTCTTTGCCTATTTTCCATTTTTTATATCTTTTTTATTGTGGCAAAATATATATAACATAAAAAATGCTATTTTAATTATTTTTAGGTGTTTAATTCAGTGACATTAAGTACTTTCACACTGTTGTGCAACTATCCACCATCCATCTTCAGAACCTTTTCATCATCTCTAACAAACTCTTTACCCATCTAAACAGTACTCCCCATGACCCCCTTCCCAGCACCTGGTAACCATCATTCTACTTTCTGTCTCTATCCATTTGCCTATTCTAGGTACTTCATATAAATGCAATTATGCAAAATTTCTCCTTTTGTGTTCAGTTTATTTCATTTAACATGAAGTTTTCAAGGTTTATCCATGTGGCAGCATGTGTTAGAATTTCATTCCTAGTTAAAGCTGAAAAATATTCTGTGTATACCCCAGTATGTTTATTCATTCTTCTGTCAGTAGACATTTGGGCTGTTTCCACTTTTTGATTATTATGAATAATGCTGCTATGAACATGGATGTACAAATATCTATCTGAGTTCTTGCTTTTAATTCTGGAGTAATCTCTACAAGTGGAATTGTTAAATCATATGGTAATTCTACTTTCAATTTTTTTGAGGACATGTCATGATGTTGATGCTGAATCATTTTACATATCCACTAGCAGTGCAAAATTCTTCCAATTGCCCTTGGAAGAAATTAGAAGAAATTCCCATTTCTTCACAATATCTGTCATTTTTGACCATTCCTTTTGTTCAAACAGTTGTGTCCAGCATCCATTAGCACTATATCCAATAACAGCCACTTAAAAATCTATCCCTCTTTCAGTCTCTGCCATGAGATATTAGTAGGCTCCACTACTAAATGCTGGCATGAAGCATAGGGCCCAGGCTTAAATTAATCCAAGCATTTCATGTCTTCTGGCTATAGTGATTAGTTAGGGATAATTACATGACTCAGTCAAAGTCAGTAAGACTTTTCCTGCGACTTTCTGGAAAATGATTCTCACTCTGTCCTTCTGGAATTGAATATCTGAATATTTAATGTCTAGAGCTGCTGCAGCCATTTTGTGGTAATGAGGATGACACCTGTCTAAGAACTGAGTCAACGTGGTGGATAGAAGAGATGAGTTTGTGTTTATTTTGTCACTTGAAATCAGAAGAGGCCTAATAAACACCACATGACTGACACATGCAATTACCATTTACTGTGCTGCTAGTTCAGTCATGCTAATAAATAAGATTTAGGTGCACTTTAGCGTTGAGTCTTGAGAAACAGCTTATTTTTATGGCTGATTTTGCATCTAATCTTGCTCATTATGTATGACTTTGAAAGTTCATCTCTAAGATTTTGGTGAGCACCTGGCTGTCTCTTCTGCCTACAGTTTTTTAGTGGTCCATTTAACTTTGTAATGTTTTATAAGACTTTTCATGGCAGATTTGCCCTCTTGATTATTTCTGCTTTAGCTAATATCAAAATGAGGTTGCGCTGCTGGATAACCTGGCTGCTATTATCCACCACCCATTTCTTCCTTCAAAATATTCTAGGTGATTGGGGTGGTGCAGGGCTGAGGGCGGGAGGTAGGGAATGAGAGTACAGTTAAACATTAGCTTTAAAACCTATTTAATTCTGACAGTCAGAATTCTTATAGTGAGAGAAAACGATTAGAGAACAAAAAACCAAGATTTTAAAACCTAAACAAAATTGTCCAGAGACAGAAACTCAAAATTAATACTAGGCAGACAGGATGAAAACACTAGAAAACTCCATATGGAATTTTGGTAACCAGTTACTAGGCCCAGATTGCATGACTATCAGGTTATTGCATTGCAAGATTAAATGCACTAAAGCTGTAGGTCTTTGCTATCCATCCCAGGCATAAAAGGTTCTGACTCTAATATATGAACTGCCCTCCCCCTCAGTGAATGGGGGAGAGAAAAATCAGGGATTGTTGGCTCTATTGATTTGGATGACACATGTTCTCTGAACCACCTAGGGGGATTCTCCGTGGACTGAATGAAATTCAAAGGTCAGAGAAAAAAAACTGATAAATATAATTGCAATTTCTTTGCAGCACTGTATTTGATGACAAGACATTTGACACAATGACAATTTAATATGTGGAAAAAGAGAGAAAGGCCAGACATACTGTCCATCTGTAGTAATTGATCTTTTGCAAGTTCCCAATGCGCACTGAGGGACAACTTTCATAAATAGCTTCTTCCTATAACCTAAAGGGAGAAGGTGAAAGACCTTGTTCATTTTGGTGAAGTTTCCTCTTTCTCTCCCGAGGACAGGCTGACATAAGGACATCAAGCAGAGGCATCAGAGGATGCTGGGTGATGTCTAGGCAATCAAGATAAGGTTTCTGAATGGAAACTCAATTTCCCTTAGGTTAGTTTTACGAAGCTGCAATTATCTTGTGTGACATCTAAATAAATCTCCATTTTGGAAAGGATTACGCATAATTTAGAAAAGTTAATTTGGGAATGAATGATTCAGTTATACTCCATTCCCTGTGTAGTATGAAAACCAAAAAGTGTTCCTAAGAATCGACTTAATTTAGAAAACTTATTTCCTAGATAATTGGCCCTAAACATTTTATCTAGATTCTTAGCATGGTACTTGGCAAATGATGTAGTCACCAAATAATATTTGAATGAATGAATCAATGCATTAATGACTCAATTAATCAATGAATCCCTCTAGGTGATTCAGAGAACATGTGTCATCCAAATCAATAGGCCCAAAAAAGCTTTACTGCTTTCCTCTCCTTTCACTGAGGGGGAAGACACTTTATATGTTGGAGTCAGAACATTTTTGCCTAGGACAGATTGCAAAGACCTAGATAGGTGTTGAATATATCATTCAATATACTCAAATTCTGGGAGAATTGCAGGCCGGAAATATAAAAGACTTCTCCAGTGTTTAGGAAAGTTGGAAGGCTATAGACTAGAGGAAGACACCGAGGAAGAAGGGACATATACAAAAAAGGCCCCAAAACTGCACCCTGGGTCAGTTTAGAAGTTGTAGAGCGGAGGAGGAATCAATAGACAAACTGAGAAGAAGTGGCCTGGATGGACAAGAAAATAAACCCAGAGGACTATGCGGTCCTGGATGCAAAGTGAAACAAGGCTTTCAGAGGGAGGAGTGATCTACTGCCTGTGTCAAATGCTGCTGAGAAATTGAAGAATGGAAGCTAGTCATTACAATTAACAATTGGGGGGG
Source organism: Macaca nemestrina (assembly GCF_043159975.1). Classification (NCBI taxonomy): domain Eukaryota; kingdom Metazoa; phylum Chordata; class Mammalia; order Primates; family Cercopithecidae; genus Macaca; species Macaca nemestrina. The sequence goes on along the minus strand of NC_092126.1, from coordinate 141,715,678 downwards.
AGGGAATTAACGTTAACAAAGGTCATTTCGGGGCAGTTGGAAGGAAAGTCTACCGGTTAGGGGAGCTTGGTAGATGATGGTACCATTCATGAAATGGTGGTACATGGTGGAGACATGTTTGAGAGAAGGGCAAGATGTTGAGATCAAATCCAAATATGCTAAGTTTGAGATCAAGCAAGATGCTACATATAGTGGACACAGTTTATGTCGTTTTGAAGTCAAATAATCTACAGACGAATTCCGGTTTTGTCACTTAGTCATCTCTATGTCTATGATTAAGTTAGTTGATGTTGATGAGCTTTAGTTCCTTCAAGTACAAAATGAGCAGAATGACAATGAGCTGGAGTGTTTGGGGGAGATTTAGATAAGGTACAGTATATGTAAAATACCTAGCACATATTACGCATTCACTCAACAAATGCTTGCTGTTGCTATAATCAAGTTGGTGGAGATGCCCAAAATATAGCTACTTGGTAATTCCCATAGTTAGTATTGCAGTTCTAATTAGAATACTAGAGATTTGATGCAATTGATGTGAACTGTAGTAGATTAAACAGCAGTTCTAAAGAAGAAACAGAACTGTTCAAAATTAAGTAATAAATATTTATAGTGAATTGACAAAATCATACAATGCTGTATGATTGAGCCATAAAAAATAAAAATATAGAATGAAAATGTTGTATTTTTCAGTAGGGAATGGTATCTACTATATACTGTCAATCAGAGTCAAATAATAAAACAATAAGGTATTATATAATTTCATTTTTGAAAAAATGCACACAGACCTAAAAATGCATATAACAAAACCTCTACAGTGGTTAGAGATTAGAGCCATATAAAAAGCACTTTCTCATCTAATGAAATCTCACCAGAACACTGCAGGTATTTCTTATTAAGTTCATTTTAAGTACAATAAATTAAGTGACTTGCTCAAGACTACATAGATGGCAAAGCTGTGGCTCTGATTCCATTCCCCAAATCTAGTCCTTTTTATGGTACTGTAGTTACCTCAAGATCCAAGAGAGTCTTAGACTAAGAGTTCAACATACATAGGGAGCTGTGAGTCCAGACAGGTTCCAACTATATCCTAGAAACCATTTCACTAAGGCTTTCAATAAGGCTGCTTTGGGAGAAGGTAGATCTTACGCTCATCCTCTTTCTTTTTCTATTTGTAAGTAGTTCTGCCTTTGCTTCAAAAAGCTCCATACTACAAGGGCAGCAGGACTCTTCACCAGAATTTGGGGCCTCAGGCCAGGGGTAGAAGAATGGTCTCTCTGTGTTGACTGACTTTTAGAACCTTCCTGGCACCTGGGTACAGAGTTGGGAATCACCTAAGTCTTCCTGCAGCTGATGTTCAGTCTGTAAAGTTTCCTTTTAGTTCATCTGTTTTTCTAAAAGTCTTCTAGTGCAGGGATCCATGACACATAGGCTAGTTTGAAGGTTAAAATCCTGGCATTCCAAAACAAAACTTCTTTTTTTAATAGTGCATTGAAGGTAGTCACTACAGGCAGACATTCCCACATACTATGATTTTTGACACTTGTAAAAAGGAATTTGCAATGAAAATATCACCAGTGAAACTACTGTGGAGAGATGAGCCACCTTTGTTTTTCTGATATACACATATGAATGACTGAAACCTTCCTTGTAGGATCTTTTCATATGGAAAGTTAAAACACTTCTTGGAGTCATGGAGAAGACAGTAAATATCTATATATTACCAATAAGTTTAGACCAATTTTACTTGAACAAAATTTACACAGTAGTCTAGAACAGGGGTCCCCAACCCCCAGGCTACAGACAGACTGGTACTGGTCTATGGCCTGTTAGGAACCGGGTGGCACAGCAGGAGGTGAGCAGCCTGTGAGCAAGCATCACAGTCTGAGCTCCACCTTCTGTCAGATGAGCAGCAGCATTAGATTCTCATAGGACCCGAAACTTATTGTGAACTGTGCATTTGAGGGATCTAGGTTGCATGCCCCTTATGAGAATCTAATGACTGATAATCTGAGGTGGAACAGTTTTATCCCCAAACAACCTCCCACCCCACACGCCATCTGTGGAAAAATTGTCTTCCACGAAACCAGTTCCTGGTGCCAAAAAGGGGACCACTGGTCTATATGACTTCCCTTTTTGCAAGTAGAGAGCAGATTCATTGTTCATTATTTATTATCAATGATAACAACAAAAGACAATTCTAAGCTTTTTATGGGTTACCTCATATAACCCTTTCTAAGGTCGTTACTATTATTATCACTATTGAACAGGTGGGGAATTAGGTTTCAAGAGATTAAATAACCTGCCCAAAGTGATACAGCTAGTGGAATTCATTCATCACATATGTATTTAATATCCATTATGTGTCAAATACTATGCTAAGTGTGTAAGATATGACAATGATCAAGGCAAACTTATGTTTTCATGAAATGTAAGGTCTAGCATAGGAGACAAATTCTAAAAAGTAATTTGAATTTCAAATGTTATAAAGGATAAGTTCATGGGCTGTGGAAATAGAGATTAGATTATCTTGGGATTCAGGAAGGTCTCCATATAGAGTTAAAACCAATTCATCGAAGAATGCTGGGATACCTTTTCATCCTCCACATTCATAAAGCACCGACAAGGGAGCTCAAATGAGAATCTAGGTGAGCGGCCACATGTTGCCTTCTCTATTCTTTCTCAGCTTATGCAAGACCATCTGGGCAATTCGCACTCATTTGGCTGGAAGAGGACCTATTCCAGCATCTTTGGGCTCACATGTCATGCACAGAGGTAAGCAAATAACCTCATCTGGATGTCACTAAGACAGGGATCTGCTACTCATCACAGACAGTGGCAGGCCTAACTGCTGAGCACAAGGTGCTTATATAACAAGCTACTAATGTGTTTGGGGCTTCCCAAACTCATTTGGCAGGTTCAGGCCCATTGTCCAAATCTCCTTCAGCAAGAATCAATGAAGCATAGACATACAATGACTCATTCTCAGAGGATGCAGATGCCAGACAACCTGAGTCTGCACAAAGGCAGCCAAAATGTTTCATCCCCCGAATTTCAGCAACTCCCGTGTCAGCACATGCCTGTGGGAATACACAGCATCCCACTCCAGTGCTAGCTACCCTTTGAGGAAACAGAGCTCTCTGGAGGGGGCACATCCATTTTAATTCCAGGAGTCTCTGCAATTCCACATGTTTGACAACTCCATTAGTCATGGATAAGGTACTTAAACAGGTGGGTGACTAGTTAAGTTGGATGCAAACATCTTTGCGAAGCAAAATGTTTCAAATTGCTCCCCTTCCTCAAATTGCAGATATTCACGTTCTTAAGTTGTTTTATTCAAATGAGATAAGGTAATTATTTTTAACCACTAAGATAAACACCCAAATGCCATTAAAGAGTTACTTTTCTAAGTTAGATTTAGAGAAAAACATATAAATTAAAGACGATCTATCTGTTTGCCTGTATCAGTTAGGGTTTGGGTGTTTTAAGTAACTAAAACAGACCAAAGTCTGTTTCAAACAAAGCAAAGTTAAATTGTGTGAAATGGGGAACTTATTGAAAGGATATGGGTAACTCACAAACTGGAGAAAAAGCAGAACAAATAGGGCTTGGAAAGGACAGCAACCAGTAGTAGCTCTGGGGGTCTAGAGAGTAGAATTTAAGTGGCAGTATTCCCAGGGAGCTGCCATCCAATGACTCTGTTCTGTGTTTTGCCCATAGGAAAATTCTGATTCTTGAAAGAAGGAGAGGGTCTGATTGGCTTAGCCTGTGCCTTCCAATAATTCAGTCCACTGGGTAGAGAAAAGCAGAGCACTTGGCACTGAAAAAAGTAAGGAAGGTTGCAAAGAATGGGAAAAGGCCCTTCCTGAAAGGATCACTAGCGTGCTTCTTTTAGACAAAGAAGCACTAGAAATTGGGCAGAAAAAATAAACTTCATAATATCCATATTCTTTCTGATATCATTTCATCTATGAATCCAGTAGGAATTCAGCTAATTTTCCATCACACTCATTTTAGCTGGCATGACAGGAGCAAGGTCTTTTTTGAATGTGCTTGAGGTCTCTCTGCAAAGACAACATTTCAGCTGAGATACGGGACAAGAAGGAGCTGTTCATTAAGATCGGGGAACAGAGTGTTTCAGTCAGTGGGAAAAGCAAGTACACAGGCCCTGAGGCAAAAAAGAGCTAGATGTCACTGAGGAACTGCAAAGCTGGGGTGATTGTAGCTAAGAGAAAGAGCTGGCAAGCAGTAGATGTGGTCAGAGAGATAGTAGGGGCCTGGCTATGTAGGGCACTGCAGGATATGGCAAGAGACTATTTGAAGTGAATGGGAAGTCACTGGAGGGGCTGATTAGTTGTCTATTTTTCAGCAAGACAGTATCAATGAGCCTTAGTTTATTTTACCTTTTTAAAAATGGTCTAATACATAACCCCTTTATCAAAGACTCTCAAGAAAAGTTGTGTTTTGGCATTCAGGATTTCGAATATTAAAAAACACTATAGTATATTTATTTCATATAACATCCCAAGAAAAGTGTGGTTTACTATCTCACAACCCAACATATTATTATTTCTGTGATTCAACATGGGGTAAATAAAGACAAAGTCTATCAATAGTCTCAGTTTGGTTTTGCCACCAAATGAGTTTGCTCCAAACCTGCCAGAAATAAACAACAAAATTAATAAGAGAAGAAAAAGACAGAAAAATATTTTTTTGTTTTCAGAGCTTTTTGGATTTCAAAGATACGGATACAGGATTGTAGGCCTGTGCCCGCAGATACAGGTTTTCCTGTGAGTCTAACATGCAATGGAGGGTCAACAAATACTCGTTCACTTTCCTTTCTCTGTTACCACCACCACTTGTCTCTCAGTCACAACACCCAAATTTGTCAAAATAAGTAAGAAGCACTCCTACCCAGGGTTTTTACTATTTTATTTGTTCCACTTTGCATCACAAACGTCAGTTTCTTCCTCTCTCTAGGCTCTGTGGGCTTGAACATATTGTAGGTTTGTAGATCACAGAGCTTGTCAGGTTTATAGTATAATGGGGCCAACCGGGAATGCCACCGCCAACAAAATCCCACAAAGAGAACAAACCTTCCTAGAGTTTCTAGGTCAGAACCTACTCTAACAAAGTGAGCTATGAAAGTGCCTTTATATAGTAACTTGTTTAATTAAGATAACAGATGTTACTATTACACAAGTCCTAGTGAGCCACTATTTAATTGGACACTCATTCACATGGCTTGTGACTGGTAAAAACCAGTTCAAACAACCATTTCCCTTGTATGAGCTTTTTTCTCCCTACAATTAAATTGAATAAACAATGCACCCAGTGAATATTCATTTAATAGAGACAGTTTTAATGGCACAGGAGTTTAATATGAGCAATAACGTTAGAACAGAATAATTTCCTGGCTTAAAAGGCAAGTTTAATTCTCTGTTTTATCTACCAGGCACTAAGTTAGGCTGACAATCAGCTGTGTAGGAAAAATTATACAGAAAACCCTCACTTGGGTGTTGTTAGATGTCTGGTACCTATAATGGAAGAGATAGGGATCTGGCTGTAGCTTTTATACTCAGATTTTAATACAATCTGGGAAGAGGGTTAATTGACAACTTGCCATTCATGTCCGTATGACAGAGCAAACGAAGACAAAAAGAAAAACAAAAAACCAAAAAATAACAAGAGTAGATTGGTACAATCTCTAGGGAAGAGAAAATACAGAGTTTCTACTATTAACCATTCACGGTAAAATAAAAAGAACACTGTACTATTTTCTTATCTTTTTTTTTTTTTTTTTTTTGAGAAAGAGTCTTACTCTGTTGCCCAGGCTGGAGTGCAGTGGTGCAATCTCGGCTCACTGCAAACTTCGCCTTCCAGGTTCACACCATTCTCCTGCCTTAGCCTCCCAGGTAGCTGGGACTACAGGTGCCCACTACCAAGCCCTGCTAATTCTTTTTTTTTTTTTTTTAAGTAGAGATGGGGTTTTACCATCTTAGCCAGGATGGTCTCAATCTCCTGACATCATGATCCACCCACCTCGGCCTCCCAAAGTGCTGGGATTACAGGCATGAGCCACCGTGCCCGGCCAGAACACTGTACTATTATAGATGTGAGGAAAGCTTCTTGTCCAGACTTCCACAGGTAGTCTGAGGAATTTCAAACCTTCTTCTCCTTCTGAAATGATCATTGGTAACATAAAGGGACAGAGCTAGGTCTAGACCTACACGCACCATTGCCTACAGGGGGTAGGTAGGTCATAAAAATGAATGAAGCTGGCAAGAAGGTTTTCATGACATGCTTTGCCTGTACTTGAAAACACAAGAAAATTTGTTATGGGGCATAAGAAAACATACTCTTTTCCTGTATTTTCTTGAAGTGTGTGGTTTTTTTGACTACATTTTCTTATTTTCACTTTTTGATAGAGAAACAGACGCAAAAAATATTTTATGTTTACTGTAAGAAAAACTACAATGTGAAAAAAATGATAAGCAGCAACTGACACCACATCTTAATGTGGGATACAAGGATTGTATGGCTAACTGAAGATTTCATGTTTTTGCTAAAAGGATAACTCTTCTTAGCTCTGGATAAGTATTGCCATACAGAAATGCAGGCTGGCCGGGGGCAGTGGCTCATACCTGTAATCCCAGCACTTTGGGAGGACAAGGTGGGAGGATTGCTTGAGCCCGGGAGTTTGAGACCAGCCTGGGCAACAAAGGGAGACCTCACTGCTACAAAAAGTTAAGAAATTAGCTGGGCATGGTGGTGTGCACTTGTGGTCCCAGCTACATGGGGGCTAAGAAGGGAGGATTGTTTGAACCCAGGAGTTTGGGATTGCAGTGAGGCATGTCCACGCCACTGTACTCCAGCCTGGGCAACATAGTGAGACTCTGTCTCCAAAAAAAAGAAAAAAAAAAAAAGAGCAAGCTGTCTGTTGCAGATCCTTCAGTTTTTGAAGAGATGTCCGAAGTCTGGATTACAGGACATGTGCCAAATTATAAATGTTGGAACCTAATTTTAAAAAATTAAACGTGGAGCTAGCTAATATACTGTGCTTGCCAAAGAAAGCTCATTTCAGTGAATCCTTGGTTGGATAATTTTTGGAACCTTCTGGTGGGGTTCTAAATACTCTTCTTGCTAGAAAGCTTTATTGCTTTACAGTGAGACATAATGTTAAATGAGCATATACATGTCAATAGTTAGTTAAGAGACGTGTCATAAATCATCTAACCTCAGTTTTACCATAAATGTAAAACAAAAGTACTGGGGAAACCAATATATCCCATGGCTTGGAAAGCCATGCATGACAGAATGTTCAGGAGGGATTTTCCAAAGCATCCCCTTGCCTGAGATTCTTATATATCATACACTCCTATTCACCCTCCTTTCTCCCCTTACCTCTCCCCCATCCCCACTTCCTCTGACAATCGGTGTGCAATGAACCATTTTCAACAATGCAGATATGTTGCATCCCCCAGGGATGGCTGAAAAACAGAGTTTTCAACTGGTAGTTGAAACCCACCCATCTGTTTATCTCTAAAGTTTCATTTAGCCCTAAAATCCTAATAATCAGAGATTATATTAGTTACAGGAAAAGATATACATCCTTGAAAGAAGATGAGACTCTCTGGACACTACTCTTACCTAACATGACATGCATCTATAAGTTGTGCAGAACATTTCTGCATTAAAATCTTCTATCTCACTTTTGAAAACTTCCAAATGAATTTGAATGCATAACTACATTGTGATGTATATATAATGGGTTCTATTTTTCTAGCCCTCATTTTTTTAGGTTTGACACAAATCTATCCTCTAGGCAATGGGTATGTACTAAGTTATGCTAATTAAAGTGTCCTTTTTTCATGCAATTCAAGGCAGAGAAAAGACACTGACTCTCTTGCATAAAAAGTCATAGGGACTAGGCGAAGAGGTGGTTTTATTGATCTGATATAGAAGTTTTTTCATTTTCTTCAGATATGCTTTCCTCCTTTCCTCCCTGTCCCCTCCCTCCCTTCTTTCCTTCCTCAAATGAAGTTATTGACAATCTTTGACAAAAGGTAAGGAAGAGTGGATAAAGGCGGAGATGGGGAGGTGCCCAGACATTTTTAAGAGACAGAGGGTGGAAAAGGAGAAAGGGAATTCATAAAACGGAGAGTCCCCAAGGCAAAAAATGGGGATACTGTCTAGGTCATATTCCCTGAGTCCGCTTTTTGAAGAGGGGATCGGAAAAAGGAAATGAGGCAGAGGAATCACACTGCGTTCCCTTGCCAAGAAAGAATCAATTACAACTTATGCTTTGAACATCATGAGAAATTCGGACAGATTCCTCTGGGCATCCTGTTGAAGACTAATTGGCTAACATAAGACTTTTTTTTTTTTTTTTAAAATAATGAGTAGTTCTAAATGTTTCTTTCCATGATAAGGGTGCCATACAGTCATCTCTTATAATTATATGAGAGAGTACTCTACCCAGATTCCCCTCCTTCAGGCCAATGCATTCTACCTCCAACAACTCTGCCCAAGGATATGGGGCAGCTTAAAGCTGTATCGCTCATTGAATTACCCCCTGAAATGGGGAACTGCCTCCACTAAGCTTATACCCCTTATAGGTGATGATCTGAGGCCCATGACTGGCTCATCAGGGATTTAAAGACCACATTCCCTTGCCTCAAGGTAAGACCACTGTGAAGGGCTATCTGAGCTCCAGAGCTCTCAGTGGGACTGGCTGAAGCCCCAGTTGCAACCAAACTGCAGGGCAGTTTCTCTCTCTGTTCAATTCTGCCTTTCTCACTTCCCTGCAGGTGTATCCTCAGAGACACTCCCGTGTAAACCTTCTGTATGCAGCCTGTCATCTGAGTTTGTTACAGGACACCCAGTCTACGGCAGTAGCAGTAGCCTTAGACAAGATTCTGGTAAAGTTAAAGACAGCATTCATATTATTTTTTACTTCAGTTGCCTCAAATATTTGTTAAATAAAGACAGAGGCTATCATGTGAAATTTGAAATTATTCCTGTTAGTTTTGTTACATTTTGCTTTGCTGTTATTTTGGTAGGTGTTTAATAGAGTCTAGTATTCAAGGAGAGCAAAATGTGTGACATATTAAAAAATAAATACAAAATGGTTTTATGGAGTAGCAGAAATAATAAAAGTTTCACTACCAACATCATGGGGCTCAACTTTGCATGATGGTCAGAACAGAAATGAATGCAGTCACATGGAGGAGAAGCCAGTTCAGGAGTTCTTAGACTACATGCTGCTCTTAGCTTTAAAATTCTACTACTTAGATTTACGTTTTAACTCTGTGCTATTGTGCTCCTGAGAATGAAATGGAAAAAAAAAAATCTATGCTCTAGTTATCTCAAAATGTTGCTGTTAATGTAAAATTTAATAAAGGAGGTGTTATATTTATCTTGGTATTTGAGGGTGTGGAACAAAAACCAAACCAAACAAAGCAACACCAAAAGAAAAAAAAAACCCTAAAAAACAAAATTCATTTTTTCTCTGAACCATGTCCTTGGCTTGTGACTATGTTTGTTTGAGTGATACAGGTAAAGGTTATTAGAGCTACCGAGGAAAAATTCATCAGTGGATTTTTATTTTATTTTTTACTATGGAACTACAATTCCATTATTATATAATCACATATACAAGTACAAACACCTGTAGGCAAAGTGCATCATATGGGTATCTGTTCCCAGCATCGCAAACACTTACAAATCAATTGCTAGGGAACTGTTTTTGTGGCCATTATAAATATTACCAGCCGAGGGGGGCAGATCACCAGGTCAGGAGTTTGAGACCAACCTGGCTAACATGTGAAACCCCATCTGTATTATAAACACAAAAATTAGCTGGGTGTGGTGGCATGTGCCTCTAATCCCAGCTACTGGGGAGGCTGAGGCAGGAGAATCGCTTGAACCAGGGAGTCGGAGGTTGCAGTGAGCCGAGATGGCACTACTGCACTCCAGCCTGATAACAGAGCAAGACTCCATCTCAAAAAAAAATATATCTATATCTATATCTATATCTATATCTATATCTATATATATACATAAAACCTAGGAGTCTAAAAATAAACAATGTAACAATCTAAATAACATCTGCATCTCTATAACCAAGTATTCACTAATCCACATAAAACACTGGATGTTAAATCAAGAACGAAGATGGTGCAATTGCTAAGAACTTGCTGAGTGTTCCTTCTCATTTGACTGTGCTCTCACTCTTTGCTTCTTCCACACTTGAGGGAACTAGAAGTAAAGCCCTGTTCTCCCTGGGCTAATTGTAGGCTTGAGTTGTTCATGCCATTATCCTATATTGGGATAGCTGGTTTGCTTTTGATTTAGCTATTCAGTTTTAGGTCTAACAGCCTGTGGAAAAATATGTCAGGAAAAACTTGAGACTCCCTGGAGCTTTTACCAAGCCTTCTTCATCGTTGACTCTGTGGAGAGGAATCAGCTGTGAGCTAAATGATTCTCCTATTTGCTGATTGTCCCATGGCACTTGCATCTTTGTACCACCCTAAAGGTGGCATTCTGACGTTTGCCCTCATGATTCTCTTTGCCCTACTGTATAGTATACACCTCGTCTAGATTGGGGACACACAATAGTTGCACTCCCTATTCTTGCCAGCAATTATAATCTTGCATTTTCTTCTAATCTGTCCTTATACAATCATGGTTGTGAAAATTAATCATGGAATTCCTAAAGTAAATAAAGCCTTATATCCACTTAGAGGAAAGCTTTCCGAAGTTTTTGCTCCCTGAAACCCTAGTCCCTTGAAGTATTCTGTGCAGTAAAATTGATTTCTAGATAAATTTGGGAACCACGCTTCTTAAAGATTCTCAATGTAATTAACATATTAAGGATTCTGAGAGAGTCTGCAATACAAAATGTTTAAATTGTACTTCTTATACTTATTTGATTATAGAACACCACTTTATATCCTATACATTACCTCCCACCCCATCTGAAGAACTAGTGTTGGGAAATATTGATGTAGTATTTACAACTGTACCCTTACATCAAGCTTCACCATTATAAAGCTCTATAGTTGGCCCTACCTCACAGAAGTTAATTTACTAAGGTGTCCTTCATCACCACGTAATTTGCCAAATGTATGAAAATTATAAGGCACATCTGTGAAATCTTGTATCTACTGTAGTAATTGTGTCTCATGAGGAAGATTTTGCTAAGATTTTACTATTGGACAAATCAATTGTTTTTAATCTTATAAACACTATGGCTGTAACTAATTATGTTTCTTTCTTTGATTGGGAAGCAAGACAGACACAACCAGACCTGTGAATTATACTGAAAGTATTTCTATATGCTAATTTTATTGCTGCCATTGTAATTTTTCTACTGACAATTCTCCATTATTTCAACTCACTAAATTACTTTTATCGTTTCTATGGCTTTTATTTTTGAAGAAGAAGTCTCTAGTCCTCGTGAAATGAGGCTGTAAGTTCACTGATTTCTTTCTTCATTTATTGAACACATACTGACTAAAGCCCTGAGTTGTATTCCAGGGCTAGTGCTGGATAAATAGTGGTGAATGAAACCAGGTAGATCCTGTCCTCACACAGTTTACAGGCCAGTTTAGGAAGGCAGATAACAGTAAAGTCAATGAAAATGTAAATATGGAATTACAAATTCAGAAAAATGCAAAGAAGAAATTGAAGAGGAAAGGAGGCACTGATGTTATAGTGAGAAATGTGGTATACATGGCCTCAGACCTGCTGGCACTTACAGTCAGGGAAAGGGAGTTAAAGAAGGAATTAAAGATGTAAGGGAGGGGAAATGAAACAAAACACAAAAATAATACAACAAGGAGCCAGATCATGCCATGCCTTGTAGGTTGTGTTCAACAGCTTAGCTTCTATCTTAAGCATTTGTGATGAGATTTGATTTCCATTTTGTGAGAGACCATTCTGGCCACAGCACAGAGAACAGATTGGAAGGGAATGAGTATAGAAGCAGAGCAACCAGTTGGGGCTACTGCAACAATCTGGGCAAGAAATGAGGGTGGTTGGGCCAGGGCACCAGCAATGCACACAGAAAGAAGGAGATAGATTATATTCTTTGGAAGTAGAGTTTTTAAAATTTATTAATGCATAGGATATATGGGGTGATGAAACAGAAATTAGCAGTGATTTCCAGGTTTCAGGCTCAAGCAATCAGAGAGATATGGTGTATAACTGACTAAGGTTCAGAGTGGAGATTGGTGGCAGGAGTGAGTTCCTTCTGAGGGATGTTAAGCCTACATTGCTCAGGGGAGAATCCTGTACTGAAGACACACATTTGAGGGTTGTCAGTACACACATGTTGTTTACAGCCATGGGAGGGGAGGAGATTGCCTAGAGAGAAAGGGAAAGTAGACAGAGCAAAGGAGGCAAAGTGGATGAGGAAGATGCAGATGTGCTGGAAGGAATAATCCAATAGGAAGAGGAGAAGAGGGAGAGTTTGATGATGTAGAGAAAGAGCAGGAATGACTGAAGGAGTGAAAGTCCTTGAGAAAAAGAGAAAAGATAATAGTAATTTTAAATTGCACTATTTTCCTTCTGAGTTGGGACACATTGCGTTCACCTGAAAAACATCTTTCTTGGTATTAAGAGCAGTCAGCCTCATTTTTTCTATAACAATTTTATGCATCCTTTGGAACAAACCACCTTTTTTGGAATAAAACTCTTTAGAGCAAATCAGTATATGGGAAAGTCAATGCGTGTGGAAGCAACTGAAAATATAAAAAGCTCAATTCAAATGTTATTTCTATCACATTGACCATTAAACATAGTCCAGGCCTCCCTTTTCCTCAAGTGCACAATCACTTCCATGACCACACTTTTAGAAGATGACTGTGACTCTCATTTTATTGAGACTGAGGTCAAAGTTATGTCATACTAAATTCCTCAACTCCCTCTTTCACCCTGAACTTCTCTGAGACTTTACTCATCCTCTCTTCCTACCCACAGAGAAGACAGGTTCCTCCTCATTTCCCACAATAATTGATTTCTAGTCCATTCTCCTGCTCTCTCCTTGAGAATCATCTCCCCTCCCTTATATCTTTAACTCCTTCTTCGACACAGTGTGATTTCCCTCAGGTTATAAATATTCCCCAATCTCCTCCATCCTCATGAGATTCTTGCCACAAATATGTCACTCTTTTGCAGTATATCTAAGTTTCCATTTCCTTACTTAACACCTGCAAAAAGATCCACTGCATCTGGCTGCTTACCATCCAGCCAGTACAGCTTTTGCACTTATCAAAAGTATTTATTTCAAGGTCACTTGTGAATTCATTGTCACCAAATATGTATCATTGGTGGTCTCATCCTGAATGACTTTGTGGCCACACCCGACATTGTTGACCACTGTCCATTCATGATACCTAGAATTTCACAGCAGCCCTATTTTGTGGTTATCTGTTTAGCTTTCTGAAAATTTTTTTCTGTTTCTTTTTCTCTTTCATGCATACTCTGCATAAACCAGAAGAGTCTGTCCACAGCCCTTTTGCTTTTCCCTTTTCTCTCAATGAACCTCGCACACCCTTATTACTTCAAAGGTAACAATCTGGAAAGTCTTGTTTCTCCACCTGATCTGTCTCAGGGACTTTAAACTGTCAAGGCCCACTCTGAGCTGCATATGCCCACAAGTAGTGGTGTTCTGTAAATGTTTAACACAGTGGCTCTGGAAAAAATGCCCTCAAAGTGGGCCTATTTCCATGGTGTAAATACTCTCCTGATGGCCAATGTCAAGCTACGAATGTGAACTATCACTGAACAGGGAGCTGGGAACAGATGTGCAGAATCCACTCTTTTGAGCCCTTGCTAGTGGGCTTCAGCACAACAGTGCATAAGCCTTTCAAATTCAACAAACCAACACTGAACTCATCACCTATCTAACGTGGGTAGGCTACTTCCAGAGATTACAAACAGGCATTAAGAAACCATTCTTTCCTTACAGTTGAAGGATTCGGTCCCATCTTTGTTTTATATTTAGCAATTTGGGTAAGTGATCTTGCTTGGAGGAATACATTCCATCAAATAATGCATCTTACACAGAGCTGCTTTCAGCCTTGTTGACTTACTATAATTGATCACTTTTAGGGGCATGGAAGGTTAAAAAATTTATCCTAATGTCATCAATTATTTGTTTTCTTTTAAATTTTAAACTCCTGTTCCATGATATAATCATGTTGTTTCACGTGGGAAGAACAGTTGAATTACAAAATATTACTTATCCTAGGGAGAGCTGTAGGAGGAATGGTGTACATTAACACCCACGCCCATACCCCACCACACACACCTACCCTATTTAATGGAGTCTTTTACCCACCACCTGGATTTCTCATCAGGCAACCTATAATTCTACTATATGTACCCTCTAGGTTCCATATGTTGTAATTATATAGAAAGCCAAGTGTTGCTCTAATTAGATCATTTGGCAAAAGGGATTTAGAAACATCATGATGGATATTTACTAGTAGAGATCTAATTAACTCTGGAATATCTGTGATTGAAATATGAAGAGAAAACTCTTTAACAGAAATATAGGGGTCGAACTTAGTATATGATCCCAGACCTTCAATATTTACATGGCATCAATACATCTAAGCAGTCTAGCAGATTTTATTTCTAGAGATGACAAAGTTAGGAGGAACCCAAATTATCTTCCTTGTCTCTACTGAGAAGGCACAAAGCACTGCCTGTCTGGTTTTAATATCCAGTCACATCACTTCAGTTCTAATTGCTCTTAATTACATGCCACTTTGGTTTGAATATTTTCATGATCACTTAACTCCATTTGATGATACAGAGCTATTTTCTCTGAACAAAGGCACGGCTGAGGTAGTTCAAGGACTTAATTTACCTCTTCTCCAAAGGGTTTAGATGTTTCTAACCCAGCCCTGAAATCAGACCATCCTACCATTCTCCCCCTTAGGAAATGATAAAGCTATGGATCTGAACGCTGTCAATTTATTATTGAAAATATGAAATGAGTATCAGGAAAACCTGCTATGCCAGTCCTATGCCAGGGAGGTAATGAAAGTTTTATCTCCCTTTTAAACCTTAGAGAGAAGCATCTAGTGCTTGTTCCTTCCTCAAGCAAACCTGGTAGACATGGATGCAATGAGTGAGACCTGGATTTGAATTCCAGACTTAACATTATCAAGCTTTGCAACCTTAGGTAAGGTAAATAAATTGCTTTCTTCCAGCCTTGGTTTCCTTATCTAAAAGATGGAGTCCCAATAATAGGACTGATCTCATAACATTTTTACGAGGATTAAAGGAAATTAAGCAGAGGGCATAGTAAAGACAAAAAACCAAAAAAAAAAAAAAAGCGCTAGGTATTACTATTATTATTGACAGATGGGGGTTGAAAGTGCTCATTTTTTAACAGAGATAAAAATGGCCACAAGATACCCATGAAATACAGGACTAGAGCCAAAGTAATAAGTAACCTAAACCCCTAAGGATCCCCAAAGCCTAAAATGTATTCATAAATACATAAGTGATATAACAGGAGATCAAAGTCTCATTTCTACTTAATGGCTAGAGATTCCCAAACTTCTTCACAGTTAAGCTGACTCACAGTGTTTCTGGCACTATTATTTTATATCCATTCATATTATTTTACAGTGTTAATAAACTCTAGTTAAACCTGTAGCTTCTTCCTGTTGATGTTTGTCCTTCCACCTCTTCCATCTAAATGCTGCAGATAGCAACTCCTCCACCTGGCTGGGTCCCTCTCTTACCCTCATTTCTTGTACAGGACTTGCTGCATGTGCATGGGCTCCAGCATGGAGACTTCTCCCTTCCCTGTCTTCCGCTCTCTGTGGAGCATTTTCTTTCACAAAGGCTTAACTCACTTCCTGTTGGAAGCTGATTTTGGAAGACCCTGCCTGACCAAGAGTCTCTTCCCTGTCTGTTCCCTAAGCACTGCTACGGACTCTGTTTGGGCTATATTATGTTAATTTCTGCTTCGCTGGTGGTTTCTAAATTGTTTCATGTGTGTATACAGGGTCACAGTAGCTGAATTTTATAAAACTCTAGAAAGCAAGTCCTGTGATGGCTGTCTTCTCTTTCCTTCTTCAACTGAACTACACCGTTCATAAATATTTATCATCATAAACTTTAAACACCTGTATAAAATAGTCCATGCAAAACCATGGATCCTCAACCAAGGATGGAGATTTCCCATTACTTCAATTTTTTATTGGTTGTTCAGAAATACAGGGAAGATAACCAGGTATCTACTTTTCTCTCCACTGCCACCATCCCTCACCCTCTATGTCTTCACATTTAAAGCTCCCCTGGGCTCTGATTTCTCCAGGGAATTCAGATTTTGGGGGCATGAAAAGAAGTTCTTCCTGGCAAAAGCTGGGAGACACTGCTCTAGAGGGCAAAGTGAGATAATTTGGACCTCCAACCAAATTTACTTCCCCTTTGCTTTGCATAAGATGGACATGCTGGAAGTGACAATTTAATCAAAAGGGTAAGTCACAAAGAACAAATAAAAGACACAGCAAACAAAAAACAAACAAAAAACCCAAGGTGGGGGAAGATCATGTTACTATGAAGATGTTTTAATACTTCACATTTCCAGAAATGTACCACGAGTTACACCAGAGTTTGGCAAACTTTTGCTGTAAAGGGCCAGAGAGTAAATACGTTAGGTTTCTTGATCTGGGTGGGATCAGTCCCACTTAGTCAATCTTGCCCTTGCAGCATAAAAGCCCCAGCCACAGGCCATTTGTGAATGAATGAGTATGGCTGTGTCCTGTCCAGTAAAACTTTATTTGTGGGCACTGAATTTTGACATTTGCATAATTTTTATGTGTCACAAAATGATATTTTTCTTTTGATTTATTTCTTGCCATTTAAAAATGTAAAATCATTTTCAGTTTGCCAACTGTACAGACACAGGTTGGAGGGTTGGATGTGGCCTGTGGACTGTAGTTTTTCAAGGCCTGGATAAGAGCATTTCAGGCAAGGAGAACAGCAGGTTCTCAGGCTTTGCAGCAAGAGGAAGAAGGCCATTTGAAGAAATGAGAGAAGGTCCATGTGCTCAAGAACTGAGGGTAAAGGTGAGTGAAGTGAGACAGCTGGTAAGATAGCAGGCAGGAGCCTGAGTAGCATACAGAGCCTTTCTGGTCATCTCAGAAGACTTAGTGTCTATCCTGAAGTCAATGGGGAGCCACTGCTACATTATCATACCTGAGTGTGCATTAAAATCATATGGGAAACAAGTATTCTGATTCCTGGGTCCCATCTCAGAATTCCTGAGAAAGCATCTTTGAAGAAGGAGAGGAGGACTCTGCTTTCTAAAATATATCTCAGTTGATTTTGCTGCAGTCAGCCTGGCACTGAGCTACAGAGCTAAGTTTGGGAACAACCACCGGATCTTTGCTCTGGGAATGGAGAAACACTGCCTTAGGAAGTCGAAGTGCTTTCCCAGGTGGGTGCATGGTAAGTCACGGCAGATACTACTTGAGTACAGACACTGAACTCAACCAATGGAGGACAGGCAATAACTGAAAAGGAAGTGTGAAGCTCCAAGACAAAATCATTCCCTCACTCTGTCTGTTTCCCAGTGAAATGCAAGCTTCTTGGCTTGCCATGCAATGCTTTTCTCAACTGGATTCTGAGAGATGTCCCAGTTTTATCTCCCCCTGCTCAAACCTTTCTCTCTACTTTCCTTTCAAATACATTTCTTTCCTGCTGCTCCTTGCACCTAAATATCCTACCACTACCTTTTCTCCAATCCCCTCCAAGAATCAGATGATTTGGGTTGGTTCATTCATTTCATACAAGAACATTAGTGCTTATTCTACTCTAGGTATAGCACAAGGAGCTGGGGAACCTGTATGCTCCAACACAAATTGCGCTTTTCATCATGGCCCTTTCAACCTCTTAGGGAAAATGAACATTAATTAAATAATCGATAGCTGTAAATATGAAGTTTATAACTATGATAAGATAAAAAGTCTCTGTTAAATCATGGAAGAAATTGTTTTGTTCCTTTTCTATGACACATGTAGAACCTTGATTTAAATTCATTTATGTTGCCTGTTATGGGGAGGGGGAAGTGGGGAGGGATGGCATTGGGAGTTATACCTGATGTAAATGACGAGTTGATGGGTGCTGACGAGTTGATGGGTGCAGCACACCAACATGGCACAAGTATACATATGTAACAAACCTGCACGTTGTGCACAGGTACCTAGAACTTAAAGTATAATAATAAAAAAGAAAAAAAAAAAGAATGAGTTCATGTCCTTTGCAAGGACATGGATGAAGCTGGAAACCATCATTCTCAGCAAACTAACACAGGAACAGAAAACTAAACACCACATGTTCTCATTTCTAAGTGGGAGTTGAACAATAAGAACACATGGACACAGGGAGGGGAACTGTCAGGGGTTGGGGGGCTAGGGGAGGGATAGCATTAGGAGAAATACCTAATGTAGATGACGGGTTGATGGGTGCAGCAAACCACCATGGCATGTGTATATCTGTGTAACAAACCTGCACATTCTGTACATGTATCCCAGAACTTAAAGTATAATAAAAAAAAATTGGTCATTTAATGTAAAAAAAAAATTAGTTTATGTTGATAATCTCAAATACATCTTATACCAGGGAGAAACATGACAGATATTCATTAAACTGAATTTCTCAAAGGTGTGATGTGGTAAGTTTCATCTTGTAGAAGATTTGGGTGAGGGCTGGTTCCAATGAAATCATTTAAGAGGTTGGTTGAATCGCTGTAAACTTTACACAAGAGACAATGAGGGCTGAAAACCAGGGGAGTGGCAAAAGACTTACTTGCAAGGAGGGGACTAATATGGGAGACACTTCAAAAGATTTTTTTTTTGAAAATCAAGTGTTACCTTTAGATTGGACACTTTTTAAAAAGTAGTTTCATATACAAATTCCATTATATATTTTGAGTTGTATAACCACATGTATGTCTTGTGGTATTACTATGCCACAAGACTAGAAGAAAGGGTCAGACCCATCTCAGGTAGTCACTGGAGTTAGTCATCATTTTAACCCTGGCCATAAAATAACGTGACACACTATACCAACATAGAAAGGGCTTGTGGCTGAGGGTAAGTTTATGGGGTCTCCCAGAGGACTGGGCCTGTGGATTCTGACAAACATTTTTAAAACGCAAATCTCCCTAAACACTTTTGCAACTGCACTTCAGGAGAGCTTAACACCATAACTGTTTTATCCATGGCTCTAGGAGAGATAAACTGAAGTAATGGAAAGAAGTTCTAGGTCTGAATTTGAAGAGCAGTATAAGCTCTCTTTCGTAACTGCATATGCAAAATTAAAATGATAGTACTACCAATAAGCAGGGCAACAGATTCCAACTAGAGCAATGATGCTCATGTTGCTTTGATGTTGTTTTGCCTCCAAGGCAGGATTTCCATTATTATGGAGATGAACTGCCTCTAATTATTGCAATAACATAATTGTTCCCCAGGGCAGAATTCCTAATAACAGAGCTGTATAGCTCTGCAGCAACTGTAAGAGATATCCTGAGGGCAGGTTTCTCATTAAGAGCACGTATATAGACACTGCCTCCAGAAGAGAAACAGAATGCCTGAAGCAATAAACTTTCCTTTCCACACTAGGATTCCACAGGCCTTCTGGGCAAATACCTGCCATCACATTTGCTTTGCCTCCCAGACTGCCAGTGTTGTCTTCTGACCTGGGTTTCACACCTTGTATGCAACACAGAGTTGTGCAGCCCTGCACTGGGATTTCCTTCCATGTCTTACATGAATTTCAACTCTTCCAAAAACCTTTGGGAAGAGAGGCAAATTAGGGTTATGATCCAATTTCACTTTGGAGGCAGACATCAGTGTCTATAAACAAGACACATGAGCATGAATTTCATTCTTATTTCAGTTGGATATTTTCTTTTGTCTTTTTTTTTTTTTTTTTTTTTTTTTGAGACGGAGTCTTGCTCTGTCGCCCAGGCTGGAGTGCAGTGGCGCGATATCGGCTCACTGCAAGCTCCGCCTCCCAGGTTCACGCCATTCTCCTGCCTCAGCCTCCCGAGTAGCTGGGACTACAGGCGCCCGCCACCATGTCCGGCTAATTTTTTTTTGTAGTTTTTAGTAGAGACGGGGTTTCACCGTGTTAGCCAGGATTGTCTCCATATCCTGACCTCGTGATCCACCTGCCTTGGCCTCCCAAAGTGCCGGGATTATAGGCGTGAGCCACCACGCCCGGCCAACTCAGTTGTGTATTTTCACAGAATTCTAGACTTGATCTGATTACACTATGAGGGTCAGGCAGACCTAAACAGGTATTTCGTTCTGGCAAGATATGCCTAAGAGTATGGATGTTTATACAATTTTATTGTGTCTTCAAAACTAGTCCACAGTGGCCTAAAAGTACTCTGCCCAAGATAAAGTTAAGGTTCCTAAATCCAGCAGTCATGCTTGCACCATTATTTTTTTGAAGGTCTTGGAAGCACCAAGTGCTTACTCCTTGTTGCACCTTTCTTCTCCTTTGGCTTCTGTTTGTTACTTTCTGCCAGATGTTCTCCCACCTCTTTGAGTCTCCTCCTTTACACCTCCCAGCAGGCGTGGCTTCTGCTCATTCTTTGAATGTGTCTGTTCCTCAGGGTACCTTCCTTTGAACCATAGATGTTCTCATTCTATAGAACTCTCTCTGGATGAACGTATGCACTCCATGGCTTCTTATCTACTGATGATGTCTTATCTATGGATCTTTATCTCTTTTTTTTTTTTTTTTTTTTTTTTTTTTTTGACGCGGAGTCTTGCTCTGTGCCCCAGGCTGGAGTGCAGTGGCGCGATCTCGGCTCACTGCAAGCTCCGCTCCCCCGGGTTCACGCCATTCTCCTGCCTCAGCCTCCCGAGTAGCTGGGACTACAGGCGCCCGCCACCTCGCCTGGCTAATTTTCTTGTATTTTTAGTAGAGACGGGGTTTCACCGTGTTAGCCAGGATGGTCTCGATCTCCTGACCTCATGATCCGCCCGTCTCGGCCTCCCAAAGTGCTGGGATTACAGGCTTGAGCCACCGCGCCCGGCCAGGATCTTGATCTCTACTCCTCAACTCAGATCTGTACTTCCAGTTTCCTATGGGACACTCATACAACACTTATTCTATGCTCGGCAGTGTTCTAGTGTTAAAGAATGGAACAAAACATACACAGAAGGCCCAATAAAAAAGGTCTTTCAGGCCGGGCGCGGTGGCTCACGCCTGTAATCCCAGCTCTCAGGGAGGCAGAGGCGGGAGGATAGCTTGAGCTCAGGAGTTCGAGACCTGCCTGGGTAATATAGCGAGACCCCGTTCTTCACAAAAAGGAAAAAAAAAAAAAAGACAAAAAAAAAAAAGTCTTACAAAATGGAAGGAAGCAGAAGAGGAGGTCAGAGTGATGGGATGGGGGAAGAACTTGCCTTTACTAGTGTGAAAGAAAATAGAATCTTGGGACTCCAAACTCACTATGCCGAAGAAAAAGTTAAGCCTGGGAACTGAGTCACGCAATACTGCTTTCCTTTTGTTCCCAGGCCGATAGGTGTAATTTCACAACCCTGTATCATAGTATCACCCATAAGCCAGGTTCCCACAATGATAGAAGGCCGCATATCTCCCCAGACGGCCTGCATCATAAATGGAATTCCTTGTGAGCCCCTAAATCTTTCAGGATACACATCCCCTGTATAAACTAGCCCTAAAACCAAATTCCATTGAATCTCACCCTGACAATGTCAATTACCAGCTTATATTCCCAGGGAGAGGAAAAGGACAAAATCAGAAATTATCCCTTGGCTGACCCTGCGACGAATGCATAATGGACTTTTTCCTTGACGCTGTCTTTTCACATGTAAAATGCACATTTACTGAGGCTGATCACAGCCTCGTAAGAATGTAAGCATCTGCCTCCTTTTTTTCCTCTCTTGCTTGTTCTTTCCCTTTTAAATATTGAAAAATCCTCAAACCCCCTTTTGGAAGAGCACCAGTAACAGATATTCCTGTGATATATGTATTTCTCAGCCATGACCTCAGCCCTGGCTAAATAAACCTCTACTGATTGAGACCTGCCTCCCTCACTTTTTCATTAAGCTTTGAAGATGGAGCAAAGGGACCACGAGTCAAGGAATGGAGGTGACTTGTAGAAGCTGGAAACAGATTCTCCTCTAGAGCCTCCAGAATGAATGTATCTCTGCTGAAAGCTTGATTTTAGACCAACGACGCCCATATCAGAATTTTTACCTCCAGAACTATAAGAATATAAATTTGTACTTTTTTATTTTTTATTTATTTATTTTTTGAGACGGAGTCTGGCTCTGTCGCTCAGGCTGGAGCGCAGTGGTGCAATCTCGGCTCACTGCAAGCTCCACCTCCTGGGTTCATGCCATTCTCCTGCCTCAGCCTCCTGAGTAGCTGGGACTACAGGTGCCCACCACCACACCTGGCTAATTTTTTGTACTTTTAGTAAAGACGGGATTTCTCTGTGTTAGCCAGGATGGTCTCTATCTCCTGACCTTGTGATCCGCCTGCTTCAGTCTCCTGAAGTGCTGGGATTACAGGCGTGACTGGCCTAAATTTGTACTGTTTAGCCAAACACACACACACACACACACACACACACACACACACACACAGAGGCACATGCAGCACAAATTTCTATTCTCATGGAATTTACAATCCAATGGGTGGAGGGTGGAGAAGATCGATAATAAAGTTAAAAAGTGGGCAAGGTATGGTGGCTTCTACCTGTAATCCTAGCAGTTTGGGAGGCTGAGACAGGAGGTTTGCTTGAGGCCAGGAATTCAAGACCAGCCTGGGCAACATAACAAGACTCTGTCTCTACAAATAATAATAATAAAAAAAAATAGCTGGGCATGGTGGCATGTGACTGTGATCCTAGCTTCTCAGGGGGCTGAGGTGGGAGGATCGCTTGAGCCTAGGAGTTCAAGGCTGTAGTGAGCTATAATCTCACCACTGCTGTCCAGCCTGGGCAACGGAGCAAGACCTTGTCTATAAAAAATAATAAATAAATACGTAAACAATTAAAAGTTAATACATAGTATGTGGGATGGTGACAAACACTGTAATATATAAATTAGGAAAAGAAGGTGAGGGTTTTACAATTTTAAGTATGTTACTGGGAAAAGGTGTCTGTGAGCAGGTGACATTTGAATGGGAATCCCCATTTGAACGACATTACCACTTGCAGGCACCTCACGTTCAACATGCTAATAATAACTTCTTTATTTGCCCCTTCTCAGTCTTGCTCCTTCTCTGTTTACTACTATGGCAAATGGCACTGCCATTCACCAGCTCCTCAATGTGGGATCCTAGGAGTCATTTCCCTTTTTTCCCCCGCTTTTTTTCAATTCTTCTACTTACTAGGTCATTAAGTGTTTTCAATTCTACCCTTTAATAGGCTGTATATCACGCTTCTCTCTTTCACTCTCAGAAGACTGACGTGATCCACGTGTTGTGATTTTCTTCCTAGACTACCACCTGGAATTGCCCTCTCTGTATCCTCAAATTTCCCCTACCCTGATTCCTTCTGCATGTTACAGGCACAGTAATCTTTCTGTAGCACGCATATGACTGTGCACTCCCTTGCATAAAATCCTTCAATTCTGTCCATGGTCTTCTGATTCAAGTCTAAACTCTACAGACATAAAACACAAGGCCTCCACGATCTATTGCTGCCCTACACTTTCCAGTACTCCTTCTCAATATATCACCTTTATAACATATGCCTCAGGATTGTTGAAAAATTTATATTGATATTGTGCTACTGGGCCTCTGCGCTAGTCTATGAGCACCTTGAGGGCTAGGTTCATGTCTCCTTTTTTTCTCTCTCTCTAGTGCCAAGCAAAGGTAAATACCCAGTGAGTGCTGCATCCATGGAATGAGACTGGAATTGGCTAGATTCACAAAACAGAGTCATGCTGCTGTTCTAAACCCATGCCTGCAACATGCAGGCTGTAGGTCTGAGATTCTTTTTGGAAAAATTCAGTGGCATACCTATATCTGCT
This sequence comes from Macaca nemestrina, assembly GCF_043159975.1. Taxonomy (NCBI): domain Eukaryota; kingdom Metazoa; phylum Chordata; class Mammalia; order Primates; family Cercopithecidae; genus Macaca; species Macaca nemestrina. Next base: position 141,691,625 of record NC_092126.1, on the reverse strand, counting down.
TACTATCCATATGCTTGACATAATGTATTAGTCTAATATTTAAAAGCATGGAGGGAAATTCTTAAGCATAAGAATAAGAAGCCTTTATTTACACAACATTAACAAGAGTAACAGTTTACTCATTTATTTGGCTTTGGTGAAAACTAAAATATTTTGTCTCAGTGGGTTTTCCAGACAACTAAACTTTCTTGTCTAAGCACCACATTAATTTTTAAAAATAAACATTGGCAGGGAGTGGTCTTTCTATGATATATCATTCACTTGCTTGCCTTAATCCAAACTCACTGAAGATCATTTTTTCTCTTTAGTATAACAGTAATAATCATCATCCTTTTCTGTGGAGATAAATAAAGCTACTTTTTTCCCCTTATTAAAACTGCTTGGAAATGACCAAAATAGTGAGAGGATGCCAAACAATGCTGTCTGAAGAAATCCGATACAAGGGGGACATTTGGGCTTAGAAAAGAATTGAAAGAAAACATAGGGTAGCCTCCCACTATAGAAAGGGAAGTGAGAGGTGGTGGAGAATAATTTGTCTGTAAAATTCCATAAAGTGAAACCAAAAATGAGTGGAAGTTGCAAGGACATAATCTTCTAACAATTAGCAAGGTCTCCATCATTATTAGTAACCAGGGAAGGATGTGGCCCAGCCATTGTGGGGATCCCTGCCCTGGCATGGAAGATGGGTTCTGTGATTACGGTGGGAATTTGGCATCAGCATCTGTGCAGCATCCATTCCCTCTTCTTCTGGTGATAGCAGCTTGATTTCTTTGGGAAAACTCCTGTCCCATTCTCAGTCCACATGGCTTGAGGCAGGCCTTCCCATGTGGCTCTTAGGACAAGCACATGACTCACGTCTGCCTGATCAGTGGATCGGATCCTCCTTGAGTGTGACTGGTCCAGAGAAGGACACTGACCAAAGCAAGCTTATTTGATTCTATTCAGGAACTCTTGAGATACATTGGAAAAGAGGGTGAGTACGTGGCTCCAGTAGTCACCCTACTAGCAGGAGAGGAGAGCCTTTTGGAAAAGAAGCCAACACGGCCAAAGGTGCAGGTAAGACAGGAAGACAGCGAGACAGAGTCCTGATGATACTGTGTGAGCACCTGAGCCCTGTTATACCTGAAGCTGCAATTCATCCTGGATCTTCTCAAATACATGAGCCAATGAATTCTCTTTTGTCCTTAAGCCAGTTTTGAGTTGTGTTTCTCTTACTTGCAACCATAAGCATCTACCCTGGTTGATACAATGATTGTATAGCTCCTTATAATTCTAGGATTCTAGGTTTTTTATTAATGATTCTACTATTTCTGTATTTTAATGTTTTTGTTTTTAATAGGTCAACTTCAGTCTTACCTGTCCTCAAAGTACCCTCCATCTAAAAACTAAAAGTAAATAAAATAATCAACCTTATTCAATTAGTAGGCTTAATTCCTCAATTCATCCAAATGATTCCAACTGCATTCATGGTGACTAGAGATCTCTCCTGAGGACTAAAGCTCTTGAGCTGTGTGACAGGTCTTCCCTGTTTTAAATGCCTGATATCGCCTACACTGATTGCTGGAGACATATACAAGACAATAAGAAATGTTTTACATTTACGGATATTCTGCCTACCCAAGAAGAATGCCATAAAATTACTTGAATTTTCAATCTTTCGTTTAGATGCTTGGATTAACATAGATAAGGCTAGTGTGAATATGCTGCATATTTCCAAAAGAATGGGAAGCCGAAACAAGAACACATTTGAATATTTGAAACACATTTTTAAGATAACGAACATGTTAACGTTAAACCAGTGTTTCTGAATCTATATCCACTTAGCTAAGTACAATATCACCATAAGGTTAGATGAGACAAAACCTCTTTAATTTTTAAAATGTTGCTTCTAATACCACTACTGTAAACTCACTTGTAGGCAGTTGATTAATTAAAATTGAAATTAAATGTCAATAAGTAAGAGTTTAGCAAAGTCTTTCAAAACATAGAATCTAGGCAGAACATTAATAAAAGGGTGCTTGATCATAAAGTGTTGTTTCACTGTGTTATGCCAGTATTTTTTACTTAAGGGATTAATAATCTTTTTAATCAAAGGTTAAAGACTTGCCTTGTGATTCCTAAGATTCTAGATCTCAAAAGAGAATTAAGGCTAATGAGGCAGTGCATTAGAAATTATTACTCAATGCTGTATAGTCAAAGAATTTTGTACTTCATGTTGGTCTACCAGGTCAATCCTTTCCTAAAATAGGGGTTCTAAAATTTTTTACTCATCAGTTTCATCTACAATTGCTTTTGCTCACTCATCCACTTCATTTTCCCTCTTCTCTATTGGAAAGAAATGAGAAAAATGGCAGAATCTCTTCTCTGCCAATGAGAAAACAATCGTAGAATCTTTCTCATTGTTCACCCATTTTAGAAATTAAGAAATGTTCCACTTGCTGTGTTTTTCTCCGAAGTTAAAAACCAGTGGCTCATGAAGTAAACTTGGTCTATAAGCACAGTTTGTATTGTACATCCATCAAATAAAAATTAGTTGCTGACATTTAAAAGTTGGAAGCTCAAACAAACGTCTAGATTTCTAGTTTCTTTTGAAGAACAAGAAGATGAGGAGGTACCTGACCTGTGTCTCTATATAGCTGAGCGGCAGGTGTCTCCCTTGGATGGGGCACACACTGAAGTCCCCAGCATTCCCCTATATGCTACACCTGGCCAGTTTTTTAATGCATTTGCATTAACAAAGTCATCATATCTGGTTAATACATTCTGAGTGAGGTGGGAAGGAGGATCAGAACTGTGAGAACACAGCACTCATGTGGAGAGTAAGTGCTAATATTGACAGTCTGGGACTAGCCTGGTCCCAGTGAAGGTGGAGGCGATATATAGCAGTAATTAGGTAATGATGGGGAGTTTCCTCAGTTTAAATATATATATTTTAGTGCAAAATAAATGTGGAAGCATATTTGGACCATATTAGTCAAGTCAGGAATAGATAGAATGAAAACTGGATAAAGACAAGCTTTGTGGTAAGTCAAGTGGTGGAAACAATCAATTAAATTCACTTATATAGAATTCTTGATACTGGAATACTATTTCCCCAAAGGTAATTTAATTAGCTTGTAACAATGGTTAAGCTGTAGTAACGGAAAGCAGTCATTAATACGGTTCAAAATATTAGGTTGTCTCTTTTCTTCCAGGCACATAGTAAGATTATATTTCAATGCTGGGTTGCAGGAACATGTGACTTGTTTTGGCCAATGAAACGTGAGTGAAAGTGCAGTGCTGCACTTCTAAGTTGAGGCTTTAAGAACCCATGCATGTTTGGCTCTTTTCCTTCTGCAATGGCAATGTTCCAGAGCATCTTGGTCCACCAGGCTGGCCTTGGAGAGGAGGAGAGCTACCACCAAACCACATTAGAAAGAAATTGCCTTTTGTTGTTATAAGCCAGAAACTCGGGGTTGCTTGTTACAGTAGCATAGCTTAGCTTCTCCTGATTGACCTACAACGTTATTATAACTTTATTCCTTCATGATTTGTGACATGTCTAATACTCATATTATTATTGTCTTAGTGTCATTTTAAAATTAAAACTTTTAAAGTGTAGCCTTATTCTGAGAAATACATGTGGTATATACTAGTTATATTTCAACTCTATTAAAAGTAAGTACATAACTATTAAAAGTAATCTCATGTGTCACATTTTAAGGAACACTGAATTAAATAAAATAGAAAATGAATCTCAAGTTGAAGATTGCAAAATAAGCAATTATGCTATCGATTTTCAGGTTTGGCTACAAATTTGAATGCCATGTCAACATTCAATGAACTACATTGCTTTCTTCATATACTAGAAATCAGAAAGGGATGCATACTATGAATTTAATACATGTGTTACTCCCTAGTCCATAGCAAGCATTAAAAAATAATATATGTATGAATACACCATTTATAAACCATACCAGGTTTGTTTACAAAAACCATTAAAATGGACAACACTGTCATCATCAGATCTAATTTGTATATGCAAATCCAAAGGTGTACAGGTGTAAAGGGTAGATACACACACAGTTTTATAGGCTTCCTTCTTGCATCCTTGAGTACTTGACCTTTAGCATTAATTAAAGTCAATATATATATAGCTGGCAAATCCTATTTTATAGGTGACAAACAGATCCACGCATAATTACCATTTTGCAATAGATTAAGTAGATTACAGAAAAAGGTAGGGGATATTTTACAGGGGTGACAGCCAAGAAAAGGTCTTACAGACACCTGCCATTTCATGCAAGCTAATGTAAAACCTCAAATAACTCCTATATATTTGCATTGTATATACTACATGCATGCTAAATGTAATTCATGTATAAGAAATATACAGATGAAGAGTTTAGATATTAGAAAGATAAAGAACCTGTTGTCTCAAAAAGATGTAACTAAAATAAAAATCAAGCATAATAATCTGCTGCATGAAGAATGAGTTTTGAAATTAGAGATAGCCTCAAAAAAGGAGAAACTAACAGGAGACATAATAGCCACTGCCATATAATTGAAGGGTTGTCATAGCAATTAAGACCTGGGCTTATTTACATATGCCAAAGGACTTAGGATGGGGAAAGGTGGGGACAAAAATTTCAGGCTAAAATTAAGGAGGATGTTTCTGACTGTTCATCTTCAGGCAGCTCTGGCAGTCTTCAGCAGGGATCATGTGATCCATCTCTGCAGGGAGTGCTCTGTAGAATTCCCAAATCCAGAAGGACTATAAAGATCAATAACGTACCACTCATCCAAAGCTTCTGTTCTTTTTTTTAACACTTAGTCCAGGAATAGCAGATAGTCACCCCACCTTCCCCTTAGAATTATTAATAACAGACCAACAAATTATTACAGGTTAACCAAATATTGAAAATAATTCAAGACAGTACCTTTCATTTTCTTTTAATATGTCCCTTCCTTTCTTCCAGGTGTAAACAGGTTTTGGAGATGCTTTTGGCTTACACTCAATGACAACTTCGCCTCCCACTTTGACAAGAGTGATTCTTTTCAGGAGTGTTCTTGAAAAATCTGGACCTACAGCTGAAAGACAGTGAAAAAATAATTATTATGCAAGACAGCCTTCCATGAGATAATCCCTCCCTCCCTCCCTCCCTCCCTTCCTTCCTTCCTTCCTTCCCCCCTTTCTCTCTCTCTCTCTCTCTCTCTCTCTCTCTCTCTCTCCCCCCCCCTCTTTCTTTCTTTCAGATGGAATCTTGCTCTGTCGCCAGGCTGGAGTGCAGTGGTGCGATCTCGGCTCACTGCAACCTCTACCTCTGGGTTCAAGTGATTCTCCTGCCTTAGCCTCCCGAGGAGCTGGGACTACACGCATGCACCACCATGCCCAGCTAATTTTTGTATTTTAGTAGAGATGGGCTTTCACTATGTTGGCCAGGATGGTCTTGATCTCTTGACCTCATGATCCACCTGCCTTGGCCTCCCAAAGTGCTGGGATTACAGGCATGAGCCACAGCGCCTGACATCTTTTTCTTTCTCTAATACACTTATTGCCACCTTCATCATCAAAGGGAGGAAGCTAATTTTTTTAAAGTATGGAGCACTGTATGTTTTGATGGATTTATTAAACTTTGAGGTATAATTTGTATTTGGTACAGTGTACCATTTGTGTGTGTACAGTTTGATGAATCTGATATACACCACCATGAAGATCAAGACACAGAATATTCTCATCTCCCTGTGGAGGGATTCTTTTAAAGAAAATTATTGTATGTTCAAGTGAATAAACATTTTAAAATTTCAGAAAATTGAAAGAGAAAGAAACAAAATTAGGAACTCCATAAGAATATATTTTTTTAATTGTGTAGGTTAAAGCATTCCCTCTCTGATATGGTCACCACCTCTGCTTTGTCCCATGGTACTCTGTTCATATATATCTCCATTAGAGAACATGCTGAACTCTCTATATTGTCACCTTCTGTAAGCTTCTCCTTAAAAACAAGGCTTTGTTTAGCTTTTCACTGCAAGTACTTGGCTCATTTAGGAGAAGCTGTGACTTGCTTTTGGAGTGTAGGTATTGAGAAAGCTCTATTATATGCTTACCACTAGTGTTCTAAAAAATTCACTCATGCTAACACCAGTAACATAGTTATATGGAAATACTATTAGAGAATTATTTCTTTCCTAAAACAAAAGACACGTATTTGTATTCTCACAAAAGTAAAATAAAAGACATTTTTTCCTGGAAAATATCTATTTTCTTCTGAGTTAATTGAATTAATGTGTAAGAAGAGATTTTAGAATGGAAGGATTCATTTCTTGGAATCTTACCATATTTTAAAACCCTGACTCACTGCAGTCTGACCTGGTGGAATTTAATACTTAAGACCATGTTGAATGTAAAATTTAAATATAAACCACAAATTACTTAAAGGAGGACTGGGAGCGTGTGTTAGGTGAATGCGGGGGCTTGGGGGGTAATGAGGGCCAATTTCTTAAAAATTCCTAAATCATAGGCTAATGATTTTTAAAAATGAAAATAAACTTCAGTGGAAGCAAATTAAATCTTGATTACATTCTTTTGTTGTGGAAATACTTTCGGTAACTGCCCAGAAACAAATAAAGATGGAAAGGTTACTTTTTAACGGGGCCATGCAATGTACACCTGGGGCTGGTATTCTCACGGGAAGGTAAACTTTTAAAAATGAATCTTGTAGGCAATTGATATCTCAATCTGTTTACCTCAGATTTAAGAGGGAAGTCTATAATTCTGGGAGTAATTCAAAGATAATAATTGCAATTAATAAGTAGAGGGCAAGTACAGATGTACAAATGTTTTTGCTGCAATAAGATAAATGTATTTCTTGTGTGGTCTGCAAAATCATGTAATAAAAATTGTAGGGTTTATGAAAAAGACAGGGTCAGGACATACCTACTCAATATTTATGTAACGAGAACACTGCAAAAACAATAACCATCCTAGTAATTATCAAGCATAATTAAATATAAACATGATTTAAAAGATAAGTTAAAATTCATAATAACTACTACAAAAAATGCAGTGTGTGTATGTGTGTGTGCACATGCATGAGAAGGTGGCTTGATGGAAGAAAGAAGAGTTGAGATTGCTAAGCTATGGAATAAGTGCAAACAGAAAGACTGAAAATTATGCAATAAGCACTGCCATGTAAGAGTACGTGGCTACACTGTGCCAAGAGGAAGAATGTGGCATGAATGGGAATCACGTGCAGTAGGTATTTTCCCTTGGCTAGCTGTGTTAATCTGTGTTTGTGGGCTTTGTGTTTCGTTGCTGCTACTTAGTAAAATACCTGAACAAATCCAGGGTCTATGTTACACTGACATCACTCCCCTACTTACCAATCCCACATAAGCTAAGTCACAGAAAAGTGTTTCAGCAGAGCAAACTCAATGCAAACCCCTGAACTGACACAAAAATGTAAAAAGCAAACAAACAAACAAAAAAACAGTCAGGTATTCTTGAAGTTTTTTTTTTTTTTTTAAGAATATTTTAAAGGAATATTTAAAGGAAATTGAGTTACAAATCTGTATCTCATAAAAATCCCTTCTTAAAACTATATCTTTCTACACACATATATTTTTATCACTTTAGGCAGACATTTTTCATCCATTCAGGAGGAATTCTGCAGTTGCATTTGAAATGAGTTTACATAAATCAAACTGTGCACAACACATGGGCATATTTGTCAAAAAACTATATTTTGCTTTTACAGGATTTGAAACAGCATATCAGATAGACAGAAACCAGAAACCACACCTTTCAGTTTCAAAAGCATTTGTAATGTACTATTTGTGTGCCATATAATCTTTTGAATATCTTAGAGATAAGACTGGCTCGAACTTCTTTCACTAATTACAATGGAATTAAAAATTCAAGGCCGGGCAGGATGGCTCATGTCTGTAATCCCAGCACTTTGGGAGGGTGATGTGGGCAGATCACGAGGTCAGGAGTTCGAGACCAGCCTGGCCAACATGGCGAAACCCCGTCTCTACTAAAAATCCAAAATTTAGCCAGGCGTGGTGTTGTACGTCTGTACTCTCAGCTAATGGGGAGGCTGAGGCATGAGAATCACTTGAACCTGGGAGGCGGAGGTTGCAGTGAGCCAAGATCATGCCACTGCGCTCCAGCCTGTGGGACAGAGCTAGACTCCATCTCAAAAAAAAAAAAAAAAAAAATCAAGTTCTTTTCTTTTGTTTACTCAGTTTACTTAATTAGCTTCTGAAGTTATCGAACCCTGCAAATCTATCAGTTGTAACCATAAACTGTAGTGCTTTTAAGGGAAAAGAGTCAGAACTTCATCAGTTTTTGAATACTTGAGCCATTAATCGATTTCTTAACATTCTCCCATTTTGTGACCATCTTTTGCACCTGAGATGCTGTTCAGCTTGTAGGATGATGTTTTTTCCTATTTGTACCCTTTATTCTCATCCCCAAACACTGATCTAAGGCAGGTCTGAAAGAAAAGAGAAAGGGACCTGTTTTATGTGACATTCACAGATAATGACATTTTAAAAGTTATTGGTAAAGTCCCTAAAAGGGCACTATTAGAATCTAACCTTTGCTGGCACTTAAAACATTAGTGCACATGGAAGGGAAACTTCAGTAGGTTTCTAGTAGCTCGGAAAAGACAAAACCAACTGTCAAATTACCCCTTATGTCTGAGAGTAGCTGAGATAGTGGGAGATCCTTATTTGCTATATTTAATATACTTATATGATAATATTTCTCACATGCACTGCTAGAGGGCACCACTCCCTCAGTGTTCGAATGAGCTGTATTATGGGACCTCTTCCATGTGAGAAATGCAACTTTTTATTATTTATCAATGATCTTTATTACATTATCTATGAGAAGCATGTGGCTGAGAGAAGCCCTCTGTGTAATTCACAACTATTTGCTTTTAGTTAATTCAATGACTTCTGGTTATATATCAAGGGTATTTTAAGTGGCCAATAGAACCCCTTAAAAACAAAAGTCTTTTGCCTTAGTGTCATTTCTTAAGAGAAACAGTAGAATGATAACTCCTTAACTAGATAGGCAGTGGCAGTCCTATTTGGGAAATATATGGATGTGATGTCTTACTATATCATTGAAGAAGAAAGGATTATTATGTATGCCAGTTCTATCACAGTCTGTGATAGAAGCATCACTGGGAACACTGCCAGTTGATGTTGATGGAGAATATGAAAGCCAGCTTTTTTGGAAGTTCAGCATTTCTTATTACTTTAACCTTTGTCTACTCTCTTTAACTATTACCTCATCATTCCCCAAAAACAAGCTTAGAGTGAATGCATTAATTCAACTCTTTTCACTACTGAGGAGAAAATACTGGTATCAGATTATGAGACCCCAAATTTCTTCTGGCCTGTTGGATTGGTATCTAGAAAGAAGGCTACTGGTAGAAGATTTCTTCTTTGTAGGTCCACTGTTTTAGAATGGCTGATTCAAAAATCAGCCCTCTCTGAGGTCAGATGTGGTGGCTCACACCTGTAATCCCGGCACTTTGGGAGGCCAAGGCGGGAGGATCACTTGAAACCAGGAGTTCAAGACCAGCCTCAGCCACACAGTGAGACTCAGTCTGTACAAAAAATAAAAAAAATTAGTCAGGTGTAGTGGTGCATGCCTGTAGTCCTTGCTTCTTGGAAGGCTGAGGTGAGAAGATCACTTGAACTCAGGAGTTCAAGGCTGCAGTGAGCTAGGATCACACCACTACACTGCAGCTTGCGTGACAGTGAGACCCTCTCTCTTAAAAAAAAAAAAATCAGTGCTCTCTGATTATGAATGATATTAACAAGGAGACTCTCAACACAACTGTGAAGTACATGATTTTTCCATTTTGATGTTAGCATGATGTGTCCCTTCTAATGTCCCTAATATCCATCCTCCTATTGTTTTGGTCTAATTTATTGAATGCCCTGTTTCCTGATGACTCCAATAATGCTTCTTCCATGGGCAGCTCTTGGGTTTATAAACTCCTATCCCTTTGGGCACGTTATTATAAAACAAAAAAATTTATAATCACAAGATTGTTTTCAGGATTAAATACAACAATACATGTATTGAACATAAAGTACTTAGCACAGTATTTGATCCAGATTAAGAATTTCATACCTCCCCTCTCCACTGTTATTTCCACTACTGCACTACCCCAACCACCATTATCACAGACTTTTTTATGTTGAAAAATTTCTTAGAGTCAGAGAAACACAACATTGTTTGAAAATAGAAAATGTTTATTTTCAAATAATTATAGACCCACAGAAAGTACCAAATACAATACAGAGAGGTCCTGTGCGTCCTTCACCCCGTCTCCCCCAATGGTTACACCTTATGTAGATACAGTTAAATATCAAAACAAAGAAACTGATACTTGGTATAATGTGTATATATCACACATGTAGACCGGGCAAAAGCACCAGGAAATTGAGATAGGGAACTATTCTATTGTCACAGGGATCTTCCTCTTGCTTCCCCTTCATAGTCATATCCAGCCTCCTCCTACCTCCCCTCTGTAACTCCTGGAAACCACTGACCTCTTCCCCATTACTACGGTTCAGTCATTCTGAGAATGTTTTAGATACATATGTGTGTGTGAGAGAGTCTGTGTGTGTGTGGTGTGTAATCACACAGTATGTGACCTTTAGGAGTTTTTTGTTCCTTTTTACTGCTGAGTATTACTTGCTGCTTTAGGTAAGAAATATGTCTTCAATATTGGCACTTCAGGCTCTATGATAACTGACAAATACTTTTGAGCACAGGAGCCATTTCAAGATCTCTCATCTTCCTCTGTCAACAAGTAGGATCAGGTGTGGCCTTTTTATTTTTTTAAATAAAAGATTTGAAAAGTCAAAAATTAGTTACATGAACATAGGTGGAAGTTTTTTCTTATTCCCAGAAAAATATTTTAAAGACCTTTTAGAACATTATTTCTTATATAAATAATCAACAGGTTGATTAAAAATAATTCTTATATAATGCTTTAAGTAGGGCCTCAGCTGCTAAATTCTCATTAACCTCCTTTGAGCCATCCTATCCCTATAAAGATAGTAAGACAGTCTGCATTTTAAACACTCTGTAACCACATTGGCTTTCTTATATCAGTCCAAATTGGTGATATTTCATTTATATGTCAGTGTCTTACACTCTTACACAAACTCATGCTCTCGGTTAGGCAAGTAGTGTATAGTATGCAATGTCTGCTGAATGAACAGAAGAGAGTCATCAGACTATGAGAGTGGGAACCCTAGAATTTCAGTGGTTAGGAAATAGTAGCTCTTGTTATTAGCTATTATTAGAACTAGAATTTCAGTGGTTAGGAAATAGTAGCTCTTGTTATTAGCTATTATTAGAACATCAGTTCCTTGAAGGCAAGAATATGTATCCTGGATCTGTATATCCCTTGGACCTGGCCTGGTGCTTGACACAAAGTTGATATTTAATCAATGAATCTATTGAAGAATTGAGTAAATTTTTAAAAAGCAACAATCTGTTTTTGTTTTTTTTTTTTCTGAGAGAGAGTCCTGCTCTATCACCCAGGCTGGAGTGCAGTGGTGTGATCTCGCGGCTAACTGCAGCCTCTGCCTCCTGGGTTCAAGCGATTCTCCTGCCTCAGCCTCTTGAGTAGCTGGGACTACAGGTGTGAGCCACTACACCTGGTAATCTTTTTTTTTTTTTTGTATTTTTAGTGGAGATGGGGTTTCACCATGTTGGCCAGGCTGGTCTTAAACTCCTGACTTCAAGTCATCTTCCTGCTTTGGCCTCCCAAAGTGCTGGGATTATAGGCATGAGCCACCATGCCCAGCCAAAAAGCAACCATCTTTCTTTTGTCTGACTTCTGGCATAATTCAAGTAAGAGCCTCTTTTCCCTTTGTGTATTATAAAAAATGTTGATATTTAATCAATATCTGATGAATTAATGTACGTTGCAGGAAAGAAGTCAGGGATTCTGTTCAAAACAGGAAATTCCCTTCTCATGAGGCTTTGCCTGGACACCACATCCCTTGCTCCCCTTCATATAGGGTTGTGAATGGCTTCTTCAATTTCCAGTCCTGTGTACAGGACATGACATCCTCCTTGGAGTTGTACCTCAGTCTAATGAAACAAATTATCCAAAAAATACCACATAGGCTGTTTATACTACTAAATCATCTGAACTGGTGTGATAGTAAATGTTTTACAAGTGGCTCTCTAAACAAAAGAAAACAAAATAAAACACCAAAGAATTTGGTTTGTAGTCATTGCCAATTTCTGTGGTGTAAATATTCCTACCTTGGCCAATTTCAAGCTATCAACATGAAGTCACTGAATGCTGGATTGAGAAGAGATACATAGAATTAGCCCCAGCCACTGAGCTAGCTCTAGCAGGTAACCGCCTTTCCCTGCGTTTCCCACAACATACACTTAGGGAAAGGTAACAGGGCAAGTACACCCTGAAAGTTCAGCTTTCCCCAGATTTGGGTCTTGTTCTGCAGAAGCACATGGTCTCCTCTTTCCTCCCCAGTATGCCCAATAGCTGACCCAGCACTGAGAAGGTAAGAACTTCACTTTGAGTTTACTTGCTCAAAGAATGTGTCCCCTGAGGCTTTGTGGGACAAGGTATCACAGCAGTTTCATGCACTTCAGTGATACAGGCTCTATTCTAGACATGCAGGCTCACCAGAACCATATTACAATGTAGATGAGCTATGTTTATGTAATGTGGCAGTGACTGATATCTTGCTTATCATGCTCTTTCAGTAAAGCACCGGAAACAGTTTTGTAGGCAATGAAAGCATATAGTTTGCCTTTGTGCTATGTTCATTTTCATCACATTCAAAAGACTTTACTGAAAGCAACATGCCTTACACTAAGTACAAATGACTTTCTTTAGGAGTCTAGAAGATCCGTGGTCTTCTCATGCTGGAAAAGGAAGAGATGAAATGTTGTTGGTGCCAATGCTCTTCTTCTGTTAAAAAAAATGCCTCACATGACTGATAGAAGTTTTGTTGGGTCATGTTGCACTCTTGGATAATGTAACAAGGGAAGCATGGATTAACTGGACACAGGGTGGTTATACCAACAGAACAGTCCTGTCCTCCTTCCAACCTCTACATAATCTTATGAGTTAGAAAGGTACTCTGCTGTGATGGCTTAAGATTGGATAGCAAAGGGATCTAGACAGTGGAGTATAGATCTGTGGCACCTCAAATAAACTCAATTTAACTGACCATAAAAATCACCAGGATAAGCTTGTTAAACGTACACACTCCTGAACTCCATCCACTATGAGAGAGACAGAGACCTATGATTTTACAACTTTTTGCCACTGAAAATGTGATCCCTAGAGCAGAAGCATTGGCATCACCTTGAAGTTTACTAGAAATGCAGAATCCCAGCCCCCACCTCAGACCTGAAATTCGAATCTAAACTTAACAAAATTCCCAAGTAATTCATATGAGCCTTCAAGTTTGAAAAATACTGCTAAATCTTCTATTTTTAAAATTGTAGTAAAAAGCACATAACAAAAACTTTACCATCTTGACCACGTTTAACTGTACAGTACAGTAGTGTTAACTATATGCACACTTTTGTGCAACTCATTGCTAGAATGTTTTTATTTTGCAACACTAAAAGTTGATACCCATTACCCAGCTCCCCGTTTCCTCCTCTCTCCTAGCCTCTGGTAACAACACTACTTTCTGTTTCTATGAGTTTGACTATGTTAGACATCTCACAAAGTGGAATCATGCAGTATTTGCTTTTTGTGACTGGCTCATTTCATTAGCATAATTTCCTCAAGGTTCATTTATGTTGTAATACATAACAGAAATAATAGTCCATTGTATGTATATAAACACATTTTCTCTATCCTTTCAACTATCCACAGACATTTAGGTTGCTTCCACCTCCTCGTTATTGTGAATAATACTGCAATTAATATAGGTGTGCGAATTTCTCTTCAGGATGCTGTTTTCAATTATTTTGAATATATACCAAATGTTTGGATTGCCAGGTCATATGGTAATTCTGTTTTTAATTTTCCGACTGTAAGGTGGATGAGTAACATCATGCTTAGCAGTGAAAAATTGAAAGCTTTTTCTCTAAGATCAGAAACAAAGCAAGGATGCCCACTCTCAGCACTTCTATTTAACCTAGTATTGGAAGTCCTAGGCAGAGCAATTAGAGAAAGAATAAATAAGTAAATACATAAATAAAAGCCATCCAAATTGGAAAGGAAAGAAGTAAAATTTTTCATTAAGGCTTTCATTAGGTTGAGGTACTTTCCTTCTCTACTTTGTGAGTGTTTTTTATCATGAAAATATATTGAAATTAGGGCGGGCACAGTGGCTCACGCCTGTAATCCCAGCAATTTGGGAAGCCGAGGCAGGAGGATCACTTGAGGTCAGGAGTTTGAGACCAGCCTGGCCAACATGGTGAAACCCCATCTCTACTAAAAATACAAAAATTAGCCAGGCATGGTGGCATGCTCCTGTAATCCCAGCTACTCAGGAGGCACAGGTGGGAGATATGCTTGAACCTGGGAGGTGGAGGTTGCAGTGAGCCAAAATGACATCACTGCACTGCAGCTTGGGCGACAGAGTGAAAAAAAAAAAAAATAAGACATGGTTTGAATTTTGTCAAATGCTTTTTCTTCATCAATTGGAATGATCATGTGGTTCTGGTCCTTCATTCTGCAGTGTATTATATTAATTGATTTTTGTATGTTGAGTCATCTTTGCATTTCAGGTATAATTCCAATTTGACATTGTGTATAATCCTTTTAATGTGCTGCTGAGTTGAGTATGCTAATATTTTGTTGACAATTTTTGGATCAGTGTTCATCAGGGTTATGGTCTGTAGTTTTCTTGTGTCCTTGTTTGTTTTTGGTTTTAAGACAATGCTGCGCTTACAGGATGAGTTTAAATGTGGTCCCGCTTCTTCAATTCTTTGGAAGCGTTTGGGGAAAACTGGTGTTAATTTTTCTTTAAACATTTGGTAGAATTCTCCAGTGAGGCATCTGGTCCAGGAATTTTCTTTATTGGGAGGTTTAAATTACTGCTTCAATCTCCTTACGAGTGTTAAGTCTATTCACATTTCTATTCCTTCAAGACTCAGTCTTAAGCAGTTGTATGTTTCTAGCAATTCATCTGCTTCTTCTAGGTTATCTAATTTTTCAGTGAATGATTATTTATAGTGGTCTTTATACTCCTTTTTATTTCTGAATCATCTGTTTTATGTCTCTTCTTTAATTTCTGATTTTATTTACTTGAGTACTCTCTTTTCTCAGTCTACTACGGGTTTTTCAATCTGGTTGATCTTTTTAAAAATCAACTCTTGTTTACACTGATTTTTTCCCTATTATTTTTCTGTTCTATATTTCCTTTATCTCTGCTCTAATATATATTATTTCATTACTTCTGTTGATTTTTCAGTTTTTAAAATCTTTTTCTAGTTCCTTGTGGTGCAAAGTTAGGGTGTTGATTTGAGATATTTCTTCTTTTTTAATGTAAGCATTTATCATTATTAACCTCCCTCTTATTACTACTTTTGCTGCATCCATAAATTTTGGTATGTTGTATTTTCATTTCCATTTGTCTCCTGATATTTTCTAAATTACACTGTGACTTCTTCTTTGACCCATTCGTTGCTTAAGAATGAGTTGTTTAATTTTTACGTATTTGTGGATTTTCTGTTTTCCCTCTGCTATCAATTTCTACTTTCATTCCATTATAGTCAGAGAGGCTATTACGTATGATTTCAATTTTCTTAAATCTGTTAAAACTTATTTGTACCCTAACATATGGTCTTTTATGGACACTGTTCCATGTGTGCATGAGTAGATTTCATATTCTGCTGTAGTAGGGAGCAGTGTTCTTTATATGCTTATTAGGTCCAACTGGCCTATAGTGTTGTTCACATCCTCTGCTTCCTTATTTGTCTTTTGTCTGATTGCTCTGTCCATGATTGAAAATAGAGTATCAAAGAATCCTACTATTGTGTTGCTATTTCTCTCTTTAGTTCTGTCAATGTTTGCTTCATACACTTGGAAGCTCTAATACTAGGTGCATACATATTTCTAACAGTTACATCTTTCTGATGAATCAGTCCTTTTGTCATTATATAATGTTTTATTTGTCTCTGTGACAGTTTTTGTCTTAAAGTTTATTTTGTCTGATATTAATACTGTCACCTCTGCTCTCTTTAGGTTCTGGTTTGCGTGGATTATTTTCTTCTATTCTTTCATTTTCAGATTGTGTGTATCCCTAGATCTAAAGCGTGTCTCTTATAGACAGCATATAGTTAGATCCTGTTTGTTTTTAATCCATTCAGTCAACCTATATCTTTATATTGGGGCATTTAATCAATTTACATTTAAAATAGAGATAGAGAAGAGCTTACAATTGCCATTTTGTTCAACTGTTTTATGTAGCTTTTGTGTTTACCCTTTCTCCTCTTTCTTCTTTTGTGTCCTTGATTTTTGTTTTCATTTTTATTTATTTGTTTATTTTTGAGACAGAGTCTTACTCTGTCACCTAGGCTGGAGTACAGTGGTATGATCTTGGCTCACTGCAGCCTCCGCCTCTCGGGTTCAAGTGAGTCTCATACCTCAGCCTCCTAAGTAGCTGGGATTATAGGCATGCGCCACTACACCCAGCTAAACTTTGTATTTTTAGTAGACACGGGGTTTCACCATGTTGGCCAGGCTGGTCTTGAACTCCTGGCCTCAAGTGATCTGCCTGTCTCAGCCTCCCAAAGTGCTGGGATTACAGGCATGAGCTACTGCACCCAGCCTTGTGTTTCCTTTATTTTTAAAAATGACTATGTTTTGATTCACTGCTCGTTTCCCTTTGTGTATATTATATAGATATTATCTTTGTGGTTACCACTGTAATTATACAGCACATCTTAAAGTTATAATAATCTATTCAAGCTGGCAACAATTTAACTTCAATCATGTATAAAAACTATTTATTTATATGCTCCCCCACTTTGTTACTGATGACACAAATTACCTCCTTTTATATTGTAGTTATTAATACAGATTTATAGTTACCTTTTATACTTTTTAAAAAATTCTATACCAGATTTTTATAAAAGTGATTTTTGTACCTACAATATTACAGGATTTTATATTTGTCTGTATGTTTACCTTTATCTAGGAGTTTTACATTTTCATATGGTTTTGTGTTATTTATCATCCTTTCATTTCAACTTGAAGGACTCCCTTCAGCATTTCTTAGAGGGTAGATTTGGTGGTGATAAACTCATTCGGCTTTTGTTTATCTGGGAAAGTTTCAATTTCTCCCTCATTTTGGAAGGGCAGTTTGCCAGATATAGTATTCTTGATTGGCAGCTCTTTCTTTCAGCACTTTGAGTAGATCATCCCACTCCCTTTTAACATGCAGTTTCTGCTGAAAAATCTGTTTATAATCTTATAGATGCACACTTGTTTGTGATGAGTTGCTTTTCTCTTGCTGCTTTCAGGATTTTCTTTTGGTCTCTTGACTTTTGACACTTTGATTATAATGTGTCTCAGTGTAGATCTCTTTGGATTCATCCTAGTTGCAGTTCTTGAGCTTCTAAAATTTGTGAGTCCATTTCCTTGCTCAGACTTGGGAAGTTTTCAGCCATTTTTTCTTCAGATAGGCTCTCTTGTCATTTTCTGTCTTTATTCTCTGCAAATTATGTAACACTTATATTGTTGCACTTGATGGTGTCCCATAGACCCTTCAGCTTTCTTCATTTTTCTTCATTATTTTTTCCTTTTTGCTCCTCTGCCTCAATAATTTCTAATGTTCTGTCTTTGAATTGCTGATTATTTTTTTCTGTCTGGTCAAGCCTGTTGTTGAATCTCTCTAGTAAACTGACTACTATATTCTGAATTCACATATTGTATTTTTCAGCTCCAGAATTTCTTTGAGTTCATTTTCATCTTTTATCTCTGTTGATACTCTCATTTTGTTCATGCCTCATTTACCTGATTTCCTGTAGTTATCTATCTGTACTGTCTCTTAATTTCTTGAGCATCTTTATGACAGTAATTAGAATTCTTTGGTAATTGATACACCTCTATTTCTTTAAGGTTGATTTCTGTAAATATAATTTGTTCCTTTGGTTGGGTCATGTCTTCTGGTTTTTATGTGTGCTTTATTATTTTCTGTTGGAATTCTGGCATCTAAAAAATAAGACACTTCTCCTAGTCTCTGCAGTCTGAGAACAATCATCCAGCTGGAGATTCTGCAGATCTCTCAAGCCTTTTCTGGTGATGTGTCTTCGCTGGGCTTTTGTATGTAATCCCCTAATTGAAGACTTGTTGGTTTCTACTCAGGAGCTTCCCTTCGTGTCTTTATCAGATACTGTGGACTTTCTAGTGCTGTAGGAAGCATTAGATTTCCCTCTGTTGGTACTGGACCTCCCCTAGTGTCTGTGGTACAGCCTGATACCAGACCAAGCCATGCTGATATCCTTTGTTCTCATGGGGCCTCCCACATAGGCCAGTTTCTGTCATCACTTAGATTCAGGCAAAACAGAAACCACTCCCTCAGGTAGTACTTCCCCCTCAAAAGTAAAAATATTAGATGTACTTTCCACTCTTTTCTTTCCCTCCTCAGCAAGGAATTAGGAATTGGAAGTTTTCTACTGATACCTCTGTGCTAGGCTGAGGGCAGTAGGAGGTCCTCTAGCAAGCGAGTGCCATACATTTTCCTACAGTGCTTTAATGTTATTGGCTTTACACTTGACTGGAGTGCAGAAATCTCTTAACTGGTTTTATTTCTTTCAACGGCAATTGGTCCATTGGGGAATACGGGTCTGGGGCTTCCCTTTTGGCTATCTTGATGACAACACTCCCCACTACCAAATCTTGAATGTCAATCTAATTAATACTCTTTAGATTAGGCTCCCCAAATGCAATCAATTTTGCCAGAAGGTGGTGGAGGGGGAAAAATAGTTACTTCATTTATGTATTCATTCACAAATTCAAAGAACTTGAGGTAGATAATGGTAAAAGACATAAAGTAGTAAATACATTTAAAATATGACTCAATTCAAACGGTGGAAATGTAGAAAACAATCTCACTAGAATTAGTACAACAGAGTTAAATTAGTCCCAGACTGGCCAAAGAAAAAAATAACATTATTTCTTTCTGACTGATGAAAAACTTGGCTTCTTTACTAGAAGATGCAAACTTTCTTCTTTTAAGAGAGAAATTCTACATTTTATGAGAAATTTATTGGAAATATCTTTATGTAAAGGACTACAGACTTCAAGATGGATAATCTCTTCACAGCAGTTTTACAGAACATTCAGAAATTTTGGTTATAGGATTGTATATAAAGTATTAATGCTCAGTGATGCCTTAGGCTGCATTCTAGAGTAATATTTTAAACTGTAACTCACTGAATGCATTTCTTTGGGGGAATTGATGTAAGGGATTATCATAATATGTATCATAATATTTATCAGCTTTCAATGTCTCCCCTCAGTTGGCTTTAATGACCAGAGTCATGCCATACAGCACTTTAGCTCAATCCTCACATGGCAGTCTGTCAAGACATCCTGTGTGCTTTATTCCTATTCACTCTCTTGTTGAAATGGGGCCTTCAGCCATGGTTGGAATCTCTGGTGCCTGCTCTTTCTCTCATACAGGGGTACTTTGGATTCAGAGTGCTTTTTGATCCAAAATCAGATATTTTGGTAGGGAGACTATGTTCAATTTTTTAAAACAACAACAAAAGCCCTCTGTGTAGGACAGATTTCCTATTTTAGGACAGTGGTTCTCAAAGGGTGGTCTTGGATCAGCAGCATCAGCATCAACATCACTTGTTAGAAATATAAATTCCCAGACCCCTCTCTAGAACTACTGTATCAGAAATTCTCAGGGTAGAGCTCAGCAATCTGTGTATTAACATGTCCTCTAGATTATTTTGATGCATGATAAAGCCTGAGAATCAATATTTTAGGAAAATTCAATGGCTTTTTAAACCTGATCAATTAAAGCAATAGTTCTCAAATTCTTTTGTTCTTTGGAGTCACAACTGGGGAGCTTTAAGGAAAAATGCCTGGTTCCTAGGACCAGAGACTGAATTAGTTGATAACGAGTATGGCATGCCATCAGGATATTAAAGAGTTCCCCAGATTATTGCAATCTGCAGAAAAAATGGGAAGCACAGAACTGGGATTTACTGGTGATTTCGTGGCTATCTCTAAGTTTTTGGTATGGATACTAACTAAGAGCAAAACAAACAAACAAAAAACAAACAAACAAACAAAAAAACAAGAAAAAGCCCAAACTTTCTTATATTGTTATAAACACCTTTAGGTTTGCAAAGGCGTTCACATGTAAGTCTGTCAGTTTTCATAGTAAGATAAGTAATGACATCCTCCTACTACTGGTAAGTATATGCTCAATAACTTGATAAAGATACCAAATTTGATTTTGAGAGCCAAGTACACAGCTTCCCTCTTCATGACAACTTAAGTAAAGCTCTTGCCTAGATGACTGCAGTTGGGTAAGAAAAACATTTGTCCTCTCATTAGATGCTGATCACACTCAGCACATTTGATTATTTTGTAATCTGGCTCAATGAGGCAGTTGAGAAATCAGACTTAGATGCAGATGAGCGCTTGTGAAAGTCCCTATGAAATAACTTTTAGTTTAGCCTTAATGTTTTTCTAATTTGGGAGCCAATCATCTGGATAGATGCCAAATTAACTAGATAATTGCTCAAGGTTGCACCTCACTTTAAATGGACCATCAGTTACTTGATGGTATTTGATTGTCCTGCCAGGGTCAGATGTGTTCCATCACACAGGCCAGGAGAACCCCCAGGATATTGAACCATTAGACACAATTTCCTCAGGGTAGAAGCTACTTCTCCTCCATTATACAGTCCTGGAAAAGTCAAGTCATATTGAAAAGACAACTGGGCAGATACCCACTCATCCTTAGGGATGGCTCTTCCCATTGGAAAATCAATTTTTTTTCACAATACTCTCATATATAAGCAAAATCAAAGATTTTTGATTCCTACCACTTCTGCAATCCCACTTAAGGGTAGCTTTGGAAGTGATTAATACGGAGTTTTTATAAAAGCTGGCCTCATTACTTCAAGGTGGAAATGGGTCTGAGGCACAGTTTATGTTCCAGAAATCTCCCTTCTGGATTAGACTTAAGTTAGACTTTACCTAATACCCCATCCTTGTTTGGTTCCTCCTTCTTCCTTATTCTGCTTTTCCTTACAGGTTTTTCCTGGAGAACACTCTTTCAGTGAATTGCAGATACCTGAATGCTTGCCTCAGACTTGCTTTGGAGACCTTAACTATCCTCTATATTTACCCAATGATTTCAAGTTTGGCAATTTAATCAGCAGTCCCCATCACCAATATTATCATCTGAGTGGACACAAATACTAAACATGGGTAGAACTATTACTTTAGAACAGTTATTTTTTCACCAACAAAATACCTAATTTAGTTATAAATACTTTTTAAGTTATGTATAGAAGATTTAGTTTCCCCATTATTACAAGACTCTATTTACTCTAATTGTACTACACCTTCATGAGTCAGGGAATAATGGTTATCACCCAGGGAGTTGTGCAGCACCTCAAGGATGCCTACAGGGGTATATCCCACAAGTGAATCTCATCCATGACTCAGATTAATACAGCAGAAAAGGTCTGGGAACAGTTGCCTTGGGAAATAATAAGCTATCAATTGTAATAGTTCAGTCACAGACAAGGACACTTCCATTTGATGTACTCATAACCAGGCCTACCAATATACTGACCTCAAGATAAAAGTCTCTCTATGGCGTTTGCCCATCCAGTGAGTAAATCACCCAGCACACAGATTAACTATTTAGCAGCTTAAATCCATTAAATACAGACATGTTACATACACATTAAATACCAAGGCAGAACACATACAATAAAACTAAGGGAAAAACCTATTAAATACATGCTTCCTAACCGTCTCTTATTCATGACTGTAGGGCTATCACTCAACATTAACAGGAATCTCCTCTATAGCATTGAAGATTCCTGAAATTTAATCAAAACATGGAACCAACATATATATTTTTTCTTTCTTATACAGATTATCAAGAGATATATTTTTTTTTTGAGACAGTCTCTCTCTTTTACCCAGGCTGGAGTGCAGTGGCGCAGTCTTTGCCTCCCAGGTTCAAGTGATTCTCCTGCCTCAGCCTCCCAGGTAGCTGGGACTACAAGTGTGCACCACCATGTCCAGCTAATTTTTGTATTTTTAGTAGAGATGGTTTTTTGCCATGGTGGCCAGGCTGTTCTGGAACTCCTGACCTCAGGTGATCCACCCACCTCGACCTCCGAAAGTGCTGGGATTACATGCGTGAGCCACCACACTCGGCCAAGAGATGATCTTAACAAGAGATTATCTTGTTTCCATTTTGTTTCTTTGTTCAATTCAGCATCCTCATGATTATAACACAGGTAATGACAATTTAGTTATTTGATCCAAAAAAACCAAACTATTACTGCTATATAAGGAACAAAGTGACTTGTGGAAAACAATCATATTATAGCTTACCCAAGTTAACCAGTATTAATTTCTGAGTAGTTTTAAATAGTCAGATGTCTTCTCCCTTATTCACTTAAGAGGGACTCTAGCGGTTTATGCACTCAATCCTTAACTGCCCTTCAATTTACCTGAAATACATTACTGGGAATTTTTGGAAGGGAAAATGGGATATTAAATAGGGAACTTCTAAGCTTGTCATTCAAGAATCTCCAAAATTGGTCCTTAATGACTTCTCCATCTTTCTTTTTCTTTTCTTTTTTTTTGAGAAGGAGTTTCACTCTTGTTGCCCAGGCTGGAGTACAATGGCACGATCTTGGCTCACTGCAACCTCTGCCTCCCGGGTTCAAGTGATTCTCCTGCCTCAGCCTGCTGAGTAGCTGGGATTAGAGGCATGCGCCACCATGCCTGGCTAATTTTTGTATTTTTTTAGTAGATACGGGGTCTCGTCATTTTGGCTAGGCTGGGCTTGATCTCCAGACCTCAGGTGATCCGCCTGCCTCTGCCTCCCAAAGTGCTGCGATTACAGGTGTGAGCCATTGCGCCTGGCCACCATCTTTCTTTTTCAAGTTTAAACTTCCCCATATATGCTTTATGTATCTGAATCAAAATTTTTATTTATTATTTTACTTTTTAGATTGACAGATATAATTGTATCTATTACATACAACATGTCTTGAAGTATTTATATACATTGTAGAATGACTAAATCTAGCTAATTAAGATAAATTACCTTATATAGTTTTCATTTTTGTGGTGAAACACTTATCTGCTCCCTCAGCATTTTTAAGAGTACGATATCTTGTTATTAACTATAATCATCGTGTTACACAATAGAGGGCTTGAATTTATTTGTCCCACCTAACTGAAATGTATTCTTTGAACAACATCTTCCAATCCTCCCCCACCGATTTCCCCAACCCCTGGCAACAACCATTCTACCCTATTTCTTTGAGATAAATTTTTTTAGGTTCTACATATGAGTGACATCATATGATATTTTTCTGCGCCTGACTTATTTCACATAGCATGATGTCCTCCGGGTTCATCCCTCTTGTCACAAATGACAGAATTTTCTCCCCTTTTTATGGCTACATAGTATTCTACTGTGTGTGTGTGTGTGTCTGTGTATATGTGTGTGTGTGTGTGTGTGTGTGTATATATATATATATGCGCCAAATTTTGTTTGCCCATTCATCCACTGATGAGTCAACAATTTTAAAAAACTTGAAGATTCTCTATGTGCAGGAAACTATCCCAGATATTTTGTATTTTTGAGCCTTTGTTCCAGCCATTTCATTCTGATCTGGAATATTCTTTGTGTTTGTCAAAATCTAAATTGTTCAGAGCTTAGCTTTCCAGCCCCTTAGCCAAACTCCCTTTCCTGAATTCCTGCAAGCCTTACATTTTTCCAACTTACTTGGCGTACATAATTTGATGACATACCTTTATCGTTCTCATGTTAAACATGGTTACATAATTTCTCAGGCATTTTCATTTTATCTTCACTGCTCTAGTGCTATGGTCTGAATGTTTGTGTCCCTCCAAAATTCCTATGTTGAAATCCTAACCCCTAAGGTGATGGTACTAAGAGGCAGGACCTTTAAGAGCTGAAGACCTTATGGGGTGAAGCCCTTCATAAGGGTGAAGCACCTTATGAATGGGATTAGTACCCTTATAAAAGAGGCCCAAGAGACCCTAACCCCTTCTACCACGTGAAGACACAGTGAGAGGTTGGCAGTCTGCAACCTAGAAGGGGGCCTTCACCAGAACCCGGCCATGCTGGCACCCTGGTCTCACACTTCCAGCTTCCAAAATATCAGAAATAAACATTTGTTGTCTATAAGCCACCATGTTTATGGTATTTTTGTTACAGCAGCTTCAACACACTAACACTTCTAGTTTGCTGGCTTTGGGAAACTTATGAGCTCAGATCAAAAATTCATTTGTAATTAGACAACTCCAGTTGGAAATGATTTTTAAATAAACTCCTTAATGCAAAAGTTGGAGTAATGATTCCAAGCTAACAGGCCTTGAATCCTGGTACTAGAGGGAGAGAGAGGAGGGCTATGCAAAGAGTGGCTTTAAGTCATTATGCATATACATATGCATACACATATTTTCTGTTATTTTGGGCTGCGGGTAGGCACTCTAGATAAAAATCATTAAACAGCTTTTCTCACTTTATTGGAGTCATTTGTTTCTATCAAATTTTCTTATTTTAATAAAGGGATCCACAAAATCTTTTTAAATTATAAAGGGGTCCCTAGATTTATAAATTGGCTAGTGCTCATCTAGTGGGTTTTGAGACACTATGATTCATTTCATTAGGCCACATCTCACTTTTAGCTGCTCTTCCAACTAGCTGACATACAGTAGAATAGAGAACACACTTGTTTTAGAAGAAACTCCTAAGCAATCCTGCCATGGTGAACTGTACTCCAAAAGACTCAGTTCCACGTACCAATAGTTAGCAAATCTGGGCAGAAGGGAACCATCATACGTGTCCTGGAAGGGGTTGAAAATTATTGTTCCTAATATTTATAGGGTGAGAAGTATGTGTGTTTAGGCTTCCAAGTAGGCCTAGCCAAGTTGATACTTATTCCAAGAACATTAAACCATTACTACGCTGCTTTGAAAAAGGCTCTGTCCCCATGAAATCTCACAATCATTATTTTTGATAGGATTTGGGTCAATGCTAAAGAACTTAGAAGAGCAGTTGTGGAGGTTTTCCTTACTTTTTATTTTTTTACATTGCACAGAATGGAAGTACATTCTACTTGAGAACATTTACTTCTATATGCAAGATTTAGATGCTAGGCACCAATGAATGTTTTTCAGAAGGGAAAGTCAGGACTCTGAAACTGGACAATGTATCAGAGCATGTGAATTATCTCCTTTGTGTGCTGTTTTTCCCTATTCATAATCTTCCATTATGCTTTCACCAAGGTGAATGACTACTTAAAGCCTCTAAAATAGGAGGCAGTTCCCAAACCATTTACATTTGATTTTGTGTTTCTTTTTTTTTTTTATTTTTTTTTTTGAGACGGAGTCTCGCTCTGTCGCCCAGGCTGGAGTGCAGTGGCGCGATCTCGGCTCACTGCAAGCTCCGCCTCCCGGGTTCACGCCATTCCCCTGCCTCAGCCACCCGAGTAGCTGGGACTACAGGCGCCCACAACCGTGCCTGGCTAATTTTTTGTATTTTTAGTAGAGACGGGGTTTCACCGTGGTCTCGATCTCCTGACCTTGTGATCCGCCCGCCTCGGCCTCCCAAAGTGCTGGGATTACAGGCATGAGCCACCGCGCCCGGCCTGATTTTGTGTTTTAAGTTTTCATTATCATCTCTTCTTTTATAATAATAGACAAACTCAAAATTTTTCTATAGGATAATGCAAGTTGTTGATCTTAACGTTTTTTTTTTAACATCCATAGATTCATCTGTTCACTCAACTATGTTTTCAATTGTTTACTGACCTAATCTATTAATCCATTTAATAAAATAATCTCTCAACTTCTTTATACATTTAACACACTCATTCATTCTTACACTCATTCAATATTTATTGAGTGCATACTATGTGCTTCAATATTATATTAAGTCCTGGTAATAAAATGATGAATTGAACCAAATATGATCCTTGACATCACAGGGAGGTTAAAATGCAGTAAATGCAGTGGAAGAAAAATATAGAAAGACCACAAAAAAATGTAAATTGTTAACTGTGGCATCTTTCATAAAGGTGAGGTAAAAGATAGTATAAAAATCTGTAATAGGAATAGTTGACCCAAGCATGATTTTCTGAGGAAGCACCAATGAAGCTAGAAGATGGGAAATGAGAAGGAGCTGCAGAAATGAAAAGGGGAAGGAAAAGTGTTTCAGGCAGAGGATGCACTCACTATGTACCAGTAGCCTGCAGAGGAAGGGAGGATGGTGAATATGCAGAACAGAACGGTCAATGCAGCTGAAGAGGAGGGAGGAAGTGGCACATGATGAAAAATGTAGTTGGAAGAAAGACCATTAATGCGTAGTATGGAAAAATTCAGATGTGGAAGAGCAGGATTTATTCTGTCAGCTATTCAAATAAGCCTTTCCAAACCAAGTCAGCTCTTATTCCCTCCAAGCTCAAGTTTGTACCAAATCAGCAGCAGACTCCAAAAAGCATCTCAAAAACTTTGCTCAATTTAGAAGTGCAGTCAACAGAGGAATAAAAATGAGTGCGGGGGAGGGGGGGCACCCAAGATGGCTGAATAGGAACAGCTCCAGCCTCCAGCTCTCAGCATGAGCGACACAGAAGACGGGTGATTTCTGCATTTTCAACTGAGGTACCAGGTTCATCTCACTGGGTGTGTCGGACAGTCAGTGCTGGTCAGCTGGTGCAGCCCGACCAGCGAGAGCTGAAGCAGGGCAAGGCATCGCCTCACCTAGGAAGCACAAGGGGGAAGGGAATTCCTTTTCCTAGCCAAAGGAAACTGAGACACACAACGCCTGGAAAATCAGGTAACTCCCACCCTAATACTGCACTTTACCAAGGGTCTTAGCAAATGGCACACCAGGAGATTATATCCCACACCTGGCCTGGAGGGTCCACACCCACGGAGCCTCCCTCATTGCTAGCACAGCAGTCTGAGATCTAACTGCAAGGCAGCAGCAACGCTGGGGGAGGGGCGCCCACCATTGCTGAGGCTTAAGTAGGTAAAGCCACAGGGAAGCTCAAATTGGGTGGAGCCCACCGCAGCTCAAGGAGGCCTGCCTGCCTCTGTAGACTCCACCTCTGTGGACAGGGCATAGCTAAACAAAAAGCAGCAGAAACCTCTGTAGATGTAAAAGTCCCTGTCTGACAGCTTTGAAGAGAGCAGTGGTTCTCCCAGCACAGAGGTTGAGATCTGAGAATGGACAGACTGCCTGCTCAAGTGGGTTCCTGAACCCTGAGTAGCCTAACTGGGAGACATCCCCCACTAGGTGCAGACTGACACCTCACACCTCACACGGCAGAGTACACCTCTGAGACGAAGCTTCCAGAGCGAGAATCAGACAGCAACACTTGCTGTTCAGCAATATTCTATCTTCTGCAGCCTCTGCTGCTGATACCCAGGCAAACAGGGTCTGAGGTGGACCTCAAGCAAAATCCAACAGACCTGCAGCTGAGGGTCCTGACTGTTAGAAGGAAAACTAACAAACAGAAAGGACATCCACACGAAAACCCCATCAGTACGTCACCATCATCAAAGACCAAAGGAAGATAAAACCACAAAGATGGGGAAAAAGCAGGGCAGAAAAGCTGGAAATTCAAAAAATCAGAGTGCATCTCCCCCTCCAAAGGAATGCAGCTCATCGCCAGCAGCGGAACAAAGCTGGATGGAGAATGACTTTGACAAGTTGAGAGAAGGCGGCTTCAGTTCATCAAACTTCTCAGAGCTAAAGGGGGAACTACTTACCGAGGGCAAAGAAACTAAAAACCTTGAAAAAAGAATGGATGAATGGATAATTAGAAAATTAGAATAATCAATGCAGAGAAGGCCATAAAAAAACTGATAGAGATGAAAACCATGACGTGAGAACTACGTGACAAATGCACAAGCTTCAGTAACTGACTCGATCAACTGGACGAAAGAGTATCAGTGACTGAAGATCAAATGAATGAAATGAAGCAAGAAGTGTGGAGAAAAAAGAGTAAAAAGAAATGAACAAAGCCTCCAAGAAATATGGGATTATGTGAAAAGACCAAATCTACATCTGATTGCGGTGCCTGAAACTGATGGGGAAATGGAATCAAGGTGGAAAACGTTCTGCAGGATATCATCCAGGAGAACTTCCCCAACCTGGTAAGGCAGGCCAACATTCAAATTCAGGAAATACAGAGAATGCCACAAAGATACTCCTCGAGAAGAGCAACTCCAAGACACATAATTGTCAGATTCATCAAAGTTGAAATGAAGGAAAAAATGTTAAGGGCAGCCAGAGAGAAAGGTCGGGTTACCCACAAAGGGAAGCCCATCAGACTAACAGCAGATCTCTTGGTAGAAACTCTCCAAGTCAGAAGAGAGTGGGGGCCAATATTCAACATTCTTAAAGAAAAGAATTTTCAACCCAGAATTTCATATCCAACCAAACTAAGTTTCATAAGTGAAGGAGAAATAAAATCCTTTACAGACAAGCAAATGCTTAGAGATTTTGTCACCACCAGGCCTGCACTACAAGAGATCCTGAAGGAAGCACTAAACATGGGAAGGAACAACCGGTACCAGCTATTGCAAAAACATGCCAAAATGTAAAGACCATCGATGCTAGGAAGAAACTGCATCAACTAACGAGCAAAATAACCAGCTAATATCACAATGACAGGATCAAGTTCACACATAACAATATTAACCTTAAAGGTAAATGGACTAAATGGTCCAATTAAAAGACACAGACTGGCAAATTGGATAAAGAGTCAAGACCCATTAGTCTGCTGTATTCAGGAGACCCATCTCACATGCAGAGACACACATAGGCTCAAAATAAAGGGATGGAGGAAGATCTACCAAGCAGATGGAAACCAAAAAAAAAGCAGGGGTTGCAATCCTAGTCTCTGATGAAACAGAATTTAAACCATCAAAGATCAAAAGAGACAAAGAAGGCCATTAAATAATGGTAAAGGGATCAATTCATCAGGAAGAGCTAACTATCCTAAGTATATATGCACCCAATACAGGAGCACCCAGATTCATAAAGCAAGTCCTTAGAGACTTACAAAGAGACTTAGACTCCCATACAATAATAATGGGAGACTTTAACACCCCACTGTCAACATTAGACAGATCAATGAGACAGAAAGTTAACAAGGATATTCAGGAATTGAACTCAACTCTGCACCAAGCGGACCTAATAGACATCTACAGAACTCTCCACCCAAAATCAACAGAATATACATTCTTCTCAGCACCATGTCGCACTTATTCCAAAATTGACCACATAGTTGGAAGTAAAGCACTCCTCAGCAAATGTACAAGAACAGAAATTATAACAAACTGTCTCTCAGACCACAGTGCAATTAAACTAGAACTCAGGACTAAGAAACTCAATCAAAACCGCTCAACTACACAGAAATTGAACAACCTGCTCCTAAATGACTACTGGGTACATAACAAAATGAAGGCAGAAATAAAGATGTTCTTTGAAACCAATGAGAACAAAGATACAACATACCAGAATCTCTGGGACACATTTAAAGCAGTGTGTAGAGGAAATTTATAGCACTAAATGCCCATAAGAGAAAGCAGGAAAGATCTAAAATTGACACCCTAACACCACAATTAAAAGAACTAGAGAAGCAAGAGCAAACACATTCAAAAGCTAGCAGAAGGCAAGAAATAACTAAGATCAGAGCAGAACTGAAGGAGATAGAGACACAAAAAACCCTCCAAAAAAATCAACAAATCCAGGAGCTGGTTTTTTGAAAAGATCAACAAAATTGATAGACCGCTAGCAAGACTAATAAAGAAGAAAAGAGAGAAGAATCAAAGAGATGCAATAAAAAAATGATAAAGGGGATATCACCACCGACCCCAAAGAAATACAAACTACCATCAGAGAATACTATAAACACCTCTACGCATATAAACTAGAAAACCTAGAAGAAATGGATAATTTCCTGGACACTTACACTCTGCCAAGACTAAACCAGGAAGAAGTTGAATCCCTGAATAGACCAATAGCAGGCTCTGAAATTGAGGCAATAATTAATAGCCTACTGACCAAAAAAAGTCCAGGACCAGACGGATTCACAGCCGAATTCTACCAGAGGTACAAGGAGGAGCTGGTACCATTCCTTCTGAAACTATTCCAATCAACAGAAAAAGAGGGAATCCTCCCTAACTCATTTTATGAGGCCAACATCATCCTGATACCAAAGCCTGACAGAGATACAACAAAAACAGAGAATTTTAGACTAATATCCCTGATGAACATCAATGCAAAAATCCTCAATAAAATACTGGCAAACCGAATCCAGCAGCACATCAAAAAGCTTATCCACCATGATCAAGTGGGCTTCATCCCTGGGATGCAACATAACATACGCAAGCAATAAACATAATCCAGCATATAAACAGAACCAAAGACAAAAACCACATGATTATCTCAATAGATGCAGAAAAGGCCTTTGACAAAATTCAACAGCCCTTCATGCTAAAAACTCTCAATAAATTTGGTATTGATGGAACGTATCTGAAAATAACAAGAGCTATTTATGACAAACCCACAGCCAATATCATACTGAATGGGCAAAAATTGGAAAAATTCCCTTTGAAAACTGGCACAAGACAGAGATGCCCTCTCTCACCACTCCTATGCAACATAATGTTGGAAGTTCTGGCTAGGGCAATCAGGCAAGAGAAAGAAATAAATGGTATTCAGTTAGGAAAAGAAGTCAAATTGTCCCTGTTTGCAGATGACATGATTGTATATTTAGAAAACTCCATCATCTCAGCCCAAAATCTCCTTAAGCTGATAAGCAACTTCAGCAAAGTCTCAGGATACAAAATCAATGTGCAAAAATTACAAGCATTCTTATACACCAGTAACAGACAAACAGAGAGCCAAATCATGAATGAACTCCCATTCAAGATAGCTTCAAAGAGAATCAAATACCTAGGAATCCAACTTACAAGGGATGTAAAGGACCTCTTCAAGGAGAACTACAAACCATTGCTCAGTGAAATAAAAGAGGACACAAACAAATGGAAGCACATACCATGCTCATGGAAAGGAAGAATCAATATTGTGAAAATGGCCATACTTCCCAAGGTAATTTATAGATTCAATGTTATCCCCATTAAGCTACCAATGACTTGCTTCACAGAATTGGAAAAAACTGCTTTAAAGTTCATATGGAACCAAAAAAGACCCCGCATTGCCAAGACAATCCTAAGCCAAAAGAACAAATCTGGAGGCATCACGCTACCTGACTTCAAACTATACTACAAGGCTACAGTAACCAAAACAGCATGGTACTGGTACCAAAACAGAGATATAGACCAATGGAACAGAACAGAGCCCTCAGAAAAAATACCACACATCTACAGCCATCTGATCTTTGACAAAGCTGACAAAAACAAGAAATGCGGAAAGGATTCCCTATTTAATAAATGGTGCTGGGGAAATTGGCTAGTCATAAGTACAAAGCTGAAACTGGATCCTTTCCTTACTCCTTATACGAAAATTAATTCAAAATGGATTAGAGACTTAAATGTTAGACCTAAACCCATAAAAACCCTAGAAGAAAACCTAGGTAATACCATTCAGGACATAGGCATGAGCAAGGACTTCATGTCTAAAACACCAAAAGCAGTGGCAACAAAAGCCAAAATTGACAAATGGGATCTAATTAAACTAAAGAGCTTCTGCACAGCAAAAGAAGCTACCATCAGAGTGAACAGGCAACCTACAGAATGGGAGAAAATTTTTGCAATCTACTCATCTGACAAAGGGCTATTAAAGAGAACCTACAAAGAACTCAAACAAATTTACAAGAAAAAAACAAACAACCCCATCGAAAAGTGGGCAAAGGATATGAACAGACATTTCTCAAAAGAAGACATTCATATAGCAAACAGACACATGAAAAAACGCTCATCATCACTCACCATCAGAGAAATGCAAATCAAAACCACAATGAGATACCATCTCACACCAGTTAGAATGGCAATCATTAAAAAAACAGGAAACAACAGGTGCTGGAGAGGATGTGGAGAAATAGGAACACTTTTACACTGTTGATGGGACCATAAACTAGTTCAACCATTGTGGAAAACAGTGTGGCGATTCCTCAAGGATCTAGAACTAGAAATACCATTTGACCCAGCCATCCTATTACTGGGGATATACCCAAAGGATTATAAATCATGCTGCTATAAAGACATGTGCACACTTATGTTTATTGTGGCACTATTCACAATAGCAAAGACTTGGAATCAACCCAAATGTCCATCAGTGACAGACTGGATTAAGAAAATGTGGCACATATACACCATGGAATACTATGCAGCCATAAAAAAGCATGAGTTCGTGTCCTTTGTAGGGACATGGATGCAGCTGGAAACCACCATTCTCAGCAAACTATCACAAGAACAGAAAACCAAACACCGCATGTTCTCACTCATAGATGGGAACTGAACAATGAGATCACTTGGACACAAGCAGGGGAACATCACACACCGGGGCCTATTGTGGGGATGGGGGAGGGGGGAGGGATAGCATTAGGAGATATACCTAATGTAAATGATGAGTTAATGGGTGCAGCACACCAACATGGCACATGTATACATATGTAACAAACCTGCACGTTGTGCACATGTACCCTAGAACTTAAAGTATAATAATAAAAAGAAAAAAGAAAAAAGAAAAAGAAATAAAAATGAGTGCCAAGGGAAGCATGGTCCCTCTCTAAGCATCAGAGGAGGCTGATTTAGAAAGCGTCCTCTTGTTATTGCTTATAGACTTGCATATTACTTGTTTCTCCAGTAGTATCTTTGGCCTAAAGATTTCTTTACTCCTTTTCTTGGATTGAACATTCATGCTTGGCAAAGAACAAGTTAGTTTAGTGATTTAAAGAGTTTTTACTTTATTTTTTCTTGCCAGTATAAAGACTCACCTATAACACTAAGCTCTGCGTTGGAAAAGATAACTCCATGTTTATTCTCTGCCAAACACTGATACATGCCAGCATCTGAGAGGTTCACTATTGTTATGTTGAGTGTTCCTTGCTCAATTTCAATTCTATCCTGTGAAGGAAAAGAGGAACATAAAAACAATGACCTTCTACAACTGAGACTTTAAGGCAATTTTACCATGTGTAATATCAAGGAAGCTTAATGGGAAGAAAATAGCCATCATATAAGCAATTTACATAACATGATCTATTTATCTGTCAACTAAATTTTCTGGCAGGTCAGATGCTAAATGGAACAACCAGTACATCAGTTGGTAAATGGAATTTAAATTGTAGGATTCTCTTGAGTTCTCAATGATTTAATAGTGGAGCCATTCAGATTAATATCCTCTCTAAACAGAACTTGAAATTTAAAATGCTTTTTAACTTTAAGGATTTGTACTAACCAGAGTTAGGGGGTTTTGGAAATACAACCAAATTTACTGTTTATAGTGTTTAAAACACTCACATTTTGAGCAGGTGATACTTTGAAGGTTAATAGGATTACAATTTTGGATGAAACAGAGGCAACTATTTAATATAGGTTGAGGTTTACTGAAAAATGCAGGTATTAATAGTTTAATATTCCCTTAGTTTATGGTTGTCAGTGGTGTGATTTAAGCTGAAGTCCATCTGGTGGCCAATCTCAAGGAGGCAAAGTTAGTACGTGGCACAGGAGATCTTCCTTGTTTGTCACTCTGAGGATATACAACTTATGTATCAATTTTCATAAGTATCAAAAAGGATCTCTTCCTCTCCAGGAGCTATGCCAGTCTGTATATGTATGTATGTATGTATGTATGTATATATATATACACACACATACATACACACACACACACAGACACACACACACACACATATATAAAGAGGTACTAGTTTTCTATTTGCTGCAGGGTTGTGAGTTAGCTGACTGGACACTTTATTAGACTGTGATTAAATCTAGATATCCATATTCCCTCACATTAAGAAACCAGCCCAATTGTCCCACAGAAATAATAATTACCCATTTTTGAATAAATACAGAAATTGACCTGCCTAGTTTTAAAACTTGAAACTTATATTGGTCTCATCTGAGTTAACTCCTCAGGAGGTTGATCCTCAAGCAAGGGACTCAAACTCACTAGATCATGGCAACCAGAGAGTGAGACACAAGACCCTTCATCTGTCGTGATTGCCTCTGTACCCCCACCTAATTCCTTCCTGTACACAGCTGCATCCCTTCCCCAGCAACATAAACTCCCAATTTTAGTTGGTTGGAGAGATGGATTTGAGACTGCTCTCCCATTCTCTTTGACTAAAGCACCTGACAAAGCCTTATTTCCTGGCAATACTCACTGTCTCAGTGATTGGCTCTCTGCACAGCAAGCAACAGGACCTAGACTAACCCCCTGGCATTTTGGTAACAATTACACAGAGGGAGGAAAATACCAGTACCTAGGTACATATACTCTTGCAATTTGTTTGAGTCTGGCTTTTATAATAGACAGAATCATGGACAAGCTGGAGCCCTTCCAGCAAATGGAGAAGATGCATGAGGCAGGGGGTGGGTTAGACAAAACAGTCCCCTTCCTCTTCCTGTCATGTAAATTCACGTGGGGGCCATTGCTCTGAGCAGGCACTCTTTCCTGGGTGGCCTACTAGAAGACTGCCTCTCAATTTGGAGCCTGAGGAAAATGTCAAATTTCAATTAACATTTGAGGTTCAGTAGGAAAATACATAAGGAAAATTAATCAGACACAATTATTCCTCATTCTCAGGGTCCCCCACTCTGCCCCTGCTTCATTCAGATTTCTTTGTCAGAGTGTTTCTCTATTTAGATGGACATCCTGCATTGTGACAATGCCCCTTCTCTTGTAGTGGATCCTGGAATGTATCTTCCTTTGTATCTTAGCACAATTGCATGTTCCAGACTTTTTGCATAACTTTCCCATTATAATCTCACAGATGCTAATCTTTGAAGACCAAAGATCTAGTACAAGAGCTTAATTGAAAGCTGGAGAATTGGATTTAAGTGCACTTTCTATTTATCAATTGCATTCACTCTCACTTTTTCCACTATAATGGTGTTTCATTGTTTATTATTTTAGAAACGATTCACCGTTCTCACATTTCCACGGCAATGAGGCTATATTAAACATTATAGTCAAGACTAAGACACAATTACCATTAATTTGCTTACCCGAGTTAGCAGAGGTTCACCATTTTTTAGCCACCTGTATGTAGGCTTAGGCCTTCCATTTGCTTTACATTCCCAAAAGACATTTTCTTCCATGGCCACGTGAATATCATTTATTTTTTGAATCCAATTAGGTTGAGCTATAGCCGTTCAAAAAGCAAAGAGAAGGTGTATATTCAGTATATACTCAATCTATTTTTATCATATGCAATCAAAGGGCAAACTACACGTATAATAAAATTCCTTTTTCAGATATTATGCAAATAACAAGACTGGGTAGACATTCAGGGAGATGCCTATACCCTACTCTGAATACCGTTTTTGTGGTTCATATTGTAGTCTTTTAATCCCTAAATGCAAAATGGATAAAACTACCAATAGCATATGGTAAAATTAACTGTCCCTCTCCTGTAAGGATCTATTATTCCTTTTTTCCTGTCAGTAGAGATTATCTTCCCATTACCCGTTCCCGCTTTTAACCAGGCTGGTGTATTCCCAGGCATGCACTACATTTGCAGATGGCTTTGCAGCTAGAGGTAATCATGTAACCAAGTTCATGCCAACTGTATGTGTGTGAAAGTGGTGAGAGCAACTTCTGGGTTACTCACTTAAAGATACTTTCCCTAACCTCTTTTTGCCCCTTCACACTGATTGGAAAAGACTGACAATTGAAATAGCCTTGGGTGCAGACATGGAAGCTACATAGGATGAAAATGCTGATCTGTCAGCCTTGGACCATGAATGTCCCTGTGGAGCAAAGCAGCTCCACACTCACCTGCCATTTCTGAGGAAAATAATGTGAGAGAGAAATAAACTTCTTATCTAAGCTACTTTATTTTGGGGTATCCTTTGTGAGAATAGCTTAGCTTGTCCCTCACTAATATACTTCACTCCCACATATTGTATAGATACATTTTGATTCCTTTCTCCTTTAAGACTATCATCATTGTTTATTATTGATTTCATATTGATAGAATGTTATCTACAGGAATATGACTCTAGAACCCGAAATCTTTAAATGAAGCCTGATTTTTATTAAATCTCCTCAGGAAATCAAGTCCTGCCCACAGTCTAACACAGGAATTCAAAGCAGCACTTACTTCCCACATTGCCCAATGCAATCCATTACCCCTCCCCACCCAAATGATACCATATTTTCTGTACTTCATTGAAGTCACATTTTCTTTCCTTATTTTCAATAGATATAAAGACAATGTTAACTCCATGTTCCATAAAAAGTCTTCATTAATATCAAATCTTGCCTCAAGCACAATTCATGCCATTAAGAATAATGATAAACATATTCAGGTAGAAGACCTTCAGCCCAAAGTCATGCAGAAGATAACCATAGCTGTCATTCTGGAATTTTATGTGTTCACAGGGCATTTCTACAGGGTAATGCCTACCAAAGTAAATCTAATAATCAAAGTTGATATCAGTATTTAATTAGGAGATGCTACTCATTATTCTTAACATCACTTCCAGCTGACTTGACCTCAGTATCTTCATTCAATGTTTCAAATCATACATAATTTATTTCAAAAGGAAACTGCTACTGTTGAGGCCAAGCTGTATATTTTACCTTTTCAATAATAAACAAAACTAGAAAAACACTCAACAAGTCACTTAACCAGCAGAGGTCTCTAGGCCCTTGAATAAATGCTGCTTTTTTCTTTTCTCACCTATAAGCAATTTTATGTTTTTCAATGAGCAAAACACAGTTTTACACATCCTCTACTGATGGGATGATGCACTGCTGCATATGAGGGGAGGCCAAAAGGGTCAACTTCAAAAAATTTTAGAACATCAACAAGCATTAACTTGAATGAAGGGTTATAACCTACACCCTTAAAAGAGCTGCAAGTCTTTGCTGTTCTTTATCTTCCTGCTGCTAATGCAAAGGAAGCTAAAAAGGTTCTCTGCTTGGAGAATTTGATGTGTAACCCTGATAGGGCTAATGCAGTTGTATGCCTGATTTCACATTCAACCTGCTGAATATTTACCTCCTACAGAGTCCATGAAAACAAAGCAAACAAGAAAAGCCATAGAAATCTGTGAGGAATATTAACAACGAAGCCAAACTTTTGAAAGAGAGTGAGGAAAAAAATGGAAGGGCAAATGTAACTTATGAAGCAATGTCAAGTTGAAGTTCAAAAAGGAAACATCAAAACCACATGCAGAGACAGAGATTTCAATGTCATAGATTTCCTGTAACACTGGGCTTACTTACTGCTTTCTTTCAAAAATGCAGAAAGCTGGAAGCAAAACCTTGCAATCTCAAGAAGTAGGTGAGGCAGAGAAGGGAGAGACTGGAGAGAATTTTGAAAAGACCTTGCAAAGTTCTTAACTACTTAAGCACTTCTGAGGGCTCATTCTGTCTCTTCCCACAGGGTTATGGAAGTCAAGGAATCAGACGAGAATACTCAGTGGTAGTTATTTGTGCTGGCCAAGGTGAAATCAACCAAAAAATTCAGTGTCTGTGAGAGATCACTTGGCACTTTCTTTATTTTTAAAGTAAAATTAATTCATAGAAGACAAATTTGAACTGATATAAACATATTCCTCTCAAAGTGAGTATCTGAACATGGGCCCATGAAGATCAGAAATGAAATATCATATTATATATTGTGACAAAGAGAGATAGTCTTTATCTTAACACGCCAATTGCAAATCTACAGGGCAAAAGCCCATGTAGTAAAGGTTTTCACTCCTGCTCACTTAGATTGGATGAATTATATCTAAATGTGTGAGTTTTTCATACTAGAATGACTAAAGTCATGTGCTTGATGATAATGACTCATATATCTCCATATTTGCAGGGAGAGGGTTACCTAGTTCAAAGTCCTTAGATAACATAAATCCCAGTTAAGCATATTATAAGATATATCATTAGCTCCTCCCCCTTTTGTGATAATGCATTGGGTACAGGGTATTTATTGCTTAATATCAAGGTTCAGCTACATTTTACAACTCCTTGTCTAAACACAGGTTGAACATCCCTAATCTGAAGACCTAAAATCTGAAATGCTCTATAATTCAAAACTTTTTGAGCGCCACCATGATGCCACAAGTGGAGAATTTCACACTTGATCTCATAAGACTGTTCATAGCAAATACAGTGAAAACTTTGTTTCATACATTAAATTATGCAAAATATTAAAATGTTGCATAAATTACCTTCAGGCTATGTGTTTAAAGTATATATAAAACATAAATAAACTTCATGTTTAGGCTTAGGTCGAAATATTCCAAAATCCTAAAAAATCTAAAATCTGAAACACTTCTGGTCCCAAGCATTTCAGGTAAGGGATACTCAACCTGTATCAACTCAGAGGAAGACCTGAACAGGTTAGTTCAGTACTATTATTTCAGAAGCCATTTCTAAATGTCTTTTTCTTTGTAATATATGCAGACCCCACATATTAAGCAGAATTAAACACATTCACATATTGAAAGAGAACCATCTGTTTTGAACTTCCATATTCTTTCAAGATTTGAAACAAAAGAATTCTTCTAGGACTCCTTAAGTATTGTTCTCAAACTACAAATTCAAATATAAGGTTAAATGGTTGTGCTGGGATTTGACCCTGTGACACAGTTTGTCTCCTGGATAGATAAACAATCTCTTCATTTCAATCTTTTATTCAATAACTGCCAGAAATGACCTAAATCAGCGTTTGTGTATTCCAGCCACTGGAATTGTAGAAGCATCTTATCCAATAATAATTTACATTGCAGGCAGATATAATTTAAACTCAGTGGGTCAAACAATTCTCAGGAGCATTTGGCTCTTCGATTTTCTAAAAACAGAAATTTCTAACTGAAAGAAATGCCAACATATGCCTTAGACCTTAGAAATTTAAAAATCTAAAAGAAAGGATACGATGGCAAACAAACAAACAAACAAAAAACCCCTCTAAATTACTATTACAAAGATGACCTGTAGACAGTCACAGTTATTTCTGGTTGCTCACACAATTTTGGAGAAGATGAATCATCTCCAGGAAATGCAGGAGTTTCACTGACATTGCTTAAGAATTTTAATGATAGTAGACTTTATGAGTTTGGAGATAATTACTTGGCTTTAGTTTACCACCTACCTACATAATGATTCCCAAATCTTTCTCTCTAGCCTGGGATTCTTACGCAATTGACAGAATCATCAAGAAATTCTCACTTTACTTCAAATTCAGGGTTCCTAGTACTGGCATGAGAAATAGTCATTTTACAATGCTACTTAAGAGAGTCTTCCAGTTTATTATTACAGTCTTTTTATAAACCCCTGACTTCCAGTTAGCAGAAGTCACTGAAAAGAAGGACCAGCTCTACAAGAAATATGCATGTTGGATTTTAGGGCAAGGTCTATCTTTGATGTTTGTTCAGCACTGACAATCTGCACTTCTCTGGCTTCAGACTCTCATCCACTCCCCACACACCAATCAGTCTCCTCACAGGGGTCTTCAAACTCAATTCCATGAAGCTCTGAGGGTTCTTGGAAGGTACTCCCTTCTACATTCACTCAAATTCTCAAGATTTAATTCAGAGCAAGGCTTCTTCCTTGCTGCAGCCTTGCTATGTATTAAATATCGAGAATTTCTTGTAAAATTTCATGTTAAAAAAAGTACCTTGAGAATTAAACATACAGATACTTTTTTGATACTTGCTGATATCTTGTATCGTAAGAACAGCTTTAGAAATGCAGTCTGGAGATGGGAAGCTTGTTTTCTCCTTGAATTCATATTAGTTTGAACCTAATGATGTCTAACACTCCTTTTTATTTTATTTTTATTTATTTATTTTTTTGACACGGAGTCTCGCTCTGTCACCCAGGCTGGAGTGCAGTGGCGTGATCTCGGCTCACTGCAAGCTTCGCCTCCCAGGTTCACACCATTCTTCTGCCTCAGCCTCCCAAGCAGCTGAGACTACAGGTGCCCGCCACCGCACCTGGCTAATTTTTTGCGTTTTTAGTAGAGATGGGGTTTCATCACGTTAGCCAGGATGGTTTCCATCTCCTGACCTCGTGATCCACCTGCCTTGGACTCCCAAAGTGCTGGATTACAGGTGTGAGCCACTATGCACGGCCTCTCCTTTTGATTTTAATAAGTGAAACCTTTAGCCTTTAGATTGTCTCTTAAACCAACAGGATTCACAGTTCTCCTAGTTTTTTTTTTGTTAATTTGTACTTCATTCACACACTCGTATTTATGGCTTCTTCATCTCTACCTAAGTTAAAACTGACTTGCTTCTGGCAATGGTATGGGAAATGCCATCAGGCCAATCCTTTCACAGATAGCACAGATAGCAATGATAAACTCAAATCAGAATACAAAAAACCAACTATATGAAGATACACTAAAAGGCAACTCAAAGCTGGCATATTTCTGTTAATAGGTATTCATCAATACATAAAGCAAACATAACTGTAGGAAGTAATCTGTGTATCAGATAACAAATAAGATTTCTGAATGTGCTCTGCCTCCTGTAAATGCTACAAAAATTAGGAGAACATTATCATTATTTCATATCTTTAGGTTAATATTGAAAGTCTTCTGTCACCTGGCCAGGTGCAGTGGCTCACGCCTGTAATCCCAGCACTTTGGGAGGCCGAGGCAGGTGGATCACTTGAGGTCAGGAGTTTGAAACCAGCCTGGTCAACATGGTAAAACCCCGTCTCTGCTAAAAATACAAAAATTAGCCGGGCATGGTGGTGCCTGTCTGTAGTCCCAGCTACTCAGGAGGCTGAGGTGCGAGAATCACTTGAGCCTGGGAGGCAGAGGTTGCAGTGAGCTGAGATCGTACCACTGTACTCCAGCCTGGGCGACAGAGCGAGACTCTGTCTCAAAAATAAATTAATAAATACGTAAATGAAAATGAAGTCTTCTGCCATCTGGTTTTACATCTCTTACTTTCTGTCCAACTATGCCCAGTGAATCCACAGCTCCTGGTGAATAAGGGTCTTTGTCCTCCACTCCAAGAAGTCAGTTCAGAACTTTATGAATGAGTTATAGAATAAAAAATGTAAATCAGCAATATGTGCATTTTCAAAAAGGCTGTTGGGCCTGATTTACTCAATTATACCCAGATCAATCAAGCTATGACTCTAACCTTACATAGATTAATTTCTCTATATTTCTTTATTTTTATCTTCAAAGCCTCTACCTAATGTTTCCCTGAATCTGCTCTTACTCAGCTGAATCCATCCTCTTCTCTTTCCCTTATACACCTTGAGTTCAGTCTGAAATGCAATCAGTAATGGAAACTACTAATATATGAAATATCTAATCAGCTTCACTTTACACACATCATTTCTAAACCTCATAATATTCAGATTAAGTGGACTTGCACTCATTTTATAGATAAGACCCAGAGACATTAACACCCAGATTCAGAAAGTGGCTCAGTTAGCAATGGTACACAGGCCTGCTTGGCTCCAACATCCATTCTCTCTCCAGAGCCTCTCAAAAAATATCCAACCCTATCGCAAATGACAATGGGAGCATTCTTTTGAATGTATCCTTCTTAAAGTGCAATCTAAGAACCACTGTAGGTCCCCAAGTTTCCTTAAGGGAGTCCATTATGTCCTCTCTTTCCAATTACACATGTGTCAGACCATATTTTCTTCATATACTTCAATCGAAACAAAATATCATGACAGAATGAATACAGAAGTATATAGGAGAATGCACCTGTATTCTACTAAGACAGACATTAAAGAGATTTGCAATAATATAAACCATGCCACTCTTTTCATTAAATATTTTTGTTTGGAAAAATATAGTCAGTTTTCTTATAGTATGTTAATTATTTCTAATGTATACTGGTTGTATTTTTGCCATTTTAAAGTAAGTTAAGTTCTAAGTTAAATTCTCCATTTAAATTAATAATACGGCATATATGGGTAGATATCGCTCACATAAGCAAAAGCTCTTTGAGCTATCCAATAATTTTTCAGGGTAAAAAGGAGTGCTTAAACCAACAGTTTGAGCACTCCTGCTTAGATAAGCAGAGGAGCTTTTAGATAAATAAATCAACTTAAGCAAAACCTCCTATAAGTAAATTTAAACAATATTCATTGATGAATAAAAAAATGTAACTGCGACATTTTGCCTTCTCTGGGACTACAGAGTGAGACTTGAATTGCATTTCAATATATTGTCCTTGATATGACTCTTTCATGCTTAAAGTTTCTCATTAGGTGAGGACTTTATGCCTCCACTCCTATATTAATTTTCTCTGACTACTATTCACAACATTTCCTCAATGTGTACCCCTTGAAAACTGCAGCAACACACTTTATTGGAACTACCAGATTAAAAAAAGAAAGAAAAAATTGTTGACTTTATCTTAAGTGACACTCATGGGAATTCAGGGTATCAATATCAGTTCTGTCTAGGACAATTAAGCAAACTGTTGCTCTACTGTGAAATTACCTTATCTACTGTGTTCAATTTTTGGTCTCTCTGCCCTTTAAGCCTCTTTGCGGGGCTGAATATTATCTTGTGATCCCATATACATAGCACATCCATGGGGAATTAGTATGCTCTGCTGTAAGATGCTTCAGTATTCATTTATTGATGACCTTAGAGATACTCAAA
Source organism: Macaca nemestrina (assembly GCF_043159975.1). Classification (NCBI taxonomy): domain Eukaryota; kingdom Metazoa; phylum Chordata; class Mammalia; order Primates; family Cercopithecidae; genus Macaca; species Macaca nemestrina. The sequence continues at coordinate 141,648,601 of NC_092126.1, read as the reverse complement.
CACCATTTGCAGTGTCATCAAGTCTACAGTTTTGCCTTTAGAGGCAAAAGACTGTAGCACAAAGTGTCTAGACATTTAGTCTTACATGTAATTTGAAGAAGGAAAAAAGAGTTTTTTTGGACTCAATAACCAGGTGACCAACTTAGAAAATAGAAAGTGAAAAAGTCAGTTGTTCATCCAGATGTTGTCATTTGTGACACTGGTAATGGAAAATGCAAGAAAGAGTATCTGGATGATTGACGGATTTTTTTTTACCTTACCTATTGTATTAAAATGTTGCATTGGCAGGAAAAGTAACACAGGTAGAATAGCAGAAAAAAGCAGTTCTAGCTGTGATTCCCATTCATTGCATTACCTTGAATAAGTTATTTTATATCTCTGGATCTTATTTGCTTTAATTATAAAAACCAAAGGGCTGGCCCCAGCAGTTACTACCAGCTTAAGTATTACTGGATTCTGTGAAATACAGACTTGTTTACTGCTTAAATATTAGATTTCTCATTTCCTAATTATGAAAATGGTTTTACTCTCATAACACCCGTTACAAAGAGAAGAAATTGTACAAAGATATTAAATATCAGGATCTTTTAGTTCACATTTCATTCTACTAAATGATGACTATAATTCTATCAGTCTTTTGGGCAAAAAGGAAGTGACTACAGAGACAGAATGAAGTGCAAAGATGAATAATTATCAAGTGAATTGAATCCATTTTATACTTCCCTTTCCTTTCTTCAAAGATAATTGCCTTAACACTCTCATTCTACTTTGTGTAGACTGGCTACAATGCCTGATGTGACAGTAAGCTGTTAGCTTCCCAGAGTAGTAGGAACACCTTCTCTTGCATGTAATTTAAACTTCAGCTTCACAATACCATGGGGGGACAGCCTAAACATACAGTATTCTCACCATGTGGTTCTCAGACAAGCAGCATCAACATTACTTGGGAATTTACTAGAAATGCAAATTATTGGTCTTACTCTGGACTTACCAAATCAAAGCCTCCATCTGGTGTGTTCCCACTGGGAACATAGAACGGGACCCAGAATTCTGTGTTGTAATAAGACTTCCAAGTTATTCTGATGCACACTGAAGTTTCAGAACCTCTAGCACAGCATTTGAAATCTAGCTCTGTTTTTTACTGTATAAACTTAAATCAATTACTTTAATCTCTTTGGGACTCAATTTCCATATCTATAAACTAGACAGATGTAGCAATGAAATGAGAATATCCTATTGGCTCTAACTCCAAGATATATCTCAAGTCTCTCCATTTCTCTTCCTCTCTTACGTCCTAATCAACAATATCTCTCACCTGGATATTGGCAATGGCCTCCTAACTAGTTGTCTGGCTTTCACTCTTGGTTTCCAATCATCCATTCACCACAAAACAACCTGAGTGGTCTTTTAAAAACATTAATCAAATCGAGTCACCCTCCTGCCTTGAAAGGCTGTAATGGCTTCCCACTATACTCAGAGAATAAATCCCAAACTCTGTGCCTGGCTTACAAAGTACTGCAGTCTGTCACCTTCCTAAGGTTCCAACCTTTGCCCCTTGCTCACTACGATTTAGTTAACACTGACTTCCCTGCTGCATATCAAGAACGTCAAGTAGTTTTCTGCCTCAGAGCCTTTGCACTTCCTCACCTTCTGCTAGGAATGCACTTCCCCTTGAAAGCCTAGCTCATTTTCATCCTTTTGGTTTTGGGTCAGAGGGCCATTCTCAGACAAGTCTTTCCTGACTACCTCATCTTATGAAATCTTTCTCTTGCTCTCAGCTACTTTCTATCATATCGATCTAATTATTTAATTATTTATTCGAGATGGAGTCTTGCTCTGTTGCCCAGGCTGGAGTGCAGTGAGTGGCACAACCTCGGCTCACTGGAACCTCCGCCTCCTGGGTTCAAGTGATTCTCCTGCCTCAGCCTCCCGAGTAGCTGGGACTACCAGCATGCACGACCACCACACCCAGCTAATTTTCATATTTTAGTAGAAACGGGGCTGGTTTCGAATTCCTGGCCTCAAGTGACTCACCCACCTAGGCCTCCCAAAGTGCTGGGATTACAGGTGTGAGCCACTGCACCTGGCCAGTCAACCTAATTATTTTCTTTATCACTCTTACCAGAAAATAAAATGTCCTAGTTAATTTATTTGCTTAATAGTGCATTTCGCTTAACTTCCAGTAAAATATTAGGTCCTTGAGGGCAGAGATTTTGTCTTGCAACCATAGTGCCTAATAATGCCTCCCATATGGTAGGCAATTAAAAAAAATCTGTTAAACAAGTAAATAATATATTAAAGTCATTTTGGAAAATGTTTATCTTTAGTAACAAAGATCCATAGCATTTTACCATTGAAATACAATCTATTTTTAGGAAGTTTTTTAATGCCAAAAAAGACTGAGAAAAGTAGATTAAACTAGACCACGATAGCCAAGTACAGGTTATAGTAAAAACAAATTGGGAAGATGGGGTAGGGTAAAAATGTTCTATGCCTGAACTTGCTTCAGTTCTTCATACATACCAAACATGAGTAGCACAGGCTAACTTGAAGACATGGCCACAGTAGGGACAAACCAACGGGCAATAGGACTTCCATTATTCAGACAACGGGAACAATGATCATGCCCAGCAGGCTTTTGAAAGAAGGTAAAATGTTTTTAATGCAAGAAGGAAAAAAATGGCCATTTTACCAACCCTGAATAGGAGTTAGCACACTTGTGGTTGCTGAAGTGGACAGCTGATGAATGCAATAAACTTGGAACCCAAAGAAGCAGGTTTCTAAGCTCAAACCCATGGTTTATAATCCCTAAGTGCAGCACACCTTAGTGTTGTAAGAAATTCTTGTCAACAAAGACAGAATGTTCATGGATAAGTGACTGGGGTACTCTTTCACCTTTTATGATCTACATGGTGATTTTAATTATAATAATTCATTTAAATAGGAGGCCTGTGCAGCTGGATATTACAAACACAGCACTGGGAAGACCCAGACCAGAAAAAAGTGTGAGGAAAAAAGATGACAGCCAAGTGCTCATGTATAATTAAGCTCTCCTGTGACTGTGACAATGAAAACAATTAGATAATTTTTGTCACTGATATGCTAGATAAGGAAAAACAAAAGAATAAACATAAATGCAATAGCCAAGTGCTATGGAAGTCAGCTGATCTGACAGTTTTTAATACCAAGCATGGTTGACAAGTGAAGTAAGGCTGAGTTATCTTCAGAAAGCAGGCAAATTTTATTTTATTCTGCTCTTTTTCCCATGCATGGCTGCAGATAACTCCATTTAAAAAGGAAACATTGTTAGAACCTGATTTTCGTCTCCAGGGCAGGATCCCTGAAAAAAAACATTTCCCTGCACAGGGCTGGGAGCCAGTGACAAAGTAGATTTTCCATAACAGTAACCCTGGGGTGCTCTATTTCCAGTGCAGGAAACCTCTAACCCACAGGAAAGCAGTATACCAACCCCTGGCTACAGAAAATTTCATACCAGTTTAACATACTGAGAGCAGGAATTTCACTTAACAGAAAATCATGAAAGTTAAAATGACTTTATTCAATTAGTTAAGCTACTCAAATAACATTTAGGAGCAGCCACCACTGAACTGAAGAGACTATTCAACTAAGAAAAAAGAGAAAACGTTGGCCAATTACCTGAATATTTACAGATTGTCCCTATTTGATATAGAAAAAATAACTATTACATTGGTGAGAAAAATGAGACCTAAACAGTTAAAAATACACAGCCATAGCATCTCACTGAATAAATCTGTAACTTACAGTCTCGTATTTTTGCAGTCAGTTAACTGTGGTGTCTTTTGCTTTACAACCCATCAAATAAGATACCAACTATGACAGTTTAAGAGGAAAGCAAAGATTAAATATCAAGTCTGTCATCTGGCATGAGTAGAGTCAGTCCTCTAATATTCTTGAAGATAGACGAATGATGAAAGAGAAGTGCAGATTTATTCAAACAGCTATTGCCCAGCTCATCAAGTGAAGTATTAACACTTTCTACAACTCTGTGTGTTCTCCCGCCCCAGAAGCTGCATCAGGGGAACGTGAGTCCAAAATGCTGAGAGTCACTTAGGGGAGGTCATTGAAGGCTGGCTGATAGTGGAAATCTCCGCCCAGTTTCCAATCAAGCTTTTAAAAAACGTTATGTGATTATCGATCAGAATTCTTTGGCCATAGTTTTTTCTTTTTTTCCTTCCTCCCTTTCCTTTTCCCTTTCCCTCCCTTCCTCCCTTCCTTGCATTTCTTTCTTTCTTTTTGGAAGACAGAGCTTTATTAGCCTGCCTGGTGGCCATTCTGACAGGCTAGGAAGTGTAGCCTCCCTTGGTCAGAAGCTGTAAACTGGCACTTCGAAGGAGGAGCAAAGGGAACAAACAGGAATTTGTGCTGAATGGAGTGGCCTAATATACATATTTGATAAGCTACAGGAGGAGTCATGGATATTTATGAAAGGAGAAACATGTGCTTGTGCAACTGAGTTTCATGGGTTCTGTGTATGAAATATATACATATGTATATATGAATATACAAATTTAATAAGTCATAGGAGAAGTCATGGATATTTATGAAAGGAGAACCATCTGCATGTGCAACCCTTCATGGGTTTCGGGTATGAAAAATGGCAGTATTAGCATCTGAGGGTGGAGGTTTTGGCTCTGCGATGTCAAAAGGTAGACTAGAGGACATGAAACCCCTCATAGCACATCCTCCCTAGAATGACAGAACCATTCTGTGTTGGCGGTCTTTTATCAGGCAAAAAATAAGGGGCAGCATCAGGTGGGTGGTTGATATCAGTGATGGAGTCTTTTCAAAGGGCTAGATTGTATTTAGCCCTTAGGAAAGAAAGGCTCATTGCTGTTAGCAAGGGAGCGGGTATAACTAGATGTGTCTGACATTACCCTCCCATCATGGCCAAGAACTCATTTTTCAATGCTAATTTGGCCCCTCCCCCTTAGCCATGAGGGGTCCCCTTCTTTCTACTGGAGGGCTTAGAACTTTGGTCATATCTTAAAACCAAAATGCTTTATAAGAAGAATTAGTGAAATAAATAGACTTGTGGGATCAATCACTGCAAGAAAGAAGAACATTTAAAGCTTTAGAACTACTCTCATTATTTTAATATGCATTGTTGTTTGTTTAAACCATTCTTAAATAATTATCAACCTATAGTATTTGTTTTCTGTATCCCAGACAGATGGGATTCTGGCATGCTCCAATTTGGCAGAACTCAGTTTGCTTTCAAAATGCCTATCCAATGAAATCCTTTTCTAGATTTCAAATCAATATCCTAACAGGGTTTCCAAGATGGTCTCAATAATGACCATGGGCTAGTGGTTTTACATTTATATTATTTGGATCAATGCTCATGATTTGATTGGAATAGGAGCAGCTGCACATAAAATGTCTTTGGGGTGAGAGAGATTTGTCACATTCCACTCTGATAAGAACTAAATTTGGACAGCTTGCATTTTGAAATGTTCATGGTACCACATTAAATTGCTACCAAATAGGAGCAATTACAAAAGATTAACACAAGCCTCAAATCAAAATTCTAATGAAGAAAAGCACAGAGCTTTAAAAAAAGATAAATCAGGAGCAGGAATAATAAAATGTTTCCTGTGTCAGGTTTACAGCTTGAGCAAAGAGAAAAAACAGACTTCTTTGCAAGTGTGTTCACACTAATATCCATCCTCCAAACACATCAGCCTAATGTCTTCCTCTCTGCTCCATCAACATCCTTGCCCCCCACCCTCACTCTCCACACCCAGAATCAACCAGGGCTAATTATGGAGCAAACCATGAGTTTCACATAATCCTGTGCTGCACAATCTCTCCCAAAATGCCTGAATGCCTCTCAGCTTATGATTTCAATATCAGGAAGTTCTGTAGTACTACAAACAATAAACTGAAATCATACACTTACCATAAAAAGTTAGCTGTCCCCTTGCTACATTTTTCCCTCTGGAATTTTCAGCCACACATTCATATAAACCGGCATCCTCCTGCTGAAAATTAGGGATCTCAAGAATTCCATTTGACTTGTGTCTTCTGGCTTTCCTTGCTATCGGCTTTCCATCAGCTCTTCGCCAGATAATAGTTGGTACCGGACTGATAGCAAGAATAAAAAGGAGTGAATCAAACTAGAGAAAACTGAACCTTTTATTTGAACCTAAACCCCTTCCTTCTTGGTTCTACACATATAAGCTTGCAGTATTTTGCAAATTTCATTCATTCCTCTATCTCCATTACAATTTTAATCATATCCACATCTCTAGTATTATTTATTTAGTGTTCTTAAAATCAAATAACTTTTCTTAACTTTAAATAAAGTGATCTGGCAGGGCACAGTGACTCACACCTGTAATCCTGGCACTTTGGGAGGCCGAGGTGGGCAGATCATTTGAGGTCAGGAGTTTGAAACCAGCCTGGCCAACATGGTGAAACCCTGTCTCTACTAAAAATACAAAAAAATTAGCTGGGCATGGTGGCAGGTGCCTGTAATCTGAGCTACTCAGGAGGCCAAGGCAGGAGGATCACTTGAACACTTAAACCCGGGAAGCGGAAGTTGCAGTGAGCCGAGATCGCACTACTGCACTCCAGCCTGGGCGACAGAGCGAGACTTTGTCTCGGGCGGCGGGGGGGTGGGGGGAAGTGATCTAGTTCCTAAACACTATTATCATTGAAATAAAAACAGATTTTTATATGTCATATATGTTTTCTCATCCTTTTTCTCTTTTGTTTTCTTTTTTTTTTTTTTTTTTGAGACAGAGTATCGCTCTGTCACCAGGCTGGAGTGCAGTGGTGCAGTTTTGGCTCACTGCAACCTCCATCTCCTGGGTTCAAGTGATTCTCCCGCCTCAGCCTCCCAAGTAGCTGGGACTACAGGCGCCTGCCACCATGCCCAGCTAATTTTTGTATTTTTAGTAGAGATGAGGTTTCACTCATACATGTTTTTTTCTAAATAAAAAATATGAAAATAAAAATGTTCATGTGCATTTGTGGCAAATTAAAGATAGCTGCAAATTCTTTCACATTCCTCCCATTGAGATGAGGTCTATGTCCCCTCCCCTTGAGCCTGGTAGCTCTTTTTAACCACTTTGACTAATAAATAAGACAGAAGAGATGTTGTAGGATCAAAGCTCAGGTGTTAAGAAACTGGCAGCTTCAGCTTTCTGTCTCATGGCAGCCCTGAGCTGTCCTACGAGAAGAGTGAATACCTTGAGACTGCCAGGAAGGAGAGGCTGTAAGCCTTCCAGATGACAGTCTCAGTGACACCAGCCTTTCAACATCCCCAACAAAATACCAGAAGTGTGAGACATAAGAGAAACAATGTATTTCCATAAATCTATGTACCAACAATGCAAGTGCCCTACTTTGAGAAATACCCAAATAATGAATAAATGATAGTAGAAATAATGAGCTCATAAAGTTTGGGAGACACAACCTATTGCTGACATAGAGGATGGGTTCACTCGAGGTACATTGTTTTGGACAACATGGTTTTTCTCCTTGTCGTTTATATATTGAGAAGCTTACCAACTCATAGCAGTCCATTTGGAAGATGGGTTGGGGAAACTGTTTAAAATAGTGAGAAAAGGAAGGATGCCATCTGTGAGATCTTTATGTACTCTCAAGGCATCTATCATCCTACTGCCATAACTGTTAGAACATATCTTAAATTGCAGAGAGGGCCTCATTGAATCTGCAAATCAATGGTTTAGTGAGCTAACCACAGCTTTTAAGATTGTGGCTTCCTGGCAGGGGATACAATTATTTACTTATTTATTTTTCACAAAAACACACACAGAGAAGTAATTAGACTAAAGACTTGCTAATCTTCTCTGGGAAACCTGAGATGGTATTTAAAACATTAAAGCCATCAACTCCACTATATTTGTTTTAGAATAATTTGAGTTCGTTAGACAGACACTAACTCAAAATGCAGAAAGGCTCTATGAAAAGTACATAATCGGTGTCTTTATACTGATGAGATATGCACTTAATATATGCCTTTAAAAATAACCATATTGAGACGTAGTCTTTCTGCTTTTAAGTGGGCAATGAGGATGTGTTTCAGCAGCTGGATGTGCATACCCAAACATTTCTGTGTAGACTGAAGAAGCCAATTTGGGTTTTTTTGTTTTTATTCCAGCACTATTCAAACAGTGTGAATAGAGTTTCATTCATAACCCCCTTTGAAGTTTGAACAATGTGAATTCTGCTCTTTCTTCACAGATGATTTTTCAAGGTGTCATCAAATGTATATCTAGACTACCCAGTTACCTGCTCGCATCTTTAATTTCATATATATAAAAATGCTTATACATGCATAAATACTTTAAAATAAAAATAAAAAGTCTAATCATATTATACTGTTAGCGATCTGCTTTTGTTCTCTTAGCAATAAATCATGGGCATTTTCTATGTCTTAAATGTTGTTTTGCAAGTTGACTTTTAATGTCTGTAGAATGTTCAATCCTATAGTTATGTCATAATTTATTTAATATAAGTTTTCAGGACATAAAAAATTACTACTGTATTGTACTGTACCAAAGTAAAGATACTACTGTAGCTTATCTGTCCTGACTTGAAAACACATGGAAACCAAAACAACCTTTCTATTAGAACTGACAATAAAATGAAAAAAGGAACCTTTTCTATGATTGCTGGAAAACACAAAAATCCTAAGAAAATAGATTACACGCTGATATAAGGATTGGTAGAGTTAGTGTTGCCTGGCTCCCTGGCTTGGGCCTACAATCCCAGCACTTTGACAAGGAAAGTTGGGAGGATAACTCATCCAGGAGTCCAAGACTAGCCTGGACAACATACCCAGATCCTGCCTCTACCAAAAAAAAAAAAAAAAGAAAAAAAGAAAAAGTGGTGTTGCCTTAGTGAACATGTGGGCACAGGAAAAAGAGAGTTAGTAATGGGTTTGTCAGATAGATGGGGCTCGGCGTAAAGACTGACATGGATCATTGAAATCCACAGAAGATATCAAAATTCTCACTTCAGATAATAGTTTACACTGTTTATGCCAAATCTTTATTGCTGGTTACTGGCAAATAAAAATCCCAACCGATGTGCATTTCATGTTCTTTATGCCCTCTGATATATTCTCCATGGAAAAGCTAACTAGTTTCTAAGTAGGCTTTTCTCAAGAAAGTCCACACTGAAACAATTTTCGGACAACTTTGCAAAACAGACTCTCTTAGAGAATAACACGTCTTACCTATCTCTAGCCGGAGCAGAAGAAAATCCAAAGTAGAGAGAAGAGACTGACAGTTTAAAAAGAAATTCAAGAAAAGTCTGATGCATCCTCTATAAACTGGGGCCAAAATGAAAATCCATATTTTTCCAAATAGTCAGCTTAACTGTACCTCAAATGGAGGCCACTGTTTTCCTGTCATTCTGGGTTAGACAGCATGCACATTACAGGTCATAATAATATAACAAAATACTTTTTCAGAATTGCCCATTCTCTTCTCCTTTGTGGCCATGTCAGTTGTGGCAGCCTAATCCTTCTTGCACCATTACATGTCCTCTCTCCATGGTGGGGTGCAGAATCCAAGATGCATACACAGAATTACAAAGAGAAAGGCTTCACCTGCTTTTCAGTCACCTCAGAAACCATCACTGTGAACAGTGCAAGAAAAACTCTATACCTGCTCAAGCTGAAGCGAGGATAAGAAGGAATGCAAACCAGAACTTACTTTCCTAGAGCAAAGCATTCCAGCTTCACCGTTGCTCCTTTTGCAGTTGGAACTGTTTCTGGGAACTGCACTTCTATTTTGGGCTCATATTCACCCATCACTCCTGTGAATAAATAAAGGAGCTAAGTCTTGGAGATTCTTTTAAAATGTATAAAATGTAAAACTCATTTTTCAGTTAATGTAGAATGCTCATACACATCATTATGTGCACAATTAATTCCTTCATTTAAAGCAGGTCCTATCTCTAGCAGTCATGAATTGTGGCTCTTCTCCCAGTTACTGCTACAGAAAAATTTGTATTGCAGAACCACATCATCTACCTGGATTAAACTCTCCATGCATACAACTTTGCCCCTCGAAAGTATTGTTTTAAGGTAGTCTTAAGGAAAAAAAAGGAGAAGGGGATACAGTGCTAGTCATCAGGAAAATTAAATTATCTCTTTGGAAGCATACTGCAGAAAAATTTGTAACATTTATTAATAAAAGTACTTAAAATACTTGCATGCTTAATTATGTCTATATAACAAAACAATTTTTCTGAGTAACCATTCTGTGGCCACAACTTTTACTTTCATTTCCAAGGCCAATATAAATGAATCATAAATTAGTATATTCAATGTAACATCAAATGCCTGTATTTTTATTACATTTTGGACCTGTGAGAAAAGAATAACAAGATACAACTTGTTATTCTTGTAGAAAACACTTAAGTTATACCTATCTTGCCAATGGCAAACTTTTTTTTTTTTTTTTTTTTGAGACGGAGTCTCGCTCTGTCGCCCAGGCTGGAGTGCAGTGGCCGGATCTCAGCTCACTGCAAGCTCCGCCTCCCGGGTTCACGCCATTCTCCTGCCTCAGCCTCCCGAGTAGCTGGGACTACAGGCGCCCACAACCGCGCCCGGCTAATTTTTTGTAGTTTTAGTAGAGACGGGGTTTCACCGTGGTCTCGATCTCCTGACCTTGTGATCCGCCCGCCTCGGCCTCCCAAAGTGCTGGGATTACAGGCGTGAGCCACCGCGCCCGGCCTGGCAAACTTATTTAGACGGTCATATTCTCCCACTTTTCCTATATCCTGGAAAATGACTGTACAATTATGCCCAAGGTAACACAGTCTAACAAACTAAGTCCATGCTTTGTAATGAAATACTTATCAGTTCTTTCTTTCTTTTCTTTTTTTTTTTGAGACGAAGTCTCACTCTGTCACCCAGGCTAGAGTGCGGTGGCAGGATCCTGGTTCACTGCAATCTCTGCTTCCCAAGTTCAAGCGATTCTCCTACTTCAGCCTCACCGAGTAGCTGGGACTACAGTTCTGCACCACCAGGCCAAGCTAATTTTTTTGTATTTTTAGTAGAGATGAGGTTTCACCATGTTGGCCAGGCTGGTCTCCAACTCCTGGCCTCAAGTGATCCAACTGCCTTGGCCTCCTAAATTGCTGGCATTACAGGCATGAGTCACCACTCCTGGCCTTATCAATTATTTCTTATCAATATATTCTTGACTCCATTTGCCACTGCTCTAATGGTTCTAATACATTTATTCTTATTCCATTTCTGGTCATTTTTTATGATATTTGATTCAACTGTGCCCGTAAAGAGTTTGGAATTACTTAGCTTACTACAAAAAGATAGGGCTCTCCATTTCATCTTTCCTTTAGGCTTCCCATAGTCAGAGGAAAAAGAGACTGAACCTTAGAAAAAAAGGTTAAAGACAAAAAATGGATGGGGGACAGGTGCAATCACAAAAGAAATGATTTCACTCACTCTGCAGAGGTGAATACTTGCCTTTTTTTTTCTATTTTTTTTGAGACTGAGCCTTGCTCTGTTGCCCAGGCTGGAGTGCTGTGGTGCAATCTTGGCTCACTGCAACCTCTGCCTCCCAGGTTTAAGCAATTCTTGTGCCTCAGCTTCCCAAGTAGCTGGGACTACAGGCACGTTCCACCGCACATGGCTACTTTTTGTATTTTCAGTAGTGATGAGGTTTCACCATGTTGGCCAGGCTTGTCTTGAATTCCTGACCTCAGGTGATCTGTCTGCCTCGGCCTCCCAAAGTGCTGGGATTACAGGCATAAGCCACTGCACTCCACTGAGGTGACCCTTTTCATCAGCCATTTCAGAGTTTGAGAAGCATCAAGAGGATCTCCTCAAACTGTGAAAAACAGAATCAACCCTGAGTGTCTGATGACATACAGTCTAGCTAAGTTTGCTGTGAGGTACATTGTTAAAAGTGCAAACTTGAACATAATTGTTCTTCTTGTTGTTGTTTTCATTTTTCTTCCTTTCCTGGAATGACAAGGAGTATTGGATTTGGAAGGGACCTTTGATATCATTTGGTTCAGCGACCTTAATCTTGGTATTATTTTCCTACTTGATGCACACTTTTCTAAGGAGAGTATCCATGGTTAGCAACCTATTCTTGAAGGGACACTTATCCCTCCATAGGTTAAAATCACAATTCTAATCTATCCCTTTCTTTTACAAGCAAGGCTGTAATCTCACAAGTTAAATGGTTTGTCTTTAGTCCCACAGAAAACCAGTCAGTGTTGAAACCCAGGCCCCTGACTCCTCATCTTAATATCTTACAACGGCCTCTCACCATGAAATGAATAACACTACAAAAGTAAGTTAAAATACATTACACCCAAGCTTGACACGTTCAGTCACAAAATCATTCCTCCTTTTTTGGCCAGCCTCTGCTGTCTGAGTTCTCTTGCCCCTGAGTCTGGGCTTGCCTTTCTTTGAGCATCTGCACAAAGCTGGCCTGGTAAAGACTCAGTGCATACTAACAACAATATTCACACACAGCTGCTGAACTTGCTAACAAACAGCCCGTACAGTTGAATCATCATCCCATAAATATCAGTAGTATGACTTTGAGCGCAGTGAGCAAGTTAACACCTTTTAGTGCTGTGTATATGGCTGCATACTCTGAGAGCAGTGTTAATTAAAGAAAGAATTGCCTTGAGAGAAAGAGGTCTTTCGTCTTCCCAGGGAATCAAGACAGCCTGCACTGCAGTGTATGATGTGTTGCAGGGAGATGAGACAATAAGGTTAAAATACAAGGGCCAAGGAGGTCTTAGAAGTCATCAGGTTTTTTTCCCAGCCTCTCTCTGTCTATAAATATCACATATAAAATTGTGTTTATCTAATCCGGTCATGAAAATTACACCAAGGAGCAAATATATGTCACACGGCCTTGTTTGAAAGAACTAAAATATCATTGGCCCTGCAGAAGACGCAATGTCCCAGATCCCTGAACTGTTATCTCCACGTCCTAAAATCCTGCCTATTTAGGCCCAAACTGAACATCTGCTCTCCCAGAATCCTTTGCCTACTTACTGCCTTCCCCTCTCCTCTGTAGGCCCTACTCTCTAGCCAACAGTGGTCTTTAAATGGCTCAAATTATAAAAACTTCTACCTTTGTCTGTTTCCATTGATAATTTTTTGAAAAACAAGTTTTTAAGGTATAATTTACATACTAAAAAGTTCACAAATTTTAAGTGTGCAATCCAATGGCTTTTAGCAAATTTGCTGAGTCATGCCACTATCACCACAATCTAGTTTTAGAACATTTCCATCACCCCAGTGAGATGCCTCATGCCCATTCACAATTAATCCCCATTCCCAGTCTCAGTCCTGGGAAACCTCTAACTTCTTTCTGTCTCTATACATTTGCTTTTTTCTGAATATTTCATATAAATTAAATTGTGCAATATGCGGTCTTTTGTGCCTGGCCTCTTTCACTGAGCATAGTGTTTTCAAGATTCATCCATGTTGTAGCATGTACCAGTAGTTTGTTCCTTTTTATTGCAGAATAATATTCCACTGTATGGATATACCACATTTTCCTTCTCCATTCGCTGGTTGTATTAGCTTCCTAGAGTTGCCTTAACAAAGCATTACAGACTCAGTGGCCCTAAGCAAAATAAATTTATTCTCTTATAGTTCTAGAGGACAGAAGTCATAAATACAGGTGTTGACAGGGCCATGCTCCCTTTGAGACTCTAGGAAGAATCTTTCCTACCTTCTGGAGGTAGCTGTCAATCCTTGGCATTCATTGGCTTATAGTCACATCACTCCATCTTTGCCTCTGTTGTCACGTGACATTCTCTCTGTGTATGTGTTTCTTCCCATTGTGTTCTTAGAAGGACACCAGTAATATTTGATTTAGGGTCCATCTTACCCTACCACGACCTTATCTTTGCTGATTACATCTACGCTGACTCTATTTCTAACTAAGGTCACATTCAGAGGCACTGGGTGTTAGGACTTCACCATATCTATTTGAGGGACAAAATTCAACCCATAACACCAGTTGATGGGCATTTGGGTGGCTTCCACTTTTAGCTATTACCAATAATACTTCCATGAACGTTTACATGCAAGTCTTTGTCTGGGCATATTTTCATGCCCATACAAAGTAAGAGTTATTCTCTACTACTGTCTTGCTTCCGTCATGTTACTTATCACAATTTATAATTCTCATTTATTCATGTGTTTAGTGTCTGCCTTCCATTTAGATGGCAAAACATATAACACCAAATAATGTGTTTGTCTTTTTCATAGCTGTATTCCTAACTTCCATTGCAGGCTCTTCACTTGTAGGTGTTCAGTAAGTAACTACTGACATAAAACATTTTACATATAAATTTCAGGGTACCTCTTAAATAGCAATGCTGTTTCCTATCATCTTTATAGCTAGCTAGCTAGACAGACAGACAGACAGACAGACAGACACACACACACACACACACACACACACACACACACAGCATCTCTTCTATTGTCCTCTTACCTGCTTTAGAGATAGAAATTCTTCTCATTTTTTTCTGTATCCCTCACAAATCTTAGCCCAATACAAGTAATATGTGAAAAAATGTGATGGGTAAGGATTTGTTGAAGGGAGGAAAAGATGTAGGAATGCAGTGTTTATGCTGTGATATATAATAGCCATTAAGTCAAACATATACTTCTTTCCAGGCATAGAAGTCATTTATGAAGTATAATTGTAGCTTCTAGTACAAGTTCACTAACTTAAGATCATTCTTTACTAAAATGATCTGTATACATTGTTTATCTAGTCACACAGAGTGATTTCTGACTTGATACACAGTGATCCATATTTATGGCTATAGGAGCGTGAATAACAGAGTCATCAGTAATAACAGATTAATCTGTATATATAGCAGTAGTACAGTACATAAAGAGAAGGATCAGAGATAAAATGGCATCATTTCACTGCTGTTTAAAAATTTTTCATTGTATATAAAGATTGTCCTAGTATTAAAGTCATAAAAACGAGAGAAGCAATTTTCTTCAACTATATTATGAACATTGTTTTGGAACACCTGTGAACTGTTCCATTTAATTTGGTTACAACTGGCACAGGCTATGTTGTTATTTTACTATTTTTTTATTTTAACCATTTTGGCCTTTACTTTCTGCATTAAATTTAAAAGCTGTTGCCTTTTTTGTTTTTTAAGAAACGAAAGGCCCCTTAAAACAGGAGTGCATTTTTCAAGTCATTCTGCTGACCACCTGTACACTTTCGCAATTAATTGGTGCACAGCTGCTCTGGTGATTTACATAATGATTAGGCTAAAAGACTGCGAACATTGATGGAATTGCTCCAGAACCTCCTTTTCATCTTCAAACTATTAAAAAAGGTGGGAAGATGTAAAGGCCTACCCAGATCTATATAACCAAGGCAAAGTAGAAGTAAGGAACACATATAATTTAGTCTGGTTCAACCAAGATATACAACCTCAGCCATACTTCTCTGCTATATGAAATATATGATTTGCCTATAAAGACAACTCTTGCTTTCAATTCTAAATAAAAACACCTAACATAATTTTATGCATAAAGCAAAAATGTCTTAATTCATTAAAATTCATTGCCAATGTTTTATGTTCTTTGGATTAAGAGAGATACAGTAATAGCAATGAAGGTTACAGCACTTGAAATTCCATACATCAAAGTCTTCAGAAGACAGGGGCTTAGTTGTATTAATATTCCAATAAATTAAATAAGTAAATATTCATTTGACACCAATCATAAGCCACGTGCTGTGCCTAGAAATGGGGGCACACTGTGGATAACACAGATCTGATCCTTATAATCATGACATTCATAGGCTACTCTTTTTTAGCACACGGCTTAGTAATGGGGCATATGCAGGCAATAACTAATTGTTTATTGAATAACCAAAAGAGGTGATTTCATGAGGAAGACATGGTGGGCAGTTCTTAAGTATTTTTCCTAAAGCAATGGTTCTCAAACTTTAAATCAACTGAAAGGCTTGAGTTTCTGATTTAGTGGGTTGAGATGTAGCCTATGAATTTGCAATTTTAAGAAGTCCCAGGTGATTTTGATGCTGCTTGTCTGAAGAATACACTTTGAGAACAACTTTCCCAACTATGAGCAAAAGCAAGAAGCTCCACCTAACATTAATAAACATATCCTAAGGGCTAGTCATTGGGAGAGTACTAGCAATGGAGACCCAAATTGAGGGACAAAGTCCATCCAGAGTCTGGACTCTGTAGAAGAACTTGTGATAACTGTATCCCTTTCAAAACCTGGGTAATTATTAAAGTTGATGCTGATGTCTGTAAGAATGCAGAATTTAACAAAACAACTGGCAATTTAGAGAATATGAAAGAGAAATCAGCAACACATCGTGCTTGTTTAATTACAATTTGCAGAGCACTCTGTTGGCAGAAGGAGACCAGTTTGCAGAGTTGCGTGCCATAAGATTTTTGCCAACACCTGCCTTAGCTGGAATCTGTGCTTACTAAATTTAACTACAGAAGGAACATTTACTAACTTCCACAGAGTGGGATTTTCTAATGAAAAAAAAAAGGCAAAAATTGTTTTATGAAAAGTTTCCACATTGACTTTCTTGGGAAACAAGTCATATGATGTATGTATCACTAACCTAAAAATATTTGGAAATATCTGATTAGTCATACAAATTCACTTGACTGTGTTTACCATTTTGCGCTTTTGAAAAAAGGCATGTTTCCCCTTGGGTTGAAGGAGACATACAGATTCTAGTGGACTGTCCAAGTTATCTCTACCACCACCACCACCATCCAGTAGGTGAATTCCCAGAGTTTGAGGCAACAACTGTTGAGACAAGAACCTCCCCACTGCTGAAGAGGAGAGGCAAGGTATCTCAAGGTTGTACATCACCTCTTATAGTCAAGGTTTTCAGGTATCCTCACAGACCTGTGAGAGATGAAAATAAATCTTATGATTTGACTTTAATCAAACCTGCACCACCTTCCTTCCTTTTCAATATTGAAAATGCAGAGATAACCTTTTCCAAGAGACTGTCTCATTTACAGGCAGAGAGGCCAAATACCTCTGCCTGCACTGGATGGTCCTGGTTTTCCTGAATTCCTGAAGTAATGAGCTAATAGTTTCCGGTTTGGGCAATTAGTTATAATGTCATCTTTTAAGCCAACTTTTACCTTCTTTGAAGGAAGTACTCCTATACTTTTCCTACTAAAAAGTTATCCATGTTGTATTGAACTAAACACTATCTCTGTACATGTTGGTCCCAGTTCAAGTCTTCAGAGCCACAAATAACAAGTATTTTAATGGACCGTCTTCAGATATTTAATGATATCATTTTGTCAAGGATTAACAGAGTTTTTCTGTAAAAAGTCAGATAATAAGAATTTTATCTAGGCTTTGTGGGCTATACAGTCCTGTTACTGCTCAACTCTGCCATTGTAGCTGGAAAGCAGCCATGGCCAAAAGGTAAACAAACGGGAATGGCTGTGTGCCAATAAAACTTTATTTACAAAAATAGGTGGTGGGCCAATAAATGCTAGTTGGCTGATCCTTGGCTTAGAGGAAATGGAGACGATAGCAAAGTTTGAGAGAATCAATAGAATCAACAGACAAATTATTAGAACTACAAGAAATTTTAGCAAGCTTGCCAAATACTGAATCACAAGAATAACGGTACCTTCCATATATAGGCAACAGCTAATTAGATAATGTGATTAAAGATAAGATACAACTGTCAGGGTGT
Source organism: Macaca nemestrina (assembly GCF_043159975.1). Lineage (NCBI taxonomy): Eukaryota > Metazoa > Chordata > Mammalia > Primates > Cercopithecidae > Macaca > Macaca nemestrina. The sequence continues at coordinate 141,630,830 of NC_092126.1, read as the reverse complement.
GGTACCTCACATCTGTAATCCCAGCACTTTGGGAAGCCGAGATTGGAGGATCACTTGAGATCAGAAGTTCGAGACCAGCCTGGCCAACATGGTGAGTCCCTGTCTCTACTAAAAATACAATAATTAGCCGGGTATGATAGTACATGCCTATAATCTCGGCTACTCGGGAGGCTGGGGCAGGAGAATTGCTTGAACCTGGGAGGCAGAGGTTGCAGTAAGCCAAAACTGCACCACTGCATTCCAGCCTGGGCGACAGAAGGAGACTCTATCTCAAAAAACAAACAAACAAACAAAAACAAATGGATAAGACACAACTTACTATAACAGCAAAAATGATAGAGATTCTAGGAACTAGCCAAGAATACCCAACATTTCTATAGAAAAATTATTTACAGAAACAGGCCACAGGCAAGATTGGCCCGCGGGAAAGGGTTTGCCGATTCCTATTTAAAGCAAATAATGTGCCCACTGCCTGGAATTATTTATTTTCTCTTAGATTGTCTGACTCTTCATGGAAGCCTGGGTTGATTCCCAAGATCAGGCCAGTTTTCTTCACCTTTAAGCTGTGATTATACACCTGATTCCACTGTACCCTTCACTGCTCCATGGTAGTGCTTACCAAAATTGAAACAAGTGAATATGCTTTAATTCTCTACTCTCCCCTGAGTATGGCCCCACTCCTGCCTCTAACTGCAATTAGGCTTCTCAGCCAGGCTATAATCCATGAGGGCAGAGAAAGACTTTTGCATCTCTAGAGCCAAGTAGAGAACAGATACTGAATGAAGATTTGTTGGTTAAATGCATGATCAAAAGAATGCCCCAAGTCAACTCAATTCTGGGTTAAACACTTCTCCTTCCCTCTTTCATTTTAAGTCCCTCTATAAATGTATTATTCAGAACTCAATTCAATAATTCCAATAAAGAATGAAACTTTAGACCCTTCATTAACTTGGAATTCTCTAATTCCCATGGGCTGAAATCATGTCTTTTTATTTCACAGAGTGCCACACACAATGAGCACTTAACAGATGCTTCCTAACTGAGTAGCCAAATGGCCATCCAAGACCTTTAGCCCCCATGGACCTGAAATGGAATCGGCTATGCTAGAGGTCTAAAGCTGACTGCCAAGTTCCTAAGCTTGTCAAACCTTCAACACATCCAGAGCCATTAAGACGTTATTAAATCAGATTACCAATGGCAGTTTAGCAAAATATCTCACATCCTTTAGTCATTTAGATGTTCTCCTCATAAAACATGTTTTACGCCCACAGATCCTCAACTGCGATGTTGTTAGAGAATTAAAAACAAGACATGATTGCTGTGACAAAACCATACAAAGGTTGCAATTAGAAGTGAGAGTAAAATAAAGCAGTGTTTTGGTATAAACTCTAGATCTTAAATAATATAAAATTATGTCTAAGTGGAAGGCATATCTCTACCTGTTGCCTGTCTAAATGCCAGGTCATCAATAAAGGGTTGCAGATCACGTCTCCAATCTAGAAGAGATCTCCTAAACGACTGGGTTCAAAAACCCACTAGGTTAATTAAGTGGCCTGCAAATAAAGCTGTCTTTTCATGAAGAAAAATAGTGGTTGTTGATGCCCAGTTGAGGATCTAATGTAGCATGGAGCAATATTAGGAAAGTTTACAGTTACCAGTTGTCAGGATCATAATGGAGGATGCATGATGCTGCAATAATAATATTTCAGAATCTTTGAGTTTTTTCCTTTCTATTTTAAAAGGCTTCTTTGGTCTTAAATTTTTAAGTTTGTGGGAAATGTAGTCTTCTGAGCCACTAGGAGGTGTAATGGTCATTGAGGTGAAAGCTCACAAAATGGCATGCTGTGGCCTGAAAGACTGAATGCACCTAGTTTTCTGCAGGGATCAGTTGTCAGCATTGGTAAGAAATCTGATCCAATGAACAGCATCTGTCTGTTAAACCTGATATTATCTGATTTGGGCAAATGTTGAGATTGGAGTTAAGTAGGCTAGAAAGTTGTGACTGGAATCCTTGAAGACAACAAGAAGAAACTTTAGATAGAACTTATTATAAATCACCTTTTTTTTATAGCTGAGAAGACTAAGGACCAAAGAAATGGTATGATTTGTCTTATGAGAGCCACGGGTACGTCTGGGACTATACCCCAGAATCCCTTTACTTTCCCTCTTGACTTTTAGTCCTGGACATGACTAAAAGTCATGAAACTGAAGGATGCTGAGGTCATCATTTCGGCTTTTTCCTACTGGGTGAAAGTTTGATTTATGATGAGAAGATTAAATACTTCAAAGTTGCTGTTATTCACTGTTTTCATGGCTAAATTAGGCTGTGGAAAATGAGTGAGGACTTGGGAAAACATGGTCAGTTATTTCAGTTATATTTGAGAATATACATAAACATTTTAAACATTTAATTTTATATTGAAGTATAATAAACATTTAAAAAAGTTAACTTTACATTTTAACCTCCAAAGACAATATATCTGGTTTGTATATGCATACCTATATCCAAAATGTATATGCTTAACAATCTATGTAAATATAGAAATGCAGGAGAGAAAGGGAAAGAGAGAGAGAGTACAGAGAAAGAGGGAGTTTGAAACTCTAAGATACGATAATCTTATTGTTCCTTGTTTTGTAGCATCTCTTCTATGTGGAGTTCCAATTAGGGTTAATATCCAAAAATATTTAACAATCACTGTGCAATGCATGGACCTATCAGACAGACACATTTATCTTTGTTCTAATAAGCAAAAAACATTTATCTTTGTTCTAATAAGCCAAAAAAAATTTTTTTAAACCTACCAAACCAGTCCCCAACCAGTCTCCAGAAAAACAGAAAAAAAAGGCAAAGGCTAAACAATGATTTTTCATGCTACATTATGTACCTGTGTATGTAATGTAATGTGCATAAACAGTGTAACAGACATTATCTCATTTTCTCAAGACTGTCCTAATCTCTGCGAATTCTTTTCATGTTAAGCTATTTTCGAGACAGCCATATAAGTGCCTAAAGACAGAAGAAAGAGCCAATATGATTATCATCGAAGACTACTATTTCTCTAGTAGTTATGCTATATGAGTGGTCTGTTACCTTTGTTTGTGGAAATTTAGGGATAACTCTTTGAGATCTGTGCAGGAAGCATATAACATAGCAGGCTCAGCACTATTTATAACCAAGAGCTGGGCTAAAAAGGATCAATGGACTACTTTAGTACCTGTAGTAATAATAACCATGATATACTCTTCCCAATTATAATTTTTCCCTCTCATGATTCCTAAGCAACAGGTGTACCTTCTCGAATCAGTTATCTTCTCAAAGCAGATTTTAAAATATCTGGATAAATAACTATAAACTCTGATAAAAATTTTTCTCACATATGTCTAACAACTCATATTTTTATGTGTCCCAGAAGTGAATACTGCAAAATAACAGTCATTTGAAATAATTCTCACTATAAAATTCTCAAAAATTATGAAGCAAAAGAAATGAAGCAAATGTATAAATCTAAAGCCCAAACAGCCTTTTCTGAACCTCAGTGAAATAGTATGATGGCCAAGGACCAGGAATCTGTCCTGACACCACTTTTCTTATCTGAATTCTCTGGTCTTCAGTTCCCTTGTTTCTCAAAAAATAAAGATATAAAACTGGGTGATCTCTAAGTGCCTATTAGGTCCAATAATCTGGGTATAACCCCTTTATCAAACAATGTTCTAAAAATTTGAAAACTCTATGTTTTAGAAAAGTGAGAAAAATAATGACAAGCAAAAAGAAAAAAAAATCAAACTTTACCACTAAAAGTTAAACACTTTAGAGTTTAACATCATTAGTCACTTTGGAGAGTATTATTCCACCTTTCTCTGTCACTATACACTATTTTAAAAAAGAATAATAATAAGGTCTATACACTATTGTAATCTGTCTTTTAAAAATATAATTTGTTGATCATATTTTAGGTAAGAAAGTTATTGATGGTATACTTCTGTCACTGTTCAAAGCACTTTCAATTACAACATACAAAATAACTATCTGAGGTAGATGCTGTTACCCTTATCTTACTGATGAGAAACCAAGTACAACGAGGTTAAACTGACACATCCAAAGCCACATGGCTAATAAATGGTGAGGCTGAACTCTGCCTGGACTACTTGGCTCCAGGATCCTCATGGCTTGTGTCCTTACCTCCTGGCCCCACATTGGAGCCATCATTTGAGATGTAGGAAGGAGTGAGCCATGTGAAGAGCTGGGGAAAAGCAAACAGGGAGTCCCAGGGTTTTGCAGGACTGGGGTGAGTGGCAAATGGTCAGTGAACAGACATGGAACTCATCACACCTCATTTGTATCAGGAACTGAGCCAAGGTTCACTATTCACCTTTTATGACTCACCATGGCCTCTTGGGCTACAAATAAGGAATCATAGTCTAGACTGCTTAGCTGAAATGCCCAGGAAACAAGCTGAATATTGGGGAAATACAGTTATCCTGGCTACATGTGCTCTTAGCAAGGGAAATGACAAGTCTAGCAATTAGTTCAGCTCAGGCTTCAAACTCCTTTGCCTTGCTTTTTTTTTTTTTTTTTCCTTTTCTGAGGCAGGCAGAGGATGTGAAATTTTGAGTGTGCTTCAATGATCAAAATGATTGTAAAAATTCTATACTCGCCTTGCACTTATCAGTCTAATATACAGTCACCAAATCCCATATCTTGAAGAGAGAGAATTTCATTGATTTTACTGTCACAGAATAGATTTTAACAAGAATGTCTTCTTTATTTTGCAATCTCTCCTTGATTTATATTTCCCTTTTTCTCTCACCTTCAGAAAACAGCTAATTAAATCACCTATTTTCTGCTTAGTAACACCGTTTGAGTGTCCATTTTATGTACTCCAGTGTTAATGGAAAAGACATGAATTTTCACCATGCAATGCTCATGGAAATTAAGAATGAGTGGGCATTAATGGCTGAAGAATGAGATCCTTAGTCTGCTAACTTTGTGATAAAATATTTTAATACAAAACATTTGTCATCTCTATGAAGATATACCAGACAAATCAAGACAAATCTAAAAGCCAGGGAAAAGGCAGAGTTGTTGCCAGTTTTAAGTGTACATGATGATTCTGGAGTGCTCATGCTCCTGAATGTTTATTTCTTATTTTTTGAAGAGGCAGTTCTGTGTGACGTCTGTCCCTGGCTATGTCACAGTATATCAAAGTCAATATGTAATTACATCTGTGACTTGATAGACCAAAACAGATAATACCACTGAACAGATATTCTGGCATAAGTGCATTTGGGTAGAAGCCAGAGGGGCTGTATTTTTAAGCGATTTCTTACAAAATGCCACTGGAGCATATCTTTTGAATGTTTCTTCATCTGTCAGTCTGGAGAGATAGCACTGATAGCTTTTGACAGAGCTAGTACCTTACCTACTTTTCTCTGTAAGCTGATAAGAATTTTCAGTTTTATTTAATATAATGTAGCTCAATCCAACATATTAATTTAACATTTGCCATGTGGCAAGCACTGTGCTGAAGCGCAGTATAAAGTCAAATGAAAATGATGATCTTTCCTTGATCATAATGTGAGCAAGGTAGGGAAGGCAAGCCGACATATTTGAATATTCCAGATGAATGTTATGATAGAAAGATGGCCAAAAAAGCACAAAACAAGTAATTCTTCCCATTGCCAAGGGAGAAGTTATGTATTTGGTTTTACAAGTACATAACTTAAAATAGTAATGCTTAAAATATGCTTAATATTAATGCTTAATAATGCTTAAAATCGTATTCTTGATTTTTCCCTTGCAAACCTGTGTAGTAAAACCACTTCAGTAAAGGGCATTCCCATACACTCAGCTGCTATGTCAGAAACCTATGTGTCATCCTTGATTTTCTCTTCCACTATCTCCCACATTTAAGGAATGAGCAGGTTCTGGCAGCTTTACCAGCAAACTATATCCTGAATCCATTTCTCTCCTTCTCTGCTGTTACTCCCTAGTTTAACCCGCCATCATTTCCCAACTGAATTAATTGCAGTAGTATTCTGATTGGATTTCCAGTTTTCGCTCTTGTTTTCTGAAAGTCCATTTTCCACATAGCAGCTAAGCAATCTTCTTAAAAACATAAATCACTCTTTTGCATACAATTCTCTAACAGCTTCTCACTGCACAGGAAGTAAAATCTGGTAATTTCTCTATGGCCTCCATGTCCTGGCCCCTGACTCTCTTTTAACCTTAATTCTATCCACTCTCCACCCTGCTCAGTATGCTCCAACCATGCACCATTCTTCGTGTTCCCTGAACATGCTGAGTGCTTTTTTTCAGGCCTCAGGGCCTTTGCATGATGTTAACTCAGCCGGAAAGCTCCGCCCTCTGATCTTAAGAGGGCTGGTTTCTCGTTATTTCAGGTCTCAGCTCATGTGTCCCTTCCTTAGAAAGGCTTTCCATGGCTGTCTAAAGTAGACACCCACTGTGCCCCCTCTCCACACCACAGAGCTGTTATTTTATCATACTGGTTTACTGCTATCTAAAATAATAGGATTTTGGTTTTGTTTATGTTTGTTTGTTTCTTTGTGTCTGCATCCCCCAGAAGAATGCAAGTGCCTCCTGTTTACCAGCACTCAGCATAGTGGCTGTCACACAGCAAGTTCTAAATAAATGTATGTTAAATGGATGAATAAATGAATAGTTAAAATCTAAATTATTTGCTTGAAAATTCCACATATAGTCTATGTAGTAAGGATGCTCAGACCCTCTCTTCAGAGCTGCTTAGTCTGTAAATACTCTGTTCTGGAAGGTTCAGGTTCAGAGACTCACTTAGGCACAAAGTTCAGTGACGAAACAGAGGAAAAGAGTAACAAACTTGGGGAACAGAAATCTGAGTTCCAGTCTTGCATGTGTCAAGTTTTTCTTATATAAATTCAAATAAGAGTTGTTATAGTATAATGCAAGGAAGCACTGTGAGGGTTTAAGATATCAGGCTCTGGAGTCAGTTAAGACATGGGTGCTGGGTGGAAATCTTGGAGCCATTAATTTTTAATGAATGTGGCTGAGCCCCAGTTTCCCCATCTGCAAAAGAGAATGTTTATCATATAATTGCTTGAGATTTAAATGAGATAATTCCCACCCAATTCTGTGCACAGTGACTAGGCACATATTAAATGTCAAATAGATGTTTGCTATTAATGTTTTTGTCTGATAGTATCCTCACTCGTGTCATGTCTAGTCATTACTGTTCATAATGGAAGATCTGAATGTGTACTAGACAGTAAAAGGATTTTAAACGAATAGAAACCTGAACATGTCCACTATGACTGCTTAAATCATGATATCAGCCCTTCTTGAAGGGCTTAATTATGTCTTTGTTTAAATTTATTCAATAAATATTTATTGAGAATCTTCGATGTATCAGGCGCTAAACCAGGTGCAGCAGAGGTGTATATGACTAAGGTACTACATGTGCTTTAAAAAAGGCAAATTGCTAGTAAGACAGACAGTGAAGCACACAGACAATTGTGATGCAGAATTATGAGATCTTGGGGGGTATGGTCGTAGACTCGATATAGAAGGTACCTGACACAGCATGGTTGGGTGGCAGCGTGGGCAAGCAGAGATGGCTTCCTGGAAACAGTGATATCTTTGAAGAAACTGGAAGAACCAGTATCAGTTATCCAAGGGAGAAGCTGAGAGGAGAGGACTAAGGAAAGGAGGAGCATTTCAAGAAGAGGGAATAGCATATATAAAAACCCATGGTGGGAAAGGGCATGGCACTCCTAGAGTTTGGCATACACGGCTGTCTTTACAAAGTACACGGTGATTTTTACTACACATTGTTAAGTCATTTAGGTAATTAAGAATATATGAATTTCATATATTTTCTTGAAATATTCTAATACTGTGGGGAATTAAAACTTCTGTCTCAAATAAGCCTTGTTATGTCTACATTTCACTGTGGTGGGAACTATGCGTTCAGTATTGTAAATCCAGAGGTTATTTGGACAATTGACACAGAATACTAAATTACATATAATTGATTAATGAGCTAATTGTTCAATCTTTCACTTCATTCTGACTGTGTATACAGTTTAAGTGGGAGAGAAACAAGAAATACCTTCCTTTGTTATTTATATTCACCTAAATCCTCATTCTATTCCTGTTGAGATTAGCAATTAGATTTCTAATTAGTTTTCCAAAATGGATTCATGGGTTTATCTCTTCTTACACAAGTGGAGAAAATATGGGTACCAAATATAGGCAGCATTAAACTTTTCTTACATTTAATTTAGACAATAAAGCTTTGTGAGCCAATAACATAACATACCTTCACATTCATCCTGTGATTGCAAAAAACAAAATTAACAAAATTACTTAGAAAACTCACCATCATTTCTCAATATTAGTGGTGTAGGTGGCCCCAGGACCTTGTGGTTTGTCACAGTATTGGTAACCACACAGGTATAATTCCCAACATCTGATTTTTCTACTTTGGCAATATACAGATTCCCAGTCTCTTGAGAAACAAAGCGGCGATTATCCTGATAGGAAGGATATTCATTGAAGATCCAGGCATAACTCAACTCTGAAAGTAAAAAAATCTTCATTACAAATATGTCTTTTGGCACTGGAACTCTACTGTTTTCATGAAAGAAATGATCAGGTTAAAAATTTATATACTGTTGCCCAATGACTCTTTTTCAGCCTACTAAATATAGATAGGAAGTAATCACAGTTCCCTATGGCATTTTACCAGCCTTTCTACTATTAGTCAATAAGGTTTCATTTCCAGAGAAGTAAAAGATCCACTGATAGCTGATTAAGTGATGTCCAACCTCTTTAAGTCAAGGGCTAAGCATTTATAGTTTGCTAATCATGTGTCAGGCACTATGCAACATGTATTCAGTAATGCTCAAATTACAGACCCAGGGTGTCTATAATCTTGATATAGTAATGCTGGAAGCCACCCTGGAAACTATTTAGTTCATTTATTTTGTTTTATAGATAGTAATTGTTATATTACATCATAATGCCCCATACTTGCATAGTACTTTATGCTTTCCAATATATTTGATAGTTTTATTTCCATTAACTGAGAAACTAGCACCTAGGAACAGAGTAACTTATTCAAATTCTTAGCTCTAGTTAGAAACAGAATAATTCCTGAGTCTCAGTGCAGTCTTCTTCCAATGCCTCCTGCTATCAGCTCAAATTCTTTCTTCTCACTTGTGAAGTTGAATACTTTTCCATCATTTTAGTAAGAGAGCAGTTTAATACTGTGGCAAATACTCATTAAGTACACACTGACTGACTAGTTGACTGATTCCACAAATATACATCGTATTAAAAAAAATTAGATCCATGAGGGAGTGGATATGAAATAGTGATACAAGAGCAACATTTTCACAGACACTTATCCCATAATATCAGCGGGATGAATTTAATAGGCAGTTGTATCTGAAAACATTCCTTTGAAAGTTCCAATTTTTATAAGAATTAGGTAAATGTTTTATGAAGGACCACATGATCCCATGCTTTCCATTTCAGAGAAGACCGCTAAATGACAGTGAGTTTAAATGATTTGCTGCAGTGAACTATCGTGCTCCAAGGAAATCAAACTGCTTCACCTCCAGGCATTCCATGATTCCTCTCTTTAAAGTGTAATTTCCAGATTTGTCCAAAGCTACAGAAGTGATATACTAGCTACTGGCACTGATTAGCCAACATGTCCCACTTTATCTTCAAAAATTACTTTGTTGAGGGGAGGGTGAGGGAACAACTAAATGCAATGGGGCCTCTGGTTTCAGAACTAGTTGGCTGAGTTCTTATATGTCACTTTTTCATATGATCGTAAGCTAAAGCCTAAATGTATAAAGTGTCCTTGGAAAATAGCAGAAAGGTCACTTCAGCTTTGTAGAGAGAACGCTAATTACTGTAAAAGTCATTTTTTGTACTGTAATCCTTCAATGTGTCCCAATTGTACTTGACCTCAACAACTGAATGTGCAACAGGAAGCATATTCTGCCTTAATAATCCACTGTTTACACACAAAGGAAGGGTCATGCAGATTGTTTTCCCTTTGTCACTGGATTATAACGTTTGCACATGTATTATTTTAGAATGATATAATTATGTTTATATGAGAATGGCTAATCATTTTATTTACGAATGTGCATGTAATTATAAGTAACCCCATGCTGATGTCAAGAGGATACTCAGTGTAAATACGCAAGTGCTTTCCAGAAAGCTGGTTACTTCCTCAAGAAACAAAAATCTAGGGGAGGAAAAGCCCCTATAATACATTGTGAAGAAGTACTATCCTGTATGGTAGGCTTTTAACAAACAGCATAGCAATGTACTCCTTACGTACTCAATAGGTGAGTTTCAAGCAAACCTAGTCATTTCTCAGCACCTCAACTTTCTCCTATGCAAAATGAGAAGATTTCCTATCTCCTAATTATTTATAAGAGAGTTTTAAGTATAAATTAGCACCTCGAAAGTCACATGATGGAAGTTAGAATGTAATTTACCAGCACAATATTAATCAACCCACATTTCTCCAAGGAGAGTTGAAAGCAAATACAGGAAACTACTTTTTTTTTTTTTTTTTTTTTTTTTTGAGATGGGGTTTTGCTCTTTGTTGCCCAGGCTGGAGTACAGTGGCATGATCTTGGCTCACTGCAACCTCTGCCTCCTGCATTCAAGCAATTCTCCTGTCTCAGCCTCCTGAGAAGCTGGGACTACAGGTGCCCACCACGACACCTGGCTAATTTTCGTATTTTTAGTAGAGATGGGGTTCCACCATGTTGGCCAGGCTGGTCTCGAACTCCTGACCTCAGGTGATCCGCCTGCCTCGGCCTCCCAAAGTGCTGGGATTACAGGTGTGAGCCACCGCACCTGGCCAGGAAATGATTTTTATTTTTCCCTGCAATATTTTTCAGAACTCTCAGTAGCGGCTACTGGCTGCAAGGCTCTCTGAATTCTGCAGGAGACTCATTTAGCAACTAGAAAGTCGATATTGGGAAAATGGCATCTGCTTCATTATTTTTCTAATTGGAGAGGAACAACAACAACAACAATGAAGTAAGACTAAAGTTCAAGTCTGTGTTACATAAGGGAAGCCATTTAAACTTCATTTTCAGTTTCTTGGTCCATAAAATGAGGACAATTAAAAATGTGATGCAGGTATGTGGTGAGGATCTGATTATGTGAAAGCACTTTGAACTCTCTAAAGGGCTGTACAGATGTTATTATTGGTGTTGCACTTCACCAGGTTAATCATTATAGAAGTAAAACTTTTTTATTCAATTAACATGCGGTTTGATCTAATTAAAAATAAGTTGATTCCTTTGGCTTCCCTGTTTATGTGACTTAAGTAACTTAGTGAGAGATGCAAACACCCAGAAGTGCCTTGTGCAGCATTTCCTAAACAGTGGTCTTTGATGATTAATTCTTTGTTTTCTACCCCCACATCCCTAAAACTCAAAGGGTTACATGATCAAATTACTTTGAGAAGTACTGGACAAACAAAATAAAATGGAGTTTTAACTTTTTTCTTTCAGGACTGGCAAGAGATTTTGACATGCCAATGTCCTTGAAACTCCTTAGAGAGTGTTTAAGCATCCAAACTTATTTGCTCATGGAATTACCACCACCACAACCACCTAACCCCCATAGCTCAAAAAACCTAGTTTGGGAAACGCTGTACCAATTAGTTCAATTCAAAAAACAATAAGTAGAATATAAGGATTATTAACTGTATTACTTCAGTTTCTGCAAAATCATTAACATTAAATAGAACAACAAACAACAACAACAAAATGTTGAATTAAAGTTGTAATGTTTCCCCAATTGTAATAACAATATAGCAGTGTAACCATTTCTTATGCTGAAATAAAAAAAGAAGAAACCATAGTTGCCAAGAAGAACCTCAAACAGAAGATGCTAAGGAACCTAATCAACATGGTTCAACGTCTGACGTTTGTAAAGTCTGTGGAGTCCTGTCCTGAAGTGGAAAGGTCAGCAGAAAAGTCTTGGCTGGTGTACTGGTGAGAACATGTTGGGCTAAGCACTAAGCTCCTAAAACAGGGGAAATCTCTCACTAAGACATTAACTTAGTTCTTTTCTCAATCAAATATCACCACCTGGAATATTGTAGTTTTACTTGTTTATGTCTTCAGGGCAATCAGGAAGGAGCAGGAGGAATATAATGTAATGAGAATGTAGACATCAAAGCAGGCAAAAAGTGTAGTAAAACTAAAACATAGGCAACGAATTGCTTGTCCTATTTCTTCATTTAAAAGATAAGAAAATTCTGAGGTCTAGAATGGGTGAGGTTGGAGCACCAAAAAGGGGTGAGGCAGACTATAACCTACTCGTTCTAGCTTAACTCTCATCCCAGTGTACCATCTAGGAAAAAGTAAGCGCTCTTGACATTTGAAATCAAGATCTGGTATTGTTCTATCGCTCAAAAGACAATTGAGATTTCCCTTAAGAACCAAAACCTATTTTTATCAGAGCAAAACAGTAATCCATTGGGTTACATGAAACGCTATCAACATTCTGAAAAATAAAGCCAAGTAAATAAAACAAAATAAACTTTTATGTGCTACAACTCGCAAAAGTGTATCCCACTCAGTTTGATTTCCTTAGGGACTTTCATGCAATATTTATACTTACTCAAACTTGACAGATTTCTTTTGATAAGTTTTCACACACTAATTGCTCTGGAAGTGACAGACAGTTTCTGTCCCATTGGCAATTTGTAACAACTGAGTAAACAGATACTTGGAATGCAATATATTAAATAGATTGTGAAACTTCTGGTGCTCAATTGAAAAATACTGAGGCTAGTTGTATTGTGATACTCATTAAAGAAGAAAGGCCTAGCAATGGTTTTTTTGGTTTGCAGCATCCAAATCTATTGGAAACGAACTCTGAAGCTCTCTTAATTGGTTCTTTTTTTTCTGTATCTCTAAGCCAACAACAAATGATGTATGATTGTTATTTTTAAAAGAAGACACCAATCAAGCAATTTTCAAATCCAGGTACTCACTGAACAAATTACTCAAATGATCAATCAGAATTCTCTGGATGGTGGCTCTTTAATTGTTCTTGACACCAATTTATTTCTAGAGCTATATTATGCTTCATTATGTTCTGAGTCATATCCCAGTAGTGGCAAAGATGTCAGTTTTCAAAGATGCCTTTCTTAACCTCAAAGTTTTAAACCTGAAAGGTTCTTCGTCCAACTTTTTCAATTTTACATATCAGGAAACTGAAGTCTAGAGAAACTGTATGAGTGGATCATGATTACACATTTGACAAGTGGCAGGGATGGGACTGTGGGGTAGCCCCAGTATTCAGAAGAGCTGGTTCTGTTAGGAAGCCGTATGTTCCTCTAAAAATGTATTTTGGAGCCAGAAGAAATCAGTTTTCCTTATCTATAAATTGAGGGAGTGGGATTACATGATGTCTCAGTCTCTTTCATCCTTCCATACATTCTATATGTATATCATCAAATCCAACACGCTCATTTGACAAATAAGGAAAGAAAGATCCAAGGAAGGCCAGTAACTTGCTAGGAATCACATGGGTAGTTACTAGGAAGGTCAAGAACTAGAACACACACGTGCACACACACACACACTCTCTCTTACTTATTTGATTTAAGCTGTGTTCTATTTTGTAGAAAGAAGATATTAGTGTTAAGTCAGGAGACATGGATGGTAGTCTTTGCATTATAACACATTTTGGCTTTAATAAATTATTTTAACATCATGATAGAGTCTCCTTACCTTTAGATAGTTTTATCAATATGTATCCTGTTTTTTACACAGTGTTTGTGAGGTTGAATTTAAACAGATATATAATTCTAAGAAAGTAGATGTGAAAAGTGTATTTTAACTGATCTTCTACAAATGAAATGGGTAAAACGAATGTATTCATTGGTTCATTTGTTGGTCAAATATTTACAAAGCATCAGTTGTTTGCAAAAAGCACTGAGCTCAGTGCTGAGATGGAGAGCTGTGCTGGCAAGTGCTGGAGAACAGTTACAAAGACCGAGTTGGAATCAGTTAGTGTGCTGAGCAAAGGGAAAAATGGCATAAGTCCATGGAAAGATCTCTGGAATTGGTGTCAAGAGACATGAATTGAGTCTTGGCTTTGGTACTTAATCTGGAAAGTAATTTCTATTCCTCAGTTTTCTCATCTGAAAAATAGGATAATTAAAAGAATACCTTCCCTGCCTAAACCAAGAGTTACACTGATCACTAAACATATTAATGTAAATTCTTAGAGAGTTTCTTGTGGCACTTTTTTTGACAAAAAATATCTTCTTGTAAATGGATTGATATCTTGTCTTTCTCTGACCTTTGTGAAAGAAAAATGTTATAAATTGCGAGCAACCCAAAAAATTCCCTAAGTAAGAATTGTACCAGGAACTGCAAGAACTAAATAGCATTGATGATTGTGCACAATAAACAGGTAGCAGGAGAAGGCAAGAGTGTTTGGTTTCAGAGGAAACCAAAACCACGCATGTCATATGAAAGATCTATGAGCTCTCTCAAGAAGAGAGTGACCAGTAGACTTTGGATTCTGAGACAGGGAGCTTCTGGATGACATTTCTGATTATACCAAGACACAAAATGATAAATATAAAGTCATATGTGAGCTGTCATCCAGTGAACAATGCTTTGGGAAACAAGAGTGGAGGGGCAGTGTCTGAGATGAGCTGAGATCTGAAGGTGTGGAAATGGGAGAGATACTGTACCTCTATTAATTAGAAGACAGACTAATGAATATTTAAACCTATAATGATGGTAATGACCCTTTGCATCTTAGGTTGTTGAAATCATGACTGTAGCTGTCAGGACCTCTATTACAAATACTCTGTGGTCCAGAGAACTTTGTTTAGACAGGTCCCAAGCAATGAGCAGGACCATCCAGGGTCCAGACACTATTTTCATTTTTTATTAGTGCTGAGTAGAGCAGGGATGACAGATAAGTGTCACTTGGACCACCAGTCACCACTCCTACACCCATGGGTGACATTTATAATTGACTCTGCCAGACACAGACTGAGAATCATTCTCAATACAGTGTTTCAGGCAATTACCTCCAATCAATTTGTGTTGGCACATAAAGTGAAAGCTTTTCACCATCTTTGCAGTGCTGATTTTGGAGAAATGAAATGGTGCCCATCTGAGGCAAGGATTAGATAAGGCCTAGTACTAAATCTCATCCAACCTTGTGCCAGGTATTTCTAAAAATAAGCCTTCCAGCTAAGAGACTACTTGCTTTGTTCAAGATATTTTTAGTACATGCTATTTACTCGTTCAGATGTGGCAGTGGAGGTGTGGAAAAGCAAGATGGCAAAAGGTGCATTTTCTGGTCAGGTATACAGTTCTTGAATATGTTCGAGTATGACTTACAATATCCCCCTCTTACATGTAACTTCTTATTTTCTTGCCTCTATTTTTTGGGGGGTAAATTGGGCATTTTTCTAGGGTGTAGATTTTCTTTTTTTTTTTCTTTTTTTTTTTTTTTTTTTTGAGACGGAGTCTTGCTCTGTCCCCCTGGCTGGAGGGCAGTGGCTCGATCTCGGCTCATCGCAAGCTACGCCTCCCGGGTTCACGCCATTCTCCTGCCTCAGCCTCCCGAGTAGCTGGGACTACAGGCGCCCGCAACCGCGCCCGGCTAATTTTTTGTAGTTTTAGTAGAGACGGGGTTTCACCATGGTCTCGATCTCCTGACCTTGTGATCCGCCCGCCTCAGCCTCCCAAAGTGCTGGGATTACAGGCGTGAGCCACCGCGCCCGGCCTAGATTTTCTTTAAGAAATTGTGGGTAGAAGTTATGGAATTTAACTTGAAAGTAATTTAACTCATTGTTTAGGCAATAAGCCAAATATGAGTATATGACAAAATAGGACATACAACTTATATGATTTTTAAAGGTAAATGGAAAGGCTTCAACAAAATCTTGTACTTGCAGTCAATGGCTTCAGCATATAACTCTGCATTCCCTGTCTCTCCTCTGCTCTCAGAACTGTATCAGTGAGAAGTTTGAGAAATATTGCCTAGATCTGGAGTCAGTAAACTTTGTATCCTCCAAGGGAAGAAGTCATTTTTTTAAAAAAAACCAGGAAAGCATCCTTTTTGTTAGCATGTTCCGACTGGAGTGGAGGCTGGAAAGTGACAGTGCACAGAACAGACCCTGAGACTGACAAGTGGATGTGTCTTTTATAGTTTCCTTATGTTACGAATCTGAAAATCCAAAGGCAATGAAATGTTGAAGAGATATCTGCACTCTCATGTTTACTGTAGCACTAGTCACAATAGCCAAGATACGGAATCAACCCTAGTGTCCATCAATGGATGAATGAATGAAGAAAATGTGATACATATACACAATGGAATAGTATCTAGCCATAAAAATAATAAAATCCTGTTATTTGCAACAACATGGTTGAACCTGGAGAACATTATGCAAATTGAAATAAGCCAGGCACAGAAAGACAAACAGTGCATGATCTCTCTCATATATGGAATCACAAAACGTTGAACACATAAAAACAGAGAGTAGGATTGTGATTACCAGAAGCTGGGGAGCAGGGAGGTTGGAGGAATGTTGGTCAAAGAATAAATAATTTCAGTCAGACAGAAGGAATAAGTTCAAGAGAGTTATTGTACAACATGGTGAGTATAGTTAGTAACAATGTATTCTATTCTTAAAAATTGCTGAGAGTAAATTTTCAAAGTTCTTGCCATAGAAAAAATGGTATGTGAGGTAATGAATATGTTAATGAGCTTGATTTAGCCACTCCATAATGTATACATATTTTAAAATGTTGTATGCCATAAATATATACAATGTTTATTTGTCAATTAAAAATAAATAAAAAACAAAAAATAAAAACTCAAAATCAAATACATATCTTGATATTGGGCTTTCCTTGTTTTCTTTTTCTTTTCTTTTTTTTTTTTTTTTTTTTTTGAGACAGGGTCTCACTCTGTCACTCAGGCTGGAATGCAGGGGTGCAGCCTCCACCACCTGGGTTCAAGTGATTTTCCCACTTCGGCCTCCTGAGTAACTGGGACTACAGGTGTGCACCACCATGCCTGGCTAATTTTTCTATTTTTTGGTAGAGACAGGGTTTCACCATGTTGGCCAAGCTGGTCGTGAACAACTGACCTCAAATGATCCCCCCATCATGGCCTCCCACAGTACTGGGATTACAGGTGTGAGCCACTGCGCCTGGCCTTGATATTGGGCTTTTCTTGAAACAAACATAGTCCTCAAATATCAGTCCACAAAAGCAATCTGAGTTATACAACACAATGTCCACTATAACAAGTGGTTCTCAAATTTGAGTACGCTTCACAATCACTAGAAAGGCTTGTTATAACACAAAAGGCTGGATCTCACTCTTGGAGTTTCTTATTCTGGAGGTGGAACAGGGAAGGATAAGAATTGCAAGTTTCTAGGTGCTGCTGATGGTGTTGGCCTGAAGTCCATACTCTGAGAAACACTGTTTTAAAAGATTTGACTACATTAGGCTCTCATTCCGTCAGGCAAATGATTGCCAAAGGTGAATAGCAGCTTCCCACAGAGGAACAGGCACTCAGTCTCCAGTTTGCCATAGCCTCTACCCATTCCCTACTCCATATTTCAGTCCTATATGAATCTGTAGGCAATTTAGGCTGTGGCCCCTGCTTTAGGATACAGACACAAAGACAAATAAATGGAATTGACCCTTAGTTGCATACTTTTGTTGGTATGAAAATGGTACTGAAGAAAACAAATATAAGCTAATCTCAGTATTTTGATGCGATAAAAGTGGGGTGCTGAAACCATACAGAACCGACATTAGACCCTTGTCTGACTGTGATAAAGAATGGCCCAGACTAGCCTGGGCAACATAGTAAGACCACATCTCTACAAAAATACAAAGTTAGCTGGGTATGGTGGTTCACACCTGTAATCCTAGCTACTCAGGAGTTTGGAGAGACTGAGGTGGGAGGATCGCTTGAGCCCAGGAGGTCAAGGCTGCAGTGAGTCATAATCGCACCACCATACTCCAGCCTGGCCAACAAAGCAAGACTATGTCTCAAAAAGCAAAACAAAAAATAGATGGCTCAGTCTGTTCAGTGTGGTCAAACCATCAAACCAGTAAAGCCATGGCAGACAGATGCAGCTGCAGTGGACTATGATGGGCAGATGGAAACACTGTTCATGGGGGATAAAGAATGTTTCTTTCAACTATTTGTTAAAAATTTGGTATT
This sequence comes from Macaca nemestrina, assembly GCF_043159975.1. NCBI lineage: Eukaryota > Metazoa > Chordata > Mammalia > Primates > Cercopithecidae > Macaca > Macaca nemestrina. Next base: position 141,612,562 of record NC_092126.1, on the reverse strand, counting down.
TTAAGAAATCAAAGGTATCACCATATCTTACAAAGAGCTCAAACACACAAAGTTCATTTTAAAAGTGTTAATCCCTTGAAGCATGAATACCCTTTGATAGCCAAGTATAAAATACTTTCAGATAATGTAGAAAGCACATAAAAGCTAAAGAGACAACTATCAAAGTTCATGCCCAGTTTCAGAGAGAATATGGCTTTTTCTCAAGTGGCAGGAGAACAGAAAAAATCAGATGATACAACTCTTTCAGCTCCACACTTATACACGCTTCATACAAGCCCTGTGGGTTGATCCCAGGTTCTCTCTAGGAAGGAGTGTAGGTCCCATTGCTGGGGAGAAAATCAGCATCCAGGTCCTGTGGATTTGAATTCCATAGAGGTTTTTTGTCTCACCGTCATCTGTCACTGGCCTAAGAACATCCTGCTATTCTGTCCATATCAGGTTCAGGGTCACTCAAGGCCAACCCACACAACGCTGCCAGATTAATCCTACCAAAGGGCAGCTTTGAGTCATGTCCCTCTTTCCCACACAAATCCTCTGTGAGTCCCACTGCCTCCTGGATTAAGTAAAATGCATCCAGCTCACATTCAAATCCTTCCATAACAGGACCCCAAGTTATTTAGTTTTAGCTTTCTACTCTTTACTCTTTGTTAACGTATACTCTGGGGGAGGATCCCTCAAGCTAGGAGCTGCAAAACTTTAGAGAGGTTAAGGAGGGGCATCTTTGATTAATGGATTCACACAGTACATAGTATTCCTGCAGGGGTCACTTTTAGATGCAAAGAGAAGACACAGTGGGAGGGTTGTGCCCGTCCATCTGGGCTTTAAGCAGAGAGTTCTGTTTTTGAAATTTGCACTTCCCCACAAAATTGTATTTTAAGAAAGGTTTATACTGCTAAGAAGGGTTGCTTAAGGTAAAGTGGAAAAATAGTCACTGATCCCCTTGTGTGCTGGGTTATTTTCAGTCCCTCTGACAAGGCTTGTGCACTCTCTTCTCAGGACATGTTTCCCCACTTTTACTCATCTCAGCCACTATCTTTTGCAAAGAGCCATTTCCTGACCAGGAAAATTACATGTGGTCTCTCCTCAACAACAAAATAAGTGTTTGTTTCTTTTTTGCCTCACAGCAACCAGCACATTATTTCACACATTGAAATTTGTTTTTATGTATTAGAATAGTTCAGTTGCTTATCTCTTCTCCATCTTCCAGGCTTGAATACTGCTTGTGGACAAGAATACATATGGCCAGAGAACATACACTTTACTTTTGTGAAATCAACTTAGTAAGCGTTAGTTGAATCGAAGTGGAATTCCAAATGCCAGAAGTTTCCTGGAGCAACAGTATTATTGCTGAACTCCAGGCCCAAAGTGTTAGCTGAGAAAGAATTCGCCTGTAAATAAGAAAGTACATTTCTTTCATCAGACCAGTGATGGTAAATCAAATTCACCGAAATCAGAGGAGGGAAAAAAATAACAATAACAACAAAAAATCCTCGGACTATCAAAATACGTATTTTAAATCGGAATGCGTGAGCTCCTTTCCTTAAAAATCCTTCCCTTTCCATTTATTTCTGACTCTCTGGTGCAGTTTTGCTGAGTTTACTAAGTGGCAGAAAGAAAATACAACCGATTAGCCAAGAGAGAGAAGGACTCAGTAAAGGCAGGAAGGAAAGGATGCAGCAGTGAAGTTAGTCCACCTGATGTGACTTACACTAAATGACAGATGTTGATGAAAACTAGAGTTACCAGATGACACCCGTGTGACCTGGCCACTGGTCAGATCACAGTTACTCAAAGGTGACAGGAACACCTGGACTGAATAAGACATCTTCATGCACAAGGAAAATTAAACTGGATCCAGTGAGCAAGATATTTTCGTTTACCTTCAGTAAGCCTCCATCTTATAAGTACATCAGCAGAACCACAACTTTCCTACTTCTTTACATTTTCAAAACACTTGTATATCCATTATCTCATTTGGTGCCTCTGACAATTTTTACAAATAAGTAGAATAAGGATTAGTTCCATGGGAGAGACAGGAAAAGTGAGATACAGAAAATGACATAAGCTATTCCAAGACCACACAGACTATCAGTGGAATTAGATTTGGGATTAAAACAGACATCTCTTGAGACCATGACAAAGAATTCTTTTCCTATGCCAGGAACCACTGCAACAGAAACCTTCAGCTTAACTAAGTCAATGACATGGCAGTCCAGCAGTGATTACCCTGACTGATGTGCCAGCCCTATGGTTGAGGCAGACTGTGGTAGGGATCTGGACAACCTTGTTTTCTTTTGTATGCCACAGTATCTAACCCCATAGTGACATTCAAGAGTACTCAGAATTTCAGGGAACTAGGTGACCAGTTAAATCCTGAGATATCAGTCTTGTACGTGTCACTTGTAGCATCAGCACTTAAAGATATTTCCTAGGAAAATTTTGACTGGACAAATCATAATTAATAGAAATATTGCTTTTTCTCACAGCATAATAAAAATCTGTCTTATTACTTTAAGCTAAGCAAATTCTGTGAAGAAAGAAAAAAGAGGATTCAATATGGGAACTAAAATGGATTCTCAGGAATAATGAAAAAATGCTGAATGGTGGAAAATGTCAATTTAACTCTAATTATTTACCCTTTTTAAGGCTTCAAGCAGTAATATAACTAACTGAGCAAGCTTTCAAGTAATATAATCAACTCCTACACAAGTTAACAATACACAGCCTTTTCACCAGATTATTAAACAAGTCCACATTCTCCTTAATTAAAGTTGTGATCTAAAATTTAGACAACTGACATTTAAATAATGAGCACAAATTAACCCTTAATCAAATGTGCTAAGAAAATACCAATTTTCGGCCGGGCGCAGTGGCTCATGCTTGTAATGCCAGTACTTTGGGAGGCAGAGGCAGGCAGATCACCCGAGCTCAGGAGATCGAGACCAGCCTGGCCAACATGGAAAAACCCCATCTCTACTAAAAATACAAACAACTAATCAGACGTAGTGGCGGGCGCCTGTAATCCCAACTACTTGGGAGGCTGAGGCAGGAGAATCACTTGAGTCCGGGAGGCGGGGTTTGCAATGAGCCGAGATTGCGCCACCACACTCCAGCCTTGGCAACAAGAGTAAAACTCCATCTCAAAAAAAAAAAAAAAAAAAAAAAAAAAGAAAGAAAGAAAGAAAGAAAGAAAGAAAAATAAAATGCTAGTTTTCATTATGGCCCAAGATGCTTTCCCGCTTCCCCACGTCTTGCTAATGCTCCTGTGAAACAAATAACAAAAGCATTTGGTCTGTTTGTCTATAAAGAATGGAACTCCTGACCTTGTGATCCACCCGTCTAACACGGTGAAACCCCGTCTCTACTAAAAAATACAAAAAGCTAGCCGGGCGAGGTGGCGGGCGCCTGTAGTCCCAGCTACTCGGGAGGCTGAGGCAGGAGAATGGCGTGAACCCGGGAGGCGGAGCTTGCAGTGAGCTGAGATCCAGCCACTGCACTCCAGCCCGGGTGACAGAGCGAGACTCCGTCTCAAAAAAAAAAAAAAAAAAAAAAAAAAAAAAGAATGGAACTATCCTTCTCAAAATAAAGGTATTTTCTTTTTTTATCTGGACCTTTAAAAACAAAAAAGACCATCACTGATTGCAATGGTCTGGTTCAGGCTTGAGGTACAGTGGAGAGGACCAGATGAAAGATTAATCATCCATGAGTTTGGCTTTATTGCCAAGTTTTCCAGAAAGGCACTTTTTATCTTAGCAATGCTTCATCAGTTGGTTTTTGGGGCGTGGCAGTCATCATTCCTCCAAGGCCAGCATAGAGATGGGAGTGAGTCACAGGAGACCAATCATATCACTTAATCTCACAGGACACAGTGATTGGTTCAGTAAGGATCACATGACTTAAATCAGCCAATCAGAGATTTTTAAAATTCAAACTGAACAAACGGGTCTTTTTTCCTCTGGTTTTAAGACTCCAAAACAGAAAGCACAAAGGGCCCATGCTCATGTCTAATATACTTTTGACAAGTTGGTCGGGGAGAAGAAACTAGGACTCAGAGTTGACAGAAAAGTGAGTACAAGTGGTGGCTGAATTCCTCAAGAAAATTTACTCAGAAGAAATATTCTATTCAGGTAATATGCTTAAAAAAATAAATAAATAAATAAATAAATTAGGCCAGGCGCAGCAGCTCATGCCTGTAGTCCTAGCACTTTGGGAGGCGGAGGTGGAAGGATCACAAGGTCAGGAGTTCAAGACCAGCCTGGCCAATATGGTGAAACTCCATCTCTACTAAAAATATAAAAATTAGCTGGGCGTGGTGGCGGGCACCTGTAGTCTCAGCTACTTGGGAGGCTGAGGCAGGAGAATTGCTTGAACCCGGGAGGCGGAGGTTGCAGTGAGCTGAGATTGCACCATTGCACTCCAGCCTGGGCGACAGAGTGAGACTCCGCCTCAAAAAAAAAAAAAAAAAAAAAACTAATAAATTCATTTTATAAAAAACTTCCTAGTGGATGCTCTTTTTTTTTTTTTTTTGTCCCCTGCGATCAAAAGTATCTGAAAAATTTCTTAATATACTATAAACCCTTGTCATTTCTTTTTCTCTTTAGAGACTTACTTTACCTTCCTTCCTCTATTTACTAATGGCCTCTTCTTACCATTGTTCCTAAGCCCCCCTTGAAAAATACTTGTATACTAATTTCCTATCCATCTGCTACCACTTAAAATAGTTCCTGGTAAAAGCTGGTTCTCAGAAATGGTGGATTCTTCCCAATGACTCTTGTAATTCTTTGAAGACAATAACACAAAGACTTGAAGAAAAAAGTTAGCTTCAAGAAAAATTAAAGGAAAAAAGTGGGCATCTGATGATCACCGCTCTTTATGGAACATCTAGGCAAGGCCATGCTTTGTTCTATTTTAAAATAAATATCTTTACCTTGGGTGTGTTAAGTATTATTTATAACTGGTCAAGTAGCTACTCTAGAACTTGAGGTTAGACATACATGGTCTTGAAACCTTGGTTTACCACTACTTTGTGAGCATGGAAAGTTACTTAACATATCTAAGACTCAATTTTCTCATCTGAAAAATGGAGATAATAGTAACACACCGTAGGATGGTTGGGGGATCAGATGCAATATTGTAGGCAAATTGCTAATTATAGTCAGCACAGTGTCGAGCACATGCTAGCACTCAATAAATGTTAATGTTTATTATTATTATTGTTGATAAGGCAGAGATGGTGAATGGAATCATTTGATGACTTACATCTTCCTTCAAATTCATTCTGAAGACCTATTTTAAATCATCATCTACTTAATATTATCAGATCAGGTCAGAATTTATAATGAATAAAGGTACCCTAATATCTTATCATAGACAGTATTTTATTTTCCTAAAATTATTTTCATGTATGTTACTTCATTTGACTCATCTCTTGGAGGTAATAATCCTGCTTTCCAGAAAAGAAAATGAGGAACAGAGAGAAAAAGTGACTCATTAAAACTTAACATTAAACAAAGCCAGGACAGAAAATTAAATCTTGCGATCATTTATATAGTGTTAGTATGCTTATTATGCTAACAAATAGAAGTAGCAAAAATTATAAAATTAATATGCTCTCTCACTTTCAAAAAACTGAGATCTGAGAAGAAACTGGGAATGCAGCCATGAGGTGGAGTGTGGCCTGGTAATAATTAACAAATGCTGTAATTGAGAAACTTAGCAGTTAAATTTTGCTTAGAGTTCATGTATTACAGATTATAGCTGAAAGCATCCTAGGAAAAAATCTGTTCAATTCTTCTTTATCAGAAGCAGAGAGAACTTTCTAAAGAAGGATTCAATACTTTCTTGTTTTATTATTTTTTCTTCTTTTTTTTAACTTAGTAAGTGATTAGGGCAGTACTAAAACCTATCACCCTAGATTTTTACCTACTGATTTTTTCTTTATTGTAAAAGGCAGTGGAAAAGGCAAGGTAAGTAGGTATCTTCTGTCTAACTCGGTGATCTTGGCCAAATCACTTCATCTCTCTAAACCTCAGTTTTCTCACATGTAAAGAAAGGATAACAACCCCACCTTAGAGCTTGATGACCAAATGAGACTATGCATGTAAGAACACTTTGTAAACAATAAAACGCCAAGCAAAGGTGAGAAATCATTAACAGACAGGGATTGCAAATAGAGTCCACTACAGAGCCCTGCCTAATTGGTATTGGCTATCCAGGTGCTGTGTTAGGGTTTTGAGAATGCCAGAGGCTCAGAGGAAAAAGGAGTTTGAATTGATCTATGATAACTGCCATGAGAGCAAGACAGAGTACTGGAGACATGTGTGGCCAATATTTAGGCCGCTGCTCTGCATAAGTGAGTAGTGGTTTTAGGATAAGGAGAGGACAATGCCTGGAGAGGCATGTGATCAGAGGCATAGTGTTTCACTTCTGTGCTCCTACAAAATGCAAAAGGCTGTTAAATGGATATCAAAACTGCAAACTAACATCCATGAGAGATGGATTAAGATGATTATAGCATAAAAATTTACACTTGCAACCATATCTTCGCCATAGAAAATGCTCCCTTTATGTGGATGTAAATAAATGTTAATTATCCCTCTGTAATGGTGGCAAAACAATACAAAACTGATGTTCTTAACAAATACATTGTACCCACCTTCGATTTCTAGCTTTTTGTCTGTCACTTTAAATTGGCAAATTGTTTGACAGATGTTCAATAATTGACACAGCTTATCTTCCTTTCTCAGGCTCCCTTCCTACTCAATTGCCAGCATTTCTAGTTGCTACAGCAACTGTAAACATTAATGATTATTCCAACACATCAAGGAGATTGAAACACATTCTTAAGTTAAAAGTTCCCCCAGGGGAAAAAAAAATCCATCTCTGGCAAGATGGAAAATATAATATGATTTAAATTCCCTGGTTATTGTATTTATTACTGATAAATACACAAATCTATTTCTACAGGTTCGCATAGGTAATGACTTCTCTCTCCCATCTGACTAACAAAAAGAGTCATGGGAAATTGAGAAACTCTGTTTTCTCCAGTGTAAGGGAGGAAGAATTCATCTAGATAAATGATAAATAAGGAAACCTGTGGGGGAGTTTTGAAAGCAACCTCTTGAAGTCACATGGTACAGAACATTGTTTCACATGATCTGGGTGCAAGCTGAAGTCCTTCCACGTAAAGTCTCAGTGGCTTCAAGAGTAAAATTGGGGTGATGGTATCTGTCCTAACCATGTGTGTCACCTTAAACTGAAAAACATGAAAAAAAAAAACAAAACATGAGATCATTACTGTCATTTGTTAAAAAGTGAACAGTCTATCCTTGGAAAGAAACTGGAACTAAGTGGTAAGATCTGGAAAATAGCTGTGTTCTGTTTACCATGCTACTGTAGAACATTTAAAAAGTGATTGCTGGCCAGGCGCGGAGGCTCACGCCTGTAATCCTAGCACTTTGGGAGGCTGAGGTGCGTGAATCATGAGGTCAGGAGTTCTAGACCAGCCTGGCCAACATGGTGAAACCTGGTCTCTACTAAAAATACAAAAATTAGCTGGGCGTGGTGGAGTGCGCCTGTAATCCCAGCTAGTTGGGAAGCTGAGGCAGGAGAATCGCTTGAACTTGGGAGGCAGAGCTTGCAGTGAGCTGAGATTGCACCACTGCACTCCAGTCTGGGCCACAGAGCAAGACTCTTGTCTCAGGAAAAAAAAAAAAAAAAAGTGATTGCTAACATTCAAAAATGGAAAAATTTCACATAAGATTTCACACATATGGCTTCTCATGAGAAACCATGAGACCAGGCACTACTGAACCTGTATTTCTTCAAGGCAATAACTGGTCTGAGATGAGCAGTGACTGGCCTGTTTAAAGGAAGCATGTGGATCTCCACCTGACTCACATTATCTTATTCATTTACATTCTTACCTGCCTGGCTGGCCATAGAAGACAACAGAGTTTGTGAATTCTGGCTGAACCCTTTTCATATATCACATGCATTCCTAAGGCAAATCCTCCTGACGTCCATCAATCCCAACCTTATTTTATCCCTTGATCTTCTTTTGTAAAGTAGGGGACAGCCAATGTTTGTGCACAACTTCAGTGGACAAGTGCTGGACAAGTACTTCTTTGTTCTACTTTGTACTTTGTACAAATTAGTACAAGTACTACTTTGTCTACAAGTGGACAAGTACTTCTTTCTGCTCCCATCAGTGATTGCCCAGCCGTTGAGGTCCAATGACTCACTAAGGGAAGCTTAAATGGAAAGCAAAACTTCAGAAGTCACCAAAATCTTGTTTTCCTTAATGCCTAAGGTTTTCCCATTCTTCTTTAAAAAAAAATTAGTGTGGCAAAATATATATAAGAGTTTACCATTTTAATAATTTTTTTTTTTTTTTTTTTTTTTTTTTGAGACAGAGTCTCGCTCTGTCGCCCGGGCTGGAGTGCAGTGGCTGGATCTCAGCTCACTGCAAGCTCCGCCTCCCGGGTTCACACCATTCTCCTGCCTCAGCCTCCCGAGTAGCTGGGACTACAGGTGCCCACCACCGCGCCCGGCTAATTTTTTTTTTGTATTTTTTAGTAGAGACGGGGTTTCACCGTGTTAACCAGGATGGTCTCGATCTCCTGACCTCGTGATCCGCCCGTCTTGGCCTCCCAAAGTGCTGGGATTACAGGCTTGAGCCACCGCGCCCGGCCACCATTTTAATAATTTTTAAGAGCACAGTTCAGTGCCACTACATCCATTCACAATGTTGTGCAACAATCACCATAATTCATATCCAGAATTTTTTCATAAACCCAGACTGAAACTCTGTATCCACTCTGCCAGGTTTTAAATTACTCATTCAACAAAGGCTTCATGTGGGCCTATTAGGTACAGGCATTCTTCTTGGCACTAGGGACATAGTGGGATGTATTTCCTGTTTTAGGAGAATCAAGTTTCTTGAATCCTGCTCATGTTTCCAGGACAGTGGATCTTGTTGTGCATGGTATACACCTCTTACATCTAGAAATAACTCTTCAGGATGAGATCCTGGGGTGCAACCCTACTTTACAATAAGATGACAAGTATACATCATTTGTTTTTGGTGTCTAGCTTCCTGACCTGGTAACCTCATTCTAATCCTTTTTAAAATCAGGAATCATTTCTCCCCGACTCTTAGTAGATGCTATACAAGTGAGGCTAATCTCCATTCTGGCTCCAGAAATAGACTTATGTCTTATGGCTGCCCAATCAGCATTTTCTATCCAGCACCACCCTCATATCCTCCATTCACCATAATTGGTTTCAGAGTGGGCATATAACTAAAGTTAGCATATAAAGGCCAATTTTGAAGCTTTTGCTAAAATTACTGGAAATGAAGCATTTTCTCCTTTCTGCTGAGCTACCTTGCAGTGAGAGGCAGCTTGTGCAAGGCAAAGCCAAGAGATGGATAGAGAGATCCTAACACTATCATTTGGGAACTAAAATCTAGTTGTAGTTAACGAGACTTTTATGCCAATAAATCCCCATATTTATTTAAGCTCCTTTGAATTGGATTTTGGCACCTGCAACCAAAGGAATTCCAATTAACAGAACACTTAAACAACAGACATAGTATTGAAGAGTATTATATAACTTTTTTCTTTTGAGATGGAGTCTCGCTCTGTCGCCCAGGCTGGAGTGCAGTGGCGCGATCTCGGCTCACTGCAAGCTCCGCCTCCCAGGTTCCCGAGTAGCTGGGACTACAGGCGCCTGCCACCACGCCCGGCTAATTTTTTGTATTTTTAGTAGAGATGGGGTTTCACCGTGTTAGCCAAGATAGTCTCGATCTCCTGACTTCATGATCCGCCCACCTCGGCCTCCCAAAGTGCTGGGATTATAGGCGTGAACCACCGCGCCTGGCCGTATTACATAATCTTAACAAGCATCCAGTGGGCAACAACACGGGGACTTCTGAAAATGTTTTCAAACTCTACCTTCTCAATTCTTTTTAAAACAAAATCAACCCCCTTGTCCTTCCATGAGTCCTGCTCTGCCCTAACATATCCCTGGAATCTCTGCTTTAATTTTTCCGCAGATTTCTACCCAGCCTCACTGTAAGTGAAAAACACATAATTTAAAAGCCTATGCTAACATTTTATTATTACTTTTTTTGAGGCAGGGTATCACTCTGTTGCCCAGGCTGGACTGCAGTGGTATGATCATAGTTCATTGAAACCTCAAATTCCTGGGCTCAAGTGACCTTCTTGAGTAGCTAGGACTACAGGTATACGCCACTATGCCCAGCAATTTTTTTTTTAATTCTTAGTAGAGATGAGGTCTTGCTATGTTGACCAGGCTCCTGCTTCAGGCAGTCCTCCTGTCTCAGCCTCCCGAAGTGTTGGGATTACAGGTGTCAGCACTGTGCCCAACCCTGTGCTAGTATTTTAGATACAATGCCACATTTGCCAATTGTTAGTTGTGTGGTTGTGGGCAAATCACTTCAACTCTCTGAGTTGTTCTGGGAATCAAGTAGGCCCTGGTAGGAGCATGTGGGCAGCGAAGACAGGCAGATGGCATTCCCTAAGAGTATCTTTATAGATGATCTCTTCTGATACATGGTGGTAGAAATTCAGGAGAGGAGCAAAGGGTAGGATAAGGGAAAGTGTTTCTCAATAAAAGCTCTGAGCATGAGTATTCAATATTCACCTGATATTTACTAGGCAGTCATGTGTCAGTACACTGTGAGTTTGCACAGGATATACAAAGCAGGCAGTAAACCACAAATAGCCTGGTTATCCTGTAAAGAAGGATATGTGGCTGTAGCAGGGCCAGGGCTAAGGTCTGCACAAAGTTATATTCAGGCAGCGCCAAAAACACAGAGCTATCACCTCCTGATGTGTCATCTTCAGTTGTAAAGGACAAGATACATATAATTTTAGCATTCTTGCAACACTTCAGATCACAAATTGCTTGGTGAACATTGATTAGTTGACCCTCTTTGATGATGCCTGACCCTAGAAGCACTTATTTAGCTTGTGGCAGGCGTTTGAACTTTTTTTTTTTTTGCTCTTCATAAGCTTCTTAACCAGGACCTAATGAGCAAGGGGTGATCTCAGTCTTTAGCTGACTCTCTGCTTGTGGATGATTACAAGTGCCTCTTATTGACCTCTAAGGGGATGGGTGCCAAGGTCACAGTTTAGCTATTAGAAAAAACTGCCAAGTCTTTCTTTTTTTTTTTTTTTTTGCAATGTTTGCCTTTTCTCTCCTGATAATAACAAAAAGCTGAACAAAGTAAGGGTGCACTCACAAAATTCAGCCCAGGGAACTGTGGTCAATAAGTTGAGAATATATAAGAACAGGAATGGACATATGAAAGTTATTCATTTATCTAATATTTATATATTTATTTATTTATTATTTATTTATTTATTTTGAGACCTAGTTTCACTCTTGTTTCCCAGGCTGGAGTACGGTAGTATGATCTTGGCTCACCGCAACCTCCACCTCTTGGGTTCAAGCAATTCTCCTGCCTCAGCCTTCCTGAGTAGCTGGGATTACAGGCATGCACCATGACACCGGGCTAATTTTGTATTTTTAGTAGAGATGGGGTTTCCCCATGTTGGTCAGGGCAGTCTCGAACTCCCAACCTCAGGTGATCGGCCTGCCTCGGCCTCCCTAGTAATAATCTCTAAGTAAAAGTGGCATAAACTGGTTTGGGAATAAAACCCAGTTATTCTTGGCAGTGTACAACTCAACAGCTAGGAACAGAGGGGTTCAAATTTACTTGAGAATAGCAATATTTTCAAATGTGTGCCATTGAATACTGTTTTAGTCCAACATACAGAGGCGTACCTGATAAAAATCATGTGGACAAATACGTTGGGGAGATAACCAGTGTTTTAATCTGTTCTCACACTGCTAATAAAGACATACCTGAGACTGGGTAATTTATAAAGGAAAGAGGTTTAATTGACTCAGCATTCTGCATGGCCAGGGACGCCTCAGGAAACTTGCAATCATGGTGGTAGGGGAAGCAAACATGTCCTTCTTCACATGGTGGCAGGAAGGGCAATGAAAGTGAAGGAGGGGTAAAGCCCCTTATAAAACCATCAGATCTCATGAGAATTCACTCACTATCATGAGAACAGCATGACAGCAACTGCTCTTATGATTTAATTACCTCCTACCAGGTTTCTCCCACGACATGTGGGGATTATGGGAACCACAATTCAAGATGAGATTTGGCTGGGAACACAGCCAAATCATATCAACTGGGTTGAAAACGTTGGGCAGATTTCTTTACTACAGGATTTCTCCAAATCTTATTAGCATTGTAAAATCTCCAAGAGGAGAATCTAATATTCAGCATTTCCCAGATCTATTTAATCAAGGACCTGCTCCCACACTCTTTTAAGGAACAAGGGTTGATTACTGAAGACAAAAATGACATCTCTATGATCACACTGTCATAATAATTCATATGCCATTAATTAAAATATCTGATTAGCTCAGCTGCCTTTAGTTGACATCTATTTTGAAAAAGCCAAGTTTTGAAAGATCTAAATGAGATGTATAGGAGAAGAGGTTTGAAAAGGTATTATAGCATCAAGGCTAAGAGCATGAACCTTGAGGAAGGCAAATCTTAGTTCTCTGAAAACAGCTCAAAATATGTCATTAACTCTCTGTGAGCATCATATGTAGAATGGGTATACTGACTGTACTTTACTTCCAGGATTGACCTGAGTATTTTACCTCTTTTGCTGTTCTCAACATGTCTGTAATGAAACTGCAATCCCTACTTTTGAAAACTGTTTTCAAACCATGTGAAAAACGCGCTTGTCTTACACTTTTGGGACCTAGAATTAGTTGGTAATTTTAAAAGTTGCTAGAAGTGGGAAACCATAAAGAAATGCCATATGTATGTCATAAACATTTTATGAAATTTATAACATATAGTTTATATATTTATATATAATTTATTTTTATTTACTAATAAAGTGATTTATTTTTAGACAATTTATTGTCAATAATTTCATGTAATAACAATGTAACTCTTACCTTTTATTTATTTTTAAAGTTGACAGTGGACTAGGGTTGTTATTTTCACATAAGCTACGTTCATCACGCAATGACAACTCTCATTTACGGTTTTGGTTTCCTCATAAAAGACTTGTGATAAGATCTGAGTACAGAATTATACTAGAGTATGATTTATAATTGTCTTTTATTTAAAAATAAACTTGTATAATTGCCCACAGAACCTTTAATTTTTTATTGACTTGTTTTTCTTGAGCCTTCTCCAAAGGACTGCATGTAGTTTTTGTGGAAATGACAGCTCTTGCCTTTTGAATTTTTATTTCATTAGTTTATATAATATTTAAAGTTTATAATTATAAGTAAAACTGGCATAAACCGGTTTGGGAATAGAAACAACTCATTCTTGGCAGCGTCCAACTCAACAACTAGGAACAGAGTGTTCCAAATTTACCTGAGAGTAACCTACCAGCCATGAACCTTCAGCTTGCCACAGGCAACAGTCATTATGCATTATGGAAGGAATGAAGAGACTGTTTATCCAGAAAGTTAGTTAAGGGGAGGTGGGTTGAGAGAGCCTCTATAGTGCTTTAAAAGAAGCCATATTCTGCTTTATTGTCCCTTAAATAGACTCTTGCTGATTAGACCATACAGTCTCTGCATATGCTTCCGATACAGGCATTGTTTGTTGACTTCTAATTGTAGTTGATTCCATTAGGAGAGAGTAATGGTGGGATTTTGCAGGCATGATGGCAGATCAATACAGACAGATAAGGGGAAAGAGATCATTTTTGTAAGTGTCCCTCAGTTACATAATATGGGTAATTTCCCAGTCCATGTGAAACAGGACATTTCAAACTTTTCCACCCAGGCGTCCTTACTGGAATAGCTGAGTGAACACACACTTCTGAAGGGTCAGAAGCAAACACCAAAGCAGCCTACTGCAAGCCTTGAGTCTATATTACATATTCATTCTACTTCTGAATTCTACTGCATAATATATCTATGGTGACCTTAACATAAAATGCTTTAAATTACAACCGTGAAATTCCGCAAATCTGCCGATAAATACAATTCTCAAAAAGGAGTATTATGTCACATAGTGCTACATGCTATTAAGAACAAAGCAGTGAAAGAGATGGAGAAGGATGGTGAGTACTATTTGAGAAATATCAGGAAGGGGTGGAAATGAGCAGAGATTTGAAATGAAAGAAGGTTGCAAGCCATGAGGTATCTGGAGGACCCACATTCAAGGCATGGGAGCAACAGTCACAAAGGCCCCATCGCTAGTAGGAATGTGTTTCATGTCTTTGAGAAACAGTATATGGAAGAGAAGCATGGGGGTTGTGGGGACATAATGACTGACAGATGGCCAGAGGCCAGTTTATGGGGGCTTCTGGCCAAGGTGAGAGGTTTGGAATTTTCTGAATGAAAAGTAAAGTCTTTAGAGGGCTTTTGGCCAGGGAGAAATGTGAATGACTTATACTTAAAAGAGTCACTGTATTAGGCCTTTCCTGTATTGCTATAAAGAAATACCTGAGACTGAGTAATTTATAAGAAAAGTAGTTTAATTGGCTCATGGTTCTGCAAACCGTACAGGAAACACAGTGCCGGTATCGGCTTCTGGGGAGGCCTCAGGAAGCTTTTACTAAGGTGGAAGGTGAAGCAGAAGTGGGCAGTTCACATGGTGAAAAGCAGGAGCAAGAGATGGGGGGTAGGCGCTGCATACTTTTAAACAACCAGATTTCACGAGAACTCACTCACTGTTGTGAGGACAGCACTGAGCCATGAAGCAACCACTCCCATGATCCAATCACCTCCCACCAGGCCCCACCTCCAACACTGGGGGTTGCAATTAAACATGAGATTTGGGCAGTGACAAATATTCACTCTATCCATCACTCTGGCTTTTATGTAACAAAAAGCCGGAGACAGGAATAGAAGGAGGGACACCAGTTAGGAAGCTCTTGTGATCAAGCCACTTACGATGGAGTTTGGACTAGGGTTGCAAAGGTTGAAGGTAGGGAGAGTTGGTTTGATGCAGGGTATATTTTGAAGGCACAGTGGTCAGGATTTGCAAACAGATTGAATGGTGGCATAGAAATAAATAAATAAGGACTATCCCCCAAATTTCAGTCTCGAGCCACTGGATGAATGGAAGTGCCCTTTCCTGTGACTGGGAAAACTATAGGAGAATAAGATTTAGGAAGAAGATCGAATGCTCAGGTTTAGTCATATTACCTTTGAGATGCCTATTAGACAACCACATGAGAAGATGAGCAGGAAATGGATATGTAAGTCAAGTATTTAGGAGGGAGAGGGGCTGAGATTGACATTTATAAAATATCAGTATAAAGATGGCATCTGAAGCCATTGGACTGGATGAAATCACTAGGGAGCAAGTATACAGAGATATAAAGGCCTGGGTCTTGAGCCTGAGGACACTTACAATTTAAGAATATGGGTAGATGACAGGGAAATGAGAAGCCAGCAAAGGAGAAGAAAATGGAAATCCAGGGATTTAAAGGGGGTACCAAGAGAGTTATAGCCAAAAGCCACAAGAAGAAAGTATTTGAGAAGTTTAGAGAGAGCAGCTGTATTGAATGCTTCTGATAGATCAAATACTATGAGAACTAAGAATTTATCAGCCTTAGTATTGTGGCCATCACTGAAGATAGCCATTTTTGTGCAATTCTGGGGAAAAGTCCTAATGGACTGAGGGTAAGAGTCAGTGAAAGAGAAGATGTAGAGATGACTCTTTGGTGCAGTTTTGCCATAAGAGGAGCATAGAAATTGAGCAATGGGGTCAAGGGAGTTTCTTATTAGTTTAAAGCAGGAGATGTTGCCGCATTGTTCGAATGCAGGTAGGAATGATGTAGCAGCAAAGGAAAATTTATCTAATGCAGGAGAGAGGAGTAAAACAATAGCTAGAGTGAAGTTCTTGAGTGGGTGAGAGGGAATGCAATCCAGTGCCCAAGTGGATGGGGTTTATCTTAGATTGGAGCCCTGGAAGATTTTGTGTTTGGGTTCAGTGGGAAACACAAAGAATCCACCACCACAGCTACTGCCCAAGATAAAGACACCAACATCTCTTAAATTTGGATTATTGCAGCATCTATTTCATGGTTATCTTCACACAGCCCTGTTCTGCTGCAACCCATAACCTGCACTCTTAAAATAAAAATAAAAGAGTGATATATAAGCTCAATTCCTAGAAGAAGACCTCATGGTTTTCTATTGCCCTTATGTTGAAGAACATACTCTTTAAAATGGCTTCAACAATGCTCAGTAAGAATATTTTAAATGGTGATGAAGGCTCAATACTTTTTCAATAACATATTCTTGAAAAAAAATGGGGGCAGCTAGCTTCTTTACTTATTTATTTCTAGTTTCCATCTGTTTTAAAATCATATATTTCAATGTGACCTAATTAATCCTTTAACAGTCAGCTTTCAACAACTTTGATCAGCTTCTTACTGTGATATAAAAAATTAGATCCTACTCCTAGAACTAAATCACTTATAGCCATTTCCTTGGTGAAATGTTTAATATTGTGGTGAATGGAGGAATAATACAATTCTTGAAAATGATCATGTTATCATGAGTGAAATGTATTTTTAATAACTTCAAGGCACAGCTACTTTCAACTTAGTCCTTTCTATTCCTTACAGATTATACTTCTACTATATAACAAAGAGTCTCTGACCCACAAAACATTAAAAGCTTTCTTCACAAAGGGTTGAGGAAATAACCAAATCCCCAAGCCAATGGCCAAATATAGTTTGAGGGTTGGAGCCAGATTGAGAATAATAAATTAATCTCTTTGTTGATGGCTACAAATGGAACCCTTGACTCGGTCTTCATAACTCTGTAGATAATTATAGTGATAATATTAAAATAAAAATAATCCTAATCCTCTTTTATTTGTAAATGTACCACACTACCTTTTCTCGGATGTGATGGTAGCATTGGAAAAATAAAGATATATGAGTGATTGTAGGATATAATAATGTCACAATATGAGGCAATTTCAATGAGGGTTGTAGTAACTCTAACTACATTGGAAACTTTGCACTATATATTAACACATCTGAAAAACTGGGTTAAAAGTTAAAATCCACCCAGATGTAACTCTTTTGATCCAACTTATTTGGGCAATGCAAACAAAGGCAGATATTTTGACTTAAATGCTGTGAGAGTTAGCATTAACCGTCATATTATCTTCACCAAGAAATCTAGTCCAATGACGAGACTGGTATCAGTCATCTATGATTCTGAAAGATCCTTGAGTTTTTTCCTCACTCTTTGGTTTCATATGATAATGCAGAATAGAGAAGGAGAAAAGCTGATGGAAGAGAAACAAGTACCCTGGCACTGAGCACAGAAACAGAAACCCTGGCACTTTAGCAATTAGAAAAGAGTAACAGTGTCATAGAAATCGCTTTTCAGTTGACCTTATGCAAGCCTTTCACTTAACACAGGGAGGTCACACAGCAAATTGCTAGAATACTATTAATAGAACCCAGGTCTTCTGTTCTCTGGTCCAGTATTCTTACTCCAGTAGTCTCGCTTAAAAATTGGGAGACTAAACATTTACAAAAATCTAGTCTTCTAACTTTTCTAAAAGAAGGAAGAAGGTGGGAGAGAAGGAGAAAGAAGGGGAGAAGGGGAAGGAGGAAGAAAGAAAAAGAAAAGATCTGAGTTTATACTCCCATGTTACAATAGTGGGTAAAGGGTTAAAATTCTTCCTCTCTATGGACAACTTTATCTTGGGTTAACTTTCTGGCTTTGTTACCCTGGAAACCTGGTAAGGTGAAATGTCAGCCACATAAGCAGGCTATGTTGTTATGATAAGAATGACCCGGGATTGGTAAGCTGAATCTGGCTGGAAGGACTGCAAATGAACACATCTGATGAGAAGTTATTGGGTTGGGCTTCCCTGAGTGTGGTGACACATAGTGAGGAGGCTTGACCCTCCTCCTGGGGATTTTGGAAGCTGTGCCTATAGGAACCTTACAAGAGATCTTGGTTCCTATTTAAGACATAGACCTTCTAAATCAGGATACTCTACACTTAGCTACAGAAGTTTAACTTCTTTGCTCTTGAAATAACACTTGGGAAAAGAGAAAATTAAAAAAAAAAAAGTCCCTAGATTGCTATTTGGACTGTTCCAGGGACTTCCATTGAAGACCAAGGCCTGGCACTGCTCTGTCGGCATACACTGTGTTCTGTCTCTAAGTGAATCAGATGTCAAGTGTAACCCATGGAAATCAAGTCAGTTTGATTGTCTAGTTGAGGCTAAGAGCACCCCCTTGGGGGCACTGTAGCAACAATGCCCTGCCCCTTATTGATGAGATGTGTACTCTCTACTTCCTCAGGGTCTTCCCATCCCCTATTATCTTACATCTGGCTCACTCCAATTCAACTGCAGTGTAGTCCTTGAAAATTTAAAAGCCCTGTTCTAAATTCCAGGTAGGGTAAGTTATTTCTACAGTAACTTGACAAGGAACCTATCAAGACAGGCAATAAACCCCTCAATATTTATGAGCTTTAGAGGTACAAAAATCATTCACCAACAGTGATTCCCACTTTGTCTTTTTTTTTTTTTTTGATAAAAGCAAAAAACTTGCCATTCTGACCTAGTGGGCTTCCAATTTTCTCTTTCCTGCCCTCAGTTTTTATCTGCATCTAAGGTATATTAACAAACAATCCAGCCAGAATCTTAAAGGCACTTGTGATTTACTTCAGAGAACTCTTTTTTAAAGCAATTTCTTGGAAAATGGATTTTGAAAACACCTTTAGCTATTATATCATACTGCAATTCCTTTGTAGATTTGGAAAAAATAATGTTTTCAAAATAAGTGGGCTCTATTTCCAAGGATTTGACATAACAATTAGGACTGTATCTCTTAAATAAAAATTGAAGGTGTATGTCAAGATATTTTTTTAAACTGGTTACAGGCTGTCACCAAGCTAGAGGAAGGAGGCCATTAGCACGACATTCATCATTCAGTATTTCCGGGAACTTCATTTGAGAGAATAATCTGCTTGCTTTAGTTTTCATGAACCCCCTATGAGTTACAGATGCCAGATGTCTTTTCTCTGGCTGTCTCTCTGATGACAGGCCTAGTGGCACATAAAAGCAAAAACGGTCGGTGTTGGGGAGGAAACTCACAGCTTACGGCAGGACAGTCCATTATTAATGGAGAAAGTCATAGAGTAGTTAATGTACGGATGTCAGACTTTCCAACTTTCATACAGTCCCCTTGGGAAGTGGTGCTGACAGATGTGTTGAAGGCAGAACTGCAAGCAGAGCAGATAGTCAGCAGGGGATCATTAGTTTGCTTCAAGAGCTGGGGCTCCTGGGTGATTAAGAGGTAACAGCTTACAAGAGCCATGCATAAATTACACATCCCAGGGTCAACACCCAAAATGCTTCTTAATTTTTTTTTTTTTTTTTTTAACAAGCCATAGGGTCTGAATGGCAAATATATTCTACGAGTCTGTCAACAGAAACTCTTAAAACTTTAATATTTCTCTAATCTATGCTCTATAAAAGCAAATTGATTCTACAATTAATTTATCCTGGAATGTTTCCCAGCTTCTATTGGAATAGGAATATGGTAGACTACATGTGAAAGGGTGACCAGAAGAGCCTTTGGTCTTACTCAATAACTCACTTTAAAGATAGCTGTATACAGTAAAGATGAGAGTTTTTAAAGCTAGGATTACGGAGGATTAATTTTAGTCTTACCCAGTTTTATCTTTTAATGGGTGCCTTCATTCTCATTCTTTAAATTTCAGTATAGCCACATGAAAGCTTATGTACTTTAAGCTTTATGGATCTACTTTGATATTCAAACCAGAGAGGTCACATGTGGTACTTAACAGTGGGACACCTTCCATGTGGTTTCTTGAATGAAACTGCTCATGGTCACAAAACTGACAGAACAGCATTCTCTGTCTTCCTGTAACACACTTAGTCCTGAACCTCTGCATTTAATTCAGACTCGATTCTTAATTGTTTATGAGCTATCTGGAATGCTAGCACATGATGAGATGACTTATAATAATTGCATTTTTCCTGTTAAAGATTGCTGCTGGGTACATGGGACTTTGTTGAAAATAAAAGGAGAAAGTCTACCAGTGGGAAGCAAATTTGGTATGGTATCTGCTACCAACTAAAACATGACCTATTTCAGATCACAGCCACTTGCCGGCTGTGGAACACTGACT
The DNA here is from genome assembly GCF_043159975.1 of Macaca nemestrina. Classification (NCBI taxonomy): domain Eukaryota; kingdom Metazoa; phylum Chordata; class Mammalia; order Primates; family Cercopithecidae; genus Macaca; species Macaca nemestrina. Next base: position 141,592,330 of record NC_092126.1, on the reverse strand, counting down.
CTCCATCTTCCCTCTACATTTCACTGGCTGGTTTTTAGTGACAAACAGCATATTTTCCCAGTTGAGATAAGTATGGAAATGAAAATAGAAGCTGTGTCAACTTGAATTTAAAGTTTTGTAACCTGAAAATGAACTAGCCCTCTTAGCATAATGCACTCCCCCTCAAGCAATTTTCTTAACTAGGCTACAGTGCCATTTGGGAACGGGGGTGTTTATATGTATATTTTCTCATTCCCTGCAGAAAGCCAAGTAGTCAGAGCATCGCTGTGTGCAGATTTAATGCACATCACTGCACACTTGCCCCAGTAACACCGTGAGGGCCTGCCACTGGAGATTCAGAACAGCTCCAGGCAGGAGGAAAGCGGATTACTGCCAATCCAGGCATTTTTAGTGATACCCGTCTCTCCAGGCAGGAAAGCAAGGACAGCTATTTTAACTTGAGTATCTGGAATGATTTTCAAATGAAAAAAGAAGTAATAAAAGAACTATATGGTTTGCAGGAGACCTCCACATAATGCAAACATCTTCCTCCCCAAAAGGCCAGTACAAAAAATGCCTTTTTTGGAAAAAGAGGTAATTAACAACAGAGAACCATGTAAGATCTGAACTGGAAGCCACCTTAGAAATCACTAAATTCAACCATAGAAACCATTCTTTTAACATTTTTGTTACATATATTTTCTAACATATTACGAATAACAAAAGTAGAAATCATGGTATAATGAACCTTCATGTATCATCACCCAATAATTAAAAACCTTGTTTCATTCTTATTTGTCTCTACATCCTCTGTTAAATATAATATTGGCTGTCATTAAGCAGATCATAGAAGTATCTTTTTTATTATTATACTTTAAGTTTTGGGATACATGTGCAGAACATGCAGGTTTGTTACATAGAGTGTACATGTGCCATGGTGGTGTGCTGCACCCATCAACCCATCATCTACATTAGGTATTTCTCCTAATGCTATCCCTCCCCCAGGCCCCACCCTAGAAGTATCTTTTTACCCTTCATTATGTTTTTATTTTTTAATTTTGTTTTTGTATTTTTAATCTGTAATATGGTATATTTTGAGCAAATACTTATTTTGGCTTACTTTGAGTTACCTGTACTTTTAAAACTTCTATCTCATTTTATATACATATCCTAAAGTGTTTATTCATGAATTGTTGAGTAATGCCATAGTTACTTAATATCTCAGGTATTTTTCTCATCCATAAAAGGGGAATACATAATACCTATATCAGGTTTTTGTAAGGGGTAAATGAGTTAATATATGTAAAGCTTTTAAAATAGTGCCTACATGTATTACTCACTCTATAAGTGTTACCAACATTCATAAATAAGAGAGAGGCATTCCCTTTTTGCTGTCTTTGTCAAGTTGTAGTGCCAGGATTATTCTCATTTCATAAAATAAACTGGTAGCTTTTCATCTTGTCTTTGCTGTGCCACAAATTATGTGGCAAGAGAATTACATTGAAACTTTAAAATATTTTCTTTATAAAATGTATAGACCAGAGAACTTGGAGAAAGTAATTCTTGACAACTTTCGATTCCTTCCATAATAATTGGTATGTTCATATCTTCTACATTTTCTTGGTTCAATTTTGTTATTTATATATTCTTAATAGATTATTCATTTCATCTGGATGTTTAAATGATCAAAGAGTTGTATGTAGTTTTTTAAATGATTTTAAATCTTTTATACAAAATTATGTGCTCTTTTTCATTTATCATTTTGCATATTTGTATTTCTCTAATTTGTTCTTGATTAGATTTGGAGAGAAATATTGCATATTTTTTTTCCATCTCTCTCAAAGCTCCTCTTGGATGTCTCTCTATATGCTGTTTTCTAATTCACTAATTTTGAGTTTTATCTTCTTTCTTTCCATTTCCCTTAGGTTTGTGGCATGTTCCTTTGAATTCCATGAGGTGAATACTTAAGGTACTGATTTTGATTTCCAGGATTCCTCACATAACAAATTTAAGGTTATTAATTTGTTTCAGGGTATACTTTTCATAAATTGTACAAGCAAATATATGTTTGTTCTCATTTTTTTCACTTTAGAAAAATATATTAATATGGGTTTTATCTTTTCTTTGACCCAGTAGATATCAGAAATGTGATTTGAAATTTGCATGGGTTGATTTTTTTAAAATTTGTGGTGTTGTATAAAACTACCTATAACTAATTTCTTATTTACTTGCATTATGGCGGAAAATAAGGCCTGGCCTATATAATTTCAATTTTGTTTAAATTTTTTTTGGTTGAACATGTAAATAATTGAAATAGGAATTATGGAAGTGCTTAGAAAGAAAATACATAAATATGTATGTTTACATTAAGAAAGGCCAATCATTATTACATTATTCAAATTCTTTATATCCTTATTTTTATTTACTTGACTTATCAAGTTAGATAACAAATATGCATTAGTAATTTTTCTTTGTATTCCCAAACTTTTAGCTTTATATATTATGACTATGTTTCATGGTGTTTAAAATAATGTAAATGGAATGTCTTCATTGTGGTTTGTGTATTTTAATAATAAAAATTGCCTTTATTGGCTGGGCGCGGTGCCTCACGCCTGTAATCCCAGCATTTTGGGAGACCGAGACGGGCGGATCACGAGGTCAGGAGATGGAGACTATCCTGGCTAACACGGTGAAACCCTTCCCCTACTAAAAATACAAAAAAAATAGCTGGGCATGGTGGCAGGTGGTGCCTGTAGTCCCAGTTACTTGGGAGGCTGAGGCAGGAGAATGGCATGAACCCGGGAGGCGGAGCTTGTAGTGAGAGGAGATCGTGCCACTGCACTCCAGCCTGGGTGACAGAGCGACACTCCGTCTCAAAAAAAAAAAAAAAAAAAAAAAAAATTGCCTTTATCTAATTTAATGCTTTTGTATTTGAATAATGCTTGGTCTAAAACTAATAATTCTGCCCTCATTTATTTTTCTTTTTAAAATCTGTTTTGTTAGTAGGCTAGGTATTTTGTGTCGTTGTATTTTGTTTAGATCGTAAAGATTTTTAACTCAATCTGAGGCTCTTATGTTTAAAGTAAGTTGCATTTCTTTATATTTCATGATAAGCTATATACACTCATATGTCATATTTCTATACTTCATATATGCTTTTTTGCTCATCTTTAGAGTCTCTGGTTAAACAGATTACAGCTTCTTTGTTGTTGTTGTAGTTTGTTTGTTTGTTTGTTTGTTTTCTGAGATGGAGTCTCACTATGTTGACCATGCTGGAGTACAGTGGCGTGATCCTGGCTCACTGCAAACTTCGCATTCTGGGTTCAAGCAATTCTCCTGCCTCAAGCATCCCAAGTAGCTGGGATTACAGGCATGCACTACCATGCCCAGCTAACTTTTTAAAATCTTTAGTAGAGATGGGGTTTCACCATGTTGGCCCGCTGGTTTGAAACTCCTGACCTCAAGTGATCTGCCTGCCTCGGCATCCCAAAGTGCTGGGATTACAGGCGTGAGCCACCATGCCTGGCCACAACTTCTTTGATTTTATTGTCTCTAGCAACTTAGATGGTACATATCCCATTTTTATTTATTAGATCTATGTTTTATTTATTTTTAAAGCAAATTTTGTGATATGTTTTTAATTATTATTTTGTATTTATCTTTTTTTGAGACGAAGTCTCACTCTGTTGCCCAGGCTGGAGTGCAGTGGTGATCTCAGCTCACAGCAACCTTCGCTTCCCGTGATCAAGTGATTGTCCTGCCTCAGCCTCCCGAATAGCTGGGACTACAGGTGCCCACCACCATGCCCAGCTAATTTTTTGTATTTTTCTTTTTAGTAAGATGGGGTTTCACTGTGTTAGCCAGGATGGTCTCGATTTCCTGACCTCAAGTGATCTGCCCGCCTCAGCCTCCCAAAGTGTTGAGATTATAGGTGTGAGCCACCTTGCCCAGCCCAATTATTTATATTTAGCAAATTTATGTGTCATACATAAATACAAGAGAATATATGGGCTACTACGAGCACAGGTCCTATGCTGAAACCAAGTAAAGTTATGTCATTGGAAACATTTTTAAAAAATTTTCCAAATCCTGTGACTATATCTCTGGAACTGTGTATAGCACCATGTATAAAACACCAAGTGTTTTCCTGGCAGCTCCCAGTAAACATCCTTTCTTCTTTAATTTTTAAAATAAAAAATACCATAATATTTTTTACTCCCTCTCAAACATGAGAAAGTACAATATGTTTTTACTAGTAAAAGGATGATGAACTCACATGGAATGGTAAGTATGTGATGATATTAAACAATAAAATAATATGTATACACTGATGATCTATCTTTACCAATTACATTGATTACATATGGATTGGAACTTTACTATCTAATTTTTGTATTTATGAAGCTTTCTGATTATTATACTGATTATTCATTTTATGTTCTTTATAAAAACTTATGTAGTTAGTCACGCTTATCACTAATTCAATTTTCTACAGTGTTCATTTGGCTTTTTACTGAGTCTGCATTGCCGATTTTAATATTGCCATTTCTCATCATTGCCAGTTCCCTTCAAACTTCAATCTGCATTGGCAGCAGCTCTCTTTTAACATTGGCATCTTTGTTTCATAGAATCCATGTTTTCTTGTACTTGACGGAAAGCACAATGGAGATGCATCCATTAATTTTCTTAAGGCATTCCTTCCACACGCATTTTCACTCTGTTTTGTTTTGCTTTGCCTCCCTAGGCAATGTCTGACATTTCCCCTCCTTCCTGATCACTAAATATTTTTTTTTTATCACTAAGTATTTTCTCAAGTCATCATGATAGTGTAGATTTTTTATTTTATTATTTATTTATATAGTGTAGATACTTTATTTTTTATTTAACTCTATGACTCTAACACATTGGTTGTAATTCTATCCAAGCCTTGGTTTCACTAGCTAAGAATGGGTGCATCCCTCTATTTCTATAAATTGACTGCATGGGGCTCCCAGAATCTCAATTTTTAAAACTTAAGTTTAAGGCAATTTGATAACCATTTTCTATTTCCAACTTACTGGTGTCTGGCTATCATTGATTTCATAAAATTTTGAGGAACAAAAATGGAGCTTTCTATTGCTTCAGTCACCACTTTCACAGTAAACTACACCACCTTTCCCCATATCCATACCCATGTGCCATGTTGGCTCCTTTTGACAACCTCCCCACTCTAGACTTATATACGGCTGTTCTGTCTATAATACTCCTCCTTTCCTTCTACTCTCTTGTCCTTCAGATCTAAGCCTCAGAACCAGTACTTCAAGGAAGCCTTCTCTGACTCCCCAGTCCACATCATGTCCTTCTATTTTACATGGTCACTGAACCCTGTTTCCCTTTCCCTTACCCCCACCTCACAACCAAAACCACACATCTCAGTATGATTTCATTACCTTGCTCCTCCCCAGCAGACCTGTAGGCTACATGGCAGGAGAAAATATTTTGTTTTTGCTCACTCCTATATCTTCCCTGTCTATAACAAGGCCTGGTATCTGAAAGGTTCTGCCAAAATCTCATATTTTTACTTTTTAAAAGAAATCTTATTCCTTTAACCTTGAAATCCTAATTTACATAATCCATTAGAACCCAATCATAAATCTCATTCATCACAACTGTGTCCATTGAAGTAAACTGGAGTTTAGAAGGAGTGCTGGCTTGCAGAGACAGTGAACAAATTCCCAAGGTAGCAAGAGAGGAAGGTACATGAATGTCTTTCTTATATTTGGGTACTAATTTTAGAGAGATGTCATAGCTAACTCATTTTGCAGTAAGTGGAAAAGGAAGAAATATAATCCTTAAATCAGCCACCTTTTGTTTTTAAAAGCCCTTTTATCTTTCCAAAAAGCAAACTCTGGTCTGTGTGAAATGATAAGAACTGGGCTTCAAACACTTAAAACTGAAGCATCTTGGCATTTCCCAGGTGTTCCCTAGTATATGTGCTGATTTGAGGGAATGTGAGGAAGTGTACATTCCACACTACTTCACAAAGTAGAGATTCTTTGGATATTTCTGAAATGCTACGTTATCAACTGCAACTGTCATTCCAGCTGTGCCTGCCATATGGATTTATGAAGTCCTGTGGAGTGTTTTTATGACACAATTCCTTTCCAGGGGTTAATTGTGACAGTGAAGATTGTGATAATGTGTTAACCTGCACCAGATGATGGGAGAAAAAGAGGGTGTGTTTCGGCTGGAGATGGGAAGAGCTCTCTTGGCTTGGTACAAAGTGGCTGCCCATTGTTTTGTTAGCAGCACCACCTACTTAAGATATCATGAACATTCTCTCAGCCTCTGAATAAAACATTAAACATTTCTTTGAGTTCATAATGCCGGCAGAGTTGGTCTCTCTGTAAAACTATTATGCTTCATTTGGAACTTTGTGTTTATTCTACATATCTGCAAATGTCAAAATCATTAGTGGATATGGAGAACTCCAATCAGCTTGATTGATTTGAAAAGTTTTTTATCCATATTGTTTGTCATTGATTAATATACAGCTACTCCAGTAAATCATTTCCTCTTAAATCAGTATTTTGATATTACATAGAATCAAAAGTTTTAATCCTACCCTCAGACAAAATGCCATGATTTATTCCTTGTGTGAAAGTGAACTTCACTTGCCTAAATGTATAGTTTTCTCTGGTCTTCAATTAGGCTTTTTCCAGTTATTTTGTTCCTAATGTCTGAAAACCAAACTGAGTATGTTAAAACATATATCAGAAAAATTAACAGCTTTTTATTTAAGCCTAAGACTCCTCGGTTCAAAGTTACCAACAGTGGTAAATATTCCATTTCTGAGCCTTCAATTTCTGAGCTCCTAACCAGGGTCTATTTCCAAATTTCCAGGACTCAGTCAGCATTTCCTCATTCTATGTACTGCATCATTATCCTGCTTAATTCAACGTAACATCATGATGCACTGACCTGACAAAATACCTATTAATTGCTAAAAATGTAGCCAAAGAACCACTCCTTCCTTTTTCAGCTGAAAAAATGAGGTTCACAGGGTATATTTCCAGCAGGCATTAAAACAAGAATGGTTCCCGTCTATCCTGCAGTGATTGTCCACTGGATTATTTATGAAACGCTCAGCCAGATTCATGTTGTTGAAAGATCAGTGTTGATCATTTGTTCTCTTCTGGCTAGTACATCCCTGGTAGCACTCTCCTGGACGTGTAATGTGTTTTTCACATCTCCAGACTCTTCATGTCTCAACCTATGTTCTAACACAATGTCGTCCTTCACTGCTTTCTGGGACAGGGCAACTCCAAAAGAAAAAGCTCTGCATGTGGTCCAGCTTTGTCAAATGATCACAGTTTGTAGATCATTTAGCTTTATGGATCCATTATCATTTTCCAAATGTTATTTCCTTTTGGCACTAATGTGTTTGACCCTTACTCTGACATCAACAGGCCTCCAGTTCTAAGGACCAAATCTGGAGATAATCTTTTTTATTTTTTGGATGTTTAAAAAGATAATAGAGATGCACTCAACTTGAATTTAAATCAGTATATCCACAAGTACATAGTGCCTATCATTAAAGTAAGCACAAACTAACTGTCAGGAGAGAAGCTAGATAATTAGGGCCATCATTAAGTTACTGGTTTCTGCCCAATAAAGCACGCACATGGAAACATTTGCACGAAAGCAAATGAGGAAAAAAGGAGACAGAAAAAGAATTTCCTGAAATTTATTTCTGCTATTTTTTAGCCAAATTGTTATTTTTTCTTAACAATAAGATATTTAATTAACTGGTATTTATTAAGTAGCTAAGTCTATTTCTAAGTGCTATGGGCAGGAACTTTCTATAGCTGTAAAAACAGCGTAAGCATCTCTCTTACTAGAACTAAAAAAACAATTAAAGTGGAAGTATATAGCTACTAGTCCTGGGAAACTCTTCTCAAAAAACCAGACCACCAATTCTGTATAAGGTTACTTTAAGAAACTGGAGGCTCAGCTTTATAAAGTCTATAATTTTTCTATGACCAGGAAATGTTTGTTACTTATATAAACTTATTTTTTTCTATTCATAAGTATATAGTTGTTGACATCTAGGCATTCAAAAGTATAGTCATGAAACATTCAAGTTTTTTAAAAAGAGTTGACAGGAAAATTCAAAGGCAAAAAGTATGTTAGTAGCATCACAGAATATACTTCACCAATTTCAGAGATAACTGACTTCAAAAATATCCACCTCACTTCTTCTTGTCATATCTGATAGGGGAGAAGCAAGTCACTCCTGTAGACATGCCAGGCCCCAATTCCTCCCTTTTGCTTCTTTTGCTGATTCTTTCTTTGAGCTAAATGATCTCATGGATGAGAGAAGTAGAGCCTGCCTTTGGTGTAGTGAGGTCAAGTACTCCCTCCCAGTGCCTATCCTTCTAAACACAAAACACTCCACCCAGGCCATTTGGGTCAGATAGTTTATCACAAATTGTCCCTGATCAATGTGGCTCTCTTTTGCTGCTCAATGGGTGAAAGAGGAGGCTTAATGAATGCAGAAAGTCATCACTTTATAAACTGTTTCACATTATTCTATGCTGATTACATCACTAATGTGCTGTAACCCCCTCTGATTGGCAAAGTGGAAAGAGAAAAAAGGGAGGAACTGGCCGATTATATTTCAGATAAAGGAGTCCAAGTTCATATCTTTCAAAGGAACACAGTAGAGTCAAGAAGCACCAAACAAGATCGACTTAAGAATATTTAATTCCTAGATGGGCACGGTGGCTCATGCCTGTACTCCCAGCACTTTGGGAGGCTGAGGTAGGAAGATCGCTTGGGGCCAGGAGTTTGAAACCAACTTGGGTAACAAAACAAGACCCCATCTCTAACAAAAGATAAAATAATTAGCCTGGTATGGTGGCTCATGCCTGTAGTACTGGCTACTCAAGAGGTTGAGGTGGGAGGATTGCTTGAGCCCAGTTTCAGGCTGTAATGACCCATGATCGCACCATTGCACTCCAGACTAGGTGATAGAGACCCTGTCACAAGAAAAACAAACAGAAGAACATTTAATTCCTGATTTTTAAAAAAAGATATCTAGTAGTCGATGATGTTGATTAGCCTATCACTAACTAAATGTTAACCTTTCCCCTCTGAATTGAGATAGATGGCTACTAAAGTGAATATATAAAGTTCCTCCGTTAAGAAATGGAAATCACAATGCATGTTTCATAGAAATTATGTTATAAAAGGTGGTTTAAACCAAGTTTGGCTGACCTCAACATTCTTGAAAAATGGCATAGTAGCAGTATTGCAATGCCACTCCCAGCCGACATTTTAAACATCATGTTGTAAGTTCCAAGACCAGATGACGAGAACCCACATTTTGCCTTATTACAAGACCTTTTTTGAATCACTGATCTGATTGTGTTAACCTACTGGACACCTGTGGTTTTTAATTTACTTGCAGGTGATAAGGCATCTCTTAGGGAAGTCACTTCTCAGGTGACATGAAATTGGTATCAAAGAGCAGCTATCTCAGTGGTGGTCAAGAAACAAAGACTCAGGACCCTAAGATCATTAGCTATCATTTGTTATTTGTGTTTTTAAAACTAGGACTATATTTGGGCACTTCTCTCATTACACACACACACACACACACACACACACACACACACACACAGAGAATGAGATGACTCAAGTGAAATGCTGGGCCTTTCCTTGTTCCCATATGTACCTTCAATCATGTTCCCAATATGACCAGAAAAGGTGATCAACACTTAGAGCAATGTTCTTATAGCTTTTTTATGACAATTAAGTGATTGTTAATTTTGTAACCATTTAAAAATCTCACATTTTGCTTTTTTAAGCTGCCACATAAAAATATGTTTAAGACAACATTCTTTAGTCTATTAAAAATATTCTCAGCATTATTTCAGCAGTATTTTTAAAGTTCTGGATCCTCCTAAGTCTACCTAGTGCCTTGTTTTTTCTAAGGAAATGAAGTCCAGGCATATACTGTACACGCTAAATAGAAAATGCAAATATAAACAATCACACAGGGTTTGGCTTATGAGAAGACGATTGGTAGAGTTTACCTTAACTGTAAAGTCTTTAAGAGCAATTCTCAAATGTTACAAGAATGGGATAAAGCCACAATGCCAGAGCATAACCAATTTATGTTAATAATAGATGTAAATTCCATACAAATCTCTTGGGAGATATATCTGAAAAGTATTTGCCTACATAAAAGTTGTTATATGAATGTAAATCAACAATCACATATATCCAAAGATGAGCAGTTCTCTGATTTAACTTTGACTTCAAGCTTAAGCAAATGAAAATAATCAAACCAAACCTAATTAATAAAATCAGGGCTGTCTGGAAGTTTTAACTGTGCAAATTGCTGCCACATTTGTTATGTCTTTTAATCCTCATAACAGATTTGAAAAGTTTACAGGACAAAGATGAATTCCATTTGGTTGGCATTATAGTAGTATGTGAGGATTTAAAAGTGATGCTAGGAACCCAGATATGGGGAAGGAGAGGGAGCCTGAAAAAGGTAATGAGAGAAATTAGAGGGAGTAAGCGGGAAGTACAGGGACTGCTTCCTGAGGAAAGTGACCAGTCGTCCAAAGCACAGTTGACAAACCTAGGACCCAGCCAGGTGAATGTCAACAGCCAAGGAGGTCTGATATGATGGGTGGGGCCAATAACTAGACTTCCTAGACTTAAGCAATACTTAGAATGCAAAGAATACCATATTATGGTTGGAGATTTGCAGTGGGGTTAAATGGGATTTCATGCACCTTTGGGTAAGAAATGAAGACAATAGTTAAGCTAAATGTCTGGACTAAGAAGGTACCTGAAAATCTAAAATTATATAAAACTGGTAAACCTAGGAGCCAGTTGGGGGAAGAAGATGAGAATAAGGCATTGAATGTGGAGTTAGGCAGAGTTGGCAACTTGACTTGAATGTGGATGTCTTGAAGATTATTCTGGGCATAGAGGATGCTAAATTCTAGCACAGTAAGATTAGTCCTGGCTCAATGACCTGTCAGCATAGTTTGGACTAAGTAAGAAACTGGGTGAGTCTAACTCTGAAGGTGATATCTTGATACCGAAAGCAGAGTAAGTGTGGGAAGACAGAAACAAGTCAAATGAGGAAATAGGGCTCAGAGAAGTTACATAATTGGCCCAAGACCACATAGCAAGTTGATGGGAGAGCTAGGACTAGAACACGGGTGTCCTACTTTCACACTTTTATCTCTGTCCTACAGTAAATACAACATGGTCCAGCTGAAATAACCATGCTGTGGAAAGGCATGCTTGCTTCTTTTAAGGGCTGTGATTATAATCTGTGTGGGTATGTCCATGTAAAATTACATTTATGGAACCTTGGAGAGGTTTGCATATAGAGACGTTTTGCTGGGATAAGTCCTACTTGATTTTGTAATGCAGGGACACAAGTTTTCCACCCTGGCTGCATATTAAAATTACCTGGATGATGCCAGAGGATCCCCTGCCATCAAGAAACTCAGATTTAATTGACCTGGTGTGTGGGCCAAAGAACTAGTCACATAGAAAGTACAGTGCGTGTTTCCACTCTTTTCTGCTATGTATAAATAAAAGGGCACATTCTAGGCAACAATAACTTGTTCCTGCCAGTGATTAGAGTGTGCTCTCACATAATCTCTTTGTTTCTATTTCCTTATCTATGAAACACATGTCCTTACTTCTTATGGGATTATTGTGAGGATTCAGCGATAATATAATGTAAATTAAAGCATTATAAACACCATAAAGGACTCTACAGATGTTCTGTTCTAAGGTCCCTGGGTCTGATGCCCTGTGGATAGGATCCAACTGTAGGGGGGATGTGTTCTGCGTAAAAGCAATCTAAAGATGAAAATTCTAGCTAGTTTCTCCAAAACCCATAACAATGACAATAATCTTAGAATCAGAGTCAGGTGGTTTTCTTTTTCAAATATACTCTGGAAAGCCATACATTCACCGATAATAATGTAGGAAAGTTGGATGAATAGAAAAGCTACTTCTGGGTTTTGTCTGCTTGTTTGCTTTTAAGACAGGATCTCATTCTGTTGCCCAGTCTGGAGAGCAGTGGTGTGATCATAGCTCACTGCAGACTTGAACTCCTAGGCTCAAGGAATCCTCCCACCTCATCCTCTCAAATAGCTAGGACTAGAAGTACACACCACCTCACCTGGCTAAGTTTTAAAATTATTTTTTTAGGCTGGGTGCGATGGCTCACACCTGTAATCCCAGCATTTTGGGAGGCTGAAGCGGGTGGATCCTGAGGTCAGGAGTTTGAGACCAGCCTGGGCAACGTGGCAAAACCCTGTCTCTACTAAAAATACAAAAATTAGCTGGGCATGGTGGCATGTGCCTGTAGTCCCAGCTACTTGGTAGGCTGAGGTGGGAGAATGTTTGAACTGGGAGGCAGAGGTTGCAGTGAGCTGAGATCACGCCACTGCACTCTAGACTGGGTGGCAGAGCGAGACTCTGTCCCAAATAAAATAAAATAAATTATTTCTTAGAGACAGTCGTGTTGCCAGGTTGATCTCCAACTCTTGGGCTCAAGTGATCCTCCTACCTTGGCCTCACAAAATGCTAGAATTACAGGCAGGAGGCACTGCACCTGACCAGAATGCTACTTCTGAGTATGAGTATCTAGGAAAAGTCAGCCTTTTCTTAGTTTTTCATTTCCTTTATGAACAAAAACATATAAAGTCAAAGATAAAGCCTAAGGTAACTATATTTTATTTTGAATTATTTTAAATTGGCCGGTGCAGTGGCTCACACCCGTAATCCCAGCACTTTGGGAGGCCGAGATCACTTGAAGTCAGGAGTTTGAGATCAGCCTGGCTAACATGGTGAAATCTCATCTCTACTAAAAATACAAAAATTAGCCAGGTGTGGTGGTGCACTCCTGTAATCCCAGCTACTCGGGAGGCTGAGGTGGGAGAATCAGCTTGAACCCAGGAGGTAGAGGTTGCAGTGAGCCGCGATTGTGCCACTGCACTCCAGCCTTGTATGAGACTCTGTTTCAATAAATAAATAAATAAATGAATTATTTTAAATAAAAATTTCACATAAGGAATGCTCAGCCCTTCCGCTTGAGTGATATGGAAATCAAAGCACTCCATCTCAGCAGGGCTGGACCTGGGCTAGTTTTGTAGATGATCCAAGTGAATGGACCTTAAATCTGGTGCTGCCTCAGAGTGAGCAAGTCAGCTAGAGCTTTTTTTTTTGAGCTAGAGTCTCACTCTGTTGCCCAGGCTGGAGTGCAGTGGTACGATCTTGGCTCACTGCAACCTCCACCTCCTGGGTTCAAGCAATTCTCCTGTCTCAGCCTCCCAAGTTGCTGGGATTACAAGCGCGCACCAGCAGACTAATTTTTATATTTTTAGCAGAGACAGGGTTTCTCCATGTTGGCCAGGCTGATCTCTAACTCCTGGTCTCAAGTGATCCGCCTGCCTCGGCCCCCCAAAGTGCTGGGATTACAGGTGTGAGTCACCGTGCCTGGCCTGTTTTTTTTTGTTTTGTTTTTTGTTTTTTAACAGCCTTGACGACCCTACCCCAGATTTATGGAATCAGAATATCCTTGTGAACAGGTTGGATACCTATGGTTTTAACAATTTGCCCTCCAGATTCTCAAGCTGTTAACCCTCACTGGCCAGAGGTGGGGTGTGTGTGGGAACCACAGCTATGACTGACTCAGGGCATCTCAAACTTGAATGTGCATATGATCACTTGGAGATCTTATTAAAATGTAAGTTCCAATTCAGTAGGCTGTAGTGGGATCTTAGATTTTACCTTTTTATCAAATTTCCAGGTGAGGCCAATGCTGCTGGTACATGAACCACCCTTTGAGTAGCAAGCATCTTGGTGACATAAAAGGAAGGCATGAACAAAAACCTCTTTTGATGAACAGTTCGTGAGGATTTTATTGATGAATAAACTAGAAATTTTCATACATCGGAAGGAAGAATCTCAAAGTTCCTCTGTTCTATTCCTATTTAATGAGAGCTTGGTTAAAGGTCATGAATTCCTGGTGCCCAGTGACCCTGAAGTTGGCAGAAAGCAAAGTGGACATTCTGAACCTCAATAATCTCTGTTTCTAATAGAAAGGAGCACCAAGGATAGCCAGAGTCCATCAAAGTGATTTCTGTTTTTTGGTGTTTTCTTATATTTAATGGTAAAAATCTATGCAAAACCATCACATCTGAATTCATACATATAAACCAAGAGATGACAAAGAGACCACACATAGTGATTGGTAGAGTGCTGGAAATACCTGCTGACTGAAATGCTTTTCAAAACAGATTAATTGCTGCTCATTTCTCTGCTACCCTAAGAAGGTCTGACACCGCACAGCTTTCGAAATAGGACATGCAACGTCCCTTACAATGGATTTCATGCCATTACTCAGTACCCCACTGATATAATAAAAGGCTGACTCATTTCCTTTCCTCTGCATGATCTGTTTCAATGGAAACCAGGAGACCATATGCTGGGTCTAAAATGCTCAGTATGTCCAGTGGCTCACAGTGAATGTTCCAGCTTTAGGGTGACACACAGCCCAGAAAAGCAGTGAGAGAATCACTGCCGTACAGTTGCGTTGGAGGCTTTTGAGAAATTGGAAGGATTTCATCAGATAATCATTGTCTCCCTTGTCCAAAACTGATGGATGTCTGAGATGCTCTCTTATAACCTTGAATATCTTCTTTGTTCTTTTCTCAAAAACGTCTTAGCCGTGCCTGCTTTGCCCACAGCGTTACTGTGTGCACCGTTTCTAATAGAGCTCATAATAAGAATATTTATTTCCTTGTCTTTCACCATCAAGATTGTCAGGAATGTCAGCACAGCTCAAGAAACTGGATTTCAGAGCTGCTGACTGCTGCCAGCAGAGACAAGTGCATTTCAGTAGATGTCTACGGAAATTTTTAATATACTTCTCTGTGGGAAAGGGAAAGTAGTCAGGTACTTCATTGTGCAGCAGCACAGCATCACTTCATGTGTTTTGCCTTTCCTAAAGAGATCATTATATCAGACATTAGTGGTATTTTTTCTTAATATATCTACAAGATTAATTTTTAGGGTTAGTGCCATGTGATGAAAACTTAATGCAGTGAAGGTAGCATGCAGAAGAAATTAGTAAAATCTTCCATTTTTATTTTGATCAGATTTCATATTAAAAAGAGAAGTGTTAGTCTGAGTGAACTTCACCTGAATCTAAATATATGTCCACAGTGAAGTGGTTTTCTCATATAAAGGACAGGCCTTCAATAATGCAAACACACTTGATAAACAAGATGTTTAGCCCTTATTGAGTTATAATTATGTATTGATAGAATCAATAGAGATTTGAGAGACTTCTTTTAATCTCTTCATTTTATAGATAGGCAGAGTGAGGCATAAATAATTTGAAGATATTTTCCCAGTATCAAATAATGATTTGAAACAGAACAAGGATCAAAACTCATATCCCAGACTCCAAATTTAGTGCTTATGATACTAACTTGAAAGGAAAATGAAATCCTGAAGAACAATCCCATTTTCCAAACACAAACCTCTGAAATCAAACCTAGATTTTCTGTTAGTCTTCAAAAGCCAGCAATCCTAACAATTCAATGTCCCTGATCCAGACATAGAGGGGAACCTGCCTCTCCCACCTTTCCTTCGTATGCAGGATGTTTGAAGTACACGCCTCTTAGCTCCTTTACTAATTGTTATTTTCTGCTGGAAATGTTAGCTCAGAATTAGATGAGAAAGGAAACATTACAACTTTTGAACAGAGGACAAAAATAAAATAGTGTTTTCAAATTCCAAATCTAAAAAGTTTGTTCTTTTAATCATATGGAAGGCCGAACTAAAAATTAAGACAATAACAAGAATAGCAGATATTTAACTAAACTTCAGCCTGGATTTCCAAGAGTAGAGTTTATCAATCTTGTCATTACAGACGTTAGTGGAATCCTAATAAATATTACTATTTATTAAACCTCCGCACTACTGAATCCCTTATATGCAGTTATATTTGCCTTTTAGTATTCGTAGTTCCTTTTAGCCGATGCTGCAAATTGCCTACACATCTCTCCATATTCTCCCTTATTAGTAAAATTATGACATTTTCCAGAGCATAATATATCTGCATAAAATACTTGATATTTTAGTCTCCTTTGCCACTGGGGTGATCAATAAAATGGAGGCAAAGTCCTCAGGCAAAGAAAACTTCCGATAAAAAAAGGTAAATTGAAATGACAAAAACAAGCAAAAACAAACTACTGCCTTTTGTCTTTGCTTCTTCCCATTTGATCTGGTTTGGAATGCAGACTTCATGCCTCATCCATACCACATGCTAAGCACTTCAGAGAAGAATCAGAGAAGGGCATGAGTCCTGGAAGACATCCTCAAAAAGCTGTGCTAGCTTTAGATTGTATACCTTTGAAAATCTTGCATGCCAGCCAGGTGCAGTGGCTCATGCCTGTAATCCCAGCACTTTGGGAGGCCAAGGCTGGTGGATCACTTGAGGTCAGGAGTTTGAGACCAGCCTGGTCAACATGGTGAAATCCTATTTCTACTAAAAATATAAAAATTAGCCAGGAGTGGTGGTGGATGCCTGTAATCCCAGCTACTCGGAAGGCTGAGGCATGAGAATCATTTGAACCTGGGAGGCAGAGGTTACAGTGAGCTGAGATTACACCACCACACTCCAGACCAGGTGACAAAGTGAGACTCTGTCTCAAAAAAAAGAAAGAGAAAATGTTGCATGTGAAAAAAAGAACATTATGAGCTGGGTTTTCAGTTATTTGCAGCCCAGCGCATTCCTAACTGATCTAGTTGTTATGAGTCTCCACAAAGTGATCTAGATTCTATGGTCAAGGAACTTCTGTTCTTGGTCTGATCCTGTGACACTGCAATTAATAAGAAATATATATATTTGGTCTGCGTCCCAAAACACTTGTAATTTCCTGAGTGATGTTGGTGAGAAGAGTGTCTTTTGTTATTCATAAATAGGCCCTTTTCAGCAATACTTTGAGTTTATTCTAACTAAGTGACTGTTGGTGAGGCCCATTGATTGGTTGTCAGAGGAACCAACCAAATAATTAAAGGGTTAGAACTTTCAGCCTCCCCATTCCCCACTCCTGGGGATGGGAGAAGGGCTGGAAATTGAGTTCAATTACCAATGGCCATAGATTCAATCAATCATGCCTACATAACAGAACCTGCATAAAAACTCTAAATGACAGAGTTTGGAGAGCTTCAGAGTTAATGAATGCATCCACATGTGGGGAGGATCCACAAAGATAGAAACTCTTGCATTCAGAACCCTTCAGACCTCACTCTCTCTATATGTTTACCTGGCTGTTCATATGTAACCTTTATATATCTTTTATAAGAAGCTGGTATGGTAAGTAAACTGTTTTCCCTGAGTTCTGGGAGCCATTCTAGCAAATATGGAGGCCAAGGAGGGAGTTTTGGGAGTCCCACTTTACAGCCAGTTACTCAGAAGTATGGGAGGTCAAGCACTTGAAAGTGCCATTTGAAGTGGGGGCAGCCTTGTGGGACTGAGCCTTTCTCCTATGAGTTCTGACACTAACCATCCCAGAGTAGTTAGTGGGGTAGTTACTGTCAAAAATGGAACTGTCCACCTGTCGTTGGACAGCCAGGTGGTGTCCAGAAGATTGGAGACTTGGTTGTTAGTGTGGAAAAAACCCATACATTTGGTGTCAGAAGTATTGCGAGTAGAAATAGTTCACAGACAGTTCCCAGACCAACCAGGAGACAGAATAAATCAGGGCCATCTTCTTTAACCCAATCAAGTTGTAAGAAGAATGAGTAGTTTTAATGACACTGCTTTACCAAGCAACAGCATTCTGATTTTGATTGACTCAGGTGTCTTTCTATTTGTGCCAGGTAGACTGCAGTGGGGTGGAAAATTTGCACAATCTGATATTTTCCTATCCTAATGATGGGAGGCATTCACAATGGTTTTTTCCTCTACATGGAGGGGCTTTGGGAATCTCTATAAATGACACTGTGCACTCAGCTGGTGTCAGGAGGGAGAACATTGAGCAAGAAAAATAACAGGGAGTGAAGCGTGCACATGTCAGTGCATTTATATGTACCTCCAGAATGGGGTGGCGGGCCACACAGTAGCACCATTCCTTGACCTCGACGGACAGACACAGTGCTTCTTGTTCTTGTTTTAAAGTTGTCAAGATCTGTTGAAAGAAATAAGGGAAAAAGCATTTACACTTTAAAGTCCTAAGATATCATGGGAGAATACCACTATTTCAAAAGAGAACCATTCTGCTCAAAACTGTGTTGGTAGCACCCATACCTGGGGAATTCAGGAGAGCTTCTTTTCATATAATATTGTCCCATCCTCCTTGATGTTATGGTTATACTGCCCACTAAAATATCTACTTACCACATGTGCCTATTTAGATTTAAAATAATTAAAATTAAATACAATTTATAATTGAGTTCCTCAGACACTAGTCACATTTCAAGTGCTCAATAGCCACATGCACTTAGTGATTATCACACTGGCCAGCACAGACATAGAAGACTTCCATCATGCCAGGACATTATATTCGACAGTGCAGGTCTAGGTGAAGAAACTGAGGTTTAAAGATGTTAAGTAACCTGCCCAAGACCTCTCTGTATTTAAATATCATTATCAGGATGCAAAATCGGGTTTTCTGATACAATTCTGTTCACTTCACAAACCTTTCTATTATATATAATTATACTTGTCTCTCCATATATACCCGGAGAGTGACTCTCCCTCTTTATACACAAACACAACTCTGTATAAAATGTATAAATAGACATAAATACAGACACACAATTATTTTAAAGTTTTGCGTTGTACTTTAAAATATTTAGAAGGTACCGTTCATGGTTCTTTTTAGAAGAATGTTTTATTAACTCAAAAAGGTCAAGTCTGGTTAGAGAGATAAGACATTTATAAACTCAAAGATCACAGTATAGGTAAATAAGCCGTTACAAATACAAATGAGTTAATATAAGAAATATGTCTAATAAAGTGAGATATATTATTGTTTAAGAAACATTTTTTTCACCCTTCCAAATGTAAATCCTCTCAATAAGGAGTGTGTTAAGTGCCATTTCATTTTTTGTTGTCTATTACATTTGATTTAATAACCTTTTATCGGATTTAAGGCTTCTAATTCAAGTATGTTGTGCAGGGTTGCATACCATCTAGCTGTGCACATTAGAGCAGAGTAACATTTGCTGATGATTTTCTCCATGCTGGCCATTTTGGTAAGTATTTTATGATGATTATCTCATGTACTCCTAACAACAATCAGGAAGGCTGCAGTTACAAATTGGAATGTTTCCACACTCAGGCTTAGTTTCAAGGAGTGCTAAGGATATTTTTAAAATTACACATATACATGTCTTAATTACCATATTCTTCTGGAATTAGGGACATTTTAAGTTTGTACATTATTGTCTTCATCACTTATGTATTCATAAAAATTCCATTAAGTACCATCTGACTGCCAACTCAGAAGGCAAGCATTGTGAGAACACAGCTTCTGTCCTGTTGGGGCTCAAGCAGGCAGGTCTAACACATAACACCTAATCATAGCAACCCAAAGACTGCCAGGTTTGGGCTGTGAAAAGTGCACATGAAGGACACACACATACTCAGCACAAAACAAATCAAAGCTATGATTTGAAAAACATTGCTGATGTAATAGACTTCTTTTTATTCAATGGACACCAGGTGAGGGTAGAACATGGTATTTTTCTTATCTTTATGGACATGGTCTGAGATTTCTTCAAAAGGAACTAAACCAGGATTTTAAAAAGTATGTTATGGAATTAATATTTTAAACCATTATCCCTAAAAGTAACACTGAATCAGTCTGAACTGTCACTTCTGCATATAGGTTCTTAGAGTAAGTCATCTACATTTTTGCACATATATCCCATTCAGTTTCCAGAATTACATGAAAAATTAAGAGCTGATAGATAGTAGAGATCAGGTATCATCTAGGCAAAACCAATCATGGTTTCTGACTAGAGAAACAGTATTAAGAAATGAGAAAGAAAATGAGAAATAGGGGCAATGATTTTTAACTATAAAAACTGTATTCATGTTTTTCCTTCTTAGTTTATGAATTCATTCACGTATACAGGTTTTAGGCATTTGAAGTGTATCTCATTAATCTGGTATTTGAGAAAATAATCAGAAACATTTATTAGTCATTAATTGAAATAGATTCCAGATGATGAACCCTACCTATACAGCAAATGGAAAGACTGTATTCGGGCAGATCTGAGTTTGAAAACCATCTCTGCCACTTATTAGCTGTGTTGACTATGGGCAGGTCTTAATTTTCTCACAAATATAATGACAATGAATGTTTCTTTGTTTCAACATGAGAATCATGTGAAAAGATTTAATGAGATAATCTTTGAAAAGGCATGAAGGCAAGCACAAGACCTTTCATGCTACAAGGCTGGTAGTCAGTATGTTTCTTCTGCTCATTGTGGAATGCTGTGATTCAGTGCCAAAGCATATCCCAAACATTCCAACTAAGGAAAGGTTTCAAATAGCAAATGCACACTAGAGTGAGCTGTAGATGTGAATCAAAGGACGTGATATTTATGCACATGTTTAGGGAAAGATTACATGCCTCAAATTGTTCTTTTCAGGTATGAATACCCAGATCCTAATGGTTAACAACATGATATTTTTTCTAAGTCAAAGAGCTATGTGTGTAAATGGGTATTATGTTAAAGTTTGTACACTCATGATTAAGCCTTTACCAGTAATATTTCCACATATATTTTTATTTATTTATTTATTAAAAATTTTTCCATCAGTTATTGGGATACAGGTGGCATTTGGTTACATGAGTAAGTTCTTTTTTTTTTTTTTTTTGGAGATGGAGCCTCACTCTGTTGCCAGGCTGGAGTGCAGTGGCATGATCACGGCTTACTGCAACCTCCACCCCCCAGGTTCAAGTGATTCTCCTGCCTCAGCCTCCTGAGTAGCTGGGACTATAGGAGTGCATCACCACACCCAGCTAATTTTTGTATTTTTAGTAGAGACAGAGTTTCACCACGTTGGCCAGGATGGTCTCAATCTCTTGACCTCGTGATCCACCCAGTCTCCCAAAGTGCTGGGATTACAGGCATGAGCCACCATGCCCAGCCATGAGTAACTTCTTTAGTGGTGATTTGTGAGCTTTTGGTGCACCCATCATCCAAGCAGTATACACTGCACTATATTTGTAGTCTTTTATTCCTTGCCGACCCTCCCACTCTTCCCCCCAAGTCCCCAAAGTCCATCGTATCGTTCTTTTATTTTATCTTATCTACTTATTTATTTAGATGGACTCTCGCTCTGTTGCCCAGGCTGGAGTGCAGTGACGTGATCTCAACTCACTGCAAGCTTTGCCTCCTGGGTTCATGCCATTCTCCTGCCTCAGCCTCCCAAGTAGCTGGGACTACAGGTGCCCGCCACCACGCCTGGCTAATTTTTTGTATTTTTAGTAGAGACAGGGTTTCACTGTGTTAGCCAGGATGGTCTTGATCTCCTGACCTTGTGATCCGCCCGCCTCAGCCTCCCAAAATGCTGGGATTGCAGGAGTGAGCCACCATGCCTGGCCTCATCATATCATTTTTATGCCTTGCGTCCTCATAGCTTAGCTCCCACATATCAGTGAGAACATACAATGTTTGGTTTTCCATTCCTGAGTTACTTCACTTAGAATAAGAGTCTCCAGTCTCATCCAGGTCACTGCAAATGCTGTTTATCTATCCTTTTTATGGCTGTATAGTATTCCATCACATATATATATATATATATATATATATATATATATATATATATATGCCATAGTTTCTTTAGCCACTCGTTGATTGATGGGCATTTGGGTTGGTTCTACGATTTTGCTATTGTGAATTGTGCCACTATAAACATGCACATTCAAGTATCTTTTTTGAGTAATGACTTCTTTTCCTCTGGGTAGACACCCAGTAGTGGGATTGCTGGATCAAATGGTAGTTCTACTTTTAGTTCTTTAAGGAATCTCCACACTGTTTTCCATAATGACTGCACTAGTTTGCATTCCCACCAGGAGTGTAGAAGTGTTCACTGTTAACTGCATCTACACTAACATCTACTGTTTTTTGATTATGGCCATTCTTGCAGGAGTAAGGTGGTATCACATTGTGGTTTTGATTTGCATTTCCTTGATCATTAGTGATGTTGAGCATTTTTCATATGTTTTTTGGCTATTTGAATATCCTCTTTTGAGAATTGTCTATTCATGTCCTTAGTCCGCTTTTTGATGGGATTGTTTGATTTTTTTTCTTATTGATTTGTTTGAGTTTGTTGTAGAGTCTGGATATTAGTCCTTTGTCAGATGCATAGATTGTGAAGATTACTTCCACTCTGTGGGTTGTCTGTTTACTCTGCTGACTGTTCCTTTTGCTGTGCAAAAGCTCTTTAGTTAGGTCCCAGCTATTTATCTTTGTTTTTATGGCATTTGCTTTTGGGTTCTCTTGGTCATGAAATCCTTGCCTAAGCCAATGTCTAGAAGGTTTTTCCGATGTCATCTACTAGAATTTTTATAGTTTCAGGTCTTAGGTTTAATTCCTTAATCCATTTTCAGTTGCTTTTTGTATAAGGTGAGAAATGAGGATCCAGAGTCATTTTATCTCCAAAGCCTTGGTACTTGGGTAATGATCAGTAGCAGCAGGCATTATGGGACAGAATATGGATAATGCTCTATCACTGTGACCTTCACACTAATAGCAACAATAGAATTGACTTGCAGACTATATTGTAGTCATACCATGTGGCCAAGTACTTTTCTTATTTTTTCTCATTTAATTCCATTATACTTTAAACTCCCAATTTATAGGTGACACAGCTGAAACTCAGGGAGGTGCAGCACCTTCTTCACACACCTGGGAAGTGGCCAGAAGATGCAAACTCATGTGTTGTCTCTTTCCAGAGTTACTGCTCTGAAGCACCATAATCTATGGCATCTTCAATGATGTCATAAAGTCAGTGAAAAAGAGCTTTCGAATCAGTTACTTGACATGCCAGAGACACAAAAAAAGTTCATTTAAATAAAATTTACACTCAGTGAACATGGAAAGAAATCCACATTTCAACACATAGTGTGATGGGTTGGTATAAGTACTTTGATTTCAAATCTTCTATTCCTCTGCTTTTCTTTGTGAATGGGCATTCAACATGGAGATTTTAAATGTTAGGTGCAAAGTGTGAAGTTGAACAAGGAGAAAACAAACAGAAACAACTCTATTAAGAAGCAGGATTGTTGCCTTGTTAGGAAGGTAGCTAAACAATTACACTTGGGTTGTATTTCCTTTAGCAATTGGTCACTAAAGATATGACTGAATAAATAATGTATGTGTAAAACAAGGAATTAATATTCATGCACCATTGTTTCTCAAAATAGCCTGTCTTTCAAGCTTTATATGCGGTTCATTGACATGTGATGTGTAGAATTTTAAAAAATAAATACCTCTACTTTTTGGTGATTTCATTTGTCAGCATTTTATATAACTTTTCCCAACAGCCATGTGCTAAGGATTGTACAATTGTGTGGCAGATGTGTTTTCATATCATATTTGTGAAGACAGCTGTCCTTTATTCTATGGAATGTAATATCTGAATTTCATTTTTAAATGAGATTAGAAAATATGCTATAGTATTTGGAATGTGTTATCTCATTGAGACTAGAGAGGAAGTGATTTAGCAGTTACGTTCCTGGAGGAGTGGATATGTACAAAGGTCTTAAAGCTGCAATATGCTATCAATAATAAAAAGTCTTAATATAGGAAAACATTTGGAATTCAGGTCATGGAGTAAATCAGAGAGTAAGGGGAAAATGTCCACATATTTCTTGTCTGGGAAATTTTTAAATATTTAGAGCTGGGGAAGAAGTATCTTACCGTAAATACCTGAATATAGTCTAGAGGAAATAAAATCAAGAGGGTCCAAGACCTTTTTTGAGAAGTAATTAACAGTAAATAAGAAACAGTAATTTATTTAGGTCATAATTAATGGACTAGCCATTACACATATGGACAGGAAGAACTGAAGCTATTCACAGAGTGGGATGACTCAGAGGAAGGTATAAAAAGTTAAGTTTTAAAATGGCCAGGAAAGGTTAATGAGATAATATCACACATCATAGCTTGTTAAGAATCCACAGAGAGAAGAGAGAAAAGAAAAAAGGAAAAATGATACAGTAACCATGCATGTAATACATGTATTATTTAATGCAAGTCAAAAAATACCAATTCACTTTTTTCCTGACTTGGGTAGACCTGGATTCTATTAATTCTCCCAGGGTGGCCTTGGAACAAGAAATTGTCAGCACTAGTTCCCTTTGTTATTGCTTCCTTTTGAAAGAAGCAATCAGTAAGGAGATCAATATCAACTTGGAAAAATGGTCAAGTGATATATCTGTTATGAATATGATCTCCATAATGATGATTGCACCATTTATAAAAAGAAAAGCGGTATTTTTGGAGAGTAACTTTAAAAACCCACTATCATGCAGCAAATTTAAAGTTATCTCTTGACTCTCTGCCATTTGCTCCCTGTGTGTGTGTGTGTGTGTGGATGCACACTTTATGGCTTCCTGGATTGAAGAGACTTGTAGTGAAAATAAATCTAAATTTACAAAACCTGAGTTTCTTTTTTTTTTCCCTGTGAAAATAAATTTATTTTTATTTTTTTAAATTAATTAATTATTATTATTATACTTTAAGTTCTAGGGTACATGTGCATAACGTGCAGGTTTGTTACATGTATATACTTGTGCCATGTTGGTGTGCTGCACCCATCAACTCATCACCACCCATCAACTCATCATTTACATCAGGTATAACTCCCAATGCAATCCCTCCCCCCTCCCCCTTCCCCATGATAGGCCCCGGTGTGTGATGTTCCCCTTCCCGAGTCCAAGTGATCTCATTGTTCAGTTCCCACTTGTGAGTGAGAACATGCGGTGTTTGGTTTTCTGTTCTTGTGATAGTTTGCTAAGAATGATGGTTTCCAGCTGCATCCATGTCCCTACAAAGGACACAAACTCATCCTTTTTTATGGCTGCATAGTATTCCATGGTGTATATGTGCCACATTTTCTTAATCCAGTCTGTCACTGATGGACATTTGGGTTGATTCCAAGTCTTTGCTATTGTGAATAGTGCCGCAATAAACATACGTGTGCATGTGTCTTTATCGCAGCACGATTTAGAATCCTTTGGGTATATACCCAGTAATGGGATGGCTGGGTCATATGGTACATCTAGTTCTAGATCCTTGAGGAATCGCCATACTGTTTTCCATAATGGTTGAACTAGTTTACAATCCCACCAACAGTGTAAAAGTGTTCCTATTTCTCCACATCCTCTCCAGCACCTGTTGTTTCCTGACTTTTTAATGATCGCCATTCTAACTGGTGTGAGATGGTATCTCATTGTGGTTTTGATTTGCATTTCTCTGATGGCCAGTGATGATGAGCATTTTTTCATGTGTCTGTTGGCTGTATGAATGTCTTCTTTTGAGAAATGTCTGTTCATATCTTTTGAGCAACGGCAGCAAAAGCCAAAATTGACAAATGGGATCTCATTAAACTAAAGAGCTTCTGCACAGCAAAAGAAACTACCATCAGAGTGAACAGGCAACCTACAGAATGGGAGAAAATTTTTGCAATCTACTCATCTGACAAAGGGCTAATATCCAGAACCTCAAACAAATTTACAAGAAAAAAACAAAAAACCTGAGTTTCAAAGCCATATTTTTTACATTCTTTCCACTTAGGAAGAAGGAAGACTGGACTTCCCTGTAAGAGAGTATATAGCAAGAGGAAGAACTGCATGATGGTTTAACACTCTGCTTTTGGAGTCAGAAGGACCTCAGTACAAACTTAGCACTCTTACTTTCTACCTGTATGATGTAGGTGAGTTACTTAATCCCCTTGAACTTCAATTCTCACTTCTAATGTCAGGACATTAATTCCTATCTCATAGGACTTTCTGAAGATTAAGATTACGCATGTAAAGCACTTAAGATGCTGCCTGGTCCAAAGTCAGTAGTCTACAAATGTTAGCACTATCAGTATTATCTTTGAGCATCCAAAGGAAAGTTTACAGAAAGTGACTCACTGGGAGTAACTTCCACCAGATAAAGTAGTCAAGTCAACCCTACTGTGGCAAAAAACAAAACAAAACAAAAAACTGATTTTAAGACTTAAAATATATCCTCTTCTGCTAGTCCTAATTATGTTTTCAAGTCAAGATTGATGCTGAAGTGAATCAGATATCTTATCCTTTACATTGCATGAACTGTATTCTTTATAACACATTTAAGGTATATGCACATATACCCTGGATTCAGATAATTCTTCATGAGAAATTCTTCCTATAATCTTATGGTCTGAGAAATCTTGTGTTACTTAAAAATATTGTTTCTATAAAACAGTAAAATTTATATTTCTCTATCTTTTTAAAACTTTAAATTTAGGGGTACATGTGCAGGTTTGTTACAGGTAAACTTTGGTCATGGGGGTCTGTTGTACAGATTATTTCATCACCCAGGTATTAAGCCCAGAACCCATTAGTTATTTTTCCTGATCCTCTCCCTCCTCCCGCCCTCCACCATCTAATAGGCCCCAGCATGTGTTGTTCCCGTTTATGTGTCCATGTGTTCTCATCCTAGCTCCCACTTGTAAGGGAGAACATGTGGTATTTGGTTTTCTGTCAACTTGCTGAGGATAATGGCCCAGTACCTTTTTT
Organism: Macaca nemestrina; assembly: GCF_043159975.1. Classification (NCBI taxonomy): domain Eukaryota; kingdom Metazoa; phylum Chordata; class Mammalia; order Primates; family Cercopithecidae; genus Macaca; species Macaca nemestrina. The sequence continues at coordinate 141,565,517 of NC_092126.1, read as the reverse complement.
AAAGGATATAAAAACATGTGATTTTTGGCTGGGCACAGTGGCTCATGCCTGTAATCACAGCACTTTGGGAGGCTGAGGCAGGCAGATTACTTGAGGTCAGGAGTTCGAGACCAGCCTGGCCAACACAGGGAAACCCTGTCTCTACCAAAAATACAAAAATTAGCTGGGTCTGGTGGCATGTGCCTGTAGTCCCAGCTGCTCAGGAGGCTGAGGCAGGAGAATTGCTTGAACTTGGGAGACGGAGGTTGCAGTGAGCCGAGATCGCACCACTGCACTCCAGCCTGGGTGACAGAGCAAGACTCCATCTAAAAACAAAAACAAAAACCTGACATTAATTACCCCAGTTTGTTGGCAGTCTAAAGTAAGGGACCAGGAGGCCGGGCGTGCCTGTAGTCCCAGCTACTCGGGAGGCTAAGGCAGGAGAATGGCGTGAACCTGGGAGGCGGAGCTTGCAGTGAGCCGAGATCACGACACTGCACTCCAGCCTGGGTGACAGAGTGAGACTCTGCCTCAAAAAAATAAATAAATAAATAAATAAATAAATAAATAAATAAATAAATATAAAATAAATAAAATAAAATAAAATAAAATAAATAAAAAATAAAATACAAATAAAGTAAGGGACAAAAACCTTTTTTTGGACACTGAGTCTTGCTCTATTGCCCAGGCTGGAGTGCAGTGGTGTGATCTCAGCTCACTGCAACCTCTGCCTCCTGGGTTTAAGTGATTCTCCTGCCTTAGCCTCTGGAGTAGCTGAGATTACAGGCACCTGCCACCATGCCCGGCTAATTTTTGTATTTTTAGTAGAGATAGGTTTCCCACGTTGGCCAGGCTGGTCTCAAACTCCTGACTTCAAGTGATCCGCCCGCCTCGGCCTCCCAAAGTACTGGGATTACAGGTGTGAGCCACCGCACCTGGCTGGGACCAAAATGTTATGCTAGGTCTAATATTCCTAAGTCAGTGTACACTTGAGATACAAATGACTCATTCACAGAAATGACTTCTGACCTTTTTATTTCCTTTTTTTTTTTTTTCAGAGCCTCTAATTCTGCAGCCATGAACATCACTATGAAAATCCTTAATACACTTATTTCATAGTAAAAGGCAAGGATTATTCAGAGCTGTCCTAGGTGCTGATTCCAGCCCTCACAGTGTTCTCTCTACAACTGCCTGAGTTTTTTCTTACCCTGTTCAGTTACACCAAATAAAACCTTACAATTTAGATATTACTTTGGAATTACAAAAATATCATTTTAAACCATAAATACCTTCAAAAGTATGACCTTGCTATTAATCATTTTCAGTGAAGAGTGAATTAATTCAATCAGGTTGCTTTCACTTAACAAGTAAGTAAGAGCGGTATGGAGTCTTCAAATGTAAGTTTTGAATAACCAAAGAAGAATCAAAGGAAAATTTAATCTATGAAATAGTGGAGAAGGCAAAACAGTGCTGAGAAAGTTCAAGAAGGATAATGACTTAAAAAACTGGATGAGGAAAGTGGTGTGTGGAGACTGCCAAAGACAAATTTGCCTAGGGTCAGCAATCCTCTATTTAGCAAAATGGAAGGTTATTCTCCTCTTTCTCTTCTTGAACCACATTACTAGATCATACATCACTCTTTGTTTCCAGGAACAAAACCTAGGCAAGAATTAAAAATAGCATAATCAATATTACATGTTAAGAAGGCTTCTTAACTTTGGCAATTTAACCACTTTATAAATATTATCTATTTAGAAGGATGTTAAGGCCAGTTCCATCCAGCTTAGCTAAATAACATAATTTCTCAATTTCTATGTATTTATTCATTCAGTCTTCACCACAACTCTTTGAGGTGGGTTCTATTACTATTCTCATTTAACAGAAAGAAAAATAAACATCCAAGAGCTTAGATTAGAATCCGGATTTTCCCGACCCAGAAGTCCCTATATATAACTTCTATTCTATATCAAATTAAATAACAGGGATGAAACCATACTTGTTGATGGTCTGTTTGACTGTTTGAGATTCTCACACTTTTTCACCCCTCAACTATTATTTTCTTGACTTTACAGAAAATAAAGGTTGCTTGGCTGCCCTTTTCTCTGGGAGCATACAGCATTCCTGATAGCTATTTTTATTTCTCATTTTAGTTCTTTCCTTTTCCTCATTTCTTTGACATACTCTATTTTATCTAGACCTTTGTGCTATTTAAGAGGCCAAAGAACAACTCAATTTAAAATGTCTGAGTTTCCCTGTGTGTTCCACAAAAATGTACACCTATGTAACTCATGAGGTTACTGCAATTAGTGAGATATGGCATCGTTAATAATGTTGTTCTCCTTCGGAGACAGGTGCCCTAACATGCAAGCTATTATTACCAGCATTTTTCTCTACGGGAGCTCATCTCTTTTCCCATATCATCCTGACTCAGGAGTGTTAATGGTTAGGCAGCTGCATTCTTTATCTTTGGTTTCATACTTACACAACACAAAGAGAAACAAAGGTTTCAGAAAGGCATTTGGCCTAGTAAATTTCCGAATAAAATATGGACCCTTCGCTGTGCTCTGCAAAGGCCCTTCAGGATGCAGTCCCTGCCTGCGTCCCTGGCTTTGTTCCCAGCCACTTCCCTTGTTACTAATTTATACCATAATGGCCACATTTTGCTTTCTGTTCTTCAACCACTTTGCAGCTAACCCAGTCTCAGGACCCTTGTCCTTGCTGTTCCCCTTGTTTGGAGTGCTCTTCCCCATTCTTTGGCTTATCATGTTTAGTCATTAGGAACCAACTCAAATGCCCCTTCTTCAGAGCAGCAGTACCTGAGGGCTTAAGTAAAGTCAACCATGACCTGGCTCCAGTTACTCTCTGTCACATCCCCTCTTTACTACATCCTTCCCAGCAATCACCACCACCATCATCTGCAACTACGGTTCTCATTTGTGTACTTTACTGTCTCCATTCCCTCCCCAAATAAAAGCTCACTGTGAGGCAGGAATCTTGCCAGTTTTTATGAGGCTATAGCCAATGCCCAAAACAGTGTCTGATACATAGGAGATACTTAATTAGTTTTGTTGAACACTGCTCTTCTTCCTGTTTCACAGGCTGTGGTGGTGGTCAGTGAGAACTGTTGGACTAGGGTGAACTTCCTTGTATTTGTCCTCATGACACACTGTTTTCCAGTATCGTGGCTACAAAGGACCTTTGTATGCTCAATAGCCAGGGATGCTCTGGAGAATAACTTCAAGAAAAGGTGTCCAATCAAGGGCATGGAGCCACCTACTCTCCCGCATCCCCTTCCTTAAAAGGAAAGCTAAGAGATAAACTAAAATTGGAATGTAATCAGCATATGAAATGCAGTTATTTCTTTGCAAAATAAATACCCTCCCACCCAGTCGCCCACTCACCCCTGCCCCAGGGAATGCCAGAGATGATGAAAACATGAAACAACTCCTTGCAAATTGCATGGGCCTATTATTTGTGATTAGGGCTGTTATCAGTCAGTCAGTGATATATCATACAATTATCTTTTCTTCATCTAGTGTAATAATTTTATAACTGATAGACTTATGATCATTATAGCTTTGACGGAAAGAAATATGATTCTTCATTTTGAATTTTACTTTATAGCCTTTATTCCTCCCCAATGAAAATTAAAATTAGCAGGTTGTAATTCATTGTACCAATCTTCTTAATAAACAGGCACCTTAGAAGGCAAATCAGACACATTCAAGTAACACCAGAATGAATATTCTCTGAAGAAAATGCTGAAAAGTTATGCATCAAGAGGCCATGATAAAGTCAGTAATCTACAGAAAAGGCCTTGGAAACGTATTACTAAATGGAGACGTAAGGGCCACAGATCATGATCAAACCCCAGAGACTACAAATCTGTGAGCCATACAATTGGTCATGAAAAACCCTGCTTCGAAGTGAAAGAAATCTCTTCATCTCAAACTTTTTCATTCAATTTCTTTTCTTTTTATTAACCTTTCAGGAATATAAACCTAGGCAGTGAACTCACTACCATATTTGCTTACACTTAGTGGCAGTGGATACAATCTCTTAAGAAAGAGGGGGCAGTTTCTCACTTCCTACTTGTGAATGAAACTAGATCAACGTTCAAGTAATTATACCTTCTCTTAATTCTATCCAAAGAGTAGGTATTTTTTTCCTCCAAGAAGCTTGGGAGGAAACTGCACTGATATTTACTTTAAAAGGAGAGGCAGATGTTACCAGTACTTCCTGGTATCCATGCTCTGCAGAAAAAGTTTTGCTTTCAAAGCTAATAGAAGACTCTTCACTATGTACTCAGTTTCAGGTTTTTGAACTAATAAAGTAGGCATTTCATTACAAAATGCCAGTCATGCTTAGATCATTGCTCCTAAGAAACTGGACATGCTTTTTGCATCATAGCTATTTTAGGGAAATCAAAGGTATGGGGAGTAACAGGTTTGTTTAATCACTGGCTCAACAAGGGCTGTTTCTCTCTCTTTTCCATCCTCTTTGAGTATAAAGTGTATCTTGGGATACTGGAAGCTGAATTCGCTGCATACCAGTTAAAAATTTTTAAGGGCAAAAAAAAAAAAGAGTTCTGTATATAAATGAAATTCCCAGATGAGGAGCAGCTGTTATTTATGTTGAATTTACGTTGCTTCGGCAACTTCAACCATATATTTTTATCTCATTTAATTACAGTTTTGAAAATAAAACCATCATCAAATATACATGCAAGCTATGTGTGTATTCATCATCTATTTAGATTTTGCAATGGGTGCTGTTTCCCTGTTCTCATTTTCACAAAGAAGAATCAGAGATAAGGCTGCAGTGTGTTAAACCTGTCAATTCTTTGAAATGCCATTGCTCATGCCCCTTGCTCTTAAGTGCACTTTGTGGTAGTTAAGAACCAATATTCATTCATTCAATACCTACAATATGCCTACTATTGGCACCTATCATAATGCCAGCCACTGTTTTAGATACTGGGGATACATCACTGACAACACAAAACAAAGCAAAATCTCTCTTCTCAAAGAGCTTTATGTGGGTAAGAGATGACAAACTAAATACATAAATCACACACATTGTCGTTGATGCGCACTACAGAAAAAAAAGCTAGGGAAACTGGACAGGGGATGTTAATATGAAAATTTGAAAAGAAGAAGTAATATAAAGTAGAACGTTTCTGCTTTCCATCCTACTTCTAAGTGCGGGAGGATAAATCACTCCCCCCTTTGCCAACTCAGCTCTCGTCCCCCACCGAGGCTGCCAAGAAGGGCGCAGAGTAGTGCCAAGTGACACAGCAGTCCTGATTTAGTTTGGTACTTTCTTATTTATAACTGATGGGGAAGTCATCTTAGTTCATGTAACACCTGAGGAAACTAATAAATAAGCATTTTCACCTTATATCTAAAAGTTAAAAACAGCTCCCTAGCAAAACAAAACTTCTCAGCTGCTGAAGAAGTGGGAGAAACTGAGGAGACATGTGAAATACACACTGATTTGCTAAGAGAAGACAATTAACAAACTAGCATGGTGATCATCTGTGTCAGCAATGGATGGTTACTGTTTTCTGCCTCCGAAATCCTATGAAGTCAGAGGATTTCAGTTAGGAAGATCTTCCCATCCTTTGTGCGGCCTGACACCCCTCCCTTCTTCAATATTACTTGTGGTGCCATGTGTGGAAGATGTTGTGAGGAATACGAAGACCAACATGGTCCCTGACCTCAAGACGTTTACAATCCAGATATGATAGGCACATCCATGGCTCTACTGTAAGGTATAAAGAAAGTATGTAGAGCATTGCTGTAAGAGTGTAGAGTAAATGCTGTAGAGTATTAGAAAGTGCCATGAGAGTAGAAAAAACAGTCTACTTTTTGCTGGCGGGGATCACCCAATCAACATTCCATCTTCACAGACTGCGGACCCAGAACAATGAGGATAAAGGGACTTGAGTTTTCAGTTTAGTTCTGGGATAAAAACCTGGCCAATTTCCCCCCTTTGGCATCCACGACCTGGTTCCTCTCAATCTCCACCTCGGCCCTGCTCACTGTCCCCACTGTTTTTTTTTTTTTTTTTTTTTTTTTTTGAGAGAGTCTCGCGCTGTCACCCAGGCTGGAGTGCAGTGGCCCGATCTCAGCTCACTGCAAGCTCCGCCTCTCCGGTTCAAGCCATTCTCCTGCCTCAGCCTCCCGAGTAGCTGGGACTACAGGCGCCCGCCACCTCGCCCGGCTAGTTTTTTTTTTGTATTTTTAGTAGAGACGAGGTTTCACCGTGTTGGCCACAATGGTCTCGGTCTCCTGACCTCGTGATCTGCCCCCCTCGGCCTCCCAAAGTGCTGGGATTACAGGCGTGAGCCACCACACCCAGCCTACTGTCCCCATTGTTTTTAATGCAGGTCATTGTGCACAGACAGTGCCAAGGTACAGCCTCACCTCACCACAAGGCACAACTGGATTCTCATGAGAGCTCTGGCATCAAGTGAGTTCAAGAGAGTTACTCAAACCCAGACTTTAACAATATTGAGACTACTCATACTCTGGTTTTCAAAAATATGAGCCAAGCTAATATCTAGCTACATTCTCATTTTCCACATCAGAGCACTGGCCTGTCATCTTTCCATCTTCACAACATTGCTCCTGAGATCATTTTCTGTTCTGATTTCTTTGGGTTTGTCTTTGCCTTGCAACTTTAATAGTGCAGTTTTCGGCAACTGAATTGTAGCGCAACTCCAATTGCTCTTCTGTAACGAGAAACTTTACAGCTGCAAACCTCACGTGGCACTTGAATTTCCACAGGCTTCTTTAAAGATTGTAGACGAAGCCACAGTGATCAGGATGCTACACAGTGCAGCAACTGACGCTTTTTTTTCCTTCTCTTTTTTGAGACTGAGTCTCGCTCTGTCGCCCAGGCTGGAGTGCAGTGGCTCCATCTCGGCTCACTGCAACCTCTGCCTCCGGGGTTCACGACTTTCTCCTGCCTCAGCCTCCCAAGTTGCTGGGACTACAGGCGCCTGCCACCGCGACTGGCTAATTTTTATATTTTTAGTAGAAATGGGGTTTCGCCTTGTTAGCAGGAATTTTTTTTTTTTTTTTTTGACAGAGTTTTGTTCTTGTTGCACAGGCTGGAGTACAATGGTGCAGTCTCGATTCACTGCAACCTCCGCCTCCCAGGTTCAAGCAATTCTCGTGCCTCAGCCTTCCAAGTAACTGGGATTACAAGCTCCTGCCACCAAGCCTGGCTAAATTTTTTGTATTTTCAGTAGAGACGGGGTTTCACCATGCTGGCCAGGCTGGTCTTGAACTCCTGACCTCAGGTGATCTGCCTGCCTCTGCCTCCCAAAGTGTTGGGATTACAGGCGTGAGCCACCATGCCCGGCCGATAAAGATATTTTTAAGTGTCCCTAAAATAGCCGGACATGGTGTTGTGTGCCTATAATTCCAGCTACTTGGGAGGCTGAGGCAGGAAGATTGCTTGAGTCCAGGAGTTTGCGACCAGCCTGGGTAACACAGAGAGACCTTGTCTCATGCTCAAAATATGTGGGTGTGGTTGGGTGAGCTAGTGAAGATATTACAGATCTCAGGTATCCTGGTCCTTAAGTGGTAAGAGCAATGCTCACACCTTTCTTGCCTAGTTGGTTGTTAGCTAATTCAGCCACTTGTAGGTTGCAGTAAAAATAGTAGTATTTAGAGCCAAGATTTACTGAGTGCTTCCCATGTGCTAGGCACATATCCTAAGTGTTTTTCACGTATTAACAATATATAAAATCGAATCCTCTGAACAATCCATAAAGTGGGTAATTTTATATTCCTTTTTATAGATAAGGAAACTGATGCCTTAACAGCAAAATAAATTGTTCAAGTACACATGGGTAGTAAATGATAATGCCAGAATGCTAACCCAGGCTGTCTTTCTCCAGATAAACTGATGGTTTTTCCTCATTCTAAATGTTTTATTGTGTGACATATTAGGCAAACAAAGAAAACAAATAATGTTTATGCAGAGTTATAAGAATACTAAGGTGCACACCTGTGATCCTAACACCCAGTGTAACAAATGAAGCACTGCCAGTAATGTTGAAACCTCTGTGTATTCCTCCCTGACTGTACCCCCACTGCTGATTATTTTGTTTGTCATGTGTTTCTTCCTTATGGTTTTATCACACATATATGTGTGTGCGTTTGTGTGTGTGTGTGTGTGTGTCTGTGTGTATGCAGACACATGCACAAATATATATATCCCTAAATAATGTATTGTTTGGCCTTGAAAGTAATTTGTACTTCATAAAAATGGAGTTGTACTATGTATTCCTCTAACACTTGCTATTTTTACTCAACATTATTCCTTTGAGTCTTAGTCTCAATGGGTGTAGCTGTGGTTCATTCATTTTCATTGTGTGGTAATGGTTCTTTATAAGAATTTACTGCCAGGCTCAGTGGCTCTCACCTGTAATCCCAGCACTTTGGGAGGCCAAAGCAGGTGGATCACCTGAGGTCAGGAGTTCGAGACCAATCTGGCTAACACGGTGAAATCCTGTCTCTACTGAAAAATACAAAAAATTAGCCAGGTGTGGTGGCAGGCGCCAGTAATCCCAGCTTCTCCAGAGCCTGAGGCAGGAGAATCACTTGAACCCAGGAGGCGGAGGTTTCAGTGAGCCAAGATCGCACCTCTGTGTCAGAAAGAAAAAAAAAAATTTCCACAGCTAATATAGTTAATATATTATTTCCACTGTCCATCAATAGTTCTTTTCCCACTTACTTGCTATTATAAACTAAACTGGTATAAAAGGCCTGTGTCTTGCACATATTTCCAAGCGTTTCCTTGGTTTAGAGTGTGTATATTTAAGAGTATAAAATACAAGTTTAGATTTATAAGTTCACAAGGTATTTATACAATCTGTTTTCTAAAATAGTTGGGACAATTTCAATCTTGTCTCCCTAAATGAGAATTCCTGTTGTTCCTCAACAACACTTATTATTTTAGTTTATGTCAATCTGGTGTCTGAAATGATAATTCTTGATTTCTAATTTGCATCCCTTTGATGATTAATAAAGCTGGTTTTTCATATATTTATGGGCCATTCACATTTCATCATTCTGAAAATGCCAGTTCATATCATTTACCCAGTTATATAAAAGATTTTTATTTTTCTTACTGACTCATTGGAGTTCTTTATTTACTTGGGAACCTTTATTTGTTACATTTTTACAAATGTCTTCTCCTACTATATCTCTGTCTTTTTCATTCTCTGGTATTCTTTGATAAATGACAGGCCTATGAATTCATCAGTCTTTTCTTTAAGGCTAACATTCATAATTTCTTACTTAAGAAACTCGTCTTTATCTTGAAGTCATACAGATATTCGCCTACATTTTTTTTTCTAAAAGTATTAAAGTTTTGTGTTCTCATTTAAGTCAAGTCATTTACATCAGTTTGTGTTCTCAATTGCTTTCAGCCACAGCACCATACTGCTGGGTGTCTACAGTCAATTTGCATTGCTGGCAGTAGCTATGTTCTCAGCAAAGTTGCCCCAGGCACTGAATTAGTGACTACTAAACAATAGGGGAAATACAGGGTTAGGTTTCTGCGAGTCTCTGGTCATACCATTTTCATCAACCAATCAATACATAACCTTGCTTTACTTGTTTCTATTTGAAGACATGGTATTTAATATATAATGCTGACTCATTAACATTGAATTCGTGGTCTGAAAGAAGCTCATCTGACACGTATTTTTTTCTGTGAGGCACAACTTTCTTGTGCTTATGAACACTAGACAGCACCTCAGTGCTATTCCCTTGGGCTATTTTAAACAGTGAAATCACCAACAAAAAAGCACAAAAATGCAAACAATGTGCCACTAAATAGACAGCAAAAAGCACACTTGTTTATACACCTAGAGCTAAAACAAGAAGGCAGAGTGTCACTTTGTTCAACCTCAGCTGGGAAAATAAGTGTTGGGTGACTTAAATATTTTGCTGCTCTTCATATGTCCACAAATGACCACAAAGGCTCCAAAAGTATTGATGTGCGGGTTACCAATAGATTTCAGGGATGGGCACTTGGTGGGCACTGGATAAATGTTACTGTTAAATATATTGTCTTAGCCCATGCTTCAGGTATAAAAATGATTATGAAAAAGATGATAATGATAGTAACAATAATAATTTAAAATCGTAATAATGGCAAGAACAAAATTAGAAGTAGTGGTAATAATAAGAGTAGCAGCAATCAGACCAATAATGATATGTTTCCTTATATTTTTAGAGTACTTATGTTTAGCAAATAGAGAAAACTACAACATTTTTACTAATAACTCATTTGATTATGAAAACATCTCGGTAAGCAGACATGGATGGCATTAAGTATAAACTTTAATTGTAGAAGATATTTGAAACTCAGAAAAGTTAAGAGGTTTGCTTGGAGTTAAACCTCTAATAAGTAAATTGTCTAGGACCAGAATAAAAAACACTTTCAGGGGAGACTACAACCTTCTTGAGGGCAAAAATAACAACTCATATTTCCTAGGCTCCCAAAACCTACCTCAGTGCCTGACAGAGTGGACATGCCATGAAATTTTATTCTTAATCATGACAATGATACAAGCAATGCTATATTGGATTGAAGAGCAGAAGCATGCTATTTTAAAACAGGGACCCATGTTTTAATAATGCTTTATTTTTCTCCCCAGAACATCTTCATTATTTTACTAAGATTCATAATAGGGAAAAATTATCTTATGAAATTGACATACCGTGCCTACAGTGATATGCGAGGCTACAAAGATTCAACAACCTGGTTCAGCTGTGTTATTAATATTGCTCCTCTTGATTAGTGTTAATTGGAATATTTTAATTGATGCAATGTTTCACTGCTTTCACAGCTTGAGTGAGTTGAAGTACAGAGAACAATTTTTCAATAATGAAAACTAACAAAAGTTACCCTGATCTTACTAAGTTCTATATGGAAATACTGTGACAAACAGACATCACAAATTCACTGAATAGAAAATGGGATAAAAACCAGATTCATTCATTCAGTTCTCTTAACATATGTTCATAAAGCAGAGTCCAGATCCTGCTCTAAGGTCATGGAACACAACAATGAACAAAACAGACAAATACTCCTGCCCTTGTGGAAGTGCCCTTGTGGAGCTTACATCTGACCAGGTGAGGCAGGAAAATAATACCATGATAAAAAGTTAAACAGTGTGTTAGTGTGTTAGAAGGTCATGCAGTGGTAAGGGGAAAAACAGTAGAATCAGAGGGATTGAGAGCTGGGAGTAGGAAGGAAGGCTATAATTTTTAAAAATGGACTCAGGGTAAGTTTCAGCAAGTATGTGACATTTGAGTAGAGACTTGAAGGTGGGAAGGGGTTTAGCCAGATGAATGTTTAGGGGAAAACATTCAGGTAGAAGAAAGGGCTCTTAAAGACAGGATTCTGAACATATTTGAGGAACATCGCAGAGTCAGTTTGGCTGGAACAGAATGAATAGGGGAGATACAAGTTAAGACATGGAGTCAGGGAGGTATTGGGACAGAGAGGGGTCCTCTATAAGATCTTTAGTTCCTAGTCTGAGTCAATATGGAAGCCACTGCAGGTTTCTGAACAGAGGAGTGACATGGTTTGACTTATAGTTTTGTAGTTATTCAACTCGATTCTCTTCAACCAGAATGATTGCTTATTACATGTCTGGCAGAGAACTAAGAAATGAAAGATGCAAAAATGAATGAAGATAAAGCTCCTGCCTCTGAAGAACTCCTCATCTTGTAGGAAGATGTGGACAATTACCAGATTCAAAACAGATAATAAGAACTTCAGTGGTATGTAAACAAAATGCTGTGAGATTACAAATAAGAAAGCAAATTATTTTCTTGCAGGATAAAAATAATAAGAAATTACATAACATGCAGTCTAGACCTGAGAAAAATTAAGATTTTAAGAGAAGAAAGAAGAAATAAATAGAATGTTAGGATAAAGAAGAACATGCACAAAGACAAAAAGGCATTAAAAATATGCAGTGTGGTATCCAAAGCAATCTACAGATTCAATACAATTCCTATTAAAATACCAATGTCATTGCTCATAGAATTTTTCTAAATCTTAAAATTAATGTGGAACCAATAAAGCAACCTGTGGTACCTGAATAGCCAAAGCAATCTTATGCAAAAAAAAAAAAAAAAAAAAAAAAAAAAAAAAAAAAAAAAAAGCAGGAGGCATCATATTACCCAACTTCAAATTCTACTACAAGGCTATCAGTAGCCAAAACAGCATGGTACTGGTATAAAAATAGACACATAGATCAAGAGACTAGAACAGATAACCCAGAAATAAAGCCACATACCTACAGCCAACTGAGGTTTGACAAAACTGACAAAAATATACCCTGGGGAAAGGATAACCTATTAAATAAATGGTGCTGGGAAAACTGGATTGTCATATGCAAGAGAATGAAATTGGACCCCTATCTCTCACCATATACAAAAATAAACTCAAGCTATATTAAAGGCTTAATATTACCTACTATGTGCCCATAAAAATCAAAACTTAAAATTTTTTCTAAAAATTACACGTGAAAAAGTTATGACCTGAAACTATAGAAGTTTGAGGCCGGCCTGGCAAACATGGCGAAACCCCGTCTCTCCTGAAAAATACAAAAATTAGCCTGGCATGGTGGCAGGTGCCTGTAGTCCCAGCTGCTTGGGAGGCTGAGGGAGGAGAATCGCTTGAACCCGGGAGGCAGAGGTTGCAGTGAGCCGAGATTGTGCCAGCCTGGGAGACAGAGCGAGACTCCATCTCAAAGAAAAAAAAAAAAGACCTGAAACTATAAAAACACTAGAAGAAAACCTAGGAAAACTCTTGTGGACATTGGCCTATGCAAACAATTCATGACTAAGATCTCAAAAGCAAATGCAACAAAAACCAAAATAGACACATGAAACTTAATTTAAAAGTTTCTGCACAGCCAAAGAAATAATCAGCAGAATGAATAGACAATCTGAAGAATAGAAGGAAATCCTGCAAACTATGCATCCAACAAGGAACTAATATCCAGAATCTTCAAGGAGCTTAACCCAACAACAACAACAAAAACCTATATAACCCTAATAAAAGGCAAAGGACACAGACATTTTTCAAAAGAAGGCATACAAATGGCCAATAAGTATATGAAAAAATGTTCACATCACTAATCATCAGAGAAAAGGAAGTTAAAATTATAGTGAGATATCATCTCACAACCAGTCAGAATGACTACTATTAAAAAGTCAAAAAATAGTATGTTGGTGAGGATGCAGAGAAAGGGAACATCTATATACCATTGGTAGGAGTGTAAATTAGTACAATTCTATGGAAAACAGTATAGAGATTTCTCAAAGAACTGAAAATAGAACTACCATTTGATCAAGCAATCCCACTACTGGGTATATAATCAAAGGAAAAGAAATCATTATATCAAAAAGATACCAGCTGGGTGCGGTGGCTAACACCTGTAATCCCAGCACTTTGGGAGGTTGAGGTGGGTGCAGTACTTGAGCTCAGGAGTTTGAGACCAGTCTGGGCAACACGGCAAGGCCCCATCTCTACTAAAAATACAAAAAAGCAGCCGAGTGTTTTGGTGCATGCCTGTGGTCCTAGCTACTTGGGAGGTTGAGGTGGGAAGATCACTTGAGTGCAGCAGGCAGAGGTTGCAGTGAGCTGAGAGCACACAACTCTACTCCACCCTGGGTGACAGAGTGACACCCTGTCTCAAAAAAAAAAAAAAAAAGAAAAAGATACTTGCATTCACATATTTATAGTAGCCCTATTCATAATAGCAAAGATAAGGAATCAACCTAAAAGTCTATCAACAGATGATTGGATAAAGAAAATGGGAGACAGATACACAGATAGATAGATAGACAGAGACAGATATATGTGTGTGTATATAGTGTGTATACACATGTATATATACACACTATATAAACATACACACACACACAATGGAATACTACTCAGCCGTAAAAAAAGAATAAAATCTTGTCTTTTGTAGCAACATCTATGGAACTGGAGGCCATTATCTTAAGAGAAATAACCCACAAGCAGAAAGTCAAATACCACATGCTGTCAAGTGAGAGCTAAAATGTGTGTACATATCAACATAGAGTGTGAAATAATTGACACTGGAGACTTGGAAGAGTGGGAGGGTGGGAGGGTTTGAGGGATAAAAAAAAAAAACTTAATGGGTACAATGCACATTATTTAGATGATGGTTATACTACAATCCCAGACTTCACCACCACAGGATATATCCATGAAACAAAATGGCACTTTTACCTTCTAAATTTATGCCAAGAAAAAATACTCAGTGTGGTCATCAAACAGTAGTAAGGTGTCTGCACAAAAATAAAAGACATGAAGCAAGAAATGTGAGTAAGGGTCATAGTGTAACAGACATTGTTAACACCCTAGATTTTTACTTTTTCTTCCACAGAATAATCTTACTAAACAGGAATGCCTTAAAAACATTTTATGATTAAGTTGTGAAAGATTAAAAACTATATTGACTTCTTGGAGATTCAGTTCATTCTGGAGAAAAAAACTTTGCAGTAAAGGGACTTGTTTAACTTTAATCTAACATTTCATTTGGGCACTGAACTCCTTGGAGCTCTTTTTTTTTTTGAGGCGGAGTTTCACTCTTGTTGCCCAGGCTGGAGTGCAATGGCGTGATCTTCAGCTCACTGCAACCTCCGCCTCCCAGGTTTAAGAGATTCACCTGCCTCAGCCTCCTGAATAGCTGGGATTACAGGTGCCCACTACCACACCTGGCTAATTTTTGTATTTTTAGTAGAGACAGGGTTTCATCATGTTGACCAGGTTGGTCTCAAACTCCTGACCTAGGTAATCTACCTGGCTTAGCCTCCCAAAGTGTTGGGATTACAGGCGTAAGCCACCACTCCCAGTGTAGCTTTTTAAATTAACATTCTGGGCTGGGAGTGGTGGTTCACACCTGTAATCCCAGTGTTTTGGGAGGCTGAGGCAGGAGGATAGCTTGAGGTCTGGAATTCAAGACCAGCCTGGACAACATAGTGACACTCTGACTTTACAAAAAATTAAAAAATTAGTTGGGCATGGTGGTGCACACCTATGGTTCTAACTACCTAGGAGGCTGAGGCAGGAGGATCACTTGAGCCCAAGAGTTGTAGGCTGCAGTGAGCTTTGATCACGTCCCTGCCCTCTAGCCTGGGTGACAGAGCAAGATCCTATCTCTATGGAAACAACAACAATAACAAAACATTGGGCAGAAGCAGAATTCACCAGTTTGGGAATACTCTCATAAGCAACAAAGGCTATTGTAGGAACTTGAGTATGAAGTAGGGGTGGGGTATTGAGCAACATCATAGTATCTGGGTTTTGGAAAGTTAACTCTTAAGGAATGCTATAAAGTCAGGATGACTACTTTGGGAATACAGCAGTAGAATAGGATGAAGCTAAAAATAAATGCAAACTTTGTTGTCACCTTTCCCTTAATCTCTCTTCAAGAAAATTTTAAAGAACACCCGATCTTATGTAAGGACTTAAGCAATTAACATTTCTTCTGATAAGTCTCAAAGAAAAATGCTAAAACACAATGTGAACTGGTAATGTGTATTCATCTTTATTCAGAACAGTGGTACTAGCCTAAATTAGATTTCATTGAATTAATGTAGCAGTGAGAAAACTTGGGAGTATATTTAGCTTGTGTATTAAGTACGGGTTTTATTTTTAGATTCTAGCTTTTCATTTTTTTTCTCAGAGAAATAAGGGCACATTGAAAACCATACTATAGAATTAAAAGGAATATTGAAAAGTGAATTTAATCAAGCGATATTTTTAGATTAGGGTATGCCAAAAGATTCTGCTTGCTTGCCTTGAAAAAACTTCAAATACATGTCATGCCATACTGATGAGTGCTTCAACTTTTCACACTTTGGTTTCCAGAAAACCTTCAAATATAATCCTTTAAGAAACATCTCCCAATAATTCAATTTTAGTAAGAACTGAAATGATGAAAGAAGGTAAAAGCTACCAACTTCAGTTGGTATAAGTTATAGCGTAGCTTGTTTAAGTCCCTATTTTTGGTCCAAAACCAAGTATTTAACCTAATTAAGATGCACTTGGATTTAATTTAAAAGAAAACAACAAAGACAACCTTAACCTTTACATCTTATGGGTCAAGAAAGTCCCAATCAACAATTCTCTAGTGAGAATAAAAAAATCCTGTTATTTTCTTCAGATATTTCTGTGATTAATAAACTAAGTCTAAGAAAGAGTTATTTATACTTTCTGCAATCATGAACACATAAACATTAGGTGTAAAAGATTACTCACAATCATATGTTATATATTTTTCTTTTTGCATTGATCACATGTACCTATTTTGGATACAAGACAAATTTGAATCAAAAGATACCCACTTGTGGCCTGGTGCAGTGGCTCATGCCTGTAATACCAGCACTTTGGGAGGCCGAAGCAGGCGGATCACAAGGTCAGGAGATCGAGGCAGATCACGAGGTCAGGAGATCAAGACCATCCTGGCTAACATGGTGAAACCCTGTCTCTACTAAAAATACAAAAAATTAGCCAGGCATGGTGGTGGGTGCCTGTAGTCTCAGCTACTTGGGAGGCTGAGGCAGGAGAATGGTGTGAACCTGGTAGGTGGAGCTTGCAGTGAGCCAAGATTGCGCCACTGCACTCCAGCCTGGGCAACAGAGAGAGACTCTATCTCAGAAAAAAAAAAAAGATACCCATTTGTTACTCTAATATAAGACTGCTAGGACTAAAAAAAATGATGCTTCTCACCATTTAACGGAATAGATTATGGAGAGTCCTTTCCTCTGTGGGAATGTCATTGGAGTTGTGAGAAAAAGGTATTAGGAGCACACCAAATCCCAGTTACACAAGTTCCTTTCCACATTTTTTGGAGAGAATAGAGAAGAATGTCAGATGAGAACGGAAAAACAATGGACATAGATGATGTCACTTTGCACCAGACCCTAGAGAGAAGGGGATGGATGTTTGAACTAATGCCACCAGGAAAAGGTCAGAGCCTCTCAAGATCAGTGTCAGCCTGTCAGGTCCAATTTTGGTATTTAATCTGCCTAATTTAGATTATTTGCTCATGACTATGACACTTTAAAAATAGTAACTTTTTTTCAGGTTATTTAATCATTTAAATATTCCAGTGGGCTTGATAACTCTTATTAAAACTAGCAGACCATAATAAAACTTACAGAATGGAAATACGTATATTACACAGGAATCTTCTTAACCATGGACAGAGAATTATGGTATTTTAAAGTGTTATGCAATTAATGTTTGTCCCCTCCCCACCCCTCAAGTTCTCTGTTAAAATCCTAACCCCAAAGTGTATTTGGAAGTAGGGCCATTGGTAAGTGATTAGATCACGAGCATGGGGCTCTCATGAATGGGATTAGTCCCCTTAATAGACCCCACAGAGCCCTGTTGCCCCTTCTGCCATGTGAGGGCACAGTGACAAGAAAGCAGTCTGTGAACCTGGAAGTAGTCCCTAACCAGGCATTGAATCTGCTTGTGTCTTGATTTAGTACTTCCCAGGCTCCATAACTGTAAGAAATATATTTCCTTTGTTTGTAAGCCCACAGTCAATGGCAGCTTACAGCAGCCTAAACAGAATTGAAGACGTAAGTTTTCAAAGGACTCAAGAGATGACTTATTTCTATCGCTAAAGGAAGTTGAAGCCTTGAGCTGTCAAGTGATAAGCTGAACATGCCCTATTTGAGGTAGAGCCAGGGTTAGAACCCAATGGAAGAAGATATTTTCAATCTTCTTCCATTCTACCATCTTACACTATGTTAACAGTTATTGCAAAGTTTGTTCTAAAACAGTGATTTTCCGTGAACAAAAAAGGGATTTATTATCAAGAGACTGGGAGTTACTATGTATTGTATCTCCTTTTTGGGACTACACAACATACATTACAGCATCAAAGACTTCCAGAAGTCTTTTAGAAAACAAAGATGTGAACTGTTAATTGTTGCTCTCTCTCTGAGAATCAGTGTCCTTCCTAAGCATACCCTGAGAACTGCTGCAGCAGAGCTTCCTGCCTGTAAGTCTTTTTCTACTGATGGATCAGGCACCAGACATTTTTTGCAGATGTAGAAACATTTCTTTGACGACTTAATTATCTTTGTGGCTCAGAATCTGTAAAACATGGCACATGGTTTTCATTATTTGTTCCAAACTATTGAAAGAGATAAATGAACAGGAAAACATGCCTAACAGATATGGTGAATTTGAAACATGTTAAATTTCTGTATGCTGTAAACTTTATGCTACAAATGTCACCACCAACAAAAATATGCATGGCAGTACATGTTTTTATTTGGTATTTCCAACTAATCATAGCCTACTAGCAAAGTGGCAGGCAGTAGCTGGTCATTTTTCTCAGACAGGAATTTGAGTGATTCATTCTTGAAGATTCATTCACAGGAATGGGTTACTACCTGAATGCTATGTGGGCCCTTTTTTTAAATGTCTCAGAATCTGAAGTTCCACATGATTTTGTTTTCTGCTCCTTATTGTGTAGTCAGTAACTGTAATTAAGGCAAGAAATGGTTACCTTTTCTGTTATTTTTCCTAGATAGCATGGAATAAGGTAATACGGTACTGGTAGCAGCAGTGAGGTGACTGCAAAGTTCTGGAAATGTGGCTGTTGAAACAAATCATTTTTGGAAAATGCAATTAAGAAATGATACTACCAAAACATCCCTCAAATAGTAGTGATTAAGAACCGAAAAGAAAAATCACTGAGGTTCTTGACAGCTTCGATGCTTTCATTAAACCAATTCCATGTCATATTTCATGAAGGCAATCATCAATAATTAAGGGACAAAAATCCAGTAAAACTCAAAGTTACTGGATTTGTTCTGTTATAGATGGAAATAAAGCAAATGGTTGTGAGTAAAATCTAGAAATGGAGAAACATTACTACATTACTAGTAGTAATAGCAAGGTCTTAAAACTTGTTTTTGGACCTCATCTGACAAGGTCTTACAGGTTAATAAAAAAGATTAATAGACTAGATGAATAGATAAGATGATCAACCAGTCTTCATATAGCTTTGGAGAAACAAGCAGAAGCGTGATAGGAATCGAGAGTGAAAAGTGTGACCTTTTTTTCCAGCAAGCAAACCTGTTTCTATTTAGTATGAAGCTAATTGTTAATTTTTTTTTCATTTGAACTCTGTCTTCCTGTTTTGAGCATTTTATACAAGGTTAGCTTTCTTCATTTCATTGCCTATAATGTGGAAATAATTCAGCAACTGAACTTGCAGCTCCTCAGCAACCATAATGAAAACAATAATACTTCCCCAAGGAGGTTACATGTCTCAGGTCATTGGTGGTGTGACAGAGATGTCCCTATCTTTTATGAAAGCTAAGCTCTGCTTTGCAAGTCTTCACTCACCAGAGGAATGTTCCCATAAACACTGGTATTTGAGAATGTATATTTTGAAAACGTGAAGTATAAAAATATCTTATATAAAATTTGAGGGATTTATTATTACTATACCCATTTTAAAACAGCCTAAACTAAGGATTTCTCTCTCCCACCCTATTCTCTCTCATAAGGGTGTGAAGATACTGAAGTTATAACAAAACACTCTTCATTATTAGAAGTGAGTGCTAAGTGAATGGAATTGGTTTTGACAGGTGTCTCTTAGCAAGATGGTTTCTGTAGCTGATTCTTCCTGAAGGACTTCCACATTCAGTGGAATAATGCTATCAAAAATCCGAGTGCATGTGTTAATTCAATTGGCTTTTACCACTCTTGCTTAGGAAGCTCACAACCAGAATTAGCACATATTCAGCATCAAATGAAAAGATATGTGTACCAATCAGTTTTAGATACTTTAAAAACATCTCACTCAAAACTAAGAGTTACATTAATATTCAAGCAAATTAATGTTACTTCTGTCAAACTAGGAGGATCATGGATCTTGAAGGGATTCATCTGTGAAATAAAGATTACATATTAAGCCATTATCACCAAGATTGTTGTGTAGTGGGAATTCCTGTTATTTGCTTCAGACAGTATAACACTTATCATTGTAAAAACATCCAAATTAGAATCCTTGTCAGGAAAATATAGTGTAAAAATACAGTGTAAAAATATGGGCTAAATAAGGGACCCCCAAAAGATATGTCCATGTCGTAAATGCTGGGATGCATGAGTGTGACTTTAATTAGGAAAAGGGACCTAGGCAGATATAAATAAGGTAAGGATTTTAAAACTTTACTTATTTATTTTAAGTTCAGGGGTACATGTGCAGGATGTGGAGGTTTGTTACATAGGTAAACGTGTGCCATGGTGGCTTGCTGCACCTATCAACCCATCTCATAGGAAGGTAAGGATCTTGAGATAAGGAGATCATCCTGGATTATCTAGGTGGGCCCTAAATCCGATGACAAGGGTTTCTAAGAGTAAGGCAGAGGGAGATTAGACAGACAGACAGAGGAGAAGGCAATATGAGGACAGAGGCAGAAATTGGGAAGATGTAGCCACAAGCTCAGGAATGCAAGGGCAGCCATCAGGAGTGGAAGATGCAAAGATTCTTCCCTAAAGCCCCTAGAGGCAGCGTATTCCTATTAAGTTTTGGGCATCTAGCCTCCAGAATTGTAAAAGAATGCATTTCTTTTGTTTCAAGCCACCAAATGTAGGGCAATTTATTATAGTAGCTGAGGAAACTAATATATCAGGTTTGTATTCTTCTTGTCCATGACCTTGGGTGAACTCTAACTTCATCTGTATAGACCTCAGTTTCTAAATCTTTTTTTTTTTGGAGACAGGATCTCACCCCATCACCCAGGTTGGAGTGCAGTGGCACAATCACAGGTCACTGCAGCCTCGACCTCCTGGGCTCAGGTGATCCTGCCCCTTCAGCCTCCTGAGTAGCTGGGACTAGAGGCACATGCCACCATGCTCAGCTTTTTTTTTTTTTTTTTTTTTTTTTGTATTTTTTGTAGAGACAAGGTTTCGCCATGTTGCACAGGCTAGTCTGGAATTCCTGGGCTCAAGTGATCAGCCCGTCTTGGTTTCCCAAAGTCCTGGGATTACAGGTGTGAGCCACCATGCCCCGTCAGTTTCCTCATCTTTAAAAAGTGATTTCTGACCTAAAAAATAAAAATAACACCACCACCATTATTTGCAAAATTCTTTACAGTAATCCTGTGAGTTACATGATAAAACTCATTTTAATAATCTCAGAGAGGTCAAAATGTTGAAACTGAAATTTTGCTGACTCAAACCTTGGTCTGCCTTTGTTGTCTTCATCCGTCAATGCATACTATGTTTAAGACTCTGTAATTACTCTTGTGACACAGAGTTTACAGGCTAGCAGAGAATACAAGTATTAAATAAGCAACCAAATCCAAGCTCA
Source organism: Macaca nemestrina (assembly GCF_043159975.1). Taxonomy (NCBI): domain Eukaryota; kingdom Metazoa; phylum Chordata; class Mammalia; order Primates; family Cercopithecidae; genus Macaca; species Macaca nemestrina. The sequence goes on along the minus strand of NC_092126.1, from coordinate 141,544,111 downwards.
TTTGAATCTTATCTAAACAAAAGTAATAATATCTGTTAGGTCTGCAAAATGGTGATGGCAGATGCTGATTATCATCAAATACTTATCTATTTTATGTGCAGGATTTGCGTAAACATAAGATGATTTTCCTTGTAACAGAAGCAAGTCAAGAAAATGCACAAGTTATGGATGGCAGAAAAAGATAGCTCATTGGTCATCCTCTGAACTGCTTTTACAGAAGGTGAATAGGTCTATGACAGACATCAAACTTGCCCTGCTACAACCAAAGCAGTTGGATAAATTCATGCAACACTCACAGAAAATAAAGCGATTTTCCTGGACTTAGGACTTGGTGGCTGATTTGCCTGGCATGTTAAACAGAAAGTTCTCAAGCAGAACATTGCACAGCAAGCTTGTCAGCTGGGGGTCCCAGTCACATCGAGCACATCTGCCTACTTAGGCCCTTACTTTGCTGTGCTTGACCAATTCTGCTCCTTTCCCTTCTGAGGAGCTTGTGAAACGACTATCCCTGAAGATCTTTCAGAAAAAATAGCAAGCATCTGTCCTAGATGGCTGGGTCATTTACCTGATGGAAGGCAGCAAGCGGGCCCAGTGTATCTCTCGAGATCCACTATGGCTCAATGCCTTTCTCTCTGCAGTTCACTTCACCACAACTAATCCCTTTACATGGCCCCAAATACAGAAGATGGAACCTGGTCCAGGTGAGGCAGTAGCACTCAGAAGATGAAGATCTAACGAACTCAGGTTTGAATTCTAACTTCACCACTTAACGGTGTGACTCCATCTAAATTATTTTCCTTGACTTCATCTTGGTTTTCTCATTTTAAAAAGAGATAATAATTTTTCCCCTAAATAAGAAGTGAAATTATGCTTATAAATCGTGTAACCTGGCATGTGGTAAATGCAAAGCACTAAATGGCAATTGCTGCTATTATTATAATCATCATTATTATTAATTGTACCTTCTCAAAGAAAGAGCTACTTTACTTGGATACTCTACTAAATGGCTACACACCATAAGCATTTTTTCTAGTCTGTTGTAACCAGAATTAAGGGCCAGTACCAAACAATGGAAAACTTTACCCTTAATTTTGCAATCAGATATATACTTTTCCAAGTCTCCTCTAATTTAGCTTTTTATTTTCTTAAAAAAAAAAAATCTCTACATTGTTCTTTGGGTTACCCTCTATTTTCTACCAAAATAAATTCGAGGCCAGGCATGAGGCTCACGCCTGCAATCACAGCACTTTGGGAGGCCAAGGCAGGTGGATCACTTGAGGTCAGGAGTTTCAGACCAGCCTGGCCAACATGGTGAAATTCCATCTACTAAAAATACAAAAAATCACTGGGCATGGTGGCACAAGCCTGTAATCCTAGCTACTCAGGAGGCTGAGACAGAAGAATCGCTTGAACCCCGGAGGCAGAGGTTGCAGTGAGCTGAGATCATGCCACTGCACCCCAGCCTGGGCAACAGAGCAAGACATTGTCTCAAAAGAAAAAAAGAAATCTGAGTTGCATCCACTTTGGCAACTAGGTCAGGGCTAAGCCTTCTCAGGCATGGCAATTTCCTAATAATGAGGGTGCATAATAATAACTAAACATAATTCCACACTTTACATGTGTCATATCTTCAATTCTTGCAAGTGCCCCATGGATTAGGAATTACTGTTTTACAGATGAGAAAACAGATTCAGAGTAAAGGACCTTCCCAGAGACACACAGGTAATAGAAGAAGTCAAAATTTCAACCTCCACAATCTGGTTCTAGAGACCAGTATCTAATTTACTATGCCTATTTTGAACGGACAGGCAAATTCCTAGGGCTCCCGAGTTCATTTCATTAAGACTAAATGAATGCAGCATCTACATGGTAAAGATCCACCTGATCATGTAGTAGAGGAAATCCTCAAAGGCATAAAGAGAAAATAAAATAAAGGGGAATCCTTAAAAGCATCAGGAGAAAAAAAAAAAAGGACAGATACAATCAGAACTTTTTTTCTGTTTCTTAGAAGATCGATATGCTCATGTAGGTAGAGATCAAAGTCTTTGAGTGTTATATCTTTAAAAAAGAAAATTTTTCTTGTCATTTCTGACACAAATACAGAGGTTATCCTCTCCTGCAGGCCCTGGGATGCTAGCAGGGTTGCAGGGCTGGCTAGGGGGATTGGGTGATTCTAACAAAAGCTATTCAGCTATTGAGCTTAATTGTGTTTCCATTTAAGGGTTGGCATTCTAATGACTATTTTTTTAGAGCCTCTGAGGATAAATGCTTTTCAATTTGACCTTTAGAATAGGAGTCTTTATGGGATTACAATTTAATTGGAAAAGAATTTAACAAGACAGTATATTTTTCCAAAGATTGTGGAGAATAATTAGCCAAATAATAGTATTAAAAAATTATCGTATCGTAGATCCTTCTTTCATATGTATTTTTAAAAGTTTGCTTTTGAACATCTTAATTCAGTAAGAATGTTGTGAATGGGCAGCTGTGTCATTTGAGAGATCAATTATTTCTATCTCCAAATTCTATTTTATCATGATAGTATGAGGTAATACATGTTCCATCAGCTTATATTCCACTGGGTTAAATAATTCCAAATTATATCGCACAGTGAAATGAGTGGGTGTCTGCAAAATGGAAGGCCACAGTACACAGAAGACAATTCGCATTTCAAAACTCCATTTCCCTTGCGTGCCTCAATTACTTCTCTCTTCCCAAATGCCCACTTGAAATTAATGCTTAGAACTATGCCTGGTACATGGAAAGTACCCAATACACATTAGGTATTTCTGTTATGATGATGACTTGACGGTATATAGTTGTTACTCTTATTATTACATTATATATTATTAATAATACTATAGGCTGAACACAGTAATCCCAGCACTTTGGGAGACTGAGGTGGGCAGATCATTTGAGGTCAGAAGTTTGAAACCAGCCTGGCCAACATGGTGAAACCTCGTCTCTACTAAAAATACAAAAAAATTAGACGGGCGTGGTAGCAGGCGCCTGTAGTCCAAGCTACTCGGGAGGCTGAGGCAGGAGAATGGCGTGAACCCGGGAGGCGGAGCTTGCAGTGAGCCGAGATCGTGCCACTGCACTCCAGCCTGGGCGACAGAGCCAGATTCCGCCTCAAAAAAAAAAAAAAATTTAGCCAGGTATGGTGGCGGATGCCTGTAATCACAGCTGTTCAGGAGGCAGAGGCAGGAGAATCGCTTGAACCCGGGAGGCGGAGGTTGCAGTGAGGCAAGATCACACCACTGCACTCCAGCCTGGGTAACAGAGCAAGACCCTGCCTCAGAAAAAAAAAAAAAAAAAAAAACACACAAAACAATATGGCAGGACTGTATGATAAGTACACTTGTGCATGAGCTAACCTAATGAACCAACCAAGTGTGCTATTGCATCCTCATTTTACAGATGATGAAAAAGACTCAGAGAAGTTAAATAATGTGCCTGTGGTTAAATGGTAAATGGCTGGTAAGTGACCTAGACTAAATCTGAATGCAGGGAATCCAATTCCAGAAAATGCAATTCAATCATTACAGGATTCTTCTTTCTCTATTATTACCTTGTAAAAAGTTCAGACATTGACGAAATAAACACTATGGCTTTTATAGCAATAATTCCTGTATGTAATGATCACTGTATATCTCCTTGGTTTACTCCTTAAGTGGTAAACTAAATTTTTATGTTTATTTTATGTTTATTTTATTTTATTTATTTATTTTTAATAATGCCTTTTATGTTTATTTTATTTTATTTATTTATTTTTGAGATGGAGTCTCGCTCTGTTGCCCAGGCTGGTGTGTGGTGGCACAATCTCGGCTCACTGCAACCTCCACCTCCTGGGCTCAAGCAATTCTCCTGCCTCAGCCTCCCGAGTAGCTGGGACTACAGGTGCCCGCCACCACGCCTGGCTATTTTTGTATTTTTAATAGAGACAGAGTTTCCCCATATTGGTCAGGCTGGTCTTGAACTCCTGACCTCAGGTGATCTGCCCACCTCGGCCTCCTAAAGTGCTGGGTTTACAGGTATGAGCCACCATGCCTGGCCCAGATGCCTTTTAAAATAATCTTGGCAATAATTTACATAACAAATCAAATAGTTGATTTTTTTTTTTTTTTGAGATGGAGTCTCATGCTGTCACCCAGGCTGGAGTGCAGTGGCATAATCTCAGCTCACTGCAAGCTTCGTCTCCCAGGTTCATGCCATTCTCCTGCCTCAGCCTCCTGAGTAGCTGGGAAGACAGGCACCTGCCACCACGCCTGGCTAATTTTTTGTATTTTTAGTAAAGATAGGTTTCACTGTGTTAGCCAGGATGGTCTCAATCTCCTGACGTTGTGATCCACCCGCCTCTGCCTCCGAAAGTGCTAGGATTACAGTCATGAACCACCGCGCCGGGCCGATTTTCTTAAAATACCTTCAAGTTTTTGTTATTCCTCTTAACTATCAAGATCAAACTGTATGTTCATAGCATGAATCAACTATACCAATTTCTAACCCAGTTTTTGCATGAATGAGTGCCAAGAAACAATAGTTGAAATAAAAAATAGAACCATTTGAATAAATTACTGAGGTTACTTACTGCATTTAAGGTTAATATTTTATTTTTGGCCTCAAGAGTGACAATCAGATTTCACTCTCCTGAACAGCTGCTCTCCCTGACCTGTGATGGTAGTCACTATATAATTCAATTGCACTTCACAGAAATGGATCTAATAATTTTTAAATACAGAAAATCATGACCAAAACATTTTTTTCTTGAAGCTGAGCCACTCTTGGCTCCAGCAGAAACTTTTTAAAAAAAATTTCCAGAAGATAATGACTTTTAAAATGATAGATATGGGTTTTGATAATTACCAATACTTTTCATCATTATTTCAGATAATCAGGAGGTGGTGGTGAGGGGTGGGAATCACTTTCTTGTCTCTCAGTCTAAACTCAAATTGAAATGGGGTAATTCCCTTGATCCCTTCACAGGACTTGTGAAGGGGTAGCTTGCTTACTCAGCCCACAGATCTTAACCCCTTGAGGGAGGGGGAGCATGCAGGTAATCAGGTGCAGAGGCTGGGACAAGCACTTCTGGGCAGCTGGCAGGAGCAGAACTCTGTGCAGAACCGCTGTAGTATCTAGGGGTTGCCTGTGGCCCCTGGAGCCCCAGAAGGTATGTGTTACAGTGTGCTCTTTTAGCTTTGCTGTCCATGGACAGCTTAAGTGTTAAACAACTCAGTGGAGGGTCAGTCTGACAGCCTCTTGCACCCGCACCCGGGTCCTTGTCCAGCATCCAGGAGGAATGAGGTAACACAAACAAACTGGAGGGTGGTGAATGTGGAGGCTTTCACTGCCAATGAAAGTGGCTCCCAGCAGGAAGCGGGGGCTGGAAAGGGGATGGAGGACGAGGGTGGTCTTTCCCTGGAGTGTGGGTGCCAAACTCCTTTCTAACCATCCCCAGCCCACATCCTCTCTGACTGTAGTCTCCGATGTCCAGCTGGTTCTTCACCTCTCAATATTCAGACACCTCTTCTCTCCTCTGCCATGGCTCTCTGCTCTGCCAGTGCGGTCTGGGGTTTTTACGGGTACAGGATGCGGGGTCAGGGTGGGCCAGGGTGGTTCTGGAAAAGGCAACATTTGGGTGGGAAAACAGGAAGACATGTTCTCACTTTGGGCCATGGGTCCAGGCTTGAGGGTGTGGCCCTCACCAGGGACTGCCCTTCTACCCAGTATTTCCCTGCCTCCTGTCCATATCAGAATATCCACTTCAGCAGAGCCACCACATGGGGTGGCAGCACAAATTATGCAATGTAATCCTGCCATTTGAGAGGTTTTCCTGACCACTCCTTGTCGAGTTTCCTTCCAGTTCCCATCGATCACAAAACCAGCTGTATTTTCACCGTAACTTGTTTGCTTTATACATTTGTGATTATTAATTTTATATGTTAATTTGACTGGGCCAAGGAGTGCAAAGCTTAAACATTATTTCTGGATGTGTTGTAAGGGTGTTTCCAGCTGAGATCAGCATTGCAATCAGTGGACTCAGCAAGGTACACTGCCCCCGAACTATGCGGTTGGCATCATTCAATCCACTGAAGGCCTGAGCAGAACAAAAGAAAGAGGAAGAGGAATTCATTCCTTTTGCTTCCTGCCTGCCTACTGAGCTCAGATATTGCTCTTCTCCTGCCCATGGCCTGGAATTTACACTATCAGCACCCCTGGTTCTCAAGCATTCAGACTTGGACTGGAATTATACCACCAGCTTTCCTAGGTTTCTACCTTGCAGGCAGAAGGTCATGGGACTTCATGCTCCATAATCATGTAAACCAATTCATCATATTAAATCTCTCTCTCTCTCTCTCTCTATATATATATAATATATATATGTGTGTGTGTGCACGCATGTACAAATGTGTATTTATATACAAATAGAACACATGTACGTGCCCATGTCTTTGACTAGAAGAATGAATAAATAAGACTCTAGGGAGTTATGGTGTCCAGGACCAAGTAAGCCAAGTTTTGAGAGTATATCCAAGCAGGAACTACTCAAGTGTAATCAACCAGGAACTCAAAAAGAAAGAACTCATTGGTTTAAAATCTTATCTATACTCATACCAGCACTTACGTCTGTAGGAGAAAGGGAACTAGTGCTTATTGAATACCTTCTATGAGCCATAGTATTAAATTCTTAAAACCATCTGGTCAGGTGAGTCATATTATCTCTTCTATCAGAGGGGGAAATGAAGTTCAGAGAGATAAAATACTTGCTCAAAGTGAGATGGCTGTCAGGTGGCAAGTACAGCTGGGATTTTAATCCAGCAATGTCGGCTACCAAAATTCTGCTTTTTCTAGGTCACTGTAGTGTTCCCACGTTATTTCTCCCTGCCTAATTGCTTTTTCTCAGAGAAAATATTGCTGGGTTTTGCCTGGGTTCAGATCCTATTTCTCATGGCATCATCTCAATTTTGACATATTGTACCAATATGATTCAGCCCCAAAAGAGTTATTTTAATTAAGTCACATATATTAATGGTATAGCACACCTAGAAGGGATCTTAAAAACGATCAAGTTATTCAACCTGGTTTATTTTGCAGATAAAGAGAATGAAGAGCAGGATGGTTACATGCCCTGCCCTTCTTTATGCATAAAGATCAACGAAGACAGCAGGAGTTGAACTTCTTTCCTTCCTTGGGGGGTTTAATGGATTGCTTAAGTTATAACCCATCCTTGCAGTCTGGGTCAACTTACTAGTACATATTTGATAAATGTTACCTGTAAAATGACTCCTAGAATCCAGCATGGAAGATTCCTTAGTGGTCACAAAATCATAAATGCACCAGAATGAGAACCAAAACGTTTAGACGTCAGCTTAAAGCCATTTTACTAAGGGCAAGCTGAGCCTGAAATGCAAACCACTTAACTTCCAGCTTGATGTTCTTTCAGTGCTGAAAAGAACTGCAGTCATCACATGATTTTTCTTTCCTTAGTTTGGTTTTATAAGCATCAGAGTACGGTCTAAGTGTGAATATTATTTCTACCACTTCTTAGTTGTATGACTTCAGTCAAAGACCTTAACTTCTCTAAAACCCAGTTTCCTCATCTGAAAAAAGGGTCTAATTATATTTTCCCTGTATTGTGTTTTGAAGATCAAATGTATGTGGAAGTGTGCAATGAACAAAGTTGAGTCTATCAGCCCAAAATGTGTTGTGCTTGCCTAGCATAATGATTAAATTGTTTTCAAAACAGTATAGGTGGTAAGGGAGAGCACATGAGCTCCAGTCTGCCATAATATCCACCTGTCTCTTTTGGCCTTGTATCCATTCCCTGTTCACGCATTCATGTTACATACCCAGTCCCCACACACGTTTGAGTTTCTCTTTCCTGAAAGAATAATAAAAAATGGTGGTTGTTATTATCCCAATTTTCTAAATGTCTATACGTAGAAATTTCAGCAGGAAATATAGTAAAGATAACCAATCTGTACAAACTAACATTTGAAATCCTAATAGAATAGTCTATTCCCTGACAAACATACACCCAGAAGACCAGAAAGGTTTATGGTTAATAAAAGAGTATATTGACCTTTCCTAGGGAATTATGCATGGCACCTTTATTACAAATACTGTAAATTGAAAACGAAGCAAGAAAATTATAGGGTTCAACTAACTAAAGAAGGGATTCATCATGAACATTCATTAAATGTCAACCTGGTGGATTAGGAACAGCAGCAATTAGCCTGCAGTGATCAAATGATATTTCAAAATGCCAAAAATGGATTCGTCTTTAAGTTACAACTCTTCTACAGTCTTGAGTTCAAATGCCGTTTTATAACATAAGAGACATGAAATTTGTTTGAGATTTTTCTAAGCATTGCAAACATTTCAGCACTAAAATACTGTTAGTTTCAATTACTCTAGAGAAAAGTTTAGAAGTTAAAAAGTTTAAAAGCCTGAATCCTGCTGAGAAAAAGCCTGAATCCTGCTGAGAAAAACCACAATTAGTTTCTAACTACTTCCTTTGGTTCCTACTATAACCCCTTATTCCTTCTGATCCCTTGATCCCAGTGATAATCCAGTGAACTGCCTCTGGAGGTAAAGGAGAGACACCCTGTGAAAACAATAGGTATAGTGTGGAGAGGGACAGGAAGTCCTAATAATAGCATTCAGACTGCAGCTAACAGCTGTGACCTTCTGCAAGATGAATTATCTCCAAGGCCCCAGTCTGCCTCACCTTTATTTTTATTTATTTTTTCGAAACAGAATCTTGCTTTGTCACCCAGGCTGGAGTGCAGTGACATGGTATGGCTCAATGCAGCCTCGATCTCCTGGGCTCAAGTGATCCTCCCACCTCAGCTTCCTGAGTAGCTAGGACTACAGACATGTACCACCACTATGTCCTGCTAATTAAAAAAAAAAAAAAAATTAGTAGAGAGAAAATCTCACTATGTTGCCCAGGCTGGTCCTGAACTCCTGGCCTCAAGTGATCCTCCCACCTCTGCCTCCCAAAGTGCTGTGATTACAGGCATAAGCCACCACACTGGCACTCCTCACCTTTAAAGTTAAGGAACTGGATCAGTATTCTCTAGGATCCCTGACATAGCTAAGTAAATAGATGGATCAGGCCAGGACACCCAAGAGAAACACAAAACTGATTCCAGGTCACTCATTGCTCCTAAGATGATGATCCCTTTGAAAGCACTTCATAAAGATGAAGTTGCTTTTCCTCACCACAGGGCTTCAGGATACATGCCTTCTTTTTCTTTTGTTATGCATTAAAGAGCAGAGAAATAAAGAAAAGCAGTAGCTTATCCCGAAAGCCCCAGGGAATGGGCACTAAAAAGATTTTCAAAGTGAGGTGTTACTAGTTTTCAATCCCCAAACTGAATCATGACTCCTGGTCTCCTGTTCGCCCAGTGGTATATCATAACTTCTTAGAGAAACAGCCAGAATGTTCTGGGACTTATGCTAATTCTTTGTTAATAAGGAAGGTAGGAACATTTAGAAACTGTCGATTCCTTCCCATTAAAGCGGGTGCACACACACACACACACACACACACAAAGAAGGTAGGAATCAGTTATGGGCATATATTATATTTTCAAGTCTTCAAGACCACTAGGAAGCTGTTGCATCATGGAAGGCAGACTGAAAGGGTTCATACAGCATCCAGAGGTAACTTGCTATAAACCACCAATAAAATTCTAAGCCCCTCGCTACCATTTAATAGACTTCCTCCTCAACCAGGGCTCTTAAGATGTAACCTGAAAGACTGATTCAGGCCACAAAGGGAAGAGGGGTCAGACATGCCTCATTATATCTCTCTGCCATTAACATCAACACAGACTTAAGTCTGATAAGAAACACTTTACAGCCTGTTCTCTCTGAAGCCTGCTAGCTAAAAGCTTCATTTGCATAATAAAACTGGTCTCCACCACCTCTTATGGCAACCCAGACATTCCTTTATATTGTTTAAATTTACCCAAAGCCTGGAAGCACCCCCCACCTTTGAGCTGTCCCACCTTTCTGGACCAATACAAAGTATTTCTTAAATGTGCTTGATTGATGTCTCATGCCTCCCTAAAATGTATAAAAAAGCAAGCTGCACCCCGACCACTTGGGCACATGTTCTCAGGACCTCCTGAGGGCTGTGTCAGGGGCCATGGTCACCCATATTTGGCTCATAATCTTCGAATAGTTCAATTAATATATTAACATTCAAATAATACCTCTTCAAACAAAGAGTTTGACCCTTTTCATTGACATTGCTCACTCACACATGTATCCTTAGCATACAGCTTAGATCTCATTCACAGCACAGTACTATGCTTGCTCTTTTTCCCATTTTTTAAAAACTTTGCAAAGCATTTCACATTTGATTTGTTAATGATGATAAACCTGCAAGATGGCCAACTGTTTTCTCCATAGTTTCTAAAGGAGGAATGAAGAATACAGAAGAATAAAGACTATAAATGGTATTTATTGAATTCAGTGAGTTTGAGCTTTCTGGAATTAAGATGAAAAGCACCTTTATTCCTCGTTTAGGTGGATATACTGTTTCAACTGGTCTTATGGCATGTTTGTTGGTTTCTTTCCTTTTCATTTGAACCTCACTGCTCCATGTACATTTCTTTTTATTTTTCTCATTTCTACTCCTTTGAGATTTTGGCAGGACCATAATTGATTTGCCTCCTGCTTTCCTAGAGTTCCCAGAACAGTCTCATGTGCTCAAGTGGTATTTAAGTGTAGATCAAAATATTCTATTTAACTTGGGTTTGGAATTGTGAGAGATAATTACAATCAGCAAAGAATTCACAATATCTAAATTGTATAATGCAGGAATGCTAAAGATTATTTAATTCTCTATGACAAACAGCATCACAACTTTACCTCTCAGGAAATGAAAATGTATTACTATAGATATGAAAGTGGCATTTTTTCACCTATACGGGCTTAGAATCTTAAGGGCATGAGTATGTACTGGGGAGTAGCAAGGACCACAAACTCTCTTGCCCTTAAGGGTCAGAAACCAATGTTAGATGAGTGAAGTAGGCTGGTGTGATTTCATATGACATATAAAATCGAAGTGGTAGAAGAACAAATCCATATAGAGGAACTTAATGGCAGACATGGTTGCCAGAAATTCCATGTCTTTAAGAGAAGCTTAAAATGCAGATTGTTTTCTGGAGAAACTACTTAAAAAATATAGTGTTTTATTCTTATGTGGAAGCCAAATAGAAAACGTATAAAAGAGAACATGCCTCTATATTGAGAGTTGGAAGATCCAAAGCCTTTTAGAGATTTTAAACATGTTTTTAGGGGAACAGGGCTGAGAGGGCAGGGAATCCATTTCACAGAGGCCAACAGGCACACATGATCTCCTACACTATAAAGGTCCATGCAGTTAAGCACTAAATGTCTGATACCAGAAAAGGCATTAGTAAGAAAAACTGTGGTGCTTACTACAGCTAAATTAGAAATACTTTGTATCATTCTGCTTCAACATTTGGCCCTCACAATGTAGATTTGCAGGACAACTAGTTTTATCTTATTCTTATATGTAACATCTGTTGGATCGGAGTACACATCAGATATATGCACTAACATTTTCTCTTCCATCACATGCTGCCTGTTACAGCTGTGGGATTAAGACCTCCCCACTACTTTTATCCTTTTATCAGGGAGTACTTAAAGTGATAATGGTCAGTTAGTTCTTCAAATAAATGAATAAATTAAAAATATTCTCATGTCACTATCTGATGTTGGTATGAATTCTTGAGAGTTAATAGTGTACTAATTTGAAATAATGTATTGCTAATCTACTCTATTAGCCAGTTATCTTTATGAAGGCTTTTAAGGATATCGTAAGAATTTCGACTCTCATTTTAGGACTTAACAATCACACGAATCACCACCATCACTTATTGTGTGGCTTCTAGATACTTCAAAAATACATGCTCCTGTTTATTGCCCATGTGACGTCACAAGGTATGTATTAATATCTTCATTTTAATATTCAGAAGGGAGCACTAAAGTTTTGAGGAAATTAAATGACTTACACAACGTTCATCAACCTAGTAAGTGATAGGGCTACCATTTAATCTCTGATTAGTCTCACTCCAAAGTTTCCACTCTTCAACCTCTGTTTCCGTCCAACATAATGACTAAAAAAATAATAAAATTGATTTCTAAGTAGTAACCAACTGTAGCTCATGCCTATAATCCCAGCACTTTGGGAGGCCAAAGCAGGAAGATTGATTGAGCCCAGGAATTCAAGACCAGCCTGGGCAACATGGTGAAACCCCACCTCTACAAAAAAAAAAAAAAAAAAAAATCAGCTAGGCATCATGGTGTGCACCTGAGTCAAGATTGCACCTCTACAATCAAGCCTGGGTGACAGAGTGACCCTGTCACAAACAAACACACAAATGAACAAACAAAAAACCCCAAACAACAACACAACCTGAAAAGGAAGCCATTAAATGTTGGTCTAAGATTCAAGCCATTTCAACATGGTGATCTTAATAAAATCATTGCTCTAACTACCCTCCCCCCACCAGATAAAAATCATACAAACATGGCTTGCTTCCTGAAAATGCTTTCATTGTCAGCTATATATAAAACAATTACTTTGCTGATCTTTTAATCATCTGAAGGAAATAAATGCCACTATGGGGCATTAAGAGGCTAACATAGTAGAGTCTGGGCTGCAATTATAATTTGTTTCTTAGCAACTAATAGCAAAAGTTATAAAGTTGGTTCTAAACCATCTATAAGAGGCAGCATTACAGCCCCGGGAATATTGTGACAGTCCTTAACAGTATAATCTTGTGAGTAATTTGCTTTTGATATTATCCTAAGATAAATCATTTTGGATCTGCTTGGTCAAAGCCCTAAAGAATTCTCATTAAAAGTCAGCTATTATTATGTGTGTTGTTTTCTTCCCCTCTCTCCTCCATTATACTGAACCCGCTGAATTGGTTATTTCATGCATTATAATAAGTTGGATGGAATCAGTATGATAAAAACAGATTCCTTTAATAACTAGGAGAAAGGAGTTCATCACTATAATAGTTCCATTTCCTGTCTGAAACAGCACTTACTGAATGTAGTCATGGTTAGAGTAAATTAAAATTTTTATAATGAATATGAGTGAGAACAATAGGAATTTTAAAGAGTTCTATATGCTGTAAACAGAGAAAAACAGTAGTGAAATTTGAGTGGCTCTGGGTCTAACAGCTTAGGTGATTTTCTGGTGAGAACTTGCTTTCAAAAAATCACGAGTGGCTCATATTTTGAGAACATAATTTAATTTTTTGGCCTACAGGAATACTATTCTGTAATTTACCTCAAAATCTTTAAAATAATTGTATCATGCTTTTCTCTTATACATACATGGATAACATGACATACTTCTGGGACAGTTATTTCTTAAAATCTAGGACAGGTACTGTCTACTGAGAAACAAAATTATTGGATTATAATACAAAGACATATTAATAGGTTAAGTCAATGAAAGAGAAATATACCTTTTAAAAACTTTCATAGAGAAAAGCATACAATTATTTGGTTATGCATGTTTGGAAATATGCTGGTCAGATTAGAAAGAATTTGTGTCCTGGGTAAAAGGACACACATTAGAACTGGCCACTTGAGGGTGTCTTGCATGAGATACCTCCCAAATAAACCAAGAATTCATGACTCCATCTTTCCTGTTACATGCTGTGTGGCAAACAGCAAAGCCTACTCTCCTGGCTACTTTTAAGGTGACTCAGTTTATAGTAACTGGAAGATCTGGTGCCTTGATTGGTCTTTTGTCCTTTGTTGCTACTAGAGAGGGTAGGGTCACTTGACCTGATGTTGAAGGGGTAATCCGTGCCAGGTACATTAGCTAAGACAAATTTTTATTTGGTCGAAAACTTAAGAGCAAATATATTCCCTGATAGAACCTACAAACACACTCTTAGAAATATTAGTTGGAGAGCCTTAGACGGGTAAGCATTAACTTTCGTTGTTTTCAATCTTTCTTTACTAAATTTAATGGGGGAAAGCATAATTAAACTGAGATAGATATGGAATATTGAGTAGTCTTATAGTTTCCTCATGTTAGGGGTATTAACCATGGGTTATACGAATTTCTGTTTAAATATCAGAAAAATGTCATTTTCCTGAAAGCACAAAGGATCCTTAAATTCAAAGATGTCAGCTGGGTGTGTTGGTGGGCCCCTGTAATCCTTGCTGCTTGGGAGGCTAAGGCAGGAGAATTGCCTGAACCTGGGAGGCAGAGGTTGCAGTGAACTGAGATCGAGCCACTGCACTCCAGCCTGGGCAATAGAATGAGACTGTCTTAAAAAAAAATGTATGCTGTCTCTCCTGGAATAGAAATTAGGGATTTTCAATATATCTTATACGCATACCCACCCCCACACACAGTCTCTGCATCTTTTACCTAAGACATATAAGATGCTTGAATGAAGTGGGTATGTCTGTTTCCATTTAGAACACATTTGTAACTGAGGACGTTTTACTCTATGGGCTCATCAAAAACTTATTACACAAAATTTAATGCAGTTAAATTTAATCGAGAGAAACCTATAGGTCAATCAACAAATATTTATTGATCATTGGCTTAATAACAAGCTCTGTGCTGGGTTCCAGGGAACCAAAGAGGAGGAAGACACAGAACCTTCCCTCAAGTTTACAGTCTACCAATTCTACCAAGAGGAGAAGGAATGTCACACAAATTCACGTGTAAAAGAAAATGGATAGTCTGTCTATTAGGCCCTGAGGAATGTTGACTCTGGAGATCAAGTCACAGAGCTTGACCTTTTAATTACTTATTTTCTGTTATAGATTAACTTCCTACCTTATTTCCTTATTCCTGGCTCAGAGAAGATGGCCCTGAGATAGAAGACCCCTTGACTGAGACAACAGACCCTTTGACTATTACATCCTGAATGTGGAATATTAAATATACATGATTATTCTTTCCAAAAAGAAAAAAAAAGAAACACTACTTACAACAAACCAAATTGCTGTTAACTATTCACCAACCCTGTATGGAAAATGATGTAATCCTTTTCATCTTCCCCAGACCTTGCCAATATAAGAGGAGCCCTCAAATCTCCCCACTTTGGAGCCATGACTCCACTCTTTTGGAGTCTGTGTCCTCCTGAGTGGCCATCCTCAAACTTTGTGTTCAAATAAGTTCAATATTTAATTATTTCACCTGAATCTGGTTATTAGGGTTGACACATGCAATAAATATGCTATGACATAAGTATGTATAAAATGCAAAGCACAAAGGCAGAAGGGGTCAGTTCAGCCTGAAGAGCAATACTTCAATCAACAAATATATGTTAACTGCATATATGGGTCAGGTCCAACGCTAGGTGTTGGTATTATAGCAGTGAATATATTATAAAAGGTTCCTGCCCTCATGGAGCTCATATTGTAGTGAAGGAGACAGACAATAGCTTAGTGAAAAAGATAAAAATAGATAATCAAAGAGTGATAATAATTGTGCTGTTGCAAATTTTTAAAATGTTATAGAAACTAAATGGGCTGGGTGCGGTGGCTCACATCTATAATCTCAGCATTTTGGGAGGCTAAGGCAGGCAGATCACTTGAGACCAGGAATTCAAGACCAGCCTGGCCAAAATGGTAAAAACCCTCTATGTACAGAGGAGTTTTGTATGGGGAGGAGGGCCATGGTGGGAGAACACGGGAGCAGAAGAGATGAGGCTTGAAAACAGATTAATAAGAATGAACTGGCTGGAAATAAAAACACTAAGCAGTATTTGAATTCTCAAATAAGCCAATGCAATTCCCTAAAGGAGTCCATGTGAACGTTTAATTGTTACAGTCACTGTACAAAGCATATGGATCAGATCATACAAGAGTAATGCTTTTAAGATGCAAAGGCAAACCATCACTTACGTCTGCTGGAAAGTCATTACTGTCCCACAAAGCGTGATGAATAAAGAGCACCAGCAGGCTGCTGGGTGAACGTTATAAGCACAACCAACCTTTTGCGAAGCTGAGATCACTGTCCATGCTTCCAAAGAAGAGGACTGTTCAGGCTATGGTTGAAAGGGAATTGATATAAGAATCCTGGAAATCTTGCAAGTACAACAGGCTATTTTGTAAACTGCCTCAATGTGCATCTGCTTCATGTTCTTGATGGTTAATACAAATAAGAAAACAGTATTAAATAAACATCTTGAAACCAAATGATGTTGTCTCATGGGATACAGTTATACATTGGTTCCAAAACTGCTGTAACAGTCATCCTCCTGCAGTCTTTCCAAATGAAAACAAAGAGACACTCTCTAGCCTGAAGGAGTGTTATTCTATTTGCTGTCCCACCTGACTAGGTCTAGTATGCAGTGTTAAAGTTCAGTTCTTCTTGAAAGTGTTCCAAAACTCAAAATACATAAACTATCAATTGTTTTCTAAAGTTCACAGGAGTTAAGTGAAGAGTAACCATTATTTTTCAGTCAATTATTTGTAGAGCAAATGGGTCCCTCCTTCATTTTGATGCACACAAGGAAAGAAATGAAGTGTTTGGTTACTTTTAAAGTAGAGGAGATAAGTGAGATACCATAACATAAAAGTGATGTGGAAGAGAGAAGCAACAATGGCTATAGGAAAGGTAGGTTGATCAGAAGCAAAAAGCTTGGCAGATGAAATGGAGATTGGGGTGGGGGCAGTGCAGCTGACATATCTTTTCTTTTTTTTTGTTTTTGTTTTGAGATGGAGTCTTACTCTATCACCCAGGCTGGAGTGCAGTGGTGCAATCTTGACTCACTGCAAACTCCACCTCCTAGGTTCAAGCTATCCTTTTGCCTCAGCCTCCCTGGTAGCTGGGACTACAGGCGTGAGCCACTGTATTTGGCCTAATCTAACTTTTCTGGACTAATATTTGTCTTAGTCAAAAGTCTACTACATTGAGGCTGGGCACAGTGGCTCATGCCTGTAATCCCAGCACTTTGGGAGGTTGAGGCAAGTAGATCACCTGAGGTCCAAAGTGCAAGACCAGCCTGGCTAACATGGTGAAACCCCATCTCTACTAAAAGTATAAAACTAATCTGGGTATGGTGGCAGGTGCCTATAATTCCAGTTACTTTGGAGACTGAGGCAGGTGAATTGCTTGAACCTGGGAGGCGGAGGTTACAGTGAGCCAGATCATGCCACTGTACTTCAACCTGGGCGACAGAGGGAGACTCTGTCTCAAAAAAGAAAAACAAAAACAAAAACAAAACGTCTACTATATTGAGATGAAGGCTTCATTATTACTCAATACCAGAGTTTGGTAACCCCCTAAGCCTGTAATCCCTACAGGGAGTTTAGAAAATACAACATACTTGTCATCCGTAGACAAGGAAGTCTGTCTACAGTAAGGAATTTCGGCCTTACTGAAGAAATTCAGGAGCAGGAACCCAAACCAAACACCCAGTCTCATCTTCATCTAGAATCATACATGCATTACCTTTCTGAGGTCTTCCTCTAGTTGCCAAGTGTTCTCTATGCTGCAATCAGTGTGTCATGGAAAGAACCCCGTAAGAATGTTGGATTCCATTCCCTACCTACTACTTATCAGAGCAAAATGTAAAACAAAACTTAAATAAGTTACTATATCATTGAATAAAACTTGTACAAACTTTACACCTAACAAGTCAGTACTACTACCTGCTTATTAATAAACCTTGTATCTTTAAACTTTCTCTTTCAGTCTATTAAAATATACAAAAATTTTGTCAACTTGAAAAAATATATAAAGCAACACTTCTAGGCTGAGGCAGGAGAATGGCGTAAACCCGGGGGGCGGAGCTTGCAGTGAGCTGAGATCCGGCCACTGCACTCCAGCCCGGGCGACAGAGCCAGACTCCGTCTCAAAAAAAAAAAAAAAAAAAAAAAAAAAAAAAAAAAAAATAATAATAATAATTAAAGCAACACTTCTTTGACTCTACACTCCCTTCAGCTAAGCACTTTTTCTCTTTCCTTCTTCAGGTATACCCTTGCTTTTTCTACTTATTGACTTCCCATTTACTCTGCAACCCCACCACTAAAAGATTAACTAAAGCTCATTACTTTACAACCCCATTGTCTGGATACTGGCCTCAAATCTCCGACGAAACTGCTCTGGCAAAAGTCAATTCCATGTTGCCAGATCCAGTGGGCATTTTTCAATCCTTATCTTATCTGATTTCTCTGTTGTATTGGACATTTTCAACTGCTTCCTGAAAATGTCTGTTCTCTATCCTCTCCTGATTCCTATCTCTTCTTCTCCTCCCTTTTAGTCTTTTTTGAGGGCTCTTTCAACTTCACCTACCCTTCAAGCACTAGTTTCCACCAAGGTGCCCTTGGTTTGCTGCTTTTCTTTCCTTTTTGGATGATCTTACACACTCTCATAATTTTAAATCTAATATTTATGTTCATGTCTATTTACTGTAAACCTTCAGCCCTACCGATGTAGTATTTCTCATATATTCAACTGCCTGATTAACATACCCACTTGAGTATCCTACAGATAAGGTGACTTTACATCCTAGTTTTCCTGAAATAATTGAGGTTTACATTTATTGTCCTGGCAAAATTATTGATAGTGGCACCTTTGACACTCGTAAGAATCCAGGTTGTGTGATGTATCACACAACTTGGTATGTCTTCAAGTAAATTTGCCACCTCTTAGTCTCCAACCCTAATCTGATTCCAAAGTTAGTCAATGATACCCCACCATCCAAGATATTAGACTTTAAAGTCAACCTATAATCTTTTTTTTCTTTCTTTCTGTACTCTTTACTCTCAGTCTCTGTCCCTACCTTCACCCAAACCATCCAACAAACCTTGATGATTTCACCACAAAAAATATTTTTCAAATATGTCTCCTCTACTTTCACTGCTTTTGTCTTAGGATAGACTCTCATTATTTCCCACCTGCAATATTGGAAAGCCTTCCTGTTTTCCAGATTCTGGTATCCTAGCGCCTTAAATGCCCATTCCAAAATGAAGCCACAGTAATCAATTTCTAAAATGCAAACCTGTTTATACCACTCTGCTGGCTTAAGACCCTTTGAAATTGTCAGCCACCAAAAGATTAACTAAAGCTCATTAGCATGTCAAACAAGGTCCTCCATGATCTCCCCCCTTAGCTCTCTCTCTCCCCTTGTAGCCGCCCACTCTCCACTTCATATTTGACAACCTTGAAACATGGAATGTTTCCATGTCCCCTGCATATCCATGAAGAGTCAGGCTTTGCTGTTCTTGTCGCATGAAACACCCTGCCAGCTCTCTTGGCCTCTTTAACTATCAACCATCTGTCAAGACTCTGCTCAGTCATTGTCTCTCTTGGGGAGCCTACTGTGTACCCCAGGACGGATTACATATTGCTTCTCCATGTTTTCATTACATACTGTGCACACTGCTGTCTTTTCATTTACCACATAATATCCTGGAATTAATACTGTATGTCTTTCTCTTCCACTAAAGTACAAGATCCTTCTTATTTATTTTTACTCCTTTCAGATTTTTTCTTTAGATCTTTTTCTATTATCTTCTTTCAATAAAGGATGCCTTGTTTTATATAAGACATTTATATAATTAGAAGAAAATATGTCAACATACTTTGTCTCAATTGGTCCTTAAAATGGCCATTTATACATCATCCCCATTATACAGAGAATGAAACTGAGACTCAGAGAGGTAGAATGACTTGCCAGAGGTCACATATTGGAGTGACAAGTGTGAGAGAGAAGAGGCAGTCATGTAAATATCGTGGGTAATTCTGCCCATCATGTGGCTTGATCAATTTCCAACACTGCATTAGAGATCGTGGACCCGGATCTCTTTTATTTTTCAGTTTCAATTTTCACTGGCTTCACATACAGTATCTTACCATATTGTAGAGTATTTAAAGATACCCATTTCTCATGCAACGTGGCTCTAAACTTAAGTTAATTCTTCACCTGATGTTCAACCAAAGAAACAATTACTTGTCTGTTCCATCCTCGGGGGAGAGGTGGCATGTCTGTCTCCAACATGGGTATGTACACTTAGAACTTAAGAGAATTCTGAGGGTAACTTTAATGACAGTCATTTTGCTTTAAGTGCTGACCTTGGAAAAAAATCTCTGTGAAGATGCATGAGGCCTCCATCTTGCTCTTTCCATTTTAGACCACTCAGGGATGCTAGACCCTACCAGTGAAAGGGAAACAGTATTTTTTAAGCACATATGTGCCCCACTCTGAATTTTTAATAGAAAAGCAAATCAAAAAATATGGAAAACACAGTAAAACACATTGTTAATATCACCTGGGTATGCATTGTACATATTTCTGGGAGTTATCTGCCATGCTTGGTAGCAGAGCCCCTGAGCTATGCCTCAAATGGTAACTGGTCTCGCACTGAACATTTCACCATACACTAAGCATTGCCTCTAAACTCTTGCTATTCCCACTGCGTCAGCTTTTCAAACAGCAGTTCTTAGCCACATGACACTTAGATTTACATTCTTTTGCTCAGCCCGGTCCACTGATTATCTCTAGCCCCGGATAGTTTCTGTTTGTTTACTTTCCTTAATCCTTATGGGTCAGTGCAGTGATGCATGTGTAGAAGCCATGCAAGAAAGATCTGTAGGAAAAGAGACAGTATTTTGCAGAAATCTGAAGCTTTTATGATACCTTTTCTTTGGTAGAGCCAGACTGATGAGGGATTTTATAACAATGCACTTCCTCTATTGGGATGAAGGAAGCTGAGGGCCCTTGGCCCTTCCCCACCAGGGAAGGTTTGTGTGTGCAAAAGGCAATACTGCCTTATAGTAAATGGTTTTAAATCTCTAACATTTTCCTCCAAAGCTAAATAGAAAGAGATGGAAGAGGGCCAGGCATGGTGGCTCACGCCTGTAATCCCAGAACTTTGGGAGGCTGAGGCGGGTGGATCATGAGGTCAGGAGTTCAAGACCACCTTGGTCAACACAGTGAAATCCCGTCTCTACTAAAAATACAAACGTTAGCCGGGAATGGTGATGTGCGCCTGTAGTGCCAGCTACTCAGGAGGCTGAGGCAGGAGAATCGCTTGAACCAGGGAGTTGGAGGTTGCAGTGAGCTGAGATCGCGCCACTGCACTCACTCCAGCTTGAGCAACAAAGTGACACTTCGTTGTAAAAAAAAAAAAAAAAAAAAAGAGATGGAAGAGAAGTCACTCCTTGTTCTTCTGCAACAGGATGTAACTATTCTAACCATGAAACTAGCACAGGTCCCAAGGCCCAAGAGATGGCCTCTAGGGGATGCCATAGGAGGCTGGCATTGATTCCTGGAGAAAGTCAGCCTGTCTTGCTGCTATTTTTGATCTGCTTGTTGCAGACCCTTGGCTCCACTGATGATTTCTAAGGGCCTGTGCTGCAGGCAAGAAGCACTTTTACTTGCCACCCATTCTATGATCTGTATGTTGTTTTTTTAAAACTCTGGTTTATAGACTGTTGGATTTAATGGAGCAATAGAATTTTAAGGGGAAATATGGGGTGTGTGTGAAACCAACAAAGGTGTTTTTTTTTCTTTTTTTCTTTTTTTTTTGAGACAGAGTCTCGCTCATCACCCAGGCTGGAGTGCAGTGGCACGATCTTGGCTCACTGCAAGCTCCACCTCCCGGGATCGCGCCATTCTCCTACCTCAGCCTCTCAAGTAGCTGGGACTATAGGCGCCGGCCACCTCGCCCAGCTAATTTTTTGTATTTTTAGTAGAGACAGGGTTTCACTGTGTTAGCCAGGATGGTCTCGATCTCCTGACCTCGTGATTTGCCTGCCTCGGCCTCCCAAAGTGCAGGTATTACAGGTGTGAGCCACTGCTCCTGGTTGAAACCAACATCGGTGTTTCTAAGTATGGATACTAAAAATTACTACCAGTACCGCAATTTTGTACCATAATCAATACATAAAAGACAGAACTTTTCAACGTGAAAAATTACAGAAAGCTAATATCAAGAGAAAAACTGTCCTTTGACTAAATACTGCCTTTTTTTTTTTTTTTTTTTGAGAGAGTCTCGCTGTGTTGGATGGAGTACAGTGGCACAATCTCGGCTCATGGCAACCTCCACCTCCCGGGTTGAAGTGATTCTTCTGCCTCAGCCTCCAGAGTAGCTGGGACTACAGGCGTGCGACCCACACCTGAATAATTTTTTTTGTATTTTTAGTAGAGATGGGGTTTTACCATATTGGCCAGGCTGGTCTTGAACTCCTGACCTCATGATCTGCCCGCCTCGGCCTCCCAAAGTGCTGGGATTACAGGCGTGAACCACTGCGCCTGGCCGCCTTATTTTAATAATGTAGTGCATATTTGCGTAGACTGGTGAAAATTTCAGTATAGATAAGTTTTGGGAACCAGCATTTGAAGGTGTGCTCCCAGAATATCTTCTTCACAAAATAGGAATAGATGTCAGATACCTACTAGTAAGGATCTCTTTCTTTGGCTTCAGGGTGGACTCGATTTTAAATGAAGATAGCAATGTGGTATAATGACTAGACTTCAATACTTGAAGTCAAAGTCTGGGTTTTGATAGTCGGATCTGTCCCTTAATGGGATCAGGAACTTGAGGAAGTCACTTCCTATTTCTGAGCTTCACATTCTACATGTGTAAAATGGGGATGGTGATGATGATAAACCATACTTCACAGGCTTTGTAAAGACTAAAAGATAAAACAGATTTGAAAGTACTTTCTAAAAAGGAAAACGGTAAAGACAACTGTTAGTTATTTTTTTCGAGGCATTAAGTGGTGGCTTGGGTTATTAAGGAGTAAGTGAAACAGTAGACACAGAGGACCAACCCACTTTCTGTGGACAGGGTGACAATTTCCTGAGCGTCACAGTCCTAAGTGCCATTATAAAATAGATAGGGGAAGTCATCAGGACTGCTGTGGAGGTGGCTGGAGAATGAGCTCCCATTGGTCCACCATGTTTAAATCACAGGCTCTCTACAGTGAGCTGAACAAGACTGTTCTACAAATCCAGTAATTACTTTACTAATTTCCATGTTTCTACCAATACAATTTCAGCTAAAAGACAATTTGTAGTTAACAAATTTAATATTGAGCCAATTAGTCAGATTACCTACCTGCTAACTGTAGCCACATTGATTTTTGTTGAAATATTAATTATCCAAGATAAGATTTCCTGCTTAACCTTCAAAACAAGCTTAAAATGCACTATTTCACATCATTACCAAGGTTAAGAGGAAGTTGCTTATGATGTGATTACAATTTATATTACCGGATTCACCATTCATTTCAGAAGCATCGAGGCCACCTGGTCAAATGAAGGATACATTTGTGATGTTTAATTTCCAGCAGGAAATGGCAATGACACTCAAAGTAATAAATATGAAGGCTCCACAGATGTAATACATTTCATTCATCTCTAAGTGCCACTCTGACCATTTTACCTACATTTCTGTAATTTAAAAGCCTCAACCAAATGTAACATTTATGTGCAAATGTTTTCCAGCCTCACCATTTGGTTGGCAAACAGCAGATGACCTTACACACCCGCTGCTATGTGACAATATTTTAAATTCTTCTGCCTTCTAACCACTTAAAGAAAAAAATACTGAGAAGGCAAGCTATTTAAGCAGCTTTTATTGAGCACCAGCTGCCTGTGAGCACTGTACTATGTGTGGGGTTATCAGGTAAGCCACAGTTGTTGCCACTGATGAACTTCCATTAAAGACTTTGCCTCTTATTATTGTAAGATGTGATCATAGAGCAAATCTGAGACAGAAAGGGGATCAGAATCCACTGTTTGAGATTAGTTTGGTACTCTCAAGTAGAACATTTTTCTAACTGGCTGTGTATTTTCCACCATGAGGTATTCCATGAACTCACTCTCATTTCTATTGTCTGTCAATGGGGCAACTAACTGAAAATTTAAAAAACAAAAACAAAAAAGCCCACTCACTCAGTAAAGGCGATAAAGAACACTTATATAAACTTCGTTTTTCAAGATACACTAACTAGTCCCTGATTAGCTGAAGCAAACACTGCGTTTATTTTAAAAATCAATCACAAAAAGCAGTTCAATAAGAGAGAGAGAACTGTTACTCCGGCATGTCTACATACCCCTGATCAAAAAGGTACGCATACGCCAATCACTTGATAACAAAAGAAATAAAGTCTTTGGAAGATCACCCTGCCCCGCCTCCCCAGATCAATATCACTTCCAAAAGGAAAGCACATTCATCTTGTCTCTGAATTTATTTTGCATGTTTAGCTCTAAAGTGTGAAGACTTTCAAGATTGCCTTTCTTACCAGCTTCTCTTTGTCACCCTGGCTATTACATGGAATAACCTAGTAGCCTGATAATTTTTTTTTTGAGATCTAATAAAAAACTACTTTTAATCTCAATCCATATGATATACCCAGACCATTTTTTCCAGTATTGCATCCTAGTGAGCTTTGACTTATCAAGTCCTCACATCAGCTCCAAGTTGCAGGTCACTACCACCCCATGCCCTATAGTATTTAATCTCATTTTCCACCTTCAGTTTCCAAACCAACATGGACTTTGACACACACCTTCCAGTTTAGGTTGGAGGTCATCATCTTGTCACTTATATTGCTGTCTTCTCAATATAAAAGAGATATATGGCTAATGTGTCCTTAATTCTGTTATTTTGTTGTGCTCTGCTGCTATTGCATCTCCTGAATTTTTAATTTTTTATTTCCATAGGATTTGGAGGAACAGGTGGTATTTGGTTACATGAGTAAGTTCTTTACTGGTGATTTGTCAGATTTTGGGGCACTCATGACCCAAGCAGTATACACTGAACCCAATTTGTAGCCTTTTATCCATCATCCTCTTCCCTCCTTTTCCCCCCTCGTCCCAAAAGCCCATGGTATCATTCTTATGCCTTTGCATTCTCATAGCTTAGCTCCCACTTATGAGTGAAAACATACAATGTTTGGTTTTTCCATTCCTGAGTTATTTCACTTAGAATAGTCATCTCCAATCCCATCCAGGTTGCTGCGAATGACACTAACTCATTCCTTTTTTATGGCTGAGTGGTATTCCATCATATATATATACCACAGTTCTTTACCTCCTTGCTAATTGATGGTCATTTGGACTAGCCTGATTATCTTAAAAAAAAGGTATCTAACACTGTGAAGCACTGGTGGAATTTCTAGTGGGACTGACAAAGCAAAAGGTAGACTTATAGATAACATTATAGGGGGTTGAAGGAAATCCACAGGGCACTGAGAGAGGCAGTCACTGAAGACCACATTAATCAGAGTAGCAGAGACAGGTGATATTTAAATTTTGAACCAAACCCCCAAAATAAGCCCTGTTGTGACTCTGGGCTTTAAGTCTGACTTGGAAAGAGTGGTGATGAGGGATGCCTTCTCAAGGGCCATCATAAAGTAGGATTCATTTGAAAATGCTACAGACAGCTGATCAAATTCTGGGAGGTTGTTCCTTTCCCACTGCGCAAATCTCTAAGTTCATGATATGTTTTCAAAGCTGGTGATTTGTCCTTTCCAGCACCAATAATGTTAGTTTCTATGTGTGTGTGCACAGTGTCATCATTGAAGAAACAGTCACTAAATATTTGTTTTGATCAGTTTTATGTTATTCCATGCTATGCATTTCCTGTCATATGAAGAAGATTTCTTGAATAAGGAATTAGGTTTCTCCAGGTGGCAATTGCTTTATCAATCTGTAGGATGCTCTTTGAGGGCACCTATTTCATAACCAGAGACAAAGAAGACAGAGGAACTTATATGTGCAGCTATTCACAGGTATTAAAAACTTTAAGGCATATAAAATATCTAATTATAGCTATCCCATATTTAATTGATGATTAATAATTTAAAATTATTAAGCAAAATTAAAAATACACATGAGGCTAGTAGAGCACTATTTTATTAGCTGTCTAATTCCAGGAAAACAAATAGTTTCCCTTTTTACTACACACCAGGTACTTTACATATGTTTTCTAATTCTTACAATAACCATGTGAGACATACTCTAGGAAGGGGAGCCAGGAGAAATGTCTTCTTAACCCAGAAAAAAAGCACTATCAGCATTACTTGAGCTCCATTCTCTAGCACTATCAGTTAAGTGGGCTTTTCCTGACTTCGTTAGCATCTTCAATCTCATCCTTTCATCTCTGTGCAGAAACTCAGTGATAACAAGTACGAGTGGTGATATTGAAACCCTACCGTCTATCTCCTCGTACTGCACTCAGCACCACCACTTACTGGCAAAAGAACAAAACACGGCTTCACCTTTTCACCCACGGATCCAAGTGGAGTTTAGTTAACAGTATGGCATTTAGAAATTGACTCTGGGTATTTTATTAGCATCAAATTCCGAACTCAGTTTTCAGTTTCTCAAACAAATTATTCCCTCTGATGGAGATGCATTTTCACCATAGTAGAAATAACAGAAAGCCAGTATAGTGTGGTGATTAATAATTCAAGTATTGAAGTCAAATTACCTGGAATCAGACCCTAGCCCTTCAACTTCCCAGCTGTGTGAAGTCTGGGAAGTTATTTAATTTTTTCATGTCTAAGTTCCCGCCTTTGTAAAATGGGAAAATCAAGAGTACAAGTGTCTAGTGTTGAGGTAAGGATTAAAAAAGAGAATTCCCAATTTAATGGCGGGTACATGCAAAGCAAGTGAGAAGTGTTAGTTCCTGTTATTGTTACAGGTGGTTGGTTGACCACCTGTGAACTGATGGTTAGACTTATAGAAAGCTACTGTCTTGCATACCATGTAGATTTCAAGACACTGAACATGTTTTATAGAAGCATATGAGAATTTTCCTAATCTTAAAGTCAGTAAAGTGACATGCTTAAGCATAGTGACCTCAGGAAATCTTGAGCTAAAATGCAGGACAAACGAACACTCTTCCCTTTTCTTCCTCCCTCCCACCACCTTCTGGTCTGCTGCATTCAGCCTTGCTCTGTGCCCTCCAGCCACAAGGCAAGTCTTCTTCGGATCCCTTGAAAGTACCATGCTCTATGCCACCACAGCACCTTTGTACATTCTCTATTTTCTGTCTAGAAAACACTTCCTCTTTAATCCTTACTGATCCTTCAGATCTCAGTTACAATCGTTTTCTTCGCGAAGTTTTTCTTAATACTCTCTATGTTAATTTCCTTTGTCACAAACATCATAGAACCACAACCATTTTCTTAGCATTTGTCTGAATTGGTGATCACATATTTCTTGTGTGATTACTTGATGAACATTTTCCTTCCATACTAGAACATGAACTCTTTAGGATGAGGGACTAGGTCTGGCTTTGTTCACCTGTCCAACACAGAGGAGGCACTCAGAAAAATATCTGAATGGATGAATGCTACAGTCTATGTTTTCTCCTCTCTTGAAATGCCTTGCTCTTTTTTTTTTTTTTGTATCCCTCCACTTTATACCTCTCCTTGAACATTTAAAATACTATTTTAAAATTCATATGGAACAACAACAACAAAAAAGCCCCAATAGCCAAGGCAATCCTAAGCAAAAAGAACAAAGCTGGAGGCATCATGCTATCCAACTTCAAACTATACTATAGGGACACAGTAACCAAAACAGCATGGTATTGGTACAAAAACAGACACACAGACCAACGGAACAGAATAGAGAACCCAGAAATAAGACTGCACACCTACAACAATCTCACCTTCAACAAACCTGACAGAACCAAACAATGGGGAAAGGATTCCTTATTCAATAAATGGTGCCAGGATAACTGGCTAGCCATATGCAGAAGACTGAAAGTGCTCCCCTTTCTTATACCATACACAAAAATTAACTCAAGGATAAAAGACTTAAACATAAAACCCAAAACTATAAAAATTCTGGAAGACAACCTGGGAAATACCATTCAGGACACAGGCACAGGCAAAGATTTCATTACAAAGACACCAAAAGCAATTGCAACTAAAGCAAAAGTTTTGACAAATGGGATCTAATTAAACTAAAGAGCTTCTGCACAGCAAAAGAAACTATCAACAGAGTAAACAGATGACATAAAGAATTGGAGAAAGTTTTTGCAAACTTGCATCTGACAAAGGTCTAATATCTAGCATCTATAAGAAACTTAAATATACAAGAAAAAAACAACCACATTAAAAAGTGGGCAAAGGACATCAACAGACACTTTTCAAAAGAAGACATACATGCAGCCAACAGTCATATAAAAAGGCTCGACATTGGCTGGGTGCGGTGGCTCACACCTGTAATCCCAGCACTTTGGGAGGCAGAGGTGGGCAGATCACGAGGTCAGGAGATTGAAACCATCCTGGCTAACATGGTGAAACCCCATCTCTACTAAAAATACAAAAACAAAATTAGCCGGGCATGGTGGCATGCACCTGTAGTCCTAGCTACTTGGGAGGCTGAGGTGGGAGAATGGCGTGAACCCAGGAGGCAGAGCTTACAGTAAGCTGAGATTGCGCCACTGCACTCCAGCCTGGGCGACAGAGTGAGACTCTGTCTCAGAAGAAAAAGAAAAAAAAAAAAAAAAAACCTTCACATCACTGATTATTAGAAAAATGCAAATCAAAACCACAGTGAGACACCATCTCACACCAGTCAGAATGGCCATATTAAAAAGTAAAAAAATAACAGATGCTGGCAAGGTTATAGAGAAAAATGAACACTTATATACATTGCTGGGAGTGTAAATTAATTCAAATATTGTGGAAGAGAGTGTGGTGATCCCTCAACATGTAAACATAGAAATGCCATTCGACCCAGCATTCCCATTACTGGGTATATACCCAAAGGAATATAAATCATTCTATTATAAAGACACACACATGTGTATGTTCACTGCAGTACTATTCACCATAGCAAAGACATGGAATCAACCTAAAAGCACATCAATGATAGAATGGATAAAGAAAATGTGGTACATACACAATGAGATCATGTCCCTTGCAGAGACATGGATAGAGCCATTATCCTTAGCAAACTAACGCAGGAACAGAAAACCAAACACTGCATGTTCTTACTTACAAGTGGGAGTTAAATGATGAGAACACATTGACACATAGAGGGGAACAACAGATACTGGGGCCTATTGGAGGGCGTAGGGTAGGAGGAAGGAGAGGATCAAGAAAAATAACTAATGGGTACTATGCTTAATACCTGGGCTATGAAATAATCTGTACAACAAACCCTCATGACAGAAGTCAACCTATGTAACAAACCTGCACATGTATTCCTTAACTTAAAAAGTTGAAAAAGTACCTTATATGCAAACACTACTTTCAGGCCAGCTCTTCATTCTCTCTTTTCTGCTGCTTATTCTGCCCTTTGTTCCTTCAAGACCTTCAATCTTTCTAACATTCACCACACTTGAGGTTACTTGTTCAATGTCTGTCTTCCCTACTGTATGTAAACTTTGTATCTGTCTAGTTCATTGATGCATTCCCTGCGTCCAACGCATTGCTTGCTATCCAGTTGGTATTCATTAAATATTTATGGGAAGAAGGAAAAATAAACAAAGGAAATCTCCACATTGAGTATGGATAACTCAAGTTTTTACAGCACATTTGCCCAAAGGTACTTGATTATTCAAACATAGAGAAGAACTAACAAGTTCTTGACAGCATCAGTAATTAATTAATAATAATCCCTTTTTAGAAATCTCAGGTGATTACTGACCTTGAATTTTATGTAGGATAAATGGCTGGTTAAAGTAAAATGAAGCTAATGTCGTAGACACAATAACTGCCAACTGTGTTTGAAACCTCTGAACATCTACTATGTATCAATGTTTAATACCAAGCGAAATATAAAAACATGGATCCAATTCAGTTCTCGGGGTGTATATGGACTAGTGAGAGAGCCAGACAAAACCATATCCTGTAATTATCGTATAGCATAATAAACACTAGAATACTCACAGACAAAAGAGATAAGAAATCAGAGCATTCACATGTTAATGTACATCTACATGTGACTAGGTGAAAACCTGCTCACATATATATATATACAGATTACACTTACCAGGCATATTTAATCCTCACAACTCTGAAGGATACTATGTAACATATATAATTCTCAAATACTATCATTATGTCCATTCAATAGATGCAGGCAGTAAAATGAAGAGGGGTATAGAAACTTATTGAAGGTCACAGCCTTTCTGTGGTTCTAGATAAAGGCAATAGCAGGTACAAAGCCAATGGGAAGATTGAAAGACCTAAGAAAATTTAGGAGAAATTATTTATTACAGAGTACTCTGGTAGAGATAGAAAAACCGCCCATTTAAAATAAACCTTGGGTCAGTGTCCACTGTTCTTAGAAAACGAGTACAGGGTGGGTCTTTTAGTTATGCAAATATATAGCAATTACCTCTCCACAGGTCTTGGAAAAGTTAGAAATGGAGCCCAGCTGGACAATATTAAATGGTCCTCTTGCTTATTTAACAGTTCTACGATTTTCATGCCTAGAGAAAAATATTTTTCCACTATGGATTTAGATTGTGCCTGGCCTGTAAAATAGTGATTGCTGTTATGAAATCACTAACATTCTTGTTTGAGTGGTTGTTTGCAGAAAATAGAACTGAGGCCCTGAGAGAAGGAGTAAGGACAAATGAGTTCTACCTCAAATTTGGGGAAACAGAGGATTAGATTGTCACAGCTCCAAATGTGAGGTTACCTAAATCAGACAGCCCAGAATTTATTGATATTGAATTTTATGTTACATATCCAAAGGCAGTATACTTTGCTTGTAGGGAATGCAGGATGGAGTCCATAGCTCATGTGATGTGAGCATCATATTTCTTTGATCTTAAGGTACTATTAACAGATGCCTCCCAATTTTAAAACTTACTGCAAAACTACAGCAGTCAACACAGTGTGGCACTGGCATAAGGACAGACATATAAATCAATGGAATGAAATTGAGAGCCCTGAAATAAACCCTTACATTTATGGTCAATCGATTTTTGACAAAAGTGTCCAGCCCATTCACGAGAGAAAGAACCATCTTTTCAACAGATGATGTTAAAACCGACACCATGCAAAAGAAAGCATTTGAAAAAAAAATCATTCTTTTGAACGAATCCTTCAACATATACAAAAATTAACTCAAAATGGGTGATAGAGCTAAATTTTACAGCTAAGACCATAAAACTCTTAGAAGAAAACATACGAGTAAGTTTTTGTGACCTTGGATTAGGCAATGGTTTCTTTGATGTGACAACAAGAGCACATGCAACAAAAGAAAAAAAATAAATTAAATTTTACCAAAATTAAAACTTTTGTGCTTCAAAGGACACCATCAAGAAAATAAAAACACGGCCAGGCACGGTGGCTCAAGCCTGTAATCCCAGCACTTTGGGAGGCCTAGACGGGCGGATCACGAGGTCAGGAGACCGAGACCATCCTGGCTAACACGGTGAAACCCCGTCTCTACTAAAAATACAAAAAAAATTAGCCGAGCGTGGTGGTGGGCACCTGTAGTCCCAGCTACACGGGAGGCTAAGGCAGGAGAATGGTGTGAACCCGGGAGGCGGAGCTTGCAGTGAGTGGAGATCATGCCACTGCACTCCAGCCTGGGCGACAGAGCAAGACTCCGTCTCAAAAAAAAAAAAAAAAAAAAAAAGAAAAGAAAAGAAAAGAAAAACACAACCCAGTAAATACAGAAAATATTTATAAATCATATATTGACAAGGGGCTTTTATTAGGAATACACAAAGAAATATTACAATTCAACAATGAAAAGATAACTGGGCAAAGAATTAAAAATGAGCAAAAGATTTGAATAGAAGTATCTCCAAAGATGTAGGAATAGCCAACAAACATGTGGGAATATGTTCAACATCATTAGCTATGAGGGCAATGCAAATCTAAACCACATGAGACATCACATCACTCTCAGTAGGTTGGCTAAAACTAAAAAAACCAACAATAGCAAGTGCTAATAAGGATGTGGAGAAATTATAAGCCTTACAAACAGTTGGTGGGACTGTAAAATGATACAGCCAATTTGGAAAATAATTTGACAGTTGCTCGAACTGTTAAACATACAGTAACTCCACTAGCAACTCCACTCCTAGGAATACACCCAAGAGAAATGAAAATACATGTGTCCGCAAAAAACCTGTATATGAATGTTCATAGCAGCATTATTCATAATGGCTAAAAAGTAGAAAGAACCCAAGCGTCCACCAACTGATGAATGGGTAAACATAATGGAGTTACATCCATATAACTGCATATTATTTAGACCTAAAAAGAACTGAAGTACTGGCCAGGTGTGGTGGCTCACGCCTGTAATCCCAGCACTTTCGGAGGCTAAGGCGAGCAGACCACCTGAGGTCACGAGTTCAAGACCAGCTTGACCAACACGGTGAAACCCTGTCTCTATTAAAAATACAAAAATTAGCCAGGCGTGGTGGCAGATGCCTGTAATCCCAACTACTCAGGAGGCTGAGGCAGGAAAATCGTTTGAAGCCGGGAGGCAGAGGTTGCAGTAAGCTGAGATCGCGCCATTGCACTCCAGCCTGGGCAACAAGAGTGAAACTCCATCTCAAAAAAAAAAATAACAAGAAAAAAGAAATGAAGTACTAACACACGCTACAGCACAGACGAACATGCATCTTTATTGGAGGGCTCTTCCTAATAGAATATTCTATTTCCTTAAACTAAGAAATATTAGTTTAAGGAAATAGAATATTCAAGAGGAAATATAACCTCATAGACTGGTAAAGGCCAAGACATTTCTGTTTCTCTTATATTCCTTCATTGATTCATTCAGCTTCATTTATTCCACAGATATTTATTCAGCACTTATCAACATTTATTATCACTTATCAGCATTTATTCAGCATTATTCAACATTTGAAAAAAGCAGGATAAAGTAGTCATTGAGCTTAGAAAGAAAAGCCATTTGTTGACTCCCTCACCTCAACATATACACTACTTATAGGACTATACAAAGACAAGTCTTTAAGATATAACTAATCTAAATTTTATGAGATAGAGCTAACAGATTACCTACCACACTAGACTGCATTCAATTTGAGGGGGAAAAAAAGTGGAGGCTATGAAAAAATGAATAAATCTGAAATGCTAATGACAGATAACAATGTAAGTATTTAGGAGCAAATTAATTCTCTAATCATAATTAGTGTGTACCCTAAATACATATTTCAGGGATAAATTACTGACCTGCAGTGCCATCCACTGAGAGTTTATGGCTAGTCTGGAATTTAATCTTTGGTGAAATATGTAAAAGAATAATTTAGTTCTTGGGAAACACACACATCTTTTCATGATGCCCTTGAATTTGAGATTTAACCTCTGAACCCTAAGGCATACTTTTTTCTCTGAAGTGAATATATATTTTAGATGTGAAGTTAAAACTAGCTAGTGTGATGCATAAAATACATGACAGCTAGAAGGCAAATGCCTTGTTTATGTTAGAGCCTACTCCGGGAAAGGTGCTGACTGGGAAGAGGATGGAAGCTGGCCCTCACTAGCACAGGGACTTTCTGGGGCTAGAAATGTCATAACACGAACGATAACATTGCTTGAGAGACCACAGCGGAGCGGTTACAGCCACAGGTAGGTCAGACACTCTAAACGTGATAACAGCCAGTTTCTAGGGCTTTAGAGTGCCAGACAAAGAGGCTGAATTCAGGGAAAATGACCTAGAAAAAGGAAGAAGTCCAGAGAGTGGGACTCAGGGCCAACAAACTACTCTGAATCACTTCAAATCACTGCCCTATGGAGAAAAGGCCAATTCTGCCTATTTCAGAGAAGGCCTGCAGAGGTCTGTTCCAAGTGAGAGGTAAAAACATACCCAGGAAAGGGAAAGGTTACCCTTTGAATTTTTTGCAGTCCCCATTTTCATTATCTGGTCAAATCATACTTTATAAAGTTCAAAACTCTGTTATGCTCTCCAGGGGAAAATGCATAGTGTGAGACAAAACTTGCACAGATAATCCTACATTTGATGGAAGCCATTTCTTTAATACTTTTCACCCTAATACAGTTAAGTTACAAAAGCACCTGATTTCAATCTCGTTCAAAGATTTTTTTTTTATTGATCGTTCAAAGATTTTTCTTTTTTTTAAGGTGGTCAGGAAAGAAATGATAAAGAACTATGCATACGTTGGCCTGTTTGTTTCCTGGAACCACTGCCAACAAGTTACCACAGACTGAATAGCTTAAAACAAAAATTTATTCTCTTGCAGTTCTGGAGGCTAGACACCTGAAATCAAGCTGTCAGCAGTGCTGGGCACCTTCGAAGGCTCTAGGGGAGAATCTTTCCCCGTTTCTTCTAGCTTCTGGTGGCTTTCAGCAGTCACTGGTTTCCCCTGCTGGATGACTCCAATCTCTGCCTCCATGGTAACATAGTCTCTTTCTGTCCTGTGTTTTCTCCTCACTCTCTTATGAGGACACTTGACATTTAATTTACGGTCCATCTGGGTGATTTTGGAAGATGTCATCTACTTAATTACATCTGGAAAGACCCTTTTTCCAAATAAGGTCACTTTCACAGTTTCCAGGTAGACACATCTTTTGAGAGTTACAGTTTTAGTCTGTTGGGAC
The DNA here is from genome assembly GCF_043159975.1 of Macaca nemestrina. Taxonomy (NCBI): domain Eukaryota; kingdom Metazoa; phylum Chordata; class Mammalia; order Primates; family Cercopithecidae; genus Macaca; species Macaca nemestrina. The sequence continues at coordinate 141,509,550 of NC_092126.1, read as the reverse complement.
TGCTGTAACACAATAGACTGGGTAACTTTAACAACAGAAATGTAATTCTAAAAGTTCTGGAGGCTGGGAAGTCCAAGATTAAGGTGCTAGCAGATTTCTTGCCTAGTGAGGGCTCTCTTCCTGATTCACTGACTGCCACCTTCTCACTGTATCCTCACACGGCAGAAGGAGCAAGGGAGCTCTTGGGAATCACTTTTATAAGGGCACTGATCCCATTTACAAGGGCAGATCCTTCATGACCTAATCACCACCAAAGGCCCCACCTCCTCATATGATCACATTGGGGTTAGGATTTCAACACAGGAATTTAGGAGATATAAATATTCATTGTATAGCAGGTACCATTCAAATCACTATAGTTAGTCATTAGATTCTGACTTAACCGTAAGTTAAAATATATGTTCTATAGCACCCTAACCTCTCAAATGAAAATTCTTGAAAAAAAGGATATTTAGAACGATTTTGACATTTTTAATCATTCAGAAATTGGTCCCCCTTTTCCCCTGAATGGCAACACCTGATTGTTGATCTTCAGAGCCTAAAAATTAAACTTAAAAATGATCAGAATTATTTTAATATTTGTTGACTGAATTACTCAAAATAATGAAACAAAAAGGAGTGATATTTTAGTACCTTGGTTGTTTTTTTATTATGATATAAAATATTAATTGTTCTCTTTTAGCCTTCATGTTTTTTAAAAGTCTGATGAATCTTGCTTGGATCCTCATCAGGTTTCATTTGCCAATATTCATATATATATATATTTAAAAAATTCATATTTTTATATATATAAAAATTCACATTTTTATATATATATAAAATACTCTCAGAACCTTCCTGAATTTAAAACAATCTCTATACTTCATTGATTGTCTTATGTCACAAACTGCTTTTTATCAGTCCCCAAACTGGCCTGTGGGATGACCAAAAGAAGGTATACATAATAAACTATTAATAATAGCTACAATTAACTAGCATCTGTACTTTAATAGTTCCTAAGATTTACCTTATGAAATTTTCAATAGACACTAATTATCACTATTAATGTCTTTCTGTCTAGACTATTCTCAGTGGCAGAAACTATCTACTAAAAGCATTATTTCAGAAACTCAGCAAGTTTGGGTTTAAATTCTTCTAACTATTCCAATAAAAATATTTACCCTTTTATTGAAAATCAAAGCCTTCCATTGATAAATATTTTCAGTTTTGACACCCAAAGTTTCCTAAAGTTGATTACATTTCAATTGATCTAAATATTCACAGATTATTTATCTAAATAGTCATCCATCCACATTTTTCGCTCAGAATAAAGTTTGCTTGTTTAAGCAGCTTTCCAGATTAAAAAGTAGTCAAGCCAGTTATGAGTTGAGCCATGTATCAAACTCCCCGCTATTGTTCTGATTGACTGCACATTTTATTCACTGGCTATGAAGGATAAACTAGTTATTAGATATTAAAAGCGATGAACATTTGAAAATTACAGTGAATAGAAGCTAGGATCAGGGCTCAAAAACCAAGTTGCCAAAATTCCTAGTGAGAATATATTCTCAGTTTAATACAGTTTTCTATCACCACCACCACTACCACCACCACCACTACCAACACCACCACCACCACCACCAACATCACCACCACCACCACCACCACCACCACCATCACCAGCACAACTACCACTACCACTACCATCACTACAATTGTCAGAGTGTACCCCAGTTAAAGATAACTCAGATTAAGACTTACTGTAGTAGTCATAAGAAAGATCTTTTTCAATGAGACTATCTAATCAGTTGCTGTTTATTCAATTGATATTTTCACCATAAAAAATGTTTGCCACTTAACTGATAAGGCTAACTTAACCTCAGAATGGAGTGATTTATTAAGTTACATTACTCTCTCTTTAAAAAATTTTCTTTTCTTTTTTTATTTCCACTTCATTCTACAATAACAGAAGAGTTACTTTATTCATAGAGTCCTTGCTTGAAGTCACAGGAAGGCCAAAATGAAGTGGCTTTTGTACCTAAGGGCTCCTTTCACTCAACATCTTCATTTCTCCTTTTTTTCTTTTTTCTTTTTTTTTAAAATACTTTTCATCTTCTATGACTTTCCCCTTAACACATGCTCAGAGGGTAGAGATGCAGGGCATGGATGGTGTATTAGTCTAGTTACTTTTCCCATCTTAAGTGAGGTATCCATAGAGGTAAGCATAGATATCACCCATTGCTTCCTCCAGGATAATATCACCTTGCCCATGACCATGACAATGCCAGTTTCCCTACAGCAGGCAGGTAACCAGATTTTGTTCAAAAATTTAATTTTACCGTTAGCAATTGGAAGTACTTATGTATGACTTACAGTCATCTACAACCCGAGATGATGAGTAGCTTAAGTCTTTTTACTTTGCAGATCTGAATTGTCAGAAGAAAGTGAAAATTCCAGGAAGACGGCCCCAAACAATGTTTACAAAGTAATCAGTTTGACAGGCTAAAATCTGGAGTCATTAGATATTAAGATTATTCTCTGGGAAGCTCTTCATAATAATCTACATTTAAAGTGCATCTTTTTCACATGTAGGGGAGAAATGATATGGGAGTAAGAAACTTATAAAAATATTTCATTGGCCGGGCGCGGTGGCTCAAGCCTGTAATCCCAGCACTTTGGGAGGCCGAGGCGGGTGGATCACGAGGTCAGGAAATCGAGACCATCCTGGCTAACATGGTGAAACCCCGTCTCTACTAAAAATACAAAAAACTAGCCGGGCGTGGTGGCGGGCGCCTGTAGTCCCAGCTACTCGGAGGCTGAGGCAGGAGAATGGCGTGAACCTGGGAGGCGGAGCTTGCAGTGAGCCGAGATCGCGCCACTGCACTCCAGCCTAGGTGACACAGCGCGAGACTCCGTCTCAAAAAAAAAAAAAAAAAAATTTCATTTACTGCTTGGGGATAAACAGCTTACCAACCACAGTTATTTACCATAAAATACCAATATTCAAAATGCTTTACAGCCTACTTGCAAGAAATTGGAAATCTGCATCTTAACTTTTAGAGCAGAAATATTGTTATTAATTATTCTCATTATAAAACCTGAAGCCAATTATATTAAAGTTAGAGTCACAAATTTATGCATAATCATTGCATGTAACATTATGCTTTTAGATGTTAACAGTAAATCAACAGTATGACGGCATCAAGAATCTACAACTAAAAAATTAAAAACAAAAGCAAATTTATGATGGATGTACTTACTATATCAAATGTTGTAAATGCAACAAAAAATTCAAGTTTGTGTACAAAGGAAACATTTCACCAACCACCAAAATCTACAGTTTAAACATAAATTTCATTGGTAAAACGTAGTTTTTCACAGCATAAGGGAACCCTTGTATGTAAAATGCCATATAACAGGCTCAAGACTCAGGTGACCAAGTTCCTATGCTGGTCCCTTCTCCCACTGCTGTATCCTTGGTGAGTTATTTCACTTCATTAATTTTCATGTTCTTCACTCATAAAATAAAAATAATATATAAACTTCTTTGGCTTGTGTTGAGAACTAAATGGAATAATGCTTCCAAAGTACTTAGTATAATATTCAACATAGAGTAATAACATTGTGACATTTATGAAGCCCTGACTATGTGCTAAACAATGATCTAGGAGGTTTACAATTATTAATTGATTTGATCCTTACAACAAAGGAGGTAAACCACCTGAGGCAGAAAGAAGTATCTTGTTCAAGCTCACAAAATTATAGAAGCTGAATTTGAATCCAAGGAGTCTGACTCCAGGGCTTGTGCTCTTACCAACTATACTTAGGTATAAAATGGTAGTTATTCATATGATCCAGCAATTCCACAACTGGCTATATATTCAAAAGAAAGGAAATCAATATATCAAAGATATATTGGCACTTTCACATTTATTGCACCACTATTGACAATAGCCAAAATATGGAATCAACCTAAGTGCCCCTCAATGGATGAATGAATGAAGAAAATGAGATATATATACATAATGGAATATTATTCAGCCATAAAAAGAATGAAATCCTGTCATTTATGGCAACATGGATGAATCTGGAGGGCATTATGCTAAATGAAATAAGCCAAGCACAGAAAGATAAATGCCACATATTCTCAACTGTACATGGAAGCTAAATAAGTTGGTCTTATTTAGTAAGACAGAATAAGAGTAGAGAGTAGAAGAGTGGTAACTAGAGGTGGGGAAGGGAGGAGGGACAGGGAAAGGCTGGTTAACAGATAAAAAATTACAGCTAGATAGAAGGGGTAAGTTCTTGGGCTCTCCAGTACTGCAGGGTGACTACAGTTAAGAACAATTTACTCAACCAGGCACGGTGGCTCACGCCTGTAATCCCAGCACTTTGGGAGGTCGAGATGGGCAGATCACCTGAGGTCAGGAGTTCGAGACCAGCCTGGTCAACATGGTGAAACCCTGTCTCTACTAAAAATAGAAACATTATTTGGGCATGGTGGTGGGTGTCTGTATTCCCAGCTATGTGGGAGGCTGAGGCAGGAAAATCGCTTGAACCCAGGAGGTGGAGGTTGCAGTGAGCCATGATTGTGCCACTGCACTCCAGCCTGCGTGACAGAGCGAGACTCTGCCTCAACAAACACAAAACAAAAACAACAAAAAATCAATTTACTCTAATTTTCAGATGAGAGAATTTTGCATGTTCCCAACACGAAGAAATGATAGTTTAGTTGTATGAGGTGATGAGTATGTTAATTACTCTGATTTGATCATTTACACATTGCATACAGCTATTGAAGTATCACACTGTAACCCATAAATACATGCAGTTACTATGAGTCAGTTAAATTTTTGTAAGTGATAGTTATTTTAAAAAGACAGTACATGGAGGGACAGAAAGGGGAATGGAAGAGAGAACAGACAAGAAAACACAGAAGCAGTTATTGTGTAACTTTCCTATGCTGGAAATGATTCTGGGATTTTACATATGCTTTACAACGTAATCTTCCTAACAACCCTAAAAGGGAAGTGTAGTGGTGTTGAGAAGCTGGAATTCTAGAGACACAGGACACATAGAATGAAATGGAACAATTAACATTTCATGCCATCTAAACTTAGTCAATATAACATCTCATCTTCTCAAGCCCACGTTCCTAAGTTAAAAAAAAAAATGATTTATATTATTTCAGTGTAGGGGTATGTACTGAAATTTATTTTTTAAAATAAATATCCATGTTTATATGACCAAGGAAAATTGCTCTGTTGAGTGACTGTACACAAAGATCCTCAGGCAGATTTAGACCAGGATGCTGGGCTGCAAAAGTGGGCAGCTAGGGTGATGGGGCTATAGCACTTCATTCTGTACAGACACAACCTCTGGAAACATCCCCTTCGTTAAGGTGTGCAAATAACGAACTGAAATCTCCTCCACTTTAGGCCTTATCTTCTGATTTATTCATCTATGGAAGAATTTTTTAAAATATTCAACTTGGTTTTGCTCCTGGACAAAAGGGAGTGTAGAGTGAATGAAGGTTGGGGAGCCATGCTTAAGCTCAAAGGAGCTTTCCTTTGAAACACTTCATGAAGCCGCGTGTAGTCTCACGCTGACTTTCCAGGATACAAGTGAACTCTGAGGGCTTGTTGATTCATTCCACACATGAGCATTTTTTTTTTTTTTTTTTTTTTTTTGAGACGGAGTCTTGCTCTGTCACCCAGGCTGGAGTGCAGTGGTGTAATCTCGGCTCAGTGCAAGCTCTGCCTGCTGGGTTCACGCCATTCTCCTGCCTCAGCCTCCCAAGTAGCTGGGACTACAGGCGCCCACCACCACGCAAGGCTAATTTTTTTTTTTTTTTGGTATTTTTTTAGTAGAGATGGGGTTTCACTGTGTTAGCCAGGATGGTCTCGATCTCCTGACCTCGTGATCCGCCCACCTCAGCCTCCCAAAGTGCTGGGATTACAGGCATGAGCCATTGCGGCCGGCCATGAGCATCTTTTTAATGTGGGCCAACGCTTCCCCAACACAAATTCCTTACAAGGAATTAAGATGTCAACCATCTTCTGTAACAACCTCAAGGTGAGAATGCTTGCTTTCACCTCCAATTCACTCCAAAGGACCATCAGAATATGCTTGACTCAGTGGTTCAACTCATTCCTTATGCCCCACATATGGCATGATGACTTTAATGTCTAATTCTTATTCATATTTCAAGTTTATTAAGTGCCAGGCACAGAGGATCTAGTCAATCATATTTGTAGCCCTAGGTGAAACAGAAGGACTAAAAGGTAGAAAGGGTATGGTAGTAGGCTAAGTGACAGTGAGGGAAGTGATTGCTGATGGCTTAATACTGCAGAGAGACTGAAAAACCAAATGTGCTCCCAATTACATTACAATAATGTATGCTTATCCATATCTCATCAAGGGGGACTTAAATTATGCTATCCTTATTTAATCAAGGAAGGATTTCTATTCTAAATATATTGACTTTAAAAAGTGAGAGGAAGAGCAAGTTCTTAGCGGTCTCATCTCTAGTTAGCTATAAATTTTGCTTATGTGAATTAATTCAACTTAAAAATGCTAAATGCTATTACAAGACATGACTAAATCCTGTGCACAAAAGCAGCATGAAAACATTTTTAATAATCAATAGAAATACTGTCTACCTTATAAGACTATCTTCTGAATAAAATTATAGAAAGTATATAAATGAGATTTGAAAATTGTAACACGGTAAATAAAAGTGAAGGGTTGTTTTTCTTACAAATTAGAGTGAATCTAAAGCAAAGTAGGACCAGCATGCATGAAACTGGGAGCTGAAGACTGCCTTTCCGTGGCTCTGTAACTTATTAACTGTGTATTAACAATGACTAATTCAGTTACTCTAATCTTCAATTTCATTTTTAAAAAGATACAGGCCAGGAGACCTTTAATGTCTTTTTCAACCATACAATCGTATGATTAAAGAGGAAGAAATATTCTCACTTGCATGGTATAGTGCAGTAAGTGTGGCCAAAAAGCAACATTTTTTTTTTTCCTTCAATGACTATGACAATACGTGGAGTCACAGAAACTACTAACATTCAAAAGATGTCACTGTCCTGCCTCACTTTTATTAATTCACTGAAGAAAAGGATTTTATCTTAACCAATTGAAAGTGAATGCTGAATACAGGCAACGTCTTTTGATTTTCTTTTAATTTTAAAAAGATAGGGAAAAACATCTAGAAACTATGGATCGATACTCAAGAAGATAAACTCCAGAAAATTACTAGAATAGAAAGGGTGGGTTTGGGTATATAAAAATACCTCATCCTCAAATTAACTTTATACATATATTTTCTTTGTTGTGTTACTGAATGGGCATGTAACACAGCAATTCCTTTATTCAAACATAAATGGCTAGGAAATACAAGGATGGACAAGATAGTCTCAGTTCTCTTAAAATACATGTTCTGCCATAGAAGTGAAATAATAAATGAGAAAAAAGTAAATATACAATCATTCTAGATTGTATTAAATGCTGGTAAATTGAGCCGGGCGTGGTGTAATCTCATGATGTTGGGAGGTTGAGGCGGGTGGATCACTTGAGGGCAGGAGTTCGAAACCAGCCTGGACAATCTGGTGAAACTCCATCTCTACTAAAAATACAAAAAACTTATCTGGGCGTGGTGGTGTGGGCCTGTAATCTCAGCTACTTTGGAGGCTGATGCAGAATAGCTTGAACCCCGGAGGTGGAGCTTGCAGTGAGCTGAGGTCGCACCACTGCACTCCAGCTAGGACAACGGAGCAAGACTCAGTCTTAAAAAAAAAAAAAAAAATTCTGGTAAGTAAAAGATACTGTTTTGTAAAAGCAGAGGGCTGGAAGAAGGTCGGCAGAGAGGACGAGAAATGATGGAAATTGCTTGTTATGTTAGGGTGACATGGAAACTTTCTCTTAGGAGGTCATACCTAAATTGAGAAGTGAGGATCATGAGACGTCTGCTGCGTGAAAGATCACGAGAAAAGCTTATCAGGCAGAGGGAACAAAAGTATCATGACCCTGTTGCAAAAAATAATTTGTCATTTTTGAGAAATTAAAATGAGACCATGGTAATGAGTTTGAGATTTATTCTAAGTACATTAGAAGGCATAAAGCAGGAAAGCGGGATGATCTAATTTACATTTTTTAAAAGATTACTCTGGCAGTTTTACGATAAATGGTTAAGGAAAAGCTCAAGAAGATGCAGAGAGAGCAGGCAGGGCTGGATGTTGTAGAAACAATACGACTTGATTTTAGCAAGGCTTTAGCAAAGATTGTCACTACTTTAAAACCATGTGGGTGAAACTGGAGTTCAATTATAGTATATTTGGCTAAATTTGTAGCTGGTTGAACAAGAGTGTCCAAATAATATTAAATTAAAGGTTTAATTTCATTTTAGTGGAAATTCTCTAGTGACATGCTGCCCTGTCTTGGTCAACATGTTGTATCAATTATTTGAATGGAGACACACTTATCAAATTTTCTGCTGACACTAAACTAGGAGAACAATCAATATGTCAGATTGAAAAAAAAAACTTAAAACAATTTCAAATATGATGGAACAAAGGGTCACTACTCAGAACATGAATTCATTAGGGGTAAATATAATACTCCGAATTTAGGTTAATAAAACAACATGGTTGGGTAGCTCTGGATGAATAGAAATTTATAAGAAATCCTTTCTCAGATTTTACATGATTATATGCTTCAAATAAAGTTACAATGGTACTTAAAAATGAAGATTAAATAAATATTATTGTCAGCTTCATTGACTGAAAAAAAGTTCACATCATGAAATACTATTGTTCCCAGTGTCCTCAGAAAAAGTTAAGGTACATATATGGAATTCTGTGCATTTCCATAAGACTACAATAGATGAATTAACATAGTTGAGTGTATTGTGAAGAATATGGCTGTGGATTAAGTAAATGGGGAAGAAAAGAATTTATGGGACAAGGGACATGATCATATCTTCACATATTTGAAGAGTAACTAGCATCTCATAGTAAGTACTGGGAGTGAATGTGATAGAAATTTAGATATTTGGCTCAATTTTAAGACAGAGATGTCAAGTTTGTTTTTGTATTTTTGAACAACTAGAGCAGTCTACTGTGGCCCAAGGTGCCTTGTGATGAGTTGGTGAACTTTCTCTCACTAGAATTTTTCAAACCAAATGATGATCAGCGCAGGATTTTGAGGGTGGGAGGAATGCCAACATCACACATGAAGTGGAATGAGCAAACTGGATTCCATTTCCTGGTAGGTCCTCAAGTCAACCCACCGCAAACTGAGTGGTAGATTTTTTTTTTTTTTTGGTTAAACTATTCTATTTAAATGACTGTCCTTGAATATGAGATTCCATCTTTCTGATGTTTTGGTAGTAAAATGCCTGGTCTTTCACAAAAGGATAATCTTAAAAGCTGGTAATTTGTTTTTTTAAATGTAAGCTAGTAATAAAAAAGTCTGGGTATAGTATTTCTGTTTTTTTGAGACGGAGTCTTGCTCTGTCGCCCAGGCTGGAGTGCAGTGGTGCAATCTCGGCTCACTGCAAGCTCCACCTCCCGGGTTCATGCCATTCTCCTGCCTCAGCCTCCGCAGTAGCTGGGACTACAGGTGCCTGCCATCACACCCAGCAAATTTTTTGTATTTTTAGTAGAGACAGGGTTTCTTCGTGTTAGCCAGGATAATCTCAATCTCCTGACCTCGTGATCTGCCCGCCTAGGCCTCCCAAAGTGCTGGGATTACAGTCATGAGCCACTGTGCCCGGCCTGGGTATAGTATCTCTATCTCAATTTTTTTTTTTTTTTTGGTGTTACTGTGTTAAAAATTTCCTACACTATGACATCCAAAATTCAAAGAATTACAAGATTTATTAAATACTGAGATATTCCCCTCCTCTGAGAGTACATGATTCTATGGTTATTTCCAAAAATTAATTCAAGAAGATTTGTCATTACTAAAAAATAAATATAGATATAAGACTTGTATTAAACCAAGAGAAATAAATACTTTGGTTCTGTTATATTCAATCACACATATTATTCTCCTATTATTCTGAACACCTAAGAATATTTAGAAGACTATCTCAAGAGACATTCACTAACCAAATAATCCTGGAACCTTGCATATACATAATACTTAGAAAATTCATTTCTCAACTTATAAAAATGCCACCAAATGGCATTAATAGATTAAGAACTGGATATTAGGTACATTTGATGTTGAGTTCCTGGAGAGGACTTTGTTAATGAGAATATTCTACAGTGTTACTGCCAGCAGACTTTATGAAACCTTTGGCTAATGCCAACATGCACTGCTATATGAGTTGGAATTTCACACAAGGAAATACATAATCACATGCAAATACATAAACCCTTAAAAGTGTAGCTGAACATCAATCCTTGAAGGTGGCTATGCTAAAATGTATGCTAACTGCTCTTGCCTATGGATTTTATTTTCAAATTGTGATTTCTAAATTCTACTTTCTTTCACACATTCATGGACTTTTGTTAAATGGTGGTCTTAAGATATGGTTATTTGTTTTTTTAAACATTCTAAACTGGAAATATCAAAGGTGGATAACACTTTGTCTCCATTTTTTTGTCATTATTGCAGTCGCTTTAAATTTTTTCTAGCCTATGAAATAAGAAACAATGTGAGAATTATAGGATTAATTGACTACTCAGTTTTTTTCCAGCTCTGACCTTTATGGTTAAAGTACTTCTCTTATTCTCTACTAAATTACTGGCAGTTCAATTTCTTGCTTATACACATTCTATTTAAAATGTATGTGTGTGTAAAATTTGTTGTTTACATAAATTTATACATGTGTCAATCTCAGTGTGTGAATTTATTTGTATATAAAGAAAGCATCATATAATCAAATTATCATACAATCAAACTATCTCAATCCTTATCAAAGTAGAAGAATATATCTCCTCACTTAGATTTACAGTTTATCCTACAAACAAAATTATTTCCAAAACGTGAAAAAGGGTAAAGATGATCATGTAACAAATTAAAATCTAGTCTCTAAAATGAAACTGCTATAAAAGCGTATTGGTATAATGGTAAACAAACTCAAAGTAACATTTGCAGCATTATATAATTGCTACTTACAAGCAAACTGAAGCTTTGCTTCTCTGCTAACAATTGTTCCAAACGAGTTTGTTGCTGTGCACTGGTAGGTTCCAGCATCTTGGGTTTTATTGGGGTTATTGATCAACAAGCTGCCTTCAACAACACTGTAGCGGAAATCCATACCAATGTCAACATCTGTTCCATTTAACTTCCACCTATAGTATAAAAATGCCAGTAGATAAAGTCTTGTCATATTAATCAATATTTTTGAATTGTCTAAAATATATACAAACTATAAATAGCATGAAAAATCATTTGTGACTTTTTTTAAAAAGCGTGATTAAGAAGTTAGAAATGCTCTACCCAGCAATGGTAACATCTTAAGAGCTTATGGAAATAACATGTCTTTTAAAGTAAACAATGATATTAAAATTTTAATAACTGTTTTTCTGACTACTTATCATGGTACAAACACTTCACCGTTTTGAAGTCCGGCCGCAGATTTCTCATAGCACCTGTGCAACTTTCTTCAAACGGGGCTTGTTAGTAAAAGTCTTTCTAGTTTGCAATCATTCTTTAAATGGGTCTATACAGATGACAGCATATACTATTTCCAGGTAGATTGCTGAGTATCTGATGAAACTGCAGCAGAGTTGCTTTGATTTATTCCTTAATATGACTACAATGGCTGGCTGTAAAGGAGAGGAACTCTATTGATCTTGAGCTGCCGTGGGGACCAAACCTGCCTTAACCTTGGATCACTTTGAAGAGCTCCTTCACCACTGGCACGCAAACATCAATCAACCATCCCAGGAAACTGCAGATTAGACCATTAGATAATCGGGGCAAAGAGAGGTTTTTTTGTTTGTTTGTTTGTTTTTGTCCTTCTGTTTATTTACCTGGATCACCTATGTATGTGACTATTTAGCCCAGTAAAGTAGGTTTAGTAGGACTTACACATTTTAACAGCAAAGTTTTGGTAATTAAGACCTATGTTTTTGTTTTTGTTGCATTTTACAACCAACACCATTTCAAACAGTGAGCTTATCTTGACTCGGTTCAGAAGTCAATTAAATACTTAAGAACTTTGGCACTAATACAACTCAGTGACTATCTTATCTGTTTACCCCCACAAATCTTACACAGAATATTAACTAATGAAAATAGCATAGTAGGAGTTTGTGAATTACCAGGAGTATCACAGTAGCATTTACATCAGAATGTTAAAAATTAAGAAATACAGCAGAACAAAGAAAACTGATCCAAATTCATAATGGGAGTAAGGAATGACAGCCATTAATCTTATCTCCTTTAAATAGTAAAAACACCATTTAAACATTTGTGTGTGTGCACATGCACATTCATTGTATATCATCTTACAACATTCTTGGTTACTATGGTTGTCTGTACACAATGTAAAAGGATTTAAATGAAAAAAATATAGGCGAGTTAGTTTCAAGATTTTGGATGTCTGATATCAACAAAAGCAAATATACAGAAGGGTAATCCCTTCTTTCTGTCAAGACCTCTGTCCCACTTCAAAGCCATTTTTCAATGACACCTCTTTCAATGAAGTCTTCCTCAGTATTTCTAGTCAAAATTAACCAAAGATGACTAAGCGCGGTGGCTCACGCCTGTAATCTCAGCACTTTGGGAGGCCGAAGTGGGCAGGTCTCTTGAGCCCAGGAGTTCCAGAATAGCTTGGGCAACATGGCACAACCCTGTCTCCACAAAAATACAAAATTTAGCCAGGTGTGGTGGTGCATGCGTGCCTGTAGTCCCAGCTACTCGGGAGGCTGAGGTGGGAGGACCACTTGAGCCTGGGAGATTGAGGCTGCAATGAGCCAAGGTCACACCACTGCAACTGCACTCCAGCTTGGGCAACAGAGCGAGACCTCATCTCAAAACAAAAACAACAAAAATTAAGCAAAGCTTTATCCAGTCTCCTGCAGAATTGTCCATGCTCCTTTATGTAGGAATGCTGCTTTTACTGTAGATAATTGGCCTACATCGCTTTTGTATTCTCACTTTAGCCATCTAAAATCTAACACTCTCATTGTGCTCCATAAATGCTTGTTGAATTTAATTGACTAAATATTTTACTTCTTTGCTGGATATTTTAGCTTTGAACATCCACAATTCATGAAGCATTCCAGCACACTACCACACAGCTACATATGTTTATTCATGTCTTTGAAATGTAAAAATTTAGAAACAAGAGAGGTAAGAAAGGTAGACCAGGAGCATGAAATAGAAAAATGAGGTAACTCTTTATGTGTTTGTGTATAAGAAGATTGGGATTAGAAACTGACAATGTTTTTAGTCTCCACAGTAATTCTTTGTGCTCTGACACAGACAAGAAAGCAATACGCAATAAAGACAGAACAGCCAGCTTATATTCTAGCAGCTCTATATGCACTGTCTGCCCTAGACATTTTTTTTTTGAGTCAGCTGATCACGTCTTGGCCATAACTTACTTCAAATAATAGTAGAGCAATTTAATATGACAAATCTAAGAACTCAACGAGGAAACTGCAATATAATGTGAGCTGCAAGCAGAGTGTGGAATTTAGGAGTGGGACCATGTGAGTCTTCTTAGAAAAGTGGTTGTGGGCATAATGAGAGCTCCTCTGTAGGTTTGTCTACACTAGTCATCTCAACTAAAATGCTGTGCAGAAAGTCCATTAATCTACTTTATCACCTGCTTTTACATACAAACAGCAAAGGAAAAGGGATTATTGAGAAAATAAGGTGCTTTTTCTGAAATGCACTTGAGTCTCTATTACAAAGCACTATACCAAGTTTTATTGCAATGCAGTCACTGTTCATTCCAACTGAATGTGGGTTACACTGAATTTCTTATCTCATTGTATACTGAAACACACTTGAAAATTTCACAATTTACTTTCAATGTTTGAGGAATCTTTTAAGTGTTGGTAATATAGAGGCAATGCTCATTTGGAGCCAATAGAGATTTTCCCAAGGGACAAGAGAAATTTGTGAGTGTCATAAGCTGATTTCTAAATCATTTGAGGAACCACGATTCCACTCTCTCCAGAGAGTGGGGTTGTGCACAACCAAACACCTATGCTGTGACACTCTGGAGGGTAAAATGTGGCTTTGCTGGGAGGGTGTCTATAGGATTCGCTGTAGCGAAATCCTCTTTCTTTATTGATGGTTTCAACTTGGCACTAAGGGAAAGTCAGGGCACTTAAGACTTGGAATTTGTTTTCTGCAAACTCAGTTGAATACAAACCTCAGCAAAAGTACCCCGAGCAAGTATGTGAACATTTCTTCTATCTGGAAAGGGATGCTGAGTGCATTAAGAAATGTCATATGTCCTTAGGGAAGTTTAATACAAGGGAAGTTGGCACAAGTTAAAACTTCTTAAATTTTTCTGGGTCTGGGTCAACCCTTTCAAAATTGAGGGGCAGGAAACAATGAAAAGAGAAGGCTCAGTTGAGGGAATAGACACAAAGAAGAGAGGTCAATTGCGGTGTCTGAGGGGAGAACCCAGTGCTGAAGATCCCCATGGAGACTCACTTTGGAATTTATCCTACTTGTTCTTCCCCCCTCAAAGTCAGCCTGAAGACTGAAAAAGTTCAGGCAGAAAGTGTCTGAAAATGCCTGATCTCTCTATTCTTTCTCTTTCTCTTTCTTTCAACAAGAGGAACTTTTTAGCTCCCAGGTACCAGTCTGCTATCATGTTACAGAGAAACTGCCAAAGGTATAAAGGCAAGAAGTACACTGCAATAAATTGCTAGTATATTTGATTAAAAAGTTTTGTTCTCAGTGTTTCCTGGCAATCTAGAAACATAATAGGTTTCTGTTTCACTGCTTGTTTTAAATAACAAGGCAAGCTCCTATATCTAGAAACACAATGCTACAAAAGCAATGTTAATTAAAGGTCACAGTTTGGGGAAAAACAAAGCAGCAACTTGCCAAATTCGGCTGCAAAATTTGTTTTCATTTATGGCTAACATCTGAACTTACACTCGGCTATGTAAGGAAAACAGGAACCAGTTAACTCATCGTTTATGTATCTAAGAGCCTTTGCTTCCTGCATTCTTTATTACATAAAGTATTTAAAAATCTTTGATTTAGCCTTGGGTTTAATATATTCTAGGGAGAATAACTATTTATTCTGGCTTGCCCAAGACAAGTGCTGGGTTTACACCTGCTGTCCTAGAATAATTATGAACAGTGGCCTTCTGCTTTAAAAAGTGCCCTTAGATGATAAATTACATGTTCACTCTAATGATATGGTCCGTTAGAGAGTTGTTTTCTTATTTTCTGGAATGCACTTCCTTTCCTTATCCATGTGATGAAAGAACCATTCACCCTCCAGATATATTAAAATATCTCCTTTTCTGTGAAGCCTTCAGTGACATCTACCCTCACCATCCTGAATTAGACTTTCTTTCCTCCAGAGTACCTAGAACGTGGTCATCCTTTACTTGTATTTACCTCATTCTACTCCAACTACATCCACATCTAGGCAGTCCTCAAATTAATAGTACTAGTAAACATGTTGTAGAGTTGATTAATCTTTGAATACTCAGACCTAGCATGGTGCCTGGTGCATTGCAGCTGCTTAATAGAGTGGTTTAAATATTTTGTCTAGATGACATATTTTTCAGAATCCTAATATATGGCCCAGTTCAAAGTAGACCTGCGAAGGCTGAATCTTGGATGAAAATTCTGTTATTTTCTTTCTCTGGTAATCTTTAAGCCAATTCCATGTGCCCTGGAATTCAGTTTGAAAAACACTGGTGAGGTTTGAAGGACAAATAATGAATATGTTTGACAAATGAACAAATGGATAAATGAGCACATAAATTCTAAAATAATATCCACTATACTAATACTGCCATCCTTTAACTTGAACAGAATGTCCTCTGCCTATTTGAAAATTACTTATCTCAGTTCAAATCTCATTTCTTCTGAGAACCCAACCTGATGACTCCAATCTCTCCTAAACTATGACATATATATTTCTGTTTTTATATAACATTAGATATTAGTTATTATAGTTTTTAATTATCAAATTTGAATAGAGGCATAATAATATTTATAAGATGTATGTAAGTTATAAAAAATCATGAGCCAGTGAAGATCTGTGTTTAAAAGGGATATTATCACTTTAGAAGTCTGCTGTATCTACTTTGATTATAACCACTCTTTCTTAATGGTTACTTATAATCTTTAATTTTGGCTTTTTCATTCCTGTGATATTCTTTATAATTTTATCCTGTATGTTATTATCCTTTGAAGGAGTTCAGAGCATGCCACTCAAAAATATGCTGCTCTGGCATATTGACATTTATTTATTTATTTATTTATTTATTTAGAGACTGGGTCTTCCTCTGTCACCCATGATGGAATGTAGTGGTGTAATCATAGCTCACTGCAGCCTAGAACTCCTAGACTCAAGCAATCTTCCCACCTCAGCCTCCTGAGTAGCTAGGACTACAGGTATGCACCCCCATGACTGACTAGTTTTTAAATTATTTTTGTAGAGATGGGGGTCTTGCTATGTTGCCCAGGTTGTTCTCAAACTCCTGGCCTCAAGCCATCGTAATGCCTTAGCCTCCCAAAGGGCTGGGATTACAGGCGTGAGCCACTGTGCCCAGCCTATATTGACTATTCTGAGTTAAAGGTACTTGGAAAACAGCAGGTACAAGAGGACCACTTTCACCTTCATTCTTCTTCTAAAGAGCAAGGGATGAAATCCCCATGCCAGAGATGTCCTTTCTATATTAGAAGGAAAGTAACATTCTTTTCATCAAGGACAGGAAGTTGAGACAGAGAAAACTCTGTCCAGACCTTGTTAAAATATTTTCTTCTAGCTCCCCATATAACTTACTTTTTCACAATTTACTACTCTTTGTCCAATTCAGTATATAAATGTGCAACGATAACTGTGTCTCTGGGTTTTCATTGTCTTATGAAGGCTTCCTTGCCATGTAAAACTTGCATTTAAAAAAATGTTTTTCTCCTTTTGATTTGCTTTATGTAAATTTAATTTTCAGGCTCAGCTGAAAAATCCTAAGAGAAGAGAGGTAAAGTTTTGCTTCCTTTATACCTTGAAAAACCACTCCATCCCAACCACTTTCAAATATTGTGAATGTGAAATTACATACTATGTATTTGGCCGTGAACTGGTTTACTCAAAATTATGTTCTTGAGATCGACCCATGTTGTCGCAGCTGCCATTCATTCATTTTTACTACTGCATGAGGTTACCTTGTACGAACATACCAGGTTATATGTATTTGTGAATATACTATGAACATAATTATGTATACTGGATCATAGATTATGGATTATGTGCATCTTTAGATTTACTAGGGAGTGCTTTTTTTTTCTTTTTTTACAGTGGCTTTTACCAATTTACATTTATACCAGCAGTGTTCAATCAAGGGTTCTGTTTGCTCTACACCTTCACCAACAGATTGTCAGTTTTCTATATTTGTCAATCTGATAGTTTTGAAAGAGTATGTTGTTGTAGGTTTAATTATATATTTCTGTTCACTAATGATATTGACAATCCTTTTATGTTTACCGAATTTTTGGTTTTCATTTTCTTACAAGTACTTGTTCAAGTGTTTTGCTAATGTTTCCACTGGGTTGTTTTTTACATTCGGTTTGTGGAAATTCTTTAAATAGTCTGGGATATGAATCCCTTACCCATAACAAATATACTTAAAAATCTTCAAGTTTACAGCTTGTAATTTTGCTTATTTCAGTCTATTCTACTGAACATCAGTTTTCAATATTAATACAGCTAAATATTTTCTTTTATAAGTTGCACTGCTTCTGTCACATTTAGAAAATCTCTTCCTTCCCCAAAGTCATAAATATGTATAACTATTTGCTTTTAAAAGTATTGCAAATTTTCCACTTAGGTCTTCTATACACTGGAATTGATTTTTGTGTATGCAGTGCAGTAGGGTTCCAATTTCATTTATTTATTTATTTATTTTTTGAGATAGAGTTTCGCTCTGTTGCCCAGGCTGGAGTGCAGTGGCGCGATCTCGGCTCACTGCAAGCTCTGCCTCCCAGGTTCACGCCATTCTCCTGCCTCATCCTCCTGAGTGGCTGAGACTACAGGTGCACGCCACCACGCCTGGCTAGTTTTTTTGTATTTTTTTAGTAGAGACGGTGTTTCACCGTGTTAGCTAGGATGGTCTCGATCTCCTGACCTCGTGATCCACCCACATTGGCCTCCCAAAGTGCTGGGATTACAGGCGTGAGCCAATGTGGCTGGCCCCAATTTCATTTCTTTAACCATATAGATTATCTGCTGTCTAGTACATCTTTTAAAAATTTGTTTCTAATGTTGTCATGAATTTTTACTTTTCTTCTTTTTATCTTCACAAGACAGTATTATTTTTATTATTTTTTATTGTTCTGTGCAATAATTTTTTTGTGGAATTACTAACATTTACCATTTGCTTTACTTATTTATTCTTGTAGCTCAGCTCTTCTATCTGGAATCACTTTTATTGTGCCTCAAGTATGTCTTTTAGAATTTCCTTTAGTGAGGGTCTGCTGGAGTCAGACTTTGGTTGATGGCTGCCTAAAAATGCAGTTAGTTTGTTTTCCTTTTAAAAAAGTATTTAGGCTATCTATACATTTGACAGTTTCTCTCAGTATACTGAAGATTCTATCTTCTGTCTTCTGCTTTTTTGTTGCTATTGAGAAGTCAGCTGCCAGTTTGTGATCTCTTTGAATGTTATCTGTATTACAACTTTGGCTACTTTTATGATCATCTGTTTGACTTGGTGTTCACTATTTCACTATTTTAGATGTGGCTTCATTTTTATTTGTACTGCTTGAAGTGCATTGGGCTTCCTGTATCTATAGCTTGAAAGTTTTAATTAGTTTGGAAAATTCTTAGCCTTCTCTTTAAATACTGCTTCTGCCTCAGTCTTTCTTGTTTCTTCTGGAATCCTGATTAGACATTTTTTCTCTCTTTCTTTTTAAAGTATTTTGCTTCCCTTTGTCTCTTTCTGCTGCCTCTGGAAGATTTCTTCAGACCTATCTTGCAGTTTACAAATTCTCTTTTCAGTTGTATCTCATCTGCTACTACAACCACTAGGGTTTAATGTTTGAAATACACAATTACCTGTGCTTCACAGTCTCTTTAGAAGTCAAGCTTATTTCTTGTTCACATTTACTCTAAAGATGTAGTCCTTGTATCCCAGGTTTATTCTGGGAGATATTCTCATGTTAGATTCTCCTGTGGGTTGTCTAGGCTTTGTCTTGTGACCTCTGTTCCTCTGAAGCCATGAAAACCAAAGCTCAATTCATACTTGTAGTTTATTAACATGAAAACTGCCTTTACTGTTCAGCTTCTTTGGGTTCCAAACCCACTTACTTTTGGACTTCTGACATTTCTTACTTTCCTGCCAATTTACTGATATGGTTTAAAATGTGGTTTTTCAGTTAAATATATGTGGTTAGGAATTGTTAATGTTTTCAAAGAGAAAGTCAATCAGGATATTTAATTCCCAGTACTACAAAAAACAGAGGTTGGATACTTAGCTTTTCATGAAACAATCATCTCCTTAGACTTTCAGGATATCCTACGATGCCCATCTAAAAGCTTTTAATGGGCTGGGAACGGTGGCTCACGCCTGTAATCCCAGCACTTTGGGAGGCTGAGGCGGGTGGATCCCTTGAGGTCAGGAATTCAAGACCAGCCTGGCCAACATGGTGAAATCCTGTCTCTGCTAAAAATACAAAAATTAGCTGGGCATGGTGGTGCACACCTGTAATCCCAACTACTCAGGAGGCTGAGGCAGGAGAATCACATGAACCCGGTAGGCGGAGGTTGCAGTGAGCAGTGGTCGCACACTACACTCCAGCCTGGGTGACTGACAGAGCGAGACTCCGTCTTGAAATAAATAACTAACTAACTAACTCTTGGGCCAGGCATGGTGGTTCATGCCTATAATCCCAGCACTTTGGGAGGCTGAGGCAGGTGGATCACCTGAGGTCGGGAGTTTGAGACCAACCTGACCAACATAGAGAAATCCCATCTTTACTAAACATACAAAATTAGCCAGGCATAGTGGCACATGCCTGTAATCCCAGCTACTCGGGAGGCTGAGGTAGGAGAATCGCTTGAACCTGGGAGGTGGAGTTTGCAGTGAGCTGAGATCGCATTATTGCACTCCAGCCTGGGTAACGAGCAAAACTCAGTCTCAAAAATAAATAAATAAATAAACAAATAAATAAATAAATAAATAAAATCTCTTTATGTAACCAGCATTGTGTAAGTATTTCTTGATTTTAATAACAGTAACTATATGCATGGAAACACATGCTTTTAAATCAACAAACCTGATATGAGGTTTTGGATTTCCTTTAACTTCACAATTGAGCTTCACTTTTTTCTCCTCAGAATCCAAAGGGAACATTACAGGACTTGGTTCTTGAATAAAAATCGGGCCATGCAGTGTGGAATCATCTGAAATGAGAAGAGAAAATGTCCAAAATGAAGAATCCCTTCCAAATAGGAACAACAGGAAACAACAACATAAAGAAAATAATAGAAAGAAATTAACAAAAAATAGTAAGGCATAACAGGTTAGGTTGTGTTTCAGTTTCTGGAAGAAAATTTCCCATTGAGGTTAATCTTCTGCGGATTATGATGAAGTGAAAATGTGAGCTCTCTTATTTCACATTGGTCACTAATTTTACTAACAACTTCCAGGCACAGGCTGCTTGACGTCTCCCTTTCTCTGCTCTATGTATTGTTCTGTTTGTCTTTAGCCTACCCCTTTACTGTATGTGCTTCCTGTATTGCTTTTGTGCTGCTCTCATTGTGGATAGCTCTCTAGTGTCATAAAGTTAAAATTTTTTCTGTATTGTAATGAGATGATAACATTAGAAAGAAGCAAGGGCGATAGTGTAAATAAGTCAATAATGAGTAACAGCTCTGTATTGCTAATATACACAACAATTTTTCAAAATGACTATGTAGGCAAATAAAGAACAACCTACAGTCTTTATTCTCAAATTATCTGCAGTGAAGGACTAGGTTCTTTGTTTTCCCAATCTCTTATGAAGCCATATATGGTCTACCTAGGATAAATATCACATAGCTGGTACCACACGTGACTCAGCGACACCCAAACTGGTCTATAACAGGTGCAATGACTTAAGTCCACTGATTATGTGCTTGGATAATGAAGCCATGTTAAACAGCCATGCATTTCTAAGTGCTTTCTCTCAGTAAGAGAATCTGGATGCTTGCGACTTATTTTGTCATGGAGCAGTAACAAAGTTCAAAGACTGGAATGATCCACAAACCATATTTAAGTGGCAGTGTAGAGTACACATGCTTCTAGACTATGCACACAATAAATATTGTTCAAAATGCATCTCACCACTTATGCTCATAAAAGTGATTTTCATTTTTCAAAATCAAGTTCAAATTCTTTTTCCTAGAAGATTCTTCTAGACCCTCAACCTTTTTCTTTAACCATATAATTTTAAAACTGTATTTCCCAAGACACTTATCTTTTTATACTAAATGCATTTAATAGAGTACACTTTCTTTTTCCTTGTTTGGATTATAAGCTCCTTGAGAGCATGACTGTATCTTATCTATTTTTATATCAAGTACAGTGGTATATATACATACACGGTGATCAATAAGAATCTGTTTTATTTCAAAGTATTTTTTTTAATTTTTAATGTATTCAATTAGCTTACTTAGGCATTGCCTGATGAGTTTTAAGATAGAATCACCAGAGGTTACGATGTAAAATTTACATTAAATATCACCCTGCAGCTGGCAGTCCCCTTATATGTGATTATTCTGAAGGGCAAGAATTGCAACTGCTATCCCGGAAAAACTTCATAACCAGTCTTTTGTTGATAGGTGATAGGATGAGACTGAATTCATTCAGGTGCATCGGTACTGAGAAAAAAAGAATAAAGTTGGTTTGGGGATCTAGGTAAAGCCTGGCAAGGTAATTTCTAAGGCATTTAACATTTAACTCAGATGGAAAAAAAAAAAAACAACAAAACTTCATGCTAAGGTTGAAATAGAAGAAAAGTTAAGAAGACAAAATAACCAAACGGAGTTCTATCTTATTATAGGGGACTGAGGATGGCCCATGATCTTGTTGTGAGAAAGAGATGGGTAGGGATTCAGAAAGACCATGGACTGAGTTTCAATGCCTTGGGTCAAGTAGTAACTCCAGGACCTCAGAAAAATCACCTAGTCTCTACATGCCTCAAATGTTTCATCTATAAATAAATACGATTAGACTAGGCCAGTGATTCTGTATCAGTTAAAAATGGGAAAACAGGCTGGGCATGGTGGCTCAAGCCTGTAATCCCAGCACTCTGGGAGGTGAGGTGTGGAGGACTGCATGAGCCCAGGGGTTCAAGACAAACCTGAGCAACACATGGAGACCCTATCTCTACCAAAAATTAAAAAATTAGCTGGGAATGGTGGCATGCACCTATAGTCCCAGCTACTCAGGAGGCTGAGGTGGGAGGATGGCTTGAACTTGAGGGATCGAGGCTGCAGTGGGCCATGATCACTGCCACCACACTCCAGCCTGGATGACAGACCAAGACGCTATCTCAAACCAAAACAAAACAACACAAAAACAAATAAAGGGAAAACAGCCAGGAATATTTTCCCATAAACACACATGTATCCATACATTTCATTTGCATTCAAAGATGTCATGAATTATATTACCACTACCACTGTCTCTCCTTACTCCATGTATAAAATGCCACATCAATAAGAAGTTTAAACAACCAAAAATAAAGAAGATTTATGAAAGGACACAAAATAAAATCATGGAATAAAAGTACACAGACATGGCCAGGTGCGGTGGCTCACATCTGTAATCCCAGCACTATGGTGGATCATGAGGTCAGGCATTTGAGACCAGCCTGGCCAACATAGGGAAACCCCATCTCTACTAAAAATACAAAACAATTAGCCAGACATGGTGGCATGCTCTTGTAATCCCAGCTACTCGGGAGGCTGAGGCAGGAGAATCTCTTGAACCTGCGAGGTGGAGGTTCCAGTGAGCTGAGATTGCACCACTGCACTCCAGCCCAGGAGACAGTGCAAGACTCTGTCTCAAAAAAAAAAAAAAAAAAAAAGGACACAAACATGCACTTTAAAAAATATTTGTGTTTAAAATCCAGGTATTTACATTTCAGATTTTTAACAATTACACAAATATTTTCAAAACAAATTTAGGTACTGGTCAAATGTTAGCTCATTTCAATAGTAAAGAATTAAGTGATTTTTTGGCACACCAAGGTAAATGAAAAATGTTATTCATCAAGATCACTAATAAAGCAGCAAGTTTGGTGGATTTTCTCTAAGAGAGAAATATTTCCATTGTTGTCCCCAATTCCAAAATTATTTGTGTGTATATATAATATCAATCATCTCAATTCATTGGTGTTCCCTGATTTGAATTTCATACAGAAATATAGAGTCTATTACTAGTAATTCCAAATAAGAATAAAACATAATAATGATTACTCAGGATGCAGCTGAGAGGCTGTGGATTAACATCTGTACTATTTCTCAATGTAGCCATGCCATATTTAAATAACAAAAAGATATTTTTTCTGTGTATTTTGTAACAAGAATTGATAATAATGATGCTCTGCATTCACTATAAATAATGCATTCCATCTAAAGTTTGTATTTTCTCATAGTTAACCAAGTTCACTGCCTGAAAATTAACATTAGCATAAAGGGAATAGTATTTCAGTTCTCATGGAAGGAAATCCACAGGCTTTTGTGCATGAGCTATTTGGGTTCCCAAAGACGAGGGGAGAGATTTTAGAAAGTTTAGCTATCCAGGTATAAAAAAACGATATATTCTAGCTTTTAAACCTTTGGACCAGGGTTAACAATGTTTTTGAGAAAAAAAGAGTTGCTTTATTTCACCAAAACCTTGAGGTGCCTGGGTGAAACAAAGAGTCCTGAGAGAGGCGTTCTGAGATGAAACAGGGGGAGAGGCATCCCTAAGTTTGCTCTATCTCTGTGTGGTAGCCACAAAGTGACTTTCAAGTGTCTTGAAGGCACATACAAAAGACAGTGCATTTACCATTTTCAAAGCCTGGAAGATAAAGTTCATCCTTTTTTTTTTTTTTTATATATCACAGTAAGTTGTTCCATGTAACCACAAGAGTGGCTGTGATTTTCAGTCTAAAGAGGTAAAGAGCATCTCAGCAAATGACAGAGGACAGGATTTCATAATACAATGTGTCTCAGAGTTAGACTGTAGACCACCTGCATTATTATCATGCCATGCTTGTTTTATTAAATCTCAGTCCAGACTGACTACACCAGAAGAATCTGGGGTCCATTAATCTGCCCTTTAACCTAGCTCTCTGGGTGAGTCTTTTACACACTAAAGTTTGAGAACTACTAACACGGATCCTTCTATTCCTAGCTCTCCATTTCCTAAGAACAGAAAATCAGCCAACACCGGTTTTAGACCCACTCCTAGACATTTTTTATTGGGCAAAGTCTAACCAACACATCTTTGCTTGATAACATTTAGAGAAGTAATTTTAGCACATGCCTGCCTGGACTAACAGTTGCGAGGGATGCATCCAGGAACAGAAAGTTATAAAACTGACTCACATGAATGTGTTAAGGCCTAGGACCGACATATAAACTAACCCTTTCTTAGAACACTTGTAGTTGAACTCCAGAGTTAATTGTGAGACACAGCCCTCCCCAACAAGCACTGCACTGCATTGACAAAAGGCATACATGCTTAAGAGATCACAACAGTCCATTGACCTATAGTTATAGTTTGTCCTCATTTCTATACACAGCATTTATACTGTAACCACCAGCATTTATTTATAAGGAATGAATGTCTTCTTATTTAAGTGACAGGATGTTGGGACTAATGTTTTTACACTTGGGTCCTCAAAAGGGTGAGTCGCCCCAGGGCCTCATCTGCCTTGGAGAAGTTAGGGGCATGGGCTCACATTATTAGAGGAGGGGAAGGTAATGATTTTCCACCCTTCTAGCAATTCCTAAAAAATCATGTTAAGAGGAGGAATGAGGGAGCGAGCAGTAAGATTGCCAACAGTTCACATACGGTCTTGTGGATTCTAGACCATTGATCTGAGACCCAGCTTGGGGGATCTAGTGCAGGCGTCAATACTGTTACATCATGATTTTCTGAGTTCGTTTCTCCTTGGTAACTAGGTACCTGCCAATCAGTCACTAGGCTAACTTCTGCCAGACTACCAGTGTTCTGTAAAGTTCCACACCACAGAAATTATCTTGAATTAGGATGCACAAACTCAACTTCATAAAGGGAAGGGAGAAGACTAGGCTGAAAAAAATCTGCTTTCATGCTTCAACAAGGAGTGGGAAATCTTTGGATTTTTAGAAAAAAGCAGAGATTTAGTGACCAGAAACAAGTGTCCCAGAAGTAAAATGTAGTGTCAAGGCTAATCTGAAATTTTTGGATTACTGAAAGAGATGCACAGAATCATAGAACTTTCTATTAGAAGATATTATTTAATATTATTTTCCTAGGTTACCGAATAAAAATGACCACATCTGTAATGGAAACAAAATATTTTTTGACTTAAAAAAAAAAAAACCCTCTAGGAAAAACAGTACTAAAGCACCTCTCCGCAGCCAGGTGTCACTTAATTTATTTGCTGTATTGGAACATCAATGATCTCTATTTTTTTTTCTTTTAATTAATTTGGCCCACTTCCACATTTTCCTGAACTTTCCTCCCAGGCAAGCCGGATACTACTCAGGCTGCTGGAAGCCAGGCTGGGTAAGAGAATCTGAATGGGTGGGGCTGGGCTGAGGTTTTCTGGGGCTGAGCAGAGAAAAATAAGCCTGAATCTCAGGTGACGGTTAACTCAAGGAAGTGAGGCAGATATCAAGCCCAAATATCAAGCCCATAGGAGCAAGTACAGAACAAAATCTGGATTCCAAGGGAAAGGTCAGTAAAAGATAACACGTGTAAAGCAGGAAGCTAGAGGGTGGGTGGAGCTAGGAAAATTCCACTGATGCTAAATATAGTTTTTTGGGTTTTATTTTTATTTTTACATGGCATCTGTGAACAATCCTAGGAGCTGGGCCAAGTCAGGCAGTAGATCTAATCTCAGAATAAACATTTCATAGAAAGCAACTTAGTAAAAAAGGTAAGTCAAACTATACCTAAAATAATTCTTTTTCCAAGTATGTCAAGAAACCTCCTGGCTGAAACAGGTGAGCATCCCTAATCCAAAAATCCAAAATCTGAAATGTTCCAAAATCCAAAACTTTTTGAGTGCCAACATGAGTGACACCTGTGCTTTCTGATGGTTCAAAGTATAAACTTTGTTTCATGCACAAAACTATTTAAAATATTGTATAAATCACCTTCAGGCTATATGCATAAGGTATATATGAAACATTAATTATTTTCACGTTTAGACTTGGGTGTCATCCCTAGGATATCTCATTTTATATATATGCAAATATTCCAAAATCCAACCCCCCCAAAAATTTCAAAATCTGAAACACCTCCGGTCTCAAGAATCTTAGATAAGGGATAGTCAACCTCTATCACCTTAGCTAAGGGTGCTTGTTAACAGGTAGATTCTTGAGTCCCTCTCAGACCTACTGGGTTCTAATTATCAGGACTCAGGAAACAGCATTTGAGCAAGCATCTCTTGATCTTTATGAATTGTAAAGTTTATTTTATTTTATTTTATTTTTTGAGACGGGGTCTCCCTCTGTCACCCAGGTTGGAGTACAGTGGCTTGATCTCTGCTCACTGCAACCTCCGTCTCCCAGGTTCAAGTGATTCTCCTGTCTCAGCCTCCTGAGTAGCTGGGATTACAGGTGCATGCCACTATGCCTGGCTATTTCTTTTGTTTTTAGTAGAGACAGGGTTTCAGCATGTTGGTCAGGCTGGTCTTGAACTCCTGACCTTGTGATCCACCCACCTCAGCCTCCCAAAGTACTGGGATTACAGGCATGAGCCACCTCGCCTGACCTATGCATTCTAAAGTTTTAAAACTAGTTATGAATTGAGCACAGACAGCTTTCATTTTTCTTTTCTTTTTCTTTTTGTGAGATGGAGTCTCACTCTGTTGCCCAGGCTGGAGTGCAATGGCACGATCTCGGCTCACTGCAACCTCCACCTCCCAGGTTCAAGCGACTCTCCTGCCTCAGCCTCCCGAGTAGCTGGGAATACAGGCACCTGCCACCACGCCCTAACTAATTTTTTGTTAGCCAGGATGGTCTCGATCTCCCGACCTCGTGATCTGCCTGCCTTGGCCTCCCAAAGTACTGGGATTACAGGTGTGAGCCACTGTGCCCGGTCACTTTCATTTCTAAACAGTTTAGGATCCCAGTGAAGAAAAACTACCCTGCAGAGTTTGGTTCTATGTGCTAGATCACTCTGTGGCTACTCCGTGGGATGAAGGCCACATTTTGCCAGCATGACCCTTAGAACAATACCCTTTTCTTTTGCTGGAAATATTTCCATCTGTTGCAAATTCAACTGACTCTGTTGGGAAAGAACAAAAATGCAATATTATGACTTCATCTTAGAAAACTAAAAATTCCAGGTTCAAGTCTACTTGTCATTGCTGTGGTGTTCCCAGGTGTTGCACCTGAGGGTTGTTTAAGCCCTTAATCCTAATGGCAGGTATGAAGTGCTGCCATAACAGCCAAGAACCCAGCACTGTGATATATAGTCAATCTTCTTATGACATCAAATGGACTGTTTGATTAAACACCTGGTCTTGGGTAGAAACTCTTAAATAGCAACAATTTTCATTTGGGAAGTAAACTCTAGGACACCTAATGGGGAACACAAGGGCTTGAGTATAAGCTTAGAATACCAGCCAGGGAAGACTGCATGGGTTTAGATATGAGTTGTATCTGGGTCACATCTGGAGGGCAGGTAGATTTTTGCAGTATGCATGCACAGAAGTATCCGGGTGCAAACCAGAGTGGCTTTGCCTATATCCTGCAGAGCCCTTGACCAATCAAGAGAGTAAATGCTCCACGTGTGTGTAATCAGTGGGCACGCATTGCTTTATCAGATTGCAGAACAAAGTCACCAGGGAAAAGGAAGGGGAAGTTCTTCCGCTAAGCTGGGTTGTTGGGTGTGCTCTCAGCATCCTGCTCATATTTCACTTTCTCCCTCACCACTAGCATCAAGGGGGAACCCAGTGGGAAGAACCATTACTCATTCCACCACCAGCATGAGCACACGTAGGGCCCACTGTGTCCTGCTGGCTGTGAACCTTCTCCTCCAGGCTTCCTAATGATTATGGAAATTCATTTTGGCTAAAAAACTGTAAGATCAGCAGCATCTCTATGGATCTAAATTACTCATAAAACGTATGGGCAATAACCTAAGGAAATTCACAAATGAAATACTGTAACAGTGATTTTCCTGAGTGCAAGAATTCCTTTAAAATTCAATCACTGATTGTAGAAATGATGATTGGACAGCTGTCACACTATCATTACAAATACAATTTAGTGTTGTTAGTATTTATAAGACAGACAGCAAGGCATGTTCAAAGGCCTTACCCAAGTGCCTACTTCAAAAACTAGCCCACACACAGCATTTCTATTGAATAAGTATTCTATTTGGTTGTTCAGCTGAATAGAGCAGAGGCAAAGCAAATATTAAAGGAGACAGACATGCCCGCTTAAAGGATAAACATTTCTTTCATTTGTCATTGCTTCCGCCTTCCTTCTTTTAACCCCTCAAATGAGCATTTTAAACAGCAAGAAATAGAGAAGTCTACCGACAGCTGGTGTATGTCTGAAGGCACAAAGTGAAAAAAATCCAAATGAGAAGTGAACTCTTCTCAGACTATTTCTTTGTTCTCTTGTTAACAAAATAATGCTGCCGCCATCATGCATTTGTGTCACACATAATGAGGTCCTAATCGTTTGTAATGCCAGATCTTAGAAATAGTGGTGGGACAGGGGAAGTACTTGGAGATAAAAAGGGTCTGTCCTTGGAGAAAAATTCTGCATTGCGTAGGATTTGTTGGAGTGGAAAAGAACAGAAAGCGGGGCTGTATCAACATATCCTACTCTGACCCTGATCTGAAACCTTGACACATTCCAGGAACAATGGATTAATGACTCTTTTAAAAATTAGTAATTGGGTGATATTGACGTCAAGCCCTAGTTACCACAAGGAAGAAGCATTTCCAACAAATGCAAATACTTTGTAACTCATTGGGAGGCAAAAACTGACCTGAACTGATGGCAGACTATTTATAGTCTCAATGTGAATATTCATATGCTTTGCTGCGGAATTAGAAATGCGTTTGATTATGCAGTGCTGACCCAGACTCAGCTGGGGATGCTATTATGTAACACTGGGTATGTTTTGTGGGCTGTATTTCTCTTCTAAAATTACAAACATTTTAAATGCTCAAACATTTCTGACCCAAATGACTTCTGATCAGAGTTTCTGGGCCTAGATTGGATTCCAATTCCAATATTACATGGAGGCGACATAACCGTGTGCAAAGCAGACATTGTCCTGCCCTCATGGAGTGTTTACTCTAGAGAGGACTGATAATAGTTATAGCTAACTTTATCCTTTTAATTAATAGACTTTATTTTTTCAGAGCAGTTTGAGGTTTATAGAAAAATTGAGCAGAGTACAGAGAGTCTGTCTACACCCCTTCTTCTGTACACAGTTTCCCGTATTGTTAACATCTTGCATTCCTGTGCTGTATTTGTTACAATTGATGAGCCAATATGAATGCATTTATATTAACTAAAGCCCAGAGTTTACATTAGGGTTCATAATGTATTGCACGTGCTATGGTCCTGGCAAATGTATTACAACATGTATCCACCATTACAATATCACACAGAATAGTATACTAACCTAACAATCTAATGCTCCACTGTAGCAAACTTTCTGATTTATATATAGATGCATTACTATTTACTCATGAGAATAAAAGTATAGAAACACACAAATAAAATTGATTGGCTTTAGCTAGAGAAATCTAAATGAGCTATCAGGTCAGTAATTCACTCAATATTGGTTTCCTAGTGGCATAAGTATATAGTGGACATCTGTGATTTTTGCCTCAGTATCCACTGCTCCTTATTAGGTAAGAGCATTCTACTTTTTCTTTGGTGAACCAACCCTCCTACTCTTTCAACTCAAGTGGTTTGGATAGACTAAAATCCTCTGCACAGGTCAGGAGTAGCAGATAACACTGCTTAGCATTGATAAGTTATTAATACTTATTTATATGTTATCAATTGGCCTGGTCAATTAATATTCCATTTTCTTGGTTAAATTGGTTCCCATGCATGGGTGACCAAAGCCTGGCTAATAAGACTCCATTGCAGGACTTTTCATAGAACTACAAGGAAAAACCCCTTTTGTAGTCTAGAATTGCTTACAGAAGGAAGCCTGGAGCTTCCAAAGACTCCCACGTAGAGAGAGAGAGAGAACCTAAAAAAAGAATGAAGCCAAAACAGAAAAGAACAAAATTAAAGGATAGGGACAAACTGAGTTCCGATGGCATCGTTTCATCTCTAGAACAAGTTCTGTCCCAAGCAAGCTTTATCCCTAAGATTCCCAGATATGAGAGCTAACAATTGCCTTCATTTAAGCAAATTTGAGTTGCAGTTGTTATCAGCTGTAGCTAAGAAACTCCTAATCAACATGTATTCATAGAAAGGTACACATCAATTTATTCAGTGAGTTAATTCTTCATGTCATTGGTCTTCATTCTATTCTTCTTATTTCTTTTTGACACTTCTCCAAATGTACTTGTGTGTGTGTGAATACATACCAACAGGACTGGTCTTCAGCAATGTGGCAGGCAAAAACCTTCTCTCTGTGGACTTACTGTTCATTTTTGTGCCTGTACTTCAACCTGAACACCACTGGGATGAACTACTCCCTAGAAATCTGCTTCCTTGAATTGTGCCCCTTCTGGTATTTCTGAACTCATATGGAAAGCTCCATCATGTGTCTTGTTCACGCCCTTCCCCACCACAGGACAGTTTGTTGTTGGAAAAAAATATATATAACTACAATCTAAGCCATTCTGGAGACTGTTAGCTTCAAGCTGGAATTCATACACTTTAATGGTGGCCTTTTGAAAAGATCGTTAACCAAAAGCAGTGCTAATGCCTTCAATATGCTTTTGTGTATTCTTTGTATGCATAAAGAATCTCCCAGAGAGCCAGTTAAAAATGAAGACCATAGGACTCTGTGGCCTTTCCCAAACTTTCTGATTACATAGATTTGGGGATGGGGTGCAGGCATATGCATTAGAATTTTGCACCTTGGATTACAGATGCAGGTGATCTAAAATCATGAGCCACTAGTTAAGGAGGACAGAGTAGGGTAATTTCAGCAACCACATCAGGCTGTTTTAAGCAGCAGGTGGCTGCCAGAGCTGATAACCAAGGAAAAAACAGCACTTGCATGGCTCTCAAATCAAATGCTGGAAATGCCTCTCTTTTATGCTCTGAATGAGCAGTGTCTCCCATTATCCATGCTCATAGGGATATAGTTTTCTGCTTAATAGGAGGTATAAATGACCTAGAAGACCTGCTTTGGCTTCTGACGCTTTAGTTGTCATGTATTAAGAGCTCTATAATCCAGAGTTGTCCAAGCTTTTGTGGGACTGGGAGAAACAACCGTTTCTTTCCCCAGCTATCTCTCCAACCCTCCCAGAGCCAAACCATCCTCTTTCTTGACTAAACAAAAGTACGACCAAAGTGTAGAGGCTGCCTTTTCTACATTCAGTCATGATTTCACAGTTTCCTGGAGACCATCTCTTTTAAGCCCTTCTGGGGTGAACTGGCGTTTTTAACTCCCCAGTGACACCCTCCATTCCCCACTGCCTTCCCTGACATTAAATTGCCCAATCACAGAATGCCTGCAGGCAGTACTTTCATGTTATATGCACCACAGCTCCTCAACTAATATTCATGAACCTTTGCACCTGTCTCTTTGGCAGCTAAAGTACCCTACTTCTGTCTTTCTCTAAATGTTTCAGGTTTGTAATTTGGCACATAGTGAATGTGTCAATATATATACTAGGAAGCGTGAAAGGGAGTAATCTGAAAGCTACTCAAGCAAAACTTTGAGAACATGTTTCTAACGGGTCCACTAAATTTGAATTTGGTATGCTTCTCTTTCTGGTGTGAAACTATTTTAATTATTTTTCATATTGTTCCTTAGGAGACAGGGCTATCATGATGTCTACAGTGAAGCTGGGAAGGAGAACACAATGGAGATAAAGTTTATGGCAGGTAAGGGGCTCTAGATACGGTTCTTCCTGGTGGGACACTGGTATTTTAATTGAAAGTTTGTCGGGAAATCCAAACCAGACATATGTTCTACATTACCCACTGACTGAAACTAGAAAGTCCTGTCAGACAAGGATAAACAAAGCCATAATCTTTCAACTTAGGCAGAGATTTGCTCAGCTTTGAAAAAAGAGTGTTTACAAAACCACAAATCAACTCTGACTCTCCCCTCCTCAAAAGATAACCCCTATGTATCCTATTTAGAGCCATGTAAAATAATGACAATAATAACTATCATTTACTGAGTGCATAATAAGGTTAGGCTCCCTTCAAAGTAAAAATGGTTATTGGGGACAGTGTCATAGAACCCACAGACAAGAGCTATGCTCTTCCTCATTTAATGATGGAAAAGAAAGGCCTGGAGACAGGCCACCATTATAAGAGGTTGCAGAACAGGGACTGAACTTGGTTTCTTCTAAGATCAAAGCCAAGTACTTAGTGGCATTATGATATACTATGGCAACTGCTCTCTGTGTATCACCAGCACCAAGTAACACATGAGATTCTAGTATGCTGAGCGCTATGGTTTGAATGTGTGTGTCCCCTTCAAAATTTATGTTGAAACTTAATCCTCAATGCAATAGTATTAAGAGATAAGGCCCATAGGGGGGTGATAAGGTCATGAGAACTCCTCCCTCATGAATGGGATTAAGGCCTTCATAAAAGAGGCTTCAAACAGCATTCAACCCTCTTGCCTTTCTGTCCCTTCCACCATGTGAAGACACAGCCTTCATCCCCTCTGGAGGATGCAATAACATGGTGCCACCTTGGAAGCACAGATGGAGCCCTCAACAGAGCAGCCCTCACCAGACACCAAACCTGCCGGCACCTTGATTTTAGACTCCCCAGCCTCCAGAATAGTGAGAAATAAAGGTCTGTTCTTTATACATAATATAGCCTCAGGTATTTTGTGATAGCAGGACAAATGGACTAAGAGTGTGAGTAAAAATGGCATATTAAATGTGAGTTCAGATTTTTATCAAACCCCACTTTTTAAGGTGCAGAAACAAAGGTTTGCAAATATTAGGTGGTGTATCCAAAGTCACACAGATACACAGTGATGGAGCTCTCACCAGAATCTTCGTTTTTCAATTAAAAATGAAATATTTTTCATAGTACCTGAAGTTTCCTCCCATTTACTGTTTGGATAACAGTAAAATTGATCCACTTTTACCTAGAAATATAGTGGGAAAGAAGATGGAATCATCCCTTAGGAAGAGAGATAATCAATATTTATGTCTTGAAACTTTGGTTTAGAAGGAAATAAGTGAAAGTCCATTTCCTTTCAATAGAGAGCAGAATGGATAAATGTGGTTCATCATATGCCACACTTGTTACCAATTCTTTCAAATTACAAAGTTGTTCTTTTTTGGAATTAGCAGCATATTGATGTACAGAAGGGATATTCTGTCCTAAAGTATCCTCTATAGAAAACATCATAAAAGAGGGAATTTATAACCTTTCAAAATGACAAGCATAAAATTTGCATCTAATTATTGGGCATTCTGCCTTTTCTATGTCATTTTGTCACAAGGTAAAGTGGCATGCACACTGATTTGGGCGAACACAAAGCAAAACCCTTTCTGTGAAAAGATAAATGGCAGCAGAAAAAAATGCCATTGACTTGAATTCACAGGCTTATCAAAAGAGAGGAAAAAAATGCTTTCTTAGCTTTCTTAAGATGAGGTAAAAAGCACGTCCATTGAGTTGTTGCGTCTTCTGAATAAGTCATCCACCTGTCCTCTTCATTTCACTATCAAACAATCCTCAAATCCCTTCCCATACACCTCTAGCCACAGAGAAGGTGGATGACTATGACCTTCTTTTCCTTTATTTATTGCAAAAGCATCTGCTTGCTTGAGAAACATGCCAACTAAGTAAGAAGTAACTGACAGGGGATAATGGATTAACATCTTTCATTCATTCAACAAGTATTTACTGAGTACCCACTATGTACTAGACTATTCACAATGAGGATAGACAGAGAAGTAAACACACTGTCCAACGAGCTCACGTTCTAGGCTGTGGGAGGCAGATTAAGTAATTTACATAGCTTGTTGAAAGGTCATTCATATTGTGAAGTTAAGTATATCAAGAAAGGGAACATGGCACAAGTATACATATGTAACAAACCTGCACGTTATGCACATGTACCCTACAACTTAAAGTATAATAATAATAAATAAATTAAAAAAAAAAAAAGAAAGGGAATAGAGAATCTAGGAAGAACATTACAATTTTAAATAGTGTCTTAGTCTGTTCAGGTTGCTTTAACAAAATACCATAAACTGGGTAACTTCCTAACAACAGAAATTTATTGCTTACAGTTCTGGAGGCTGAGATGTCCAAGCAAAAGGCGCCGGCAGATTTGGTGTCTGGTGAAACCCACTTTCTGGTTCGTAGAGGGCACCTGTTTGCTGTGTCCTCACACAGTAAAGGGGAAAGGCAGCTCTCTGGGGCTTCTCTTATATGGGCGTTAATCTCGTTCATGGGGGCTCTGCCCTCATGACCTAATCCCCTCCCAAAGCCCCAACCTTGGGTGTTAGGATTTCAACATATGAACTTAATGGGGACAAAACTTTCAGACCATAGCAAATAGAGTTGACAGAGAAGTCCTTTGTGAGAAAAGGATATTTGATCCAAGACTTGAGGGAGGTGAGTAGGCAAACCCTAAGGCTATCTCACTGATGAGCATTTCAGGCACAAACAGCAGTAACTGACAGAGCCCTGTAGCAGTAAGAGAGTGCTTAGTGTGTTTGCAACAAACAAATTCTCTCTCTCTCTCTCTATCACACACACACACACGCGTGCGCACAGCAGTGTGCCTTCAGTACCATATGCAGGAAGAGCAATGCTGAACGTGAAATAGCAGTGGTGGCATCAATGTATCATGTGTCAGTTCTTAATACTGCCATGTTCATGGCAGAGTTCCCCAACCCACACTGTATAAGCTAAGGCAGGTATGATTTCTGCATCCTAACTTTATAGACAAACACAGTGAGGCCCCAAAAGATCCACCTGATGAAGCCTTGGTTACTCTGCCACTATCACGATTTTTTTTCTTTTTCTCTCTCTTAAGGGACGCAGATAGAATTAGAAAACTGATTCTAAACCAATTTTCTTGGCTGGGCATGGTGGCTCACATCTGTAATCCCAGCATTTGGGGAGGCTAAGGTGGTTGGATCACTTGAGGTCAGGAGTTGGAGACCAGCCTGGCCAACATGCTGAACCCTCATCTCTACTAAAAGTACAAAAATTAGCCAGGTGTGGTGGCACATGCCTGTAATCCCAGCTGCTTAGGAGGCTGAGACACGAGAATCGCTTGAACCTGGGAGGTGGAGGTTGCAGTGAGCTGAGATTGTGCCACTGCACTCCAGCCTGGCCAACAGAGCAAGACTCTGTCTCAAAAAAAAAAAAAAAAAAAAAGAATATGCCAATGTCTATAAGATATAGGGGTCAAAACCACAGTGCCTGGGTTCAAAATCTCAGCTCTACCACTATGCAACATTGAGTGAGTTACGGAGACTTTGTGCCTCAACTTCCTTGTGAAATGGAGCCTAGTTTATAGGATATGAGTGTTAAATCCCTTAATATATTTAAAGTGTTGAGATTAGTTCCTGGCACCTAATAATTCTTACACAAGTATGCAAACACAAAATGTCTTTAAATTCTTTAAAGTCTATAATGCTGGGGGAGGGGAAGTGTTTGGGATAGGAAGGATAATGCACCCTTGTTTCTGTTTAGTGTTTATCTAACAGGTAGGAAGACACATGTGACTTGCTGTGGTCCAGATGGAATAAGATCTTTTTGAACATAAATCACCATGGACACAAATTTTTTTGCCTTCAGGAGGGTAACAAAGTGAGCAAGCACATCTTTCCACCCTTGCCCTCTCTCTCCCAAAACTGATGGCTCAGTTGGGTACATAAAAATTTGGGTGTAAGTCCCAGACAACCTACCTTTAATCTTCCCCAGGTCTCTGAATGAGTTATGCCCAATGTTCAGGCTCAGAATAGTTTAGACTATCAAAGAAATATACTTTCAGACAGGGCTGGAAAGAGGGTAGGTAATATCTGCCTGCACTTAATAGGGTAAAAAAACAGTATAAATCCCTTTGATTGGTTTCTGGCTTTTGATGTCATGGCATCTCTATCTCATTGACATCAAAAAGAAGCAAAGTGTAACGTAGCAAAAAGTAGGAAATATCTGTATTCTTGTCAGGCAACAAAAAATTCCCTATAATGAAATGGCCTTTCCTTCTGCTCTCAAAGCATTCTGTACACCATGATACTTATCTAGTCACACTTACAATACTTTACTTATTTGTCCATTGCTTGTATGCTCTTAGAAGATAGACACTTGAGTTAATGTAGTCATTGTTCCCCAGCTTTTATCATTCTTTCTGCCATACTGTGGATATCTGATCCATCCTGAATGAATGAGTTAATGAACAAACAAAACAACTTGCCAATGAATGTAGTATAAGCTGGTATACAGTAGAACTAGGGTTGAACACTACATATCCTGATTACCTGTCAACTATTATTTATAATAGAACCTGGTGCTTCTGGAAGGTCTTTGAGAGAACTAGCTGGGGTTTAGCCCACCAAGAAAGTCAATTTTTGAATTTTCTATGTAAATTAACTTTTCATTCTATTTAAAAGGTGAAGTTTTGGCGTGGTGTGATGGCTCACGCCTGTAATCCTAGCACTTTGGGAGGCCCAGGCAAGCGGATCGCCTGAGGTCAGGGGTTCGAGACCAGCCTGGCCAACATGGTGAAACCCATCTCTACTAAAAATACAAAAATTAGCTGGGTGTGGTGGCTCATGCCTGTAATCCCATCACTGTGGGAGGCCGAGGCAGGTGGATCACCTGAGGTCAGAAATTCGAGATCAGCGTGACCAACATGGTGAAACCCTATCTCTACTAAAAACTCAGCTGGGCATGGTGGTGCATGCCTGTAGTCCCAGCTACTTGGAAGGCTGAGGCAGAAGAATCACTCAAACCCAGGAGGCCGGGCTGCAGTGAGCCGAGATCGTGCCACTGCATTCCAGCCTGGGCGAGAGAGAGACTCTGTCCCAAAAAAAAAAAAAAAAAAAAAAAAAAGTGAAGTCTTATCCTTATGAACCTTGTCTCTAATGTTAGGTCACTCTATGGAGAAATTGTTCCTCAATCATTCATTCATTGACTCATTCAACAAATGTTTTCTGAGTATGTACCATGTTTCACATGTAGAGGATACAGTAGTGAAAAAAGATTGACAAGGTCCCTCCCTTCCTTCATTGAACATATCTTCACTGACAAGCTGATGGTTAGTAACTGAATTTTTAAAAATGACCTGATCTGGACAGATCTCATACATCATCTGGTCCAGTAGTTCTTAATCATTTTTTAACTTAGAGAACACATTGTTAAGTAGATGGGGGAGTTAATATGCATATACAATTTCAGGGGCTTCAGAGACCTCCCTGAAGATAATCTATGGATTTCAGCTTAAAAATCCCTGATCCAATTTGGGTCTATCATTTTGCAAATGAATGTACTTATGTCTACATTTACTTTAAAAACAAAAAGTAAAATGTTTGGCTTATAGTAAAACTTTCACAACAAAATATTAACTATTTAACTAGATAAGTCTCTTCAGGGTATTTCAGGGCCTTGACAAATTATAGAAATAAATGTGAAAATTTTAAGGTGAAAAAGAAAGAAAGTTAATAGAGTGAATTTTTGTTGTTCTCAATTAATAGCAAAAATAACAAAAAATACACTTCAAGCAATACAACTATCCTTCCCTACTCCTAGGAAATAAATAGAAAACTACTGGCTGTGTTAGAAGCCATAAAAACATTAAGTGAAATACAACCAACTTTGTCTGGGTAATGACTATCTCAAATGAGAACCAACCATTGTTTACCAAACCTTTGGGATCTTGACACAAAAAGCATCCTGAAGTAGGATCTGAGCAGTTCTAAAAGGGAATTCAGGAGTTGGCCCTTGTCCGTTAATATGCTTCTACTCTGGGCAAAATATCCAGCACATAATAGAGGTATTTATAAATACTCCATAGATAATTATCAAAATATGTGAAATATACTTTCCCAACATAGGGAAATCAATATGCTATCAACATAGCAAAAGTTAAAGGGTTAAAAAAAAAACAAGAAAATAT
The DNA here is from genome assembly GCF_043159975.1 of Macaca nemestrina. Lineage (NCBI taxonomy): Eukaryota > Metazoa > Chordata > Mammalia > Primates > Cercopithecidae > Macaca > Macaca nemestrina. The sequence continues at coordinate 141,470,935 of NC_092126.1, read as the reverse complement.
ATGCATATGTTGATAATATATATGAGGCTACTTTGGTCAATGAGAAAAGCCTAGTGATTTGAAGGATCGTTGATTAAAAATAATAACTATAGCCAAATTTTTTGAAGTGCTTAAAATGCACAGAATGGGAGAAAATGTAAATCATGTATCTAATAATAATCTAGTATTCAACATATGAAAAGAATCTTACAACTCAATAATGATAAAACAACTCAATTTAAAAAATAGGTAAAGGACTTGAATATACACTTCTCCAAACAGAGATGTATAAATGGTCAATAAGCACATGAAAAGATGCTCTACATTATTAGACATTAGAGGCATGCAAATCAAATGAGATACCACTTCATATCCAGTAGGCTGGCTATTAAAGAAATACATACCAAATATCAAAACAAGAAAATCCAGAAAATAAGTGTTGGCAAGAATTATTGAAGTGATTACATGAAGTCAGAAGGCTCAAATGTTGCTGGTGGTAATGTAAAATAGTGTAGATACTATGGCAAACAGTTTGCAGTTGCTCAAAAAGTTGACCCAGAAATTCCACCCCTAGGTATATACTTGTGTTAGGGGTCCCCAAAACCATCCCCAGGTTTGATGTTTTACTAGGAGGATTCACAGGACTCAGCATATGTTCATACTCACAGTTAAGACTTACTAGATCATAATGTGAAAGGATAGAGAGGAAAATCAGCAAAGGGAAGTAACACATGGAGTGAAGACTGGAGGAAATTAGAGGCGAGATTCCCAAGTCTTATCCCAGGAGATGCACATAAAACAGCAATGCGGCCGGGCGCGGTGGCTCAAGCCCCTAATCCCAGCACTTTGGGAGGCCGAGACGGGCGGACCACGAGGTCAGGAGATCAAGACCATCCTGGCTAACACGGTGAAACCCCGTCTCTACTAAAAAGTACAAAAAACTTGCCGGGCGAGGTGGCGGGCTAGTCCCAGCTACTCAGGAGGCTGAGTCAGGAGAATGGCGTGAACTCGGGAGGCGGAGCTAGCAGTGAGCTGAGATCCGGCCACTGCACTCCAGCCTGGGCTACAGAGCAAGACTCCGTCTCAAAAAAACAAAAACAACCCAGCAACGAATTATGAAAACACATGTGAAAATGCTGCCAGCCAAGGGCACTTATTAAGACAAGCACCTACAGTTTTCATGGGGGGCTGGTCATATTGGCAGCCTCTGCTTGACATATACCAAAAATTCCAGATTCCCAGAAGGAAATAAGGTATTCATCAAAAACCACATTATTTGCACAGTTTAGGAACAGTGAGTCACTCTTACCAGTTAGGGTAATGGGAGCCCTACTGAAATCCAAGTTTATACATGCCAATAAAGGGCCAACATTTTAAAGCAGGCTTTTCAAAGCGCAGCAGTCAGGCCTGTTAAGTTCACTCTTTCTTGCACAGTACCCAAAAGAATTGAAAACATGGGTCTGCATAAGCACTTTTACACAAATGTTCATAGCAGTATTATCAATAATAGCCAAAAGGTAGAAATAGCCCAAATGTCCATTGACTGATGAATGGATAAACAAATGTCATAGATCAATACAGTGGAATATTATTCATCCATGAAAACGATTCATGTGACCATAGGGATGAATCTTGAAAATATTATGAGAAGTGAAAGAAGCAGATACAGAAGGTCACATACTGCATAATTCCATTCATATGAAATGTCCAGAATAGGCAAATACATAGACACACAAAGCAGACTAGCAGTTGCCAGTGTATAAGGGGAAGAAGGTGTTGGAAAGGGCTACTAAGTGGTGAGCGGTTTCTTTTTGGAGGTAATGGAAATATTCTGGAAGTAGATAGTGGTGATAGTTTCACAAAATTGTGTATATACTAAAAAGAACTGAAATGGTAAAATTTAATAGAAGAGACATGGAGTGTGTCTCTTCTTGAATAAAAATAATAATTATAGCCAATTTTTATGAAGTGCTTAAAATGCCAAGGACCACAGAGAATGGGAGAAAGTGTTTGTAAATCATTTTCATGATACCTGATACATACATAATCATTTATCTATGAACTACGCAGTTTACAGTATTTTGTTATGACAGCTGTAGCTGACTAAGACAGGGACTATGCAGTGTGCTTTACATAGAGTATCTCACTTAATCCTTAAAACAATCTTGTAAGATAAATCCCATAATAATAATAATATAATATTATATATATAATATATATATAATATAATAATGATATATGATAATGCTGCACTTTATATCAATTACAATATATAAAGAAATGTTAATAGAAGTTATATCTTTGAGTTAAATTTAAACAAGTATATGTTTGGTGAATTTAATTTGTATATTAAAAAATGTTCAGCTGGGGCAACACGGCGAGACCCTATCTTTATAAAAAGTAAAACAAAGTAGCCAGGCATGGTAGTGCACACCTGTGATCCCAGCTACTCAGGACCCTGAGGCAGGAGGATCGTTTGAGCCCAGGAGGTTGAGGCTGCAGTGAGTTATGATCGTGCCACTGCATTATATGCCTGGGTGACAGAGTGAGACCCTTTCTCGAAGAATAAATAAACAAATAAAATTAAAACATGTAATGGGATAGCTGTGAACTGCTGTTCACCTAAAATTCAGATGTTGCTATCCTGACCCCAAGTATGCCTATATTTAAAGTAAGGAAGTAATTAAGGTTAAATGAGGCCATGGGGTGGAGCCTTTATCTGACATGATATTGTCTTCATAAAAGGAGATACCAAAGAGCTCACACTCTCTCAGCCATGTGAGGACACAGCCAGAAGGCATCTGTCTGCAAGTCAGCATGAGAGCCCTCACCAGAAAGGGAGTCAGGTGGCACCTTGATCTTGTATTCCTCAGCTTCCAAAACTCTAAGTAAACCAATTTCTCTAGTTTGAACTACCCAGTTTATGGTATTTTGTTATGATTGCTCTAACTGACTAAGACAGGGACTGTGAAATGTGCTTTGCATAGAGTAGCTCACTTAATCCTTAAAATAATTTTGTAAGATAAATCCCCCTGATATTCCCTTTTTTTACATAAAGGGTTAAGAAAACTAAATTGCTAAAGTAACAGGTAGGACTTAAACAGAGGTTGCTGATTTAAAAATCCATGCTCTTAATCATAACTCCATACTGACTCACATTATAATGATGCTATGAACAAATTTCCAAATTATAAGGCTGTATAATGGAAAATAGGCTCCTGGTTTTTACTTTCCTTTACATGTACAATTTACCCCTTTATGTATGTACTTTCACAATTCATTTTCCTTTCATTATGTTGTTTTTCAGTAGCTGCTTCCCTGAGAAGGTTTTTAGAAACACAGTTTTCTACTGGGTACATAAAGCCAGTGCTTGATTCCTTTCCTGGTAGAGATCACCCTAAAGCAATAAGTAGAATGTAAAAGGGAAGTGAAAGCTCTATCATAGATAAAAACAAGAGATATCTAAAACCTTGAAACACGATATATGTAGAAAGCTGTCAAATGCTGTTGAAGTCTAATTGGGGTTGATAAAGATCTTAAAAGCACTTGAATATCTCAGATAAAGTAATATAGTACAGCCCTCTAAAGCAAGTTGCCCAACCAATGTTATGAATACTCTAGAACTGGGTCTGGTGTGGTGGCTCATGCCTATAACCCCAGAACTTTGGGAGGTCAAGGAAGGAGGATCGTTTCAGCCCAAGAGTTCAAGTTGAGAGTGAGCTATAATAGTGCCAGTGCACTCTAGCCTGGGTGATAGAGCGAGACCCTGTCTCCAAAAAAATAACATAAAAATACATAAATAAAGGACTTAACATTTTCCCTACACCACTCCCAACCCCAACGGGAATGAACACAGGCTGAGTAAGCTCCCACTGGCTGTCTCTTGTTCCGTTCTGGTCAGTTTTCTCATTGAGCACTGCTTGCCTATAATTGCCTTGTCTTTGGGGTTGAGTACTTGTTTGGTTTGGTTTTGTCTTTGGACCATGGCCTACTGCACAGGTGCTATCTTCTTTTACTCTTAGGTTCTTTTTTGGGATAGCATCCAACTCCCAGGCAACCCAACCAGTGAAGCATCTCCAACCCCAACACTTCCCCACTTGGCTCTTGCTTATATAAAGTCACATCATTTCCTAGGGCTATACACAGATTTATCTACAGAACAGTATGAAGAACACCGTTTTAGAATCATAAATGTCTGAATTTAAATCCCAGCTCCTCTATGTCTAGCTATGAGATGTTTGAACCATTACTTACACTCTGAGTCTCACTTGCTTTATAAATAGTACTAAATAATATTAATAATACTGATTTTTTAAAAAAAATTGTTGTGAAATTTAGAAAACAATCAGATAAAAGTCCCAACACTCTGCCTGGCCAATAGAGGGAGCCCATTTCAATAATGAGTGATCACTACTGTAATTACTAGATTGCTAGTGCTATTATGATTATTATTACTAGTTCTGTAGAAGGATAATGGTCATGTCTCCATGACAGGTTTCTCACTTAGTGCTTTACATGCTTTGTCTCATTTCAACCATGATGAAGGTATTATCATCATCTGGATTTTACAGATCACAAATCTGAGACTGTGAACAGTTCAGTTCCTTTCCCAAGGCAGTATGCCTAAATGACAGAGTTGAGAAAAAAAATCCAGGTCTGTGAGAATCTAAAGCCTATTCTTTGTACATTTATTTCAGATTTATTTCTTTCTATAATTATTTCATTATCTCTCAACATTCTCATTTTACAAGTGAGACTATTGATTACGTTCAGGACATGCTACTCCAAAACATGGCATCTTGTCACTTCAGCAAACAGCAGAAGCAGGAAGGTCTCTCTAATCTCCTCCTGTGGTTCTCCCCTGAAGCAGGACATAAAAAGATTATCTGACCTTCATCTAAAGTAGGTCATAAGACCTGCATTCCAGAGGGGTCCTCTCTATATCCAGAGGAAAGGAATGAAGGTACAGACTCTAAGAAGAAGCTGAAGAAACAGGCCGTGCTACGTTCCCCCCTGTTTATTTCCTGTAAATCATGCCCCTTTTTGTTCAATCATATCTCTATATGACTTTCCACTCTTCATCAAATGTAAACATAAAAATAGTTTTCCTTGTGTTTAGAAAAAAACTGAAGCAATATTCCCTCTGCTTTCATACCACAGCAATCATCAACACAGAAGACTTCCATGACCAAATGTGTTTGCGTGGGAGGGGGTTTCTTCCCACCACCAAGTGAGCAATGAATTCTGCAGCAGATACCACTTGGGGGTCCTTCTATACCATTTTGAATCTACCTGGTCAGATCTCACAGGCTGAAGACTCAGTCCCCAAAACTGCTCCCCCACTTCAGATATTAGTCACAAATTTGGGAACTTCTGCCTGACTGGCTTCAAGTTGGGGTTCCCATGACCCACTTTGTGTTCAATTAATTTGCTAGAGTGGCTCAAAGAACATAGGGGAACACAGTGTTTGCTGGTTTATCATAAAGGATATCACCAAGGATACAGATGAAGGCATGCATAGGGTGAGGTATTGGGGAAGGGGTGTGGAGCTTCCATGCCCTGCTTGGGTGAGCCACCCTCCAGGACCCTCCATGTGTTCCGTGTTCAGCTTTCTGGAAGCTCTTTGCACCCTGTCCTGTTGGGTTTTTATGAAGGCTTCTTTACGTAGGCATGACTGATTAAGACAGTGACCACTGGTGATCAGCTTGACCTTCAGTCCCTCTTCTTTCTCCAAAGGTTGGGGTTGAAAGTACCAATCCTCTAAGCATGACTTTGTGTTTCCAGTGACCAGCCCCATCTTGAAGTGGTCAGTTAACATTAGCAAACTGAAAAACAGCACTTGTAGATTCCAGAGATTTTAGAAATTATATGCCAGGACATGGCATGAAGACCAAATATATATTTTACAATATTACATCCTGTTTATTTGGGTCTTCATTTCTGGAGGCTTCAGTATTACATAAAACTTACATTAAATAAATCTGTATGCTTTTCTGTTGTTAATCTGGTTTTCTTAATCATGACCCCTGCAATGAGTGAGAAAAAGATGTCACCTTTTCTCCTCTATACTACCTAATAGAACTTTATCTCCCTATGGCAACTAACACATTGCTGGACTTTCAAAAGATGTTCAAGTAATAATTTATTTTTGTGGCTATATATTTTCAAATTGAAATTAATATCACCATATAACAATGCAGAAGACTTTTTTTAAAAAAATCACTTCTAATTTTACCTCTTTAACAGATACTTTTGGTGTATTCCCTTCAAAATTTTTGAAATTCAACTATAAAAATAGTTACAACAATGTGCACTGGTAACAACTTTCCATATTTCTACAGAGCCTCCATAAACTGCATTTTTAATGAGTATATATTCAGTAAATGCTGAATGGTGATTCATCTATCATTAGCAGTCAGAGCAGATGAACCCAGCAGCCCTCTGATAAACTATGCTATAAATAACATTTTTAAAAAAGTCTTGATATAATGAAGGAAGAGTTTTTAAAAAATGGTTGCATATTCATATGCTCAAAAATATTTGTGCCATATACAACTGGTAGATAAGCTCAGTCCCTAACTAATGATAGGACTTGTACAAGTTACCCTTGGTGGTCTTTGAGCCTTTATTATAGAATGAACTGGAATTTATCTTCTCCCTGAGGTTTCTACAAGTTTTATAATTTTACTATGAGTATTGCCTGGTCCCAGTTCTGATGCTCAGCAGTTGGGCGACTAGACAAGTTCCCTTGCTTATAGAGGTGATACTAAATGAGTAGTTCTCCTTCTGCCATGTTAATCCTCTCTGTGTTTAGCATTTCTGGTTTGAAGAGTGGTGCTGATGGAAACCCCCTTCTTTCATGTTCAGAGACCTTGCCATCATCCTACACATCCATCCTCCAATTCTTAATGTTCTTCTTCCCTCCTTCTTCCTTCAGAAAAGTAGGGGATTTGGAATATATCACATCTAAAGTCTTATGCAAAATCTGACCCCAAAAATACCGATTTGTGGCTGGTGTCTGTTTTCATATATTTTAAATTAGTTTCTAACATTTAAAAGAAAATAGATTCATAGTTACTCTTAAAAAATCAGGAGCTTTTGTAACACTCCAGCATTCACAGGAGGCAGATACTGGCTGAAACTCACTATGTACTGACTGTGTCGGATTACCCATGCACTGACCAAAGTCCTGACCAGAGTCTCCATCACCGTCTATTATCTACTACTAAGCCAGCTTCACTTATTTCTTTTCCATATCCGGCCCCTGTAGGCGTCTGGGTTTGTGACCCTCTTGCTCTGTGTGACACTATGTTGCCTGAGGAAATCATCAAAAACTGACAATGATTCTGAAGGCCGGTGCTTCAAACAGTTCATTCAAAAAATACTGGATCTCTGCTTTGGACTGATTGACCCTGACTGGAATCCAATTCCCAATTCCGCTGGTTTCATACCCCTGCCATTTTATTGATTTAATGCACATTGTCCCTGCTAGATAAAGCTGACTTCTCTGCTTTGAACCTTGGGGTCAAGTACATTTTCATGCTGTACGTTAAAAAAGGAAGACACTGGCCTTCTTCGAGAGGAAACAACTCCCTGTGGAGTGTCTGGAAAGCCTTTGCCACAAGCAAAGGTTAAAATAGAGCTGTTTTGTGTGTTTACTTTGCATGAACTATCACTCAGAAAGCATTTTCCTTTGTTACAAACTTTATGAAATTATTCATCAGAGGTAGAAATGGCCTCAATTAGATAAAAGAAATGAAGCATTTAATTAATTTGTGACAAGTCCACGGGTGGCCAGAAAAATAAAATCATATCTAAAATTAGTTGAAGACAGACCACAAGATTGGACACTTTCTCCATATTAAAAAAAAATGCAATTGACACCTTTTAACACTTGTCTTTTATTTGTCTAGTAACAACAAAAAAAATCAGTTTCGTTAGTCAAAGCAGGAAAACAAAAGACCCGGTTATAACTACACAGAGCTTTCAGGAAAAGGAAATTGCACTAGTTATGGAAACAAGAAATTCTGGGTGCACCTGTCACTATTAAAATACAACAAAAGCCAGAATAAAGTTGCCAAAACAATGCACAGTTAAAATTATTCCTGACTGGCTTTTCCTTTCCTCTCCAATTGTTTCTTACATTTGGCCAAGATAGACAACTTATAAAGTGCTTTACACATATCCTATACAGGATGGTTGCCATTAAATTATCTGGAGTTTTCTGAGGCCTGCAAAACTAACAAAATCACTTTCACAGACTGCACAACTGAAAACCAAAATTGCTCACATGTAAACTATGTGATTGTGATGCCCTGAAACGCTCATAAGACATTTTCACTAGACAGCATGTTCTGTATTTACTAACTGTGGTTCGAACTAATATATACCTAGTGCTAATAATTTATTTTTTAATCAGTGCCTTTTCAAGAGGAAAAGTAATGATATCTATAGAGTGACAATTTAAAATGTTAACAAAGGAGGGTTTCAGCAATAAGCAGTAAGTGAGGAAACATGTATTGCGGAGTTTATTCTTATTCTCTTTTTGCATTTATATGTTCGAAACAGGGTCTTGCTCTGTCACCCAGGCTGGAGTGCAGTGGCACAATCTTAGCTCACTGCTGGACTCCCAGGTTCAAGTGATTCTCCTGGCTCAGCCTCCCAAGTAGCTGGGACTACAGGTGTGTACCACCATGCTCGGCTAATTTTTGTATTTTTAGTAGAGACAGGGTTTCACCATGTTGGCCAGGCTGGTCTTGAACTCTTGACCTCAAGTGATCCACCCGCCTCAGCCTCCCAAAGTGCTGGTCTTACGGGTGTGAGCCACTGCACCCAGCCACATTGAATTTAAATGATTAATTATTAAAACATTTTTCAATATGTGAAATTGTTCATCTTATAGAATTGGAAAGGAGACTGGTCTGGAAGTCTGGCATAAATCTTTAGCCTTAGGTGAACGATATAAACCTCTGTAATTGTGGGGATTAGGTGTCAGTAGTTCCCATCCCCCATTGCACATGACGATAATCTGAGGGAACTTTGAAAATCCCTGGTGCATAGCTTGTACCCTTACCAATCAAATTCTAATCATAAACCAAGCATGAGACCCATGCATCAGTATTTTTTAAAGCCCCCCACATGATTCTAATGTGCAGCCAAAGTTGAGAATCACACTGTACTAATTATAACTTCAGGTGTCTTTCAAGATTTAAAAACAAAACAAAACTATAAATACATTCTTTATTCTAAAAGAAATAGTTATTTTTACCAATAAAATTTGGTTTTGTCTGTTGTAAATGCAATATGCATTTTTGTTGGATTTTCATCAAATGTTAAGGCTTCATTTGTGATAATCTGGCTTAAAAACTCAGCCACTGTGGTGTAAATGAAATTCAGTGGCAGTGGAGGGGGGATGGTCTATGAGATATCTGAGAAGAGATATATCATGTATTCTGAAGATCCAAGTAGTAACAGCCATTAAAATATGTACACACATTTCTGCAATGCAATATCGAGACAGGAGATCATCCGTACCTGATTGGGTTTACACTGAAAAGTTCTCTTATTACAATATTTTACAAAGGAATGGACAGTTTCCTTTTTAAAAAAGATTTATCTTCAACATAAAAACTGCATTTGTGTACTTATTATAGAATAATAATGTTTTCATACTAGGAAAATATCCTATCATTTTCTTCTGGGCAGTGTGTGTGTGTGTGTGTGTGTGCGCACGCACGTGTGCGTGCCTGGGTGCATGCACATGCTCTCGGGGTAGGAGGGAATGGATTGCCTTTCTAGGAAGTACTTGAAGGTCTCCAGATTTAAGGTTTTGAATATTCATGATGTGGGACATCAGGCCACAGTTTTAGAGCCTCAGGCCCATATCAATGGGCTCCTTTATTAAAACTTCACAGTTTTGTCACTGAAGTGATTGCTCATCTCCCAGAGCTTCTGCACAGCAGCTGGAGATAACCTAATTCTCTAAAATCTAGAGAATGTATCCCCTCCAAGAATGGACAGAGTCTCTTACGGGAATCCTTTATTCCTATCTTTCCTGATAATTATAATCATTTCTTGTGGTCCATATGGGTTACCTTTTATGTTTTGGATGTAAATGATTACCTTTTGTTGGAAACCCCATTTCCTTTTAAAAATGTCATTGTATCATCAGCAAATGAAGATATCTTGTCATCATTAGTTTTTCAAGGTAAATAGTAATGCTCAGAATTATATATTTTAACTTCATGTCACTAGCCTTTATTTTGAAGTAAATAATTAAGAGATTAACCCATTGCAACTTTGAAATATAATACAGGCCAATCTTAAAGATAATGTTTTTAATCAGCTTCCTACCCTGAAGGCAATTGGTTAAATTCATATTTTGTTTTCTCAGCACCCAAAAGAACCAATAATAGAATGAATTGGTATTATATAAAACAAGTAATCACTTTTTAAATTCTACCGTATATCAAAATGACTGCATGGGAAGTAATATAAAAATATTATAATGTATTGGATTATTTTCAGACTCATTTCATTAGCTTAAATTATAGCTAAATATTTGCTACCTTACTTGCATGAAATCTAGTCAGAGTTGTGAAAATTCAAACATATTTTAATTTATTTAAACGTATCAAACAGAGCCAAATGTGGTGGTATGCACTGTAATTCTAGCATTTAGGGAGGCTGAAGGGGGAGGATCACTTGAGCCCAGGAGTTCGAGGTTGCAGTGAGCTATGATCAAGCCACTGCACTCCAGCCTAGGTGACAGAACATGACCCTGTCTCAAACCCAAAAAACAAATAAAAGAAATAAAAGTATCGAACAATATTTAATTAAGTTAAAATAACAAAAACTGCTAACTTCTCTTCCCTGCCACTGCCAAAGGAGAAATTCTAGTGTGTTAGCAATATTAGGGGACTTTCAATTTGAAAACCAGATGTACACCTGGCTCTGCTATTAACCAGCTGAGACTGTTATGCAGCTATCTGTACTACCCCTTTGGAATTAAGAGAGTTGAATTAAATAGGCCTAAAAGATTTTTTAATTTAAATTCTTATAATTTCAAGTAAAAACAAAACACAAGTGTATTTAAAAAATTGTAGGTGAATTTTTTTTTTTTTTTTTTGAGACAGGGTCTTGCTCTGTTGTTCAGTCTGGAGTGCAGTGGCATGATCTCAGCTCACTGCAGCCTCAACCTCCTGGGTTCCAGTGACCCTCCCATCTCAGGCTCCTGAGTATCTGGGACTAGAGGCATGCATCACCATGCCCATCTAACTTTTTTGTATTTTGTTTTATAGAGATGGAGTTTCACCATGTCATCCAGAGTGTTCTTGAACTCCTGGGCTCAAGCGATTCACCTGCCTTGGCCTACCAAAGTGCTGGGACTACAGGCATGAGCCACTGCGCATGGCCTGATGTTTTATTTGATAATTACACACACACACACACACACACACACACACACACACTCTAGTGCTTCCCCATGACAGTTACACTTCTGGGCACTTTGAAAATGTTGACTCAAATTTCATTACAATTTAATGAATTTTACAGGTGAGGAAACTGAGACACAGAGACCTTAAGAGACTAGTCCAAGGTCATACCAGGAAAGATGAAATTTAAATTTGGTAAGCTGGCTCTGGAATCTACATGTTCTTTTAGTTCCTACCCTAGCAATTTGTTTAAAAAGTTTTTAAACATGCAGCAAATTTAAAAGAGAATTGTACTTTAGCACCTATCTACCTACTCATATAGATTACAGCAGTATTTTGCTATGGCAGGCGACATTAAATAACCATAGGTAGATCACCTGAGAAACAAACTGTTGCATTTTTTATTTGCGTTGATATATCCACCCCACTCTACCTCCCAATATTACATAAAGTGGGCAAACTATGTGGTCTGATGTGATGATGCAAGATATCTGTTCATCAGCTGTGAAAAGCAAATTGCACATGAGACTTCAGAGTCAAATAATAATACTAAAAATCAACACAACCACCTCTATATGCTGATTCATATTTTAGAGCACCTTCCTTACAGTTAACAAGACATCCACATGCATCATTTTTCCTTATGTAATCATGCTACTATTTTCTCAGAAATGACAATGGAGTATTGTCTGAGTGGATGGAAACCAGGCAGATTTCACTGGTCATAGTGTTGGGCATAAACCATAGAATGTATTAACACAAAATACATTCTATTGTGATGTCCGGGCATTATGCATTATGACACTGGGTTTTCCCCCTATTCTATAAAGCATATTTTAAAAATGATTTTCTATAGTCGTTTGGCTATTCTACTGGATTAATAGATGTCTAATCTCTATCAAAGAAGATGAGAACTTTACACCTAGTGTTTTATAAAGCCTATATATATTTGCGTATGTGTGTGTGTATATATACATATGTATGTCTCTCTCTATATATTTAAATTGTAACACTTTCTTTAGAACTCAGATTAAATATATGTCTAATAAAATGTTCCAGTTATCTTTGATCCTGTCATCACTCACACAGTCTTTAGCCTGCAACTTGAGATGGTTAAGGAAAATGTATATTAATGTTCTGTAAGAAACATAGTTTTCTTAAGACTTAAGCTTCAACTGTCATTATCTATGGCCAACTTTAATAAAATATATTACATATTAAAGTATTACACTTAACGTCTCTCATTTCATTTTCTATAAATGTTCCTGTCTTATAAAAATGTGAACCTATTAATGTATTTTAAAAGTCAATCTTATGGTCCATATCTAAATCCATATTTTATGGGAGTGGGAATAGTAATCTGTTTTTGAGCAAATCCTGCAGGTGATCCTGATGCTTGTTCAAGAGAACCACTCTTCCAGCCTGTACCGTATGAAGTTCTTCCAGCAAAGGATGCCAGTTTTCACACTGCATTAGATAACCCATTTTATCCTTTGTTTTGTCCTCTTTCTCTTATTTTCTCTTCTTTCTTAGGCCATTGGAAATCATTTGTGTTGTATTTTTTAAATTCATTTTACTTTTAGAGTCAAATCATATTTTCAATTTCTATTATCTATTTTATTGTTACTTACTTTAAAGGGTCTTGAAATGGTATTATGTATAAGAGGGCATGTGTTCCAGATCAACTTTTTTTTTTTTTTTTTTTTAAATGAAGTCTTGCTCTGTCACCCAGAGTGGAGAGCAGTGGCACAATCTCGGCTCCCTGCAACCTCCGCCTCCCAGGTCTCAGCAATTCTCCTGCCTCAGCCTTCCGAGTATTTGGGACTACAGGTGTGCACCACCACACCTGGCTAATTTTTGTATTTTCAGTAGAGACGGGGTTTCATCATGCTGCCCAGGCTGATCTGGAACTCCTGACCTCAAGTGATCTGCCGCCTTGGCCTCCCAAAGTTCTGGGATTACAGGCGTGATCCACCGTGCCTGGCCCAGATCAACTTAATCTTGGACAGAAGCCTAGTTCTTTTTTCTCATCTCTTCTCCTCTTCTCTAATAACTATATGGAGGTTTTCTAGACTCAAGTGTCCTTTTTCCTGCTTTCTTTATATTTATACTAAAACACATTTTGTAGTGTAATACTTAGCTCTTTTATTCTCAAATTTTTTTGGTCAATAAACACATATAGGGGTATGTATTTTTTTTTCCTCTAAGAATGGCTTTTGCATTTTCTGCCAATTTTAATGTATTATGCAGTTATCACTGGTTTACAAGTAACTATGATTACAATTTTGTTTTCTTCTTTTATTCAATGTTTATTTAAGTTAATAACTTCTTTATGGGTTTTTTTTTTTAAATCTATAATTTCTAGTTTGGGGCTCCTATGCCAATATGTTACATGTGGAATTTCTAGATTCCTAAATACTAAAAGCCACTGAAGATTTCTTTGTCCTATAGTACTCTATATCATTTATAATTAGGAACTGTTACGATTGTTTCACATGGACAAGTTCCATCTTCTTTGAGATTTGATTGTAAGTTAAAAAAGAAGAATAATTATACCCTCCAACTAAATACATGTCTTATAAAAATCAAATGAGCTAATGGATATGAAAACCATAAACACATTTTAAAAGGCTAGGCAGTTTTTTTCTATTTCACGTAAGCTATTATATTTAGTGATGCACAAATATTGCAATATATACTCATACTGTACCATAACATCTCTAATTTATTCACTCATTCATTCAATCTTAGCTCTGCACCAGGTACTTTATTAGGCATACATGATGTAAATATGAAGGGGAAACTACTCCTGCTCTGCTCTTGTGAAATGCACAATGGATGATCTTAAGCAATTTACTAAACCTTCTCTGTGCCTCCGTTTCCTCATCTGTAGAATTAGGATAATAAGAATAAATATTGCATAGTGCTGTGATAATTGAATTAGATACCACCTGTAAAACACTCGGAATAGTAACTCCCATTTCATTTGAAAACTTACAGAAATTACCAGAAGAACACAGTCCTGAGAATATTAAGAAAGGGCACTCTAGCCAAGATAACTGGGGCTTACACTTGGAATCTACTTTGGTAGCACGTTTCCTTTGAAAAGGCAGGCAAGAGATTGCTGTATATGGAACAAACTACAAAATAAATCCCTAATGGTTTCATAATATCCTAACGTGGTCAATTTGTGCTGGAAAACTCCTTTTTGTCCTTAACTATATCCTTCCATACAGTTCATATGCATATGAATGAGTGCGTGAATATGCACACACATACGCACCATGTGCTTCAGTCTCTAGGTAAGATTAATCATACTGCCCTTTCTCAAGAACATTTTCTCTTTCTGGAGGGAGCTCACCCAAAAGATGTCCTAGAACACTTTAAACCTGGGGGGGTAAATGCTATCCTAACCCTCATACCTTGATAGAGAGCATCTACTACACTCAAGCTGTTTCAAATTTTGCCTAATTATCTGCATGCCAGAGGGTACAAGGAGGAACAAGTACCCATAGCTTATGGAAGAAGTGCAGTTAAGCCTCACCAACTTTGGCTGAGCACAGAATATATTTGTCATAGACTCAATATTATGAAGAAAATATACTATGTCACATTTGTTAATTCAGGTCTACAAAATCATTTGTTGCTTTATCCATACGGATATATACTTGCAGTGTTGGTTTGTTCTTTTACCTACATGTTCCTGTATTCTCAAAGTGGACATTGCCCTTTCCTGGTCATCCTCTTCACTTATGGGTGCTGTCACAGTAGGGTATAAAGCAAGATGCCTAGCTCTCCCCTAACAAATGGTGGCCACTGGCACATCTTCAAAGTAAGTCAATCAGACATTGTTCTCTCTAAGATTTTGGATCCCGAGCAATAATACAGAGATAGAAAACAACAAAGCTTAGAGCCCATTCATTCTATTGGCGGTTTTCCTGAGAATGCTGTTGATTTTATTGTTACCTAATACCTTTCACTCTACCCTGGCTTCTTTCCTCTGAATCTGTCTAAGATCTCCATAATTTTGGAGAACTCTTGCTAACTTTTCAATCAATTCCTTTTTCACTTAAATTATCTAGAGTCAGTTTCAGTTACTGTATCCTAAAAATCCTAACTATTTACATGGTGCAAAAGTAATTGTGGGTTTTGCCGTTACTTTTAAATGGCAAAAACTGCAATTACTTTTGCAGCAATCTATTAATTAAGGATTAAGGATTCCTGAAAACAGTCATGAAAGAGGAATCACAAGATGAGGGCTTAAATCTCAGTGTGTTTACGACTTACTAAGTCATTAACCTTGTTGAGCCCCAGTTATCTCATCTGTAAAACATGAGGTGGGGCTGAGGATATTAGCACTGCTGTCTAGCCCTATGAAGCGTTTGTGAGAATGCTATGCATGCGCTCTCCCCGCTGCCCACCTCCCTGTATAGCTCTGGCTCAAACTATTCACAGAGAAAGCAAAACACAAATTGGATAAGAGGATCTTCAGAACTTTCTGAACTTCAGCCCAAATGCCCTTTCACCTATGATATCCCTCGCTGGACGGGGGGGAAACTTCTGCATTTTCATTGGCAATGCTCACCACTTTGTGTGCTGTTATCCTCCCTTATGTCTTCTCCCTTGTTTCGCCTTATCTCCTGCTCTAGACTAAAGTTCCACAGAGGTACCATCTGTATCTGATTTATTTCTTATTTCCAGGACCTAGATCAGTAACCATAACCAGTCTCTACTCAAAATATACTGGATTTTGCAGAGTGGGCTATTCCTGCCTATGTCCACTCTACAGATGCTAAGTGGGCCAAGGAAGGCCTCAAACAAAGGGTATGAAAAAATTCTGTATGTGCTTTAATAAAAATAAGGGAGTACCAGACATAACTCCTATCCTAGTAGTTCTATTTAAAACAGAAAGATTAAGTATGGCATATTATAAGATTTTATCAAAGACACTACTAAATCAGTGGTGAAAACACTGGTATAAAGCATTCTTGTATCTATAATCAATTTCACCTGATCACACATCTCAACCACTTTGAACAAGCTACACAAAATCTGGGTGAAAAACAAAAAGAGGAAAGTAAAGATACGGATAGAAATCAAATAAAAAACCAGACCAAACATGTTCGTTCAGGTGCATAGGTGAAAAGAATTCTTACTGCATCCTATTATTATAGTCCCTGATAGAAACTGTTTGCTAAATGAAACTTCTTTCATTTTCATCAAAATTTATGGCCAATTTGAGGGAAGGTTTAATTGAATATCCTATACTGTAGGGAAAACGAATCAGTAAACTGAAGTGAACTCTTGGAATTGATCCATATAGATGATAAAATCCTTTCTTTCTTTCTTTTTTCTTTTTTTTTTGTTTGCCAGGGGAATTTATTTTAACTCTATCTCAGTGAATCAGATGACAGGCTAATTTCAAACCAACTTAGAAACGAATATTTCTACAAGGCAAAAATATATCAAGAGTCCTTCCTTGCAGGAATGTAAAAAGAGAAACAGAATAAATCCAGGAAGAGATAAAAGAGCCTCTAGGTCTAAGATTCAACTTTTTTGCATTGTTGGAAATGATGAAAAACTCTGGATTTCACATTTGCTTACAAACCAAATCATGCATTCATTGGTCACCTTCTATTAGAAGGATAATACTGTGGATCTGGAATTCTTGCCCCATCTCTTCCTCTAAATATATAACCTTAAGTAAGGGACTTAACTTCTGGATCAGTTTTATTATCTCTAGAATGAGAGAACTGGACATGATTATCTCATAAGGTTATTACATCTCTAATTTTACCTTTGAAAATAATAGTCTAAAAAAGGGTTTGTAACTGCGAAGGATTTCACATGTGTGCTAAATTTTCAGTTCAAGAGTTGCATTGCCTTCAGGCATCATGTCTACTGCTTGTTGTGTAATTTCTCTGTGGCTCAGTAGCGCATGCACTTCATGAAAGTGAAATGATTAGGGTAGGCAGAAGGACAGGTTCATGTTCAGAGATACTCAGAGTCATAGACAGCTTGCCATTCCATCTGTTTGGTGCAGCATTATGAGAGGAGACATCATCTGCTTCATCAACTCACCCAGTGGCAGAAGCCTGCATAGCTGCTCTGAATTTGTGCAGAGATTCAGCTATATAATACCAACCATGTCTAAAGTGCCAATAATCAACATATTACTGTTGAAGAAGAATCAGGCCCATGAGGCTAAGCCAGATAATCGTTAACATCTTTAGGCAACAAATATGATTCAGTGTCCACGGCTTGCTCAAGAGGCTATGTTGGTGAAACTACTGAATTCACATATTGTTGATTTTCATTCCAAACTGGTCCAAACCCAGTAAATAAAACTGCCTGAAATTCACCTGAAGCATACTGTACTAGCCATTCAGATGCTAAGCGCTCCCTGCCAACACTTTGGAGTGAGCAGGGGACCAATTCTGAGGGCATTTGAGTTATTCTCCAAATGTCAGTTCCAAACAAATACTGAAATCAACCAAAGAAGACTTAGGTGCAAATCTGTTCTCAAGTTACACCTGACTTTTACAAGTTCAAGTGAGTTGCACTTGAAAATGTCAGGTAGATTTGTTTTATGAAGCTGCACATGACGTTTGGGGGCACAGATCTAGTCTGAAGTGGCATCTGACAATCTAGTACAACATTCAGGAAGGAACAGAGTGAAGAGCAGCCAAGTGCCTAGGAGACAGAGTGCCAGATGTGAAACCATCACAAAACACATCAGACACGTATTCCTACAAATTAACAATGGCGGAAATTTCCACTCCAAAGCCCTCCCAACAAGTCATAGTCCTCATTAATCTGAAGTTATACCCTGAGGGTGTATTTTGGGGCTGAGTGATTAGATTTGGTGACATTTTAAAAGATCATCATCAAATTCTCCCAAGCATTAAGCTAGTCTCCCAATTATAAATTAAATACCTGGGACAGGTATACTAACAATCTAACAATCCCAGGTTCCCAGGTGTTTTTTTTTTTTAGATAGAGTCTTGCTCTTATTGCCAAGACTGCAGTGCAATGGCACTATCGCGGCTTATAGCAATCTCCACCTCCCAGGTTCAAGCAATTCTCCTGCCTCAGCCTACCGAGTGGCTGGGATTACAGGAGCCCGCCACCACACCTGGCTAATTTTTTTGTATTTTCAGTAAAGACAGAGTTTCACCAAGTTGTTCAGGCTGATCTCAAACTCCTGACTTCAAGTGATCTGCCCGCCTTGGTCTCCCAAAGTGTTGGCCAGGCTCTTAAAACAGACTCTGCCATGTAGAAATGGCTATTTTTACATATTTTTGCTTTCTATATCTTAAAAGAATGCCTAAGTAGCACGATGAAATAGATATGAGGCCATGAGCTAAGTAACTTCAACTCTTTTATTTGAAACACACGTTCTAGCTGTACTGACTTGGAAATGTATGTAGACATCTGACTGGCAAAGAACACGAGGGTTGAAACTTAATTTTTTAAAAAATTAATCACCACAGAGAACAGTTTCCTATGTGTAAAATAAGTAGAGGGCTCAGTGCCTTCGCTGTGGTCACTCTGAGCTCTAGACCCTTAGATTGCTGCGTGGTCCACGTGAAGCCATTTAATCTCTAATACAGAAACCCTCAACATAAAGTGTCTTGCAATGTTCCAGAGTCAAGTACAACACAGGCTTAATCAGAAACTCAAATATATAAATGGAGGGGAAAAGGGAGAGAAAATTAAATATTTAGGTGCCTCCCATATGTATTAGCTTATTCAATTTTCCCTTAGCCATAAAAGATATTCCTTCTTTACAAAACAGTAAAAGTATGGATTTTATAACTTACCATGAAGTAGTATGTTCTCTTGACAACCTCTCCTGACTACATCAGTCCTATGATAATTTCTGTAACTTCTGAGCAACTGTAGCAGTTACTACATAGATTAGCCATGGCGTTTTCATTTAGGAGTGTGATGATTAATTTCATGTGTTAACTTGGTTTGGCTACTGTATCCAGTCATTTAGTCAAACATCAGTCCAGATGAATGCTGTAAGGTGTTTTTTTGGGTGTGAGTAACATTTAAATCAGTAGTGTAAAGCAAGTTGCCCTGGAACCTGTGGGTAGACCTCATCCAATCAGTTTAAAGTCTTAAAAGACTGAGATCCCTGAAGAAGGAATTCTCCCTCCAGACTGCCTTTGGACTCCAAGACTGTAACATCAACTCTTCTCTGAATCTCCAGACTGCCAGCCTGCCCTGTGCAATTCAGACTTGACAGCCCTCACAACTGCATGAGCCAACTCCTTAAAATAAGTATCTTTTTTTTCTCTCTCTCTCTATGCATCCTATCAGTTGCTTCTCTGAATAAACCATGACTAATTCAAGTGGAGAACTTTAACTAGCTTAAGAAAAAATATATACTGTCTGATATAATTGCGAAGACTTAAGATCCATTGTCTTTTGCTGTCTGTATTTTCAGGTAGGCTCTACTTTGTGGGGACAAACATGGTCACTGGCAACCCTAACCTGACATTCTGCCACCACAAACATGGTAATGAGTAGGCACATCTCCTTTCTACATGGATTCAGCAGAAGTTTGATGATGGATTTTGAGTAGTCAAACTTGGATCTCTTTAAGTTTTGGAGACAGAGAAGTATGCTCAGAAAAAAACAAATGGACTGCTGAAAATAGGACAGGTATAGTCCTCCAAAGAAAAATTAAAATGTTATTGCAAAAGCCGGAGAAATAGTCACTGGGCAGGCATACCACAGACATTCTCTATACAGCCCAGAGCACTTGGCTAGTACACTATAGGCACTCTTTCCAGAAGCATATGCATGATCTCCTTAATTACACTAAAAAGTTATTGAAAAGACAATTTCTTAATAGATTGTTGCATTTCCCGTGGTAATGCACACTGTGAATTCTAAATTTGTCACCCTTCTTCTTTTTTGTTTTTTTTTGTTTTTTTTTTTTTTGAGACGGAGTCTCGCTCTGTAGCCCAGGCTGGAGTGCAGTGGCCGGATCTCAGCTCACTGCAAGCTCCGCCTCCCGGGTTCACGCCATTCTCCGGCCTCAGCCTCCCGAGTAGCTGGGACTACAGGCGCTGCCACCTCGCCTGGCTATTTTTTGTATTTCTTAGTAGAGACGGGGTTTCACCGTGTTAGCCAGGATGGTCTCGATCTCCTGACCTCGTGATCCGCCCATCTTGGCCTCCCAAAGTGCTGGGATTACAGGCTTGAGCCACCGCGCCCGGCCTCACCCTTCTTCTTAACACAAGTCTAGATGCATAAGCTCAAACGTCATAGATTATGCAGGGTGAGATTTGGCAAGTAATATATAAAACTGAATAAACAGGAGAATAATTTTATTTTTTAATTTGCAACCTTCCCTTCCTAAGTATTCACATACTTTATTAAATGTCACCCATTTGTGGCAATTAACTTACCAAATAGCTATCTTAAATTGGGATGCTCCAGATAAAGTCTGGTTTCTAGAATGCAAATAATTCATGAGACACAACTCTTATGAAATGGATGTAAGCCATTCCCTTAAATATCAATAGTATAATGAGAATCATATATGCTACTTTATTCAGGTCAGAGAAGCAATGAAGCATCCTCAAATGGCAAACATCTATATTAAGAAACTGGAAGAAACTTGACATTGATTTATAACCACACTATCTCAGTCCCTTTGTGATTCTATAAATAAGACCTGAGACAGGGTCATTAACAAATAATATAAATTTATTTTCACAGTCCTGGAGGCTGGAAAATCCAAGATCAAGGAGCCAGCAAGTTTGGTGTCTGGTAAGGGCTTGCTCTGCTTCCAAGATGGTGCCTTGAGGCTGTGTCCTCTGGAGGGGAGGAATCCTATGTCCTCACATGGCAGAAAAGCCAAAGAGCAAAAAGCAGCAAACTTTCTTTGAATCCCCTTTTATAAGCGCATTAATTTATTCATGAGTGTGATGCCCTCATGATTTAAACAGTTTCCAAAAGACTTCATCTCTTCATACCATCATGATGGAGATTCAGTTTCAACCTGAATTTTGGAGGGAACACACATTCGAATCATAGCAATACCTTTAATGATATGTATTACCTAAAACTCAGGTTTGCAGAAATTATTTATTATAATATTTCAGGTCATTATAGTCATCAATGATGATTATTTATGATCTCTTGAAAAGCTAATACACCGAATAAAGTCCTTGGCCATAGAGCCAAAATTCTAATTTCCAACAAGAGACTTGGGGCAAAAATCTAAGAATTTGAAAATCAGAATGTATTTACATACACACATACAGAGATAGACACACCTATACACATAATACATACATGTGTATATACATAATACCTCACAAGCCCTATTTTTTGCCATTTTCTAGCTAATACTTCACATAAGTAACTATAGTGTCATTACCCATACCCTACCACCCTATACTGATTTGGTACCTCAGTGCCTTAACTCCTATTGTCTTCCTTCCTATCATTCTTCTCTTGGATAACATTTGCTCATAATTTCAGACTCAACTCTGGTGACATTTCTTCTAAAACTCTTTCCCTAAAACCCAGATTGGATTAGATTACCCTTCTGAGTGCTCCCACAGTACCCGTTGCTTATCTCTGACATGACTTGCAGCATCATACTGAAATAATCTGACAAAGTGGTTGTTTTCTCCTGTCATGTATATACTTTAGGACAACAAAGATTATGCCCTGTTCATCTTCTCTATAATATCCCTTCCCCACAACCCCCAATATCCCCTCTGCTGGTGTCTATCACAAAACTTGTTACAGAATAAACTGAGGAGGACATCGAACTGACATCAGATGTTGAAACTGATATAAAATGTTTAAGAAAAAACAAACAGCAATTTGGAAACCAATTCCTTTGAAAAAGTATTTTGAGTTATATATACTTAGTCTGAAGGAGGTAAGGCTTAGAGGGTAGGGTATGTGATGTAAATCTTCAATACTGAAAAGGTCCTGTGCATAAGAGGGGGTTTACTTGGTTCTGGAGGCTCCAGTGACATAAATAGGGCTGGCTGGAAGATGTTAGAGAGAGGCAGTATAAAGCTTACTATAACGAAGAACTTTCCAATAACTGGGGTTCTGCAATCGGAAGGTTTCCATTCACTCAGTAATATTTTTCTCATACACAAATCAAAGGGTCCAAATAGACAAAATCCAACTCTTTCTCTGGGGTCTGCTGTAAGATATTCCTGTACTGGAAACAGTGCTACACCAAGACAGGGATGGCTTGTTGCCCAGCACCTGGCATATGATAGGTAGTCAGTCAATAGATGCACTGACTACATCAATAACATTGATATTCTCCCCAAAACTAAACATTTACCACATCAAGGACTTTCCCATTTCCTTTCTGCACTTAATTTATAAGATTCCATTTTAAAATTTAAAAACAAATGGTTCATTTATAAGCCTTCATGGGTAGTAAGAGAGAGGCTGAAGTATACTAATACAAAAACAAAAGTTATGAGGTCTACTCCTCAAACAACATGTTGTTTAAATTTATATTAAACATAAATAGAACCGTAATGCTACAGCTCAGATATTAGAATAGCATGGTAGGTTTATTTAATGTTGTTCAATTTCTTTCTTTCTTTTTTTGAGACAGGGTCTCACTCTGTTGCCCAGGCTGGAGTGCAGTGGCACGATCTTAGCTCACTGCAACCTCTGCCTCCTGGGTTCAAGCAATTCTCTTGCCTTGCTACTAAGTAGCTGGGATTACAGGCGTCTGCCACCATGCCCAGCTAATTTTTGTATTTTTAGTAGAGACGAGGCTTTGCCATGTTGGCCAGGCTGATCTCAAACTCCTGGCCTAAAGTGATACACCTGAAGTGCTGAGATTACAGGTGTGAGCCACCGCGCCTGGCCAATGTTGTTCAATTCTTGACTGTCCTTTATGATTTCTGGGAATGCAAATTAGTATAGAACACAGACTCTATTTTAGAGAAACTCTAGATCTATAAGTACACACTGACATAAGATAGAACTCACTGTTATTCAACAAATACTAATTTCCTACTTTGTGCTGAGCACTGTGCTAGACATTGTCAGCTACAGCAGAACAAAACAGCTGTGTTTGGCTTTAAAAGTGAGAATGGTAGGAGCAAAGAGCTATGGGAGTTTTTAGACAAGATGGTTTCTGATGGGCAGGGGGAAGGACTTGGCAGATGAATAGGGTTATGAAAGGTAGACATTAAGGAGAGAGGATTCCAGAAACAGGCAAAGACTTGGGCAAAGGCATACTGGCAGGAAAGTATGAGGACTGGAGAGTTTAATATAATTTGAGTATAAGATGTAAGTAGACGAGTAAGTGGGGGAAAGTCAGATTAGGACTATATTGGGAGGATGAAAGACACCTAGAAATGCTAGGATAAGAAGAACATGTCTAATAACAGGAGCAAAAGGGAGCCACTGAAGGTTTGAGAAGTGTCCTTCTTAGAAGTTGGAATCCAGCAACTCGGAAGGTGGAAGGCAGTCGAAATGCCCTTGGGGTACAGAGACTCAGTTTCTCAATAATTCTTGTGATTTTTTTCCTAGTATTATTGAGAGGACAATGCAAGTTCCTCTGGGTGCTCTGATTCATAAATTTTCTCAAACACTAGAACAGCAGAAACTGATTTAAATAACATACTCTATTTCTTGGAGCAATTTCTTTTACCATTCTTTTCTCCTGGCTAACATTTATTCATTTTTTTTCTCCCCAGACTTAAGCTGACTTATACTCCAAAACCCTTTCCTGAGAGTCCAGATGGATGAACAGACACTGCTAGGTGCTTCCATAGCATCTACCACATGTTATTATTTAAAACATATTGAAAATTGAAATTTTCTATTTTGGTGGTTTTTGTCACCATCTATATGCTTTTAGAGGATAGGGATCATGTCTTATTCATCTTTTGTATTCTGCCTGCATCTAAACAGTTTTAAAGAAAACCTTATAAAATCAACTTGAATTAATATTTGATTTAAAGCAACTAAGACTTAAAAGGGGCTGGAGGAGATTTCTGGGATAACTCTGTTCTGTATCTTGATACATCCGGGGATTTCATTGACACAGGAATATGCACTGGTCAAATCTCAATAAATGGCCACTTAAGATCTATGTGTTTCAAGTTATATAAATTTTAGCTCAAAGGAACAAAAAGCTATAAACAAATATCAGATACTAATTAATGATATGCAGACTAGGTATTTAGGAAGACATGGATTTTTGCAGTTTACTTTGCAATGCATCAAAAATAAAGGTGAATTGATGGGTGGATGGAGAATGGATAGCTAGTTGTAATAAAATCATGAAGGTAGCCTCTAGTTGATATGTATACAGGTGTTCACCATAACATTCTTTTGAATTTAATATGTTTGAGAATTTTCCTAAGAAAATAATATAAAAAAATTAATTAAAATTTTAAATTAGTCTTCAATGTTTAGTCGTTAGTTTTTTTAGACTACCATTTTTTAAAATGTTAACCTTATGGTAAAGAAATGCAAAAATAAAAATAAAAATGAGAGGTCATTTGTTCATTTGAGCTAAAATTTATATACAATGAAACACAGAGATCTTAATTTTACACATTTTAATTCAGAATTTTTCTCTTAACCTATTTCCCTTTCTTGGCAGAGTCACCACAAGGTTAAATGAAATGGTGTTTGCATGTGCCAGTGTGTGTATGACAAAAAATATTTACAAAATAATTTTAAGAAAGAGAGCTGTTCCATGATATACTGTTGCAGGATATTTTAGTCAAAGAAATAAACAGCAACAGGCCTCAGAAAGATAAATCTAATCCTAATTTTTTATCATACTAAAAAAGATATGAAAGGAAAAATAGAAAAGATCCCAAGTGTTCCAAAACAACTGATGAAATCAACGCTCCCTCTCTCCAGCCCCAATCCTCAAGGCTTAAATATTCACTGAACTACATCAAGGAGAAAGTAGGCTGGCAGGAAAAGGAAAATTATTGGAACTGCCTGCAGGGAGGGCATAGGTAGCAGAGGTAAAGCACCAGGCACTGTAGGTTTTCATTGCTTTTCCAAAAGGAGATCATCAAGCTCTCTTAGAAGCAAAGCTGCTTCTTGGCAACTTTTCCTCCTGCTATTTGCAAAAATACTTAGTCAAAGGATTGCATTTTCAAATATTTGTGAATAAGCAGATAGAATTGCCAGTTGCATAGCAAGAAACTTAATACTTCTCATGGGTCCAAGTGTGCCACTTAAGTTTAATTTAAGAATCTGAGATTTAATTTATCCAACACACTAAATGAAAATCAACTGGATTGTATACTGCTGCCTAACAATAACAAGGATGCAGGGTGTTGACACTCATCACACCTGGATACTCTGCAAAGCAGTAAGAAGAAATGTCATCATCCCTAGCAGGTAGGTATCCAGTGGTCTCATATGTTGACATATATTCCTGTGCTAACTAACAAAGGTCATAAACATGTTTGTAAGGGGAAAAACCATGGGTTGTAGCTCAGTTCAATTATAAACAACAGAATAAAAAAAAAGCTCTAATAATTGTTTATTTTGCTTGCACATTTTTGCAGCAACAAGAAACTACATCTAACCCTCTTTTGTTAGTAAGACAATCTGCTAGTCAAAATACATACATTTTAACTTATGCATATATGCTATTGTTGTTGATAGCTATGCTTATTACTATATTACCCTGAGGCAATGGCTTCAGGTAAATAGCGTGATGAAATATTATTGTGCAAGGACTAGATCCTGCAATTAATAGCTTCTATTACTTTCCAGTGAGTTCCTCATTCTCAGTATCCTAGTGGGGAAAACTCCCACCTTGATTTCACTCAGCTTGGAACTGAGATAATGTCCTGAAGCCACATAACAGACTTCCTGCTATTATTCCACATTGGGAGTAAAACTGAATCTTTTTCCTTTTCCTTCCCTCTACCCTCCTCTTCCTCTTTCTTCTTCAGAACCACCACCACAACCATCATACATTATACATAAAATTATGTTTCAGACTCTTTGTTATTATACCACTGTAAAAAGTGCTGGGTAAACTTTCAACAAACTTTGAGGGCATATTATAGGTAAGGTGATTTATAATATGATCAATGAGGAATAAAGGAATATAACAAATAATTTTGAGAAGTTCTTGAGGAATGCCTCAAAGACATCAACACATTCGTTCATGGAACTGAAACTGAGATATGCTGGGGTAACTGTCAATGCAGAGAGACAAGCCATACATATTAAAAAAATAGCACATATAAAAACTAAACACTGATTCCAAGTGCAAGACCAATACCAAAGATCACAAGGGCAAAGGTGATTATTTGTGATGAAGCAGTTTCTTGCGTGATCTTCCCTATACTGTATTCTCTAAGGATAGGGTGCGGATTGACAGGTTCTTTCTATAAAGAGCAAAATAGTAAATATTTTAAGTTTTGTGGGGCAAGGGTTTTTGTTACAACTATTCAACTCTCTGCACTTAAAGCATGAAAGTTGCCTTAGGCAATATGCAAAGTAATGAGTGTGACTATGTTGCAATAAAACTTTACAGGTGGACACTAAAATTTGAATTTCATAGAATTTTCATGTTATGAAATGTTAACATTCTCCTTTTGATTTCTTACAAATAAAGTCTTTCTTAGTCCATGTGCTGTACAAAAATAGACAACTGTCAGGATTTGCCCCACAGGCTATAGTCTCCTGAACCTGCTCTAGGAGGTAAGGCAGTCAAGATTTGTCACTTGATGATGGATAATGACCCTTTCCCACAAATAAAGAGGATATTGTTAAGGATGGTAAAGGCAGAAACAGCAACCTCTTTTATGGATGGAATACTGATGATTTGCCTAAATTGTGATGTTGCCATTATTACCCCACTTATTGATGATAAAATAAAGGTTAGAGAGTTAAATAACCTACCTAAGGTCCCGTAGCTAGTGTGGGGCTACATATCTGGACAATTTCAAAGATCATGCTCATTCTGATATGCTAAATGGCTTTTCTTAGAAATGAACACACTTGGGACTTTACTCCAGCCACCTTTTTCTCTTGATGAGAATATTCATGGGGGAAGGATGCATGTACCCAAAAGGGGAGCAATTTTACCTCTAATTGCCTGTCCCAGACAATATAATTTAACTGAAATGTTACTTTTAGCAAAATATCCAGAAGCTGTAGAACACACACTACCTGTTAATAGAATATAAATTTACTTTGGAAAACCTATTGCCCTAATAGCTTATCACAGGAATTGGAGATTATAAAGACAAGAGGACATTTATTAGCTCATCTGGACCTCGTAGGCTGGTATGATTGCTTTTCTAAGTTTATGTGTTCAGTTTTCCCCCGAGCAACAAAAATAGAAAGTAGTGAGAAGACATATAATCTTAGTTCTTGGGCAAAATGAAAAAAATACACACAGACACAAACACACACACCCCTACCTCACAGGGTATGACTGGGTTTTCACAAGGAATCTATGTGAAACAGTGAACCAATAAGAATTTTTATGTATGTGCTGGAGATAGGCAAGGATTGCTCTGTGACCCTGTAGAAACCCTGAATTCATATTGTGGTATAGGAGAGAGGAGGTAGAGGAAACGGGCCAGAGCACTACATGAAAAATGTATATCTCTTGTATCAGTTTCTCTACTGCTAATTCTAGAATAGATTTCAGAGAGTTTGCTCCATTCTGACCTTCTGAACCACTACTCTCCTACAGATTAATTGCTCTCTGGTATCCATTCCCTCCTTCCCTCTGCCTCTGTTTCTTTCTCCTGTAAGGAATGGTAAAAGGTCATTGGAAAGCAGATGGTCTCTGGCAAGATGCAAACAAATGGGTTGAGGCAAGTCACAAAAAAGAAGAATGGCAAGTTTCCTCTGGACTGGGAAGGAAATGCGATTCTGTGGGAGTCAGGCATTTGCGTGGAGCCAAAACGCTCCCTCTTACCATAGGCTTGCTCCATGATGTGCCTAGGGAGGTGCTATCCAAGCTACTGATGTTGTAACTTCAGTGAGGATTCTTTTTCTAGTGGCAGATAGTTGAGAGCAGTCACATTTCAAGGAACCACTTGGGATCTGACAACGGGAATGTCAGTGGCAACTTTAACTGACTGGAATTTAGATCTCCTTCCCCATTTTCTGTGTACAATGTTAGGGGTTGGGTTGGCTTCCATAAGAATAGAAATGCAACTTCCTTAGCAACCTGGAAAGAATTGGATGGAGGTTGAGAGTCAGAACTAAGCTGCTTTCAAGGAAATCAAGAAATGATGTTTCACACACTGCTGTTACTTTCTTATGTCTGCAACCTTGCAAACTCTCTGTCATGTAATACTGGATGCCAGTCTCAATTGTGGATGAATGATTGTTTAATTCTCAGGTGTTACATTAGACCTCTGTAAGGATATATCTCCTCATCTTGGACCTGCTCGGTAGCTTAATGGTTCCTAGATCGTCGCCTTTTGCAATGTTCTTAATGCTTAACCGTGACTAGTGACTGGGCCACAGAAATGTTTAGCTCATTGACCTGGGTTCAGGAAATGGCTCCATGCATTCCCAGTGAGGTTACAAAGACCCACGTAGGGAGCTAAGTTTGAGAAACACTTAACTAGGGAAATGTGCATTTTTCTGAAAAATTTTCAGTTGGTAACTGGATGAGACTATTCACGCCTCTAACCCTGTTGAAGAGTTAACCCTGCTGGATGTTTCCTCATAATCAAGCTGCCTGCACTGATCTGCTGTGTCAATACATGTGGGCTCAAGTTAAGGGCCTTGTCCAATAACAGGAATCACATATCATTCCAGAGTAAATATCCCTGTCCTTCTACCACCACCAAGGACCTGTGTGCATATGATATACTTCTGTTTGTGTGTTTACACACATTTGCAATATTTTAATTCCATGTATTTGGAGTGATAAAATACAGCTCATGTAATCAGTAATTGGCTGGTGCTGAGCCTGGCATGACTCATACCTTTCACATCGAATGATTCCTTTGGTTCTTGGCTGGAGGGTGGTGCCTGAGGAACTTTTCATTTGGTTGAATGAAAAACTGTGTTGGGGAAAAAAACTCAATGTGGTCCAAAGGAAAATACTGAAAAAATAGCTATTTCTCTCAATAGGTAGAAATAAGCAGATTATTTTTAAAAAGGCACTGTTCAAACACAACTGCAATAAGTAAGTTCATAATTCCTTCAATAACTGTATTTTCATATTTTAACAAGTTATCAAAGTAGTTACAGATTTTTATTTTTATTTTTTGTTGTTGTTATTTTGATTCCCAACCAGACACAAGTACCCAACTTTTCTGTTCAACTGAGAGCAAATATACCAGTCAGTACCTATGTTAATAGCTAAAAATTCTAAGACTTAGGAAGAACAGTGTGACCCGAGTTCTCTCCTCCCTGTGATATTAACTTATTGTCAACTCTGAATAAGGCCTCTTGAGTTTCACTGCCCCAGCCTCTTTGAGGTTCATTCTCTCCATTTGTAAAAATGACTAAATAATTGATAAGATTTCTTCCTACACTAACATTTGACAGCTTTCATCTCTCTAATAACTTGATGAAAACCCTATCAAAAAGGCACGTTTTAAATTCCCATTCAATCACAAAAAATTGACTGAATGATCAACAGAAGAGAATGAAATCAAATGCATAAATATATGTTTACTATTGTCTATTAGATATTTTTTTTTGAGACACGGTCTTGTTCGGTGTGGAGTGCAGTAGTCCGCTCTTAGCTCACTGCAACCTCCACCTCTTGAGGATAAGCAATCTTCCCAAGTAGCTGGGACTACAGGTGCATGCCACTATGCCCAGATAATTTCTGTACTTTTTTGAAGAGAGAGAGTCTTACCATGTTGATCAGGCTGGTCTCAAACTCCTGGGCTCAAGTGATCCACCTGTCTCAGTCTCCCAGAGTGCTGAGATTACAGGCATGAGCCACAGCACTTGGCCTTGTCTATCAGATACTGCAAATTAAAATGTCTACAGAAGACAGGCTGGCATGGACATGGGTGAAGTTGTTGAAGAGCAAGTGGTGGGAACTTCAGGGAACCAAAGAGCATGTGCCCTGCCTATAGAAGGCAATGCTTGCTCAGCTTCAGGCTATTGCTGCGCTACAGACTTGTAACTCCACTCTTTTCATATCACTAAGGGAAACCAGAAACTCAGACTTTTCTGTTAGATATCCTGATATTTTAATGATTGAAACTCTGTATGGGCAAACATTGGTAGCCTAAAGAAAAATCACTGTTCCCTATTTAAAGTCTGCCCTTTTCACAGACAAAGTAATGGCTACCTGTGGCTTCATTAATACCTCTGAGCTAAGGAATTGCAAACCTAAATCTTTAGCTTGGCTCTCATTCCTAAACCTCAGGTCATATTGTTAAGGACCTCCAAAGAATCTCCACCTGGACACCATCACTTTTTGGTGGCAATGATTTTTATACTGTTTGTTTTCTCCCACAGCATGTAGGAATTCAACCTAGAGTGGGCAGATGCTACTGTAAACTAAAACTGACTTATAGAAGGGATAGGCAAGTCCACAGCAGAGGATAGCATGGTCAGACTTTGCATGTGCTCAGAGCACAGGACTTAGAAATTGGGGTACTACAGCTTTAGTGAAATGTTTAAGCAGAGACTATCAAGAGAAAAGGGTGTAACACACACAGACACACAGACACACACACAAATGGTAACTATGTAGAGGGGATGAATATGTTCATTAGTTTGATTGTGGTGATCATTGTATAATGTATGCACAATAACAAACATCAATTTTATATGTTAATTACATCTCA
Organism: Macaca nemestrina; assembly: GCF_043159975.1. NCBI lineage: Eukaryota > Metazoa > Chordata > Mammalia > Primates > Cercopithecidae > Macaca > Macaca nemestrina. The sequence continues at coordinate 141,439,728 of NC_092126.1, read as the reverse complement.
ATAAAACTGTTTATAAAAAGAATAAGGAAAAGAGAAAAATAAAAAAGGGCATAGAGATTTGGAGCTGAGGAATGGTTGGAGGGACCGGGAACCTATATGCTGGAGGAGATGGGTTGTGTGTTGGGGGTAGGGTTGGGTGGAGTGGGTGACATGGTTACTGCCTTTAAACATTTGCTGTGATCTCTCATACTGTTAGAAGCACTGGGCTTACTTTGCTTTTTAATCCAAAAAGCAGAAGTTATAAGGAGGTAGATTTGAATTGATATAAGGGTTAACTATTGCTAGAAGGGCGTCTCATTATCAGGTTGCATGCATTATGCCTATTGCTAGCTTCCCCTACAGCACTCATCTGCTTTCTTAATAAATGCACTCTCAAGTTAAGGGCCTTATTCAATAACAGGACTCACCGACCACTCCAGAGCAAATATCCTTGTCCTCCTACCAACAGTGAGGGAGCTAGTTTTCTGTACAGGATGTATTTCTTTTTGTGTGTATTCACATTTGCAGTTATTTTCATTCCATGCACTCTGGGATTAAAATACAGCTTGGGTAATTGGGAATTGGCTGTGCATTTTCTCCAAACAAAAATCGGTTTAGTCTGTGGTTTGGGTTTTCTCCTGCCCAAAATCACAGAGTATAATATTGCTAACTGAAACTGGAAATTGGCATAGAAACATAATGGCAAAAAGTCCACTAATGTAAACCCAAACCACAGCCACCTGCTCTAAGGCTCTTTAATTCCTTTATGATGTGATTTAAATAACAAAGGGAAAACAAGGCTTTAATCTAGCAAGGAAAAACAGATAAGTTTCATGCTTCAACAACAACAACAAAACACTAAGGAAAAAAAAAAACACAACTCAAAAAACAAAAAGCAGTTAGGTTTTCTCAATTAAATCAATACCATGACCTATGAAGATTACTTGGGTTTTTAATCTTCAAACTATTTGCATAATTGTCAAAAGAGCCACATTTGTTTGGAAGGACCCTTCAATTTTTGTTAAGTCCTTTCTTAGTACAAGACCAAATGCTGCTGTATTGTATGGGACGGTGCTAGTTCCTAAACTGAAATAAAACTAGATGCAAGAAAGTAGGGGAAAGAATTATACTGTTCCCTTTGGTTTCCTTGGGGATTTATATGTATTCTTGAATTTGAAGATCATCATTAACATTTTATCACCAACTGAAGGTAACAGAAAGTGGATTAGGACACCTCAAGTATTCACTCCCCATTATTTCTCAAATCTTAATGCCAAAGTTACTTCTCTTCAAATCTCCTCTTCAGTTCTGCAATAAAAGTTATCTTGCCTTTCTATTCCCATTACTTGACCCTGATAAAGATGATTCATGATGTGGACATTTTTAGGTTAAAGACCAGATGGTAGCTAATGTAGATACAAGGAAAAGATGACAGATAAATATTACTGATGTTAATGTATATGTATACACAGGACCAAAGTGAATTGCCATGTTAAAAAAAAAAAGCTAATCTCTAAGTAAATGTAGTTTTCATTTCACAAGAAAGTAATCTTTACATTTCACAAGTGCAGGTAAGTATAAATTATCACACTGATCCCTGAACAAGGCACTGGCCTGGCGAATTATACTTTTAAGTATATTCTCTTCTTTGTCTCCCCCTAAATCTTCTTGCTTGAGCACTCCTGATTCCTTTTATCATTTTAATCTGTACAATGACATGTTCATACAGATTACAACAAAACAACATGGACAACAAAGTTTTGTTAAACTGTTTTACATATGATCACGGACAAGGACAAAAATGTATAAGTATTTTCAAGAATAATTTAGGAGTAATAGTATTCATAAGTGAAGAGAAAAACGTTTATTCTTAATAACTCTTAAGCTGATAACTCTTTGGTTATATCTAGGTGCAATTTTGTCTGACTTGCTCAGGGTCCATGCTTATTAGCCCCATGATTTATGCTGAGATCTTTAACTCAGTATTAGACCTTCGAATGCATCACTCTACTGTGGGCCATACTTAGAGAGAAACAGACAAAACTGATCATTGGGGTCCACCTCTACCTCAAACATATTTGAAAACCATTTTATACCACTTTGTATAATTTTTCCTTTTTTTTTTTGTTTCCAGCAGCTGGTCTGCAGAATTCATTGTTTCCATACTCCCCTAGCTGTCCAGGATTCTCGGCTGCAATGCTTCAGTTAGGCTGGCCTATTCTGCTCCCTACCTTCTAGCTCCTTTTCCCTCAATGGGATTCATTCATCTTACCCTCCCCTTGAAGGCTTGCTAAATGATTGGCTTTCAAATCCCTAATTCACAGGGTGTGCTAATGGATGTTAATGGCTTCCCCTTGTATTTAAATTTTAAATGGAGACTCCTATATATACACTGGAAATCAAAGGAATAAATATTTAATAGTGTGAATTGCAGGGAAAGTGGTGAAAGATGTTTCAGAGCCAGTGTTCCCCTCTACTATTCCTAATCAGATTAAACCCTGCCTGTAAGGTCTATTCTTTAAATGATATGTAAACACCTTTCTCAAATTTGTGTGCTTAAGACTCATCTGGGGAATTTCTTTAAAAGGCTGGCTTTGGGACCTGTCCCCAGAGACTCTGTTTTGGTTGGTTTAAGGCAGAGCCCAGGAATCTGTGTTTTTAAGAAGTAACACAAGTGATTCTATGGCAGGTGTTGCTGAAAGGACATTTTAAGAAATTACTACTACCTGAAAGGATATTGGAACATTCCTAGGGAAAGAACAGAATGCAAGTCTTAGATTACTTATATATGTTTGCCTTTGTTCAAATGTCAAAAGAATTAAAAAAGACTTATTACTTTACTGGGTTCTTGTTCTGCTCCACAATTTTTTTTTTTCTGATAAACAAGTTAATACTATACTACTGTTAATCATCATCATCTTCATCACCATTATCAACATCAATAATAATGGAAAAACATTTGAAATGTGTTTATTTGTGTCAGGCACTGGTGTAAATGTTTACATATATTAGCTCATTTAATCTTCAACATGTGGACATGTGTTCAGAGAGACCAACTGACTTATACTCAAGAATAAGCAGGTAATTATATTCCTATCATTAAAAACTAATTATGAAGATCACATCATCAGCAAAACTTTCGATAAAAGCTGCTGAGACTGTCCATCTGCGTGTGTGTGTGTGTATGTGTATGTGTGTGCAGGTGAGAGACGTGGATTTGTACAGGGTCTATCAATCTTGTCATGACTGTTTTTTCAAGTCAGCAGCCTTATCTTTACTTTTACTCCACTCAATCTCTTCTTGTCATTTTCCCTTTCTGTCCGAAAATAACTACACCCAAGTCTGCAAAGCATCGTCTTTCTATTCCATTTCTTGTTGTAAAGAGTTTGTGACACTCTGGGAGATGGGCATGCTATAAAAATAATGGTGGTGGATTGTTTTGTCTTATAGAGAATCTAAAGAGAGAAAATGTCTCCACACAGGAAAGTGACAAGACAGACCTCAATCATTCTGAATGATGGGGTCAGTGATTGGTATGGTCTGTCCCCACTCTCTCCTTCGGTTTCAGAGTGTCAAATGCACATTTGGATGCTGGCAGCAGAGGAAATCTACCCTGTGAAGGATAAGGGCAAAATTTGTTGTTGCTAAAGGCTTATCCTTGAAATGAAACTGGGAAGATTGGGCACTTTTGTTGGATTAAGTGAAGACTAATAATAGCTAAAAGGCAGGCTGTTGGAAATGGACTCATGATATGATGACACAGGATGCAATTTTCAGTAATTATGAATTTGGTCCTTTTAGTCTAGATCTTTATTTAACCAATTCCTACCTTTCAGTCCAGATCTTTAATTAACCAATTCCAGGTATTCAAATGGAGCTATTCTCCATTTTCTATATATACTTTATGCACTTTGCTTCCGTATTGTTACCTAAAATTGCCTTTGTTTCTAGCCTAGTGCAAGTCCAAATTCTAACTACTCATTGAAGTAGGGGTCTGTAAACTAAACGCACATGGATTAAGTTAGAAAGAATCCATAAATTACTGAAATCAAATACAACATGCCGGACTTGTAAATTTTGCAGGTAAGAAACAATTATTTTCATCACATCACTAAAGGGGTCTCTGACATCCTCAGAAAAAAAAAAAGTTAAGAACAATTGTAACCTACAGCCTAGTTCATGAGCCACCTTTTCCATAAAGAGGTTCTTGATTCTTCAGTCCACAGGTAGACAAGGTTGACAGAACTGCCTTGATGGCAAAATCAACACCTTTCCTCACAAGATCCCTCCAAGAGATCATAAATGTTTCATGGTCAGGGAGTATTATTTATATATTCTAGAATTCTCAGTATCTGTAGACAATAGGGACTCATGTTCTTTAACTTGCACTTTATTTTCTTGCAACACTTATCAATGGCTTTGCACCTAGTAGAGGATTTATAAATATCTGTGAATGGATAAAAATTCATATTGGAAGAACAAACACAAAAATATTAAGTGAATATCCAAAAACGATCCCATTCTAATATTTTAAGTTCACAATAACACTCAAAATGGAGGAATTTATTTGTTCCCAAGTTATGTGGAAAAATGTTCATCTTACTCTTTTCCAAAATGTAAGTCATTTTTTCAATTATAACAAGATGCATGTTGTTGACCAGTCTAGTAATTAAACAGTATTTCAGGATCAAGCAAATTTATGACAACAAAGAATGAAAATGGCATATCCATTTAAGAGAGTTTATATAATCACCTGCCATAGAAACTGAGTGATTAGAAAATATTTCTATATATATTTATACATGAATATATATGGTGTATGCACACAAACATACACAAATACATACAGAATATACATACATATGTATACATATGTAGGGGTGCACATATATCAAGTTCATCATATGTGGAGAAGGTACAACCTACATATTTAGATATGTAGGTTGGGGTCCAGTGGAAAGATACATAATTCAGGAAGGCCAGTGAGTAGCAACTACCTGTTTTTGGACCTCTAGCCATATAAGTTCTGGAGTCTCTTTACCCTCCTCCCCACTTTCTCTAAGTCATCTCCTGATCCTGTTGCTATGGCAGGTATTTGAGAGCCCATGTGCCCTTGCATAACTGGTGAGATCACAGTCTGCTCCAGGGGTGTGGCAGGGAGATGACAAAAAACATTTAGAAATTCTATATAATTACTCGATAGGCTTATCTTTGCTCTAAACTCCTAGGACATAGCTTATATGCCATGCTTTTGGCAATTTGTAGCATCCTGCCCCATGGTATTACTAGAACTATTATCTGAGATTGTTATTAAATTAGATATGTATGTACTGCCTTCTCAGCCAGGTTTTAAAGTCCTTGGGTGGCGCGCCATATCTTGCAGGTTTTCCTGGTACCCAGAATACTTAATACCAGGCACTACCCCCATAAGAGTCTAAATAATATTTAAAACTCAAGATTCATTTTCTAAAAGCATTCCCTATACATTTTGTACTTTAGCCACAGATATGATATTGCCTTTTCTTTATAACATATACAAGTTTAAATCTGTTTTTCTTATTATAAAACCAGTATTTCCAACTGCAGAACATCTGAAAAACAGAAAACATACAGAAGAAAATGGAAAGTACTCGTAAATCTACCACCAAAGATAATTACTATTAATAAATTACTGTTACTGTTTTTCTTCTGTGTTTTTACATGTATAAAACTGGTATCCAACTTTATATTGAGATTTTCATTATGTTTATATGTATTGCAATCCAAGCACCTATCCATGTCATTCTTCAAAAACATGATTTTTAATGGGTGCATAGTGTTTCATCCTATAGTTATTACATAATTCATGTAATCATTGAGCTACAATTATTTGTGTAGACTGTTAATGAAGTTTGTCAAATATGCTGTGAGAAACAATTTCAAATATAAAGAATTGCACACATCTCCGATTATGAAATATATTTCTAGAAGAGGAAATAGTGAGTCTTCTAATGTGTTTTGCCAAAAGTGTCTACCCATTTGAAGTCCTGCCAACAGTGCAGAGAAAGCCTGCCTCACTGTATCCAAGCCAGGACTGAGCACCATCATGTTTTCCAATCTCTGACAATTTGCTAACATCATATTCATTTATACATCTGACTCTTGCTCATCTTGTTACCTCTTCCCAGCATGCCCTTTCCCCAGTTCTTATTTGTCCAAAACTACCTTCAAGGCAGATTTCAAATAATCTCCCTCTTTTTGAAGCCTTGCCCAGTTTGGCTGATATGCTTTCTATGTGTTTTCACAGAGATGGGTTCATATATCTATTACACCATATATTATAGTCTAGTTTATATTATATTTAGTTGGATGAGTTTCTTTTGTATGGTATTATAAATTGCTGAAGGCAGGGATTCGCTTTTACCCAACCATCCCTTGCTCCCAGAACCTAATAATACACTGCTGGCAAACATAATTAACATTTAATACTTTGTAAAAAGTCAAATAACTTATAGTTTCTAAAAATATTTAATAATTCATTCATTAATCCATTCAAAAATGTGTTTAGTGTCAAATACTAGTTAAGCAAATGATAAACAAATGATAAAAAAAATTAGAAATGGCATCTACCCTCAAGGATACTTCATTTATTGGGTGAGGCAGACAATAAAAAAAATTAACCACATAAATTGCAATTATAGTGAGAGTGAATGATGTCAAGGAAAGGTATGTCATATAGTTATGGAAGACTTCTCTGAAGAAGTGATCTTGGAGATAAGGTCTGAAAATGTTGGAGGGAAAAGACTGGGTAGAAGGAACCAAGAGCTAATGCATCCTTTTCCTAATCTGGCCACTGGATCTCGCTTCTCATCCAACCAGGTGACCTGCTCAGGGTGACCTCAGTATAATCCCATACATACAAAAATTGGCAAATCCATTCTAACAACTATCCAAGGACTCTTATAGAATAGCTTTACTCTGGCTATTCTTTTTAGGATCGAATTTCATCCATAATCATCACACTTCCATGTCCCTCAGAGACTTCACATAATGCACTGAATGACCAGAGTGCATTTGTTCACTGTCCTTTATCAACTAAGAAAAAAAATGCTTCCTACTTCTTTGTCTGGTTGATGGGCCGAGTCTCTGCCCTATTCAGTATGAGCTGCCACATACCAGACACAAATCAATATGCCCTACTCCCCCCTAGTCAAGGGATTCAAGGTATTCCAATAATTAAGCAACAATGTGTGTGCAGAAAAGGCAATATCCCCAACGATTAGTCTTAAATTTAATTAACTACCTCTAAAATAAAATGACACATAAACTTTGTAATTAAGAATAATTCTTAATTAAGAAACATTTGACAGATAGGCAGGAAAAAGAAACAGGATGGAAAATGGCTGATTAAGATGGGGAATTAAGCACCTCATTGAAGATATTAGCAAGCCCTGTTGTGTGTTTATTTAATTTTCAGGGCATTCAATGAACTGAAATTCAAAACAGATATATAGGGGACATTTCAGTAAAACACATGTGCACTTTTTTGGTTTAATGTAAAAATGTACCTTCGTAGCTAAAATGACAGCTGTACTTTTACCTCCCTCGATCATCCAAGTAAAGAAAAGAAACACATTGGGTGGGGAGTTATCACATTTGTTGACTTTTTAAGGCAAGAGAAAAGCCATGCAGTCCTACAGACTTAATGTGGGCCTGCTTCATAAGACATACAGCTCTGTTCCTATTACTGGCATTTGATGAAGTTTCCTTGCTATCTCATGGGCCTGACATTTGGAGGGGCCAAATTGTATCTAGAGCTATTTTACTTCATGCTGATAAACCAACCGTGCAAAGATGGCCTGAGGAATCCTCGAAAATAGAAGATACAGCATAGGAAATAAAGCAGAAAGGTAATCTGCAAACAGGGTCACTTTGTGCTGGGAATATTTCTTGTGGTTCTGGTCACTTAAGTCAAGCAAATTCCCCTCCACCCCCACAACCATCGCTTTCACCACCATAGAGTAGGAGCCCAAACACAAAGATAACTAAAAGGGGAAGATAAATGACATAAATAATGAGTTTGGCTTTTATAAAGCAGCTACCTAGTAAGACAAAGTTGAACATGTATAATATGTTCACTGAAAACAGAAGTTATAATCAATATTATTAAGGACAAGATAAATATAAACATGACCAAGGATCAAACACATTTTTTTTTACAACAGGGTTGAATAAGAATTTCTTCACAGAATCCTGGAATTCTAGACTTTGAAGTGTTCAAAAAATCTATAGAAAGTAGTTTAACAATTAAAAATAATTACTTCTTTTCCAAAAATAGTATTAAAATACAAATCACTATAATAAGAGTGGTATTAAGTATAGTGAGATCATCATCATTATACTGTGAATTGGACTACAAAGAAGAAAATGTACCCCTATTTTTTTCCTACTTTAAATCATTAATAGAAACGCCAGTCTTTAAGAAAACACCTCTGGTCGCTTTGTTGGGGGAAAAACACATTGGTCTGCAATTCTGAGGTTATTATACACTAAAGAGATTTGGTGACAGCTAATATTCAAGTTTTCTGCTAACAGACTGATTAAATGCTTTACATTTCCATAATGTAAAATACACATTCTTGTGTTTATTGCAAATTGTAGAGTTTCTCATTTTTTGACTTGTGCATAATAAGATGCATTGTAGGAAACCTGTTATTTTTTTTTTCTAACATTCACTCCTTTTTGTTCCAAGTTTAAGAATCAGCTATTTTAAAAGTTCACTTTGACTTCTCATTGACTAGAGTGCCTGCCTGCTGCCACCACCATCTGCTGGGAATTTGAAGTCAACTGTTTAAAATGCTTAAAACAAAAACTCACAATGAACCATGTTGCTTGATAATGTTCAATCTCTCTTTATGAAGACTGTATTACTTTCCAGATATCCTAAAGCTCTTGTTAAGATAAACCAGTCATAAGTGCTCTCTCTCTCTATATATATATATTTTTTCTCTCTCTGTCTCTCTCTCTCTATATATATTACTGTTAATAATCATCTTCATATATATTTCTCTATATAGATAGATATATAGATATTTATCTATCTATCTATCTGTCTGAGAGAATAGAATCCAGTGTGCTAATCTCTGAACAGTTATCGCCTGTTACTGGATTTAAGTTATTTGATGTGCAGAGTATTCCTCAAACAGACACTTAGTTAAAAAATCCAGAGCGCTGCAGGCTCAGAAGAGTTCATTTACAGATTGAAAAGTCTGTTTAGATGCCCCAGTCCACACAAACATCTTTCAATTAAGGACAGACACCAAGTACTATTTAAGAATGTCATCCGGTTAGTCTTTGCTGGATGATACATGCTCTGTAATAATTCCCCCCCCCCACCCCCGCTTTTAAAAAAACTGTGTCTTTTTATATGTTTCTGAAGTTTCCAAAGAACTTGAAAACAGTGTAAAGACCATCAGGAAGTTTTCCTTACTAAAACATTTTCTTCCAAATTCTGTAAATTTCAAAAGCAATACTGAAAAAATTCCCATATAGTTTCTTTCCCCTAGAATTTCTATTTTTTTGCCTGGCCAACTCTTGCTCAACCATTCATCAAGGTCCACTTCAAATGAGGTTTCTCCATGATGCTGTCACCCATACCTCCAAACTGTATAGGCAGAATTTGTTCATTAATAATCAGTCTTGTCCAGGCACAGTGACTCACACCTGTAATCCCAGCAATCTGGGAGACCGAGGCGGCCGGATTACTTGAGGTCAGGAGTTTGAGGCCAGTCTGGCCAACATAGAGAAACCCTGTCTCTATTAAAAATACAAAAATTAGTCAGGCATGGTGGTGCAGACCTGTAATCTCAGCTACTCGGGAGTCAGAAGTAGGATAATTGCTTGAACCCAGGAGGCAGAGGTTGTGGTGAACTGAGAGCATGCCACTGCACTCCAGCCTGGGTGACAAAGCAAGACTCTGTGCCTCCCACCACACACACACACAAAATTCTCAATGGGTTACATCTTCAGCTCTATTCACTGGACGTTTGGTGTTCAGGATCTAAACATAAGTAAAATATTATCATCATGTAGGGGGGAGGGATAAAAGTGGAATAATAATATAAACAGTAATTTGTTCAGACAGTAATAGTCCAGTGTACTCTTTTAAAAGGTGAAAGATTTATACAATCTGAAAGGAAATCAGAGTATCATTATATTGTTTTAAAATGGAACTTTAGAGTTAAACTTCATGTGTTTAAATCATGGGTATTTTATCCAAATTGTTTAACTTTTCTAAGACTCAGTTTTCTTGTTGGTAAAAGGAGAATAAATCTAGAACCTAGAACATTGAGGTTGATATGAGAAACAAATGAAATAACAGACATATTAGGCTCAGCAGAGTGTCGGGCACAAAGAAAGCATTTAAGACATGTTAACAGTAGGAACAGCAGTGTGTATTAGTATTTTAGTTGCTGGTACTGCTCTCAAGACCTGGGTCCTCTGTCAGATGCTTTCACCTCTGTTATTTCGAGTCATTATTCAGAACAGCTATTTCTTCCCATTCATTCAATGTGTATTTACTAAGCATATACTATGTGCCAGACATTTTTCTAAGAGCTGGACACACAGTGGCCCATCAGTCTTTTCCTGGTCTTCAAGGAGATTTCATTCGTGGGAAGGTGGAAAAAACAGACAATAAATGGAAACGTAAACAAGCAAGGTAATTGTAGATAGCGATGAGCGCTATCAAAATAGGGAAATTGGGTAAGTTTTGGCTGGCTGAGGGGGTGGGGCTATTTTAGAAAGTCAAAGACCTTGCTCAGAAAGTGGCATTTAGGTGAGAACTTATATGTGAGACAGAGTCAGGCATGTTAAAGTCTGGGGAAAATAATTCGAGAAAGAGAAAAGAGAGAGAAGAAAAGTCCTGGAGCCTGAAAAGGCTTGGCATGTCCTGGGAGCGTGGCTAGAACAGAGATAAGAGAGGAGATGGAAGGAGATAAGGTGAGGAGAGGCAGGCAGGGCCAGATCATGTAGGGAAGACACCTTTTAAAAAATATCGGGGTTTTTCAACCCGAGAAAGTTAACTGAAAATATATATATATGTATATGTGTGTGTGTGTGTGTGTGTGTATACACACACAGTGAGGTTTTCTCTCCACTGCTGATTGTTTTCTTTGCTGTACAGAAGGCTTTAACTTTATATAATTCCATTTGTCTGTTTTTGCTTTTGTTGCCTGTGCTTTTGAGGTCTTATCCATAAAATATTTGAAAGATAAATACCACATGTTCTCACTTATATGTGGAAACTAAAGCAGTTAATCATATGAAAGTAGAGAGTAGAATAGAGGCTACTAGAGGCTGGGAACTATAGGAGCAGTTAGGGATAGGGAGAGGTTGGTTAACAGATCTAAATTTACAGCTACATAAGATGAATGAGCTCTAGTGCTCTATAGCACTGTAGGGTGAATACAGTTAACGTTTTTGTTTGTTTGTTTGTTTGTTTCAGATGAAGCCTCATTCTGTCACCCAGGCTGGAGTGCTGTGGCCTGATCTCGGCTCATGGCAACCTCTGCCTCCCGGGTTCACGTGATTGTCCTGCCTCCACCTCCCCAGTAGCTGGGACTACAGGCATGCACCACCACACCCAGCTAATTTTTGTGTTGTTTAATAGAGATGAGATTTCACCATGTTGGCCAGGCTGGTCTTGGAACTCCTGACCTCAAGTGATCCACCTGCCTCAGCCTCCCAAACTGCTGGAATTACAGGCATGAACCAGCATGCCTGGCCACAGTTAACAATTTCTTGCATATTTTCAAATAAATACGAGAACTTAAAATTTTCCCAACACAAAGAAACAGTAAATGTTTGAGCTGATGGAGATGCTAATTACCCTGATTTGATCATTGTACATTATGTATATCATAGAAATATCACATTGAACCCCATAAATATAGGCAATTATGTGTCAATTAAAAAATAAAAAAGAAAACTTGTGGTGAGGAATTCAGATTTATGAAATCAGTTTATGTTTAATGAGGCTACCTTAAAAAGGCTACTTCTATTATGAGGCATATGGATTATATGAGGTAAGTACTTCAGTTATCTATTGCTTTCACAAACTATTCTAAAACTGAGTGGTTAAAACAATAATGATTTATTATTTCTCATGGTTCTTTCATCTGGGCTCATTTATGTGGCTACATTCAGCTGGAGCGTCAGCTGGTCTGGAAGGTCTGAGATGGCCTCACTGAAATGTCTGGCATTTGGTGGTGGCAGTCGGCTAGGTTGCCTCCATCCTCTTCCACATGGGCTCTCATCTGGTAGGCTAGACTGGCCTCCTGCCATGGAGGTCTCAAAGCAACATTCCAAGAGGACAAAAGTGGAAGCTGCAAGGCATCTTAAAACTGAGCCTTGGCCGGCCGGGCGCGGTGGCTCACGCCTGTAATTCCAGCACTTTAGGAGGCCGAGGCGGGCGGATCACGAGGTCAGGAGATGGAGACCATCCTGGCTAACACGGTGAAACCCCGTCTCTACTAAAAATACAAAAAATTAGCCGGGCGTGGTAGGGGGCGCCTGTAGTCCCAGCTACTCCGGAGGCTGGGGCAGGAGAATGGCGTGAACCCGGGAGGCGGAGCTTGAAGTGAGTCAAGATCGCGCCACCGCACTCCAGCCTGATAGACAGAGCAAGACTCCGTCTCAAAAACAAAAACAAAAACAAAAACAAAAACAAAAACACAGCCTCAGAAGTGTCACTTCTCCAATATTCTACTGGTCAAAGCAGGTCACAAGCCCAGCCCAGACCAAGAGGATGGGAAAGTAACAGTCCACCTATTGATGGGAAGAGCAGGAAAGCCACATTGCAAAGGAGTGTGCATTTCTGTATAGCAGAAATTCATAGTTATATTTTGTAATCAGTCTCAGCAAGAGTGGTCTAGTTGGGCCAGGTAAGGCTGGCTTAGACCCAGATGTAATGTGACAGCATAAATCGACTGTACATAGCTACCCAAAAGCACTCCATTTTATACCTATTTTACTGCTTCTGGGATAAAGCTTGGGGAGATGAAATGATTTCTCATTGTTTTCCAGTTATTAAGGCCAGGCATTTAAACCCAAAGAGTTTGACCATAGATTATGTATTTTCCATCTAAGAATTTTACCACTGCCCAGTATATTACATTGACAGGAGAGAAAAACAAATCTTTGCAAAATAACATACTTGCCATTAGAGAAGTACAAAAATATTTTGGAAACTGGTAAGTATGTATTGTCATTGTATTTTGAGTATCTATTATTGTAGTTATCAAACTGCAATGCAGTTATCTATTTATGTGATTCTCTAGCCCACTCGAATGAAAGTTCCTATTGGGCAAGGACAGAATCTTAATCCCCAGGGCCTTAAATCAGTGGCTGTCTGGTTCATAGAAAACTTCTTATAACTATTACTAAACTAGTTAATGAATTTAAATGTTAAAAAGCTAATTAAGGGTACTGTCTGCCTTGAGCAATGGAAAGTTGCATATTTAAAACATTTTATTCCTCATGATAAAATTGCCTCAAGGAATTTTTTTTGGAAGAAAAAGCTAACATAGATAAAATAAATCAGTAATGTCTTACTTTGGAAAAATCAATAATGATCATAAAAGAGCCATTTATTGCACTATGATCTAGAAAGGAAAATGTTTTTTCCCTGAAACAGTTTTTTTCAATGTCCATTTTCTTAATACCAGTTCAAAATCAGATCTTACTTATGACCTATTTGAAGAATCATAAACAATGACTATAAAGACTTAAGCTATTCTACAAAAACAAGACTCTGCAAGCAAATCAAAACCCTAGGGACATGAAACCCGTTATTTTAATACCCAAAATAGCTGGCAAACTGAATTAAGAAATCTAAAAAGAAAGCATATTCATTGGCTTGGGTAACAAGATGATTGATTGTTATGTCTCTTCTAGGAGAAGTCATAAAATAAAGTCAGATGAATTTGTTCTGTTTCTAGCTTGGGTGTGATACCAGTACAGGTGAACCTGCATGCTGTGTAGACACCTTATGGAGTCTGAATTTTTTAAGGGTCAGATATCTTCACCCATTCATAATTACAAGCTGTATCCTAACTTCAAAATGTATCTACCTAAATAGATAATATCCTTTACCAGGAGATAAAATCTTTGACTGATCAAGACAATGCCACAACTAACCTTCAAAAAAAGGCAGATGAAAGCATCCATTCCACTGATACCACATGCCATGTTGGTAAGCACAGAGAAGTGTTAAAATTTTAGGATGTGGATACTCCATATTTTTCCTCATATATCAAGTACCCAGCTAAAGGAAAATGTGTGCAATTATTCCATTTTGCCCCACTGGGATTGATTGAGAGGGTAACCTGTCTCCTTATCTACCCTTACATTCTCTCCTGAGAGGGCCAAGAGTGGTCCCCTAATAAGGGTGAGGCTCATACCATAGGGAATTTGCTATCACAAACAAAAACAGATGTTCAGTTTTTTTCACCCAGGTTTCTCCCAAGTTACCAGGAAATAAAAATGACCAGTTCACCTGAAAGAGGCTCAAACTTGCTGCAGAGATGTCAATCTCAATTTCTCTGTCAATCTCCAGAGATACCAATTCTGAGTTCTTTTTTGTAGCTTTAATGCTATAGGAGATCAAGTCAAAAATTTATAAAAGGTTGTATAACATTTCATTCCTTATTCTGATTTGTGTTAGAAAATGAATTTAAATGTTCAAAATGCATTCCACAGAAAAAGAACTCTGTTTCCTAAACTATTAAAGCTCACAAAAATACCCTGAAAAGATCAACAGCTTCAAACTCCACTAACATGCTAATAAAAAAGTACAACTTCTGTAGAGCTTGGTTAAGTAAAGGCAATTCACAAGAATGACGCAAGACCATCTGAATTAATATTTGCAACATTAACAAATCAGATTCTTCTTTTGAAATATAAAGGTCTTTAAGGAGGGTGTCCTACATCATCAGTCCCTTGAGGAACTGTGGATAAAGACAAAATAATTATATCCCTAGAGATGAAATACGACTAGGTGTCCCGGAGAGAGCCCTTGTTTTGATGTTAGAGTGAAGAATGGTTGTTATTGGTATTTCAAAGGAAAACCTCCCCAGAAGCATCCTGCAATAAGAACTGACATACATATTAAAAAGACAATTAAATATTAATGAAGCCAAACCTACTTACAAATCAAATGCTGAGGAAAGGAGACATCTTTCTTCCAAAGAAAGTTGGTTTCACTCATCACATTCGTTTACTTTAAAGCAACAAATCTGTTTGTGTTATTGCATACTAAGCATCACATTTTGAATAACGTGAACCTGACCTTTGCAAAGCAAGCTGGTTACTAAATAATGTATAACTGTGATATTTCTGCAGTTCCAAGAAAACCTGGAGAATATCTTGGATGTGAATTTAAATGTAAAATGACAAATGCTTTCCTCTGATAAGATTTGGTTGGGTTCACTTTGGGTCCCAGGCATGGCTGAAAGTCTAGATATTGACTATATAACCCTGGATAATGGGAGGTTACATGTTTATAGCTAACTGTATTATCTTCCAAGATAATTTTGATATTAAAATAATTTTACTATATAAAACTTCCCCGGCTTACTTGTCATAAAATTCAATGCTAATTTACAGAAAATCTAGACTTAGTTAAGAAAAAAAATATAGGTGGCGATTTAAATGCCTTAAGAATGTGACCAACTGCAAATAAAGCAGAAGTGTTTCCTACACAAAAATGTAACTATAATTCTGGTCCAAAAAAGAAAATCACATGATTGGTTTAGAAGTCATTGAATTTTGCCTCCAGAAAGTGGCTTAGAAGACGTATATATTTCTATTACCGCAAACTTCATTGGTTCTACCTTCCTTTTTTTGTTTTCTTAACTGATAGCTTTATTGAGATATAGTTCATACAACATTCAATTTATGTATTTAAAAAGTCTACAATTCAATAGTTTTTAGTACATTCACAAATTGTATAGCCATCATCACAATCAAATTTACAATATTTTCATAATTCCTGCAAAATCCTGTGCTCAGTAGCAGTTACTCACTTTTCCTTCCACTACCCAACCACCCCCACCTACCTCTCAATGTCCCAGAAAACAACTAATCTTTCTATCACAATAGATTTGCATATTCTGAACATTTCACACAAATAGAATCACACAATATGTGATCTTTTTGGACTGGACTCTTAGTATGTTTTCAAGGTTCATCTTTGTTGTAATATGTATGCATCAGTACTTTATTCCCTATTATTGCCGAATAGTATTGTTTTACAGACATATCGCATTGTGTGCATGCATTCACCAGCTGATGGACATTTGGGTTGTTTCCTACCTTATTTTAAAAAATTCTTTCTTCCCTTGGTTCTCTTTGTTACCATTTTAGATTCTTCATGGACAAATTCTTCTTTCAGTCCTTTAAATTCTGGCTTGTGGATTTGTTGTAAGCTCTCTGCATGCCTCAATTTTCTTTCTCCTTAAGACTGCATTCATTTCACGTGCTTCAAGGAAGCCTATGTGCTGACCACCTTCAAGTTTCAACCTTCTTCCTATACTTCAGACCCTGTATGAGTTCCTCCCACTTACCAAATTCCCTTCCATATATTCTCTTGTTTTTAATAAATCAGAACAATATCTAACTAGTCAGACATGCCCAGAAAGTATTATTGACTGTACCTTCTCTCTTCCTCACTTTCTACATTCAATGGGTACCCAAGTCATGTATATTTTACCTACGGTATTTCTTGAATCCATCCCTATTCTATGCCATCATTAGTTGTTAGCTCATTATCTATACCTGTTATATACCATTAATCTCCTGATTCACTTTTTTATTCTAGTTCAATGATTTTTAGATTTTTCAATAAATCGCCATCATTGAAAAAGTAAAATACAAGCTCCTTAACATAGTACAGAAAGCTCACATGATCTTGTGTCTTTATTTCCCTTTTCTTTTTTTTGTTCTGAGACAGAGTCTCACTCTGTTGCCCAGGATGGAGTGCAGTGGCGTGATCTCGGCTCACTGCAACTTCTGCCTCTTGGATTCAAGCGATTCTCCTGCCTCAGCCTCCTAAGCAGCTGGGATTACAGGCGCACACCATCACACCCAGCTAATTTTTGTATTTCAGTAGAGATGGGACTTCACCACGTTGGCCAGGCTGGTCTTGAACTCCTGATCTCAAGTGATCAACCCACCTCGGCCTCCCAAAGTGCTGTGATTACAGGCATGAGCCACCGTTCCCGACCATCCTGTCTTCTACACTCTTCCACAGGTGGTCTCTACTCTTGCTATATCAGACTTTTTGTAGGATATCAATAGTGCCACGATTGCCCTTCCTTTATGTCAACAGATAGTTGACTACTTCTGCCTGGAATATCCCTATAGCTTCTGTTGCTTAAGTTCATATTGCCCATTAAGGTTGAGACTAGTCAGTTGCTCACCAAACCCTTTCCCCATCCTTTCTGGACCCAGAACTAGCCCACGTTTCCTAGCCTCTCTTGCAGTTAGTTGTAGTTATATGAATGAACTCCAGCCATTGGACCACAGGCGAAAGAAAGATATCCTCTCAGGCCTAGATCATAAAAGCATCTTGCGCAATGTTTCTTCTAACTTTTCTCTCTTCCTGTTTAGCAGCTGGATGTTGATGTCCAAAGACATCTTGAAAGTCACACACTGAAGATTAACCTGCATCCCTGAATGATTGTATGAAACATAGTTGTTGCTGCCACTCTCCTCCATTGAATCTTACATGAGTGCAATCTAAATTTCTAGTATGTTAAGCCTCTGAATTTAGGGATAATATAATGTAGCAGTCAGTACTACTCTTCAACAGTAAGGTGATGAGAAAGATCTTAATTTCTAGCTCCACATCCCCTATTTTTATGCATGACACTAATTACTAAACTGTATTATAATTGTGTTTTACAAGCTTATCTCTTTCTGTAGCTATGAAGTCTGGAACTGGGTCTTTGATCTCTATAACTCAGCATCAGCTATAATATCAGCACTTGATAAGTGTTTTTTTGAATGAAATTTCCTCTCACACATCTTTCTTGATATCTGCTCTGCAGGAAGGTTAACATTAATTTTTTTAACAAAAGGTGGCAGGGGGTTGGGTTCTGTGTGTGTCTGAATTTGGGAAATGCTTAACAAAAAACATTTAACAAAAAACATTTATTCTTAAAATTTCTTAAACAAAACTTAAACAAAAAACATTTATTCTTAAAATTTCCATATGATAATGAGCATCATCAAGATGCTGTAGGGTTTTTTTGTTTGTTTGTTTTTGAGATGGAGTTTTGCTCTTGTTGCCCAGGCTGGAGTGCAATGGCGTGATCTCGGCTCACTGTAAACTCTGCCTCCGGGTTCAAGTGATTCTCCTGCCTCCTGAGTAGCTGGGATTACAAGCGCGTGCCACTATACCCGGCTAATTTTGTAGTAGAGACGGGGTTTCTCCATGTTGGTCAGGCTGGTCTTGAATTCCCTATCTCAGGTGATCCACTTGCCTTGGCCTCCCAAAGTGCTGGGATTACAGGCACGAACCACCGCGTCTAGCCCGGGTTTTTTTTTTTTTTTTTTTTTAAGAACACAAAAATTATTTGATCACCGGTTTCTTGTTTTTTTCTTATAAAGCATCCTGGGAAGCAGGTGATCCATGGAAGCCTGTTTTGGAAAAAGCTGATCTTGACTAATATAAACATTGCAAAATCTTGTATAGAAAGTCAGAAATGTTTTATTTCAGCCCTAGATACATAAATCACAGAGTCAACTTAAGTATTCAGGGGTTGATGATTTTCTGGAATACTCATGCTAGAGGCACTCCTCCTTGGAGCTGCCTGGCTTTGGGATATTTCCCTGCCATTAATACACTTTCAGAACAAGAACCAGGGACATAAGAAAAAATCATGCTTAGTGTATTTCCTTTGTCATCTTAGTCTGGCTAAGAATGAGCTGGAAGATGGTAGCTTTTGGCTCAGCTAAAGAAAAACTATTTGGTAGTCAGTACGATATACAGGATACTTATTTCACTGTCCGTTTACCTCTGCTCCTTAACTATAAAACCAAAAAACATGTGAAGAGCTTGAAACAGTGCTTGACATAGGTAAGTGTTCAATAAATGTTGTTGTTGATTTTAATTATTACCAGAATTAGAGGGGTGCCTAGTTGTGATGACCTTAAGTAAATCATTTTCCCATTCTGGGCTTGAGTTCCTTTTGTCTTTCAAAAGCATAAAGCTGGGATTAAATTGCCTCTGATTCCTTGTCCTGTTCTGACGTGCTGGGCATCAGTTGTGTTTAACTTCAATCTTATATCTGGCATTCTGGCCTTCGGAAAAATGCATTCCTGTGTGTTCCCATTTTGAAGATGCAGAGTAGGTAACCAAAGTCTAGATTATCACCTCTGGTGGAGACAAACAGAGGCAGGTATAATCCCCAAAAGAAGATAATTCAATGTTATTTCCAGTTGACCTTGGAATTTCAAATGACTCTGGTGCTTTAAATTCTCTTTTTTAATTTGCTCAATACTATAGTTTTAATTGCCTGGACATATGCCAATTAATGGCAGGGTTAAGACAGGCCTGAAGCAGACCAAACTCAGAACTTGTCTAACAGACAATATTGCTCTAGATTCATAAAAGCAGAGAAAATTTATTCAAAGCAAAGCGTCCTAGATATCTAAGGTGAACACATGCTGTTTATTTTGTATAGTTTGCTGCTTTATCTCCTCACACATGAAATACTTGTTTGATACAACAGTGCTGGTGAATCCACCACCCCCAATATTAGGACATCTTTCTTAAATAAGTCCTTGTAGATTTATAACTCTATTTCTTTTTTAAAAAATGTTTTGAGTATACCACTATAGTTTTATTTTTATCATTTATAAACCATCCCTTAGACCTTGAAAAATCAGTGAGTGCTGTGGCTTTACAATTTTCAGGATGTTGGATGCTTTCAAATGAACTTAGGTCATTCCTCAGATAGATTATTCACAGTCAGAGTAGCTTGGAAAGAAATGTAAATTTCTGTGGCTGGGAGGAAATAGAGATTTGCCAAAGCACAGTGACTTTGCATCAAATCGTCATGCTATTTTAAAAGCCAATAAAAGACAAACAGAAATAGGATTTCACGTACAAGGTATAGCTGAGAAAATGAAGCTGTTCAAACAATCCCTGACCAGGTTTCCAGTTCGATGTATCTGAACAGGAGCAATGTTTTAAGAAATTTACATGTTATTGGGTTTAAAATGTCTCTCAAAAATATTGTGTACATTTAGGATGAGTTCAAACATCACCATATCAAAACAAAACAACCAAACAAGTATTTGTTCATATCAAATATACCAGATATTATGACAAATTGTAAAGGATAAAAAATGAAAAGATGTGGCTCTGGGCTCAGGCGACTGTCTGGTATTTACAAAGCCAAGTCAAATAAGTGAAAAGGGAAATAATAAAATTAAGGACCGAGTTGAACATTAATGTAAAAGTCACCAGAATTCACTGATCATTATGGGATATAAGACAACAAAAACCTCACTGAAGACTAGGGTAATACCTATGAGATAGTACAAATTTGCCCTCTGTTCCTTTTTCTTTTTTTTTTTTGAGACGGAGTCTCGCTCTGTCGCCCAGGCTGGAGTGCAGTGATGTGATCTCAGCTCACTGCAACCTCCACCTCCTGGGTTCAAGTGATTCTCCTGCCTCAGCCTCCCGAGTAGCTGGGAATACAGACATGCACTATTACACGTGGCTAATTTTTGTATTTTTAGTAGAGACGGGGTTTTACCATGTTGGCCAGGCTGGTCTCCAACTCTGACCTCAAGTGATCTGCTTGCCTGGGCCTCCCAGATTGCTGGGATTACAGGTCTGAGCCACCACCCGCCTGCTCCTATTTTTGAGAAGGTTCTTACTGAATTTTATGATTCAACAAAGAGTATCAATTTTGTCTCTAATGACACAAAGTATGTGATTTTTTTTAACAGAAACATTGTTTCTGATCTCACTGTATTTTAAAACCAAATACAATTCACGAGACCTGAAATATTAGCTTAGCTCTGTGTGTGTGTGTGTGTGTCTGTTTGTGTGTGTGGGTGTGTTATTTGCATGTCCATATAAAAAAATTCATGTAGGTATTTATTCTCTTGGATTCATGACTTGTAGCTTATCCCCTTCTGGACCTAGAACCTTGAACATGCTCTATTGGAGATGGCGTGAGCTTCATTATAAAATAGGCTTGAAACTAAGAACCAGTAACCAAGCCTGAGAAAGTTACTCCACCTCTGTAAGTCTCACTTCCTTAAGATAAAATGTGAATACTACTACTCACTTCCCAGATTATGAGCTAATATTAAACAAAATAGACATTCTGCTGCAAATGTCCAAAAGGAATAAAGGATGGCACAAATGTTCATGGTTTGGGGATTTAAGGAAATGGGAAGGATGATTCTTCACAAATATGAAGTGAGAGCCAAGGGTAACAACACAACATAGATGGAACAGACTTTAAATTTATTTGTGTGAATTTCAGTAAATCGTATTACTTCTGTTAGCTTTACTTTTCCGTCTTTCACAAATGAGAGTATCAATGGTACCTGCCTTCATAGTCATGTGACAGTAATGCAGGACTTTTCCTTAGTTCAGCTAATGATGGGGTCGTTGTCTGTCCCACGACCATGAAAACGTAGGCTCACGGATGGTTTGAAGAGTGAGTAAGACAGGGTTTTATTGGATGAAAGGAAGAAAAAAGGAGTCCAGAGTCCCTAATAGAGCACTTCCCAGCCGGCCGAATCCCAGGTTCCACAAAGGAAGAGGAGGGGCCAGGCTCCTCCCTGCTGCAAATGGTACAAACTTCCTGAGGGTCCACCCCAGGGCGCAGGCTGACTGGAGTTTTGCCAGGTACCCCCTCTGACCTGGCTGTCTCATAACCATAGCATTAAATGAAATAACACATAAAGATCACTTAGCACAGTATCTAGTATGTCGTTAATAAAACATAGCTATTTACTATTATAATTCTTTGTATGAGCAAGTCATTCTCATGGCTTCAGTTACGCCTGATACATTCTATTCAAGCGTCAGAACAAGCCGGAATAATTTGTCAGTGTTATCTGTCTGTGATATGGAATGTACAGTGTGCCTGATGATTTTCAGGGTTTTATTTCATATGCCCCCACTGAAATTAATAAAGTCACTAGTCAAAGAGGTTAAGAAATCTCCTTTCTAAATATATATATTTTT
The DNA here is from genome assembly GCF_043159975.1 of Macaca nemestrina. Taxonomy (NCBI): domain Eukaryota; kingdom Metazoa; phylum Chordata; class Mammalia; order Primates; family Cercopithecidae; genus Macaca; species Macaca nemestrina. The sequence continues at coordinate 141,417,491 of NC_092126.1, read as the reverse complement.
TCTCTAGAACCATTTGCATTAGAAAACAGTAACTGCAATATGCCATTTTGAATATCTATCTCTACCCAAACCACAGAGCCATAAACATACACATCTGATGCATGACTCACCCATCTGAGAAGCTGCACATATGCGCCCCATGCTAGCTAAATACGTAGGTTTACAGAATGCATATTTAGAAAAAACTAATTTACTTCCTGTGCTCCCTGTAGTCCCATCTTGTTTTCATGCAGCTGATCCAACTTTCAATTCACAAAAGCAAAACCTCCTTAGAACCAAAATAAATACTAATCTTAAATTCAATGTACCCTGACAGCAAATAAGTTTGCTGTGCTTACTTCAGCATGAATAAAAAGCCCACAAGGAGACTCCTACATAAGAGTATATTTACAAGTTCCATTACCCACTGGAGAGATTGATGTAATAAACCTATAATAAAAAGCCTCATGTTATAGATTTCTCTAATGTTTCTTATCAAACAGTCTGTATTATCTTGGCTTGTGTATTCAATTTAAAATAGGTTTCCAATAAGTGCCCCGAAGCTAGAGGTCATTTTTATTTCGTTTTCTGACATGTAGGAATGTTTACAAAGACACTTTCTACCCTTAGAATTGGAAAAATATGCTTGTCTGTTCAAGTACTTCATGACCTTAGCCTATATATTTATTTTGAGTTTTTAACAGTTTTCCAAGCTGTAACAGTTGGCTGTCCCATTATATAATTTATTTTTATTGCCAAGTAGGAGTGGGTGAACTGTTCCAGATCACATCAAATCACCATTGTAACCTTAAACTATTTCTCATTATGTATAGGTTTTCCAGAGAGCTTACTCATTTGAATTTGAAAATATCTGACCAGGACTCCCAATGAGCTATTCTCCTGAACTCTGAGACCAACCACGTAGATGAAACTGGCAGTCCTTCCAGCAAAGGAAAAGGAAGACAGCTGATAAGGTATGAATAGAATACTTGAACAGATATCGACATTGGGGTCTATAGACCACCTCCAAGTTCCAGTTGCTGCTGACCCACACACACCTGAAGAAAGATTTTTGTCCATAAGCTAGTACTGCATACACATTCAGAACATTAATTAGCTTGGACCTCCCTTTTGAGACTTGACCTCTCAATAATTTATTGTCACATTATAATTGTCACAGTGTATCCACTCATTAATTAATTCACCAAATGTTAAGTTAGTCTGCATTATGCTCCAGGGACTATACTAGAGCTTGGGATTCAAACCGAGAACAGACATAGTTGCTTCTTCATGGAATTTACAATGTACTGGGAGAAAACAGACATCAATCAGTCATAAAAACAAAATCTTTGATTACAATTGGTGAAACATGTTCTAAAGAGAACCAGATAGGGATCTGATGATGCTTCTGGGCAATTTAATCTCCGATTATAAACATAACTGCTTTTTGCACAGGCAGAAGTAGTTATAATCCTCAGACTACATTTTAACCTTCTTATCCATTTTAATTTACTCCAAATTTATTGGACTTTGAGTAAATTTTTCTCTCTTGGAAATATTATATGTATCTTCATTTACTATCATGCAGCGAAATGAGATTACATCTGTCCTTCCTTCCTGATAACTTTGACTTATAATTATTCTCTTTTAATTGCTTTAAAAATTCCCTAGGATGCATGGTCCTTACTCTTCAACATTCTTGCCAAATATGGTTACAATTCTAATGTCTCCAGGAAAATAAAACATTCTTATCTTTTCCATTCCAGAAAGTCCATTTTATTTTTGAGATATCTCTAATTATTAGAAAGCAAATCCTAAATCCAAGATAGAAAGTGTCTTTAGTTTTCACCATTTTTTCAGGTTCTATTGCAAACTAGTCAGCTTCCTCCTCCATGTGATGGGCATTCAAATATTTGCAAGTTAAAAACCCAGTGAGATTATCCTAAAAGCAAGTCAAAAGAATCTTGGTAATACTGCAGTGATTTGCATGTTTGTTTCATTAGTATCTTCTGGCAAAGAGGCATTAGGCTACTACTAGATGTCAAAATATTCATGTTCCGTCATTTCAAATAGCTCTGGCAGTGTGCAATGCTTTAATTTATTATGACTCCCTTTTCTGTATTATAGAGAAGTCAGGTATATCACTATAATGTTGCACTTTTAGATGACTCAATGACTCAATGACTTATTCTGGGAACAGCTATTATTTTCCATGGCCACTCCCTGCCCACTGCCCTGCATGCTAGAATACAGGCAGAGCAGGAAACAGAAACAGAGAAGAGGCCACCAGATGAATGCGAGATAATGCTGCAGTACATTAAACCAAAATCAAGACCCTTAATTCAACTTTTATGAGAACGCAGAGAAACTTTCACTATCAATCTCATTCTGACAAAGGTGAAGGGCATACAGAACCAAGGAGACAGCTTGCCATTAAAAATGTTAAAAATAGAAAGCCTGGCGTACATACTGAGTGATGCAATAGTGCACACAAATTCTTTAACAGACAAGATTTCTCTTTGCAGTTACAGTTATTAATCTCCCAAGTCTAACATTCCTGAACTCTCTTCAGAGTTAATGATTCAAAAGGCAACATAAGCTCCTCATTAAGATTCTGTATCACACTGGAGGGAGGAGGAATAAAACAAACATATTTTCTAAATTCCTTGAAATATCAGGAGTTATATCACTTATAGGGTGTGACTCTTCAGAGAATAAGTGACTCTATGTGGCTGCACCTTAGAGAGACAAAAAATTTCCTCAGAAACAATTATTTGGGGAATAAATTTTTTAAAAATCCATCTGACATTCAGAGTGAGATGCTACCTGGATTCATAAAGTTCTAAACGTTCTGAAGTGTTTGGCTGCATGTTAGATGTCAAGGAGTCAAATTCCTTCCTTATGTTATCTGGGGCATACTAGCCAGCACCACACAGAAGATAAGAAGCAGCAGCAAAGAAGCTGCTATGACCCAGACCTTCCAGGAAGACCTGCAGATTCCTATTTGTTCTCACAATGTGCAATCCAGGACTAACTATATTTGCTAAGGTAAGAAAGGACTGGGGGGAAAAAACAGGCCCAAAGGGAAGCAGCATATAATATTAATCCAACACTCTTCCCAAACCTTCCTTTTCTTTTCTAAACAAAGATACATTCTTCAAATACATACTGTGAGCAGGGCTGAATGCTTGTGGACTGACCTGAGTAGGCTTTGAGAAAGAATAACACCATTTTTACTCATTCCCAGAATTAATACCCTTGGGCTGGCCTTATTAAGTGTTGTAGAAAAGAGAGATACACGGTATATAAAAACATGAGAAAAATGGACGGTATCATAGGATTATAAAGCATATAATTAAACTCAAATGTTTGGGCTTTTTCAATACCCATGATTACAAACAGTATAATTTTGAAAGTAGCACAATAATTAAAATGATAACATTTCCTTTTAGGCCCTTGCAATCTGTATAGTTTTCAGAGGCTTCTAATTTTGAGGGGATTTTCTTAGACAGTATTCTCAACAAACAACAAAGAGGCTGTCTATGGAAAGAAACAACTTGGCTATTGCCAAGGTGGTCAAAAAAACTGTTTTTTTTTTTTTCCAATGGTATTTCCAGATCCCACTTGAATTCCTATAGCTCAGCTTTGGAGTAGAAGGAGTAGCTAAAGCTCATCCCTTGAAGGGAAACACAGCAATTGCTTTCAAAAAGGAAAGCATGGAATTGGGTAAATTAGCAACTGTAAGTTCTATCATCACTTAAGTTTTGTCTACCAAGGGCAACAAAACAAAGAATTAACAACAACAAAACAACCAATAACTTCCACTTCCCTGTAACTGTTTACAGTCCCAAACTTACTGTTTTCTAGCTGCTAGTTGGCCCTATGGAACCACTTATAACTCAAAACCACAAATCACATAAATCAAAAACACATCCTGGGTTTGGTAGAGAGGAACTGGTCACTTGATCCTAACAGGAGAGAAAGCTGCAAAACAATTAGAAATTCATTCATGTAGTGTCCATTCTGGGCAAGATTTTTGAGTAGTCACTGAATAAAAATAAAGGAAATATAAAGGCAAGAAGACTATCTTCTTGTTATGCAAACCCTCATACAAAGAGAACCAATACAAAAAGAGATGGGGAGACTAAGAGAGGTTGAAGGCAGAGGTTTTAGAGAGAAAATAGGAGAAAGAAGAATATTTCTGGCTAAAATTACTAGATCTACATGAGTGAAAGGACTAAGCTTTAGTTGACTTAGTGTCAGGAATTTGAAACTATATTATTTGATAAATCAATTACTACCCTTGTGATCTTAGATACTTTACTTATTTCTCCTTTCTGAGTGTCAGTTTCTTCCTTTGACAATTCTCTTAAGGTATTTCTCTATGAACCCAAACTCTAAATATTTGGATAAGAGCTCAATCTACAGCTCTGGTTAATCTACCAGTTGCTTAACTGGTAGACACCATCAAATGAACAATTACTGAAGAAACTAGTAGTTTAAAAGAGAATTTAAAATATATTTATTGAGTTTTAAAGCAGTATGTTGAAATGTAATATAACTTAATGATTAATAAAAATAAAAAAGTCCTTGCTAGTGTGGAGATTTACAATTTTTAAAAAAGCTTTCACATGTATTAACACCTATGTTTTAAAACTCCCCTTTAAAAACCATAGAGAACAGATTTATAAGCCACATAAAAAAATTAGCTTCATTAATTTATAGTCACAATTCATTTTTGACCAAAAAACAGTATTACCCAGCATGAACACCAACATTCACTGTGAAATGGCTCTGAACAAGTTTCTAAATATGGAAAGCTTAGCTGTTGCCAAAAATGAAATCTAACTTCAAAGGACATGGATTTACCAACACTTAAAATATTCAGAGGAATAAAACACAAGCCTTAAAGAAAATTCCAAAGGAAAAGATCCATAAGTATTTTAAACAACAGCTTAAATGTGATTGATAAGTGACCACACGTCTATGATGGAGAATACATTCACACATGAGATCCACTCTGCACTATAAAAAAATCACATTTTTTAAGGTATACTAAGGCATGGATTTCACTGAGACCTGTACTACTACTTCCTTGCTTCTCTCATCTCACTGGACAAGTCCCTGTGCTCTGGGCCCCTGATGAGTTTTCTTTGTTAATTCCTGTGTGCCTAGAAACATTGGCACCTTCTCTAGGAAGTCTTTTCTCTCTTCTCTCCTTGTCACATTTCATCTACCTCACAGGCCCAGTGGGCTTTGGATTCAGTTTCAATGCCATGCCCCACAGCGGCTGCACAGCAGTCCCCTTTCATTATCTGCCGAACACTTACTGTATTTTGGGAGAGAGGCATCTGTTTAGATTAGCAGATCCATAAGGATAGTGGTTGTAATAATAGGACGATTAGACCACTTTCCACTGGTACTAAATAAATAACTAGTACTATTGAGGCACTTTCTAAGTTTGTTTTGTGAGTGAATGTGTAACTGGGATGTGGTTTTTATCTCCCTTCTGTTCCCAAATTTCTTAGTGGGTTTTTGTGTTTGTTTGTTTCAGAGATAGGGTCTTGCTCTGTTGCCCAGGCTGGAGTGCAGTGGTGCAATTACAGTTCACTACAACCTTGACTTGTGAGCTCAAGCAATCCTCCTGCCTCTGCCTACCAAGTTGCTAGAACTACATGCATGAACCATCATACCTGGCTATTAAAAAAAAAAAAAATTGGCCAGCACAGTGGGTCACACCTATAATCCCAGCACTTTGGAAGCCCGAGGCAGGTGGATCACCTGAGGTCAGGAGTTCGAGATCAGCCTGGCCAACATGGTGGACCCCCAACTTTACTAAAAAAAAAAAAAAAAAAAAAAAAAAAAGAAACAAAAGTTAGCCAGGAGTGGTGGCAGGCACCTATAATCCCAGCTACTCAGGAGGCCGAGGCAGAGAAAATTGCTTGAAGCACAGAGGCAGAGGTTGCAGTGAGCCAAGATAGCACCACTGCACTCCAGACTGGGCAACAAAGTGAGACTCTGTCTCAAGAAAAAAAAAAAAATGTAGAGATGGAGGTCTCCCTAGGCTGGTCTCAAACTCCTGGGCTCAAGCAATATTCCTGCATCAGCCTCCCAAAGTGCTGGGAGTACAGGTATGAGCCACCATGCCTGGGCCTTGGTGGTTTTGATAATGCTACTTAATCAAAGGAAGAGCTAGACTTTCTTGCAGTGTAACACCCAGATTATATGCTAAGACGAGGCCATTCTTAGAAAAGTGAAAAGGGTGCTTGTCTTGTAGGTTCCATGAGAATCTCATAGAACCGAATGACTGACTACCTACTTGGTGGCCTTGGTGAAGTGACACTATTTTAGGGAGAAGGAGAGAATAAAGGCATTAAAGAGACCCATGGATTGAAAACACAAAGGGATCATTGGGAGCACAAAGGAAGCACGAGGGTCCTAAGGGAATATTTCTTTCTATCCTGCTTGTCCCTTCACTGCAAGACAGGAGGCCCAAAGAGATGAGCTCAAAGGAAGTGGTGAAAGGATGGAGCTCTTAAATAGACTGCAATGGCCACTCTTGAACCTTTATCCTGGTAGGTCCTCCATGTCTTAGAAGACATCAGAAAGGAAAAGATCTTAACAGTCTTTTTGACTTATAAACTTGTTCGCTCAATGTCTGCTAGTAAAAGATGTTAGATTCCTTACTTTCCATAGTAAAGAGTCTATAACCTATATAACAGGATTATAAATGAATTAATTGTTCTTTAAGAAACCTCCAGTCTATGAAATTTCATACATTTATAGTCTTATCTATACAGATATAGCTTAAGTTCAGTTCCAGATCACTGCAACAAAACAAATACTGCAATAAAATGAGTCACACAAATTTGTTTGTTTGCTATTACATACAAGAGTCATGCTTCCACTATACTATAGTCTAGTAAGTGTACAATAATAGCATTATGTCTAAAAAACACAATGCACATACCTTCATTAAAAATAATTTATTGTTAAAAATGCTAATGATTATCTGAGCCTTCAGCAAGTTATCTTTTTGCAGCAGGAGAGTCTTCCCTCAATTGAGATGGCTGCTGACTGATCAGGGTGGATGTTGCTGAAGGTTGGGGTGGCTGTGGCCATTTCTTAAAATAAGACAACATTGAAGTTGGCTGCATTGATTGACTCTTCCATTCATGAAAGATTTCCTCTGTACCAGGTAATGCTGTTTTACAGTATTTTATCCACAGTAGGACTTCTTTCCAAATTGAAGCCAATCCTCTCAAACTCTACCACTGCTTCATCAACTAAGTTTACACAATATTCTAAATCTTTTGTTGTCATTTCAACAAGTTGCACAATATCTTTATCATGAATAGATTCAATCTCCAGAAACCATGTTCTTTGCTTATCTATAAGAAGCAACTTCTCATCCATTCAAGTTTTATTATGATTGCAGCAATTCAATCACTTCTCTCTCTGGCCTCCACTTCTAACTCTTGTTCTCTTGCTGTTTCCACCACATCTGCAGTGCTTCCTCCATTGAAAGTTTTAAGCCCCTCAAAGTTATCTGTGAGGGTTGGAATAAACTTCCAAAATCCTGGAAAGGTTGATATTTTGACGTCTTTTCATGAATTATACATTTCCTTCCTTCCTTCTCCCTTCCCTTCTCTTCCCTTCATATATATATATATATATATATATATATATATATATTTGTATTTTTAGTAGACAGGGTTTCATCATGTTGGTCTGGTTGGTCTCACATTCACTTGACGTGATCCACCTGCATCAGCCCCTCAAAGTGCTACGATTATAGGTATGAGCCACCATTCCCAGCCACAAATTTTCTTAATGGCATCTGGGATGGTGAATCCTTTCTAGAAGATTTTCAATTTACTTTTCCCAGATCCATCAGATAAGTTACTATGTATGACAGCTATAACCTTATTAAATGTATTTCTTAAATAAGACTTGAAAGTCAAAATGACTCCTGATCTACTGGCTGCAGACTGGATGTTGTGTTAGCTGGCATGGTAACAATATACATCTCCTAATATATCTCCATCAGAGCTCTTAGGTGACTAGGTGCATTGTCAAACAGAAGTAATATTTTGAAAGGAATCTTTTTTGCTGAGCAGTAGGTCTCAACAGTGGGCAGAAAATATTCAGCAAACCATGCTGTAAACAGATGTACTGTTATCCAGGCTTTGTTGTTCCATAAAAGAACACAAGCAGAGTAGATTTGGCAAAAGGGTCCTAGGACTTTCAGGATGGTTAATGAACATTGTCTTCTACTTAAAGTCACCAGCTGTATTAACCCCTAACAAGAAAGTAAGCCTGTCCTTTGAAGTTTGGAAGCCAGACATTGACTTGTCCTCTCTAGCTATCAAAGTCCTAGATGGCATCTTCTTCCAATATAAGGCTGTTTATCTACATTTAAAATCTGTTGTTTAGGGTAGCCACCTTTATTAATTATCTTAGCTAGATCTGGAAAACTTGCTGCAGTTTCTATATCAGCACTTGTTGCTACACCTTGCACTTTTATGTTAAGGAGGTGGCATCCCTTTCCTTAAATCTCATGAAGCAACCTCTGCTGGCTTCCAACTTCTCTTCTGCAGCTTCCATGCCTCTTTCAACTTTCACAGAATTGAAGAGAATTAGGGCCTTGCTTTGGATAAGGCTTTGGCTTAAGAGAATGTTGCGGCTGGTGTGATCTTCTATCCAGACTACTCAAACTTTGCCATATCAGCAATAAGACTGTATTACTTTCTTATTCATGTGTTGCCTGAAGTAGCACTTTTAATTTCCTTCAAGAATTTTTCCTTGCATTCATAACTTAGTCAACTGTTTGGCGCAAGAGGCGTAGCTTTCAGCCTATCTTGGCTTTCATCATGCCTTCCTCATTAAGGTCAATTCCTTCTAGTTTTTTATTCAAAGTGGAAGATGTATGCTTCCTCCTCTCACTTGAACACTTAGGGGCCACGGTAGGGTTATTAATTGACCTAATTTCAATATTGTTGTTTCTTAGGGAAAAGGGAGGCCTAGGAGAAGGGAGAGAGATGGGGGAAAGGCCAGTCGCTGGAGCAGTCAGAGCACAACAATGATCGATTAAGTTCTTCATATATGAGTGCAGTTCATGGTATCCCAAAACAGTTGCAATAGTAACATCAATGATCACAGATCACTGTAACAGATATAATAGTAATAATAAACTTTTGAACTATTGTGATAATTACAAAAATGTGACACTGAGATACAAAGTAAGTACATGCTGTTGGAAAAATGGTGCCAATAGACTTGCTCAATGCAGGGTTGCCACAAACCTTCAGTTTGTAAAAAACTCAGAATCTGTTAAGTGCAATAAAGCAAAGCACAATAAAACAAGGCATGCCAGTAATAGGATGCTCGTTTCCCAGATTGAAATGATGAAGAAGCTGGTAAAGTTTTTCAAATATCTGTAGGCTACTTGAAAATTACACAAAGGATACAGGCATTCCAAATAAAGTAAATGTCATTAAGATAATGTTTAGATGGTGGTTCTGAAGGCAAAGTGGCATTTTGACAGGAAAGATATCTTCAGAGCATTTGCTTTGCAGTTGTTATATACATTCAATGACTGGGAAGGATTTGTATTTTAAAATGGGTATGCAGCAGAACATAGCAATTTGCATAAGTGTCAACTGCAAATTACAGTTATCTTCAAATCCAGAAAGAAACTTATATCTAATTGTAAACATATTGCTTTAACAACAAAGTAAATGTCTTTCCTAAAGTGGCCACTAAAGCCATTTAATATTAATAACTGTAAACTAACAATGATCATAAAATAGAAAATGGAATTAAGATTGCCTTTTCAGTAAGCAGAGACAGCTGGTATCTCTATAGTAATTTAGAATTTACAAAATTCTTTTCCCTACCCTGTCTTAGTCTGCATCTGTTTGTGAGGAAATATGTCCCCTTTTACAGATAAGTAAAAGGAGGTCTCACGGAGGTAAAATAATTTGCCTGAGTTTAGGTAATTTGCATGTGTATATTTGTACAACAAACAATAAATATGGGGGGTAAACCTAGGTCTCTGGAATAGAGACCTAATAGAAATGTTGTGACATTTCTATTACACGAATCTGATGCACAGGCTATAAAAATCTGAGGGGAGAAAATAAAAGTAAAGCTTTGAAAGCATGGCTGTAGCTGCAGAAAATGGGCTGAGACCTTGAGATAAGGCATGGGTTACCTATGCTATTTATTTATTTATTTTATTTATGAGACGAGATTCGCTCTTGTTGCTCAGGCTGGAGTGCAATGGTGCAATCTTGGCTCACTGCAACCTCTGCCTCTCGGGTTCAAGCGATTCTCTTGCCTCAGCCTCCCGAGTAGCTGGGATTACAGGCACCCACAACCATGCCTGGCTAATTTTCATATTTTTAGTAGAGACGGGGTTTCACCGTGCTGGCCAGGCTGGTCTTGAATTCCTGACCTCAGGTGATCCGCCCACCTTGGCTTCCTAAAGTGCTGGGATTACAGGTGTGAGCCACCGTGCCTGGCCTTGTTTTTTAAATACCTTAAGGAAATAGGTATGCTTACATTTAATATCAGTTCTGAAAGCAGAGCTTCAGGGTCTCTACCAAGTATAAGGGAAATTCAACCTTAGTATTATGAGCTAAATTACATTTCCCCAAACTTCATGCTGAAGTCCTAACCCCTGGTACCTTAGAATGTGACTGTATTTGGACACAAGGCCTTTAAAGAGGTGATTAAGTTAAATGACACCTTAGGGTGGTCTCTAATTCAATCTGACTGGTGTCCTTATAAGAACAGGAAATTTGGACACACTCAAAGGAAAGGCCACGTGAAGATACAGGGAGAAAGTGATTGTCTGAAAACCAGGGAGAGAGGCCTCAGGAACAATCTAAACTTCTGATAGCTTGATCTTGGACTTCTAGCTTTTAGAACTGTGAAAAAATTAATTCCTGTTGTTTAAGCTACATGGTCAGTGGTACTTTGTTATGGTAGTCCTAAAACATTCTTACACTTACTAATAGATAACAATAAAGAAACTCTGATATGGGTACCTATTCTTTCAACATGATAACAATGATAGCCATGGTTAACATTCATTGAGTGCTTACTATGCACCAGGGAATAGTCTAAGGGTATGTACTGACCCCTTAAATTCTGACCACAATTCTATGAGGTAAAAATACTCTTTATTATTCCTGAATTACATATGAAGAAACTAAGACAGAGAGAGACTAAATAAGTTGCACAAAATGTTTAGCCAATATTTGAATCTAAAGTCTGGCAATGAAAATGGCCACTAATGAACATTCACTGAACTTAATAAAAATATTATGAAGTCCTAGAAATTGAACATTAATTTTGATTGATAGTGTTTATATATGTTTATTACAGACCAGATACCATTACTGACTGAACATCTTCTATTGTTGGATCCACACTAGTAGACACTTTCATATGCTATGCTGTGTGAAATCATAGTCATTCTAGAAAGGCACATATTATTCTCTTTTGTTTTTATGGATGAGGACACTGACTCTCAGATGGACAAAATCAGTTTCCCAACATCAGAAGTGGCAAAAGAAACAAAACAAATATTAAGCTCTGGTGTATCTGAATCCCAAAAAATAACATATTTTTCTACAGTATATATATTCCTATTGTGTTAAACAACAATATTTGAAGTGATACAGTTGAAGAATAAATTTAAATTATTCTGGAAGAAATTCCATTTCTGTGCATGTATGTCACAGTGTTTAAACATACTCCAAAGCATGAAAAGTCAGAGGGTGAAAACGGAACCTGAATTTTCCTTGTTTTGAGTAACACTGTGTATTGAGGCAAGGACTAGTTTTCTACCATCCATTAACCTCTTCATCATGAACAAAGAGTGAACCTCAACTGTGTGATTTTTGGCTAAGGGCACTTTTAAGTCAAGTCTTTCACATATTCCCAATAGCTTTTGTAAAGAATGCTGGGGACCAATTTTTAAATGGAACATCTTGAACAAATTACAGCAAAGGAAATTTTGAGGCCTTGATAATTTAAGTGTTATTTTTACTACTAATGTGAATTCAACCCTAGCAAATTAAAACAGGAAGAATTAATTGGATATGCAAATGAGATTATTCAGTATATAAATCTAATTACATACCAATTTGCTTTAACAGCATGAAAAAAGAATAAATTGTTCTATGTAAATTGATTGTCTTAAATAACCACCTGTAGCCCCACAAAAATTGTCTTGGAAAAGCTATATCGTAAGTGCAGACGTCTAAGTTAATAACATCATGTTCTTCACAGATCTTGTCACAAGAACCTCTTTACAATGAAATTTGCTTATACTCCTGATGTACAATAAGGTATTATCAGGTTTCTAGAACATAAGGAAATATGTCACTAACTGGCTTTTTTTCTCCCCAGAGCACAATAGATTGATAAGACATGTTGATTTCTGAAACACTTAATGCTTTCACACAGACTAGACTTGAAGTCTGAGCAATTTTCATGTCTGAAAAATAAGAGAAAAAGATGGGTAAAGTGTGCCAGTCTTTGTTAATTTGGCTGTAGCACTCAAATCGATTTAATCAAATGCTTTTGGTAGAATCAAGCAACGCTCCTCCACCACCCATCTTTAAATTTTTTTTCTTTGCCACTTAGTTTAGGCAAATAAGTTTTGAATATTTAACTGGGAAAGGAGGCATTAATTCATGAAGTCTGTGTCTTGGGAACAAGCAGAATAATACTAGATGTTTACAAAATACAAGCTAAGCAGTTAGTTGCTTTCCTTGACATCAGTTAGAGTCACTGCGTTTATCTCTAGATGCAACCTTAACATACACTTCAAACAGATATATTAATCTAGCATACTCAGGGTTAGCCACACAAAGCTTGGGGCCATTTTCAATGATTCTTGGTCAGAGAGCCCAAATGTCCTAGTTTTTGTGACTCTCCTATAGACAGACTATATAGGGCATGGTGAGTTAAATCCATGGATTCACTTAGGAAATCCAGTTCTACTATAGTCTTGTGCTCTCAGGTTTAGATAGAGGTATTTTGCAGAAAGAAGGATGGATAAAGTATGCATCCGAATTGAGTGATGGATAGACAGGCAGAGAGATAGAGGGTAAAGCAAGGCAAGACAGATATCATCTCTCTTTTCCGTCAGAATTCATTCTTGGCTCTGAGACTCAAGAGAGTTTCTGAAAGGAGATCATGGTGAAATATGGTGAAAGTGTTAGAAACCTAGATGCATGGAGCTTGTGATAATGAAGGCTATGGGCAATTTATCCAAAAGAAATGTTTCTTCTACTTTATTTTGAGAGCAAGTGTCACTAGACCCATTCTCAGTCTCTAAAATAAAACTCAGCAATGGGAGCTGGTACTATTATTGAGAACATCTATGACCAAGTTGCTTTCCCTTTGGAAGATCCTTAAGACTTGCCTGTAGGGGCTTCCTTATCTGCCCTTCCCTATCTGGCAAGGAAGAATACAGACTGGGGAGCAGGATATAGGGACAGATGCTCTGGCTCTGTGCTTGTGCTCTAAGGCAATAGTAAATGAAATCATAAAGAGGAATGAGAGTTACTTACAGTGTCTTGGCATGAACCTGAGAACCTGAAATCAACACCAGTCAGACTGTGGCCTTAATCTGAGTAAAATGGAAGACATAGTGGGGTGATCAGATACCAGGAGAAAATGGGTTTAAATCTGATGAGAACAAATAAATTTGAATGAAAGAGAGGAAGCAGCTTCCAGATAAGCTATGAAGTATAGCTGTGGCAGCTTTATATAGGGTGCCTGTGACCTCACATATAGGGAGTCAGGGAGCCTTTGAAAGAGAAACTAAAGCAATAGGGTGGTCTCAGTCTACTCTTTGTAATGTAGCTCCTAACATACAAACCAGAATGGTGACTTATCACATCACCACTTTTATTTCCTTTACAGCTCCTATCACTATCTGAAAACATGCCACTGATGTTGGCTTGTTTAATGTGTCTTTTCCAGCTGAAAGGTAATCAGGGATTCCTTACCTGTATTTTTACTGCTAGGTCCTCAGCATCTCACACAGTTTTGTTATTGTAGAAGATCTATACATGCACAGTAATGCAGAAGATGGACATGGACAAGTCACTAGACTAGTGAACATCGTTCAATAAGAGCTTTCTGGCCAGCTGCTGTGGCTCAGGCCTGTAATCCAGCAGGCCTGATTACAGGGAGACTGAGGCGGGTGGATCATTGAGGCCAGGAGTTCGAGACCAGCCTGGCCAACATGATGAAACCCCGCCTCTACTAAAAATACAAAAATTAGCCAGGTATGGTGGTGGGCACCTGTAGTTGCAGCCACTCTGGAGGCTGAGGCATGAAAACTGCTTGAACATGGGAGGCAGAGGTTGCAGTGAGCTGAGATAACACCACTGCACTCTAGCCTGGGAGACAGAGAGAGACTCAATCTCGAACAAACAAATAAACAAACAAACAAAAAGCTTTCTAAGAGCAAATCACCATGAGGTCACTTGAGAAGAGATTAATACATAAGATAAAAGGGGCTCCATAGAGATGATAGAGTTTAGCACGCATTGTTTAAGCCCTTCCTTTGTGGCAGGGGTTGTGCATAATGTTTTAAAAAGATTATTTCAATACAGCCTTACATCTGCCCTAGGAGGTATATGTTATTACCATCACCACTGCCCTGAAAAGGACATTGGGGTTTAGAATGGTTAGGTCACTTGCATCAAATCACATAGCCTATCTGTTGGTAGATTTTGAATCGAGACCCAAACAATCAGAACAAAATATGCCCCCTGGGTCTTGAGGGGCAAAGTTTCAACAAATGGAGATGAGTGAGGAAGGAAGAGCAGGAACAAAGACAGAAGGACAGAAAAATGTAAGTATCTATCTTTTAAGTGCAGAAATAGATATATGTGTGATCACTGAGTAGGAGGAAAGACATTAAAGAGGGGATTTATCAAACACAGGGAAGCTACACATGTTAGATTTGGCTATAATACCAATATACACAAGAATGTATATGTATACCTGTTTCTGTATACACATACATGTATATGTGTACACACATATACAAAAATATGGTCAGGCTATCAGGCAATGGCACTAAAGACATGTGATTGTGATATACTTTATATAATTTACGTTGCTTAATAGAGGAAGGAGAGTTTAATGGTTAATATCAGGTATCAACTTGATTGGACTGAATGATGCAAAGTATTATTCCTGGGTATGTCTGTGAGGGTGTTGCCAAAGGAGATTAACATTTGAGTCAGTGGACTGGGAAAGGCAGACCCACCTTCAATCTGGGTGGGCACCACCGTCTAATCAGCTACAGTGCAGCCAGAATAAAAGCAGGCAGAGTGTAGAAAGACGAAACTAGCTTAATCTCCCGCCCTACATCGTTCTTCCGTGCTGGATGCTTCCTGCCTTCAAACATTGTACTCCAGGTTCTACACTTGGACCTTCAACCACAGACTGAAGGCTGCACTGCCGGCTTCCCTACTTTTGAGGTTTTGGGATTTGGAGTGGCTTCCTTGCTCCGCAGCCTGCAGATAGCCTATTGTGGGACCTCATCTTGTGATCATGTGAGTTACTGCTCCTTAATAAACTCTCACTTATACATACATCTATCCTATTAGTTCTGTCCCTCTCGAGAACCCTGACTAATACGGAGGGTGTCTTCCTTCCGCACGTTTTCATGAAATACTTTGAGATTCACCAAAGTTAAGGTGTGAAAGTAGTACAGACATAATTAAGTATATTACTCAACATGATATAAAAATGGCTTGCAAGCTGACTGGTTTTAAAAATTGCATCTGTCAATACAGGCTATGATAGAATTCTAGTTTCTAAGCAATTTTCCTTTCTGGCATCAATCAGCTCTGGCAAAACAGCAAAGAACAAAATTTTAAAAATTCACCTCCATGATACCAAATTGCATTGTAATTCATTGTGCTGCAAAGCTTTGCCACAGTTTGGGGGGATATTTAGAATAATGATATATAACCAGGAATGTAGAGTAGGGTCATTGTGAAGATGGTGCACAAACACATCCACTGAATAAACAATGTGAAGCAGTCGACAATAAGACAGAAAACGTTGGGAGTGGGAGGGAATCAAGTTGATGAACTTGTCATTCTCCACTGGAGAATTTATTTGCATTTAGTTGACTTATAAGATTGCTTAAATGAGATATTTCCTGCAGTTATGAGGAATAAAATAATGTAGATGTTTTAATGCCAAGGCTGATTCCTGGACAATTTAAGTATTTCCTGCTTTCACATCTGCAAAAAATGTGAATAATATGTACTCCCTGGGAAGTGTCAACAGAATGTATACCAATCATTTCAAATCTGTTTACAGATAAATTCAATACAGTTTTTTTTTATACTCACATGTCACACTGGAAGCACTTATAATAATTAATGGGGCAATTTGCAAAGGCCAAGCATATGACAGCATTTAATTCTATCCATCGTTAAAATTTAATGCGTTTGGTGCATTTCCTTTTTAAAAAACATATAGTTGAAGTTGCATATCACATTAATTTTGAGGGTATTAAATACACTGACTTTTAAAGGGTGATCTGGCAGAATTTGTTTTAGTTTCATACCAAGGCACAATTGAGAAATCAAGGAAAGACTTTATGACCTCCCTCCAATTTTTTTCTCTTCCTGTTAATCATCCTTATTCTCTTCCCCTCTCATCCTCTGTCCAGCACTCTGATACTGCCTCCTTCAGAGAGAAAAGTGACCTGACAAATGTGACACATTTAAAAAGAGGTCTTGATTAGAACCTCTAATCCTAGGAATAGCTGTATTGTTAGAAGGGACTCTCTGGTTCCAAAGTCAATCAGCTATAAAGGAATTATCACAGGAGTGTAAAATTTGTCATCAAGGACTGAATAGTGATGTTAGTGTTTCTGATCATAGACCTTCCTCATACAAAGTGTGTACGTACACGTGTGTGTGAAAGGTATATTTGTGCATATATATATACACACACACTCACTAGATATTAAAGAGCTGTTCTTGTGTCCAGTTATTTAGCTCACAGTCATTGTTTAGCTTTGTAAGTGTTCCCATTACCCAATCATGCTTTTCTTAAAGAACTACATCAGGTAACCACCGATTCTTTACTACATTTCCCCCTTGTGTATCTTATTCTTTCCATCAATTCACCATTTCCTCATTATATAATCCCTGGTAGACATATTTCTGTATAAAAACTGTGTGTCTGCTTTTGGTAGAAAGTCTTATTCCTTCCATGCTAACCCATAAATAGCCTTACAAAATCTCTGAATATAGAAATATATAAAAAGCACTACATTGTTAGAGTACAGTTTTTGATCTGTTGTTTCAACAGCAGTTTTCATGCATAATATGTTGGTGTTTGCTTTCGTTACTCAATTTAAACTCTTCAACTTGTCATACTTTTTACTACAATGTAATGAATTTTTCCAACATTGCCATTTGAGAGCTTAGAAAGCTCGCATGAAAAGCAAAGCAATGTCAGATTATTCTCTTACTCATTTCTAATCCTTTAGCCCCCAGCTACATCCCCTTTAAGCCAGACAAAAACAGATTTTGTTTTACATATAAAAGTTGATGATTTTCACTGTATTTTTGGTTCATTGAATTCAATTAACTAAATTCATTAAAACCCAAGTGTGTATTATGTGCCTTTTCGACAGTTCTAGCTCTAGCAAGGGGAAAAAGGGTGGAGGTCAGATAGCTTAGTTTTTCCTTAAGCTATTACAAAAAATATGTCCAAACAACCAGTCAATTCAGTCAAGCATTCAATCATTTGGCTTTATCTGTACAAGGCCAGATAGCTGGTGAGATTTTCTTTTCCCTTCTGTATTTCAACCTTTTATAGAAATTGCAGTAGTAACAAACCCCCAACTCAACAAAACATAAATGTATTAAATATTCTCCAAATAAATTTATTTCAGAAAAGAAAAATTCATTCATTTAATAAATATGCATCAAGTACCCACTGTGTACCAGGCACGATTCTCAAGGAATAAAACAGAGATGCATGCCTTTGAAGAATTTATTAAAAATATAATAAGCAAAATACATAGTGTGTCAGAAGTTTACAAATGTTACCAAAAAAAGAAAAAGTGGAAGAGGATAAGGGAGCTCCATGAATGTGGAGGGAAGTGCATAAGATGTAGTAGGAAATAGGTGTTTAGAATAGCTTCATTAAGAGGGTGAGGTCTGAGCAAATTTTTGAGGAAGAGATGGAGTTGGGCAAGCACTGATCTGAGGGAGTAGTAGACCATAGCCTGATGGTAGATACAAGCCTAGCATGTTAACAGGTGGGGCAGGGCACCAGTTGAACAAGGACAGAATTAAATAGGAATAGAAGAAAATACTGTAGAATAGAATTAGGAAGAGAGGAGTTAGATAGTTGTGGAGGGATGCAGTGCAGGTTATACACGACAGGATAAGAGAAGGACTTTGGCTTTGCTCTGAGTAAAATGGAGAGTCAATGAAAGTTTTTGAAGAAAAAAAAAGAATGTTGTGTTCTGATTTACTTTTTAAAAGAATCACTCTGATAGATGTGTTGAGAATAGAGTTTAGGGGGAAAGGGGAAAAGCGGCGAGACCAAATTGTAAAATAGATTGTAGGGAGTAAAAGGCAGACCAATGAGGAGGGTATTTTAATATTCCAGAAGAAAGATGCTTGCTGGTGCCTCAGACCAGAATGGTAGCATGGAAGGTGGTGAGAACTAATAGTTGGGTTCTGAATATATTTTAAAGGTAAAGCCACATATTGGCTGAGGTACATGAGAGAAAGCAAACAATTTTAAAAGAATTTAAGGTTTTGGTCTGAACAATGAAAAAGATGAAGTTGTCATCATCTGAAATGGGGACATGTGCAGGTGAAACAGGTTTGGGGGAGAAAAAGAGGAGGTCAGGTAAAGAAGTTGACTTTGAGATGCCTATTAGTCATCACATTGTATATGTCTAGCTAAATGGTTTCATCAACACTATGAGTTTTCATATAAAGAAATTCACTCTCATACAGTTTTTGAGTTGTGAATATAATTAAAATAAATAAGTATCAAAGTTTATTGATTATTGCAGTTTTTAAAAAGCTAATGACTGAATGTGTGTCAGAAAGTAAAAAAAAAAGATAAATGTTTCTTCATTTCAGAAATCTTTAATTTGTAAACTGCAACTTCCTTTATAATACAAATAAAATTCTATTTACATATTAAGGGCTTAAAAAGGTTTAAGGCATTTTCACATCTTAGTGAAAGGGAAACCTTTTATTGCTACAGCTGTGTTAGGGACAGGGGCAAAACATTGAATCACATGAAACCAGGAGTTTGAAGGTGAGGCTGGAAACAGAGAAAGGCTATTATCAAGGATCCAAAAGAGCACTAACAGGTTTAAAGAATCTGCATAGAGTCATGAATCTGAAGCCATGTGAGAATGGGCATTAAGGGAGAAGTTAATGGAAAAATTTTTCCAATAAGGTGGAAGTTAAAGTCAAGCAAGAGGAGAACAATAATTATCACTTGTTAAATTCCTATAATGTGTTATGCTGTGCTTGGCAGTTTATACATGTAATTCATTAAAGAACTATCATTTATCTACCTTTATTGTAGAGGCACAATTTATAAGTGAATGAATTAGCAATTTGCCCACAGTTACAAGTTTAAAAGCAAAAGTCCTCCTTTCTAAAGGAGTCCTCCTTTGCCTTATCTCTGAAACAAGCAGCGTACACACACTTCAGTTGCTGTTCTTCAGGTTGTGCAATGCAGGGGCCCAAATGTGTCACCCCATGATTGGTCCCTGCCTCAACAAGAAACATCATTGAGCTTTGAAGGTACCTCTGCTGTCTATGTCTCTTGGGATTTGAATTCATCCTCTTAATTATTACTGCCCTGCTTATTCAACTCCTATAAATCCTTGATTCTTGTCCATTAGCCTGTATGTTTTACTATAGTTGTCTCCATGCGTGTGACATTGGGTTATCTGCCTAACCTCTGATGTCCCCCTAGACTTGTCATCTAATACTCATGCCTACCCTTGCCTAAATGTATTTTCTAAATTTCTAACTTCCAATTACAGACGCTTCCCTTGATTGACTCTTCATCGAATGCCTAATCTAACTTTGATCATGGTTTGCAGTTTCCAAAAAGCCAGAATTTAGAAGCCATACCTGGAATCAGAATCCATTTTGCTTTTAAACTTGTAACTATGGGCAAGTTTTTAATTCCTTCACTTATATAAATTGTAACTCTACAATTAGCTTATTTACAAAAATGTTTTAAACACCTTGTGTATATAAAGAAAATGGAGGCGAGGTGCGGTGGCTCAGGGCTGTAATCCTAGCACTTTGAAAAGCCAAAGCAGGCAGATCACCTGAGCCCAGGAGCTCAAGAACAGCCTGGCCAACATGGTGGAACTCTGTCGCTACTAAAAATATAAAAATTAGCCAGGCATGGTGGTGCACACTTGTAGTCACAGTTACTAGGGAGGCTGAGTTGGGAGGCTCACCTGAGTCCGGGAAGTCAAGGTTTTAGTAAGCTGAGATCATGCCACTCACTGCACTCCAGACTAGGTGACAGAGTGGGACACTATCTCAAGAAAAAAAGAAAAAGAAAAAAAGAAAGAATGAAAGAAAGAAGGAAGGAAGGAAGGAAGGAAGAAAGAAAGAAGAATAGAAAGAAAGAAAGAGAGAGAGAGAAGGAGAGAGGGAGGGAGGGAGGGAAAGAAGAAAACGGAAACTATGCACTATAATTACAAATAATTAAAAATTGATATAGAGATGTATATGAAAGAATATTATCAATTCTAAAGCCATTGCCTTTGAGATAGTTAATACTGTTTTGTTCTTCAGCAGCAAATACATTTAAATGACTAGAAAACAGTCTTCATAAAATTTGATGCTTATAAAAATTTATCTACCTCCATTGGTAGATAATTGGTGTTTGTAATTTTGTTAGGATTTTATAAGCTTATTTGGACTTCACTGTTCATATTAGGAGTGGGGATACAGTTATAAAGTAATAAACAGACATGAGTTTGAGTTTGGAAGTTTGGAGATTACCCAATAAAAAAAATGCATTAAGAAGGACTTTTCTTTATTTTCTAAAACACTTTAATTCCAGATGCATTTATTAACTCAGATAATTTAAAGAATAGAGATAAATAATTCCTGGGTTTTTTTTTTTTTTTCCTCTCTGAGGTGAGCAGGTTGTAGGTCTCAGACTTCTATAAAATGATTACACAGCCTCTATAGGCAATAAATATTATATCTTCTATGTCTAATTTAAATAAGCATAATTAATGTTGTTCAACAGTAACAGAGGGGCCAAAGAAGAGAGGGGATGAAGTACATTCTGATGCCCGATGATGTAAAGTTTTGAGTACGTGGAATTACCTCTATTGTCCTCCTCCTCCTAATAGGTGGTGGCAGCTTTTGTTACCAATACCAAAATGCCAAGGGTTTGGGGTTTGATCTAGGTTCTGCTTTTCACAGGAGAAAGCCAATCACTGGGACAACAAGTATTGCTAGGGAAGAAGGTTTTAATCAGGTTCTGCAGCCAATAAGATGGGAGATGAGTCTCAAATTCGTCTTTCTCACCAACTAAAATTAGGGGTTTATATAGCAGGGAAGAAAAGTAACCATGTGTGGGAAAACAGGAATTAGGGAGGGGTAAGGAAGAGAAGTTGGTCAACAGGAAGCAGGTGCTCAGTTGGGCAACAATGATGCCTGAGAGGTCTGGTGTCTCATTGTCTAGAGGTGGTGATCTGGTAAGTTTCAGTTCCTTGATACTACCCGGGAGATCTGATGGTTGGTATCCTGAGAAAGGAACTCAACAAATGTAACTTTCTCAAGTTTTAAGACTGGGAGGGTCAATGTATATGTTAAAGAAACCATAAACATCAGTGCTATGGGACAATCTGGCCAGTTTCACTTTCATCAAGATCCAAGAGCAAGCTCTGAACATGGCCAGAAAAAGCCAGAAGAGGCAATGAGCAGGGCAGATGCTGGGTGGTGCCTCCAACTAACATGTCCTTCTGTGGGCACATTCAAGGAGCCCTTGTGAAAGCTTCCAAAAATAACTGAAGGACAAAGGAACAGAAAATTGGGATCTAGTTATTCCATGGTGAAGGAGCCACTAGACATGGGGGATAGAGATGCATGAATGTTTATGTAGTTATGCACAAACAGTACCTTTTTTACTCACAGATTTTTCACTTTCAAATTACAGTTAAATGGGAGATAAGGCATGGCTAAAATTGTTAATAGAGGAAAAAGTGTGAGAAACAGAAAAATGAAGAGAAAATCCTTTCATTTCCAATTACAGTTTGGTATCTCAGTATCTCCCACTGTCCTTTTTTGACTTTACTTTTATCTTTCTTTGGAGATTGTCAGATTGACCCATCAAATGTAACAGGCTATTTTTCAAGGAGATATAGAGGGAAAGGAATTTTAACAGTTATCCAGAGTGGTGGCATTGAACAGGTGGCTAGATAGTGAATAGGTTTCAGTTTAAGTGTAATACAGCAACATCACTCACTAGAAAAAAAAAAAATTCGATGAAAACTTACAAATTCCCCTAGATGGTTCAGAGATATCTGTCTTGCTGATCTATGTTTAGTTACTACATGAAATGAATCCCTTCAATAACTGAGTGGCACATGCCAGGTCTTTCTACTAAGAATAAAATCTTCACCCCAATACTGGATTTCTTTTGTTAGATTTCAAGTGGTTAATGTATGTAATTATTTATATAATTTTTATTTTATTGTTATTTTTTTGAGATGGAGTCTCGCTCTGTCACCCAGGCTGGAGTACAGTGGTGCAATTTCGGCTCACTGTAACCTCTGCCTCCCGGGTTCAAGTGATTCTCCTGCCTCAGCCTCCTGAGTAGCTGGGACTACAGGTGTATGCCACCATGCCCAGCTAATATATATATATATATATTTTTTTTTTCTGTATTTTTAGTAGAGATGAGTTTTCACCGCGTTAGCCAGGATAGTCTTGGTCTCCTGACCTCATGACCCACCCACCTCGGCCTCCCAAAGTGCTGGGATTACAGGTCTGAGCCACTGCACCTGGCCCTAGAATTTTTCAGGAACTAATAGCCTTCTTTAGTTTCCTACACAAAACTATTATAGCATCGAATAAGTTCTGAAAGAGCATTTTTTGGAAGGAATGCTTATTTGCTATATTAAACAAATATTGCCACATACACAAATATTTTCTGCTACTTAAGAGAATTTTTAAAAAAGTGTAATTCTCCAGCATTGAGACTTTAAGCAGTGTTTGCATTATAGACTAGTTCAAGTGGAGTAGTGTCTAAGAGAAAATACCGCAGACTGAATGTTAAGATATTTATACATATAGGCTAATACATTTTTCATTTAACTACAGAGTGGAAGCTAATACATTTGTGTAGTGAAACTAATACATTTTTCATTACTTAAATGCATAGTAGATAGTTCCAGAGTTACTAATGAATTTACATGAGATCCTCCAAAGAACTCAGAAACAATTTAAATTGTTTCCCAACCACTATGTTCATCTGTTCTTGTAAGGGATAGGATATCATTTGTAGAGAGTAGGCAAGCATTTCTTCATCTACAATATCAACAATGTTGAAAGGTAATGGAACTTAAAGTAGAAAATAGAAAATGTGTGTTTCCACTATACTACTTTACTCTCAGTATCCCATTTCTTCCTTTTATTTCCTGACAAGTGACGAGCAAATGCTTTTCTTCCTTTTTCTCCTTCTTAACAGGAGGTAGATTTTGAGGTCAAGAGCAAAGACCAAGTGACTTTCTGAATTAACCTCATGCCAGCAAGGTTATGAACACAGTGCTTCTGCTTTCTTAAAGACTTTTACAGGCGGCAGACTACTGTGAGTGTGGAGAGGATATTTTGGATCTAGCTGGTTTTGTGATTGCATTATCATCACTAATAAAATAGACATTAAAGATGTCTTTAGAAATATTCTCACCTAATTAAAAGATCTACTGCATTTTCACAATGGATTTAAGCCCCAAATCAAGGTTGACTTTCTGTATAAACATGAGAAACTGATGTGTTTATGAACCCAAAGTCGGCCATGCTGAAATTCTCACAATTTAAAATCAGACAATGTGTTGACATCTCTGTTTATTAAATATGTACAGGAGCAGAATTCGGAGGCATAGCACTGAATGTAACTAATGAAGGGTGATAAAGGGTTTTGGGAGTTTATCTGTTCCTAAAATTTTCTTGATGAATCCAGTGCCTAGCCAGCAGTCAAGGGCAGTGATTGTTCTGCACTCTGAATGAGGGCATCATTTATGTTGTGTTTTATGTGAACAGTGCTCCCAGCTGTTGCAGCCTTCATGGGGCTATAGCTAAGGTTTGCATAACTGAACTCCTATGTACAAATGGCTGATGATTTCTCTACCTTAAATAATTCTTTGGAATACAGAAACAACACGGAGAAGAATATTTATAAAAATCAACTTGAAGCAAAAGGTAGTATACAACCTTAGATTCTATATATAATTTATCTATGTTACAAATAGATATTATATAAATGTATATTTAAATTATATATACAAAATATAAATTATATATACTATTACTTGTGATTTTTCAATCAACATTTCTTTTTTTTTTTTTTTTTTGAGACTGAGTCTCGCTCTGTCGCCCAGGCTGGAGTGCAGTGGCCGGATCTCAGCTCACTGCAAGCTCTGCCTCCCGGGTTTATGCCATTCTCCTGCCTCAGCCTCCCGAGTAGCTGGGACTACAGGCGCCTGCCACCTTGCCTGGCTAGTTTTTTGTATTTTTTAGTAGAGACGGGGTTACACCGTGTTCGCCAGGATGGTCTCCATCTCCTGACCTCGTGATCCGCCCATCTCGGCCTCCCAAAGTGCTGGGATTACAGGCTTGAGCCACCGCGCCGGACCTCAATCAACATTTCTTAAGGAAAATGCAAAGCTAGATGGTTAAAAGCATTTGAGGTCTTTAAATCCCGATTTTGGCATTCACTGGCAGGGCGACCCTGGGGAATTTACTCAGCTTTTCTGAGGCACATCTGAGCGTCATCACTCATAACACAAAGACAGTGATGACATATACCTTGTGCAGTGTCATGAGAATTATTAAGTGCAGAGTTAATGCAATGTGGCTGGCATACAGTAAGTGCTAAAGAAATGTGAAGTCTTTATCTCTACTTGGTACAATATTTTGGCACCACTGGTGAATTTAACTTATGTGAGTTAAATCACACCCTAAGAGCTCAAGGATAATGCTGTTCCGGGTTTTCTGGATGTCAACGCTATGCCCCACAGCGAGCATGAGAAGCATAAATGTGAAACTCTTTGAGTAAGTCTTGATCTCTTCATGCCTCTCAATGCCATGTTGAGTGTAATTCTGGTATATGAAAGAATACAGTTTACATACAACATGACCCCTGAGGATAGGAAAAGTCCTTTATCTAATGCTCAACTGAAAAACAGCCATTTTTTTCCAGTGTTATGAAGAAATTCAGAAGCGTTGGGTTTACTGAAATGCAATATGTCAGTCTCCAACATGGGCTTTACCTAAAAGGTTTTGAAAACCAATTTTGTCTATGCACAGTTTTCAGAAATGAGACTCTAAATAAGATATGACTGCACTAGGTAGAAAATGTAACAGATGAGCACTAGGGGAATTAAACAATTAGCAACATACAGTCTCTGTCTTTTAAGAGATTGCAGATCAGGAGAGAGGTAAACAAAGTGTGGCTGCAGAAGATATATACATATATATACACACACACAGACACAGACGTTTGTGTGTGTGTGGATGTATGTTTTGAGACAGGGTCTTGCTCTGTCCCCCACAGTGAAGTGCAGTGATGCAATCATGGCTCACTACAGCCCTGAACTCCTTTTGCTCAAGCAATCCTCTCACCTCAGCCTCCTGAGTGCATAGGATTACAGGTGCACGCCACCATGCCCAGCTAAATTTTTAATTTGTTTTTTTTTGTTGTTGTTGTTTTTGTTTTTTGTTTTTTGTAGAGATAGGGTCTCCCTATGTTGCCCAAGCTGGTTTTGAACTCTTGGGTTTAAGCGATTTTCCCACCTTGGCCTCCTGAAGCTCTAAGTTTACAGGTGTGAGCCACTATGCCTGGCTAGAAATGATTTTTAATACCGCATGAACTTTGAACCCTTACTTTCTTGGTTTGAATTTTACTTTACCTAAGGCATCTTTGTTAACTTGACTTCTGTTTCTTCAAATTAAAAAAAAAAAAAAACAAAAAAAAACCAAAACTTTAAAATTATTTACATATGAAGCCCTTAATATAGCACCTGGTACATTATCAAAACTATGATCACTGGGACTTGAAAATTGGTATAGAACCAGATGGTAGACATGAGTGAACCAGTCTCAGGCTCTGAATGGTACTGGGGATGACTGATGGGTCTTGTATAGTACATGGTAACTCTTAAGGGGTATTTTGTTTTCATTGCATTATGTGTTGTTTTTAACGTCAAATTTGCTTTCTTCTTCTAGTGCATATGAACATCCAGCTAATCTCTGGGGGTTACTAAATCATTTGTGAGGTTCACTAACGGAAGCATTCTGTTAACTGCATATGGCTATTACATAATAAATGAAGTCTTTCGAAACTAAGTATTCGTCACAATAACCCATCACACTATATGGATTTTAACCTTAGAGTAACTACTTTCCTTTTTCCCCCTCAAGCTAATTTACTGACCTAGCGACCTTTGCTTTCTAGCAGTCAGAAGTAACAAATATGGAAATAAAGCATTAAGCACTGCATCAGGGCTATTACTCTTAGAAAACATTGTTAAGACCTAATTTCTGGAGAACAGATGAGAGATTTTGCCTTATAATATTACTACTCTCACCTCCATCAATATAGATTGAGATCTGATGGGAATGAAAGAAAATTTTTATAACTTGGTCAACTGATTATAAGTTGAGGTTTGGTAAGATGCAAATAAAATACACATTTTGAATGAACTGAAAATTTACTTGATCAAGTACAGACAATGTCTTTACACAGGTAAATCTTTAAAGCTAATAAGACTTCTGTATTATGAATATTTACATAATTTTAAATTTTACACATTTTTTAAAAAGGAATGCTACTCAACAAATCCTAGTATTCCTAAAATTTTATTAAACACATAGTACACACACACACACACACACACACACACACACACTCTCCTTTAATAAATAGACAGGGATATCCCATACTAATTCCTCTCAAATTTTACTATAATTTCAGAGAAAAAGATTTAACAGTATTAAGTTAGAGTTTCTCAGCATTATTTATGGTTCATGTACTAATAAGAAATGGGAATGTATTGGGCTTGTCAAGTCAACAGGTAACATAAACCAGTGGTCAGCAAACTTTTTCCTTAAGTATATGTTTTAGTAAGATAGATATATAGATTGTAAATATTTTAGACTCAGATTCTTTGTTTGTTTTGAGACAGGGTCTCACTCTGTCACCCAGGCTGGACTGCAGTGGCAGGATCTTGGCTCACTGCAACCTCTGACTCCCAGATTCAAGCAATTCTCTCACTTCAGCCTCCCAAGTAGCTGGGACTACAGCCGTGTGCCACCATGCCTGGCTAATTTTTGTTGTATTTTTTGGCAGAGATGGAGTTTCACCATGTTGGCCAGGCTGGTCTCGAACTCCTGACCTCAAGTAATCCACCAGCCTTGGCTTCCCAAAGTGCTGAGATTAAAGGCATGAGCCACTGCACACAGCCTTCAGATGGTTTTGTGGCTTTTTTGCTCGTTTACAACTTCTCAATGCTGTTATTGTCGTGTGATAACAGTCCTAGATAACACATAAACCAGTGAGTATGGTTGTGTGTTCCAATGAAACTTCATTTACAAAAGCAGGTAGAGAGGCAGATTCGGCTCAGGGTCCTACTTTTCTGACTTCAGGTAAAGAGAAATAACTTTGCAGAGGATGAAAGTTATCTTAACAAGAAACATAGAGAAACCCCTCAAATTGAGTTTCTGAGGCAGGTGGGGCCGGCAGGAAATGTCCATGGATTAATATTAGTTTGTGGCATAACTGATTCCAGAGTATCATGAACTCTCTAGTAATCTACAAGATTCCCCTTTAGAAAACAAACAAACAACAACAACAACAACAAACGATAACACAGCATCAGTGCAAGCAGGCATCACGTATTATACAGTCAACTGATGTTGATTATGACAAAAGCTAGAGAGATGTATCAGGAATATTAGTGGCCTAAAGAAGAACCATGAACTGTAGAAAACTAAGGAAGCTGGTGCTAAAACTTAGGCTTTCTATTTTCTTATAAAGTCATGTCACCAGCCTCCAAGGCTAGCGCACCACCAGCAATGACCAGATGTCAGTCTGTGAACCTAGAATGGGAAGGAACAGGGTTAAAATTCTTCACTAGAAAATAGAAAATCAAATTCAGAAACCAAGTGGTGATCACTGGACTTGGGAAAATTGAATATTTGAAAAATATTTATTTTAAAATTAGATGCTGCATTAGTCTGCTCAGGCTGCCATGGCAGAATTCCACCGAGTGGGTTGCTTAAACAACAGAAATTTATTTTCTCACAGTTCTGGAGGCTGTAAGTCCAAGACTGAGGTGCCAACAGGATTGGTTTCTGGCGAGGGCTCTCTTCTTGGCTTGCAGATGACCTCTTTGTGTCCTTACAGGGCCTTTTCTGTGTATGCATCCCTGGTGTCCCTTCCCCTTATTATAAAGACAGCAATCCTGTTGGATTGGTACCATGTCCTTATGACCTCATACTCACATTTGGGGGTTAAGGCTTCAATTTGGGGGGGACCTTCAGGCTGTAACATATGTCCCTTTCAGATACCATTTCTTAAGACAAAATTTCACTATAGCTACCGACAACTGACCAAATTAAATTATTCTGAAAGTCCACCGTAACAGCAGTTGGATTCTGACTCAGATAGGCTTTCTATTCTATTTGCCACACAACTGGGAAACTTTTCTCAGACAAATCATATCATGAGTAAAAAACAAACACACAAACAAAAAACCTTTTGGGTTCTATCCAGTTCCAAATTATTACAATCCAGAAAATAATTTTGTGATTAAAAACCACTTTTTTGGTTATGTCCAGTTCTGAATTATCACAAGATTACATTTCTTTCAATATGGCAGTTACCACTGTCTATAAATCAGACATGGAACTACAGGTTGAAGGATGTTCAACTGATTTTGGAGATTCAGATCTGATTTCTTTCTAATTTGAGAGAATAGAGAGCTTTGTTCTCATTTCACTGACACTGATAAAGGCAACTAGAAAAAAATATTCCACTTCATCACTCCCTACTGATGGCAATCAGAGAAATTTGGAAATCTTCTCTCAACAGTCACTTAGATTGGCACAAAACTACATCAGATACCCATTGCATTCTATTGAGAGTGGAAAATATTCTCATAAATCAAACCTGTTAAACACTTTTTTCTTGCCCAAGATCACAGCATTGTGGAAGAGCAAAGTTGATCTCTAAAGCCATTTCTCTTAGGTGTCCTCCGTCTCCCACATGCACAGCTGCAGGCTCCTGCCCCTACTGCTCAGTGTTTCTGCGGTGACCTTCCACCTGGCTGCCTCACAATTGCTTTCCCAAGGTCAAACTCCCTCTCAACTGTTACTTTGGAAAGCAGCTGAAAAAATAACTTCTGCTAAAAGGGGTACCGATCAAAACTGTCTTAATATGCTGAGGCTCCTCTAGGCATTTGTGGTTTAGAAGGTAATGCTGGAGGAAAAGTGGCTTACAATGGAAGGGGTGACAACTAATGGAGGCACTCACTAGCCCAAAAGGGGAAATACATCTAGCTATAGAAGCCAGTTCAGCCACCTCTCAAATTATACTATGAAGCAAGTTCCTCATCAATTTGTACACAAAAATGTCACCTCCGGGATAATTCAACAATGGCAGAAAACTTGATAACTACAACTTTTGTGATTCTGAGAAGAACTACTTGATGACATAACAAAATCTAAATGCATGTTTTCAATTAAAGTATGTTAAATGTTAATCTGTTAATTAATCCTGATTCATAATAAATTTGTTTTAATAAATAAGCTTTGATGCATTTGTGTGGAAAAAATGACAGTTGGCCGGGCGTGGTGGCTCATGCCTGTAATCCCAGCACTTTGGGAGGCCGAGGCGGGTGGATCATGAGGTCAGGAGATCAAGACCATCCTGGCTAACACGGTGAAACCCCATCTCTACTAAAAATACAAAAAATTAGCCGGGCATGGTGGTGGGCTCCTGTATTCCCAACTACTCGGGAGGCTGAGGCAGGAGAACGGCCTGAACCTGGGAGGTGGAGTTTGCAGTGAGCCGAGATCATGCCACTGCACTCCAGCCTGGGCGACAGAGCGAGACTCCGTCTCAAAAACAAACAAACAAACAAACAAACAGACAGTTAATGGCAACATCCCTCATATAGATGACAGAGCCCTGTTGGTAAACAAAGTTTACTGCTACCCTAAGGTCAGTGGATTCAAGAAAAAAGAGTCAACATGTCTAAGAAAAATGACAGCTTAATGAAATCAGATGCTAGAAAATAAACATAACTTGCAAGAACGACTGGTAGGATCCATACCACAACTGAGTGCCTTCCAACTTGATGCAAAATCCATTTAAAAACCACTGTCTATGTATAAACACTGTAAAACGAGTTGCACATGGTACAAAGATGCAACATACATAGTCCTTGCCCTCAAAGTAGGGTGACCAATTTATCAAAGGTACCTGGGGCTTGGTTTCAGCACTAAAAGTCCTGCATCCCAGGAAGTCTCCCAACTTCAGCCAAACCAGGATGGTTGGATATCTTACCTCAACAACATGTTTAGACTAGTAAGAAGATGAGGCACAAAACAAATTATATACGAAAATGAGCAAAGTGGGGAGTGGGAACCAAGGGCAGACTGAGTATGGACATACATAATACTACGATTATAAAATGAAACACAGATAAACTTCTGTGTACTGCCATTGAATTGCATCCCTGTAATGTGGTAAATGTGAGAATGGCTATCCAGATGTGGAAGCCTAGACACTTGCTTCCTCCTCGTATCAATTTTTGTATCTCTAGCATCTAGTACAGTTGACTAAGAAAACACACTCATTAAGTTAAATTAGAGGGAAATGCCACAGTAACATTAAACTTTTATTATCTAAAGATTCTAAGTAATCTGGGTAATCACAATTAATTTTTCTGTTTTTCTACCCACAGTGTAGCTGTAGCTGAAAAAATGTAAAAATAACTACTTCCAAGCCAACCCAATTCTTTCCTCTCCTCTTGGGTCATTATTTTCCCTCTTAAATGATATAAGGGGATTTTATTCAGTCCTTTTTACTCCTAGGAAAAATAGATTGTGGATTTTGTTTGCTTTTTGTGTTTCTTTTTTGAGACGGAGTCTTGCTGTGTCACCTAGGCTGGAGTTCAGTGGCATGATCTCGGCTCGCTGCAAGCTCTGATTCCTGGGTTCACGCGATTCTCCTGCCTCAGTCTCCTGAGTAGCTGGGACTACAGGTGCCTGCCACCACGCCTGGCAATTTTTTTGTTTTTTGTTTTTGTATTTTTAGTAGAGATGAGGTTTCACTATATTAGCCAGGATGGTCTTGATCTCCTGACCTTGTGATCCGCCCACCTCGGCCTTAGATTGTAGATTTTTAAGATATAAGACACAAAGTACAATCATAAAGAAAAAACTTAACGGGCTCAACTATGTTAATATTAAGAACTTCTGCTTTATCAAAGGACACCAAATAAGAGCAAAAAGGCCAGCGAGCAACTGGGAGAATACGTGTGCAACTTAGAGAACTGGCAAAAGATAGCGTCCAGAATACAGAGAACTTCTCCAAATAAGGAGACGTTTAATTGCAAATTAAAATATTGAGATATCATTTCAAACTCAATAAATTGTCAAACAGGCAAAAGTCTGACACTGTCAAGAGTTGTCCAGAATGTGAAAGAACAGGTACAATTAGATACTGGTAGAAGAAATTTAACTATAACAACTCTTTGAAAAACAATTTAGTGTTATCTGGTGAAGCTGAGGATACAAATACCTCATGAGTCAATAACTCTACTTGTTAGAATCATTTGCAGCAGGAGACATATTTAATAATATTCATAGCAGAACTTAATGGTAATAGCAAAAAAAGAGGATATCAATATTAAGTGGATAGTAAAGTATAGAATACCAATTCACAAATAATGATAGAAAAGTGAAAATAAAATAAACAAATTAGATCTAGTTATAGCAGCATAGATGAATCTCAGGAACCTAAGCAGAGTGAAAGAAGGAAGTCACAAGTTTCAACGTAACTCCATTCACACAAAGTTTATATTTGGAGATACATGTGGCAAAACCATAAAAGTAATGGAATAATAAACACAAAATTCAGGATCATGGTTACACTTGGGAGGACAGAGACTGGTATCACAGAGGAGCATTCTGGAAATTTCAGAGTTAATGGTAAATGATAATTGGCTTAAACTGTCATTAAGTATCTGTTACATTGTTATTCTCAAGGAGAACTACAAACCACTGCTCAGTGAAATAAAAGAGGACACAAACAAATGGAAGAACATACCATGCTCATGGATAGGAAGAATCAATATCGTGAAAATGGCCATACTGCCCAAGGTTATTTATAGATTCAATGCCATCTCCATCAAGCTACCAATGAGTTTCTTCACAGAATTGGAAAAAACTGCTTTAAAGTTCATATGGAACCAAAAAAGAGCCCGCATCTCCAAGACAATCCTAAGTCAAAAGAACAAAGCTGGAGGCATCACGCTACCTGACTTCAAACTATACTACAAGGCTACAGTAACCAAAACAGCATGGTACTGGTACCAAAACAGAGATATAGACCAATGGAACAGAACAGAGTCCTCAAAAATAATACCACACATCTACAGCCATCTGATCTTTGACAAACCTGAGAGAAACAAGAAATGCGGAAAGGATTCCCTATTTAATAAATGGTGCTGGGAAAATTGGCTAGCCATAAGTAGAAAGCTGAAACTGGATCCTTTCCTTACTCCTTATACGAAAATTAATTCAAGATGGATTAGAGACTTAAATGTTAGACCTAATACCATAAAAACCCTAGAGGAAAACCTAGATAGTACCATTCAGGACATAGGCATGGGCAAAGACTTCATGTCTAAAACACCAAAAGCAACGGCAGCAAAAGCCAAAATTGACAAATGGGATCTAATTAAACTAAAAGGCTTCTGCACAGCAAAAGAAACTACCATCAGAGTGAACAGGCAACCTACAGAATGGGAGAAAATTTCTGCAATCTACTCATCTGACAAAGGGCTAATATCCAGAACCTACAAAGAACTCAAACAAATTTACAAGAAAAAAACAAACAACCCCATCAAAAAGTGGGCAAAGGATATGAACAGACATTTCTCAAAAGAAGACATTCATACAGCCAACAGACACATGAAAAAATGCTCATCATCACTGGCCATCAGAGAAATGCAAATCAAAACCACAATGAGATACCATCTCACACCAGTTAGAATGGCGATCATTAAAAAGTCAGGAAACAACAGGTGCTGGGTAGGATGTGGAGAAATAGGAACACTTTTACACTGTTGGTGGGATTGTAAACTAGTTCAACCATTATGGAAAACAGTATGGCGATTCCTCAAGGATCTAGAACTAGATGTACCATATGACCCAGCCATCCCATTACTGTGGATATACCCAAAGGATTATAAATCATGCTGCTATAAAGACATTGTTATTCTCTATACCTTAGGCATGCTTTATAAGTATTCTTGTATATTGACCCAATATTTAATGAAAATAATTTTAGAATAGAATATCCAAGCCATCCCATGAAAAGTTCCCAGGATGTCAAAGGTCCCAAAAGTCTGCTCTTGTGGCATTGTGGGAGGTGTGCATGGATTTTTAGAGACCCATTACCTTTTTGGAGGATGAAGATGGCAGTGAGTTACAATTATTATTAAGCACACGATTACAGTATGTACTGAAAAAAATACTGGCAATTATGTATTAAGCATTTACTATGCATTTATACTGCTTTAAGTGCTCTTTATTTCATTTAGCCTTCACCACATCCCTATAAGGTAGCTACTGTTACTACTCCCATTATGAGTAAACTGAGGCTTAGGGAGATAAAATAATATATCTAGTTTCACATATCTAATTAAGTAGTACAGCTAAAATTAAGAATCAGAGGCCAGGCCCAGTGACTCATGCCTATAATCCCAGCATTCTGGGAGGTCGAGGTGGGTGGATCATTAAGGTCGGGAGTTCGAGAACAGCCTGGCCAATGGGGTGAAATCCTGTCTCTACTAAAAAAATACAAAAATTAGCTAGGCGTGGTGGTGTGTGCCTATAGTCCCAGCTACTTGGGAAGCTGAGGCAAGGGAATCGCTTGAACCCAGGAGGCGGAGGTTGCAGTGTGCTGAGATCACGCCTCTGCACTCCAGCCTGGAAGACAAGGTGAAATTCAGTCTCAAAAAAAAAAAAAAAAAAAAAAAAAAAAAGAGAATCAATAATTCCAATTAAGAGTCAGCACTCTTAATCTTATTGTAAAGTTTATCTGTATAATACAAGTAAAGGAAATGGGAACTGAATTAGCACTGATTAATCTGAAAAGCACGCCTTGGTCTCATGTCGACACGCAGGTTGCAAAGTTGACAAGTAAAAGGTAAGGCATTAGTCCCCAAATTAATTTTTATTCATCGTAGATGCTGATTTGTGGCCACATATATTGTACTGAATATATCAAAGTAGAAATTTTTCTCCCTCAAGCAATTTTAAAAAATTAAATTCTTCAAAAGCTGAATCTCGCCTAACATTAAAAACAGCATCAACCATAAGAGTTCACAGCTTTTTGTTTGTTTGTTTATTTCCTGGACCCTTTTTAGTGCACTGGTGAAACCTATGAATACTTTTTTCAGGATAGTATATTCTAGTACATAAAGTAACATACATAGAATTACAAAGACAACAATTTATACTGAAGAACAATTATAAAAGTATTTTTAAATTCTGTAATAAAATAATGTGTTTCTAGTGGTGAATGTCATAAGTACTGAAATTTCAAAGTAGTGAATGGCATAAACAATATTTTGAGATATATGTAATAACTATGATATATGAAGATATCAATCAGTGACTTCTGCTAGTAGTAAAGCCACTGTAACTGATCAAAATTCCATGATTATCTCATTAACAATTAAAGAAACAGCTACATTTCAGTAAATGGTTAATGAACATAGAGGTTTTTTTGTTTTGTTTTGTTTTGTTTCTTTCTTTCGATGTGTGAGTCCTGGTCAAGAAACCCTGACCTACTGTATTTTGTTTTGCTTCTCCAAAGTCACTTCCTTTTGACTGATCTGGATTTCCTAGTCAGGGGACACTCTGCTCTGTTCTCTTTACTGTTTCATTCAGGCTAATACACATACTATTGTTTTCCACTCTGTATTCCCAAGCCTTATGATGTATCCAAGCTACCTTGTTACTGCAGTGGTTTCTACGCTTGCTCTTTCACCAGAGAGCAGTTTTATGATTCATCATTCATGCCACACAGCCCTCTCTGCTAATATATAAGTTTGACAAAAGGCAGAGCACTTTGGGAACTAGCATTCATCATGCTTGTTTGCACAAACCTGATTTATGTTTACCTATCCTCTGACCTCCCCTGCCCCCCTTCTCTCTAGATTCCACTAGGAAGCTCCACAGTAACAGCTAAATATCATCCCAAAGCCTGGGTAAAACTGCCGTGTGGTTGGAGAAGGATTAATAGCATACCACCAGAATATCTGTGCAGTGATCCATAAAACTCAGAAATGATTGCTGTGCTTCAGGATGAGGAGTTAAAATGACAAAAATATATGGACCATGAATGGGCAAAACAAGGGGGTAGAAAATCAGGGAAAAAAACCATGAAAATAAAAAAGAAAAGAAAAATTAGTCTCAATAAAGGATCTTTCAAGAAGCTAATATTTACTATTTGCAGGCCCACCAGAATATCACTTTTGAAAAATATGAAGATGAAAGGATTTTGTCATATTTCCATGAGTGGAGAAGTAGTTTTCTATAATGCTTTGCAGCATTTATTAAGGTAAGAGCAAATATGCCCTCCACAACATAGCATGGATCTCTGATGTCACCCTTTCCTTTGCAGGTAACTCCTTGATAGCTACAGAAAAAACTACTTTATTATGTGTATATGCAGAATTAGTATTTGGTAAAAAAGAAAAGTAGCTATATGCCTCCATCAATCTCATCTGACCTATTTTTCATACAAGGAAATCTAATCCCTAAGAGTGCTGGTTTTTGAGTCAGACTGCACCGGTCTCAGATCTCAGCTTTTCCACACCGGCTGTGTGATCTTGCATGACATATCTACTTCTCTGAGTTTCCATTACTTCATCTGTAAATGGATATATTAACACACATCTTTACATGGTTGCTTTAGGTAGGCTAAGCTAATGTATATGAAGAACTCAAAGGGTCTGGCAAATATTAAAACATTCAATGAACAGTACTAATTATTATTTCTCCATAATTGCCCCCATATTCCAGATTTTTCAGACAACTCCTCTGCTTCAAAACTTGCTTGTCCAGCCAAGCATGGTGGTTCACACCTGTAATCCCAGCAAGCTTTGGGAGGCTGAGGTGGGAGGATAACCTGAGGTCACGAGTTCGAGACCAGCCTGTCCAACTCGTCTGTACTAAAAATACAAAAAATCATCTGGGTGTGGTGGTGCACACTTTTAATCCCAACTACTTGGGGAGTTGAGGCACGAGAATCACTTGAATCCCAGTGGCAGAAGTTGCAGTGAGCAGAGGTCCCACCACTGCACTCCAGCCTGGGGGATAGAGTGAGACCCTGTCTCAAAACAAACCAACCAACAAACAAACAAGGAACAAACAAAACCTTGCTTGTCCTACTTCTATACCACGTCCATACTCTCAGAATCATTCTTCTAGGTATAGAACTAATAAATGATGCTCCCAATATAATAAATTACACTAAGAATTTCTTTTAAGTTTCTCATCCCTCTACAACACCCATGACAGGTCATTCAGTATCTGTATAAAGATTCTCAGTTATGGGGAACTAACCTCAACTATTATTTACTGAACAAATAGTTTATTCATTCTCAGTTGGGTAGCTTTTGTATTATTTCTTGGTATTGTTAAAAAAGTAACATCACATTTACTGCAGCCAGGTTTCTAGTAATGCTACTCTGGCAGACTGAAGTCTTTATATTCTTGTCCAAAGGAGACTATGTTTTCAGCTGGACTTTCATCTGGAAGTTATTCTTTCCACCAAAAGTTAATAAATATTAAATCTCATCCTACTGCCACAGTAAGTACAGAATACATAACCAAAAGCAGAATCTAGAAACAGCAAAGCAAAAGGCAGGCATGCAGAGCAAGGGTAGACTGAGAAAAAGGGTTTTTTTCCAACAATTAGAACAGAGATGGAACTGAAATTCCCTGAGCAATCTATCTGGAAAAGGATCCCTTATTGTGAATTTCCTGCACTGAAACATGTAGCAAGGCTGCAGTTCTGCAGAGCACACCAAGATTCTGGATATCAAGAAGCAGCATGACAGCTCATAATGGTCTGCTGCAAGTATCATGCTAAACACATAAAAGATGCCAGAGAGGACATCAATCTTCTGAGAAGCTAAATCAGAATGAGGATCATTCTCTTGGCCATACCTGCTTGAGACTCTCACAAATTCTTTTGTGAAATGGAATTAATATCACAGCCCACTGAAAAATGTTGCTTATAACTGTGCAAGTTAAATACATATACATTGTATTTAGTTCTCATTCCATAGGGTTCATTTAGTCACTCCCCACTTAAGATTTTGGTGTATTATTTTTTATTATTTTATTATACTTTAATTTCTGGAGCACATGCACAGAACGTGAAAGTTTGTTACATAGGTATATACGTGCCATGGTGGTTTGCTGCAGCCATCAACCCGTCATCTACATTAGGTGTTTCTGCTAATGCTATCCTTCCACTAGCCCCCTACCCCCCAACAGGCCCCAGTGTGTGTGTGTAATGTTCCCCTTACTGTGACCTGTGACCATGTGTTCTCATTGTTCAACTCCCAGTTATGAGTGAGAACATGCGGCGTTTGGTGTTTTTATAAGATACAAAAGTTAAGACCTCTCCAGGTGTTATCACGAACAATTACTCGGATGAAGTAGGACACATCTGATGATTAGAATAAAACTTCTGGTAAGGAGCAGGGGCAGAACAGAATACTTCCTTCCAGAATGTGTTGAGGCAGACTCAGTCTAGTTCCCTTGCTGCATGTTATACTTTCATATACATTAGCGATGAGAAGGTGAGGAAGAAGAGGCAAGAACAGGGGGGTGCTTACGTTAATTGAGAACTTTCTATGTGTCCAGCAACATGCCAAGATTTTTGCAGGACCTGTCTCATTTAACTTTCCAGACAAGCTTATAAGGCAAGTATTATTTTCATTATTTAATTTTACAAAAGATAAAGTTAAGATTTGGTGAGTTAAAATAACCTATTCAGGCTCAAATATATACTTTCTAGAGCCAAATTTCAAGTCTTTCTCATTTCATGTTTAGGTTTGTGTCTCTTAAAATATATAGACTCCTTTTGTTCAACATCCAGAAGAGGATCCAAAAGGAAAAATCACACCTAACCAACTTTAGTTTTTAATACAGGCATTCTGGAATTAGAGTGCTTTGTTTCAAAGGAAGAATAATTACATAGGAGAGGGGCTATTATAGAGTCCAGTGATGTGCATATTTCTGTGTAAATGAGGTTTTCAGATTTTCTAAAATCCTATTTATTCTGCACACAAGGACATTTTTGTGTAAACAGATTCTTCACTGAAAGCCAAGCAATTATAAAGGATTAAACTCAACCTGTGGCAATATTTATTTTATACAGCTAAATCTTTTATGAGTAGAATAAAGGTATGAGGTTGATATTATTTTATCATATAACCTATTCTATAACCTAGATTTCTATGAACCTTAATAAATAAATAACTTTTTTTTCTTTTTTTGGATACAGGGTCTCCCTCTGTTCCCTGGGATGGAGTACAGTGACATGATCATGGCTGACTGCAGCCTCAACCTCCTGGGCTCAGGTGATCCTCCTACCTTAGCCTCCTGTGTAGCTGGGACTACAGACACATGCCACCACGCCTGGGTTATTTTTTGTATTTTCGTAGATACAGGGTTTTGCTGTGTTGCCCAGGCTGGTCTTCAACTCCTGAGCTCAGGCAATTCACCTACCTCAGCTTCCTCAAGTGCTGGGATTACAGGTACGAACCCCTGCCCCCAGCCGGAATGCCTAAATTCGAAACCACTTTCTGCATCACCAAAGTAACTCAGCTAAAGTAAGCGAGAAGTAAAATATGATTTCATATGGTATGTCATTGCCCTGCTTTCAAACATTTAATCTTAATATAATCAAATGAATGACTGGCTTACCTCCAATCTGTACAGCTCTCGAGGGACTGGGACAGAGTATGTCACTACTTGGGTACATATATGAAGAGATACTTTCATTTATGCCACGGGAAATAAGTACCAGGTACAGAAACAAAGCCTCTATCTTAGAAACAACTGATTCCAAAACTGAAAAGTGGTAAAGTCAGGAGCTCTGAGTGCTGATGAGGAAAATGAAGGCACAACAAACGCACTGCAATGTTTGTGAACAGAGAGGATATAAGCAGTCACATTCCTGGTAGTCTGTCTATGTTGTGTTATTAGCAGATCTGATCAGTACAAAAAACATTTCCAGGAAAAAGTGCTTGTTCCCTCACGTTCTTCATCAGGCAAATAAAAAGACCTCTCCCTAAGGATTTAAAGAAGAGTCTTGAAATTTGCTGTGTGATATCCTAGAACTAAATTCTACAGGACTTGCTCCTTCTCTCATTACTTAACTAAATAGTTCTTCTGATGTCCATCATTTTACAATTATGATCCAATAGCCACCCTTTGTCTCTGATAAACAATTTTGAAAGACCCTAAGAGATAATAGAAACACAAAATAAAGGTATATACAGAGGCTGCAAATGTTTTCCCCATAGATGGATAATGGAATGTTTTGAATCTATTTTTCAAGCTATTCATTTGAAAATATTTACACTCAATGCAATTTCTAGGTTGCTTCTGTGCCTTTCATTCAGTGTCTACTGCTGCTAGAAGAAGCACCAGCCTGGTGTTTTAGTCATAGGCCAGCTAGTAGCAAGAGCCCAAGAACGAAATTTCATTTACATTTGATTCCGATGACAAGTCTTTTGGGAATCATAATATTATCTTTTCCTTTATACTTTGCTTCTGTACTTATTGAATATGTGCTTCTGAGATGACAGAGAGTAGCCTAAAGGATGCTGAAGATATAAAGTAAAAAAGACAGGGTCCCTGCCCTTAAAGAACTTACAGTTTATGAAGAGATACTCAAGTAAACAGAAACTCTCAGGCAATGTAAGTGCTACTGTCTCATTATTATGAAGGCACAATAGAGAAGTATTAGGTCAAGGAACATATTCCCTATTTTACAGATAACTGGTTTGGTGAGCCTAAATAATTTCTCAGTCTCTGCAATTATCTCTTGAAAGATCTATCACTTCTAAGTCTCCAGATTCCAAACTTACTACTCCTTGCACAATACCAGGCTGCCGATGTATCTGAAAATACCGACATTTTTAAGAGAAGTATGTCAGAGCAGACACAGATTGTTTTATTAGACTGGAACACTAAATGAAACACTGTAGGTTTCACTAATGATAAAAAATCGAAGCCATATGATATGAACAATGTTGATGATCAAAATGTCCAGTAGGAGATACTGATTAAATAAGAGCAATCACTCCAGATCCTGACTGTCTGTGTTAATTATCCCAGCTGTGCTACTTACTATTTGGGACACCTTTGGCAAACTGTTTAATTTATGGGCCTCAGTTTCTTAGTTTCTGGAATGGGACTAATATCAGTACCTATTTCATAGGCTGTTGTAAAAATGAAGTGAGTGTGTATATACTTGTACATATGGATGCTCATTTCCTTTTTACAACAATCTTATAGAATAGATATTTATATTGGATGTCCCATATATAGCATATAGATATATTTATATAGAGCAAACATTTGTATTAATATGTGTATACATAAACATGTATATATACAAAATGTATATGTACATACATATACACAAATACACATATTATACATATACATATACATATATACACATACAGTATTTATACACATATACACACATATTCCATATATGTATATTATATATACCCACATTTAATTTTTACAACACTTTCTATGTCCCAGGAATTGTTCTAAGAACTGTTTTCCATCACTCTCTACGTGCCAGGATGATTCTAAGCATTATCCATCCCCTCATACATATCCCATATTATATGTAAACATGTACATAATCTAAGTACTACATATGCAGTGTTTAAAGCACTGTCCTAAGTGTGTGGATAGTGCTCAGAACAGTTCCTGGCACACAGAAAGTGATGGCTGCTACTTTACTTAATATTTCTACTTCCATTCAACAAATCATTATCCATCTCTTGGAAATTTCAAATAATTGTTGTAATGTGTTTAATATGACAAATATTTTGTATATGCATACGTATGTAAATCTCAAATACAAGTGTTTGCCCATTTCCAGCTTTTTGAAAATGACATCCTCTTGCACAGAGATAAATAGATAATAGAAACATTATCATTATGAAAGAATCCTTGTATTCCTTGAATTAGCCATGAGAGAAATATCCCTTAAAAAGGGGCATTTCTTGGGTCGGGTGCCAGTGGCTCACACCTGCAATCCCAGCACTTTGGGAGGCCGAGACAGGTGGATCACGAGGTCAAGAGATCGAGACCAACCTGGCCAACATCGTGAAACTCCATCTCTACTAAAAATACAAAACAATTACCTGAGCGTGGTGGCGCATGCCTGTAGTCCCAGCTACTTGGGAGGCTCAGGCAGGAGAATCACTTGAACCTGGGAGGTGGAGGTTGCAGTGAGCCGAGATTGCACCACTGCACTCCAGCCTGAGTGACAGTGTGAGACTGTGTGTCAAAAAAAATAAATAAATAAAAATAAGGGGGCATTTCTCTAAAGATTAGTGATGTTGAGTTTTATTGGCCACATAAATGTCTACTTTTGAGAAATATCTGTTCATATCCTTTGCCCACTTTTTGATGGGGTTGTTTTTTTCTTGAAAATGTTTTAGTTCCTTGTAGATGCTGAATATGAGGCCTTTGTCAGATGGGTAGATTGCAAACATTTTCTCCCATTCTGTAGGTTGCCTGTTCACTCTATGATAGTTTCTTTTGTTGTGCAGAAGCTCTTTATTTTAATTAGATCCCATTTGTCAATTTTGGCTTTTGTTGCCATTGCTTTTGGCATTTTCGTCAAGAAGTCTTTGCCCATGCCTATGTCCTAAATGGTATTGCCTAGGTTTTCTTCTAGGGTTTTTATAGTTTGAGGTCTAACATTTAAGTCTTTAATCCATCTTGAATTAATTTTTGTATAATGTGTAAGGAAGGGATCTAGTTTCAGCTTTCTACATATGTCTAGCCAGTTTTCCCAGCATCATTTATTGAATAGGAAATCCTTTCCCCATTGCTTAGTTTTGTCAGGTTTTTCGAAGATCAAATGGTTGTAGATGTTTGGCGTTATTTCTGAGGTCTCTGTTCTGTTCTGTTGGTCTATATGTCTGTTTTCCTACCAGTACCATGCTGTTTTGGTTACTGTAGCCTTATAGAATAGTTTGAAGTCAGGGAGCATGATGCCTCTGGCTTTGTTCTTTTTTCTTAGACCATCTCACGCCAGTCAGAATGGCGATTATTAAAAAGTCAAGAAACAACAGATGCTGGTGACACTGTGGAGAAATAGGAATGCTTTTACACTGTTGGTGGGAATGTAAATGAGTTCAACCATTGTGGAAGACAGTGTGGCAATTCCTCAAGGATCTAGAACCAGAAATGCCATTTGACCCAGCAATCCTATTACTAGGTATATACCCAAAGGAATCTAAATCATTCTACTATAAAGACACATGCACATG
Organism: Macaca nemestrina; assembly: GCF_043159975.1. Lineage (NCBI taxonomy): Eukaryota > Metazoa > Chordata > Mammalia > Primates > Cercopithecidae > Macaca > Macaca nemestrina. The sequence goes on along the minus strand of NC_092126.1, from coordinate 141,374,350 downwards.
TATGTTTATTGAAGCACTATTTACAACAGCAAAGACATGTAACCAACCCAAATGCCCATCAATGATAGACTGGATAAAGAAAATATGGTACATATACAACATGGAAAACTATGCAGCCATAAAAAGGAATGAGATCATGGATGAAGCTGAAAACTATTATCCTCAACAAAATTACACAGCAACAGAAAACCAAATAGAGTATGTTCTCAGTCATAAGTGGGAGTTCAACAGTGAGAACACATGGACACAGGGAGGAGAACAACACACACCGGGGCCTGTTGGGGGAGTGGGAGGTTAGGGGAAGGAAACTAGATGACGGGTCAATAGGTGCAAGCAAAGCACCATGGCACACATACACCTATGTAACAAACTTGCACATTTTGCACAGGTATCCTGGAACTTAAAGTTAAAAACAAAAGGTAGCCTGAGGAAGTAGTATTCTTAATTTTGCCAAATAATGTACTATAATTAAAGAGGAATTTATGGTATTTTAAAGTTATTTAAGGAATAGATTACTTTTAATCCTTGATTCATCCTATTTAGAATCCTGTTTTTGATGGTAGCTTTAGCAGATGCTTGGAAACACTTAAAGGCTAGAAGGAAAGACATATCAGTGCTTTTACAGGTCATTCCTAAAGGCTAGGTATATCTAGCCTCCCTCGCAAGCTAATTTTGATACCTTATGGATAAATTTGTCCAAACTTCAAAAATTCCTTTATTCTAATTATAATGTGGAAATAATTGCACAACTCTATACATTTACTTAAAATCATTAAATTTTACACTTAAAAGAAGTATATTTTAGGGTATATAAATTATACTTTAATAAAGCTGCTTAGTCCTCTAAGTTTATTATTTTTAGAGTGAAATAGATGAACTTCGTTTCACTGTCTTAATCCAGGAGAAATCTTAATGATTTAGTTAAGAATAGGGCTTTTAAAAATGTGAACTGTTTTAAGACACTGAAATTCCTTTACCTACATGAAAATAGATAGGGGCTTTAAACATGTACAGATGTGAAAATGATCTGGGGGAATTTCAACACAAACAGATTAAAGATTCTTTCATATCATCACTGACACCTGCAAGGTTTAATTAAGCTGAAAGTCACCAACTTCTCCTCAAAATGCTGACTGGTTGCTTGTTAATTAGTTGCTTTTCTCATTGATTAGCAACTTATGCAATACCCTGTTATAAATGGCTGTAATGCTTGCTTTGTTTCAGAGCCTAATTAATATGATACAGACTATTTAACAATTGTGTCCTTGTTTGATTTATGAAGCAAATGCAGAGAATTTTATTGCTAACCCAAAACAGTGATGTGCAAAAACAAATTTTCAAAGCAAGCCAAAGCTAATAATATAAAACTTTCTTTGTCTTCTAGGGAAACTTTGATGAAATGAGCCATCACTGCTTGTCATGAACTATCAATTAATTTCTGAGCAATTGTGTTGTCAACAAATCTTCAAGACAAATGTTTCAATAAATAAGTACCCATCAATTCTCAGTTCTCCAAATTATACTTTAGAAGGCTCTGTGGAATTAATTAAAACAACTGTGTGGGCACTTCTTTGCTTTTTTATGTGCAGATGACTACCAAATCTCTATCTCCAGGCCTTGTCTCTTCCTGGAACTCAAGGCTGATGTATCCAACTGTTTATTTGGCATCTCTACAAGGATGTCTGACAGGCATCTCTATTTCAATAGGACCAAAACAGAACTCTCAATTCTGCCTGCTATCTCTCCTCAATGAACCTGTTTCTTACCCATCTCAGAAAAAAATTCACCGTCCATGCCATAGCTCAAGCCAAAAGTTTAAAAGTTAACCCTGTTCTCTTATTTCCTCACTCCCTCCATCCTATCTCACAAACATCCTGAATCTGTTCAATTTTTGTACATTTCACTACATCGCTTTGGTCTTTCCCACCATCACCTCTCATCTGGACAACAGCCTAACTGTACTTCAATTGTTTTCCTACAATATTGTTCCCATACCTTATCCAGTGTGTTACCTTGTCACTTTCTGATCAAGTGGATCTTTCCAATGACTTGCCACTATATCCAGAATCAAAATCAATCCTTTTCACCTGGATTACAAAATCTCACATTATTTAGTCTTCGTATACCTCTCTGACCTCATCTTACTCTTTCCCACTTGCTGGCTACATTTCAAGCTTATTCCCACCTGAGGGTCTTTGCACCAACTATTTACAATGCTTAGAATATACTTCTCTGGTGTTTCCATGGTGGCTCCTTGTTGTCATTTAGATTTCAGCTTAAACTCCTCAGAGAGGAGTTTAAGTCCTCAGAGAGGACTTTCCTGACCCCTGAAGTAGTTACCCACTGGCCTGCTCTCACACGCTCTTCAGTATCTCACTTTTTTTTGTTGTTGTTGACTTCTCTGATTATTCTATTTTTTTTCTCACAATAGAATGTTAGCTCTTTGAGAAAAGGTACTTTATCAGTCTCATTCATTACTCTACCCACAAAGGTTAGAACAGTGTTCAGCACACAGAAGGTACTCAGTATTTGTGGATTGAGTATCTGAATGTAGGGATAGATTTGGTGAGGTTTATTCAATGTAGAGCAGAAAGAAACTCTACGCTGATTTGCCTTAGAAACAAACAAACAAACAAACAAACATTTAAGCTGTTGATCAAACTTTTATAGCACCCAATCAGGTTCTTTATTCAAGCTTAAAACAAATGCTTATGATACATCTGATAGTGATAACTGGTAAACTAAGGCTAATATTGATATTAGAGTTGAGTCTTGTCTTTTCTGTGAATTATAGTGTAACACTGATCATATAGCAAAACTTGGAGTCAAAATTAGCCCTACAAAAAGTCCTTATATTTCCCATAAAGTAAAATATACATGGTTTTATGTATACCATCTTATAAAGTAATATGAATGTATAAATGTGAAATACAAATAGTGCTTTACAGTATATTAATGAACAAATATGTTGCAACACCTACCTAATCAATATTTAATCTCTTTTCTTTTTTTTCTATTGGAATCCAAAATTTTCCTTTGGCCATGTGCATCATAGAAGATGGGCCCATCCACAAGCCTACGGTTGAATCATGATTGATCTAAGTAAATGATCATGATACCATTTTCCTTGCCAGGAATTGGTTTGGCTATGTGATGTCATTCTTGCTAATGAGAAGTGAGAAGAAATAGTTTGGGGGAGATTTTAGGAAAAGAGGTCATCATTAATAAAATACATGGAAATAAATAGAACTTTTTCCTCTGAACAGGGAGTCTGCACATGTGCTTAGAACTATGGAAAATATCTTAAGTAAAACTAAGTTGCCACTCTCAGGGTAACAAATTTATGATAAAATGAAAATCTTAGTTCACTGATGATGTATTGCACCACCGATAAGCAGACAAAGCCCCTGGCACAACATATAAGAAATACTTCTACAACATTGTGTCCTTAAATGTAATGCTCACAAGCAGCACCCTAAGATGCTTCCTCCAGTCATGAATGGAATAAAAAAGAGATCTACTAAGCGATTCACTTCTTCTATCTCCAGGTCACTAAGGCTAACACTCTTGGGGTGAAAGAGTGTGAGAAATTGCTGATGCCATTTAAGTTGTTATATCCTCCTATTTCCTTTCATTTTAAGTTTGCATAGTTGAATTTGACAAAATTAAATGCCTATATGTTGGCATATTACCCTACTTTCTTCTGTAATAAAGACATCATGAAGAACTTGTTGATTTCTTTCAAGAGTAAGAAATAAGATATGTAGAAATGCAGCTCATCACATGAAACTCCTAATTCAAATAATCAAAATATATTTTATCTACATTATTCTACCTGGCTAAAAGCAGTATCTTCCTCACTGAATTCTCACAGTGATAATAATGGACTTTACCTTGTGAAACCAATATTAGTGTATGTTGTATCTTGACTTCAAAACTTCTGCAAAAACAACTGTGTGTGTTCCAATTCACATGCACACACGGTCCCCAACACGCATTCAGTAAAAATTGTACTTCAAGTACCCATACAACCATTCTGTTTCTAAGTTTCTGCACAGTATTCAATAAGCTACATGAGGTATTCAGCACTTTATTATAAAATAGGCTTTATGTTAGATGATTTTGACCAACTATAGGCTAATGTAAGTGATCTCAGTATGTTTAAGGTAGGCTGGGCTATGCTATGACATTTGGTTCGGTTAGCTGTATTAAATGCAATTTCTGACTTACTATATTTTTAACTTATGATGGGTTTATTGGAATGTAACCCTGTTGTAAGTCGAAAAGTATCTCTGTCTCTCTGTTGGGTGTGTGTGTGTGTGCGTGTGTGTGTATATATATATAGATATAAAAAAAAACCTGGTTACATTAAGTTGAATAATAGATTTTTCTTGGAAAGCATGTGTTATTTTTAGCCATTAAAATGTTACCATCTGAGAATATTTAGTAAGAATCTTCATGAATGCAGCTTTATAATACTCTATCTCTTACATATCCTGAATAAAACTAGGCCACCTAGTAGTGTATCTCACCATAAGTTTATTGCACTCAAAAGAAATATTCATCCAACATTTAAAAAAGTGATTAAAAATTATATAGCCACCTGTATAAGAGATGCCACAGGGCAATCCATTATACAACAGAGAGACAAAACATCTTAGCTAGTCTCCTCACCAACCTCTATTCCCCAAATGTTCAAGACAGTTCCTTTAAAATTTGTTGTTCTCATCCTTGTTCTCTGCTTCTGCCTCCATTGACCCTTGCAGCTTCCTTCTCACTGTATTCCATCCAAGCATTTGGTATTGGCACAAGTCAAAGCCAGGTGGACACCAGGTAACCCAGGAAAAACGGGAAAGAGAGGAATGGTGTGAACATATCTAAGTCACATTTATTTTTGGACCTCACAAAGTGAATTCACACAACAGCTCTCCCAAGCAGATACTATCACCCAGAGGCTACTTAGCTTTCCCTATAATCCTGCAGCTTAGGCTGAGGAAGGCGATGTTACTCTCCTTGGCCCATCACCTTTACCTGCCCTTCCCTCTGTCCCATGGCTATCACCACACCTGAAAGAGTCTTGTCTGTGATGAAGACATTTTTAACAGTTTTTTGTTTGTTTGTTTGTTTCTGTTTCTTTCTTTTTCTTTTTTTTTGGCGGGGGGGCCCAGGTGCTGTGAGTACTTTTGCCCTCGAAACGTTCTGGTTTTTATGAGTTGAAAGGCTCCACTCATAGCAGGTGCTATTTGATTATTTAATAAATGTTCCAACAAAATAGAGGCGAAGAGTTTGAAGTCCATCACTTTGAATCAATGTAACTTGCCTACATACCTTTAACTTTGCCTATAACATCTGTAAAATGGAGACAGCAACAATATCTATTGAAAATAGTCATCATCTGAATCCAGCGAGATAATACATATAAAGCATGTTATAATGCAAGTATTGTTATAAGATGTATTGTTACATGAAAACAACTCTGGCAAAAAAGAGAAAATTGTTTACTTATCTTTAAATCATCAGTGAAATTTAAGTACCCATTTTAGGTCAAGTAACTTCCTGCATTGTATACTTGAAAAAGTATCTCCCCCAAGTTACTAGTAGAAAACTGTGTCCATTTCTTTTTGGCAATGGAAAACCCCACCGTATTCTCAGACAATACACTCTGAAAATACTCACAATGACAGCCCTTTTGCTTGGCTGCATGTTTATAGGTTTTAAATTTTCTGATATTAGTCATATGAGACACCTATTAATTTTCTCAAACTAATACAAATAAAAAAAAACATTTCCATGGTCTCTTCTCTACCTAGAATTTACTGTGATAACAAGAATTTGTGCATTTATAGCACATTAACCCACCTCCATAATGGCAAAATGCACAAAGTGTAAGGTGTTATAAAACAACACATTGTCATTTGTCATGAGTTTCTACACAGGCTGAAATGTGACTCAGTGGAAATAGTTGCACAAATGGTGAGGGTGCTACCAAGAGATGAAGAGATGTCAGGACTGATTGAATCATCTTAGAAGGCCACAGGTTTAAAGTTTATCACATGTAGCAAAAGCTATTTAAAAACAGAGGTTTCTAAAGACTTAGAAAAAGTGTTTGCAGGATGGCAACCAAAGAAATAAAATTATCCCATTATACAAACAAGAACCAAGCTATCAGAGATGCTCTTAAACATTTCGAGTTTTTTCTTAAGAGATGATTATAATAATTTCAAGAATGGAAGTGAGCAAAGTTCACAAGATGATCTTAATAATATTTTAATAATATCTTAACTTATACTATGATGAAAAATAAAATAGAATGGGAGTGATAGACAATATGGAATGAGTGTTTTGTAAAACCTGGCATTTTGTATTTACTTGTAATACAGATACTTTAACCAGTCAACAGACAGTTAATTACTTACCATGCGCAGGCACTGTGCTAGGGAGAGAGAGAGAAATCAATAAGATATCCTCTCTAACCTCAAAGGGACAAAGATAAAAGCTACTTTTATTTGGTAATTGTATTCAAAATTAAGGTGAAGAAAATAAAGTTTTCTGCTAATGAAATCAATGACATTTGTTTAATGAAACAAAATGCTATATATAAAGTTGTACAAATCAAAAATACCTCTTTATTGATAGTAAAAAAATTTATTTGAAAACTATAAAATTGAATTTTTAAATGAAAAATATGGAATTTTAATTATAGGTACCTTAGGTGCTACCCAAACTACCCTAGAAAGACGTTTTATGACACTGAATTTTTCAAGTCCCAAAGGTATATTTTCTTTATAGAAGTTCAAAGAGAAGAAACTAAAACACATTTTTAAGCCATAATGTTTCATTAACTTCAGAGATAAGTTAGAGAGCTAGCCTACTAAACATACTGCTTTTGAGAACTACCTATATTTTAGAAGTACAAATAGTTGTTTCATTGTTCGGGATTCCATATTAAATCTCTCTTAGCCCATTCCTGCTGCTATAACAAAATACCTGAAGCTGGGTAATTTATAAACAACATGAATTTATTTCTCACAGTTATGGAGGCTGGGAAGTCCAGGATAAAGGTGCCAGCAAATTCGGGTCTGGTGAGGGCCCACTCACTGCTTCCAAGGTGGCACCTTGAATACTGTGTCCTCACATGGTGAAAGCAGAAGGGCAAAGGGTCCTAAGCTAGTTTCCTCCAATCCACTTCTAAGGTGCTAATCCATTCACGAGGGCATATCCTTCATGACTTAGTAACTTTCCAAAAGGCCACACTGTTTAATATCTCCACAATGGGGATTACATTTCAACACAAATTCTGGAGGGGACACATTGAAACCACAGCAATATCTATCAGCACATGAAGCATATGTGTTAACATTTATTCTCTAAGAAAGCCTTGTAGAAAAATCAGTGTTTCCACAGAGTGGCTGAAGTATTAGGGTTTTAAAAAAATTCTGTTGTTGATTATCCTTTCTCTAGACAGGATGAAAGGAGAACAAGACCAGACTCTTCACAGACTGTAAGCATCATCAGGCATGCCCCTCTCTAGAGAGAATATTTGGCCTATGAAATCTCCCAGTAGTGGAAGAACAGAAAAATCAAACAGTTCATGCCATAACTTCCTTTTCTATTCATTACACTCAAACAAATGCAGTTTTTAAAAAGAGCCAAGGGGCGGGGCGCACTTGCTCACACTGGTAATCCCAGGACTCTGGGAGGCCAGGCCAAGACTGGTGGATCACGAGGTCAGGAGTTTGAGATCAGCCTGGTCAACATGGTGAAAACCCCGTCTCTACTAAAAAGACAAAAAATTAGCCAGGCTTGGTGGCATGTGCCTGTAATACCAGCTACTTGGGAAGCTGAGACAGGAAAATTGCTTGAACCTGTGAGGCGGAGGTTGCAGTAAGCTGAGATCATTGCACCAGACTCTGTCTGGGGAGAGGGGAAGGAAGAGCCTAGGGTTTCTTTTCTTTTCTTTACTTTTTTTTAAAGAGACAGGTTCTCACTCTGTTGCCCAGACTGTAGTGCAGTGGAATAATCATTGTTCATTGTAGCTTCAAATTCCTGGGCTCTAGTGATCTCCTCACCTCAGCCTCCTGAGTAGCTCGGACGGCAGGTGCATGCCACCACTCCTGGCAAAAGAGCCTAATATTAATAGTACTCAATTCAAGTTGTTCATGTAAGTGACTTGGGCACCTGGGATAATTCTTTTTCTCTGCCTCAGATTTCTCCAACTTGGAGCACACATGTTTATCTGGGTTGATTTAACAACTGTATCAGTACATCGTGCGGTCTTTAAGGTAGCTGAAACAATGCCTCCAATTTCACTGCATTCAATTTATTTCAGTCCCTTGGTTAGATCTTACAATAAATTCCTGTGATCTCATTGAAGAGTCAATCTAAAAGTCAAAAATTAAGCATCACACCTAAAGATGATTCAGCCAATCACAAGAAAAAAACAATTTAATGGTGTGACTAGATGTTAAAAGCCACCCATAAAACCATAGAAGTGATCAAATACAGCTTGTAGGAAGAACTATAAAAGACATTTTTTTATTATATGATATTTTAAATTATTAAATATTTCTATCATATGGAAAAATTCATAAATTGATACCCTATGTAGTCAAAAGTCAGACATAATAGATGAGAACATTTTACAGATTAGTTAAAAACATATGTATCTATTTTTTAATATAGCATTTAAAAAGGGCAGATTCAACTAGGTCCTCTTTTCTCTCTTCTATCTGCTTTTATTCACAGAAGTTTTCTGAAATGTTTATGTATCATTACCATGTTTTTATACTGTATTAGCCATTAGTTGTGTGTGTGTGTGTGTGTGTGTATGCATATGTATATACACATGTATTATTTTGGTATTTCTAAAATATATGTAAAGAGCATTACACTACATTTCTATATCCTTTTGAAATTTTTTATTTTCACTTTACATTTTTGCAGTTATTGATACACATAGATTTAATTCAGTTACTTTATTATGCAGCATTCCATTATACGAATAAACAGATTATTTATTCATTCCTTTTTTGTATGGACAGTTAGGTTGCTTCTACCATTTTGGATGCCTCAGTGAACATCCCAGTAATGTGTCTTGTGTATATGCACCTGCTTTCCTAGGGCATATATCTAGAATTATCATGGTTGGATTGTAGGTAGGACATATTCAACTTCAGTGGAATGTTCAAATTGCTCTGCAATATGACTATAATAATTTCTACTCTTTTCTTTATTCATATGACTGTTTCTAGCAAAAAAAAACAGACATAGTTTAAACCAGATGCCAATAGAAGGCGGCCTTGGAAGAATGTAACAGTCACCAAGTCCATCAAATTTACTCAAGAAGAGAAGCAGAAATGTATCAAGAAAGAAGATTAAATGTGTCCTGAAAACCTGGGGATAGGAGATTGTGGAAGCAAAACACAAGGACATCACAGTCAGGAGCCAAGGGAAAAAGAATAGAGCTAGCATCTGTAAAGCTCATGGGTCTGGAGATCTGAAGTCTCTGAAGTCATCATTTTTAACCAACACCAATACAGCCATGAGGCAAAGGAAAAGTTTAGGCTTTACTCACTATCCTCCATTTAAATGGTAAGTATGTATTAAATATTCAGAAAAACTTTCACTGAAATGGACCATATGCTTTTAAAGATACAGAGATTAAAGACGGAAACCACAGCTATTTGGGAAGTCTTCTGTGGATCATTTCATTCCCTGAGACTGCTGATGAACAAGCAGTGGTGGGAGCATGGAGGGGCAAATATTTATTTCACTTTAAAAACAAAACCAATATCAACTTGTTGTGTTCAGATAAGGAAAGCATGTGGAATTAGTCATAACACAATAGCTTCCTAAATGCTTTCATTGTCAAAGTCCTCTTAAAACTCATTATCCACCCAGCAATCACTGTGAGTTATTTTATTTTATTTTAAGTTCCGGGATACATGTGCAAGATGTGCAGGTTTGTTATGTAGGTAAACGTGTGCCATAATGGTTTGCTGCACCTATCAACCCATCACCTAAGTATTAAGCTGAGCATGCATTAGCTATTTTTCCTGATGCTCTCCCTCGCCTGCACCCCCTGCCCTACCACAGGCCCCAGTGTATATTGTTCCCCTCCCTGTATCAAAGACAAGTTAGGTTATATTGTTCTCTATTTGAAACCTTACAATAACTTCTTATTGCCAAGGAATTATGATAATCTAAAATTCTTCCCTGGCCTGCCAAGCCCAGTGTGATCTGGTCCATACTGACCTCCCTATCAATACAGAACCACTTTGTCCCCCAATTCAATGTTTAAACTGCAATGACATATCTTCCCCTATTAGCCAAGCCTTAGGATCCTTGCACTACATGTCTGTCTGCCTCAAGTGCTCCCCCACCAAATCCCCCTGCTTCTCCATTCCTTCACATCTGAGTCCTCTTGGCTCAGACCTTAGCTCCCCAAGGCCTTGCCTGTCCAATGTAGCCACTTACATCATTCACATGCCCTTGATGAAATTTTCTTTCTAGTACAAACTACTGTTAATTATCATACTAAAATTATTTTTCAAATTATTTATCATTTGGCTTCCTTAACTTGAATTCACCGTCATGAAAATCCAACTGCTGTAACCCCAACTGTGGAACAGCACTAGCATCTGACAGGACATCAGTTGTTTCTGTGTTATAAATGAATGGCATCTATATAGTAATAATTACTATGGTAAACTCACATCTCTCATTCAATCCATTCATAAATCTGATAGCTCCACCTTCAAAATGCATCCAGGATCCAGCATGTCTCCCAATCTCTACCTCCATCACTTGGGTCAAAGCCATCATTATCTTACATCGATTGCTGCAGCAGCTGCCCAGCTGTGCTCCTACTTCCATCACTGCCGCCCTATAGATTATTCTCCACAAAGAAGCCAGAGAAAATTTAGATCATATGACGCTCCTTTGTCTAAAACTCTACAATGCTTCCCAACTCATTCAGAAAAAAAAAAAAGAAATCCAAAGTCCTTACCTTGCCTACAGGGCTCTCCCCGCATGATCTGACACCTTGCCTTCTCTCTGATCCCTTCTCCCACCTCCTCACACTGTCCTCACTCACTGCACTCCAGATATCCTGGTCTCTCTGCTTCTCAAAATGCTTTGCAGAGAGCTGGGCATGGTGGCTCATGCCTGTAATCCCAACTCGGGAACACTTTAGACCAGGAGTTCAAAACCAGCCTCGTCAACATAGCAATAACTTGTCCCTAAGAAAATAAAATATTAGACAGGCATGGTGTGCATCCCTGGAGTCCTAGCATTTGGGAACTGAGATGGAAGCACCACTTGAGCTCAGCAGTTCGAGGCTGCCATGAACTATGATGACATTACCGCACTCTAGCCTGGGTGACAGAGTGAGAATCTGTCTCTAAATAAATTTTTAAAAAGCCCAGCAGAACAGTTACGCAAAATATTAATAAGTTCTGGAGACCTCCCCTATAATATAAGGCATATGATTAACAATACTGTACTATTTACCTAAAAATATATGGAGAGGGTAGATCTTATGTTTCCTTTCTTGGCTTTTACTATAAAAGGAAATCAAAGCAAAATAAAACAACAAAAAGGAGGCAGGAGAAAACTTATGGAGGTGATGAATAAGTTTACGGCATTGATTGTGATAAACGTTTCATGGGTGTATTCTTATCTCTAGACACATCAAGTTGTATATTTGAAATATGTACAGCTTTTTATATGTCAATCATACCTCAGTAAAGTAGTTTAAAAATGCCAATGAGAATCCTGCCTAGGACTCTGCATTTCCTCTATCATCTAGAAAGCTTCACCTACTGATACTCATATATTATTTACCTCCTTTTCTTAAGTTTTCCTTGAAACAAATCTGCCTTACTTTATTCTTCCTCTTAGCACTTTTTACCACCTGAAATATTACATAGATATGTATCTATTTTGCTTATTGTCAATCCAACTGAATAGAAGACCTGGGAGATCCGCCTTACCTATTTTTGCTTTCTGCAATGTCTCCAAAGACTAGCTGGTACCTTACATAGAAGGAGCTGAAAAGTATCTGTTGCATAAATGAAAAAACATCTTTCCTCTGGTGTCTAGGATACACAAAAGTTCAGAGGAGGGTCACAGGAAGAGGCATCAAGTCAGGGAAATCCTCCACATTAAAAAAAAAATGAACAGATTAGAATAATGAAGCTCAGATACACTAAAAGATTTATACAAAAACACATGGTGTGGTTGTCATTAGTGATGTCTCTCTGGATGTATGCTAGAATCCTACTTTCTTTTTCTTTGACCATGTGTCTTACTCTGGCAGATGAAATGTGACAGAAATTATGTCTCACTTCCAAGTGGAAATGTTAAGAGCCTGTATGATTTGCCACATTTCCCTTTCCATTCTCGACGGTGTTTGAAGCAGGCATTGACAGAAAGCCTCCATCAGCCTAGGTCTCTGAATGACCCGTGGGCAGAGGCCTTCTACCTATTCACCTTGGATAATGCGGTGTGAGTCAAACATACACATGTGCAGTACTATGCCACCAAAATTTCAGACAGGGTTTTTACTGTAGCACAACTAAACCACGTTGTGTATCCTGGCTGATTCACAAAGCTATTAGGTAGAAGAGCTGAAACACACATCTCTGTTTTCTTTCTATCATACTAAGCTGCCCCATGACATTAGATAGAGCTTTGTTAAAGAAGTAATAGACCAGCCCATAATGGGCTGTTTTTATTCCATTGGAGTTCTCATATGCACTTCACTTTGTTTTCAAGGATAAGAAATTAGGCAAAAAGTCTTTAAGCCATATGACATGAAATATAAGTCATTAATCAAAAGTTTCTGAATTAATATTTAGAAACTACAATTTCTTCTATTTATATGCTCATTCTTTTTATTTACCTAATCCATTTTATTCAGACACTTTAATCAGCAGACTGCCAGCATTATTTTCTGTAGGATTTTGTTTCTGTAAAGATTTGATTATCTGCTTCTCTCACCACAGAAAAATATCAATAAACCAGCACTTCCATAATGTTACAAGAGACTGACAATTTCTAATGATTTTCCCACACTAGGAAATCCTAAAGTACATTCTGAGTCAATGATAAAATTTCATGTTGTATATTTTCAATATCAAGAAATACACTGAATTTCAAATCTCATTAGTCTTCTATGTTTGGCATATGGGAAAAATCATTTATTATTTAATTCACCTAAAACATCATTCCCTAATCACATAGAGTAGCAGCAACTTTGTTCCATCCTAACTGAAAAAAAGCAAAATTCTCTGACAATTATTATTTTTTTTTTGGCAGAAAAATTGAGAGGCACAGAAAAATGAGAAAATACTCAACAATTTCAAAATATATCTTAACAACAAATTATAGTCAAGTAAGTGAAGAAAAAATTTCTTCTCATAATTGTATTTACTAAGCCACCTAAGCCACCCTGAGAGTTAAACTTTCAAACAGTTCATTCAGTTGCCTTAATACAATAGGAAACACTCTAATATCTGCTCACTCGAACCCCACTTAAGCCTTGCTTTTTATCAAAGCTGAGAATTAAGAAAGCACATTCAGTGGGCAAATGTTGTACTTGCTAAGGAAGATAACTTGTATTTTCGTTTTCTCTGCTTCTTCACATATTATTACCATATAATGCTTGTAATCCTTGGGTGAACTGAAGCTATCTATTCATAAGAATTCCATAAACCATTGGCAGCTTGATGGGGATGGCAATGAATCTATAAATCACCTTGGGCAGTATGGCCATTTTCATGATATTGATTCTTCCTATCCATGAGCATGGAATGTTCTTCCATTTGTTTGTGTCCTCTTTTATTTCCTTGAGCAGTGGTTTGTAGTTGTCCTTGAAGAAGTCCTTCACATCCCTTGTAAGTTGGATTCCTAGGTATTTTATTCTCTTTGAAGCAATTGTGAATGGGAGTTCACTCATGAGTTGGCCCTCTGTCCGTTATTGGTGTATAGGTGTATATGCTTGTGATTTTTGCACATTGATTTTGTATCCTAAGACTTTGCTGAAGTTGCTTATCAGCTTAAGGAGATTTTGGGCTGAGACGATGGGGTTTTCTAAATATACAATCATGTCATCTGCAAACAGGGACAATTTGACTTCCTCTTTTCCTAATTGAATACCCTTTATTTCTTTCTCCTGCCTGATTGCCCTGGCCAGAACTTCCAACACTATGTTAAATAAGAGTGGTGAGAGAAGGCATCCCTGTCTTGTGCCAGTTTTCAAAGTGAATGCTTCCAGTTTTTGCCCACTCAATATGATCTTGGTTGTGGGTTTGTCATAAATAGCTCTTATTATTTTGAGATACATCCCATCAATACCTAGTTTATTGAGAGTTTCTAGCATGAAGAGCTGTTGAATTTTGTCAAAGGCCTTTTCTGCATCTATTGAGGTAATCATGTGGTTTTTGTTTTTGGTTCGGTTTATATGATGGATTACGATTATTGATTTGCATATGTTGAACAAGCTTTGCATCCCAGGGATGAAGCCAACTTGATCGTGGTGGATAAGCTTTTTGATGTGCTGCTAAATTTGGTTTGCCACTATTTTATTGAGGATTTCTGCATTGATGTTCACCAGGGATATTGGTGTAAAATTATCTTTTTTTTTTGTTGTGTCTCTGCCAGGCTTTGGTATCAGGATGATGTTGACTTTCTTCACAGAACTGGAAAAAAACTACTTTAAAGTTCATATGGAACCAAAAAAGAGCCCTCCTTGCCAAGACAATCCTAAGCCAAAAGAACAAAGCTGGAAGGATCATGCTACCTGATTTCAAACTATACTACAAGGCTATAGTAACCAAAATAGCATGGTACTGGTACCAAAACAGATATATAGACCAATAGAACAGAACAGAGCCCTCAGAAATAATAACACACATCTACAACCATCTGATCTTTGACAAATGTGACAAAAACAAGGAATGGGGAAAGGATTCCCTTTTTAATAAATGGTGCTGGGAAAACTGGCTAGCCATATGGAGAAAACTGAAACTGGATCCCTTCCTTACACCTTATACAAAAATTAATTCAAGATGTATTAAAGACTTAAATGTTAGACCTAAAACTATAAAACCCTAGAAGAAAACTTAGGCAATACCATTCAGGATGTAGGCATGGGCAAAGACTTCATGACTAAAACACCAAAAGCAATGGCAACAAAAGCCGAAATTGACAGATGGGATCTAATTAAACTAAAGAGCTTCTGCACAGCAAAAAACAAAACAAAACAAAACAAAAAAACTACCATCAGAGTGAACAGGCAACCTACAGAATGGGAGAAAATTTTCACAATCTATCCATCTGACAAAGGCCTAATATTCAGCATCTACAAGGAACTTAAACAAATTTTCAAGAAAAAAATCAAGCAACCCCATCAAAAAGTGGGCAAAGGATATGAACAGACATTTCTTAAGAGAAAACACTTATACAGCCAACAGACACATGAAAAAATGCTCATCATCACTGGTCATCAGAGAAATGCAAATCAAAACCACAATGAGATACCATCTCACACCAGTTAGAATGGCAATCATTAAAAAGTCAGGAAACAACAGGTGCTGGAGAGCATGTGGAGAAATAGAAACGCTTTTACACTGTTGGTGGGACTGGACTGTAAACTAGTTCAACCATTGTGGAAGACAGTGTGGCAATTCCTCAAGGATCTAGAACTAGAAATACCATTTGACCCAGCCATCCCATTATTGCGTATATACCCAAAGGATTATAAATCATGCTACTATAAAGATACATGCAGATGCATGTTTACAGCGGCACTATTCACAATAGCAAAGACTTGGAACCAACCCAAATGTCCATTAGTGATAGACTGGATTAAGAAAATGTGGCACATATACACCATGGAATACTATGCAGCCATAAAAAAGGATGAGTTCATGTCCTTTGTAGGGACATGGATGAAGCTAGAAACCATCATTCTGAGCAAACTATTGCAAGGACAGAAAACCAAACACCACATGCTCTCACTCATAGGTGGGAATTGAACAATGAGAACACTTGGACACAGGGTGGGAAACATCACACACTGGGGCCTGACATGCAGTGGGGGTAGGGGGTAGGGGTAGCATTAGGAGATATGCCTAATGTAAATGACGAGTTAATGGGTGCAGCACACCAACATGACACATGTATACAAATATAACAAACCTGCACATTGTGCACAAGTACCGTAGAACTTAAAGTATGAAAAACAAAATCTAAGCTGCACTCCAAGGTCTAACAATCATATAATCAGAGCCCCAGAAAGAGAGGAGAGAGTAGTTTCGGGCAAAATGGTATTTGAATAAACACTGGACTAAATTAAAAAAAAAAAAAACCCTACACTGAATGTTTACGAATCCAAAATTCTTGCCCTTTATTGATCAAATAAAGAATTTTTTGGCAAAAAAAAAAGACTTCCATAAACCAAAATAGAGTTGGAGTAGTATCCCCAAATGAAGATTGAACATTTTTGTCACTTGAGGAACAGAGAGCTCAAAACTTAAATAAAGAAGATATTTTTGACTCTTGCTAATAAGTAACTCAAGCTTCAGGCAACAAAGAACCTCATCCAATTCATACCCAATGCTTCTTTCTCCATCTAATTCCCTCAGGAACCTGATCTCTTCTAGAGAATTGACAAAAATACACTCTCTAATGCAATAATGAATAATGCTGATGTAATTTCCTCTAAGGAATTAGTTTCTCTGACTGTTTAGCTAGGGATTCTCTGGCGTTACAAACTTTTAACAAGAGAAGTCTGATAAAGGCTACAAGTCATTCTACAAAAGATAGCCATAATACAGAAACTGATGTAAGCTACACTCTGAGCCGTCAGATGGGCTCTCTGAATATCTTCTGTCTTCTGACTGTGTACAATAAAATCACACAAGGGGCTTGTTACTCACCATCACCTTTATAGTTCAAAAGAAGGTTTAGTTTAAGCAAACAAAAAGGATGAAAAAAAGGCGTCAGAATAAAGGGTCCACACATTTAGGCCCTAAATAAAATAAATTCTAAATTTATTTTAAATTTAGAAAAATAAATCTCCAAGGATTGGAGATGGCAATGGTACATGTTGGTCAACAGCTCAGATTCTGGATTCAGATATACTAGTTTTAAGTTCTTTCTTCACCATTTACCAGCTCTATGATCTTGAGAAATCATTTAAATTCTATAAGCCTCAGTTTTGTCATCCTTAAAACTGTGATAGAATGGAACCTATAACTACTAACATTGCCAAGGGGTGGCTCAGGAGGGTTTTGGCTAAACCTCCAACTCTATACTCCATGGTCCCTACATGTGGATACCCGCTAATCTCTGAAATAAACTACCCCCAATCTCTGAAATAAACAACATACATGTCCCAGTCTTACCTAGAGTGTTGCTATTTTTAATGATCTATAAGGTATACACCAAGCTACATGCGTTGAGCACATAATACTCAACATATGTCAGTTATGACTAATAATGTATTCTGTTGTATAGATGTTAGCTTATTTTCCTTAGATCAGAAATTATTTTAAAACCAGTAAAAAATAAAAATCTTCTCCTATTTGAAAATGCCCTTTAAATAGGAAAAGTTACCATTAGTAACAGCTTGAGGCAATTTGTTCAGCCACAAAACCAAGAGAGTGGATCTTTATTACCCCTTTCATGTACATATGTTGGGGCGACATTTGTACAAATGCCATGGTTCTACATGCACAAATAAACACATCAACTAACTGAATTGATTTGCAAAGACTTAGCTGCTGGCAGCCCTTTATATTTTTTGCTTTTAGTTTCTAATTCTACTGAATTTCTATTACGGCTACACAAGTTTCCTTATATTTTTGAATTATGATGTAAAAGTGGTCTACATAAAATCAAGGAAAGAGTACTGGCTTCATTGCAGTTCAAGTACCATATTAAAAAAAATATATATATATATGTGAATGTGTGCAAAAGTACACACTCACATATACCCTAAATTCAATTCTATATTGAAGCATCAAATTGAAATTGGTTCCTGAAAATTCCAATCCTTGCTGATTAGAATATTGAGAGAGAGAGTTTGCTTTGATTTTTTCCTCTTTACTCTCTAAAGCATTTTCTCCCTAAAATACACCAGAAACTTCTCATATAATAAGGGCAAGATGATTGAGAGTATGCAACTGTACTTGCTAATACCACTGCAATTTACAGAGTATGGAACTACTCAGACCTCCTAACATTGCCAACTGGGCTCAGTGATAGGACTAACAAGGTTGTTCACTTCCACAGCAAGTAAAAATTAAAATTGGAGGAGCAATCATGTTTGATACTGGGGGTCAGTAAAGGAAATCGGAAGAAAGGCAATAAGATGCTGCCAGGCTTGAAGCAACTGCTGAATTCAGAGTGTGTTGCAACCTCAAAATAGACCGGTAAGGGAAGGTTGCAAAAGAGAATTACAAAAATCAATTCTTGAGGAAACCAAGGCATGAATAAAAATTTCAGCAGCTGCCTGGTTAGAAACTGATAGATGCAAAAAAGTTCATTAGGTAGGGAAAAAGAAGAAGAAAAACTGACAATTTTAATACAGTATTTTCTTCCTCCTACGTAAAGATTGTTCAAACGCGTTTACTTTTAGAAGTACTCTCCTTCTACATTCTAGTCATACTATTAGATGGGAACAAACATAGGCTGTTTTATGGGACTAGTGAGAATGCTGTCAGGTCCTTATTCCAACACATTAAGCTTGAGAAAGTCCAGTTTTCTCATTTATGCTCCCTTGATGTGTGTGCATCTCTACACTGGAGGATGGTTCAGTTGAAGTCTGTACTCCTCTGACTGGGTTCTTCCATAGGTGCACAACACCACTTCTCAGGTGGTGTCTTTTATGCATGCCTTCAGGCTGATGATTCTCAATTTTGCAACTTTCCTGGGGAACAGCTGGGTTACAGACACCAGATGCATCATGTTGCTAGAGCTCTATGCAGAAGATCATCAAAATTATGACTCAGGAGCCTTATGTCAAGACAGAATACTTTAGCATTTTTATTAACTTTTCTTAAGGTTCCTTCATTGAGGAATAAGGTGCTCCCTGCCAAAGGACTTTAAAAGCTCCTAATACTTCATAAAAATTGTTAATGCTGAACCTAGAGGACACACTACAAGTTGTAGTAGAAGAGGCATTGTCCCTTCCTTTGCAACCCAATGTTGTGGTCCTTACTAAATTTCTAACAAAGTACTGGCCTCACTGTAATTTGCATAACAATATCTGAAATCTTGGCTATGGAACTGCTAAGGAGGAGGTTTGGTGGGCAGTAGTAGCTGCAAAAGAATGTAGGTATCTTGGAAATGATATGGAAAGGACAGTGGCTGCTAAGAGTAGCTGCTGCAGCATTTGCAAACTAAGTTTGGGTGACCTGGTCGTATAACCCCTTCCCACTACAAAGCTTATGATACTTCATTCAGTGAAATCTCCAAATAACCGGTTTCTGAGTTTATACGGGCTATGTGCAGAAACTAGAGAAACTCAAATTTAAAAAAAAATGACTATGGATGTTTTCACTTAATATCTAACTATGTCCTGGACGCAGTACTGAAAAAGATGTGGTTGACAATAAGATAAGTAGCCAGTTTACTGCAGATTCAAAATTTAATCCTTAAAAAACAGTCAGCACATAGCATTTATTGTATTAAAATTACATGGACAGGATGGCCTTATACATCTGCAGTATTGAATAGTGATAAAGAGCATGGATCTTTAGAGTCAAATTGCCTAGATTCAAATCCTGCCTCCACTAGTAGACTGATCAGGGGCAAATGACTGCAGTTCCCTAATTCTCCATTTATCTGAGAAGTAGGCATAAAAATAAGGTACTCCTAAGGGATGATGTGCAGATTAAATGAAAAAAATATACAAATGTGCATAAACACATATTATTTATTATATATGCACGCATATGTGTATAGTTATGGATGTGTAAATATATATGGATTGATTCCTTACTACCACCAGAATAAATATTCAACACATGATTGCTGTTTCTATTACTAAGCTTCAGATTATTGTCAACATTATCATCTTTATCTAAATGAAAACACAGAAAGAATTTGGAGAACAACCGATGTCCATTTTACTAGTATGTTAAAATTAAATAAATATGCTTAATGTATAAATGTATAAAGTATAATTTGTTTAGTAAATTAATTTGTGTGTAAATCAATGTTTGTAGGAATTAGGTATGATTCAATATGCTTCTCTCACCTGCTTCTCTCCAAGTAAATAAGTAAATCAAGATGGGTTTAGGGTCTATTTTTAACATTTAATCCTATCTACAAACTGCAGGATTCAAACTGCAGGATTCTTAAAAATATTTTCAATGAGATTAATGTTGGAGCACATGCATTCATTTATTGCTTTTAATTAAGCCTTCAGGTAAAGGCCCATGCTATAGTGTTATTTTTTATTCACAAAGTTTAAACTTTGAGAATGATGTCATCTAATAAACTCTTAGAATAGAAAAACCATGACAGCCTCATTTGTTTTATCCAGTACTAGTGCAAAGCCACCCATATACAACAGATGATGATAAATAATCCTCATGGCAATTACAGTGAGGTTTCCACTAAATGATGAGATTGTCTAACAGGTGGCCAACATTGAGAAAATGTTATACCTGCCTGTTTGGGGATCATGCAGATCTACTGTTATAAGTTTAAATGAGCAGGACTGACTCAAAATAACGCTGGATACTCAATCTCTGAACCCTGGACTATATGACAACTACAGCCAGGGATATCCTACCTTCTCCCAGTAGGAGGGGCTACACCCAAGCTCAGCTTATCATGCAACCAGGTGCTTCCATCTCCACACAAGGGATACTTTAATATCCCACAGTGCCTGAGGGTCTCTGGGAGCCTGGAGCCAAGGGGTCCACTTATCCTTCACTGACAAGGTAGGCTACTGGAGAGAACGGGACTCTTGCCAAGAACACAGAGTCACACTACAAGATCAAGGCAGCCAGGCGTTGCCACATCTTTAGGTGGGATGTGGAAGATTACAGGACCCCTGGCTTCTCTTCTCTTTGTTAAATCTTGACATGTGTAAAT
Source organism: Macaca nemestrina (assembly GCF_043159975.1). Classification (NCBI taxonomy): domain Eukaryota; kingdom Metazoa; phylum Chordata; class Mammalia; order Primates; family Cercopithecidae; genus Macaca; species Macaca nemestrina. The sequence continues at coordinate 141,353,236 of NC_092126.1, read as the reverse complement.
TTCCCAATAATGCCTATTTTCTAGGCCATGCATAATATGTGACATTGTGGAATTTTTCCTGAAGTCTATGAATACATGCAGACTCAGATGGGATCTAACTGGCATGAAAACTAAGGATAATATCATCTCTAAATGCAAACATCTAATTACTTTACCATGAAATTTATTGGCACTTGGTATTAACAGAAAGGATGCATCAGAAATAGTCAAGGCCGGGCACGGTGGCTCAAGCCTGTAATTCCAGCACTTTGGGAGGCCGAGACGGGCAGATCACGAGGTCAGGAGATCGAGACCATCCTGGCTAACACGGTGAAACCCCGTCTCTACTAAAAAAATACAAAAAACTAGCCGGGCGAGGTGGCGGGCGCCTGTAATCCCAGCTACTTGGGAGGCTGAGGCAGGAGAATGGCGTAAACCCGGGAGGCAGAGCTTGCAGTGAGCTGAGATCCGGCCACTGCACTCCAGCCTGGGCGACAGAGCGAGACTCCATCTCAAAAAAAAAAAAAAAAAAAAAAAAAAAGAAATACTCAGTCAGTTGTGTAATATTGGCCAACATTTTGAAGGAGCTTATAAAAGCATGCCAATGGAATCTTAAGACATTCAAATAGAATAGTGTCAGTATCAAGGGATGTACTATTCCCACTAATATATAGCTTGGATCACATCTGAAGTTCTGTATTTCTATATTTCACCTGGTTCAAGGCTGGTCACATACCCAATGTGAAATGGAACTGTGACTAATGTGATAAATGTTACTTCCTTCAAAAGGCGATGAATTTTCCAATTATGGTTGAATCTCACTTGTTTCCACTAATAGAATGGGATCAGAGGCAAGAAATAATGCAATATTTATTATTTATTTTGGAAAATGAATAAGAAAACACTACTCTAAATGCAAACACATACACATGACAATTACAGGAGGTACACACACACACACACGCGAACACACATACACAATTCTTCTGAACTAATGTGAAGGAACTCTTCAAGATCCATTTTATTATATCCTGGTTAACCAGATACTCCAGGGCAAATAATCCTGTAGCAAATTATCTATTTACTAAATGGAAAAAATGTTTATGTTTTCATGGAATCAATGGATAAACACGTACTTTCTGTATAGAATTGGCCTTAAGGGATCTTAATCAGTAATATTTCAAATTGTCAAAAAACACCAGTTTCTCCAAGACTGTGTTCAACATTACTCCAAGAAAATGTAGTTCTCCAATCAAATGCCAGACTCAGAGCCAAAAACCATGCAAGCAAAGTGATGAATTACGCTCCCAAAATAATCTCCTGCTTGTAAAATGTATTTTGAATATATGCCAATAGATTTCAGGCAGGCAGATTTGCATGCTGTTCTCAAATGAGTCAAGGTCTTCAAGGTACTATATATTTGGAATACAAAAATAATGAGATTGTCTGAAAACACCTATTTATGTTAAAATAATGTAATTCTTACAAGGCTGCAGTAGTTACTGAAATATATGATTTTATATAAATATAACTGTTTGGAACTAACTGGGACATCACAGGAAATGCAATATATTTGACGACTTCAGATGGTGATGGTAATGATGACACAGCCTCCACTTCTTTTCTTTATAACAAATGACTCGTTTTTTATCAGATACCTTTAGCTATAAGGCAAAACTGGCTTTAATCATTCAATCCAGAAGCAGATAATACAAATCCATCAACATATACATTCTCTTCCCTAAAATATTTTCAACATGTTTAGGTATAAGCTGTGGCAGTAACATTCTTATAGGACCTTTATCTGCCCATCCAAAATATGAGCTACACCTTTCTATCAAAAATACTCAGTCCGGATTCCAAGATCAAACAAAAACCTGTCTTTACATGAACTTAAAAATCAATAACTATTACCTGATCATTTCACAGGCCACAAACCCAAGTTTCAATTGCAACTCTGCTACTGGTAAGTGGCATTACCATGGGAAAATTGTACCTAACCATCAGTTTTCTCATCTACTAAGCAGGGATAATCTCAATGTGTCTACCTACCTGATAATTGTGAAGACTAACAGAGGTAGGTTCATTTAGTAGGTGCTGAATGAACAAATGTTAATTATTGGAGTTAAATATTTGAATACATTGTGGGATTTCACTATCCTGACAGTTACTTATTAGCCATTAGCCAGTCAACAACCACCAAAACATAAAAATGATTTCAGTTTTGGTTATAATATTACGCTTGTTATATAGATAGATGTATACCAGATATCTGGTCTTTTTATCTGTGTATATTAAAATTAGTTGGGAAAATCCAACATGTGAGTTCAGGGAAAGCTGAATGGGTATTATGTATTCTCAAATTAGGTAGGGCTGGTAAAGAGACAAATTTGCTTAAACATATCCAATTCAAATTCAGACTTTCCATTCTGACACTGCTTTTCTCTTCACCTGATTAGAACCCCTCAGTACAATATAATACAAAAATAAATGTGCACAAAGGTTCTATTTTGTTGTATATCAAATGTATTTCCTAACATCTATGTGAGCATTTCTAAGGCTGTGAAAACTTTAAATAATAAATGGCTTATTTGTTACCAACCCATGAATACAACACTCCAGAGAGTGGTTAAACTAACTGTATTAGTCAGTTTTCACACTGCTGAAAAAGACATGCCCAAGACGGGGCAATTTACAAAAGAGAGAGGTTTAATAGACTTACAGTTCCACATGTTTGGGGAGGCCTCACAATCATGGTGGAAGGAAAGGAGGAGCAAAGTCCTGTCTTACATGGATGTCAGCAGGCAAAAAGAAAGAGCTTGTGCAGAGAAACTCCCATTTTTAAAATCATCAGATCTCATGAGACTCATTCACTAACATGAGAACAGCATGGGAAAGACCCGCCCCCATGATCCAATCATCTCCCACCAGGTACATCCCACAAAATGTGGGAATTATGGGAGCGACAAGATGAGATTTGGGTGGGGACACAGAACCAAACCATATCACCAACCCTCTAGTTTTAGGAAACTTAAACACTTTAAATTATATTTCTTCTCCTAACTTTTCTTCCTTATTTGCAATGATATAAATCATGCAGATAGGTAAAGTACAGGTCTCTAAGATATTCATATGTTTTCTTATGTGTCAGTCCCATATTAACTGTCCTGAGGCAAAGCCAAGACAACAAAAAGTCAGGGCCAAGCTGAAAACCTTTAATGAAGGCCAGGTGCACTGGCTCATGCCTCTAAGTCTAACACTTTCAGAGGTTGGGGAGGGAGGATTGCTTGAGGGCAGGATTTTGAGATCAGCCTGGGAAACAAAGTGAGACTTCATCTGTACAAAAAGTTTAAAAAACTAGCCAGGTGTGTTGGCATGCACCTGTAGTCCCAGCTACTTGGGAGGTTGAGGCAGGGGGATCCCTTGAGCCCAGGAGTTGGAGGTTTCAGTGAGCTATGATTGCACTACTGCACTCCAGCCTGGTCTCATAGAACGAGACCCTGTCTCAAAAATGAAAAAAAAACAAACCTTTCAATGATTGCTTTTTAGTCTCGACTGAAATAAAGAGCAGACTACTACACCTGGCATTCAACACTTACTTTTCTTTACCTCTCTTACACGAGAGTCAAATGGGGACCTCATTTTTCTTCATTTAGGCCTTTCAAAAATTCACCTCATTTTTTTTCTCTTAGTTTCAGAAGGCTACAACTTTAAAAAATAACAAACCTACTAATTCTTCAAAGGCCAGACTACATCAAAAGTATCTAAGCACTTGACTTGTATTTCTTTAAAGGACTTTATCAGTTTATAATACAAATAATTATTCATATATTCAAAAATTTATTGAACATCTGGGCAATGTGATCATGGAGATGTGGCAATGAACTCTACAGACACATTTTCTCTTCAAATGGAGCTCCAGTCTAGATGGTGAGATGCACAAACTGAGATGAAAGCAATTAGCAATTATAAATTGTAAGAAATATTGTGATGGTCTAGGCACTGTTTTCGACTTGGAAAATAACAGGGATCCTCCACGAAGGGACCTCCTGGAGTGATGCATTACTTTGAATATTGATGATGATTTCACAGTTATATGCCTATGAAAAAATTTATCAAAGTGTACACCTTAATTTTTACAGTTTATTGCATGTCAATTATACTTCAATGCAGCTTTTTTTTTTTTTTTTTTTTTTTTTAAGAAAAGAGAAAACAAATAATACAGTGCTATCTAAGTTTTATCAGGAAAAGTTTTTCTGCTGGAGCGGTATTTAAGCAGAAATTTAAGTATAAAGCCAGGCATAGACAGGCAAGGAGGAAGGGGAAATACCATTCAAAAGAGAGAGTAAATCGCAGGTATGAAGGCCGTGAGTTAGGAAGCGGTTGACATGGTTTAGTAATGGAAAAGAAGATTAGAATTTCTAGTGAGCTCAGAGGGAGTTGCATGAGATGAGGTTAGAGAAGGCAGTAAGAACCAACTCATGTAAGACATTATATGCCTTGAAAAGGTCTCCAAATTTTATCCCATGTGTAAGTCACTCAAGTTAAGTAGAAAAGTGCGAGGCGGGCGGATCACTTGAGGTTAGGAGTTTGAGACCAGCCTGGCCAACATGGTGAAACCCTATCTCTACAAAAAATACAAAAATTAGCTGGACGGGATGGCATGTGCCTGTAATCCCAGCTACTGGGGAGGCTGAGGCATGAGAATTGGCATGAGAATTGAACCCAGGAGGCGGAGGTTACAGTGAGCCAAGGTCGCACCACTGCACTCCAGCCTGGGCGACAGAGTGAGACGCTGTCTCAAAACAAAACAACAACAAAAGAAGAAAAGTGATACGATAGATTTGTGTTTTCAAATGATCACTTGGGATTCTCCAGGGAGAATGGATTATAAACGCACAAGAGTGGAAGAGCAGTGAAGATGAGGGAAGACCAGCCAGAATCGTATCGTGTTGTATAGGTAAGAACTGACAACAGTTTGTCCCAGTATGAAAGCAAAGGAGAGGAATAGATTGGTTTGAAATTATGTCCAAATATTCTTTGACACTGCCCCTTCTAAAAGATAGAACTTATTTCTCTTCCCTTGAGTGTGGGGCAGAAAATAATGACTTGCTTATAATAAATCAAATGTTATGGAAATGACAACTGTGACTTCTGCAACAAGCCACTGTGGCTTCCTCTTGCTTTCCCTCTGGATCATCTGCTGAGGGAAGCCACAGGCCATGTCACTAGGACACTCAAGCAGCCATAGAGAACTCCATGTGGTACAGAATAGAAGCCTCCCATCAACACCTGGCATGAACCCGCCAGCCATGTATGTGACTGAGCCAACTTGAAAGTGGGTGCTCTAGCCCCAGTCAAGCCTTCAGCAACTGCAGCCCCAACTGACATTGGACTGTAATTTCCTGAATCAGAACCATCCAGCTAAGCTGCTCCCAAATTCCTGGCCCAAAAAGTTTTCATGAGGTCATAAATGTTTGTTTTTCTTTTATGGAGGTGAAAAAAAGGTTGAGAATGACCCTTGCATTCTTCCAATGCCTGCACAATTCAGATATTATTTTTGTGGGAGGGAAGGAATGGCTTGAGTAGTCTTGAGTAAGGAGGAATTATACTCTAAGACACACATGTTTGAAACACTGGGCTTATTATGGTAATAGCAATGGATGGCTAAAAACAGAAACAAGATTGCACTGTAACAGATCAGTGAACAAAAAGGCACTTCAAGGAATGGTAAAACTAAGGCACTGAAACTAAAGGAATTCCAAGTTGTGTTTTTAACAGCCAACTGGGCTTCCTAAGACTTTAAGAATGGTTTCTGTGTCAAATCTCCCACTACTAATGCCACAACTACTCAGCACTCTGTCAAAATACTATGGTTATTAAAGGATCTCCAGTCACAATAACTTTATATGCCAGGCCATCTCTGTTCTAGGGCCGCAGTTCAGGGGTTAATCTGGCCCCATATGTCACTCATTGCATGCTATTCTGAATGGGGAGAGATAAGGAATAAAATGAGCTATAGTTTTACTACTTAGAAAGCTTTCAATATCATTAAATTAAACCATAAAGGCAACAGTATTATTGCATCTTAGCTCCAAACTGATTTACCTCAACTTTTACCTAGTACACGAGTTAAAATACGCAACAAATATTTACATATATGAAAAACGTAGAAAGAAAAACTGATCACACACAAAAATATGATTCATCTGGATCACTCTTGCCAGAATATATTTTATATATTACATTGGGGCATTACAGCATTCTTGTTTTTATTTTATTTTTTTGTTTTTTTTTTTTTAGAGCTGGAAGATGCTTCCTCTTTACATTAGCATTTCCAAAAATGCAAGATACACAATACTGGCATGGGAGATAATTTTTACATTGTACAGAGATCAGGCATTAAAAAATACTAACTCAGGGCTGGGCGCGGTGGCTCGCGCTTGTAATCCTAGCACTTTGGGAGGCCGTGGTGGGTGGATCATGAGGTCAAGCATTCAAGACCAGCCTGGCCAACCTAGTGAAACCTTATCTCTACTAAAGGTACAAAAAATTAGTCGGGTGTGGTGGTGGAGGCCTGTAATCCCAGCTGCTTGGAGGCTGAGGCAGGAGAATCGCATGAACCTGGGAGGCAGAGGTTGCAGTGAGCCGAGATCACACCACTGCACTCCAGCCCAGACAACAGTGTGAGACTCTGTCTCAAAAAACCAAACAAACAACAACAACAAAAAACTAACTCACTTAAGAATAAGTCACTCCTCTTTCACTTAATTCTCTTTGAGTTCTTCTGATTAAACTAAAAATAAAGTCTCACTTGGTGCCAGCATGGCTTTAAAACCTCTCTAATACTTGACAGTCTTATACTTGTGGTGAACTATCAAAGCTCGGGAGCAGAGTCTTCTGAGAATACCAGGCTTGAATACATTTGTTTCTGTTGTCTTTACTTTTATGGCTACTTTTTACTTATAGCAAGTGATACTGCTGTGATAAATTTCCTTCAAGTAAAAAAAAAAAAAAAAACATAGTTAATAAAAAATTAAAGTGAAAAATAATACAGGGAGTGTAGAGATTGGACAAAAATAGATGATAAAATTTTGGGAAATGCTGACCTAGAAAGCTCAGTTGTGCTCCATCTCATTATATACTTGTGCAGAGTCTGAAATCCTGAGAGGCAGAGTGATTTGATCAAAGTCACAAAACCAGAAGGTAGCAACTACAGTTCTGGACTCCTTGGGTTTCTATTACAATTACACCAAGGAAAAAAAAGAAAGAAAGAAAAAGACTAAAACTCAAAAGTAATTTCTAATAACTGAGCAAAACATTCATAATGTTGATTTCCTCTTAAATTTATTTATGGAACTGGAGAGCAAGTTTAAATAATATGAAATCCATAAACAATTATGAAATGCAATTGCTAATCTTCTTGAATTCAACTGAATCGACCTGAAATCATAAGGGAGGTACAAGAAATCTAGAGAATCACCTTCAAGTCTGGTTATATCTAGTTAGATAAATATTGCATTAAAACCAAAGTTTTTGTGTAAATATCACAACACTGGAGAGAAGAGCATTCCCAAAGAGTGTGTCCAAGAACCCTGCTGAAGAAGACAAGAGGATAAGGAAGAATTTATTTCCACTTGAAAATTTTTATTTTGCAAGGATCATTTGTGTGCAAATAATATTTGCCTGTCTTATCAGTACTTTATAACTTCCCAACAAAATTCTATAGAGAATATCACATCAGGTTCTAGCAAAAACTGTTGACCCTAACAAATAATACTGCTGCATTTTTATTATTTACTCTTTTGCTCAGAAAAGACGTGAATTTAATTGGGTTTGGTTTGTTCTTTGAATTATCATAATTCCCCTGAGAGTGGTGTATCATATTTTTTCTATAGGAAAGACTTTGTTAGAGAATTTCTCATTTGCCTTTAAAGAAGTATGGAAGATAATGTATATGGAATACATTCAATATATGGATTTATTAGCCTAGTGAATTTTAAACAAACATAATCAAAACTTTACTCATTTTAACTCAGAGGGAAATGAACAACTGGGGTTTGAAGGCATGTTTAAAGACAGTTTCATTAGCTGTAAGTTTATATTCTAAGCTAAGATATAAATAGACTGAGAAATCAAAAGAGGGAAGGAGGAAGGGAGAAAGAACATACCAGAGTAGGTCAGGAGGAGACATAATGACTGCTACTGTAGGGGTTGCAGAGTAAATAAGGTAACAACTCAGAGATAAAACGTTGGGTGTTGGAGGACAGTTGTCTTCTTGGAGGGAAAGCAGAAATCACCATACTGTGGTTGCTGTTACAGAAATAAAACAACGGGAAGTGATATCTATGCAGTTTAATCTGGTTGTCTCCATAGTAATGTAGCAAATCAGTAACTGAGGAGGAAGCTATTGAAGGACTAGACTGAAGAAGCACTGGGACAGGGAACAAATGGTTTGAGTTTCTGCACAGGGACTATAAAAGGAAGAGTGTTGGTGCGGGGTGTGTGGCTCACACCTGTAATCGCAGCACTTTGGGAGGCTGAGGCAGGTGGATCACGAGGTCAGGAGTTCAAGACCAGCCTGGCCAAAATGGCGAAATCCCATCTCTACTAAAAATACAAAAATTAGCTGGGTGTGGTGGTGGGTGCCTGTAATTCCAGCTCCTCCGGAGGCTGAGGCAGGAGAATCGCTTGAACCTGGGAGGCGGAGGTTGCAGTGAGCTGATATTGTGCCACTGCACTCCAGCCAGGGCAACAAGAGCAAGACTCTGTCTCAAAAACAAACAAACAAAACAACAACAACAACAAAGGAGAGTGTTGCACTGGAAGAAACATGGTAAAGTCTGAAGTTAAGGTTGACTAGGACAAACTAGGTGGGAAGTATTTGGTTCTGGGGAGGCCATGCTTGTGTGACCTTCAGCCACTTACTTAACCCAATTTAGTTGCTCTATCTATAATATAGAGGTACAGAGGTACCAATATTAGCCATATTAGGGCTGCTCTGAGCCCAGTATAAATTATATAATGTATTTAAAGCATTTAACAGAGAGGAAGGAGGATGGTAATTATTGTTGTTTTTACTACTATCATCACCATTATCAGCAGTGAAAAATTTGCCTAGGACTTTTAAGTCATGTTTTGATGTTATAACATCAGGTAAAATAATAATTATTTGTAGTTAATGACAAAATATTAGGTGGGTGATACAGTATTTTCTCTATTTCTGAAATTATCTAGTTCAAATATCAACAGATTGCCCAACAGACTTGGTAAAAATACAGAAAAAAAGTGCTTATATACATTTTTTTCTTTCTTTCTATCTATCTATCTATCTACCTACCTACTTACCTATCTACCTACCTACCTACCTTCCTACTTCCTATCTACCTACCTACCTACCACTGTAGAGAACAAGATACAGTTTTACCCTGAGAATAATATAATTAAACAAAATAGGCATCAATCTTGTTTTCTTCCTCCCTCCTTTTAAATGCAAACAATTATTTGACAGTGAGAGAAACTGTGACCTGTTCCCTTTTTCTTTTTCTTTTTTTTTTTGAGATGGAGTTTTGCTTTTGTCATCCAGGCTGGAGTGCAGTGGCAGGATCTCGGCTCACTGCAACCTCTACCTCCTGGATTCAAGTGATTCTCAGCCTCCTGAGTAGCTGGGACTACAAGCACCTGCCACCATGCCTGGCTAATTTTTGTATTTTTAGTAGAGATGGGGTTTCACTTTGTTGGTCAGGCTGGTCTCCATCTCCTGACCTCAAGTGATCCTCCGGCCTCAGCCTCACAAAGTGCTGGAATTACAGGCATGAGCCACTGCGCCCGGCAGACCTATTCCGTTCTTAGTCAACTTTACAATAAAACTAACCACCATCACTTTTGATCCTCCTACCTGGAAGAACAGATACCTGGAAAATGACAGAAAGGCCAGAAGGCATGCGGCTTATGGCATTTTCTCTTTCCCTCCTACTCCCACAATTTTCCTTTTTTCTTTATTCCTACTATGTAGTTTAGGACGCACTGAAGGTAAAGTAGATGGAAGTGTTTTACTTGCACTGGAGCTTGGTGATAAAGAGAGGAGGCCATGCCCTTTTGTTATTAATAAATGACTACAATAGACATTATTATTAAGCGCTGACTATAGGGCAGTTTTATTTTAAATGTTTTCTCAGAGAATTAAGCAACTTCCTCAAGCTCATACACTTAGCAACTATACTTAGAGGCAGGTTTTGAACCCAGATTTTTCCCAGCCCCAGGACCATGATCTTATTCACTGTGGGCTGTACCAAGGCAGTAGCTTCTGATATTGTAACAATATGGTTCATTGACAGACACATTGTATTTTGCCTGGATTTCTCACTTAAATCTGGCAGAACAGAGTGTGAAACAAATTGTGTCAGCCCACAAGACTATAAACTCCTTAAATTCATGGACTAAATCACAGATACCTTGGTACACCCAACATCTATCAGTACCCAATAATATCGTAGGTATTTAACAAATTGTTATTAAATGAATGAACAGTTATTTTATTCATAAATGAATTAATAAAGAGTGTGTAAATATTTTCTAAGGAATTAGAAGTTCTAGAGTTTAAAAAGTCATTTGCCACTGTATCAAAAAACTGCATGGGCATTCACCAAGTTCCCCAAAACCACTCTCTGAAATCTTTTGACAAAGCCAATCAAATACTAAAACACTCTTAATAAAATTCATGTTCAGTTATATAGAGCTTAGACATGTTATAATGTAACTAGAAAACCATTATCAAATACAATTCAGGAAGACATTCTTACTATTTTGATTCAAGTAAATCAAACATTCCCAGTATCTGAAAGCAGTTAGCCACGTGAACTTGGGCAAATGAATAAATCCTTTTGCTCTTCGGTGTTCTCATCCTCCCCCAAGATAGGTTGGATGGGATGAGAACACAACTTTGACAATCTGTGAAATGCTCCCTGTTGAAGTAACATATTTGCTGCAATGAGTTGTTATGTCAACCATGGCCAGATCTTCAAAGCTCCTTAGAAAAGAGTAGAGGAAAGCTTTCTTCTCTAGCTCAAGTTTATCCCGAGTTGTTTGTTTTGACATTTGTTTCCACTCCAAGAGGAATGCATTTCTAGTTGTGTTAATTTTTTTCTGGTATAGATGTCACATATGTGGAAATAATATAGTTGAAACTGGGGAGTGTAGATTGATTTTTGTCTCTTTTTACTTAAGTGGCCCAAGCAACATATATATTGCTGCATTCATGCGTTTTAAATCTATTTGACATTCTTTCTTCAGATAGTCTTTCTCCATTAAACTGCCTTTTTTTTTTTTTTTTTTTTTTTTTAAATCAGAACTCTTTTTAAAGCATCGGTCTGGGACATAACCCTCAGGTAGGGGGGAGTTTAATTACAGACTCAATATGGATTTTTAATTTTGGTCACCAGGAGGTTTGGCAGGAAATGAAAAGATATCCTGCTTCCTAGGGATGCCAATCTAGGACAAAATTGAAAATAGGTGAAGTGACTGCCTATCCTGCATCTTCAAGATCACTCTCACAGCACAGAGGCTGCCCTCCTTCTCCCTCCAGAAGTCTCAAGTCTCCCTGCTCTCGGAGTGGAATCCAGTATCACACCTCAGGTGAATTAACATGAGAGAGTTCACTCTCTGAGGAAGGTTTGTGCTTTATTCCTTTTCTCTGATTAAAGAAGTTGCACATTGTTGCGGGGCAGGGTGGTGGTAAGAGACCAGTGACTGCCCCTCCCCCCGCACCCCAGACTCCTTTCATGACTATAAAACACACAACTGGGAAGCTCCGTAACAGAGGAGTGGAAGACAGATTGGGATTACAGTTTGGGAAACTTGGAATCTGATTATGCCACTAATTATCTGTGGGACTTTGGACTAATCAGTGCACTTGCCTGTAAAATAAGAGAATTGGGATAGGACTATAATTATGTAATTCTGTTTATCATGTATCAGGGAATTTGGCTCTGAGCAACTCTAACTTCCTGACAGCAGTGTCTCTCAGGAGACAGTAGTACTTTTTTTTCTCCTCAGAATATTTAATTATTTTTATGAAGATATAATTCATACATCATACAATTCAGCCTTTTAAAATGTACAGTTAAGTGATTTTTAGTGTACTCACAAGGTTTAGCAAACATCACCAATTTCTAATGCCAGAATATTTTCATCAGCCTAAAAAGAAATCACATATCCAACAGCAGTCGTTCCTTATCCTCCCTTACTCCTTGCTCTGGGAAAATACTATTCTACTTTCTGTCCCTATGGCTTTGTTTATTCTGGATAGTCCATAAATGGAATCATACAATATGTGGCCTTTGTCTCTGACTTCATTCGCTTAGCATGGTATCTCCAAAGTTTGTCCATGTTGTAGTATCAGTACTTCTTTCTCTTTATGGCTGAATAATGTTCCACTGTATGGGACTAACACAATTTTTACTTATTTATCATTGGTGGACATTTGGATTGTTCCCACTTTTTGGCTATTACGAATAATACTGTTATGAACATTTGTGTACAAATTACTTCTGTTTTGGTCAATACAATTTGCAGATTCTCTAGAACAAACTTTACAAGAGAAAAAACCTCTGGTCTTCACTGTGTTTTCTAAATACAAGACTCTGATATTCTCTCTTCTATGAAGGCATCTTAAAGGGGGTATGTTAAAACAGTATTTACCTTATTCTTTGAGTCAACCATTACTAATACATCTAGAGTCCAGCTTTGCTGTTTATGTCAGCCATATAACCTTGAGCATGTTATTCTGCTCTCAGATTCTCATATGTAAAATTGGGATACTGATAGTTTCTACCTTACTTGTCTTTCAAGAGTGTTTCGTGTGGTTCTCAACCTTTCTAGAGCATCAGAATCCCCTTATACAATAAGGTCTCTGAAGTCAGACCAGTGGATTCTAAATGGATTCTGGTCTGACCTCAGAGTCCTTAATGTATAGCTTTAGCTGATAAATAATTCCCCTCTTTCCTTGTCTTCTTGGAGGAGACACCCAGGCTGGTAAGATTGAGAAACACAACTCCTGGAGGGCTTGTTAAAACACGGATAACCCCACTTGCAGAGATTCTAATTCTGTAAGTCTGGGCCTGAGCCCAAGAATCCTTATTTCTAATAAGTTCCCAGGTGACAATGACGCTGCTGGTTCATAAACTAAATTTCGGTAACCATCGGTTCAGAGTATTTTACAAGATGGTAAGCTTTATGAAGACAGGTACTCAATTTCAATAGACATTATCATAGCATGACAGTTAAAAGCCCAGGCTTTGGACCTGGGCAGACCTAAATTTAAATGCTGCCTTGGACTTCTACAAGCTCTGGTTTTGTCGGCAGGTCATGTAACCCCTTATCTATGAATTTAGGATAATACCTCTCCCTGAGGGTTGTTGTGAGTTTAAGGGTGATAGTGCATACAAAACTGAGGTGCTATATCTGGCATACAAACGCCCAATAACTTTTTACTCATACTATTATTATTGCAGTTGTCTCTAATTCCTAACAGTCTTCTTAAATAGACTGTTCAACACATACTTTATAGACTCACAAGGGCTAAATGAATTAAGGTCATTATTAAGTGGGGCTATATCACTCAACAAAGTTTCTTCATTCAGGTGAAATATCTGATTAAAATCAGCAAGGGGAGTTTGCGTGTGGAGAGGAATGGATGATTATGGTACAAAATGGAGTCTGTGCTGCAGCATATTCCAGTACAGTAACATTAAGGGTTTTTATGTGCTATTTTCTTTATGTTAGTTGTTGTTGTTGTAAAACGCATTTAAAAAATGATCATTTTGAACCACTGGATCCTACTCTTTTTGGAACCCTATCCTCTTACAACTTGATAAATTTCTGGAAGTACCATTACAGACACCTCCTCAGCTCTCTCCCACTGCCAGGCCCCCAGATGGATGTCTCTGATTGGCACCTGTCCTAGCTGCCTTGCTGCTAGGAGGCAGACCCTAAATGTTCTGGTTGTCACCAACACCACTGGTTTGCTGCTGTTGCTGTTGCTGCTGCTGCTAATGATGATATTAATAGCAACTGATACTTGGTCCTGATATTAACTGAAATTAATAACAACTGATACTTAGTCCTGTACTAAGACAGACCTTCCTGAGTGCTCTACCCACAATTGCATGTACATACACATGTGTGTATATATACACACATGCACATATATACACATACAAGCTTAACCAATTTAGGTATTTGTTTTTCAGAGATATTTATTATTGTAACACCATTGTATAGATAAGTTCCAGATGTGTTGTAAACCCTATTCTACAACCTTCAACCACTGAAGAATGGCCAGAAACTAGTATTCTAAGAATCTAATATGGCAACATCGTTGTCACCATAATCATTATCATTGCCATAACAGGAACTATGTCTACCTTCGAACTAAGTTATTTAACATTTAACATATACATTAACATATATTTAACATTTAACATATATATTAAATAGCTTAGTTCTAAGTTAAACATAGTTCTCACATATGGAACCTCCAACATATTTTAAATTACTCAATGAATAATAGCTCATTAATCAGTGGGTTTGCTAAGTATCAGATGCTGCACCAAGTGCAAAGAATATATGCATGTTCTCAATCCTCACAGATAGCCTAAAGAAGTAAATACAGTTATTTTGCCTGTTTTACAGATTGAAAAAAAAGAAACCCATGACCTAGGGAGATGACATACCTTCATCACACAACTCGTAAGTGGCAGACCTATCTATGTAATTTCGGAGTCCATATTCTCAACTGCCAGTTCTGCAGTGTCTCCAGCTGGTGTTTTTGGCATGGTACCAACTGCCACAGACTATTCCTGCTCCCGTCATCCTCAACCTTTAAGACAGCATCACTGATCCCACATTTAAACAGAGAATGATCACACAGGTTGACATTAGATACACATAATTGGATTTTCACTTGTCTGTTTTTTTCCTCTCTTCCTAAATTGCTTCATTCAAAAGAGTTCTTCCATTTTTTTTCTAGATACAATATGTCCTACACTCTATCAGTAAGGGAGTTTTATTTCTAGTTAAGACATTCAGCATGGCCGAGCATTTTTAATGGACCCATTAACAATTTTCTTCAGGAGAGGTCTTAAATTGAATATTTCTAATAACTTTCAGGTGTGTGCCTGCTACTGTATGTCCATGCTTATGGGGATATAAAATCGCTGCCAGTTCCTCTAGTTACCTCAACATCTTCATTACTGATTAACACTTTCCCACTGTGAAATGGACTTCAATACTTAAATTTATGTTGAAAATAAGTTCTGCATTTGCTATTTATTATTTTTTGGGTATACTTCCCCTATTTTTTTCCTTAATTTTCATCAGTGGAGTCACTGCTTTTTAATCTAGTTATTAGCTGTCTTCTTGACTAAATCTTTCTACCACATGGGTTTCGTTTTATGGCCATGGTTATGAGAAAGCACAGAGTGAACAGGAAATCCATGCTTTGGCTTCAGTCAGCATGACTGTAAATACACTGGCAAGTCATTTGCTTAGAAAGGGAAACAACAAAATACAGGACTATGCTTTGAAGTAACTAAATGAAAACTAACACTCAGCTCTCTTTTGGTCTTAATTGAATATTTGTTACTTTTATGAGAACAGGGTAGTACTAGGTTTAATACATGGGTAGAACTGTGAATTATTTGACTGTTGCTTGTGTCTCTGTTTATTCTGGGGGGAATGTGAGAATCTTGGGAACTGAAATATTATACCTTGCTGTGCAGTGAGGTCAAGCCTTGAAATGAACTTCTGTGTGCTCCCCATCCTGGTGGGGATAAAAGGGAGGATACTTGAGAGTTGGTTATGAGCTTTAATGAAATATTCTGAATAGGTAGAAAAATGGTGCTCATTGGGTCCTACCATCAACATTAATAAATACTGGGAATTCCTCTTTTGTGTATTTGTGCTCTCAGACCTAGAATAAGCCCAAACTTTAGACAGCCTACTTCAGTCTTAGTGATGAGACTTCCTGAGCCTCAAAAGCCTTCTGAAGACCAATGAGCATTCTTTCTATGTGTTCTGATTGCAAGTTTGTATATATTTTTTTTATATCATACATTCAAGCTACATCCTGTGATTGACTATTCAATCCAGGGGTCTTCCTTGCTCCACTTTTTGTGAACACTCACCCATCTCAGAATATGTCTCCTGTGAATTATACAGGACTTTTCTCCACTACTTACCCCCAGATGCAGATATAATAACGACACAGATTTTGTGAGCAAATCAACAAATGCTTGCATTTGGAGAGGATGCACTTTCTCAAAAAGAGATAATTGCTGAAGTTGGTAAACTGCACCACAGAGATGGGACTAAATTTAGCCTCCTTGAAACCAAGATCAACTGAGAATGTATCAAGCATAAATTTTTTGCGCACATTCACGGAGTTTTAAAATGTCTTCACGCCTCTTGCTGCACATAAACATATGGAGCAGTCATTTTCTTCTTTCTTTCAAATGCTGCCAATGTGAACAGAATCAATAGCACATGGTAAAGCATATGACCTATGTGAAATTTCATATTAGTTGAATAGAATTCCAGGCTGAGCTCTAACCCTATTGGCATACATATCTTCCTCTCAAACCATGTGTACATATAGAATTGTAAATTATTGGAAGTGAACAGGACTCTAAAACCATCTGTTCAGCTCCATCATTGTACAGAAGTAAAAGCTGAATCTTAGGTAAAATGACTTGCTCAACATCTGGTTAATAATAAAACAAGCAAATGCTAAAAAGAGTAAAACTCTCTAATTGCAGGACCCAGATAATATTTATAAATATAACTACACAGTGGTTTGTGAGCATGTATTATGCAAACACATGCATACACATACATATATAGATCTATTAATACATACACAGTCAATTCTCCAATCGTCTCTGTTAAAGCTGTTTTTTCCCACCTGTTTCTTTCTAATTACTGACATGATCAAAACTAAGCTGCCTCTCCACTATTAGCTGGTTTGGACTCCCCCACAAGTACAGGCTAAGAGCAGGACTTCCGAGCAGTTTAGTTTATTTAGGAGGTGATACCAAGAAGCAGAAGCAAAGAAGAAAAAAATAGAAGGAGGTATTGTGGGGAACTGAGACTCAATCCAGTCGTGAACTCCTAAGAAATTATGTTAAATGTGCCTAAGAATTGACTTCCCAAAGGACAGGAGACAGAGGCATTTATCTACTGATTCTCATGCCACCTTAGCTGAAGGCTGCCCCTAAGGATGAGGTTAACTTCCCACAGTTCTCCTTGCTTGTGACTCAGATAAAGACTTGAGGCAGAAAAATACAAAAGGGGAAGAGTTCTACCCCAGCTATAGTTAAAGTCAGAAAACAGATGAGGCGTGAGCCGGTGTGGTGGCTCATGTCTATAATCCCAGCACTTTAGGATGGCAAGGCAGGTGGATCATTCGAGGTCAAGAGTTCGAGACCAGCCTGACCCACATGGTGAAACCCTGTCTCTATTAGAAATACAAAAATTAGCTAGGTGTGGTGGTGGGCACCTGTAATCCCAGCTCCTTAGGAGGTTGAGGCAGTAGAATCACTTGAACCCGGGAGGTGGAGGTTACAGTGACCCAACATTGTGCCACTGCCCTCCAGCCTGGGAGACAGAGCAAGACTCCATCTCAAAACAAAAAACAAAAAACAAAAAAACCCAAACAAACAAACAAACAAAAAAACAGTAATAAAATAAAAATAAAATAAAAAAAGAAATGGGAGAGGCAGTGTTGCACCAAGATATAGACTTCAAGGCACATAGACCAATTTTAATACTTTAGATATTTACATCCAATTTTTAAAAACTTGTATGGATTAGCATCATAGGATGGCTAGTTCAGAGTTACCATCAAGGTGACTACAAAGCACCCTGGGGTCTACAGCACAGCTTGAAATTGGAGATCTAGTTTCTTTCTCTCATGACCGACCAGGTTGTAGCATTCATTCATTTGAAAAATATTTATTGAATTGTACTATGTGCCAGGCATCTTCCAGATGCTGGGAATACAGCAGTGAACTAAAAGGACAGAAATATCTACCCAAATAAACCTTACAGTCTAGTAGGGAAAGATATTTTGTATAAAAAGAAGAAAGTGGCCAGGCGTGGTGGCTCACGCCTGTAATCCCAGCACTCTGGGAGTCCAAGGTGGGTGGATCACAAGGTCAGGAGATCAAGACCATCCTGACTAACATGGTAAAACTCCGTCTTTACTAAAAATACAAAAAAAAATTAGCCAGGCATGGTCACACACCTGTAGTCCCAGCTACTCGGGAGGCTGAGGCAGGAGAATGGCGGGGACCCGGGAGGTGGAGCTTGCAGGAAGCCGAGATCGCGCCTCTGCACTCCAGCCAGGGTGACAGAGCGAGACTCCGTCTCACAAAAAAAAAAAAAGAAAGAAAAGAAGAAAGCAAAATATACCATTATTCAGATATTGATGAGAGCTCTGAAGAAAAAACAAGCAATAAAAAGCATAGAAGATGTTGGTCAAAATAAATATTGCTATTTTAATGTATTTACTGTGTTCAGGTAAAGTCTCACCAATTAGGTGACACTTGAGCACAGATTTAAAGAAAGTTATAAGGTGGGTCCTGGGGACATTTAAGGCAAGAGCATTCTTGACAAAAGAAAATTAGTATAAAAGTCCTAAGGTCTAAGAGTATGTGGTATCATTTCTTTCTTTTCTTTCTTTTTTTTTTTTTTTAACAGAGGCTGGCTCTGTCAGCCAGGCTGGAGTGCACTGGCATGATCTCGGCTCACTGCAACCTTTGCCTCCCAGGTTCAAGTGATTCTGATGCCTCAGCCTCCCGAGTGGCTGGGATTACAGATATGCACCACCATGCCCAGCTAATTTTTGTATTTTAGTAGAGACTGGTTTTCTCCATGTTGGCCACACTGGTCTTGAACTGCTGGCCTCAAGTAGTCTGCCCACTTTGGCCTCCCAAAGTGCTGGGATTACAGGCGTGAGCCACTATGCCTGGCCTTATTTTTTTAAATTATTTTTTATTTTTTATAATAGATGTACATATTTTTGAGATACATATGATAATTTAACATATTCATATAATTTGAAAAGATCAAATCAGTATAATTGGGATATCCTCAATATTTTTTTTGAAATATTTGAAAAAACCTCAAATATTTTTCTTTATGATAGAAATATTAGAATTATTCTCTTCTACCTATTTTAAAACATACAATAGCTTACTGTAAAGCAAACATTTGAAATAAAGTCTCACAAAGTGGTGGACTAGGAACTGCATCTAGCCTGCAGACTATTTTGGTTTGCTTTATACAGGCCCTTTATTTTTACTTTTAAAACTAATTTAAATTTTATTCATTAACATTATGGAAATCCTAGAGAATTAGGAGATTATAGCTTAAGAAAAAAAAAAAAAAAAACTGGGACACCTGTCACAAAGGATTACAGCCGGGCACAAATAAATATTTTAGTGGGGCATGTTTTTTTCTAGTTTTCCACAGTCACTAGCATTCCCTGTTGCACTGTACACTTTTACTTCTGTAAGAACATTTTACTCATTTGTTAGCTTCCTTGCTTTTTGGGGTAGTAGGGTTTTATGATCTTGAGTTTAAATTGTTTAAGAATAATAATGAAACCAATTTTCATAGTGACTGAATTTTTAGAATACTGGCATCAATAGTTTTGTTTTATTTGAAAATTATTGCCAGACACTGAGTCATTTGGTAAAAAGAACATTCGCATTGTACCATAAAGTACTAATAAATGCCCCCAAATAATTAACAAATCTTATCAGATGCATCCCTTGCAAGATTAGCCTGCTTATATATTTGGATCCTGTCTTACTTGGGGGAAAAAAGATCAAAAAAAGCACATGTGAGATACATTAACTATGGTAAATATAACAGGTGTAAATATATTCCTTGCCAAAAACTCACCAAGAAACCTCAGACTAAAGATGTACAGAAAAGTTATGGCTGATACACAAAAGGAAAAGAATGAATAGTTTTTTGTTTTGTTTTTATTTTTTGTTTTTGGTGAGATGGAGTTTCACTCTTGTTGCCCAGGCTGGAGTGCAGTGGCACGATCTCAGCTCACTGCAACATCTGCCTCCTGGGTTCAAGTGATTCTCCTGCCTTAGCGTTTTAATATCTGGGATTACAGGCATGCACCACCACGCCCGGCTAATTTTATATTTTTAGTAGAGATGGGGTTTCTTCGTGTTGGTCAAACTGGTCTCTAACTTCCGACCTCAGGTGATCTGCCCGCCTTGGCCTCCCAAAGTGCTGGGGTTACAGGCATGAGCCACCATGCCTTGCCTAAAGCAGTTTAAACAATCAAAATTCAGAGAGTGGAGTGCTATGTAAATTAATGAAATCAAGACAAATAGCAAGAAAACAAAAACATTAATTAAAGCTTGACTTTACCTACACTGAAGAAGGCATATGGTAAGGGAATATTAATGCAATGTAAAACAGGTCACAAAAAAGTCTCACAAAAACAATCAATACACTGATTCTCTATAAAAAGCTAAGTGAATAAAAAAGATACAGTTACACACACACCTTAGGTGAGAATTCCCCCAAGTTTTTCAAAACAATACTGAAGAGAATAGTGGCTTCCTTGATTTTCAACCCTTTCATATCTTAATATTTACTTAGCACATTAGGTTAAATAAACATTTTGCTGTAGCCAAATACGAGAAATCAATTCACTGCTTTATGGCTTAAAGAGTACATTTATACCAGAGTCATTACGAGAAGTTAAAACTCGAGAGTGTCAGTCAAATCCCTTAGGAGGGTCAAGGTCCCAGAGAAAAACAACTGAGGTATTAGAGCCTGGGCATACTGCTGGGAGGAAAATGAAGGTTCTGACCAGATGAGGGAGATAAATAATATCACTAAGAGGGATGCCAAGATGTTCACAATCATGCAGTGGGGAAGATGTGAACTCAACTAAGGCAATAAGTTTGAAACACAAAGGTAGACTATTCAAAGATGTATACGTAAATGACGGTTTACATTTAGAAAAACATAGGAAGAATGAAAACAAAAATCTCAAAACTAAATCTGCAACCATAAACTTGCCAAATCCGCAAGACAACTAAAAGACCGTACACTATGAACAGGCAAGACTATAGTCTGCTTGAGTTTAAATCTCAGCTTCACCACTTACTGGCTTTGTGAATTTGGGTGAGTTTCTTAACTTCTTGATGGTTCAGTAATAATATTAATATTCATAGTTAATACAGTAAAATAAATGATAAACGCTTACTTCTTAAGGGTCGTAGGAGAAAGAAATGAGATAAAGGACACCAAGTGCTTAGCATAGTGCCTAGCATAGAATAAGTGATCCATACATGTTAGTACTACCATTATTATTTTTGATTTTATAACAATTGCAAATAATCTACTATAACAAGTTGTCAGAAGTTACAGGACTCAGTTAATACAGCTCTAAGAAAGCAGTAGCATGTCTGTTTTGATCAGGATTATATTCCCAGATCCCAGTACAGGGTTGGCTTGTTACAAGGTACTCACTCAGTAATGTTATTTGAGTGAATGCATAAATCAAAGTAATGCTGATCCAAAAGTCATTTTTGCTTCATGTTGTAAAAATGCAAATATATTCAGGTGTCCCTCTTGGACTTGACACTCTGAATAACAAAACAAGTCAAGCAGACTCATTTCAAAGGGGCCTGGAATGATACACAGCAGCCCAAGCTGGAAACCAATTCCCGGCGCATGCTGGACTTCTGATGCATCAGCACTTGAATTATGTATGTCAACTGTTAGACTCACATCTTCCAGAAAATGAAGAAAGCAATACATAGTATGTGTGAAGTTTTCTTTCTTTCTTTTATTGTCTTTTTTTGTTTTGTTTTTTGAGACCGAGCCTTACTCTGTTGCCCAGGCTGGAGTGTGCCTATGGCGTGATCTCGGCTCACTGTAACCTCTGCCTTGTGGGTTCAAAACAATTCTCTTGCCTCAGCTCCCCAAGTAGCTGGAATTACAGGCATGTGCCACTGCACCAGCTAATTTTGTATTTTTAGTAGAGATGAGGTTTCACCGTGCTACTCAGGCTGGTCTCGAACTGTTGCTCAGGCTGGTCTTGAACTCCTGACCTTGGGTGATCCACCCACCTCAGCCTCCCAATGTGCTGGGATTAATGGCGTGAGCCACCGTGCCCAGCCATATTTGAACTCTTCAAATCCCTTTTATAGTAGGTGGCTATGAGTATATGGTAAAATCCTCCTATGTTTTGCTTTCTAGTTCCTACTAAACTGTAGTACATTGAAATGAAAAAGAGAGTCAGTATCAGAAGATGGAGTGATATCAACAAAGACACTGAAAGAGCTATCCAGATACATGTCCAGCCACTGAAATGAAAGTAGGCAATACTCCAGACTATATTATCGGTTTTATTGCCCAATATCTCTGTGCAATTGGGCACTGGGATGAGCAAAAATAACGACTTTCAAACTAAATAATGGCTCAAACGACTCTAAAACGACCAGATAGACAGGTGAAACATCAGTGTGTATCTCTGGATACAACACCATGAAAACAGTCACTAAAAGACCATCAGGAAGGTATATTCAACAGTATCAGCAAATGCTAGTCATAGTAGCATACACTCTTGTGATTTCATCATTGCCATCTAAAGTGAAGGCCCACTTTTGAATTAGTGTGAAATACAGTGGCATTTCTAAATTAAAAAGTTTTAAAATGACACTCTACCTGCAAGGCACAACATGAATGATTGCAGTATCAGCAGTTCCCATGGTAACCTCATCTTCAGTTTCCAAGGTCAAAGGGAGTTTCAAGTCCAATAACAAGTGAATAGAATCGCTGCTTCTTTTAAGTTTTGTATAACCTTTAATCTGTGGGAAAGAAGAGACATTACAATGAGATTTGGGAATATTTCTCTTTGTGGTCTCTGTGAGTTTATCTTTACTCGAATATCAATAAAACTCACTTGTGGGAAAGTACCATTGGAGGAGAAGAAAGGAACATGTTAAATTATGAATACGAAGCAAATAAGTCTCCTATTCTTTTCTTGCAAATAATAATTGGGTAGGAATTGGAGCTGAGGAGTCCCTGCGGCTTCTGAGTGAAGACAAGAACAGTTTCTGATTAGGCATGAACCAACCTGAAGGCAGGGGAATGCACTATGCTTTGCAAGGTCCCTCTGTGTCCAGACCCTGTTCTTATTTATTTTCCAATTAGTAAAAAAAAAACATGCAAATACAGAACTGCCACAGAACAAGATAGGCTTAACACTGGCAGGTAGAAATTTCCAGTTTTTCCAATGGCGTTATATCGTGTGGGAAAATTGTGACTACCCCATTAATTCAAACATTTTTTCCCCCTTTTCCCCATGTTTCACTTCTAACATGCCACAGAAATATGCAGCTCCAGTGCCTAATGAGAGAAATCCAACCAGCTATCAGTAGCAGCCTACTAGGTTCATTTGGATATATCCAGAACATGATTAGGAACACGAATACTTCTGTTAGCCAAGAATACTGAATTAGGAGAATTCTGCAGTAAAGAGAGGCTACTCATTACCTTTACCAAAAGCTACAAATTTAAGTAACTGAGTGAAGCTGTGGGCAGACACTGTTATTCTGGGGAATGGAGGCATGTCCTTGCTTAAGGGAACAGGTGCCCCTCAGCTCAAGCAGATGGGTAACAGATTCAGGGTTGCAGGGGCATCTACAACTTTTCAAAGAAAAGTTGAAAATATTACTGTATTTTGAAAATCTCCTAAGTTTTAAGTATTGAAAATTAGTTTAAAATACTTTTTAAGGCCAGGTGCAGTAGTTCACACCTGTAATCCCAGAATTTTGGAAGGCCAAGATGGGAGGATCACTTGAGGCCAGGAGTTCAAGACAGCCTGGGCAACACAGCGAGACTCGCACTTTTACAGAAAATTTTTAAAAATCAGTCTGGCATGGTGATGCATGCCTATAGTCCCTGCTACTCGGGAAGCTAAGACAGGAGGATTGCTTCAACCCAGGAGTTCAAGGCTGCAATGAGCCATAATCACTCCACTGCATTCCAGCCTGGGCAACAGAGGGAGACCCTGTCTCAAGAGAAAAAAAAAAAAATAACATTGCATGATTCAAGTAAAGTCAAATTTCCCTCTGGTGCTGAAGGATTGCAACATGAAGTTAGTAAAACAGAACTCTCAACTGTGGTTCCTCTCTTCTACTCACCCCTTCTCCCACCCATCCTGCCAGTCTGCCATGTGTGAATGTATATATGAAGCATCTCCTGCTTGCCAGATGCAAGGAGAAGCACTGGGCACATCAAGAGGAACAAGACACCATCTCTATTCTCTACAGTCTCTTTATCCAGTAGGGGCTGTTACCCACAATTTCATATAATTGCAATATGATATCCCGTTATCAAGGAAGGAGGAAACTTTTTGTTTGGGAATCTTCATAAAGGAAGTGAGCTTCCCTTGGGATCTGAAAGATGAGCAGGGTGCTACCAACTCATCAGTTAATCAAATAAACCAGAAATCTAGGGAACCAGGAGACCTGCATTCTATTTACAACTCTGGCAGGAACTCATTATGTGGTCCTGGGTAGACCACCCCATCCGGCTTCTCTCTGAATCTTGTTTAAAGGGAAACCGCCTGGTTAAGTAAATGAAACTTCTTTGAAAACTCTACAGCACCCTACATTGCCAGATATTACTGTGGTCTCAATTTGTTATTTTAGCTTTCATTTAAAAAATATATTACATTTATATTATTTTTAAATTGACAAATAATAATTGTATATAGTTATGGTATACAATGTGATGTTTTGATACATCAGTGTGGGATCCCCAGTATTTTCAAGCTGAAAGTAACCTGGAGTTTCTCATCTTACTCCCACTTATAAGAAAAACACTGTGAACAAACACAGGCTTACATGAAAACATGGGCCAATACAAGCTACTTAATAATGGGTTCTTAGAGTTAATTTAAACCATGTGATCACTGCAAAGCCTGTATGTTTACCAGGGAGCTAACAGAAAATGAACAACCATCATTAGAGAACTTGCTTTTCTTTTGTGCCCTTAAATAGCTTAGTTTCTGATAAAGCTGGACTTAATATATTGTGAAGACAAAAGGGACTCTTAACTTCTGCTCTGCTGATGTGGCAGAAAGCCGGCAGTATCTCTAATTGGATATGTTCAGATACTCTTCTGACATGCATGGTGATTAGGCCATTTTAGATAAATAGGATGCGCTGATCAATGAAAACTATTAATGTCTTAAGCAAATGATCAGGGTATTAATAATTAATTTTGTGAGAGAAATGTCATCTCGGACCTCGGGATTGATCTACAATGTTAAGCGGTTTCTTGAAGCAATTAAAATTAGCTTAGGAAATGTATCCAATTACATGATAAAGATTTAGTTCATGATATGATACTATTTACAGTGCATGTTCTATTAAGGGCTGTAGGTTTTTAAGGATGAAGAATTTCAAGAATCCTATTGGCATTTATTTACATTCAGGTAGGTAAGGTTCACCTTCGCTAATCAGAAATAATGGGGTCATGGACAGTAATTTGTCAGTGGGTAGTGGTAACCAAAGCATCAGGTTTTCTGAAGGGAGCTGAAGATTCATGAATCTCATGTGGGACTGTGGTGCAGGATACAAAGTTTCATAATTTCAATTTTTCTGTCAGAGCCAGAAAGAAAGCTGCAGGATGAGCCAAGAGTTATGGTGGCAACAGATCTCCCCTGCAGCTTTGAGCTCTCTCTGGCTTATCCAACGGTGGCTGTAGCAAAGGTAGTGTAGTCAGCACTCATTTTGAGATCCTGCCCAAGAGTGAGACTCGTAAATCCTAAGAAGGAAGCCACACAATAAAACAGGACTTGGTTGCTTTCTCTCACTGAGCCAGGAGGAGATGAATAACTAAGAATCGTACAAGGTATTTTTTTTTCCCACATTCTTGCACAGAACAAAACTTCCCTCAACCCTTCAAACAATTTTCATACTAACAGTCATACCGAAGACCTCAGCACAAAGTGCTGAAAACAAAAGCATGAATCAGTTTTCGCTTAAGAGTCCTGGTTTCCAAGAATCTATATGCAGGGCCTGGTCATGTATTTGTCTATTCTGGACACTCTGCTGAATTAAAATGTTGCTGGTATCCAAACAGTACTAATTCAGCTCACACAAAAAAGTAATTGTGTTTACCATGTGGCAGAGACAGTGCTAGTTGGGTATGCAGAGGTTAGGGAGGCATGGGTCTTGTCCTCAAAGAGCTCACAGTTTACTTGGCGAGAGGTGCTAATAAGCCAGTAATTATAATTTGGTGCAACGTGTGTAGTAAGTCTATTAAGAACAAGATGCTAAGGAAGCAAAAGATTATCATTGAACTGAGCTGGGAGGTAGGGTAGGGCAGGAGTTTCAAGAAAGCTCCTCAAAGGGGCTACCAGTTTGAACTGATTATTAAAGGATAAATAAGAGGGAGGAAGGCCATTCTGAGCCAAGTAACAGGGAAAACAAACTGGCAAGAAGCTGTGAGAACCTTCAAGTTATAGCAGTGCAAGATAATGAAAAGCGTAGTCTGCCGAATCTAACTTGTGCTCTATTCCTAGACTTCACATTCTCCAGCTGTGTGGTCCATCTATAAAATAGCAGCCATATTCATATATATATATATATATATATGAAAGCTGCAGGATGAGCCATATGTATATGCCAAATCTATGGTGAGGATTAGTGAGAATGCATGAAAAGCACTGAGCTTGGGTACTGGCACAAAGTTGAAATGTGATAGCTATCCTTGTTAAAGACAGCACAGCACAGCCTGAGTTTGGGAGTTACAGGCTGAGGGGGAAAGAGGCTGGAAGGTAAATCACGAGCCTGGTCTCCAATCATCTTTGAACGTATAGTAAAGATTCTGGACTTGAGGCCGGGCACGGTGGCTCATGCCTGTAATCCTAGCACTTTGGGAGGCTGAGGTGGGTGGATCATGAGGTCATGAGATCAAGACCATCCTGGCTAACACGGTGAAACCCCACCACCTCTGGTAAAAATATAAAAAATTAGCTGGGTGTGATGGCATGTGCCTGTAGTCCCAGCTACTCAGGAGTCTGAGGTAGAAGAATGGCTTGAACCCAGGAGGAGGAGGTTGTGGTGAACCAAGATTGTGCCACTGCGCTCCAGCCTGGGCAACAGAGCGAGACTCTGTCTCAAAAAAAAAAGAAAAAAAAATTCTATACTTATTCACAGTTATGCTATCACAAAAGACTTCTGAGTTAACACTAGTGAAACATAGCTACCTGACAAAGTCTCAGCTCTGAAACCTGTGCTATCCTTTACATTATGAATATTACAGATTCTGCACCTTGGTTTACTGGCACCTGGCTTCACCTCTGCAGAAGGACAACATGAAAAGCCAAGTTAGAGAAGGGAGTCACCATCAGGATGTTACATCACACTTTAAAAGACACAATACTTTAAGAAGAGTTCATTAGCTTTAGAAATGAGTTCAGTATTTGAAGTATGAAGACATAGATTTAAATACCGGCTCTATTGTTTTCTAGATATTTAACCTTGGACAAGTTTCATAGCCTTTCATATTCTAATTTCCAAGGATGTAATTTTATAGAAGATGATGCCTGACTCCCAGCTATGTTATAAGGATTAAAGGAGAAGTGAATGTAAGATCACATGGTAGGTCCACAAGAGATGTTAGCTACCTTCTGCGGAAGTAGGGTCAGCTAAGGTACACAGTTGCTCCCCATTTGAAAAGACTTTCCACTTATGGTTATTCTAACCATAAATATAGTGATTACATTAGGCAGAAATCCTCTGAAATAAAAGCCAGGTAGCTAATGTATCACTATTTCACTTACTGAAGGATCTCTTCCATAGCCTGAGAGTCCACAGTTACACAGATTATTTTGGAAAAGTCTTCCATTGAAATTTCTTAAAGTATATGGCCACTACGGATTTCTCAAAATATACTTTCCCCTTATAGAAAACCTTATTCTACTTTGATGTTGGACCTTTCTATGTTACTATTGAGAAGACCCTCTTCAAAAAACGGAAGTAATCTCAATAATCACAGTGATATTGCAAAAAATCACTGGGATAAAATTCAGAATAACTGGGTTCCAGGCTCAGTTCTGTTATTTGCTTGCTGGACAAGTTTCTTAATGAATAGAAGAGGGGACTGTGCCAGATTGTTTTTAAGGATTCTTGAAACTGTGAATTACATTATTCTATAAGAAGATGGTTATATATGCCAAAGATACTTAATTAGTTAAATGAAGTAGTGACTACACCTTTGTCATCCCCAGAGACATTTGAGGCTTGTAACAATTTTTCGTATTATATCGTCTTCCCATTCATTAAAGTTGTTTTAGATATATTGCTTTTAAATTCGATGTATTACACTGTTACTGAAAATTTAATCCCAAGCCACAAGTCCATATTCACTATCCACAGCATTCACTAAGTAATCACTAATTGTAATTTTGTAAGTTTTATTTAATATTTACTTGTATTAACGGAATGCTTGAACAAAGCTTAAATACTAGCTGTTAATCCCCTGAGGGAAATATTGTCCAGGGGCAACAAACTGCCTTTCTGGTAAGTAGTTCAATAATGATAATTTGAGAAAAATAACACACTTATACTACTATTTCTTGATTTTGTCTTATGTATTAAGTTATTTTACGAATGATGATATTCAACTTTCTTAATCACTCCCAATGACAGACAGGCCTACAAAAACACAAATATACCTTGTTTTACTGTTGTCTAAACTTAGTTATAGCACATATTTGGTTGTTAGCTGAGCTGCAGAATATACTGCTTTTATTTTTTTTATAGTACTTGTTTTTTTCTGAGTTAATAATTTCCTCTTTAATAACAGGTTTCAAAGTATATACCACAAGTTCACCCTAAACATTCTATCATAGCTAATACTTTCAATATTTTCAGACACACCTCATAGTCCATCCGTTTTAATACGTATTATTTATTTGGACATATAGATATTTAACACTTGAACAATTCAGTTGAAAAACAGACATGAATGGTTCTAGTCTTCTAACATTGTTTGGTTAAAAACAGAAGAGCCACGTATTCAAAGCTATGATTTTTTTTCACAATTTTCCATACATATGAAGCTTATGTATTTGTGAGAGTGTACAGTACAATCTAGTCAATCAGCAACATAAAAGTGTATGAGATTAAACTGGTAAACAATGTTGGAGGTAATGTAATGGTAGAATACAAAACAACTGGCAAAATGATAAATAATAGATATCATTTACAGAGCATTTACTACATAGCAGTCTCTGTATTATGTATTAACTTATATAATCTTTAAAACAACCTTGAAGGTAGACTACAATATTATTTTCATTTTATAGGTTAACTAAGTTGGAGTTAATAAGTAATAGATAGAACTTCCTCTGATTTTCCCTCCTAAGTTTATTGTATATTTTATACACTGACACGCATTCTTTTTCTTTATAGTTTGATGAGATTTCAAAAACTTATACAGTCATAGAACCACCATCACCATCATGATGTAGAATATTTCTATCACTCCCAAAATGAACCTTTAGAATGCTTATAACCTATTGATGGGAATGTAAATTAGTTCAGCGACTATGGAAAGCAGTTTGGAGATGTCTTAAAGAACTTAAAACAGAACTACCATTTGACCCAGAAATCTCATTACTGGGTATATACGCAGAGAAAAATAAATTGGGCTGGGCACAGTGGCTTACACCTATAATCCCAGCACTTTGGGAAGCTGAGGCAGGAGGAATGTTTCAGTCCAGGACTTTGAGACCAGCCCGGGCAACACAGGGATATCATCTCTACAAAACATTTTAAAAGTTAGCCAGGCACGGTGGCTCCTGCCTGTAGTCCCAGTTACTTGCGAGGCTGAGGTGGGAGGATTGTTTGAGCTCAGGATTTGGAGGCTGCAGTGAGCCAAGATCGTGCCACCGCACTCCAGCATGGGTTACAGTGCAAGAACCTGTCTCAAAAACAAGAAAAGGAAAAAAAAGAAAAGAAATAGTTCCACCAGAAAAGACACATGCACTTGTACGTTTGTCACAGCGCTATTCATGGTCATAGAATCAACCTAGGTGCCCATCGATGGTGGATTAAAGAAAATGTGGTACATACACACCATGGAATACTACGCAACAATAACAATGAATGAAATTATGTTCTTTGCAGCAAGATGGATGCAGCTGGAGGCCATTATACTAAGCAAATTAATGCAGGAACAGGAAATAAATACTGCATGATCTCACAAGTAGGAGCTAAATATTGCATATCCAGGGACATAGAGATGGGAACAATAGGCACTGAGGACTAATAGAACAGGAGAGAAGGAGGGGGAAAGGGCTGAAAACTGCTTATTGGGTACTATGCTCACTATTTGGGTGATAGGGTCATTTATACCCCTAATTTCAGCATCACACAATATACTTATGTAACAAACCCACACAAGTACCCCTTGAATTTAAAATAAAAGTTGAGATTATTTAAAATAAATGAACCCTAAAAGTTTGACTTAAGAGTATGGATATTTAAACACTCCGCTGAATTTTCTCCCAAATAGGTATATGTAGCCTTATTATTAGAACAGCAGGCAATTGCAGTTTATATAAAATATGTGGTATTTTCATCTTGCATTTAGATTGCCACTCAGATACTTCATCTTTCCTTTAGAATGCCATTCCCATGTTATTACACTCTTATTAAAATACAATCAAGAACAAAAGTAGATCATAGTTCAAGACAGGAAAATACACGGCACCTCCACTCCTCCTTCCCACTCCTATGGAAAGCAATGCTAATTGATTATGGCATTCTTTGCTGCTTGGCCCAAGGGCAGCCCCAGAATCCTCTCGACATGGCATTTCAAGTACACATGACAAAATCAATGCAGGTTGCAAGTAAAATAAAAATTCCTTTGCTTCCCTGTGGCAATGAGGTCATTGGCTTTAGAATCACACAAGCCAGGTTTAAATCCCAGGGCTGCCATTTAGCTGTTGTTCTTGGGCAAGTCATTTAACCTCTGTTAGCCTCACTTTCCTCTTTGGTAAAGTGACAGTGAAGATACGGGGTTGTTGAAAGGAATATGAGAGAAAATCCATATAATTGGATTCTGCTAGAAAAAGTTGAGTGTGGCTTTGAGTCGGCAAACTTGCTGGAAAAAGCAAGAGGGGTAAGTGTGGTTCTGGGAGACCACAAATACAGGGAGCACACTGTGCCAAAGGGGGAAATCCATGTCCACTGAGCACTGGAGGAAAGTGGAAGCAAGGGACTTGGGGGAAATTACAATCCCCAGAAACCCTACTCTTACCCATGCTTTCTGGGTACTGGGAAGTAGACTTTGCAAACTCTCAAAGCTCCTATCACCAGAGCAGGAAAGAAGGATTTCTTAGCAATCATCTCACGTTTGTTTTCCTTCTGCACGCTGGTGTGCTGCAGAGTGCCAATTCTGCTAACCTCCCAAATAAATCACCGTTAATGAAGCATGCTGCACATACAGACAGCAACAGGCATTTTTTAATCACCTAAACTAAAGAAGAGCTAAAGGTAAGCACAAAACACTCTCATACCTAATATATTAGGTGTCAGATTTAAAGTGGCAAGAACCGTGTGACTTTCAGGGCTTTTACTTGGATACACTTAGTGGGGAAGTAAGCCTACTAGTATATTCATCATTAT
Organism: Macaca nemestrina; assembly: GCF_043159975.1. Taxonomy (NCBI): domain Eukaryota; kingdom Metazoa; phylum Chordata; class Mammalia; order Primates; family Cercopithecidae; genus Macaca; species Macaca nemestrina. The sequence goes on along the minus strand of NC_092126.1, from coordinate 141,321,503 downwards.
GCACAGTTTGCCAATTGCTTGGACAGCCAAATCAGAAAATCAGATAACTGGTAGCCTAAAAGGGAGACTATATCTGCTTAATCAGAAGCAGAAATAAGATTTCAAACATAAAAACTTAAGGTATAATAGGCTATACCAAAGTAGGGGGTTAAATAAAATCTACTATGCACTCTATCCTTTACTTACAAATTACCGACTGAACATCTAGTAACTGACATGCAGTATGATATAGCAATGAATAAGATAGGGTCTTCCCTCATAGAGATTATTTTACTCTACTGGGGAAAATAATATAATACTCTAAGAGGGCTGCAACAGTGGACAAATGCAACAATATCAGTCAAGAACACAAATGGTCTTTGTAGACAGACTTACATTCAAGTCTTGAACTTGTATTGTTTTAGGCAAGTTATTTCTGATCCTCCAACTTTATATCCATAAAACGGAGATACTGAGACTACTTCAGAAGTTTGTAGAGATGTATATGAGATAATGCAAGTAAAATGGTTTACCACCATAATGCAAAAAGAACATAATCTTAAGATAAGTGTTGTTTTACTTAGAAGGAAGTCAGAAGTCATTCTCTTAAAATAATTGCAGTTGGCCAGGCACAATGGTTCACATTTGTAATCCCAAAATTTTGGGAAGTCAAGGCAGGCAGATTACTTGAGCCCAGAAATTCGAGACCAGCCTGAGCAACAAGGTGAAACAGCATCTCTACCAAAAATATAAAAAATTAGCTGGGTTTGATGGTGCACTCCTGTAGACCCAGCTACTCAGGAGGCTGAGGTGGGAGAATCACCTGAGCACAGGAAATCAAGGCTGCAGTGAGCCATGATTGTACCACTGCACTGTAGCCTGGGTGATGGGAGTGAAACCCTGTCTTAAAAAAAAATAATAACAACAATGTAAGTGGAAGTTGGGATAGGAAACCCCCCTACTGTTTTAGCTAAGCTATAATATGGGATCTGCCATCTCATGTAATGGTAAATAAAATATGTATTCAAGATCCTGTGCCAATATATATTTATAGCTAAATACTAGATTAGAACATTCATCTGAAAATATTTGTTGAACACATGCAATATGTCAGACACTATCAGTAAGCACTGGGTATCATGGTAAAGTTGAGTCCTGCTATCATGGAGCTTGCATTCTTCTGCATTTTCTAGGTTTATTTGCCTATGAACACTTACTCTCGAAGAGCAAAAGTACACCTCAGTATCATTATGCTTTAGTTCAGAACTACATGTAGATGGTGGGATACTTCCACACCATTTGACAAATGCTATTGAATCCTTATTTGGTATAAAATCATTTTCCAGAAGCTTCCTGCAAATTAAACCAAACTATGTGAGTCTCACCTCCATTTTCTTGTCTTTTGCACCCAAATTTGGGTCTCAATTATGAAAGATGATAAAGTGATAAAAATGACAAGCTGGGTTTTTTTTTTTTTTCCTTGAGTACTTACTATGGTTCAGTTACAATACAAAGGTTCTGGACAGATTACCACATGCTTACAATAACTTGAGCAGGCAGGTATATGATTATTTCTATTTGTCAAAGAGGAAAGTGGGGGGCTTGGAGGGTTATGTGAGCCACTTATTTCTTTAGTATACCTTTCCCTACCTACTTACCTCTAGACCTGTAAGTGGCCAATTTCCTCCCAGTGTATTGTGTCAGGGCTGATAGCACTGACATTCAAAAATAAAAAGAGAGTAGAAAGCCAGTAAATCACTTTGCAGTTTGCCGTTCTCTGCAATGGTGGGGTACTTCATTATCAGATACAAACTAATATGACAGAATTACAGCACATGGATCCAGAATCCTTTGTATGTCAAGGGACTTTTTTCCCTTTTATATGAACAGCAGAAACTGTGAATGTGACCGTTTTTAAAAAGTTATTTATTGTCCTTATCAATGGGTGGTTATCCATCTAGTTAGTGTAATAGCCTGTTAGGTAGCAAGTGATAAATGTGTTCTTTGTTTAATCAGGCTTAGGCCAAACTGGGCAAACACTAACTGGTTCTGAGAGAACCAGATTTCAGGCCTAGCCTGTCACATATATAACAGATGTCTCTGTAGTTCTGAGTGTGCAATGAGTACATGCTGCCGATCTACTTTTAACCATTCTATTTGTGTTCTTCTTTAAAATGAGATAGAGTGATCATTTCCAGTTATACAGTTAGTTTTATCCAAGAATCTCCAAAGGATAGCACATTAATTCTTACTACACTGGCTGAGATGAGGATTAGGGTTGCAGTATAATAATTTTTAGGCAGGGAAACTGAGGCATAAAACAGTATAGTGAGTACATCATGTTTAGGAAATTAAGAATTTATGTGTGTTTGTCTAAAGCTAATGTGGGAAAATACTAATATCATGGTGGGAAAACTCAGTAGACTCCATATTAACCAAATAGTCAAAATTACACTAGTGATAAGACATACTGGCCTCGTGTGCCCTTTGATAAGGTGCACTGAGAGGGACATAATACTCTTCTGTGGTATCTTGCCAACAATGCATGACCTCAATTTAAAAAAAGAGTAAACATCAGACAATTGAGTAATATTCTACAACAAAATTAACTAGTAGTTTTCAAAAATGCCAGGATCATAAAAGGCAGGCAAAGGCCCAGGAACTGGCACAGACTCAAGAAGTGTAAGAAGAAATGAATGCTATAAATAATGCGAGACTGTAGATTGCAGCCTGGACATTATGGAAAAACTGGTAAACTCCTAATAAGGTCTATTGTTTAGTTAACGTGTTGTACCAATGTCAGTTTTCTGGTTTTGGTGATCATACTATACTTATGTACAACATTAACATTAGTAAAATCAGAGTGAAGGGCATATGGAAACACTGACATTTTTGCAAATTTTCCGCAAGTATATAATTATTTTAAAATAAAGCCAATTGTGCATAAATAATTTCCTAGCTTGAAAATCGGAGTTTTTAATATCTTTTTGTTTTTATATCAGTGGAGCTATCCTCCTTGAAAGACATGTACATACAGCATGCCATTGCAGATGTTATATTTATAGTTTGCTGCAGAATTTCCAGAAAAAGTTCAAGGATCATAAAAGTTTGCCCACAGAAGACAAGCTAGTCACAGGAAAAACTATGTGAAAAAATAAATTCTGAATTCCCAAGACGCAATCAATATAGTCAATGTTGTTACTTTGTTATGATTTAATTAAAATTAGACTGCTGAATATTCAAACTTAGGTATGAAAAGAACCAAGGTTACTGTGCATTTTTTTTTTTTTTTTTTTGAGATGGAGTCTTGCTCTGTCACCCAGTCTGGAGTGCAGTGGTGCAATCTCGGCTCACTGCAAGCTCCACCTCCCAGGTTCACGCCATTCTCCTGCCTCAGCCTCCCGAGTAGCTGGGACTACAGGTGCCCGCCACCACGCCTGGCAAATTTATTTTGTATTTTTAGCAGAGATAGGGTTTCACCGTGTTAGCCAGGATGGTCTCGATCTCCTGACCTCGTGATCTGCCTGCCTCAGCCTCCCAAAGTGCTGGGATTACAGGCGTGAGCCACCATGCCTGGCCTACCATGCATATTAATGAAGAAAAAAATAAAGCCAGAATTTTGTACTTCTTGTATGCTAAAAATGAAGCATGCAGGTTTCCCCTAAATTTCTTATTTACTACTAGTGTAAGCTCCTTGCAATGCAATGTGAGATCTATGTATAAAAATATAAAAGTGGGAGTAACTGTTAACACTACATTTTAGCTTTGTTTGTGTCTTTTCCTGACATCAAATTTCGTCCTTGAATTAGCAGTCTAGGCCTATTGTTGGTAGGAGAAACTGCAGTAATTTTAGTTATCTGTGGAAACTAAGAAATAGTTGAATCATCTGCAAAAAAAAAAAAAAAAAAAAAAAAATCTGAGGATAGAATCCTAATTAGTGATAACATGAATTTTGAGACTGAGGTTATTTCAGAGATCTGGCAAAGGACAAAGAAAAAACATAAATAGTTTAAGTTGCTTTAGGAAAATTCAATTTCATGATTTGTTAAAGATCCATGCCTACATACAGTTTTTCTTTTCTTGCCTACCAGCCCCTCTCTTACTACATCTTAGCTGCAAATTTCAAGACAGCATTTTCAAGTTTAGAAAAAACTTTGTTCCATTTCTTTTCAACATCTGACCCTCCACCAACAACCTCAACAGCCACTAACTAAACTACGTACATCCTTAAGTTTGGACCTTAGGAGTTGTGTTTCTAAGCAGTGTTGAGTAGACATTCCTCATATGGTTAGAATACAGGAAAAATACAGAAATCACATTTCCAAATAATATATGTATTATATACATATACACACACTCATATATATAATGTGATTTTATGTATGTTTGTGTGTGTATGTGTGTATATGTGTATTTATATACACATATATAAAATTTATATGTGTATACATATATAAATTTATATATGCACACATATAAGAAATTTACCAGAGCCAAGCTGTTAACAGTATAATTTGTTCTGTGGAAGAAAACGGTTTATAAAAAACCTACTTGTTTATAAAAAACCTACTTCTCACCATTTTCAATGCCTCAGTGTGCTAGACTAGATAAGGTGTGAATATTTCATATATAGTAAACACAACATTATGCTGCATTCTGATTGAGGATAACTTCCTGAAGTATCTCATGCATTTGTAAGTAAACCATACAGGTTCACAGGGACAGACAGGGTGTGTAATTAAACGTTTGCATATTTGTATGCCCACCAGTTCTGCTGTCTTAAAACAGATGTTAAGGTGAGGCTCTTCTTGGTTAAATGCTGTTGTCAAGGAAAATGCCCAGGTTTGCCTCCACATTTCCTTCAGGTATAAAACTCAGGCTAGCCTCTTAGTGCCAATTTTTGTTTTGTTATAAATACAAAATAAAGCCTCCTTTGAAGTTTTAAAAAACACTCTAAAATTATTCCCTCTTTATGATTTTCCCAATAACTCTCAAATGGAAAGACAGTTTAATGTTTAAACTAGCAAACAGATGGTTTCAGGGAAAGAAACATTACCTAGTTCTTGGTTTCTTGTCATAAGGTAGGAGTCTTGAGAGCACCTAATCTATCTAAGGGATGAACCTGGGGTAATAGGTTACCCATGGCAGATTCCCTGGGAAAGCTTCCTAACAGTTTAAGAAATTTTCACTTCTGAGCAGCCTGCCCCTCCAGGCCATTCTCCACACTCCAGCCACAGCTATACTACCATAGTACAACGCTGACCAAACCTCCAACTTTCCACCTACCTTACATACTTTTACAAAGTCAGTAAAGACCTGCTTAATCCAACTCTCACTGATCTCTGCAGCATAAATCTATATTAGAGTAGTACTATGCATTTGCTTGATACATCAGGGAATCTTGTCTCCTTACCTTTGTACCTGCTGTTCCTCTGTCTCTCCCCTTCTGTGATTAGCTTCAAATTTGTAGCTTAGATGAACTCCAGCTAAAAGCTTTCTCTGATTTCATAATAACAGTTTAGTACTTCTCATAAGTGCTTTGACAGCATCCAGAATTTCTCTTATTAGAGAAGTTATCACATAATATTCTAACCTTTGTCTTTATGTCTTTGTTACTATCAGTGCCTTAAAGGGAGAGACACAGTCTCTCATATTCATTAATCAGTGTGCTTGGAAAATACCGTACCTGGTAAATATATGTTGAACTGATTTAAACTATAATGGATTTAATTACCAAGGAAAAAGCAGAGTAAGGCCAACAGCTCAAATGGTTGTCAGGAGATAATGTGCTGGAACCTAAGAAAGGACTAATCAGAAAATTATCCAGAACCATTGAAGGTGGTTAGTATTTTTCCTGGTTACCTTTGTGGATAAGTGACTCACGAAGTTGACTCAGGGATTTAAGAAGATATTTCAATAAAGATATGCATATGACAATCTATATAGATATCCAAATTATTAGTTTGGAAACTTGTTTCTAAATCACAGATACTCAAATTATCTAATATGACAAAAAGAATTTCAAGGTCACACGTGTTTTGGGGAACTGAGTCAGCCAACACAGACATATCAGTTTATTGTAAGATGTCTTACAGCCTTTAATAAGATGACGTTGAATTTCAGTGTATAAGAAGAGAGGTATTCTGTGCAGTGTTTCCCAGATTTACTTTTTCATCTGTGAAAATCCCATTGGACAATTGTTCTTCAGAACTCATTTTGGGACCTCATTTGGGGCTCCTGTCATGTTTAGCAATAACTAGGAAACTATGAGCTTGGCGAAATCCCTTACAAATTATGGCCTAAAGGCCAAATCCCAGACCCTAAGGCCAAAAATCTAACATCTATTTTTGTAAGTAATACTGGAACACATCAATGCTTGCTGATTTTGGCATTGCCTATGACTGCTTTTGTGATACTATAGCAGAGACAAGTAGTGTGACAAAAATCATATGGCCCATAAAATATATGTGTGTGTGTGTGTGTGTATATGTATATATACACACACTTCCTACCCATTTACAAGAAAACTTTGCTGATCCTCAATTTTCAGTAACTTTTTTTTTTGTTGTTCTCAAGCTTTAGTTTAAAAGTCTTCTCTGGGTGTAACAAAATCAGCTGGCCTCACTACTGATGTGTTACTCAAAATTACTGTACAAATGCAGGATTAAATGATCCACAAACTGGAGAAAGTATCACTGAGCTGACCAGTGGTACTTTGTAAAGCGCAATATGAATGTGACCTAAGCAAAATATGTTTGGATTTTTTTGCTCTAAATCCTGTTTAAAAATTAATATATATTATAAAACTAGCAAGTCAAAACTCACAAATATAAACACATTTACCAAAGGAAGTCTGAAACTAATACCTTAAAATACCTTATTTGGATAGATAATTTATTAAAATTAGTGAAAACAACTGAATTTTTATTTGATCACTTGAATACATACTGGTACCCTAAAATACCTAAGGTACTTCATTATAAAGATAAATTTTGGCCAGATAGAAATAGAGCTGAACAAGGTATGTGATACAGATTAATTTAAACAAGATATCAATTCATATACAGTACACTGATTATTGAGATAACTTTTCTATTCCAGTTTGGTAGTTATGGAAAACGCATAGCTTTAACTCCTGGTAAAAATGAGTCTTTTGTGTTTTTCCAGCTGTTAATCCATACAGCTAAACTAACTCATCTATTGGTTTGGTTCAAAACATATTCAACATCATTTTCTAAGTGGCTAGAATCAATCTGTTTGATCATTAGTTTAATAGAAAATAGTGAAATGAAAAGAAATCATTCAGTTAATAGTAACTTTTGGTGATATAGCAGCAGAAATAAATATTTCCTCTCTTTCCATAATTCAGCAAAATTAGTTTGAAACCCAGTTTTCATATGCTTTTCTCTTCCTCATCCTTTTCAGCTTCCATCTCCCCCCAAAATACTGGAAGATATTACTACTGGTTTCTGGCTCTGGTCCCTTTCTCCCTGTGTGTTAGTAACCATCATATTTGACATTTGATCCCTTAGGACACACTGTTAAATGCCTTTAGGCTCCTTTCAGAAGCCAAAGTTGGTATTGGAGTTTTGATACTTATTTCAAGGCAGTCCTTTGACTAGAGTTTTAAAATAAAGAACTTTGGTTTCCATATTCTTGTTCTTGAGATGAAAGGCCCAAATGCATCTTACATATTAACTTAAATGAATTCAACTATACGTGCTGTGAAAAAGAATAAAAACAAGCACATCAAAACATACCTACAGAGATACAACGCTGTAGATAGCACACGCCCCGGAATGAGTGGTAGTTGGGACATAGAAATCCAGCCCACCATTCTCATGGGAGGTTTCAGTTCTTGTGTCTCTCAAATAATGTGAGTATCTCCCCAGGCTGAGTATGATTCTTCTCTTTAAAGATACAACAGTTTTTTCAAAACATGGTTCCTAAACTCAAGCCAATTACTTTGTGTGGTGTTTAATCAATAACCTGGTGACCAACCCCAAACCTGGAAGAAAATTTTGCTGTACGGAATCACCGTGAGTTGATACGCTTGTCTCCAACTAAACACCGTCGTTTTCCAGGTAAGACGTGTACTTGCCAAGGAGGTCAAATAGTCCCCAAGTACACACAGTGAGTGACTGACAGAGACCGACTGAAACTCTCAGGATGCCTACTCAACACTTTACCATGGTCGTAGCACTTTGCCTTCCTCATAGACCATCCGCAGTCAAATTTCACTGACTCTTTTGAACACATCCCCCAGTTTCCCTGGCATCCAACCATGTTCCATCAAATTGGTTTTTCCATCCAGCAGCTTGCTGCATATTATACAGCCTGCATAGCTTTGTTTTGACAGTTTCTTCCGCCCCATACCTGCCTTTTAAAATAAAGTGTCCTCTCTTTGACACCCAGCTCACCTTCCAAAGAGATAACTTTTCTAGATGTCCGCAGATCAAAGTTACCACTTCTCTGAATACTAAATCACCTTTTCTGTGCCGTTCCAGGGCTACTTGTCAAATCCCAATTTTAACTGCATATTAATTCCTTAATTAGTATGTAAGCTCTTTGAGGTTAGGTAGAGTCCATATGTTTTTAAATTTTGTTTCCCCCACAACATGATCAGCATTTTGTCTTGTACTCTTTAGGTACCAAACCTATGTTCCCTCATCTACAAGGGCAGACAAATGTTTCTGGTGACATCTGTATTTTCCAGAATTTATCCTTTAACATTTTCTTTAAAAGTCAAAAGAATTGAAGTTGTTGTTGTTCTGTGATCTCTCTGGAATTTTCCCTCATCTACAGTATTCCTAAAACACTTTTCCATTGGTTTCTACTGAAACACCTGAATGTTCTTGTTTTTTGTTTTGTTATGTTTGTAAAAGTATCATAAGTTTTAACAGACTGCAGCCTAGATATATGAACCCATTTAAGTGAGGCTTGGTGTTCCTTTACTCTGGTCTCACTTAAGATTTAGTTTACCTTAAGTATGTTTTATGTTTCATTTTACATATTGAGAAAGTCATTTTCCTTAACAGAGTGGATAGCGAAGACAAATAGTTTTGTTTTCATGAAAAGAAAGAGAAGGTATCTGGTTTTAAGTAATGGTTGGGTAGCAAGACATTCTGAATATCCATTTTATCCCATTTTATTTCTTCTCTGATACTTTACTGTTTCTCTAAGATGACAGCAATATTTAGGCTGAAAATGAAAGATTCTATCCATAACTAAAGAAAAAACCTTTAAAAAGCCATTGCAATCGAGGAATTCCTGTTAAATACACAAGACATTATGCATAATCCTCTAATAGAAATTGAGATGAGAGAAAAGTTATAAAAGCATTGATGACAAATATGCTTCTGTACATCACCATTAGGGAAGGTATTTTTTTACTTTTCTGCATTACTTAAAATCTTCACATGCCTAACAGACTGATGTTGCATGGGATTCCCTCTGCTATTATTATTTTCAAAAATTATTAGGGCTTTTCCTTTTTTTCAAAAATCCTTTCACGATCATTACAAAGTATTAAGGTGATGAAAATCACTCCACTCACCCCCATCCTAACATAATTTAGGTGTTCATATAAATTTGTGCATCTTTGGCCATTACAAACTGTCTTGATCCATTATCATGTGGATAAACATAAGAAAATCTTGTGTGTATTTGTGTGTGCATGTGTAGGCCTACATACACTCAAGCACACACATGATATACAAACATATACAGCCACTTTTCTTCTCCTGCCATCCACAAAACGTTTTGGATTTTTCCGCTGACATTCTTCTCTACTGAAAATACTGCATTAGACCTCAAAAAAAAAAATACTATTTCTCAATCAGTAATGTTTTCCATCAAGTGATACCTTTCTCTGGTTCTGAAGGAATTAACTCAAACCTATACAACATGCTCCACAGACCTCTGAAATGAAAGGGAGCTAACAGATTCTGCTTGCTTTACACCTAGCATTTTTTTAATTACTATACTTTAAGTTCTGGGATACATGTGCAGAACGTGCAGGTTTGTTACATAGGAATACACATGCCATGGTGGTTTGCTGCACCCATCAACCTGTCATCTACATTAGGTATTTCTCCTACTGCTATACCTCCCCTAGTTCCCCACCCCCAACAAGCCCTGATGTATGATGTTCCCCTCCCTGTGTCCATGTGTTCTCATTGTTCAACTCCCACTTATGAGTGAGAACATGTGGTGTTTGATGTTCTGTTCCTGTGTTATTTGGCTGAATGATGGTTTCCAGCTTCATCCATGTCCCTGCAAAGGACACAAACTCATCCTTTTTTATGGCTACCTAGTATTTCATGGTGTATATGTGCCACATTTTCTTTAACCAATCTACCATTAATGGGCATTTAGGTTAGTTCTAACTCTTTGCTATTGTGAATAGTGCTGCAATAAACATACGTGTGCATGTGTCTTTATAGTAGAATGATTTATAATCCTTTGGGTATATACCCAGTAATGGGGTTGCTGGGTCAAATGGTATTTCTAGTTCTAGATCCTTAAGGAATCACCACACTATGTTTCACAATGGTTGAACTAGTTCGCACTCCCAACAGTGTAAAAGCATTCCTATTTCTCCACGTCCTCTCCAGCACCTGTTGTTTTCTGACCTTTTAATGATCACCATTCTAACTGGTGTGAGATGGTATCTCATTGTGGTTTTGATTTGCATTTCTCTAATGACCAGTGATGATGAGCTTTTTTTCATATGTTTGTTGGCCGCATAAATGTCTCCTTTTGAGAAGTGTCTGTTCACCTAATATCAAAATTAAAAGAACTAGAGAAGCAAGAGCAAACAAATTCAAAAGCTAGCAGAATACAAGAAACACCTAAGATCAGAGCAGAGCTGAAAAAAATAGACACATGAAAAACCCTTCAAAAAATCAATGAATCCAGGAGCTGGTTTTTTGAAAAGATTAACCAAATAGATAGACTACTGGCCAGAATAATAAAGAAGAAAAGAGAGAAGAATCAAATAGACACAATAAAAAAATGACAAAGGGGATGTAACCACTGATCCCACAGAAATACAAACTAATATCAGAGAATACTATAAACACCCCTACAGAAATAAACTAGAAAATTGAGAAGAAATGGATAAATTCCTGGACACATACATGGTCCCAAGACAAAACCAGGAAGAAGTTGAATCCCTGAACAGACCAATAACAAGTTTTGAAATTGAAGCAGTAATTAATAGCCTACCAACCAAAAGAAGCCCAGGACCAGACAGATTTACAGCCGAATTCTACCAGAGGTACAAAGAGGAGCTGGTACCATTCCTTCTGAAACTATTCCAAATAACAGGAAAAGAAGGACTCCTCCCTAACTGATTTTATGAGGCCAACATCATCCTGATACCAAAACCTGGCAGAGACACAATAAAAAAAGAAAATTTCAGGCCAATATCCCTAATGAACATCAATGTGAAAATCCTCAATAAAATACTGGCAAAAGGAATCCAGCAGCACATCAAAAAGCTTATCCACCACAGTCAAGTTGGCTTCATCCCTGGGATGCATGGCTGGTTCAATATACACAAATCAATCAATGTAATCCACCACATAAACAGAATCAATGACAAAAACTACCTGATTATCTCAATAGATGCAGAAAAGGTCTTCAATAAAATTCAAAACCTCTTCATGTTAAAAACTCTCAATAAACTAGGTATTGATGGAACATATCTCAAAATAATAAGAGCTATTTATGACAAACCCACAGCCAATATCATACTGAATGGGCAAAAGTTGGAAGCATTCCCTTTGAAAACTGGCACAAGACAAGGATGCCTCTCTCACCATTCCTATTCAACATAGTATTGGAAGTTATGGCCAGGGCAATCAGGCAAGAGAAAGAAATAAAGGGTATTCAAATAGGAAGACAGGAAGTCAAATTTTCTGTTTGCAGATGACATGATTGTGTATTTAGAAACCTCATCATCTCAGCCCCAAATCTCCGTAAGCTGATAAGCAACTTCAGCACATTCACAGGATACAAAATCAACGTGCAAAATCACAAGTATTCCTATACACCAAAAATAGACAAACAGAGAGCCAAATCATGAGTTAACTCCCATTCATAATTGCTACAAAGAGAATAAAATATCTAGGAATATAACTTACAAGGGATGCAAAGACCTCTTCAAGGAGAACTACAAACCACTGCTCAAAGAAATAAGAGAGGACACAAACAAAAGGAAAAACATTCCATGCTCATGGATATGAAGAATCAATATCATGAAAATGGCCATAGTGCCCAAAGTAATTTATAGATTCAATACTATCCCCATCAAGCCAGCATTGACTTTCTCCACAGAATTAGAAAATACTACTTCAAATTTCATATGGAACCAAAAAACAGCCCGTATAGCCAAGGCAATCCTAAGCAAAAAGAACAAAGCTGGAGGTATCACGCTACCTAACTTCAAAGTATACTACAAGGCTACAGTAACCAAAACAGCATGGTACTGGTAACAAAACAGATATATAGACCAATGGAATGGAACACAGGCCTCAGAAATAATGCCACACATCTACAAGCACCTGATCTTTGACAAACCTGACCAAAACAACCAATGGGGAAAGGATTCCCTATTTAATAAATGGTGTTGAGAAAACTGGCTAGCCATATGCAGAAAACTGAATCTGGACCCCTTCCTTACACCTTACACAAAAATTAACTCAAGATGAATTAAAGACTTAAATGTAAGACCTAAAACCATAAAAATCATAGAAGAAAACCTAAGAAATACTATTCAGGACATAGGCATGGGCAAAGACTTCATGACTAAAACACCAAAAGCAATGACAACAAAAGCCAAAATTGACAAATGGGATCTAATTACAGTAAAGAGTTTCTGCATAGCAAAGAAACTATCATCAAGGTGAACAGGCAACCTACAGAATGGGAGAAAAACTTTTGCAATCTATCTGTCTGACAAAGGGCTAATAATCTATCTGAGAAAGGGCTAATATCCAGAATCTACAAGGAATCTAAACAAATTTACAAGAATAAAACAACCCCATCAAAAAGTGGGTGAAGGATATGAACAGAATAGATACACCTAGCATTTTCTATTCATAGTTATTTTGTTTTCATTTTTGCCTTCTTTAGTTAGCTTTAATACACATGTCTCTATGAAAAGAAGGAATAATTTCTTGGGGATTTGTGGATTTTGGACAGTATCATGAGACACATGATGGTTATTAAGTTCTCTTTGGACTTAAAGATAAATGAAAATTCATTTTGTTTCATGGTCCTCTTGATGTAAAACTTCTAAAGGAGGTTCACAATTTGTTGTTGCCATGTATACTCTGGTGAATGAAGCTATCTTCCCTAGGCATTTGACTCTTAACTCTTTTTCTAGTTGAGCCTCTCTGGAATCCCAGGTCCCAAATTTCTAAATGCTTACTGAATATGTCTTCTTGAATCATTCCACTATATTCATTAAAAATTATCTCATGGCCAGGCATGATGGCTCACACCTGTAATTCCAGTGCTTTGGGAGGCTAAGGCAGGAGGATCACCTGAGGTCAGGAGTTGAGACCAGCCTGGCCGACATGGCAAAACCCCATCTTTACTAAAAATACAAATATTAGCTGGGTATGGTGGTGAGCGCCTGTAATCCCAGCTACTCGAGGGAGGCTGTGGCAGGAGAACTGCTTGAATACAGGGGTGGAGGTCGCAGTGTGCAGAGATTGTGCCATTGCACTCCAGCCTGGTAGACAAGAACGAGACTCTGTCTCAAAAGAAAAAAAAAAAAATCTCATACAAAACCCTGATCTCTTCTCTGTAACCCAGGTCTGTCAAATTTACCCGTATTTCAGTAAAGTTATACCACATTCTTCCAGCTATCCAGGCTAGAAGACCTGGAGTTTTTGTTAATTTCTCACAATGTTTAGCTTTCTCATTCCCTTTATTTTTATCACCCACATCAAATCTGTAGCTAAGCTTTTCCACTGGCAAGTCTTAAATTTGTCTTAGATGTTCTGGTGCAGATTAATCAATATTACATGGAATCTATCAGTACTCAATAAAAGTTAACTACTATCATCATCATACCTAATGATTTTACATTTTCTTGCTTTTACTTTTGTAAAATGTAATGCACTTTTGGGCATGCTAGAATATCTGCTTGGGATGAAATTGGTGAAATCTTAACAATCCTTTAGGATCCTGATCAAATTCATTTTTCTTCCATTTATCTTTTTTTTTTTTTTGAGACGGAGTCTCGCTCTGTAGCCCAGGCTGGAGTGCAGTGGCCGGATCTCAGCTCACTGCAAGCTCTGCCTCCCGGGTTCACGCCATTCTCCGGCCTCAGCCTCCCGAGTAGCTGGGACTACAGGCGCCCGCCACCTCGCCCGGCTATTTTTTTTTGTATTTCTTAGTAGAGATGGGGTTTCACCGTGTTAGCCAGGATGGTCTCGATCTCCTGACCTCGTTATCCGCCCATCTCGGCCTCTCAAAGTGCTGGGATTACAGGCTTGAGCCACCGCGCCCGGCCTCTTCCATTTATCTTAAAGACCAGGATAGCCCATCTCCATCTCTTCTTCTTCTACTCTGCTAGAGTATTTATTATTCTGTTACCAATTGAATCCATATCTGTACTTAACTGAACTGATATTTGTCTCTTACATTGGCACTTTGTTCATATTTTGTTTTTTTTTAATTTTCATTTTGGGTTCAGGAGTACATGTGCAGGTTAATGAACATGTTATATAGGTAAACTGTGTGTCATGGGGGTTTGATGTACAGATTATTTCATCATGCATATAATAAGCAAAGTACAAAACATTTTTTTCTGATTTTCCACCTAGTCACACTCTCCACCCTCAAGTAGGCCCCAGTGTCTATTGTTCCCCTCTTTGTGTCCATGTGTTCACTTATAAGTAACAATATGCCGTACTCAGTTTTCCGTTCCTGCAATTAGTTTGGTTAGGATGATGGCCTCCAGCTCCATCCATGTTGCTGTAAAGGGCATTATCTTGTGTGTGTGTGTGTGTGTGTGTTTTTGTTTGTTTGGTTTTTTTGGGTTGCATAGTATTCTATTGTGTATATGTACCACATTTTCTTTATCCAGTCTACTGTTGATAGGCATTTAAGTTGATTCTACGTCTTTGCTATTGTGAATAGTGCTGCAATGAACGTGTATTTAGGGCAGAATGATTTATATTCGTTTGGGTATATAACCTGTAATGGGATTGCTGGGTCAAATGCTAATTCTGTTTTAAGTTCTTTGACAAATCACCACACTGCTCTCCGTAATGGTTGAACTAATTTACATTCCCACCAGCAGTGTATAAGCATTCCCTTTTTTCCTGCAACCTTGCCAGCATCTGTTATTTTTGGACCTTTTCATAATAGCTATTTTGACTGGTGTGAGATAGTATGTCATTGTGATTTTGATTTGCATTAATGTAATGATTAGTGATGTTGAGCATTTTTTCATATGCTTGTTGGCTGCATGTATGTCTTCTTTTGAAAAGTGTCTGTTCATGTCTTTGGAATTAAAAGGCACAGAATGGCAAGTTGGATAATAAAGCAAGACCAAATGATATGCTGCCATCAAGAGAGGCCTACATCACACGCAATAACACTCATGGGCTCAAGATAAAGAGATGGAAGAAAATCTACCAAGCAAATGGAAAACAGAAAAAAAAAATGAAGAAGTTGCTATCCTAATTTCAGACAAAACAGACTTTATACCAGCAAAGATGAAAAAGACAAAAAAAGGCTTTACATAATAGTAAAGGGTTCAATTCAGTAAGTGGAGCTAACTACCGTAAATATATATGCAACCAACACAAGGGCAGCTAGATTCATAAAGCAAGTTCTTAGAGGCCTATCAAGAGACTTATATTTCTACACAACAATAGTGGGAGACTTCAACACCCCACTGACAGTATTAGACAGATAATTGAGGTAGAAAATTAACAAAAATATTCAGGACCTGATCTCAACACTTGACCAAATGGACCCGAAAGACATCTACAGCACTCACCAACCCAAAACAACAGAGTACATATTCTCAACTCCACATGACACATACTCTAAATTTGACCACACAATTGGACATAAAACAATCCTCAGGCAAATGCAAAGAACACAAAATCATAGCAACCACACATTCAGCCTATAGCACAACAAAAATAGAAATCAATCCTAAGAAAATCTCTGAAACCCATACAATTACCTGGAAATTAAACAACCTGATTTTAAAAGACTTTTGGGTAGATAATGAAATTAAGGCAAAAATCAAGAAATTCTTTGAAACTAATAAGGACAAAGATACAACATACCACAATCTCTGGCAAACAGCTAAGACAATGTTAAGAGAAAAGTTTATAGCAATAAACACCCATATAAAAATTCAAAAAGATTTCAAATTAACAACCTAACATCACAACTAGCGGAAATATGGAAGAAAGAACAAACTAACCACAAAGCTAGCAGAAGACGAGAAATAACCAAAATCAGAGCTGAACTGAAGGAAACTGAGATGAGAAAAAACACACAAAAGATCAATGAATCCAGGAACTGGTTCTTTGAAAATATTAAGAAGATAAATAGACTGCTAGCTAGACTAATTAAAAAAAAAAAAAAAAGAGCAGAGATCCAAGTAAACACATCTAGAAATGACAAAGGGGACATTACCACTGACCCCGCAGAAATAAAAAAACCCTCAGGGACTACCATGAACACCTCAATGCACACAAACTAGAAACTCTAGAAGAAATGGATAAAACCCTGGACACATACAATCTCCCGAAACTGAACCAGGAAGAAATTGAATGTTGTACTTTGTTTTCTTTTACCAGTTATAAGTTTCTTGAGGACGGAAACTCATATTGTTTTTATTCAATCACAATGTATCCTCCTATTTTGTGTATCCCATCAGAATATCTAGCACAGTATACCTTAAAGGTGCTTAAAAGATTTGTTGATTTCTTGATGACTGGCAATATTGTATTCAACTATTTTTGGGGAGACCAAGTTTGTTTAAAAATATACTTGGATTATTGGATGGCCACAGTCTGCTTATGACTGCATAAGAACAATCTTTCTTCCCATGTTCCCCAAGGAGGACTAAGGCACTGAGGAGTGTGTCTCCATCATTTACCAAAATACTTATGACTGATGCATGAATAATTATAAAAGATAGAGACACCACTGGCTATCATGGGACAATCATGAATATTGGCACTTGGGGTCTGAGAAAGATTTAATTTTATTTGTTAGGATTACAGACAGTATCAGGTTCTTGATGTGTAAGTGTGAATTTATAAAAATATGTAGCTAAATCAAGAAAGGTTTCTGAATTAACAAATTAACAATAAGGATTCTCTTATGTGTGTGTTCTTGGAGGAAAAAAGAAGACAGATATATCCAAAATGTCTATGTCTACCACAAAGTTCAATGTCTACCACAGAGGCTTGTTGCTTCTTTACCTTCATACCAAAACAGCTCTTGATTGAATTTTTTTTAACTCACTGTGCAGAAATCAACCATGTAACATTTGTCTTATTGTATGCAAGTAAAACAACACTTAAAACAACTTAAATTCTCAATGTATAATGTAAAGTTAAATAATATATTAACTAATAGAGAAAATACCATCGTGATTCTTAATTAAGTCTTGGACCATTTGTGAACATAGCAAAGGGTTTTCTTTTTCTGTCTCTCCCATGAACTCTCTATAGCATCTAAATGCATACTGAGGAAAGAGAAATGAGGTAGCAGAGATGGAGCAATGAAATTGTCTTGTTTTGGCTCCCTATTATCCCTACTGAAGCTAAAAATCAAAGAAGCTGTGAAGTCTGTGAGCTCTAGTTGGCCTATGGTATCCCCAAAGATGAATGCGCAGCAAAGTCCAGTGCTAAACCCTTATTCACTGTAATGCCTTCCCAGGGTCCAAATCCCAGGTGACCCAGAGCTCTGGCTAAGTGGAACAAGCACTAAGACGGAAACACTTGATTACACTTGGACTCCCACAACTGCCTTTCCAGCATGCTTTATTATTTGTTTATTAAATGGTTTCCCTCTGGGTTTTATTTTTAAAGGTTGCTTCTGAATCTGAGTGCTTTAAGTGAACAGCTCTGTCTTCACCCAGTGACTCTTTCAAGCATAAGGTTAGGTGCTTAGTTCTTTATTACAGCTGCAATAACACTAGAGTTCTGTTCCTTTCAGGCCAAATTATATCCTCTGTTATTTTTCAAACTAACGGTAGCCATTGAACTATGTATTTCCTGTAGCTGATAAAATATAGGTTTCCCAGAGCAATGACTAACTAAATAAACTGTAAAGATTTATCTTGGTGCATCCTACGGCATGTCCATGTATACAATCTGGCTGTGACCTTTCATAAAATTCATCTCTGTTAATGCTAATGATTTCTATTTTTATTCTATTAATGCATGTTCAATATAGTGGTAACATAATGGGTGGAAATGTTTCTTTTCAAGGCCACCATGAATACAACATAAGCCTGATCAGTTGTTTTCTGATCTTCTAGTTCCATAGAGAGAACTGAGTCCCCTTACTGAATCTGGATCCACTATCTGGCCCAGGAAACATGCCACTCACTCCCCAGAACAGCTAACACAACAACATTTTGCCTTCTTCCATTTGACTCAAGTGGCAATTTTGCCAGTTCATTTATGAGAGAAGAGAAAGTGCCACAAAGCATCTCTATGATGACAGAAGCCTCATGCTGTGAGTTGATCTTGCCACCCTGAAACGAATCTGGAAATATTTGTACCTTAATCTCCTGCAGAAATAAACCTTCCAGAGCTCTCAATCTGACATTCAGCAAAATTTGTACTGTATCAGCGGTTGCTAGGCACACTGTTAGGAATAGAAAGAAAATGCAGAAGCTTAAATCCTATGTCTTGGAGATTATTTCTTGTGTATATTCTTTGCAGAAGATTTTCTGGTGCTAGTTCATTACTGAGAGTCTGTCTCCTATCCTGTACTATTCTCTCTTGGCTATTTCTCTTCCTTTAGCCTTAAATCACAACTCACAATCAAACCTTTTAACCCGAGTCCATGGAAGTCCTGTTTTGCTTATCTGACTATTAGAGATTTTCAAAATGTAATTGCAGACTTCTTATTTATCCAGGAGATAAGAATGGTGGCTGAGAGGCCAGTTGGCTGCAGCTATTTCAGTCAGTCTTACTTCTAGCATCTTTGCTGATCTTATCAAGAAGAGCTACTCCCCACATAATTTAACCGGCTGTTATGTCCAGGCTAAAAATAAAAATGATGTCTCTAATGTGGCAGCAGAAGGCAAGGGGCACTGTGCTACTGACCCAAAGGTAGATTGATACCTGCAGAGTGTCCTGTACCAGGTCACTGTATACAGTGGTAGTTAGTTTTAATGGCCTACATGTAGTCTCTACATTGCTGGTTTAAAATATTTGGAAACACCTGTGCAGTGCCTTTTAGTTTCACAACTCAATTCCACAGAGATAAATATTAGACTTGCCAAGGTCAGTGGCCCTTCCTAATGGTTCCCAGAGAGCCAGTCAAGATGGCGTCTCCACTCACTGCAAGCTAATTAAGAGTTGAAGAAGGCCTCCAACACAGTGGCACCAGTAGAGCCTCTCTCAGCACATATTTTTGCCCTTGGCAGTCTGAGAACAATCTGACATATACTCTGGTAGATGCTACTGTGCTTGCTGCAGCAAATTTAAGTGACTCTACCCTTTGCCATTGACTGCCAATTAATTTTAAACCAAATGTCTTGGAGAGGTTATGTCAGATATCCTGAGAAAATGATATGTGACAAATGTAGGATAAACAGTGTCATGAACAGTGAATAGTCTTAAAATTCCAAACTTTACCTTCTATTGTACCTACTTTAGGGAGAAGGAAGCTTTGCTAAGTGCTATCAGAATTTTATATCAAACCTGCCTATCCTGTATGATTCCTTAATATGGAAAAAACTGTTTTTCTCTTGACTTACTTTAAAAACAATGTGCATAATAGTACACTGAGAGGGTTTGTTGACATAGAAAAGTGCTGAATACATAAACGACTGTATGGTTTAATATTGTCTATTTTTATAGCCTCACTTCACTCCATAAAAAGAAAGAATTATGGAAAGTGCCCTAGAATGCCCATACTCCACCTTTCCAGTAACTGTTAGCCAAAGTTGCCCTGTGCAAGTGCAACACCTAATGTAAGGTACTATACTTAAGATTTTACAAAATTCAAATGAATTTAAGAGTGCAAACAAATAATTTCCCAAACACCCTAAATCTGGTCCCAAGACCCAGAAGATAGCTGAAGAAAGCTAGGAGATTAGACTAGGAAATATGGACTTGGGTGTAAATTCCAGCTATGTAATGAGTAAAGAAATCTCATAAGCCTCAGTTTACTCATATGCAAAACAGATGCTTTGAAATCCTAATATGTTTTTCAATATTTCTGTACTCTCCAATATAACATCACAGGTACAATTGCTTCCGTTGTCAATTTGACAATATTTGCTGCTTCCCTTCTTCCTACCTGATACTTTTATCTCCTCTCTATTAATTGGCAAATAAACAGAAAAATTAAGTAAGCACAGGGTTTAAACTACTTTATAAATGTTGGATCAAGACAAATGAAATACATAAAACATTGTTTAAAAAATGTACTTTTCCTTGTAATTGGACCCTGAATATTTTTGACTTACGATTAAAGATTATGTTTATGAAACTATTTAATAACTATACTTTTATATATTATGTGTGAACATGATCCACATTAGGATTTCCACAGACAATGAATAAATCATACTGAAATACCTACTACTTTTTAAAATAAAGTGTCCATAGCAGTAGGCAATATCTTATGGCATCCAGTACTGGAGTAGAAGCAGAACAAAAAAAATTATATTCCCCCACTGTCTTTTCTCCTGTCTGCTCTTCAACCACACCCACCCCTCCACTCTCTCAGTTGACTGCTTTCTGTTTTGCTGCAAGAGAAATTAACACTCCATGCCCACGAGACACATGCCTCCAAACTAGCTGTTTGGAGATTCAGCTGGATGGTGCCAAGCAACATGATGCAATTTCATGTAACCAAACCTTGGGTGCAGGTTACCATTCAACCACACACACCTACCCTCAGGTTTGTTATTAATCACAAAAGGAAATAAACTTCCAAAGGAAGGCAAATAAATTACATGGCTAGTAATTTATGATTGTTTCTATGGATGGGTTTTATAACCCCAATTTTTTATATCATCTATTAGTTGGCTGAAAAAATATTTGCTGATACACACACACAGCACTGAAGATGTAGATTGTGGCATATTATCTTGTCCTCTGCCATTTTCATTTTAATAATAGATTACCTGTATTATTAAAAGTTATTCTCTCAATATCATTATTGAGTCTGCATGGAAAAAAATTAGAATAACTCTTGAGTTCCCTCTTAGCTCTAACACTGCAAGAGTTGAGTAATCACTGGCATTTTATAGTATGCAAAGCAGCATTTTCTTGAGGCAAACTGTTTCCAATCCTGAATATCAGTTATCATAAGGGAAAAAAATACTACTTTATCTCAAATATTCCATATCATCTTTGAAGTACGTAGATGTTCAACATTAGGTAGCAAAGCTCGGAAATCTGTTTACTTGTAACATTAATTTCATTTGTTTTCCTTTATTGTGAAAAAGATAAAAAGAAATCAAGTTCGTAAAACTAGAACATCTCATTGATTTTTGCATCAAGCTTATGTGATAAAGGACAAAAAGTCAAAGTTTGCTTTCCAAGTGTAAATAACATGGACTGCTTATTATATTGAATCTCTTTGGGATTTATACCTAGGGTATTTCCAAATACTTTTGTTCTCAAGATTATTATCATAAGTGGAGATTAAGGAAAAAATAATTAGGTTGGTAAACTAAGAAAAATCTTATTTGTTTCCAACACACATGTCTCAAAAGAATTTAGTGCCAATTGACAGAGAATTAAAAGACAAAGAATTAGGTTGCAAGAATGGGGAAAGATGAGGTTCATATCAACACCTAAAGCATTCACCTGATAAAGGACACAATATATTCAGAAAATCAGAATTCTGATTACTAAAATTTAGCATTAAATTGAATCTTATCCCTATATTACTGTTTTATATACTGCTGATCTATGCTAATTTCAAGAATAAATTGCCAACCTAAATTAGTCAATTTCACTATCATCTTGCTTATGGATAATCCTTATGAAAATAATGACAGAAGAGCAACAAAGTTTCATAACCTTTGACCTATCCTTCTTATGGTTAAGATAGTTATAGGTTCTACAGCACAAATTCCAATAGCTTAAAGCTAAAAAAATCTAAGTGTTCAATAATGGGTAGTAGTTACATCAGTAATATTTTGGGCCCATATATTTGATGGGTAATTGTATGGGGATTCCAGATATTCCATAAAGGTACCATAAAAGCAAATCTATTTATAACATATTAAGTAATAAATCAAATTAAAGAACATGGTGGGTGTATGTCTGTGTGTGCATATATATGTATATTAGAAATATGTAAAATACATGTACATTGGGGAAAACAAGGCAGGAATACATAAGAAAATAACTGCCATGAGGAATGATTATATTCTATTTCTTTGTTATTCATTCCTGTTTTTAAAAATTAGCCAATTTAAAAACTTTATAATAACATAAAATATAAGTATATAAAATAGCAGTTATGAAAGTTAACAAGTACAATCAATAGCTTCAAATTTAAACCAGATTACACCACCACTCTGCAGAATTTTTAACTATTAATACAACTTAGAAACAAATTAGTATATTAATGTATATCAAAGTGAACAGATTAACATTTTTTAATTTGGGAAATAACTATATACATTAAAACTATTAGAAATAACATAGAAACATATTTACTGACACAGAAGAATATCCAAAATGCATTGCTAAGTACATAAAGAATAGTTTATGCAATGTTGGGGAAAAGGATTAATCCCAGAGTTTACTCCATGACTTTGTTAGGGCTGCTGTAACACAGTAACATAAACTGAGTGACTTAAACAAGAGAAATGTATCATGCCAAAGTTCTGAAGACAAGAAGTCTGAGATCAAAGTGTCAGTGGGGCCATGTTCCCTCTGAAGGCACTAGCAAAAGGTCTCTTTCTATTTAGCTTCTGGTAGTTTCCTGGCTTGTGCAGAATAACTCCAGTCTTCACAAGGTGTTTTCCCTGTGTGTCTATTTGCATCCAAATTTCCCCTTTTTATAAAGACACCAGTCATATGACATTAGGGATCCACCATACTTCTACATGATATCACCTTAAGTAATTATATCTGCAATATCCTTATTTACAAATAAGGTCACAATCAGGTGGAGTTAGGCCTTCAAAACAGATGAATTTTGGGGGTGGGGGAGGAGCACAATTCATTCTATACAGTGTACCTATGGGAAGAGACTTGATGGGAGGGAAGGAGTTTCATTCCACTTCCAGAAGGGATATTATTGGAGATGTACCATCAATTACTTTGTTTTCAGCTTGCTCACTTCTGCAGAAGGAGAAGTAACTGAAGTAAATATTTATGATGGGTGGATATGTGGATGAATGAATAAATGGATGGATAAATAGGAATTTTTTAGTTCATCTTTCTAAAAAGTCTCATGATCTTGGTCCATAAGACGAAAGAACTTCCCAAATTTCATAGACTACCTAGTGGTAAGGATGAATCTGATATCCTGGGTCATGAAATGTCAAGTTCCCTTAGAAGGGCCTTACTCTGCTGCAAGCAGATACATATGACAAATAATTTGAACAGTGGACAGTTTTCATCAGATGTAGGCAAAATCTTTACATTCAGAGAGACATGTGAGGCAAGATACAGGTGAACAAGCAGATCTGAATACCTAAAACTTAAAAGACAACATAAAGCATCCTGGTGATGAATGGCGACATCACAGACATAGCTCTCACAAATGCAAGGACTCTGAAGATCCTGAAGCCTTAAATTTTGGAGTCTATATTCAGATGTTATCCTTTAGACTTTCCAGGCACTATCTCAGACCCACCAACTCTAGGTTATACCTTCTGTCTTAATGGATTCAGAGGAACCTCTGCAACCCAAACAGTTATATATCTTTGGGACAGTATTCCAACTGTCTTTGTGACTTCATACCAGTACAAATATAGTATATGAAAACATGCACTACATGGTTTCCTAAATTTCCCTTATAGAACACATGTGCATAAAACACAATGTTTCCCCCAAAATTTAGAAATCCACTGCATCTTTTCATATACTGCAGTAGCATATACTACAGATGCTAGTGGGTTAAGATTCAATTCCATACTACTCATATATTAGGCACAAAACACTACACGGTAGAGAGTGCCTTTTATATCATTGTATAAATGAGACAAACAGAGGAGAGAAAATGTTAAGCAATATTCTCAAAGTCACAATGATCGTGCACTAAAGCCAAGATCTAAACTATATGGTGGTATTCTAGAACCTGGGTTCTTCAACACAATGTTCTACAACATCTACTCAATATCAAATGTTCCACTGTGAAGTATATAAAGAAAAGTCTGTATTTGCTGATCTAGGAAAATTGCTAGGCCTTGATATCTGAAAAATATATTCATTTTTTAGGGGTGGTATGTGGCTCATGCCGGTAATCCCACCATTTTGAGAGGTCAAAGCAAGAGGATGACTTGAAGCCAGGAGTTCAAGACCAGCCTAGGAAATAAAGGAAGATCTGGTCTCTATCAAAAAAAAAAAAATATTTAAAAAATACTTTTTTCAGGGTTCAATTTCAGCGTACTACTTTGGTATGACCTCACTTCGATAGGATCAACTGTTTTTATGATGTGTACTTGAGAAAACCAATTCAATCTTTTCAGCATAGGACAATGACTTTCAGGTCAAGCTCTTTCAAAAATGTGAATTAAATAAAAATTGGTCTGAGTATATGAAGTTAAATATCACCACCAGTCATTGGGGAGATACAATGATGATTTCAGTTTTATAAATTTGAGTCAGCCTAAAAGCAGTAGGATTAGGCTTAAAAACTGGGAAGAAAGAATGCATTTGAGTAAACTTTCCATCCAGTTGAACTTTGTGGATTTGAAATTTACTCATAGATCTAGATGGTTTTTAAAAGGTTCCCAGATATATAAATGTCATCTTTGAGTTATATGGTGGGAGATGTGGTTCTGAACTGTTTCACCCTTAAATCCCTGCCTAGTGGAGAGTCCTGTGGATAGTTCTATAAAGAAAATGAGGTTTTAAATGCAACATGGTGGCAATCAGATCTTTCATCTACTACTTTTCTTTGCGACACAGAAAATCTACTCATTGTTCTTTCTTGGCACTAATAGCAAAATGGTGGGCTTGCTCTTTGAACAAGAGTCTTCAAAAACACAGCTTTGGGAAAATAGGGGATTTATTTCTTCAGGCTTCCAGACTGTCAAAGACTTCCAGAGTAGCCTTTTCACAGAGAAGTCTCAAACATTCTGAAAATGTACTACTGAAAGGGATATTTTTGACTCAGTCTATTTTGAGAGGGTCTCTTAAAAATTCATGGACAAATAAAGGTTTTCTCTTCTTGTTAAAATGTTAAAAAACACAATGGAAGAAATAAAATCAAGATATAAAACCATCAAATCTGACAGGGATCCTTTTTAAGGTTTAACATAAAGAAACAGAGCTCCTCTTAGCACTTAGGAATAGATTAGAACATAGGCATCTCCATCACGAAAGGGGTAGTCCAATCAGCATATGAACTTGGGATGTGATATAATTACCAAGTACTGTGAACAAAAAGCAAGCAAGTCTCTAAAGAGGCAAGTAGAGGGCCTTGACGTCAATGAAAATCTCAACAGCTACCTACCTCACACGACAGTTGAAGGAGAATAGTGAAAATTTGAAAGTACACTGATTATATTAGAAAGAACACAGAAAAAGCCTATGATCAAATGAAAGAGAATTGAAAACTGAAACCTAGAAGTGAAGACAGATATCAGGAAGAGATACATATTTGGAAACAAAGGGAAAGCAGAACTCTTGCATCAGAAAGTCATAGCTTTAGAAAGAATTGAGGGCAGATTTAAAAGGGGGAGGATCAAGTATCCAGTTGTGGGGGATGTGTCATAAGGACTACCAATAAACTTGTTCTATTTTTGTTGAAGTGCAAGATTGAAAGGCATCTTAGGGGCAACTAGCTCTCAGAAGACACACAAAGGACAAAACTACCTTTAAATAATAGACAGATATTCATATTTAAAGTAACCCTCAAGAAAAGAGGGAATGGGACATAAGCTATACTGAGAGTCAATTCTTGCTATTATGTAAAGAAGGTTCTTTACAGATGAAGCAAGGCTTTGCCTGTTTACACTGCATGCAAAAATAGAACAGGTGGTATGAAGATTCCATCTCCTCAATACATTTCTCATTTTAGAAGGAAAGACATTTCTCCACAGCCACCTAAACTCACACAACAACAACAACAGCAGCAGCAGCAAGAGCAATAGCAGCAGCAGCAGCAGCATGCAGGCATTTTTCCCTCATTTAGTGCCAGTCCTCAAGAGTAAAATGGCAGCTTTTAACAAAAACTTCTAAGGTGATAGAACAGGGAGCAAAAGGAAGACAGTGTAAGCAATTAAAACTTCAGAGGACATCCACATAAAAAGATGAAACAGGGCCAAGGCTCTGAGGTCACAGCCCTCAGCTGGAAAACAGTGCCAGAGGACATGTCATGACCAGAAGGAATCCAGAGTTCACATCAACAGTGCATGGTTAAGATCTCTGCTCAACAGTGTCTCAGAAAAAGCACCAAGTCCAAGTGCACCCACACTGCAGCTGGATGCAACCTCATTCTTAAGGAATGCCAGGACAGGAACAAGGCTTAGGAACAATCAATCTGTCTTCTACATTTTCTGAGGAAGTAGCCAAAGTCCAGAGAGGTTAATGTCACATGTCTGAATTTATAAAGAAAGTCAACAATGAAAACAAGATTCAAATCTAGAGATTTGGGCAGTGATTAAGCAAACCAATTATCAAGGATGGTTCTCATTGCACATATGCTGCTCTGTTAGCAGCTCCAATAAACTTGTAAGGCTATGAGTTCTACCGTGTTTCTCAGTAACATATAATCTCCTTTCCCAGCTTCCTCCCAAGCATGCATATATGCCTATTTATGCAAATATTAAATATAAAAACTTGAGAGAAGACATCAATTTTTTCTATCAAAATATAATCTTATTACTGTATGAGAGAAAAGAGTATGAAGACTGCTATAGTTACTGTTCAAGAATGTAAACAACTCTTGTTTTTAAATGAATATTTGCAATTGTTTTCGCTAACAGTTGGTAAATTAAGGTTTTTGGGAGTAGAATATATTTGTTTCTGGTTTCCTTTTCTTCCAGTTACCTATGTGCAAAGCAAGAAGTTTTAAAAGTGGTTGCTTTCATAGAACTATATTTCCTTCATTAGTCAACTTCTACTTACAATTTTTATTTTCAAAAATACAGAGTCTAGGGATGGCTACTATTTTAATTTTTTGTTCCTAGTACAAATATTTTGGTCCAAAAGAAAGAATTCTCCCTTTAACCTGTCATAAGTTAGATGGAAGTGGTGGTGCACGCCCGCCTGTGGTCCCGGCTACTTAGGAGGCTGAGGTAGGAGGATCACCTGAGCCCAGGGAGGTCAAGGCTGTAGTGAGCCATGATTGCACCACTGCACTCCAGCCCAGGGTTACGGGGTGAGATGCTGTCACTTAAAAAAACAAAAAACAAAACCCCAAATCCTGCCATAGGACCTAGGAGAAACTATCTCACAAAATAGAGAAATACTAGTTTATTTTACTTCTTTGAACTTTAAACATATAATCTTCCAATAAGCAGGAGATTTATAAGTACACATATTTCATAAAATCAGCCACAAGAATACAGGTTGAGGGAACTCGAGATATGAAAAGTCCAGTGTGAGTTAAGAAGTCAATTACTCTCAAAACATGGCTTTGTCACATTTCAAAAACAGGCAACACAACAGTTTCTCATTCCCTAGTACTGGAATGCTGGCTTAGTTGTAACTCTATAATTTGTATAAGGTTGAAATTTTCTCTTACAAGATCAAGTATTAGAGCGAACACTGCCACAGGTTATTTCTGCTGGATGTCAGGGACATCACATAAGTTCTTATTATGAATATTAAGACAGATTTTTACTTGAGTTTGAATTTGTTTAATTGCATGCATTAGCTTCTCAAGGGCATTCATGACCATTAATATGGGGGAGGTAATTCCACTCATCAAATGGGATCTTTACTTCTAAAGACAATATAAAGCAGGGGAAAAGGTCAGAAATCTCGTTAAGAGAGTCAGGAAAGAGTCACTATTTTCTGTTTAATAGAATAAGGCGGTCAATGGCTGAAAGAGTAAATGGACATCCAATGGCAGTCATTATACTACTCTCCCATTTGCAACTGAGAATTGTGAAAAGAGAACAACATTATTTAGTTCATGTAGTTATTAAATGGAAAGAAGCTAGGGGTGACAGCTTGGATCCCTAAAGACTCACTGCCTCCCAGGTTGAAGGCACGGGGAGACAATGGAGATGGAGAAGGTCCCTCATTTGTTCCTCCAAACTTCTCTTTAACTAGACTGCTAATTATAGAGTCCTGACTATCCCTGAGGAAAACTAAGCAAAAATGTATATCCCCGTACCCAGGCCTACCCACCCAAGCTCCTTCCCTTCCCTTGATTTTTTTGCTCCCAAGTGGTCTATGATGAAGGGAAAACACCCTGAAGTCAACACCTTGTCTATTTTACTGGTTAACAGAGAAGGATGAGGTAGAACCTCAAGATCTGCCATTGTTTTCCAGTTGACAAGTGAAAATACTTATAAATGATAGTGTGCAGTTTGATGTCATCAAACATATTTACTCTTCTTTAGGAGGTTCTTTCCCCAGGCTTACCATTCATTTTTGGACGTCTCTAGTCACCTCTGTTAGTAAAGACAGTACACTTCCACATGAGTCATCTATGAAGATGGCACAATTCTTTCAATTGCCAAATTAACACAACTGAATAAACAAGGTAAGAGACTGGGAAAGCTTCAACACATAGTTAAAAACAACTGAAACTGTAACAGTGGTTTATGCCCTCCTAGTCTTGAAATATAAAGAGAATTATTTCCAAATTACTTCAGACAAAAAAGCTTGGAGTAACTTCTTGGCTGAATGACATTTCTTAGATCACAGGATTTACCCTTTTAAGAATATTTTCTCAGGTAAAAAAAAAAAATCTGGCTAAATAAATGTTCTCTAAATAATAAAAGGAAAATGCAAATAGCATCTAAAAGACAATGCTAATATACAACAGCTAAATTATGAGAAAAATAGAGGCCAAGTCCCAATCAAGCTGGTTTTAAGAAGAAAATAGAGGCCAGGCGCAGTGGCTCACGCCTGTAATCCCAGCCTTTTGGGAGGCTGAGGCAGGCAGATCATGAGGCCAGGAGATCGAGACCATCCTGGCCAACATGGTGAAACCTCGTGTTTACTAACAATACAAAAATTAGCTGGGCGTGGTGGTGCACACCTGTAATCCAAGCTACTTGGGAGGCTGAGGCATGAGAACCGCTTGAACCCAGGAGGCAGAGGTTGCAGTGAGCCGAGATTGTGCCACTGCACTCCAGCCTGGTGACAGAGTGAGACTCTGTCTAAGAAAAAAAAAAAAGAAGAGGAGGAAGAAGAATAGGAAAATAGAGTATATTAGTGAAATAAAGAGGTAAACTGACAATGTATTATATTTGTCAAGCAGTGACAGAGCTGGATTTTATTTATTTTGGCTGAATTCTAAGTAATGCATATCAAGATGAAAATGTTGGAGAGGCAACCTAGAAAGACAAGCTCCTACTGCTCTCAAATCAATGGATTTAATACAAGATTTCTGAAAATCTATACTAGTAACAGCAGAAGGTAATGATTCCACTGCCAGGGAAGAAGTGTGATGATATAGCCCAAGCATCACTTGAGGGAAATCTAAAAAGCACAGCATTTTCACTTTTTTCTTGTCATTGATGAAAATATATCAACTGCAAGGAGCTCCTCTACTGCACTAGGGCCAAGAAAATAGAAGCCTAACTGGAATCAAACCAGCAGCTATTAAAGGATTAAGATTTCAAGATATTCTTGAATATCTTGATATCTATTGTCAGTGATGTCATCATCTTGGTCAATATCATAATCCTCCTCCTCCTCCTCATCATCATCATATGCTGGTCACCATTACCAAGTTACTCAAACAAGAATAAAGACAATCAAGGCAGCTAAAAAGAATATGAATAATTTAGCGTATGCAAAGATCAACCTATCTGTGCAAAAAGGCATATCCCTTAAAACCAACAATGTCTTCTGTCATGTTGATTTCTTGACACATAGGCTATGTCATTTTATTGGCTCTGCTGTTTGTACATAGTATGTAATATATGTATTACAGATCATTTTATATATATATATATATATATATATATATATATATATATATATATTTTCTACTCCATACAAATATCAAAGTCAATAAATATTATCCAGCAATACCATGACTAGGTATATATCTGAAGGAAAGTACATCAGTATTACAAAGAGATGTCTGCACTACCATATTTATTGCAGCACTATTCACAAGAGCCAAGCTATGGAATTGATATAAGTATCCATCAACAGATGAATGGATAAAGAAAACATGTGTATATATACAATGGAATACTATTCAGTCATAAAAAATAATAATATCCTCTCATGTGGGGCAACATGGATGACTCCAGAGGACTTTATATTAAGTCAAATAAGCCAGGCACAGAATGATAAAAATTGCATATTCTCACTCATATGTAGAAGCTAAAAAAAGCTGATCTCCTAGAAGTAGAGAGTAGAGTAGTGGCTTTTAGAGGCTGGGAAGAGTGGGGAGAGCAAAGACAGGGAGAAATTCGTTAAAGGATACAAAATTCCAGGTAGATAGGACAAATCAGTTGTACTGTTCTACAGCACTGTAGGACTACCATAGCTAACAATAATTTATTATATATTTTCAGAAAGTTAGAAGAGAGGATTTTGAATGCTCTCAACACAAAGAAATGATGAATGTTGAGGTGACAGGATAAGCTCATTAACCTAACTTGATCACTATATATTGGATGCACTGAAACCATATTATGAACTATATAAATATGTATAATGATGTCTCAGTGAAAAAAATCAAGAAATAGCTTATCACACTAAAGGTGGAAACAAATTATTATATTGTAGGCTAATGATGGAGTATTAAGAGTTTTTAAAGGTTAATATTAAAACAAAAAACCCTTGGTTCATATTCTACCAGAGAAGTGAAAAAAAATTGTCTCAGTAATACACTTACAGGGCTTTAGCCGCCACCTATAATCTCAATAATGTACTACACTATCTACCTCCTAAAAGTGCTTGTAAAAAATTATGTCGAATACAATGGGTCAGTAAAGCAGTACAATCTCAGACACATCAGTTTTAGTTTTACCTCGGATTTAATTATTTTAATGTCATAGCATGGTTTTCCTAATATCAGTGCTATTTTAGCATCTAGTTGTTTTAATGGGAATGATTTGATCTCTGGTGTATACTGTGTTCATTTTATGGGCCAGTGCATTGAGTGATCATCAGTGTAGCATAACATGGTTGATATTCCTATTTCTTCCACATATTAGATGATATGCAGTCAAAAGCCAATTCCAATAAAATAGAAATAACAATTTCGAATGTAAAATAATAAAATCTTATAGGTTTCCTTTCTGAAATATGACAAAGAATCAAGACTACAACATCCAGGAGTAGATTAGAACATAGGATGTTCTAATATACTATGGTGAAAGGAGGTAGTCCAATCAACATATAAACGTGAATTTGATACATTAATAATTACTCAGTACTGTGAACAAGACGCAACCAATTCAGAGACAAGAGGAGGCCTTGACGTCAATAAAAATCTGAACACCTACTTACCTCACCCCATAGCTGAGGTTGAAAAGTGAAAACTTCAAAGTACATTGATTGTTTTAGAAAGAACACAGAAAAAGCCTATGACCAAATGAAAGAGCATTGAAAACCCAAACCTAAAAATGAAGGGAGACATCAGGAAGGGACATATATCTGAAAAAAAAAGGAAAGCAGAGCTCTTGCATTAGAAAGAGATAGCTTTAGAAAGAATTGAGGGCAGATTTAAAACAGGGAGGATCAAGTATCCAACTGTGGGGGATGTGTCATAAGGACTACCAATAAACTTGTTCTATTTTTGTTGAAGAGCAAGGCTGAAAGACATCTAGGGGCAACTCGCTCTCAGAAGACACACAGAGGACAAAATTATATTTAAATAATAGACAGGTATTTCTATTTAAAGTAATCCTCAGGAAAAGAGGGGATAGGACATAAGCTATGAGCAGATTGAATTCTGGCTATTATGTAAAGAAGGTGTTTTACAGATGAGGCAAAAGCTTTGACCTTTTACACTGCATGCAAAGATAGAACAGGTGGTATGAAGATCCCATCTCCTCAACACATTTCTCATTTCAGATGCTACATCTTGAAAGACATTTCTCCACAGCCACCTAAACTCACACAACAACAACAACAGCAGCAGCAGCAACAGCAATAGCAGCAGCAGCAGCAGCAGCAGCAGCATGCATTTTTCCCTCATTTAGTGCCAGTCCTCAAGAGTAAAATGGCAGCTTTTAACAAAAACTTCTAAGGTGATAGAACAGGGAGCAAAAAGGAAGACAGTGTAAGCAATTAAAACTTCAGAGGACATCCACATAAAAAGATGAAACAGGGCCAAGGCTCTGAGGTCACAGCCCTCAGCTGGAAAACAGTGCCAGAGGACATGTCATGACCAGAAGGAACCCAGAGTTCACATCAACAGTGCATGGTTAAGATCTCTGCTCAACACAGTGTCTCAGAAAAAGCACCAAGTCCAAGTGCACCCACACTGCAGCTGGATGCAACCTCATTCTTAAGGAATGCCAGGACAGGAACAAGGCTTAGGAACAATCAATCTGTCTTCTACATTTTCTGAGGAAGTAGCCAAAGTCCAGAGAGGTTAATGTCACATGTCTGAATTCATAAAGAAAGTCAACAATGAAAACAAGATTCAAATCCAGAGATTTGGGCAGTGATTAAGCAAACCAATTATCAAGGATGGTTCTCATTGCACATATGCTGCTCTGTTAGCAGCTCCAGTAAACTTTAAGACTATGGTTCCCACAATTTTTTTCAGTGAAGTATAATCTCCTTTCCCAACCTGCCTCCCAAGCATGGATATACGCCTATTTATGAAATATTAAATAAAAAAACCTCAGGGAAGATATGAAATGTTTATATCAAAATATTAATGGAATATTTCATGAATATAAGAGAAAGAACGTAAAGTCTGCAATAGTCACAGTTTCAAAAAAGTACATGATTGGTTTACATGTAATAGTTACTCTAAATCCCATATGTATTTTAGTGAATCAAGTTTTTTTTTTAGACTGGAATATATTTATTCTTGGATTCTTTTATCCTAGTTACTATGTAAAAAGTAGTAAGTTTTCACGGTTTTTTTTTTTTTTTGCTTTTATACAACTATATTTCCTTCATTCACAAACTTCCACTTTGATAACTTTGATTTTTAACAATTATAGATACTAGGAATGGCTATGATTTTGGTATTTGTTTTCCAAGCAGGAGAATTTTAGTCATAGGGAAGAATTTGTCCTTTAAATTTGCCATAAAATGTAGGTGAAACTGCAGAAATATCAGCTTCTTTTACTTCTCTTAACTTTAATAACTCTAACAACTTCTGAGTAGTACTCTCAGTTTTCACTAAGAATAAATATGGACAGATAAATGAGAAGGTGGAGAGAAAAAAGATTGTGGGGTGCATGAAGGGCCTGGGAGCTGAGTCATGGGGAGAATCATAGTGCCAGAGATGGGTAAAATGTGTTAGGAGGGTGGGCGGTATTATAAATAGAAACTTACTAAGTATATACGGCACAGTCACACTACCTTTTTGATTCCGTTTTGTCTTGTGCTGGCCCTGATTCAGTCTTAACTGATGTACTGTAAGATGTGTGATAAGACACCCACCTTGTTAAGACCTTTATTTGCAGTAGCAGTGGGGGTGGAGGTATAATGTGAATTTGTCTCCCTGTGACAACGTATGTGTGTGTTTTTGCATGCATGCGCTCACACATGTGTATGTATTAAATGTTTCATCACACTAAAAAGGGAATGGAATAATATTTAATCAACCATTTCCTTCAGTACTCAGTTTATCTGCAATATTCACCTCTACATATACATTTTCAATATTCTTAGAAAGCCAGAATTTGATACTGATTGTGTTCCAGATAATATATTTGCTAGTAATAATACTTACTAAATGGAAAATCTTGGCATCTGTAAAGTTGAAATGAAAGAAAACTGTAGTGACAAGATTCCGCAAAAATGTAAACTACTGTATTTTTATATCTTGTGTTAAATATTGAAGTAACATACACACAAAGGTATGCCAATAACCTACATTTGAAGTAAAATACTTGCTTGCTTGATTTTGGAGCACATTAAATGCAGCTTACATCTATGCCTTTCACAGATATATATGGACTTTAAAATATTTTCAATGGATTAAAATTTACTGATAATATAAACAATATCCAGTCAGTTGTGTTCACACTACCTTTTATGATTCAGGTCAAGGAAGACAATTTTTGCAGAAATATATTAACATCTTTATTTTTTCTCAGAACACTAGTATGTTTATATCCTTTCTCTAGTCTATTTTCAATTGGAAAAAGAAAAGGCAGTCTCCACAGAATACTTGCAAAACATCAAACACACAGGAGTGGTAATCAAATGCAATCCAAACAGCCTTCCACAGTGCATACTGCATGAATATCATCGCTATCTCCCGTGCATTAAATGAGCCTCCCCTCTAATAGGTGTTCTCATCCAGGTCGTCATATTCAATGACACACAGTGAAGATCTAATTCCAACCTGGATATGCTCTAAGTTTTATTATCTTAGTTGGCACTTTCAGGATGAGAAAATACAAGCTCAAAACCTTACTGCATATTCAACCTTTGGATTTTAGAGACTGGTTGACAGTTTCCCTACAGTGTTCTTCTATCTTGCCATTCAAATATGTTAAGCCTCCAAAAGGCTGAGCTGGTATTCGATTAAACTTTTTTTTCCTGTTGTGTTAACTAAACAATTATTCCTCTAATTCAAGTTGCATTTATCATGGTCTTAAGCAGAAATGACACATTCTTTTTTTGCAGAACAAAATTTAACTTCCTGCATAGTATTCATATCCTTAATTCATGGACAGTGTGCCACTACTGAAGACAGAGGAGATGGACAAAAAGTGTTGGGAACATTTATTTTATAGAGACTAAAAAATAGGAGGGATAGTTCATTTGTTTAAATGAGTAAAACTATTCATTGAGAAGCATTTTATTTTATAGCCATTTCCATATTCTCTTTAAATACATCCACTGTATTTCAGTGTTACTAAAATTTAAACATATTCATTAAAATCTTTGGTTCTGACTCATCAAATTCCACTCCTAGGTAAAATGATTCTAGATTATTCACAGGGTCACTATTCACAACAGTCAAAATGTTTAAACAACCTAAATGTCCATCAACTAAATAATGGATAAATAAAATGTAGTATATCTACTATGATGAAATATTATTTGGCCATAAAAAGGAATGAAGTCCTGATGCACATGACAATATGGCTAAACTTTGAAAACAGGATGCCAAGTGAGATAAGCCAGTCACAAAATACTACATATTGTATGATTCTATTTATATAAAACATCCAGACAAGGCACAGAGAAAGAAAATATATCAATGTTGGTCTGGGGAGGGATTGAGGAGAAATGGGAAGTGACTGTGAACAGGTGGGGTTTCACTTTGGGATGACAAATATATTCTAAAATTGATAATGCTGATGGTTATACAATTATTTGAATACACTAAAAACATTGAATTGTACAATTTAAATGTGTTAGTTGTATGGTATAAGAATTATACCATAATTATTCCACTCAAAAAAGCTGTTTAGAAAAAGATTTGGTTGAGAATTTCCCTTAAGGTTTTCCAATCTTTTCAACAATACATTTACAATGGGATTTACAATAGAAATTTCAAATGAGGGGGAATTTTTTTGTGTTTATTTACAAAACAAGGGTTATTTTGATGAAAATTGAAAAAATGAGTCATTCATTTTGATTTCTAAGCACCCAGATGACTACCTATGACAGGTGAGGATTCTGGGTAAAATAAAGCTAAGGAGGCCTCTCCTGGTGATGATGTTTGCACATTTCAGAGAGAATCTGCAGTGTTGTTTACTCTGTTGTCTTCCTGATCTGAAAACCCTTCATACTGACTCTGGACTTTATTACAGAGGGTAACCTTTTGCAAGTTCAAAGTCCAGGTCATGCCCCCTCAGCTCAAATCCAGACTTGAGGTATAAATCTTTCAGAAAAGATCCATCAACACTTGCATCACCAAAGACTCTGACACATGTCACAATAAAGCAACTTTCATTAAGTTACAGCATTGAATGTACCTTCATTTGATGGATTCTGAAAAACTGTTCTATCTTTCCCCATTCCCATGACAGCTGTCATCATGTCACAAATAGAGAAAAAAAATTTTTTAAAGGTCTCTTGCTTTCCCGAGAGTTGTCACCACTAGGAGCAACATAATATGCAATGTTACTAAGGGGAAATCAACAGTGTATAGGAAACTAGAGAATGCATATATTGGAAAAACCCACATTTTACTTTCATAAGCCACAGAATGAAAAATAAAGAAACAAACAAGACTATCTTTCATAATACTCCAGAACATTCCATACAGAGCAGGTCTGTTTTGTCTCCAGTACATACCTCAATTCCTAGGCTCTGGAGAAAGCATCTATTCTAGCCATGACATTCACAATCTTTTACTTCATAGGTTTTTAAATAACTATCCACAAGACTCAGATGTCAGGCAAAGATGTACCAGATCAATTTAGGACAGAAAGCAAACATTTAGGGCATAAAACAGTGTAATACAAAATAAGATGCAAACTTTTCACTTGACAGGTGGATAGAGCTATCAATCTAGTACATTTTATTTTCTGATTTCAAAGAACAATACAGTGAGACAAAGATGAAAGAAAAAGACACCCAAGAAAGAATTCCTTAGTTGGGAAATCTCATGTGGGCTGAATAAGGAATTCCAAATGGTCTTTATCCTTATTACTTGAGTGCTATCTGCGGACCACCAAGACTGACATCATATGGGAGCTAATTAAAAATTCAGAATCTCAAGTCCCAACGAGTCCAAATGAATCAGAATCTGCATTTCCACACACTAATGTTTAAGAAGCACTGTCCAAACCATTTTTCTACTAGTTATCATTACCTAATGTTTGCACTCTTCAGTCACTGAAATAGTACATTTCTTATTATTAATAGCCAATAAGTCAAATTAACATGAGAAAAAATATGTAATACAAGATAACAATACTGCATTGCAAAATTAATTGTAATCCAAAGTTCAAAATATCAGATTTCTCATGTGAGAGCTATGCTAAAGCCTTAATATTGATGTCAGGCTAAAAGATATTCTAAATCAATTGATATTTAAGACTACATCATTTGTTAGAGTCTCTGTGGAAAATGCAACCACCTTGTTAATACTGAGTATAGAGTTTTAACTTTAAAATACTACATCAATTTGAAGTACGTTGCAACTTTGCATAAAAAGGCATGTTTCTAGACTATGGAAGTAAAGTATATTGTACTGGTAATATTATAGTATCTTTCATATTAACTATTCTCTCTCTCTCACACACACACACACACACACACACACACACACACACACTGCTTAGGCAGGCCACATGCCATAAATCAAATGATGTCAGTAGAGGATTTGCCTGCATGATAATGGATAAATAAACCCCTGAGTGCTCCGTGTTTAATTAAAAAGCAGAGTTAGAAGGTTATTGAGCCTGTAGGCTCCAAACAGTAATGATGATTCCTCTCATCTTTTTTTAGGATCACACGGGATCAGGACTACTTTACCAAAGCTTAGAGTCAACTCTCTTTAGTGATAAGCATGACTACTTTTTTGCCTCTGAATGATGTCAGATGCCCCCACAAATCACTCCACAGTGTTCAGCCCTCTGATAGCAGAAAAAAAGACAAAGCTGTCATCTACTCTGTCAATCCCTGTGGCTGGCTACTTCAAAACTTAGGTAAGCTTCTGAGTTACCAAAGGGAAGTCCGAAGGGAGAGAAAAATCAACAGACTTGGGGGAAAGAAATTACAAAGCAGACAGACACTATATATTTTAGTATCAATTTTCTTTTTACACGTTGAAATAAAAATAGTGCACTAAGAGCTCCTTTGTACTTAGTTGCTATAATATTTTCTTCTAAATTATTATCTTTAATAGTAATAGCACTTTGCAGTTGTAAAACATCTTGTTCCAAAAAGCTCAAAATGCTTCCTCACATATTCATTCAACTCTACTTAAGACCATGTCCTAGGGAGGAATGGCTGTACCCTTATCTAGAAGTTATAAATAGGTTTCAAAATAGTCAATTTGGTCAACTCCACCATTTAAAGTAGGCAGAAACAGAAACACCTGAGAAATGAGAGACTTATGCAGGGTGGGGGTAGAGGTCCCTCCTTGTTCACAGAAACAAAATCAAGCAGAGGCCTGCTTCAGTAGCTGGATGGCCTGATTACAAAATCCTATCTTCAAACAAATAAGAGTTTGCCTCAATTACTCAGCTATTCCAGGCCCACATAATTTTGAGTTCACAAAAATATCTGAAAAACTTTTGTGCATCCACTTCATATGGCCTAAATGAGATCAACTTGAATACCACAGAAGTGTGTTCAGCTGGGGAAAACAGCCAACAGAGCGAGAAGTAGTAGTGAAAATAGGGACAAGGCACCTCAGATCCCAATGGTGGCCTGGAGAACACTGCCTTTCCTTTCTGTCACAGATATATACCCTACTAGAATGCACATACTTTCGTAAGGGTAGTAATATATATATTTTTTTGTTCATATTGTTCATTTTCTATCTCTGAACTCTAGAACAAACAGTATGAGGTAAATGGTAGGAATTTAATTAATAATAATTTAAATGAATTAATAAATACAGGCCAGTGGTCCTGAAGATGGGCTCACCTGGTGATTCTGTCAGCTGCACAGGTACGCAAGAAAAATGACTGTGCTTAAACAGCCCAGCACTGTGTTCCTTGTTCCTTTTTCAGATAGAATGTCTAAAATGTCTAGTGGAAAATTAAATAGAATTTAGGCTCTATCTTGTGGTTTTAAAAAAGTATAAATTAGACCATTTTTCTATCCCTCTCATCTGCAGATTTTCTCTATTTGCCCAATTAATCAGTGAGTATCAAAAGTTTTTTTAAAAAAGGAAAAAGGGCTAGGCATGGTGACTCATGCCTGTAATCTTAGCATTTTGGGAGGCAGAGGTAGGTGGATCACCAGAGGTCAGGAGTTCGAGACCAGCCTGGCCAACATTGTGAAACCCCGTCTCTACTAAAAATACAAAAATTAGCAGGGTATGGTAGAAGGTGCTTATAATCCCAGCTACTCAGGAGGCTGAGGCACAAGAATCACTCAGGCCAGGTGGTGGAGGTTGCAGTGAACCAAGATCACAACACTGCACACCAGCCAGCCTGGGCTACAGAGTGAGACTCCATCTTAAAATTAAAAAAAAAAAAAAAAAAAAGGAAGCAATCACCAATCTATCTTTTTCTATGGTAATATAAATCATGACTGGCAACTTTAGGGCCCCAGTTGAAATAAAAATATTAAATATGTTAGTAAAATCAGTAACTACAATATAGTCTATTGACCTGAATTACTTAGGCATAGCAAAATATATATATTGAATTCTGTGCCATTAACTTCAGACTCATATCTGTAATATGATTTCTTAAATCTGATCCTTATAAACTGACAATGAATGAAAAGCCTTGCAGGAATCCTTACATGCTTTACCTCATTCTCTTAGGTTCCTCTCTAAAAGTACACAGGATGGATCGTTAACACATGTTCCCTCTCTTAGGTAGAGTATATGCCACTTCATGTTGTGAACCCACATATTTTCTCCCCAACCAATGAGAGATCCCTCAAATAACTTAGCATAGAAGTTGAAAACTGGATGTTATGAATTCGATAGATGTGTTTAGCTTTCATACATTTTAAAAATAAACAGCAATATTTACAATTTGTGAGATACGGCAACACTGGCCCCACAATCCAACATGGCCACAACACTTAGGAGGAACACTGATGCACTGTTCTTTACAGACCCTGTGGACTCCCTATTGTCTGACAACTGGTCCATCTCACTCTTTGTGGGTTCAGCCTGGTTTCTGCAGGTCTTTGATTCTAGGTTATCTGGCTCCCAATAGAGTTCTAGCTTCATGGTACAGAATCTGAAAAGAAATGCAAGAATGACTTTCTTGCCAGGGAAGGGGCACCCATATGGGGCTCTGGAAATTCTAGATTCCATCCCTAGACAAACTGCAAGAAGGCCATTCTGTCTTGGGTAAGCCTCTGGACCTACTGGTAGAGGAACAGACAAGACAATCTGTAGATCATGTCCAGGCCTAAAATTCCATAATCGAATGACACCATTTACCTTGTTGTCTAGGGTGTCATCCTTAGACACACAGGAAATAACTTATGGCAAGGTCACTTGTGAGGGATGGCAGAAGAGGCCTTATCAGAATATGCCACTTTGGCAAAAGGATTATTTTAAGCTAAAGACACCTGAAACATAGTTGGTACGAGGAGGGCAAGATGATCTTCCCTTTTCATTGTCAAAGCAGGAGGTAAAACTCCCATGTGAAAGATGTCTTCTCTCAACCAGGATAAAAGAAACAATCTTATCACCAGAGACAGGGAGTCAAAACCAAGGGAATTCCATACAAACAGATCTTGTTAAAATAACTCTTATTTTTCTTTAGTTGCCCCATATATTTTAGTTATTTTCCCACAATTGCCTGTCTTTGTTCAACCTAATATAGAAGCACTTAGGTTTTGCCACTTCCTTGGGTCTTCCTAAATGTGAAACGTCTGTATGCTTTTCTCCTATTAGTCTGCTTTATGTAGATTTAAGTCTCAGGCCCACAGGCAAAGTTTTACCTTCCCTAAACTTCCACATCATCATCACAAGTTCTGTTACATTCAAGAATCACTTCCAAAATTGCTTATCAAAACTTCTTAAATTTTATCCATTTAGCTATGGGCTAAACAATTCTATCTGTAAAACTATATGTTTTATTTACTAGTTATATAGTTTTTATCTTTAACATATCTATTAAAAATTTCTGAGTACTCTGAGATTATCAAACGTTCTACCAGAGGTATTTACTTCACACTCTGAGAAAACTCTACGATGCTCAAAGTTCACCAAAACAGATACGTTAGAGGAATTGTCAGAGCCTTAACCAGACTTTCAGACATGTTCCTAATTTTATTTTCTAGATTATTTTGAGACTGAAGACTGTCATGTGCAACATCAGGAATGTTTCTCAAGTGAAATAGTTCAATCTATCACTTTGCATGAACATTCTGAGTATTACTGATGTATTATGAAAATGATTTGGAAAAAAATCCTATTATAACCAATGTATCCTTTAGTCACAGACCTTGATGAACATTAAAGGTTTGCAAAGAGCTTACCTTAATTGTGTGCGTGCGCACGTGCACACACACACACACATTAGCCTAAGAAAGAAACTGTTTTCCTTCTAATAATTTAGGTAAAAAAGTTTAAAAGTAAAGCCATTTTTAAAGCTTTCACATCTCTTAAATGTACTCACATGCCACAAAAGGTACTTTCAACAAGAAATATAATACTACAAGAGAGGTTAACAACAGCAATCAACTGAATACCCTTGTGGATTCCTGCAGGGAGAGTTAGGGGAGGGGGACTCTAGGGAAAGGACTGTGTCAGTCTAAATCTGTTGCTATTCTTCTCTCTAAGCACAAAGCCAGACAGCTGGATAGAAGTAGGAGTCACACACCTTAAATTACCAGATTCACACTTAACACACACATCATAAAGATGCCAGAGACCATGTTTGAACACATGATTTGTTCTCTTCTGAGAGATGGTGGTTTTCACCCCTGGAGTCAAGCATTATGCCTGTGTGTGAACAGCTTTACCCATCTAAAAGGCACACACATATACAATGAATTCTAACCAGCGAGGAGGCAAAGTTCTTGCAAATGACTGTGTTTAATTAGTGGTATGACTCATTGAGTCCATGTCCATCAGACAAGGTTATTTGTCTAAATGCTTGGAAGACCTAAATATATTACTGTGGATAAAGTGCTGGGTAAAGGAAAAGTGAAGTGAAATGACTTCAAGAAGTCATTCAGTATTGCATGGCATTACACCCTACAGTAAGAACTTCTTTACTCTCTGAAAGGTTGAAGTGATTTAATAAAATCAACCTCCTCAAACTCAGTCTTCTCACACCATCTCCTAGGACTATTTGGGGTAATATAGATCATTGGAGGGAGGAGTGGTGGATCAGAAACACAGACATTGGGAGAAGGATCAAGGTAATTTACTAGCAGCCTGTAAAAACTGCTATACAGATTCCATAAATACATGTTCATCAATATCTACTGAACTAAATGGAATATCCCCACTAACTACTTCAGAAACCCTCACTGAAATAAGACACAGAAATAACTATAAGAAATAACTACGGTGCCACAACACCCACTTCATTTAAGATAATTACATTTTTAAAGTGTGTCAGCCAGTAGAGTCAAATCCAACAGTGCTCATTTTTCTCTCTCTCTTCACTGATCCAAATTTCTTAATTATTTCACAGTAACTTAGATATACCTATGCCAAATATTTTTGAATTAGTCCCAATGCCCTTACACTTGATATAGTTCACTCACTCACC
Source organism: Macaca nemestrina (assembly GCF_043159975.1). Taxonomy (NCBI): domain Eukaryota; kingdom Metazoa; phylum Chordata; class Mammalia; order Primates; family Cercopithecidae; genus Macaca; species Macaca nemestrina. The sequence goes on along the minus strand of NC_092126.1, from coordinate 141,278,485 downwards.
ACAATTTTCCTTTGAAGAATGAAACCACATCTCTTCCAACCACAATACAGTCATTCCTCTACTTCCTTATTTACATTTTTTTGTTGTTGTTGCTTGCTTGCAGGGCACTCAAATTTCTATCCACTGATATAGGGTTTCCTTCTGGCAAGCATTAAATCTGTCTCTTTTAGTCCCCTTTGCCAAATGCCTGGCATAGTCAGTTTCTCTAAATTCTGTCATATCTTCAGAATGTATAGCTCTGCATTTTATATCTAACCATAAGAAACACTTTATTCCTTTGCAGCTCCTTGTGACGTGTTCCTCTCAACTTTAAATCACCCCATTTCTCCCTAAAAACATAGAGAAATTTCATGCGAAAATGCAGACGGACTTCCATTCTTACTTTGGAATAGAGGTGAAGACATGAAGCCATGTACAAGCTCTGGAGTCATGTCTATGTCTAATTTACTTTACCTTTTTAACTATACAATAAAAAAGGCTGATAAGCCACTGGAGCTATTAACTAAGTAATATTGAATTGAACATCTCAAGTCAACGGAGGTACTAGATTAAAACCAAAAGCAATGTCCTTGAAGCTGCTTGGCAACTTTATAATCAAGGATTTGAGAGCCACAAATTATTAAATATTATCTGTCAGTATTATATAGTTTGCATTGAAATAGTTCCTAAGTACAAAATCATTTTGGTCATAGATGGATACAGGACGATAAAACAAATTATTTCACATTATGGATTCTACTTACAACAGGCCTGCTGCCTAAAAAGCCAGGATATCTACTCAGTTTTATGAGATCTGGAAAATTAATTTTATACTCTGCATTGAATATATATATATATATATATACACACACACACACATACATGCATCAAATATAGTTTACAAGTTCAATAAGAAATAACATTAATATTCAAACTCCAGAATAGTAAGACACATACAGAGACCTCCCAATAATAAAAATGGAGAGAAAAATGAATATTTCAACATTTAAAAGCTGTCATAACACTACCCTGATCTGAAATAAGATGAGCCCATCCAAGCTATTACTGTCATCAAATGGCCGCTTATCATCCATCTTGGAGTACACTTGACGTTAAAAAATATTTATAAGTGTGTGTGTATATATATATATAGTCAATTGTACAGTAAAATATTAGTCTGTAAATTTTTGTGCCATTCCATCTATTCTGTCTAATAGTGGAAGAAACAAAAAGCACTACAATCCTTGTCCTATAAGGATAAATTCTGAAATTAATTTAGCTTTTTCCAGTATCTACAGTAAAGATACTTGAATGAAGTGTATTCACAATTTGGTTTGAGTATATCAAGAAGCACTCATTAGTGATGGGTTTAGTGACTTCATCATCTGTTGTTTTCAATTAAGAGGACTTATCTAGTGATAAACAATCCTAAGATTATAAGAAATGTATCATTAAAAAAAACTTTCCATCAAATATTTTTATCTCATGTTTTACAAAGTTGCTTACTTGATTATGTGGATAGGTATCTGTTAATAAAATGATGTATGCCTTTTATTTTTCCATACTGTTGGACAAGACAATTTCTTATGAAAAATCAAATCATTCAGTGAACGTATTTTCTCTTTTTAAAAATCAAGCTCTTTAATATCCTGCTACCTTGAAATGGGCTATCGTTTGTGAACTTGTTTTATTTTTAAATTAAATATTGTTAGCTTAATACATTAAGATGAATCCTTCACCTTAATCACCTTCAATTCAGAATATAAGATTAATAACACTCTTATTTTAAAAATTAACATGGGCAATCTATACACACTTACATATGCAGCATAACTTTCAGGGTCCCTGCTGCACATACATGCCTAAAACTAAGTAATTCTAAGACATAACAGAGCAGTATATCAGTAAGTAATTGACACTTCAATGAACTATCATCAGAGAAAATAGCAAACAGGTTATGCAAATGAGCAGACAATCCCAACCTTGTTTCTAAAGTCATACTTGACTTGAGGACAATTCACTGATGAAAAAGGGAGAGCGGGAGGCAGAGGGAGAGGGGAATAGGGAACAGGACAGACAGGGAGAAGGAGAGGTGTAGAAAGAAAAAGAGGGAGGGGGTAGCAGAAGATGGAGGGAAGGGAAGGAAGAAAAAGGGAGGAAGAAAGAAAGAGAAATGAAGGAAGAAAAAATGAAAACATCCTAGTGAAATATTGCTTAAAATGACAGTTATGTCACGTCGCCCTGTCCCTAGGCAATTTGAAGGACGTTCCAAGCATGAGTGCCCAGTTAGAATAAAGTGTCATGAGTTCATAACTTTCTTAACCTAGGAAGGATCACAGAAATCATACTTCAGTTTACTGGAGGCTATTGAGGCACAGAGAGGTAAAGCACCTTGTAGAGTTGCACAGCATCTTAAAGGAGGTTAACTCAAGCTTTCACTGTTACTAGAGATAACCAATGGAGTATACTTTGACAAAGCATAGTTAAGGCTTGCTAACATTTAAAATCATCCAACATTATTACAGTTACTAAATTAATTATTTTTCATTCAGCCATATTCATTCAGCCTTTTTTTTTTTTTTTTTTTTTTTTTTTTTTTTTTTTTTTTAAGACGGAGTTTCACTATGTTACCCAGGCTGGCCTCAAACTCCTAGGCTCAACCTATCCTCCATCCTCAGCCTCCCTGGTAGCTGGGATTACAGGCCTGTGACACCACACCCAGCTCATATTCACTTTTTAACTTGTCATCATGGAGATAGTTCACAGAACTGCATTCCTTGCTTCACAGTGGCTACCCTAAGCTGTTAAGGAGGGTTAGGGTATGATTTGTGTGCAGAGGTCCTGCTTCCAAATGCTGCTGAGGATGTTATAAAGTCCTCTTTGTGCTTAACCCAGCAGCTCTGGGGTCAAACAAAACAGTCTGCCAAGGATCCAAAACAAAGAATGCAAGGGGATGTAACTCTCTGATGATATATCCCAATTTACAAAATTCTTTCCACTTTGCTCAACCCCAGGGCTTTCTAGGAACTAAAGAGCTGGTAGGACACAAATTGTCCATAATGTTGCTGGGTAGATTTTTACGCGTGCAAACACATACAGAGATACACTACCTTTACATATACAATTCAAGACTTTTCCTTTATTCTCTTTCATAGCACTTTAAATGTATTTTGAAGATCAAATTGTTATGGCTTTACAAGTACCTCTTCCAAGGTATATGTAACACCCATCTGGCTTCCCGATCTGTCAAGAGGCCACATACCCTAAACTAACTCCTGGAGCATTCAATCCATTTTCCTGCAGATTAAGCACAAACAACTAGGGAGACAGTGTCCCAATTTTATAAAATTATCTAAACATTCCGAAAGTAATAGAAGCAAACTATAAATCTTGCAAATAACCTCTCTGAGCTTTGTGGTGACTGGCTACAAAAATGTTTAACATTGTAAGGTATGAGTTGAAATTTCTATATATTTGAATGGAAAATAAAAATCAAATTTAACTACATTGGGAAGATACTCCTCTACAGAAGGCAATAGTTTCTGCTAAATACAAATAAAGGGGTTGAGCAAAAAAAAAAAAAAAAGAAAGAAAGAAAGAAGAAGAATTTAAAACTCAAAAGAACACAGTATTTACTCAATCGAGTAGATACAAATTAAGCATTTGTTTAAAAAAAAAATCACTGGACCTTAACTAGCCCTATTTCTGTTCTTGTCACCCTCTTAAAACAAGATCACATCTTGCACAAGATCATATACTTGCAGTAGTCAGTAAAACACTAACAATTATTTAAAAATATAGCTAAGGGTTTACCAGGAATCATCACTCACAAAAGTCAGTTCAGTTTTGTAAGAAGGCATGAGGCTAGCCTTTTGTTTAGGGATGATATAGCCATCAAAACCACTTGCCGTTACTTCAGATTTCATTAGCAGACCTTTTCGCAGACTTACTTTTTTCCAGAGAACCGATTACTTGGCAAGGACAGCCCTGGGACTGTTTGCTACTCAGAGGTACCAGAGTCCATCTTTTGCTTCAATTTAGCAGATGTTAAGCATTCTGCACTGGTTTGTGATCATTTTCCCTCCAAATCTCAAGCTCTGAAAATGCCTGTGCTTATGTAGACAACCATCTATTTTGAGTCTTCTCTCTCTTGCACAGTTCCTCTCAACCAAATCTAATGAGAACATACTCTGTCCTCACCAGTGAGATGCTTTCATACTTCACAGCCTGTGGTTCTTCTCTGCCTTGAGACTTACTGCCTACTCAGGGAAATTGTATTTCCTACTCTGGAAATTATGGGATCGTCAGGCTCCATGGTCTCAAGCTCAGTGTGGAAACTTCAATTCCCCTTTTCAGGTATTAATGATTTTAAGTTCATTTTGGTTCACATTAGCTCTGGCCACAGGTGCATACTGTTCAAGCCACTTTTATTCAAATTCAATTTTTACAACAGCTCAAATATTCTACTTTCAATCCAAAAAGAAAAGTGTGATTTATGTTTAGGTTAGGGAAACAGAAAAATCCACAAATCCCTTTCCACGGTGATAACAATCTTTAATTTCACTAAGGCATTGATCATTTGAAAGACATCACACAAATATTATTAACAATATTAAATTCTAATGGCATTTTTACAATGAATTTATGTTGCATGAATAACAAATATTAATTTGATAGATGGTATTGGAGGATACATAAAAAGATAAATGAACCAAATTTAAAGTGTTTTTTTTTTTAATTCACATTACTTCTTAAAAAGTGGTGCATTCAAAAGCAATAAGTGGCTAAACACAGACTCTTATTTATATACTGCCTCTTAAAAAAGGAGATATACAGTTTATACTTGCAAATATTCCTAATAGTTATCTTGCCCACCTCCATGGCAAAGTTCCTAAACAGCATGCAACTGAAAAACAAGAGAAACTTTTTGGTTTTTGCCTTTCTTAGTGGCAGCAGAGAACAGCAAAATAAACTATTAAATTTAAATTCTGGAAATAGAGACACTTCTTTTATACAGGCATGCATATAAGACTATCTCTCTCTCTCTCTCTCTCTCTCTCTCTCTCTCTATATATATATATATATATATATATATGTTTTACTTACATTTTTCTTGCAATGGCCAGAGGTACAGAAGAAGATAAATATATGCTCTAATCATCCTGGCACCAAAGATAATGCAACCACGCTCCCAAATTAAAAACAAAGCCAATAATTTCTAACTTCTATAAAAGCATTCTGAAAGGCTCCTATTTCCTTGTATGAATCAATTATATAAGATTTAACAGAAACAGCAAGCTCTAAACAGATTACACTCTATCTCACCAGCTTGATTCAACAAAGAGCAATGGAACAGAAAATCAAATGCAGCTTGCAAAGTCACATTCACATGGAGCTGTAGGGAAAAAGAGGGGGGGAAAACCTGGTACTTACAGACTGTAAAGTAAAATGTCCCAGTTTCGCTTTACATGTTATAGCAAATCAAACAGAGATTTCAGCTCTCAGCAAGTCCCTGCTTCCACTACACTGATCATCCACGCAGAACAGGCCCTTATGGATTGCTTAGGCAGCTGGGAGATAATGGGACCATATTCTCAGCTGGGACTAGAGATGCTGAACTGCTCTCCGCTGCGCGCTGCATGGCTCTCCGCCAGCATTAATCAAGGAGGACCCAGCTTCCTGGCTGTGTTCCCCAAAGGATCGACATAATTAGCACATGAATCAAAGACACACACTGGGAGAATCACACACATCTCTAACTGGCTCTCCTCACATCGAACCTGATTAGGAAATCAAGTTGGTTCTCCGATCAAATGTGTTCAACCTTTCAAAAATACAGAGGCTCACACAGCTGTTTACAGATTTTGGGGGAGGGGTGGAGATTAAGGCTTCTTTCCCAATGGGCAATTTATGTAATTCCTCAACTACAGAATATAATTACACTGGTTGTTCGGTACATACGGTGGGTTTGCCCTGTGATTTGGTTTGTCTGTTAGGGATTCTCAGCAGCTCCCAGGAAGGTTATGGGCAGCAGCATCATCACATCTATGGATTTTATGCGACATGCATGTGTATGTTCTTTTCAGAGTTAGTCTTTTGGGAGACCGGCTGAACTAAAGCTGGTGTTTATGGGAGTGTTTTACGTTTCCCAAGTCCTGCCTCTTCATTGAGTACTAGAAGTCCAGGGCATTCAAAGCAAAAGGGTTTGGCATGGCACACTTAGGACATCTAGTATTCTAAAAGTAACTGGTGATGTGGATTCCATTTGCATAACTAAGAACACTCTTCCTTACTCTGTCTGCATCATGGTGCAGTCAGGGGTTATAAACTAGTAGCCTGTGGACATGCTTGGTTTGGCAAGACAGATTTGAGAATTTGAATGTGAACATTTTTAAACAGAACATGTGTTCTGCACTTTATCAAAACGTTGCCACACACGCTTTTGCCTAGATATGCTACCTGCTGGCCCCCGAAGACATTTGTTTATGTAAATTTGACCTTAGTTAAGCAAGTCTGGGTTATGGATATAAAACATTCCATTTTAGAAAAAGGGAGACTCAGCTCCTGTGTCACTCATGAAAAGGCTGTGATTAAGGCACCCGTGTGATCATTTAAAGTCCACCACAGGCAAAGCAGCCAGTAGTTAAGGAGCCTGTATGATAAAGAAGGGGGAACATTAAGGGAGTCAGAAATCTGAGTTCTAATCCTCATCTTGCTGCAACAAACAAACAGGTGGTCTACACCTTTGTGAGTCTTAGTTTTCTTTTCTGTACAATAAGGGCTTTGTTTATTTGCAGACCTCTGAGAAGCCTTACAATGTGACATTCTATTATTGTCCTAAGATCTAGAAAACAGACCTTCATTAAAAAGGTGCTTATACCTCATAATAGCACTGGGGTAATGGGAATGAAATAAAGTCATGCTTTTTTGACTGGCACAAATTTGGGGATAGAGGGTCTTTATTACCTTTGGGGGCCGGCGATCAACTGGCTGCTAATGAGCTCTTTCAGAAAACTTGAAACATCATGGTCAGTAAATGTGAGTAAATTTTAAATGTGTGGGAAAAAAAGACAGCTTAGGCAGGAAATGGTCTTATTTAGTTGTACACAAACTGTGTCTACCTGATAGTAAAACACCTGGGTGAAGAACCAAAAATCCAATCAGAATGTTTTGTCTTCATGGTGCCAATCAGAAGAGCTCTGGGATTTTGTGGGGAAAGAGTCTTTATATTTAATGTGGATTTCTCCATCTTACTTTCTTTCATCCCTACTATCCAAAGGTAGAGAAAGGTGAGGCTTCTCTTCACATGGTCAGTTATGTTATCTTTTGTGAAAAAATGTGTATCACTGAGGTCAAGACCACCCAAACTATGTTAGGGTTTTAATTGTCTTAGGGAATAAAAGCAAAATGGATCAACACTTTCATGATGCCTTACTCAATAGCTAGTAAAGTATCTCCCCCAAAAGATACATGATTGGGTAAAAGATGTGCACTACCAAACCCTTCTGTGCCAATTATCAACTCAATTATCCCCAAAACAGATACATGCCCTCGAATAGGTTTATTATCAATAGTTAATGGTAATAATATGCAAAGTGGGGTACAAAGAAACAAGGCAATTATACATTTTTGAAATTTTACTAAAAAAAAAAAAAGAAATTTTACTAAACTTTTGAGTAATTTTGTGTTGGTTCAACATGTTTTTTAACTACTTTCAACCCAATTTCTGTAAGGTAACCAGTTTCTTTTATTCTTCAGATATTGTTACATTTGGCAAAACTTGTAAAACGACTGGCACAAATTTCATGTTTGTTATTTTTATGAGGTGCATTATTATTGAGACTTTAGCACATCTACTTCACGCAGCTCACGTGAGGTGCTGACAAAAATAGGTTAATTAAATAGCAATTGTGCATCTCAGTTATATTAGCAAACATATTGCTGAAGCAAATGAAAAGAGGAGCAAATTAAAATACTAAAGTGTTTATTCAGTGGTACAGCTGAAATAAATAGTTTAATTGGTTTTAAGTTCTATTCAATCCCTGTTTGCCTGGTAATTACTTTGATTAATCTTTGATTATGGTATGTAATAGATTCACTTTGGCATCATGTGATTTGCACTTGTTTATAATGATAGGTGTTAATTACTAACTAAAAATTTCACAACTTCCATCAATTCTTCATACATTTCTCGCCAGAGATACATGATTTAAAATATGAAGTGTTTATAATAAAATCCTAAATCTGGGAAATGCCTGATTTTTCTTTTTTTCATTAAAGGGAATAGTCAACATTAAAGTACAAACAAAGAGAAGGAAAAAAGAGACCAACATGACTAATTACTACAAACAAAATAAATGGTCTTCTCAAAGACAGTAGAACCTGCTATTTTACCTCAGAATATATTTTAGAAGCCAAAATACATAGAGATTGTTTTAGACTTGGTATTGAAACAGCAAGAACCGGCATCTCTTTGGAACTGTGAAGAGTCTGCAATTTTAACAACACTCTTGTCAAGGCTAATAAGAACCTGGGGGATGGGCTCCTGAGGTCTCTTTCTGGCCATTACACAAGATTCACCAAGTTAAATACAGCTCTGAACCTCAGCAAATCTAGGGGCAGAATGAAAGTTATGGGAACAATTTCCCATCAGTTTGAGGCTTAATCAATATTTTTAAATGCTTTGGAGTCTTCAGCAATAAGTCTCCAGATGTGCACACAACTGTTCATTGCTTCTTCTTGAAAGTGTTTTCCCATTCCTTGCATCTCTCACTAAAAGTCAGAGTCAAAAGCTGAGACAACTGTGACATTTCTCCAGCTGGGAACAAAATTTCAAAAGGGATGGTTCAGAAATTGCTGCCCAGGGCACCTACTGGAATGATAATCTATGCAGCAATGATTGAACCTTCTTTTCCAACCAAAAGCAATGGAGCCAGTAATAAAATATTCAAGAAGTAAGCCATAAGTATGGATGCACATAAGAAAGTATGTGGCCATATTAATTTTCCAGGAGGTAATCAGATTCTAATAACAATGACCCAGAGACCAGGGTCATGAAATTAAAACAGTCTGTGGAGAAAATAGCCCATTTAAATAATTATGTCAATATGACATCAAATTGACCTATGAGCTAGATAAAAGGGTGCAATATGCCTTGATATTCATCTGCCACTAACTGCTCAGAAATTTGTAGCCACTATTAGCAAAAAATTTGAGGGTGTTTGTATGTGGAGAGGGAGAAGCAAAGAGAGAGAGAACAAATTGTTTTATGAGTGTTACTTCTCATTTACTTTTTGGGGTAGAACTGACTTATCCTTATTTTAATGGCTAAAAAAACATAAGCCAATTTTCTTTTTTATTTTATAATTTTTTTTTTTAGACAAAGTCTCTCACTGTTGCCTGGACTGGAGTGCAGTGGTACGATCTCGACTAACTGCAACCTCCACCTCCCGGGTTCAAGTGATTCTCCTGCCTCAGTCTCCCAAGTAGCTGGGATTACAGGTGCCCGCCACCATGGCTGGCTAATTTTTTGTATTTTTAGTATAAATGGGGTTTCACTATGTTGGCCAGGTTGGTCTCAAACTCCTGACCTTTTGATTCGCCCACATCGGCCTCCCAGAGTGCTGGGATTACAGTTATGAGCCACCACACCCAGCCAACACAAGACAATTTTCTTGTCATCCAAGAAGAGAACAAAAATCCTTTTCCTCAGAAGATTCTGATTTCCCTTCCAACAAAAACAGACAGTTTAAAAAAAAAAAAAAAACCCTGATTTTTGGTCGTTACAACTTAGGGCAGGGGTTGCTACTGGCTGTTATCATCCTACGAAGCACAGGACAGCCCCCACAGCAAAGAATTATCTAGCTCAATATGTTACCAGTGCCATGTTGAAGATACCCTGACCCAAGGGAAGTATGATGGGGTTCTTATAGTTGCAATAATGAAGAACTGAGTGCTGAGATTAAAACCGACTAAGCATAAATGTTGTTGCTCTACATATAGCTGCAGTAGCTGTACTAAACTGTTTTGTCTTGGAAGTTATTTTAGACGTTTCAGTATGCTTTCACAAAAATTACTACATTCAGCACAATGAGCTAGTTCAAAAGCCAAGAATGTCCTATAACTCCAAGTCTATCAATGCAAAACCAAACATGAGCCTCAGAACAAATGACTGGAGGCATGATCACTAAATAAAAACGTCAAAGCCCTCTCTCCTCACTACATTATGCCTCAGAAAACCAAGTATCACTACAAAAAAAAATCTCATTCCAGCCTCTCCTGCGCTCCCTCTCCTGTCTCCCACCTCGAAATGCACACAATTCATAGGCAAAGTGAGCTGCATGTACTTCCAAATATCCATTTTCCTTCTATCTCTATGATTGTCCCTAAATAGATGGGCAACATTTTGCATGTTCTGCTATCAGGATTCTGATCTTACTCCTGAAATAGATACAGTTTTAATACAGAGTTGGGATGCAAACATGCTTAAATTCATGAACTTTCATTAGGAAATCCGTTGTTAGACTGCTTTTGTTTACTCATTCAACAAATATTTATTGAGCACCTACTAACTCACCATCAATTTAAATTTTTGGAGGAAGAAATTGAATCTCTCAGCATCTGCTTCCCTTATAGACTTCTATATATTTATATTGTATCCCCTATATCATTCTGTTTGGCTCAGAAAAACTTTAGTGCATTCTCATCATCCACTAAGGTCATTATTATTTATAATCGGCTTTTTCACTAATGTGGTGCTCCACGGACTCTTCGGCTCTGGTACTGAGCTCTTTTGTCGGCTCCAGGGAGTGTAGGCACTAGGTAGATGGCAGGGGCTTTTCATTTTATTCTTTGGCATCCCTTCCATCAACTACAAAAAGCCTTCTTTAGGCTTTTACATGAGAGGAGTCACAGCTAACCTTTGTTTCTTAAAGGGAAAGTGTTTCTCCTTAGATCCGGTGCAGATGGAACAAAATAAGAAGGAAGGTGTCCACATGAGGAAAACTGGCAGAAACAAAGCTAAATCTAAAATGTTCTATATTTGTTAAGATTACCATAGTGTTACATTAGAAAAAAAAAAAAGGAGTGTCTGTTTAAAATGGGCAAAACCTGTCCTTACATATATTTTATGGAGTGAAAAGAGGAAAAAGATGCCTGCTTTTCTTCCTACATGCTTTCAGAAAATGGGTTAATGTTTTTTCCCCAACTGATTCCCAGATACAGACGAAAGGCTTAATTTTAGAACACACGTAAATCAGAGCGTAAAGCAGAGTTCAAGTTTCTCTTTAAGTAGAGATTTTAAAAGCTCTTTTCAAGGAAACCTGAAAAAATTCATACCCTTCTACCTTCTTTTATCTATATGATGTAGTAACATTGCAAACAAATGTCAAATATAGGGAAATCAACCTTTAATTCTGAGAATATGAAATTAATGTAATCTTGGTGACACAGCCACATAATCACATGTAATTTTAAAGTACATGGCCACCCTTATGCTAACGGATATATTTATCTAGGTCTTTGCAATTTTTAAGCAGTTTGCAAATTTACAACAGGCTGGTATAAATTAAAGTAAATGTATAAACTTTGAAACTGTTGGACAGGATTGGTCTAAAATAATACATAAGATGTAATTAACTTTGGATAAGACTATAGAATATTCCATTTGAACTTGATCATCTGGATCCCCATTTCCCCTTAATTTTTTTTTTGAAAAATTTCAAACTTACAGAAAAGTTGAAAGAATGGCACAATTAATACCCATATGCCTTTGACCTACAACCAATATAAATATTTTGATATCTGCTTTTTGTTTTTACTCTCTGCCTCTGATCTTCCCCTCCTTCCTTCTCTCTCTGTAATACTCATTTTTAGAAAGTCATTTGAGGGAAAATAGCAGACATCATGACACTCTGTCAGTAAATAATTCTTCCAAGAATACACCAAATAAAGCTTCTCCGGAAAGACCACAACATTCATCTCCATAACCACAATACAATGAATCAATTCAAGAAATTCAGCAGTGCCACAAAACTACCATTCACCACATGGTCTATACTCAAATTTTCCAAATCGACCCAATAACATCCTTCACAGCTGGGTGGGTTCTTGTTTGGTTTGTTCCCTGTTTCTGTGACCCAAGACCGAATCAAGGATCACGCAGTGCTTTCCTGTGGTCACACCTTCCTTTTGTAGAGAACAGTCCCCCAACTTTCTGTTGTCTCGTATCACATTGACATTTTTGAAGAGCCCATGCCCATTATTTTACAGAATGTAATTCAATTTGAAGTTTTCTGGTTGCTTTTTTTGTGATTAATTCAAGTGTTTTGAAGAATACTACATAGAGGAGGAAGGTATGGTCAGTTTGTCCTGTTGTTGATGGTATTGTTTGATCACAATATTTGTCTGTTATTTAAATGGAAAGGTATCATTTTACTTTCGTAACTTGTCAATAATATTTGGAAGCTACTTTGAGATTGCATGTAGTTTTCTCCAAGAGCATGTCACTCAGTAGTTTTAGCATACATTGATGAACGCTGATTGAATCATTTTTATAAGAATGGTTAGAAAATACCCAGATATTGTTAAACTTCAGTAATCTGTACAACTCATCTCTCAATTTCTTTTCTTAAAGGGTCCCACCCCCTCACTCAACCCTCTCACACAACATGAGAAGTGGTGGCAACAGAAGCCATTCAGGAAATACTAGGCTTCTCAACTTTTCTCAGAAACAGAAGCCAATGGCAACTAATCAAGCTAGTCACAAAAGCTATATGATCCAGAAAACATGAAGATGGTAGAAAACTGTGAACTTCACTTCTTCTTGAAAGGAAGAGGGAAACTGTCAGGATAAACCTGGAAAATCAGTCTTCTCATTAATAATGTCTTAAACTTAAAACGAGACATCCCTCTTCATATCTACTAGTGCTAAAAATACTACACTTCTCAGATTAGGGTCACTTTTGACTTCTGCAGAATGCACTCTCTATTAAGGAAGCAGAGAGCTCCTTCCAGACACTTTACTTGTACCATTTATTGATCTCTAAACTGTTCTATTTTGTTGTAGCATTTTTCACCTGGAAATAAATAAAAAAATGAAAAGCTTTAGTTGAAATCCACTCTCCACACTGATATCAAAGCTCCCATTTCAAAACAGAGATCTAAACACACAATCCTCCTTTTAAAAATCCTTCAATGGATTCCTCTCAGCTACCTGATAAAGCCAAATATGGCCAACTCTTACAGAGTCCTTCCAACCCCCCAATAACCTCCCTTGCTCAATGATTTATGTTTCATATTCCATTCACCACCCATGATTATCTTTTCCTTGAAAAATCCATGCTATTTTTTCCCATCTATGCAAATACATGCTCTCTTTGCCTGTAATGCTTCCTCATCCCTACCCACTTTATTTTTTTTAAATCCTCTCAATCTTTTAGAGATAGCTCTGTCAAAGTTAAGAGTGAAAATTCTAGAGTCAGGCAGCCTGGTATCATGGGTTGTCCACTTATTAACTGTATGAGCCTGAACAAGTTACTTAACTTCTCTATGCCCAACTTCCTGTAAAATGGGGATAATGATAGTACTTATCTTGCAGATGACATGGGAATTAAATGAGTTAAATCATGTAAAGCTCTTAAAGATACCTGGCACACTAAGCACTCAATGAATGATAGCTTTAATAAAGATGAAGACAATACTTCCCCAACCATTTATTATAAAATTTTCTAACATAGACAAACGTTGAAAGACTGATACGGTGAGCAACTGTGTAGAATTGTTGCTCTAGAAAAGATTGTAGAATCTTTTCTAGATTCTACAATTAATAGCTTACTGTGTCTGCTTTGTCATATAACTATCCATCTATGCATCCCTCAATCCTATCCAGCCATCTATCTAGTAATAACTATTTTAAGATTAAACATCCTGACCCCATTCTCTCTCCTCTCCATCTAATCAATCCCACCTTCCACAACAGCTTAACTATATCTTGAATTCAGATGATACTTGGGCACAATGCATTGTAATTATCTGTTTATGCACCTATTTCTTCTATTAGACTATGACACCCTGATGGCAGATATGTCTCATTCAGTTTTGTATACCTAGCATCTAGCTTAATGATATATCTCAAAAAATGGTTCAATAATAAATGAATTTTTATTGCATATGTGTTGCAGTTCACAATGACATAGAGCAATATAGTTTTCATCAGATTCTTGTGTAATTTGGCAACTTAATAATGAGTATCAGTGATAACAGGAATAATCATAATAAAAGCACTGTTATTAAGATTCATAAAAGAACTTTTGTGTTAGAGTCAGGACACCAAAGTTCTAGCTGTGATTTGGTAATTTATTAGTCATGTTCTCAGATAAGTCAGTTCACTTATATGGAAAGCCCTTTCTTCCTCTGTAAAATGAAGGTGAAGTTCCAACAACATGGTGGACTAAGCCTTCTCTTTACAGCCACAAAAATGCTGGTTAAACAAAAGGAAAGAAAAATACCAAAGTTATTTGTGAACACATGTATATAGCTGAGCTTGAAAAACAAAAGTGCTAAGTCAGAGTAGTAAGGTTCCGTCCACTGATGGTGGATGGAAGGCATAGAGACATAAGCCCTGATTGCTGGCTCTAATATCAGGCTGCACAACTGTAGAAGGTACCATTCATATACTATTTAATGTAAATGTACTTTCTGGAATTGTGCAAGAAAGCACCTCTGGGGGCTGGCAAGTGAATCTGAATAGACTGCAGTGACAGACGAGACATGAGGCAAAAACTTTAAAACCCTGGTTTAAAATTGGGATAATAGAGGAATGCACCACGAGACACATGGATAGTAAAACTCACCCTTCGCACGTGCAAGTGTTAAAGAAGTGGATTATCTCTAAAATTTGGAGAAAGGATGCCTTGTAGGCTAAATAATGCTCCCCATTAAATGTTAAAGTCCCAATCCCCAGAATCTGTGAATATATTACACCTTGAGTATTTGTTATCCAAAATGCTTGGGGCCACAGGTGTTTCAAACTTCAAAAGTTTTTGGATTTTGGAATATTTGCACATACATAATGGGATATCTTGGAGATTGGATCCACGTATAAACAGGAAATTAATTTATGTTTTATATGTACTTTATACACAAAGTCTGAAGGTAATTCCATACAATATTTTAAATAATTTTCTGCATATAATGAAGTTTGTGTACACTGAACCATCAGAAAGTAAAGGTATCAGGATCTCACCCACCCATGTGGACAATGTGTGTTTGCCTACATGGGGGAATCTAGGTGTTATGTCGAGGCTCAAGAAGTTTCAGATTTGGGAGGATTTGGGATTTACAGATTAGGAATGCTCTGCCTGTACTTTACACAGTGAAAGGGACTTTAAAGATTGATTTGAGAGATCTTAACATGGGATGTTATCCTAGATTATATGGGTGGGCCCAATATAATCACAGGGGTCCTTATGAGAGGGATATGAGAGGATCAAAGACACAGGTACAGAAGGTAATATGACAACAGAAGTGAGGATGAGGAGTGACATTTGAAGATGCTACACTGCTAGCTTTTTATATGAACAGGCCACAAGCTGTGGAATGCAGGTGGCTTCTAGAAGTTGATAGAGCTAAGAAAACAATTCTTCCCTAAAACCTCCAGAAGGAACTCAGCCCTATAGGCTCACTTTAGACTTCTGGCCTGCAGAATAGTCAGAGAACAAATTTGTATTGTTTTAAGCCATGAAATTCGTGATATTAATAATTTGTTACAACATCAATAGGAAATGGATGCAGAGGGTATAATCTGTTAACAAACGGAACTTCAACCTGAAAAGATATAAAGCCCAAATTTACACTTCCTAGTGGTAGTCTAGTAATCCCGAATTGAAATTTTAACACAAAAACTAGACAAGCTCCTACAAATCCATTTGAAACCTCGTAAAAATGAATCGACTTTCTCTATAGGGACATGTCTATCCTCCTGAGCATATGGGTCTCCCATAGTTAACAAAAAAATCTGCTAAAAATACACCATGCAATGACAACCATCATCAGGAGCAAACAGAAGTTGCAAGTATTAACTGGCATGCAAAAACCTAAAAATAATGGAACAACCTAAAAGATATAAAATAGAGATTTAAATTCTTTATAAAAATCAAAGATCAGAGAGTACAATTTTAACAATCTATACATTGTGTGTGGGGAAAAAAGAGGACTTGAAAAAGTGGGACATGAGGAACTTTCTGCACGGATGAAAATGTTCCTTATCTTGACAAGTATGATGCTTGCACAGGTAAATATTCATTTGCAAAGACTCATTAGCCTGCACACTTAATGACTATGTATTTCAGTGTGTGGAATTAATACTTCAATAGAAAAAATTAAGAAAAAACCTCAAAGGACAATTAAATATCAAATTAGATTCTGTTTAAGAATGAACTATATCAAAAGGTGTCTTCAGAAAAAAAGAAACATACTGAATATAGAAAAGGTTTAATAAAAACAAAGCCTAAAGTAACCAGTCACATTAGTGTACCAGTGGATACCCAAGATGGAGAGGAAAATCTTAAAAAGCAACCAGAAACAAAAAGAAAGTATTTACAGAGAAATAATAATTAGATTGTATGCAGAATTCTCGTTAGAAAGGAGGGGCAAGAACACAATGGAATAATACTATTTTGAAACTCTTAAGAAAAAAAATAAGTGTCAAAATACAATTTTATATTTTTATCTGGCTAAACTTTAATTAAAGAATGATGATCTTAGAAGCTAAGGTAACACTTTGAGAAATCTAGACAATCACTGACTAAAAAACCAACAAAAAGAACACTTGTAATAAGTACTTTTAAGGGTGAAAAGAAGGCAAATCTAAAATACTAGACTTCAATTAATGGGCCTCAGAAAGAAGGTGATTCAGGTTAGCATTTTAAATTCCTGGTATTATTCGAGGGAAGATAAAAATATTAATTAATATAAAACTTTTAGACTCCAATATTTATAAACCTTAAAAATTTAAAGGTTGAGTTCAGCAATATTTGATGATACTGTAGGATGTTGACATAAGATAAACACACAAGAATCTATTGCATTTGTGTATACTAAAAATGGATATTAAAAGGCAAAATTAAAAACATAGTACCATTTAAAATCATTCCAAAGGAAACAAAATACTTCAGTACAAAATTCACTAACCTTGCATGGGATCTGTATATTGAAAATTAGTAAATGACAATGAAAGAAATAAAAGAAGAACTAAGTAAACGGAGAGACATACCAGGTTCATGAACTGGAAGGGTCAATGTAAAAAAGATGTCAATTTTCCCCCAAACAAATCTATGGGCTTAATAAAATTCCTATCAAACTCCCTGTAAGGTTTTAGTAGACATTTTAAAACTTACTTTAAAATTTATAAAGAAAGATAAGTGCCCTAGAATAGATAAAGCAATCTAGATAAAAAAAGAATATGAGAGAAATCACTTTACCTAGTATTAAGGCTTAAACATACAGTTACCTTAATCATGACAGTGTGATACTAGAAGAGAGACAGACACATAGATCAATGAATACAAGCAGGGAACCCAGAAATAGACCCAATATAAATCTACCCAACTTTAAAAAATAACAGTTTTATTGATATGTAATTCACACCCCATAATTTTCACCTCTTTAAATATACAATTCAGTAAATTCAATAATTATAGATTCTGTTTCGTATGTTAATGGAGTTGTACAACCATCATTATTATTTAATCAGGAATATTTTCATATCCTCCGAAAGAAACTTCATATCCATTAGTAGTCAAACTGATCTTTGAGAAAGGTACAAAAGCAATATAATAGTGGAAGGATAGGCTTTTCAGCAAATGGTGCTGGAGCAACTGGATATCCAGAGACAAATGAATATCAACCGAAATCTCACACTACAAGCATTAATTCAAAATAGATCATGGACTTAAATATAAAATATAAAACTCTATTTTAGAGGATGCAGGAGAAAATCTTCAAGATCTAGGGTTAGGCGACAAGTTCTCAGACTTGACACCAAAAGCACCATTAAGCCAGGCGTGGTGGCTCACGTCTGTAATCCCAGCACTTTGGGAGACTGGGGTGAGCAGAACACTTGAGGTCAGGAGTTCGAGATCAGCCTGGCCAACATGGTGAAACCCCATCTCCACTAAAAATACAAAAATTAGCCTGGTGTGGTGGTGCATGCCTGTAGTCCCAGCTACTTGGGAGGCTGAGGCAGGAGAATCACTTGAACCTGGGAGGTGGAGGTTGCAGTGAGCTCAGATCGCACCACTGCACTCCCACCTGAGCAACAGAGCAACGCTTCAGCTCAAAAAAAAAAAAAGCACCATCAACAAGAGGAAAATTTGCAGTGGCTCAACACATGTAATACCAGCCCTTTGGGAGGCCAAGGCAAGTGGATCTCTTGACCCCAAAAGTTTGATATCAGCCTGAGAAACATGGCAAGACCCTGTCTCTACAAAAAAATACAAAAATTAGCTGGGCGTGGTGGCATGCACCTGTAGTTCCAGCTACTCTGGAGGCTGAGGTGGGAGCGTCATTTGAGCCTGGGAGGCCAAAGCTGCGTGAGCCATGATCGTGCCACTGCATTCACTCCAGTCTGGGTGACAAAGCGAGATCCTGTTTCAAACAACAATAGCAACAAAAGAAAGGCTAAAACAAACCAACAAAAATTAGCGAAAATATTGCTTGCTAGGGAAGATGTAGAGAAACTGGATCACTGATACATTGCTGGAAGGAATGTAAAATGATAGACACACTCTGGACAACATTTCAGCAATTTCTAAAATAACTGTAATTACCACACAACCTAGCAGCAATGCTCATGTTAGATTTCAGTTATTAATGAATATATGGCCATAAATGCAATCAGTATTTACTCCGTAAGTATTTGCATATATTCAAACTCCATATATATTCATACTCCATATATATTCTTCACATATATTCAAAGTCATATATATTCAAACTCCATAAGTATTCATATATATTTGCAAAAATATATAAAAATGAAATTAAATAGTAATATTCAATGAATTGGCCATATATTATTATATCATGATATAAACAACTTTTTACTACCATTGACTTACTGTATTTCTATAAGGAATTTGAAATTATTTCATTTGTTTCTAATTTTAGTAATAGTTGATTATGGGTGGGTGGAAAGGTAGAGAAAGAGAGAAGAAGTGAGCAAGTAAATAACTGAGAGGATTCACTCAACTCATATTTATGGTCTTTATGGTGGATGCCAATCATACTGAAGGGCTAGACAAACATGACAATTAAGAGGTTTATATCCTGTGGAGGGAGAAAGATAACAGATAAGTAATCAATAAGTAAATTCAATAGTTATAAATTCTGTTAAGTGCTCTATAAGAGATTAAAAAGTTGTAAGATAGAGAATAAAAATTTTAGCTCTTTAGTTTTCAACCAGGTAGGCAAGAACAGGAAAATGACATTAAATAAGTTCAAATCACCAATCAGCAATATTAACATAAAATATATGAAATTTCATATGCCATAATGCTGATATAACGTCACCTGGATCTTATGAGACTTACCTCCCACCCCTAAATCCTAAAACCTCTTCTTACTAAAGATCACGTAGGTCTGTATAGGTTGCCACTCATGAGCAAAGGACATTAAATGGTTCATTATACAAGTCAATGTGATGTGAGAACTACTTACAGTAGGTGTGAAAATGTATCACATTCTGGATTTTCCAAAAACTAGATAATGAGCTAAGTCATTTGAAGGTGAAAATGCTATAGGGATGCGAACTACAGGTGTCGATTTTAGATACTGTGGGGTCAGTTCATAGTAATCTTTATGCCAAGGACTTTATATGTGATTCAATAGGGGAAGAGTGCCCATTGGTTGTAGTGAGAAGAAATGATGACATCACTTAAAATTTCAAACAGTATCAGAGGAACACAGTGAAATACACATGAAAGAAGAAGTATGTCATAGTTAATTTAATATGTTAACTTCAGTGGGTTAAGGAATTCCTACATAGCTAGTAAAACATTTTGGGGTGTCTCTGTGTTATTGTTTCCAAAGTACAGACAATCTGCCTTCATCAATGTGGGCAGGCATCACCTGGGTCCTTGATAGCCCAGATAGAATAAAAAGATCAAAAAAGGGCAAGTTTGCTCTCTTCTGGAGCTGGGACATCCATCTTTTTCTGCCTTTATATATCAGAGCTCCAGATTCTCAAGGCTTCAGGCTCCAGGACTTCTACGAGCAGCCCGCAGTTCTTAAGCCTTCAGTCTCCATAACTGTGAGAGCCAATTCCCATAATAAATCCCCTCATATATTGATCTGTTTCTCTGGAGAGCCTTAACACAAGGGAACACTTATAACCCATATCACATATTTCCATTTGGAAAAACAATGATGCAACAACACTCCTAGACCTTTCTTAGTGAGTTTGGAAAAGGGAACTGAACATAGGCATCTCAGCCCTTCTTCTTTCTTTTGAAACCCTTACCTTCAAAAAGGGTGCCTTCTGTTCTGCTTTCCAACCATCCAACCTAGAGCCTGTCTCCAGGAGACTGAAACTGTCCAAGTGTGAAAGTAACTGGGCAGGTAAATCCACTTAATTCAGGGGTGAATTATTAGCACTCTACTGGTCAACAAATCTATACCATATTTTTCACTTCATCAGTAATAAATGTGATATTTTTATTTGTATCAGTTTGTTACATATGTTTCCCCATTGCTTCTGAACTCTGTGGAGAAAGAGAGGCATTGTTTTTGAGCCCCCTAAAACCCTAAAACAATATTTGCCTGACATATATAAAAATGTGCAATACCCCAATAAAAATGAAATGAGCTAATAAACCACCACCAAGTGGAATTAAATCAATATCAACTATAAGCACATCGGACGTCATCAAGAATAAATGTCTTTCCTACTGGTAGAATTTTACAGTGCTAATACATTTTGGAATGACATGACAAATCGGAATTTGTATCCAGAAGAAACATTTGATTAACTTTCTTTTGTTTTATAACTACTGCATGGAAAATAGAATGCTGACAACTGATATCTCCCAGGTAGAAAATGGTTTATATCTTCTTAAGTCTAACTTTTCTGAGCCAGCCTGTGCATAAATCTATCATCTGGATGGTTAGGGACAGAAGACAAGAGGCCAATCTGTGTTTCTGCCAGGTACTGTGGACTGCCATCTGTGCCTTCTCTGTGCTATGGTCTAGTGGCTGAAACCCGGATCCAATTTGGAGCCTTCCTATTAAATTAATTTTGAGGCTTAAGTTCTCTGTTTTTGACCAGTGGTCCCCAACCTTTTTGGCACCAGGGAATGGTTTCATGCAAGACAATTTGCCCACGGACCAGGCAAGGGGAGTATGGCTTCAGGATGAAACTGTTCCCCCTCAGGTCATCAGGCATTAGTAAGATTCTCATAAGGAGGGTGCAACCTAGATCCCTCGTATGCAGTTCACAATAGGGTTCACACTCCCATGAGACTCTAATGCTGCCACTGACCTGATAGGAGGCAGAGCTCAGGAGGTAATGCTCGCTAGCCTGCTGCTCATCTCCTGCTGTGCGGCCAGGTTCCTAACAGGCCACAGGCAGGTACCTGTCCACGGCCCGGGGATTGGAGACCCTTGTTTTAGACCAAACAAGAGCTATATAAAAGTGTAGTGTGTCCACCAAAATACGCCAGTGGTTTCACAAATTTATTCATCCAACAAGGATTTATTGAATAATTCATATTTGTAAATGGCTGGGGATTTATAGTGATCTAGATGTGGTATCGGCTTTCAAGGAACTTGAAGAAGTTCAAAACACACAGGTAAGTATTTTAAGGGAACACTTATTAAAGTATTATGGGAAATTAGAAAAGGGAAATACTATTTCCTACTCAATTGGAAAAATATTTTGGGGAGGAAGAGGTGCGTGAAATAAGAACTTGAAGGCCTGTCATTTTAGACATTCAGAGATTGCTATTAAATATTGATTATGATGTTGAAGGGGGCATTTCAAATAATCTTCTACTTTAGCTGCTCTGCAATAGAAGAAGCCCTTCTCTAGATAAATATCATCTTCCTATTTTGAGCACTGTCTCTGATATCTAGATCTCTTGAGAATTTAATGGACTTTCTTTGTAGGAAAAAAATGTATATACAAGTATAGTTTTTCATAATACCTCAAGAAATTAATGAACTTTGGGTTGAGAAACCCTGATTTAGAACAAGGACTATTATTAATGGAAAACATATTGTACATACATATAGTATTTTTTACTCTCCTCCCTTTGGAATTCAGGCACAACTGGACAGCATTAACATTAACACAGAGATCTTAAGACTGACCACACAGACTATTTCAACCAGACTGTGGTATAGCATCACATGACAGACAGCAGGCTCTGAAAGAAATCAAAGTATTTTACCCCAAAATATATTTCTTTGACATATTTTGAAATGACCCCAAAAAGCTGTTCCTTGTGGGGAAAAGCTACATTCTGTATTGAATCTCTTTTCCTTTCCAGGACTTTCCCTGATCCAGGAGAGATTTAACTAAGAGTCTGGT
Source organism: Macaca nemestrina (assembly GCF_043159975.1). NCBI lineage: Eukaryota > Metazoa > Chordata > Mammalia > Primates > Cercopithecidae > Macaca > Macaca nemestrina. The sequence continues at coordinate 141,255,921 of NC_092126.1, read as the reverse complement.
ACCTCTTAGGGTCTGATAAGAGACATTTACCATCTATTCTGTCTGTCTGCAGCCTGCTACCTGGAAGCTTCATCTACATAATGAGAACCTTGCCTTCCACAAGACTCCTTATCTTAACTACAAACATTTCCTACTGCTGACTTCATCTCTTCAGTCAGAGCTTAACCCTGTCAACCGACTGCCAATCAGGAAATCTTTAAATCTACCCATTACCCGGAAGCCCCCTGCCACATGCTTCAGTATCTACCATCTTTCTGGACAAAACCAATGTATACCTTACATGTATTGATTGATGTCTGCCTGTAACTTCTGTCCCCTAAAATGTATAAAATTGGTCTGGAACCTAACCACCTTGGGCATGTATTCTCCGGAACTCTTGAGACTATGCCTTGGGCCTTGGTCACTCATATTTGGCTAAAAATATAAATCCTTTCCAACATTTTATAGAGTTTGACTCTCTTTCATCAACAATTGGTTCAATAACATGTAAGAGGAAAATAATAATAGCTCAAATAAAACAGAAGTTCATTTCTGACTCACAGGAAAAAAAAAATCCTAATAAACAACCTAGGACTGGTATAACAGTTCTATGGTCATCAATTAAAGATTTGGGCTTCTTCTATCTTACTCTGCCACTATTCTAGAATAGCATTTTCATCTTCAAGATCATCACTTGGTCCAAGATAGCCACTAAAGCTCCAGCCATCAAGTCTGCATTCCAGACAGCAAAAAAAAAAAAAAAAAAAAAAAGGAACAAGAGGATGATAGCACAATTCCCAGCTGAATCATTTCCCCAGAGATGTCTCTGAAGTCTCCCTGTAATAATTCTGGTTAGTGGACAAAATTTAGCCACATGACCATATTGGTTGTGAATGTGCTAGCAATTACAGTATTTTATCTGGGCACATGGTTGCCCAAAATAAAATTGGTGTTCTATTATTAAAGTACAAAGAAATAAAGGATACTCATTGGAAGCCAGCAGTTCCTTCCAAAATCAATCCTCAATACTAAGTGCTCAAACCAACAATAAAACTATAGTGGCAGAAATCACTGGAAGAATATTCTAAAAATAAGATTTCTAGTTCATAAGAAGACACCAACTAGATCCATGTGTGGTTTGCGTCTCCAGCCCTGTAAAATGAGGGAGGCCAGAAATGCGAATGCTTCTAAGACATCCTTCAGCTTTGAGGTTTCAGGAAAGTTTTCCTGAAGAAGCTAAAATGTTATCTCACTAACTTATGTCCTAAGGAATGGCATTTTCTGATATGTAAACTCTTCCAATGTCCAGAATAATCTAGTTTAGATTCTGCAAGGATATTAGAGTAGTCCCACTGAGTCAATTATTTTAGAGCAGGCATTCATTAATTTCAAAAGAAAATAAAAAGAAACAAAAGGGAATAAGAAAGAAGTTATTTTGAGAGTATGGATAGCAACTTTATCATCTTGGTACCCAGAGAAAGTATGACACACTCTATATTATCTTCTTGCTACTTGGGTTGAAGGATGGAAATGCACAATTAAAATGAAACATTTATGCCTACAACTTAAGAACTTTAAGATACTAACAGTAAAATGTGCAGCTGTTTATAAGAACTTCCATTTATGAAAGTAAAATATTCAATCAATAAAAACAGTTCTTAATGCCCCCAGGATAATCAATTTTTTTATGTTCATAGAATTAAATCTGTGTAACTGTATAACCATCAAGTCTTTGTAGTATCTTCCTATAAAAACATGATAGATTAAAATGACTTTAGACAATACTGTTTGAACTATAAACTATCACACTTTGCATTTGTTAATTAGGGTACTGGCATGCGGTTCTTCCTACATGATATCAAGAAAGACAGCTAATCCAAGTTTATCTGCTTCATTTCTCTTCTTCATTTATTGCAGCCTCTTAAATGAAAGGACCCAAAGTGTCATAAAAAGAGCTTAAATAAAAAACTAAGAAAATTTGATAATGAGCCAAACAACTAAGAATTTTCTTCCCAATTATTTCAACAAAGAGTAAAAAATATCTATTAAGGATAACATGGTCACCTATGTATCTGTAAATATGGAAAAGGAAGATAAGAAGAAATGGCTGCTCCCAGCTCTTGGATCTCCGAAACAATACACCTAAAAATAGAATCTGCTCTCTCAGTCTGTCAATGAGAGAATGAGGCCTTGGAGGCCTGAATTAGAGCCCCAGTTATCAACTGGGTGTGACATCTCAGTTCCAATGTCTTTAGATTACTTCCCCAGATCCATGATAAGCCTGCAGGACTGAGCCCAAAAATCTGACCCACTATCCCAAACTCCAATCTCTCTGAAATTTGGGACACGTTCAGAAGGAAGGGCTCACAGATGCTCTAAAACAGGTCCTATAATAAAAGAATACAAAGTATCTGCAGGGTACGTGTGCCACCTTTTACATCAAAATCCAACAGTATTTACTAAGCAGCTATTGTATAAAAGCCACTGTGTTAGGAACCCAGGAGGCAACATTTCCTGCCTTCAGGGAGATATCAACCGGGCTATTATTGAATAAATGCAGAAGGGTGCATAGATGTTTTTTGAAAATAAAATCAAAACATTGTGATATAGCCTAAATTCCCTCATTTTCTGATTCATAGATAACTAAAAAAAATCAAAGGCTTAAGATAATCATTGCCTAGAAAGTTTACAGTACACGTTTGTAAAACAAAATAAAAACTTACAAAATGACTCACAAATAATCACAGAGAGGAAAGTGGTGTAAAGCACCAGACTGCAATAAAACCATGGCAGGCAGTCTGCTCCTTAGCGGAAGATTCAGGAAAAAGTCGATGTCTACTTTTACTGAAGGATTTAAATTAGGAGACTATATATGTCTTTAAGGGCATTTCCACCACATTGAATATCAAAGGCCATAAATACAAAAACTATAATTAAAAAGATTGGAACTACACATGAAAATACAGGTTGGATAGGATAGTTCAAACTAAATAATACAAGTTTGAGAATAATTTTTGTAGCCTATGAAGGCCTATAAAAGATTCGACAGTAATATCTCCTTTATTAGACATCTTTTTTTATTATGCAACAGTACATTTTCTCCTAGTTTATTGTAAAAATGCTTAGACATTCAGAAAAATCTTTTTTAAGTATAATAATCACCAATGCACCCCAAATTTAGATTCAATAGCAGTTGACATTTTACCATACACACACATTTATACATACACGTGTATTTTTTCTTTTCATGTCAATTGTTGACCCATTAGAGAGTAAGGCGTCTGGTAAGGAGACCGTGCTCATAAAAAAAATGTTCAATCTATTACTCTTGTGTAATTTAGTTCTTCAATTTTTACAACTATCTTTATTTCTATTGATAATCATAAACTCATGCATTTGGGGGTGAATTTGTTCACAATAAGCTGTTTCCTACAGACATTTCTGAGTACCTACTATGTGCTGGGTGATATGGAGGAGAAAAGAGATATATTTGACACAATATACACTTTTAAATGTCTTGTTCTACTGGTTTTCTAGATTGATTTAGGCTCTGAAGAAGTATATTTGTTGCTTTCATGTAAGAGATTCTACCCTCCTGGGAAGACTGATTTTTTCGCCCCTATTCTTTCTTTAATTGGAAATTTATATATACTAAAGAAGGTGGTATCTTGATCTCTAGATCTAGGTCATTCTGTCAACTTGGAGTCCTGAATAACAGCTTCTTGGTCTCTAAACATAGTACTTTGGAAACTAAGAAACAATTTCTGTGTTTCTTTTAATTTCAGCTGAGGTTTCTCATTTCATCCAGCAAGGAAGAGAAGTAAAGCATATGGGAAAGAGAAAATAAAGGGTGGGTGTGTTTTGAAAGTTGATTGCCTTTAATTCATGACCATATTTCAGTGTGAGATTTTTCCTATAAAATAAATTTAATAATACATAAAAAATAGACAAAATAACTTACAATGCAACACGTATCCCAGTGTTCAAGCTATTTTCCACGTTTGTGTGATGTTGCTTAGTGTACAAATACAAAACTGTAGAAGAATTCTGTATTAGCATAAAGGAGGATAAAATAGGCATTTCCACCATACCCAGAGACGTGCATTTTTGAAAGACTTTACTCTTTGTAAAATTATATCCCCAAAATACGGCTTATGAGGAAAAACAAATTTTTGGTAGGCCACTAAAAACGCTTCCAACTCCGTAACAAGAACATTAACAAAGACACTTATTAGTGCCTCCCTAAGAAAATATCTTGGATAACCTAGGTAGGCAGCTGAGCATAGTTGGAGACTAACTAGGTGGCACTTTAAAGTAAACAAAACCATGAGAGTGGGTGTGGTGGTTTATTGCAGAAAGCAGTAGGCTTTGAGTCCGGAGCGCTGCTGCTAAGGTGGGCCCAGGAGGAAGTGTAGCCTACACTAGCATAAAGCCTTGCTCAGATGAGAGTGTGCCTTTCAAGGGGAAAAGACTCTGGTGCAGATGTTCAGGGTTTGCTTGTTTTCCTTTTTCCTTTCTGTAAGTAGGCTTGAAAATTATCTTGTCTATATGGCTGTTACCTGAGAGTTTTTACTTCCTTTCCTAGTAGAGATAATAATTCTAATCCTGCTATTTCAGAAACCTCTGTATAGGAAAATATCATATGACTTGATATGACTTTCACATTCCCCTATTAACAATTTGATTATTAGTGGTTATAGACAAATATAAAATGGCAGAATAGACTGTATGTTTTATACAAGACATACATACATCCTTTTTACAGGAAAGGTCAAATAGGCAAGATAGGCTGGGATCTCCCCAGCATTCTTTAGAGAAAATGAATAAAACAGAGAATGTTGGAAGGGAGGAAAGTAGAAAGGGAGGGAAGAAGAAAAATACTAAATTCCATCATCTTTTCACATGGCTAAATATGTGGCTTACTCTAAGCACAAACATTACACCCTATAGAAACATTTTTTAAATTTAACATGTAGAAAAGGCATTTCTGTGAGTGACAGATACTGATATGACCAGCATTATTTTGGAGTGGGGAGGTTATAAAATTACTACATAATTCTCCCCAAATTGAACATAGGAAGTTACTCTTTAAACTCTCTCATTTCCCCAGTACATTGTACTTTGGAAAGTAAGAAATAACCTCAGTGTTTGTCTTCATTTCGGCTGAGGCTTCTGGTTTAATCTGGCAAAGAAGACAAGTATAGCATAAGGGAATGAGGAAAAAGAGGGGGAGTGGGGGAGTGTGGGGGAGTGTGGGAGTGTGGGCTTCTCTCCTTTAGCCCACCCTTTCTCCAGTTTCATTCAAATAAGAAAAATGGGTGAACAAATCTACTACGCTACTTTATTTGTTACCCAAATCTTGATGAGGCCTGGGAAGCCTTAATCGCTATGACGACTACTATTAGACATAATCTCATGATTCTAGGATCCTTAAAAATCTAATGTCGTTTGTTGAGAGGGCAAAAATAATTTTCAACAAGTTTCTTATCCTGTCAGGATTGGCATAAGTTCCCATTCAATTGAGCTATTTCAATAGTTCACCAAAAAGTAAACTGAGTCAATACATGCTAATGTGGAAAATATTTCAACATAAAAACTCACAGGAAAAAAAAATTGGAAAAAACAGAGGCTTGATGCCAGAAAAAATATCTGATGGAAACCAGCATGTTTCTGCAGAGTGATGCAAAGACAAATCATTTGGATTCTATTGTATTATTCATCATTCCTTTTTATCTATGTTTCTAGACTATCTATTATTAAAAATGAAGCCTACATTCAATTTAAATAACATTACATTAGTTGCTTTTCTCACTTGTAAGCATTCATTTCAATTAAAGGGAATGTTAATGTACTAATGCATACAGAAGTCTATGCATTTCCGTTGAATGCTACTACACAAGCTTTGAAAGTTCAGACGTGTGCACAGTAAGTCCTCTTTTCATGTTGTTGATAGGTCCTTGTAAACTGTGACTTTAAGGGAAATGACATATAAAAACCAATTTTATCATAGGCTAATTTCTATAAACAAGATTTAATATTAAACATTGAGATAAATGTAAGCTATACTTACACTTAAGAAAGATTAATCAAAAGAAGTATGATGATTTACCCAGTTCCTCCAGTTCAGGGTGACAGGTGGCTGCAGCCCAACCCAGCAGCTCAGGGCACCAGCAGGAACCAACCCTGGACAGGATGACATCTCACGCAGGGCACACACATACACCTACAATCTCTCATACTGGAACAACGTAGACACACCAATTTACCGAATATACACATATTTGGGATGTCGGGGGAAACTGGAGTACCCAGAGACAACCCAAGACATGGTGACAATGTGTGAACCCTACACAGACAATGGCCCCAGCTACGAATGAACTTTTTTCTCCTCAAACTTACAAGGAAATGACATTGAGCAAAAGGATGTTATTTGAGGACCTGCTGTACATTTTCCTGGCAAGCATGAACTTTGATTGCTAATTGTCAAAGTCTGCATCTAAACATCTTAGATAATTACCAGTAGTTGTATTTGAAGGATAAGTGATCATAAAATGTGCATTTTGGCTAATGCCCAAGGAAGTAAATCTGTATTAGGGATAATAATAGATAGTTTAATTGCTTTGAGGGTGTTAATTGGCAAGGTACACACAAGAAGGGAAACAGGGAGAAACTGGAAGTGTCTTACTCTGTGTTGATCAGCCACAGGTCTGCTAAGTTGGCTCTCTATTTTTGGTCTTAAAATTCACCAAGTCATAACGTAACTCTCTAAATTTATTTTCATGAACAAATGTAACTTATTGGTATGTGTCATTTGTTACTGCAAAAATTAATTTGCTACTAAATGCTAATATTGTTTCCTTTCAACTCAATGTGCCAAATACAATAGGAGATTGGAAAATGAAAGGGTAAATGACAGTTTATCATGTATTTCAAAAATTACAAAGGTATAAGAAGAAAGAGATCAATATCAATGTAATATGTAGCCAAAGGCTTTTAAACTTTCTTGAAGTCACAATCTCTCGTACAAAATAAAACAAAACAAACAAAAATAGAGTCATACACACATTTTATTTTAGTTTGAAGGCAATAATCTGTGGTAAAGAGTATTTGGAAATGCTGCTAGTATCCTAAGGAATTTAATTGACTGGGGCTTTTTGAAGGCAAGGAGTATGTATTTATCTCTAAATCCCCTGGCAACAAATAATTGTTGTGGGGTGAATGGAAGGATAAATGATTGGCTGGTAAATTGCTTGGATGGTAGAAAGGGAGGCAAGGGAAGTTTGGTTGCTGGGCAAAAGGTATCTTTCCGACTTGTTACTTCCTTGAATTAAGTTTAAACAATAACCCTTCATACTAAAAAGTGGTCATAGTTGTAAGAGCAAATATACTGGAGTAAAGATAAACATACTTATAAATAAGGAGAGAAGGCCGGGTGCGGTGGCTCACGCCTGTAATCCCTGTACTTTGGGAGGCCGAGACGGGCGGATCATGAGGTCAGGAGATCGAGACCATCCTGGCTAACACGGTGAAACCCCGTCTCTACTAAAATACAAAAAATTAGCCGGGCGCGGTGGCGGGCGCCTGTACTCCCAGCTACTCGGGAGGCTGAGGCAGGAGAATGGCGCGAACCCGGGAGGCGGAGCTTGCAGTGAGCCGAGATGGTGCCACTGCACTCCAGCCTGGGCGACAGAGTGAAGACTCCGCCTCAAAAATAAATAAATAAATAAATAAATAAATAAATAGGGAGAGAAAAGAATCAAGATCAGAAATGCTATGTTTCTACAAGTTAAAATTATTTTTACATTAGTAATTTTACCAGCAAATTGGCTACCACCAGCAAAATGCACCATGAGAAATCCCAATAATTATGTTTAGCAGTGTTCTTACAAACTGCCCTCCGTGGATCCCTAGTGATGCCTCAAAAGCTGCTAGATGAGAAAAAAGTGGGGAGAAGGTAGCAGGAATTTGGTATTCCATTTCAACTAGGCTACAAATTTCTATCTGATTTATACAAAGAAAGGATCTCTTAACTTAAATTTTTTTAAGAAAGAAAACAAATACATAACATAAATTTGTTGTTTTATATAATCTTGAGGTTCACAAAAAAGAGCTTGGAGAAAACCAGGACCCTAACTTTAAATTCAACACTCTAAATGGTCCACTTTTGCCCATTCTGGTAAAACGGCCAATCTACCCAATATTCTCCAGTTATCAAACATGAAGGCTAACTCATTCCTTTACAGTTTTACCCAAATAAATGTTATTCAGAAAATACATAAAATTTATGGAAACAGTAACAAAAATACTCGGCCAAACTGGTATTCTGACAAATACTTGTCAGGTATAAATTTTCATTTTTAAGTTGGGTTTTTGGTGTTTCATAATTTTTTTTAACGTATCCAGCTATGATTTGGGGGGTAAACTGTAGACTTAAATAAAAATTATATTTTTCTATAAGAATCAAGTTAAATTCTCTGGTCTTTACATTAGTGAACAACTGTTTTTTACTATCATATTAAAATCATTCAAAAATCCAAACATTTCACTATTTTGATAATATTCTAGTAAGATGTTTACTACCTTCCAGAAGTTTATCTTGATTCAACTAAACATAAGACTATCATAGGCTTAGGGTACACAGAAAAATACAGTTCAAGAGCACAGCATGTCAGCAGGATAGCAGCAGTTCCTTTCTGTGGATGTCCTTGTAGCGGTTAACACAGCCTTCTGGGTGACAGTTCAGATACAAGGAGACAAGAGTCACATTGGTCCTGTGCTGGAGTCACCCTGGTTTACAAGCCTCATCCCCTACAGGAGCCAATATTTCCTTTAGCAATTCCATATAAATTGCTTCCAGGGTCCTCACATGGAATATACAGTTATAAGAGTCACTGCTTGCCAGGGAAGCCCAAAGCATCACATCACAATCTAGTATTCATAGGCCCTTTACAGTTCCTCTTTATGCCGATGCAATGAACAAACCATGAGTTATTTTTACATTGAGCAATGCTATCTAGCAATAGAATTGGACTTACTGTCTTATCAGGTTAGTAGGTTGTCAGTGTTCTAAGATTGGCTTATTGTTCTAATAAGCATGTAGTAGTATCTCATAGTTATTTTCATTTCTCTGATGACATGGTGTGAAGCATCTTTTCATATAATTATTTGCTGTCTGTATATCTTTTTAAATAAAATATCCATTAATGTAACAGATTTTAAAAATTTGTTCTTTGTTTTATGATTGTTGAGTTTTAAGAAAGTTCTTTCTAGATTTTGCTAACAGTCATTTATCAGATATGTCTTTGCCAATGTTTTCTCCCAGTCTGTGGTCATTCTTTTCATTCTCTTGAGAGTATCTTTTTGCAGAGAAAATGTTTTTAATTTTAATAATGTCCAGCCTATCATCAATTCTTTCTTTCATAGATCTTGCCTTTGGTGTCATATCCAAAATATCATAGCCAAAACCAATGTCATCTAGAGGGTATTAGTCTGTTCTCATGCTGCTATGAAGAAATACCCAAGACTGGGTATTTTATAAAGAAAAGAAGTTTAATTGACTTACAGTTCCACATGGTTGGGGAGGCCTCAGGAAACTTACAATAATGGCAGAAGGCACCTCTTCACAGGGTGGCAGGAGAGAAAATGCATGCCAGCAGGGGAAATGCTAGACACTTACAAAGCCATCAGCTCTCATGAGAACTCACTCACTATTATGAGAACAGCATTGGGGAAATCGCCCCCATGATTCAATTACCTCTCACGGGGTGCCTTCCACAACACATGGGGATTATGGGTTTTCAAATTCAAGATGAGATTTGGGTGGAAACACAGCAAAACCATATCACTCCGCTCCTGGGCCCTCCCAAATCTTGTTTCAAAAGATAATCACACCTTTCCAATAGTCCCCCAGTCTTAGCTCATTCCAGTATTAACCCAAAAATTCAAGTCCAAAATGTCATCTGAGAGAAGACAAGTCCCTTCCGCCTATGAGGTGGTAAAAACGAAAGCAAGTTAGTTACTTTCTAGATACAATGGGGGTACAGACATTGGGTAAATAGGACCATTCCAAATGGAAGAAATTGGTCCAAACAAAGGGGCTGCAGGCTCCATGCAAGTTCGAAATCCAATAGGGCAGTCAATAAATCTTAAAGCTCCAAAATGATCTTTAACTCCATGTCTCACATCCATGTCACAGTGATACAACAGGTGGGCTCCCACATTCTTGGATAGCTCCACCCCTATGGCTTTGCAGTGTATAGCCTCCCTCCTGGCTGCTTTCACAGGCTGGCATTGAGTGTCCATGTGTTTTCCAGGTGCACAGTACAAGCTGTAGGTGGATCTACCATTCTGGGGTATGGAGGATGGTGGCCTTCTTCTCATAGCTCCACTAGGCAGTGCCACAGTGGGGACTCAGTGTGGGGGCTCCAACCCCACATTTCCTTTCCACACTACCCTAGTGGAGGTTCTCCATGAGGGCTTTGTCCCTGCAGCAAACTTCTGCCTGAACATCCAGGCATTTTCACACACCCTCTGACATCTAAGTGGAGGTTCTCAAACCTTAATTCTTGACTTCTCTGCATACACAGGACAAACACCATGTGGAAGCTGCCAAGGCTTGAGGCTTGCACCCTCTGAAGCCATGGCCTGTGCTGCACATTGGTCCCTTTTAGCCATGGCTGGAGTGGCTGGGATGCAGGGCACCATGTCCCTAGGCTGCATAAAGCAAGGGTTCCCTGAGCCCAGTTGAGGAAACCATTTTTCCCATCTATGCCTCTGGGCCTGTCATTGGAGGGCCTGTCCTGAAGGTCTGCGACATACCCTAGAGAAAGTTTCCCCATTGTCATGGTGATATATTCAGCTCCTCATTACTTATGGAATTTTCTGCAGCCAGCTTGAATTTCTCCCCAGAAAATGGGGTTTTCTTTTCTATCACATCATCAGGCTGCAAATTTTCCAAACTTTTATAATCTGCTTCCTCTTGAACCCTTTGTCACTTAGAAATTTCTTCTGTCAGGTACCCTAAATCAGCTCTCTCAAGTTCAAAGTTCCACAGATCTCCAGGACAGGGGCAAAATGCTGCCAGTCTCTTTGCTAAATCATAGCAAGTCACGTCTGCTCCAGTTCCCAAGAAGTTCTTCATCTCCATCTGAGACGACCTCAGCCTGGACTTCATTGTCCATATCACTATCAGCATTTTGGTCAAAACCATTCAACACGTCTCCAGGAAGTTCCAAACTTTCTCGTATCTTCCTGTCTTCTGAGCCCTCCAAACTGTTTCAACCTCTGTCTGTTGCCCACTTCCAAAACTGCTTTCACATTTTTGTCTATCTTTATAGCAGCACCCCACTCTCTGCAGTACTAATTTACTGTATTAGTCTCTTCTCACACTGCTATGAAGAAATACCTGAGACTGAGTATTTCATAAGGAAAAGAGGTTTAATTGACTCGCAGTTCCACACGGCTGGGGAGATCTCAGGAAACTTACAATCATGGCAGGAGGCACCCCTTCACAAGGCGGCAGGAGAGAGAATGAGTGCCAGCAAAGGGAAATGCCAGTTGCTTATAAAACCATCAGACCTTATGAGAACTCACTAACATGAGAACAGCATAGGGAAACCACCCCCATGATTTAATTACCTCCCACCAGGTCCCTCCCACAACACATGGGGACTATGGGATTACAATTCAAGATGAGATTTAGGTAGGGATACAGCCAAACCATATCATAGATTTTCTCCTTGTTATCTTCAAGAGGTTTTATAGTTTTAAATTTTACATGTCAGTCGTTGATCCATTTTGGGTTAATTTTTTTTGCATGGGGTGTAAGTCAGTGTCTACATTCTTTTTTGATTTGTTTGTTTCTTACATGTTGATGTTCAGTTGTTCCAGGACCATTTGTTGAAAAGACCATCTTGGCTGGGCGCAGTGGCTCACACCTGTAATCTCAGCACTTTGGGAGGCTGAGGTGGGTGGATCACTTGAGGTCAGAAGTTTGAGATCAGTCTGGCCAACATAGTGAAATCCCATCTCTACTAAAAATACAAAAATCAGCTGGACATGGTGGTGTGCGCCTGTAATCCTAGCTGCTCGGGAGGCTGAGGCAGGAGAATCATTTGAACTTGGGAGGCGGAGATTGCAGTGAGCCAAGATCACACCACTGCACTTCAGCCTGGGTGACAGAGTGAGACTCTGTTTCAAAAAAGAAAAGAAAGAAAAAAAGAAAGAAGAAAAAGAAAGAAAGAAAGAAAGAAAGAAAGAAAGAAAGAAAGAAAGAAAGAAAGAAAGAAAGAAAGAAAGAAAGAAAGAAAGAAAGAGAGAGAAAAGAAAAGAAAGAGAGAGAGAGAAAGAAAAGAAAAGAAAAGAAAGAGAGAGAGAGAAAGAAAAGAAAAAGAAGGGAAGGAGGGAGGGAGAGACAGAGAAAGAAAGAGAAAAGAAAGAAAGAAAGAAAGAAAAAGAAAGAAAGAAAGAAAGAAAGAGAAAGAAAGAAAGAAAGAGAGAAAGAGAGAAAGAGAAAGAGAAAGAAAGAAAGGAAGGAAGGAAAGGAAAAGGAAAGAAAGGAAAGAAAAGAAAAAAGAAAAGAAAGAAAAAGAAAGAAAGAGAAGAATTTAAAAAACTATCTTTTCTTCATTTTATTGCCTTTACTCCTTTGTTAAAGATTTGCTAACTATATTGACGCAGATATATTTCTAGGCTGTCTGTTCTGATCTATTTTTCTGTTCTTTCAACAATACCATACTCTCTTGATTTCTGTAGCTTTACAGTATTTCTTGAAGTTGAGTAGAGTCATTCAACTGACTACTTTGCTCTTCTCCTTCCATACTGAATTGGCTATTTTGGATCATATAAACTTTAGACTCAATAAGTACATATCCACAAAATACATTTCTGGGATTTGATTAGGACTGCAATGAATCTGTAGATCAAGTTAGGAAAAACTGACCTCTTCACAATATGGAGTCTTCCTATGTATAAAGCATGACATATATTTCTACTTATTTAGTACTTTTATCAGAGTTTTGTAGTTTTCTTCATATAGACCTCATAAATATCTTGTTAAATTTATATCAAAGTATATCATTTTGGGGGTGCTAACATAAATGGTATTATTATTATGTTTTTATTTTCAAGTCCAGTTGGTCATTGCTGATATACAGGAAAGTCAGTCATTTACTTCTCTATGTTAACCTGGTATCCTGCAACTCGGTTACAATTACTTACTAGATCCAGGAGATTTTATGTGATTTTTTGGAATTTTCTACATAGGTTGTCATGTCACCTGCAAGAAAAGGCAGTTTGATTTCTTCCTTTCCAATCTGTATACTTTCACTTTTTCTTGTCTTGTTGCATTAGCTAAAACATCTAGCACGATGCTGAAAAGCAGTGGTAGGAGAAGATATCCTTGCTTTGTTTCTGATCTTAGTAGGAAAACTTTGAGATTCTCACCATTCAGTATGATGTTAACTGTAGGATTTTTAAAGATATTCTTTATCAAAGTTGAGGAAGCGCTTCTCTATTCTTAGTTTGCAGAGAGTTCTTATTATGAATGAGTGTTGAATCTGTCAAACGCTTTTCTGCGTCTAGTGATATAATTGTCTAGTTTTTCTTCCTTAGCCTAGTGATGTGATGAATTGCGTTAATTGATATTTGAATGTTGAACCAGCCTTGGATACCTGAGGTGAATCCCACTTAGTGGTGGTGGTGTGCAATTATTTTTATACATTATTGGATTCAACTTGCTAAGATTTTGTAGAGGATTTTGCTTCTACATTCATGAGAAATTTTGGTTTGTAGTTTTATTTTCTTGTAATGTGTTTGTCTAATTTTGGTAGTGTGAGAAACATGCTCACCCATCCAAATTCCAAGAATGGACTCAGAGCCATGAAGAACAGCGGAAGCAAGACTTTTAATGGCGGTATCGCAAGATCTGGTGTGTCATAGACAGGCACATCCAGGGAAGCTACAGCAGGAAATTTATCTCCTAGCATGCAAGTCCCTCCCCCAGTTCCTCATTGGTTGAGTACTATGGGGTTACAATTTTCCCGGGCATCGCATAAGTTTCATTATCCCCCTTACAAGGTTATACCTTGGTTCCCTTCCCCGCTTAAGTTTCAATTTCCCAATAAGGAAACTTTCTTCCCTTTTATGGGCTGACCCCTCCTCTACATTCTCTTCACTTATTGGGACCTTCAAGGTGCATGAGCTGTGTGGTCTGTTACATTCGCAGGCTGGCTGCCAAAGCTTAGATTTATCACGTCTTGAAAATGGGCCACTTAAAATGTTTTCTCAGAGTAGGGACTAAAATTAAATGTTAAAAATGTTCATTTGTTTAGTTAAATGAAAAAAGGTTTACAGGTAACTTGTTTCCTGGGTCAAAAAGATAAAAGGCTAAAGAAATGGTAACAACAGATAAAATTATTTGATTATTATTTTTCTCTCTTAAAGAAGCAAATCTATACAGGTTTTTTTTTTTATATTTAAAGGGAGAAACAAAACAAATATTATTGAAATGGTTGACGCTTTCTAGTCATAGACTGTTCCAAAGTAACAGAAAGATGGAAAGAATGAGCAAAGATGAAAGTCCTGCTGGGAAAAGGAAAAAGCTTAAAGAAGAGAATATGTAGTTAAAATAAGCTTCTCTCATTGGTGTGGAAGGGGAAAAAAAAGCCTTTTGCCAAAGCTATGATCAAGATATTATATAGTAAAAATGAAATTATAAATATAATATAATTAGGGCTAAATATGTTCATTGCAGCACTATTCACAATAGCAAAGACAAGGAATCAACCTAAATGTCCATCAGTAATAGACTAGATAAAGAAAACGTGGTACATGTACACCATGCAATACTATTCAGCCATAAAACAAGAATGAGATAATGTGCTTTTCAGGGACATGGATGGAGCTGCAGACCATTGTCCTTAGCAAACTAACGCAGGAACAGAAAACCAAATACTGCATGTTCTCACTTGTAAGTGGGAGCTAAATGAGAACAAATGGACACATGGTCTGGAACAAGACACACTGGGGCCTGTTAGAGGGTGGGGTGTGGGAGGAGGGAGAGGATCGGGAAGAATAGCTAATTGATGCTGGGCTTAAAATCTGAGTAATGAGATGATCTGTGCAGCAAACCACCATGGCACATGTTTACCTATGTAACAAACATACACATCCTGCACATGTATCCCTGAACTTAAAATTCGGAAATTACAAAAAAAACAAAAAACAAAAAACAGAAAAAGAAAAGACAACTATGTATCATGGAACTCACATATTTCATTTATTATTTTTAAAAAGTAATTTAAGAGCATTTCTATGGTATTCATACACACTATAAAAGAACTGGAAGGTAGACTTCTAGCCCTCGATCCTCAGATCTATAGCACATCTCAGACAATGATCTGTATTATGCGACACTATGAAATAAGAAAACATCAAAAATGTACTTTTCTGACTTTGTACAATGCATTTTCCTTCTTCTTTAAAATGAAAGGGTTTCAAGTCAACGCATCATCTATTTTATTTTTCATAAATACATGGTGACTGCCCTTTCCCCCTCTTTAGATTATTGAAGATAAAATAGGAAATATCTAAAAGTATATTCAAAGGTATTTTTTATAAAACATCCGACTGTTGATAATCCTCCTCTGTATCAATGCCCAAGTGACTATTTCAAAGTAATTTAAAAATAGATTATATGTTTCAGCAAAATCTCCTGTTTGTTTTCTGGCCTACTAATAGCCTTTTATTAAGCAGCTGTTCCTACTGAGTTTACTGCCTTCTTGCTTGAATGGCTATAGCCTGCAATACCTCAGCATTTTCGCACAGCTCATTAGATGTAGCACAGTTTAGAACTCAGTGATGGAAATTAGTCCCTCCCAAAGGATTACAGCTAAAATAAACCAACCCTGGTATTGGTAAAATCATCTGTGTTCTCCCTACAAAATGCACCGACTATGTACTTCTTTGCTTTTGAATTTTCACTTTGCTAGATTTCAAGAACTATATTCTATTAAAAAGAAATCTAAGGGTAGAAGATAGAGTTTAAGTGTTGAAAATATGGGCCCTCAATCCTGACTAAGTGCTTTATAACTGGGCTGCCATTCACTAGCTGTTTGACTAAAAGCTCACTAAGACTCAGTTCTGCATATGTAAATAGGATAAACATATTCTGTTTGTAAGGTTGTTATACTTGTTAAATGAGATAATGTATATAAATCATTTATCACAGAGCTTATGTCATGGGAAGCATGGAGTTTTATCATTATAAATATAATAATTACTATTATTAGTATATGAACAGAAAACATGGAATATCCAACTAAGTACTCATCCAGCATCTAACAAAAACCTCAGATGTCATTTATAGTTGGAGCCTTCAGTTTTGGCCTGAATCCTGTCCTAGGTTTTCTGTCACTCCCTTTCTGAGAGGCAAAAACATTTCTTATAAGAACACGAGCTACTTTCGAAGCCAGCTGCTTAAACCTCTTTCGCTTGCCTGAGGAACCCAGCCTGTGTCAGATTTTACATTTATTTTTGTTCAATTTCATCTTATTGGCTTCAACCAGTGTTTTAGGCTGTCAAAACAATTCCAATCTTGGTTAGGGGTTCTATTCCATTAGTTATCCCTTCCAGCTGTGTCATTCTCAAATTTGAAAGCATGTTGTCATCCAAAAAGTAGCTAAAATCTTGATGAAGTTCAAACACAGGTCCTATAGCACATCTCCAGAATCTCTCAGTTATATGAAAAATAAAGACTAATAATAAAAAATAAAATGACACTAACAATTATTGACTTTTTTTATGTTTGCTAAGGTATATTTTACAGAGTGTAAAAAGTCACCTGTTATAAGTGTATAATTCAAGGAGTTTTTAGAATATTTACAGAATAGCACAATCATAATCACAATCCAATTTTAGAATATTTCCATTACCCCAAGGAGATCCCTTGTGACCTTCTGCAGTCAATCCTCCACGCACATCTATAGTCCCAAGCAACTAAGCAAGTACTATTCTACTTCCTATCTCTCTACATTGGCCTTTCCTGGACATATTCAAATGGAATCATACAACGCATCTGGCTTCATTCACTTCATTCATTTAGCAAAATGTTTCTGAGTTCACTCTTGCTGTAAGATGTAGCAAAGATTTGGTCCTTTTATTGCTGAACAGTATAACATTGTATGGATGTGCCATGCAAACAGGGTACATACATAACCCCATTTTAATGTTTACAGCTATCAAGTGGTGAATGCTGCACCTTAGCATTCCTAGAGCAGAGAGGAAGAATCTGAAACTTTTAGAGAAACAAAAATTTACTCAAGAGCCTGCAGTGGAAAAGCCAAAATCTGAACCGACATTGGCTCACTCCACTTCAATGTACTTAACCTACTCTGCCTCCAGTTTCATCACAAAGTGCAAGCCCATAAAATCAGCTGAACTACTCATTATCATCCACATTCTCCACAAAGATATGCTGCTGCTTGTCTTGCTGAAGGCCAGCAGTCCTGTCCTAAAGGAGTCCTCTGGCACACCAGTCATGAACAAAGAGGGATATTAATTTTGTATGACTTATTTGGAGTAAATTTAGACTGCTTCTCAGGTCATATGCTTTTCAAACTAAGATTCTGTGAGCATTTGGCAAGTACTCCAAAACTACAACTATAAACCAGTCCTCAAGAATACCTTTTACACATTTTGCAGTCAGTATTTCAGAATTTCACCTATAACTACCTGAAATACTAAATAAAAGAACCTTGATCCACTGTGTATAGCATACGAGTTAAGAGCTAGAAATTCAGACAACTAGACTGCCTATGTTTGAACAGCAGCACAATTTTGGACAAGTTACTTAATCTGTGACTCAGTTTTCTCATCTTTGAGAAAACTCAATAAACAGGCATTATTATTGTTAATATAGGGCAGACAAGTGCATCCTGAACCACCAATAGCTTAAATCATGGCAATTAAACAGTCAAACAAAAATAAGCATCAATGAAAAGGAACTGACTTGGGAGAATGGCAGAAGGGAATGTATACAGGAAGATGTAAACATCTGTGCACTGTCATTTGTTATATTTTGAAATGAAACGTATTGTAAAACATCCTTAGAGCAAAATAAAATCAGTCTATGGCTTCTATCAAAGCCAAGCTGTGAATACATGTTTCTTCTGGGTTCTTAAGCTCACTAGATCCTACTCCACATAGAGTGATGTGACACTAATGTCATACCCTTACCCTCTTGAGTAAGAACACCTAAGAACTCAGAGTTTATACAGAGGATATTAACTTTGGTGAAAAAGAGGTTAGCAATTTAGTTTAAAGAACTGAGTAAAACAAATGGCATCCTTTTCTTCTCTGAACTCCCTTCTTCCTCAACATGATAGTGGTTATCTAAAAGTGTTTTGAGACAAGATATTTCCTACCCCAGACTCAACTCTAAAATTATTTTTGTCCATTTTGTGCCTGTCAAATTAACAAAGAATTTAAAATGATGGCAATGTCTACAACAGTATGAAGAAATATTTGGCAAAATGTTTCAATAAACTCATTTTTAAACCAAAGCAATTTAGCATAAGGTAAAATATCTCCTTCTCATTAAGAAAAACTGTTTACATGAAAATATTCAATGCATTGCTATTTAAAATATGAAACACTAAAAACAATTTAGCTGTCGAAAAGGTAATTAAAGAATTTCTAAGTATATGACACTGTCTTCACAGATAGAATATCATGCAGTCATTAAAAATAATTACACTATGTTGGATACCTACGATGAAATATTAATGTTAAAACTACAAACTACCTGAGATATGTATTCAAACGGAAAATTACGCATTCATGTATTCAAGGGTTGGAGGCAACACAGAAAAAAGAAAACAGTTGATTTGTACTAATTATATTAAATAATGGGTTTCTAACATGATTTGACACAAAGTAGGTTTATTCTAAATGCAGTTTCCTTCTTAATAGGGTGTGAGACTGTCTTATTTTTCCTTACATTTCCTATTATCATTGTTATTACTACAACCACCACCTTCATCATCATCGTGTGGTTTAGGGTTAAATATATTTTATATAACTTACACATTTCTTAGAGTAATTTTCTTAAGGCCAATGTCTGCAGAAATTAATTTCTAGTTTTATAATGAAAGTAAATGTTTTAAAAGGCTTAAATTCATATAAATTATAAATGCATTAATTCTATTAGGTGTGCCTGTTTATTCTGAATAAAATAAACATTTTAAGTAATTCACTAATTAATCAAAAGTTTATTGAGTGTTCAAGAAGTGCTAGGCATTAAAGCTGCATGCCCTAAGCACAAACATGAGCAAGAGCAAGAAATACCGGTTTAGAGTTTGGTGGAGGATAGAGACTAAAAACCATACAATTACAATATATGTGATGAAATGCTGTGCTACGGGAAGTCCTATGTATAAAGAATAGCATAGAAAGGGTATCTAAACAAGTTTAAAGCAGGCTAGTGAGGTGGCAAGAAAAAGGAGATGACTCCCCAGCAGACAGTCCCAGAAGGAACCTCAGCATACGAAACCAGAAGGGAAATGAGGAAGACTTGGCAAAGTTTTTTCTTTTTTTTTGAGATGGAGTTTCACTCTTGTCACCCAGGCTGGAGTGCAGTGGCGTGATCTTGGCTCACCACAACCTCCGCCTTCCGAGTTCAAGCGATTCTCCCGCCTCAGCCTCCCGAGTAGCTGGGATTACAGGTATGCACCACCACACCTGACTAATTTTGTATGTTTAGTAGAGACAGGGTTTCTCTGTATTGGTCAGGCTAGTCTGGAAGTCCAGACCTCAAGTGATCCGCCTGCCTCGGCCTCCCAAAGTGCTGGGATTACAGGTGTGAACCACTGCGCCCGGCCAGCAAATGTTCTTTACTGTTACCCCAGTAACTTTCTGGCTTATGAGAAGAAGGCAAGGGAGACCACTAATCTTTGAAGCATCACCACCCAGCTGAACTTTCTGCAATGACGGGCATATTGATAGGTGTGTTCTAAAATTGGTGCAATTCAATATGGTAGCCATCAGCCACAAGTGGCCACTGAGAATCTGAAATAAGGGTGGTGTAATTTAGGAAATGAAGTTTTAATTTTATCTGATTTTAATTAATTTAAATATAAACAGACACAGGTGGCTAGCAGCTATATTATTGGAATACACTGCTTTGGGGCAGCTAAATTAATTTTACAATGGCTAGTATAAAAGGTATGGAATTGTAGAGAAGGAAAGTGGCAAGGAGTGAGGCAGGTGGAGTCCAGACTATGCAGAGATGTGTGTGACATACTATGATGCTACAACCTGTATCCAAGAGGAAAGCAGTGATTTTACAATCAAGTGTGCATTTTAGAAAATTTTTTGTTGAAGATGAAATTAAGGAAGCCAGTTAGAGACAAAGAGACTACTAGTGAGTATCCTATCGTAGTACAGCAGGAGAGTAATGCTGGCAGGATTTTTTTTGTTTCTTTGAGTTGGAGTTTTGCTCTTGTTGTCCAGGCTGGAGGGCAGTGGCACGATCTTGGCTCACTGCAACCTCCACCTCCCAGGTTCAAGCGATTCTCCTGTCTCAGTCTGCTGAGTACCTGGGATTACAGGTGTCCGCCACCACGCCCAGCTAATTTTTTGTTTAGTAGAAATGGGATTTCACCAGGTTGGCCAGGCTGGTCTCAAACTCCTGACCTCAGGTGATCCACCCGCCTTGGCCTCCCAAAGTGCTGGGATTACAGATGTGAGCCACCGTGCCCGGCCTACTGGCAATTTTAAAAAAGTAGTGATAGATAAGGGATGAACCAAGCACCTGCAGTCAAGAATTTGATAAGAGATGTAATGGATAAGACTTGCATTGACAGCATGTGGGCAGAGAGGTAGACGGAGTACTCAAAGGTGATACTTATTCTGGCTCAGGTAGAATGGGTGGTGGTACCTTTAGTGGAGATATGTAACTTATGAAATGCAACAGATTTAGAGAAGAGATAATTCTCCCTTCTTGGATTCTGACTCTTCACGGCTATTAACTGAGTGGGTGACTTTAGTTAAGTCACTTAACTTCTTAGCATCCCACACCTCATGACTCCAATAAGAAGGTTGAAGGAGGTGATCGGTGAAATCTGGTCCATATGATTTTAGGAGGTGAAATACATTTCCAGGATATTTGTTTTCATTATCATAGACTTCTATGAAAGATAATTTGTTTTTAAAAATATTTTTCAGTTGAAACATAATATTATGTCCCATGTCTCTTCATTCAGTCTCAATTGTAACTGTATGATGCTACTTGGTAATTTAATATGCTGCATTATATACCTTAGCAACACATACACACATGCAAGATAAGAGAGAGATGTAATGGATAAGACTTGGATTCGAGTACCTTCTGGACTATTTTCTTAAGTGTGGCAATATATAACTATGTTCTATAATTAATCATAGATACATTAGAAACAAAAAATAACAAAGCACATCTTAATGTCAAAGTCCTGACTTGGTGGTAATGTTTTTGTACAAATTCTGCAATTATTTTTCCTTGTCTTTCCTTAAGTAATAATAATAGTGTCTTCTTTGATTAAAATATATTTCAAAACAAATAGAATTTTCCCAAATCAATTTTCACACAGATACTTGTAAGTCCACAGTACTCAGCAAATTGCTACTTTTAGATGCAACCTGAGTCACATCCTTTACCACTTATCTTGAGAGAATGAGTTTTAGGAATGAAATTGTGGAAGCGGGACACCACACACACACACACACACACAGATGTGAGAATCCGCCCTTCAAGTATAGACGAGAATACAGTTGGGTGATAGCTACTTTTTAAAATAAAAAAGTATTGCTTACCATGTAAGCCTTGCTTACTATGTAAGTAAAACTTTCTAGCTTGACCCCACAAGCCCTGAAATTCTTCATTAAAGTTCAAAATGAGCCTTCCAGAAACAGATTAGGCAATAACAAATGAATTCAGGCTTTTCCTTTTTCTACCACAAAAGAGACATCAAGTTTGTTGACTAATTAAGCAGGAGGATATAGAATATATTAATAGCTGTCAATAATTCTGTGATTACAAGCTCTCTGAGTTTGAATTTCTACCTTCTACCACTAATTGTGGGTCTTGGGCCAGTTGCTTAGCCATTTTTTTAAAAAAATTTATTTATTTATTATTATTATTATACTTTAAGTTCTAGGGTACATGTGCATAACGTGCAGGTTTGTTACATATGTATACTTGTGCCATGTTGGTGTGCTGCACCCATCAACTCGTCAGCACCCCTCAACTCGTCATTTACATCAGGTATAACTCCCAATGCAATCCCTCCCCCCTCCCCCCTCCCCATGATAGGCCCCGGTGTGTGATGTTCCCCTTCCCGAGTCCAAGTGATCTCATTGTTCAGTTCCCACCTATGAGTGAGAACATGCGGTGTTTGGTTTTCTGTTCTTGTGATAGTTTGCTAAGAATGATGGTTTCCAGCTGCATCCATGTCCCTACAAAGGACACAAACTCATCCTTTTTTATGGCTGCATAGTATTCCATGGTGTATGTGTGCCACATTTTCTTAATCCAGTCTGTCACTGATGGACATTTGGGTTGATTCCAAGTCTTTGCTATTGTGAATAGTGCTGCAATAAACATACGTGTGCATGTGTCTTTATAGCAGCATGATTTAGAATCCTTTGGGTATATACCCAGTAATGGGATGGCTGGGTCATATGGTACATCTAGTTCTAGATCCTTGAGGAATCGCCATACTGTTTTCCATAATGGTTGAACTAGTTTACGATTCCACCAACAGTGTAAAAGTGTTCCTGTTCCTCCACATCCTTCCCAGCACCTGTTGTTTCCTGACTTTTTAATGATCGCCATTCTAACTGGTGTGAGATGGTATCTCATTGTGGTTTTGATTTGCATTTCTCTGATGGCCAGTGATGATGAGCATTTTTTCATGTGTCTGTTGGCTGTATGAATGTCTTCTTTTGAGAAATGTCTGTTCATATCCTTTGCCCACTTTTTGATGGGGTTGTTTGTTAAAAGAAATCAAGGGTATTCAGTTAGGAAAAGAAGAAGTCAAATTGTCCCTCTTTGCAGATGACATGATTGTATATTTAGAAAACCCCATTGTCTCAGCCCAAAATCTCCTTAAGCTGATAAGTAATTTCAGCAAAGTCTCAGGATACAAAATTAATGTGCAAAAATCACAAGCATTCTTATACACCAGTAACAGACAAACAGCCAAGTCATGAATGAACTTCCATTCACAATTGCTTCAAAGAGAATAAAATACCTAGGAATCCAACTTACAAGGGATGTAAAGGACCTCTTCAAGGAGAACTACAAACCACTGCTCAGTGAAATAAAAGAGGACACAAACAAATGGAAGAACATACCATGCTCATGGATAGGAAGAATCAATATCGTGAAAATGGCCATACTGCCCAAGGTTATTTATAGATTCAATGCCATCCCCATCAAGCTACCAATGAGTTTCTTCACAGAATACGAAAAAACTGCTTTAAAGTTCATATGGAACCAAAAAAGAGCCCGCATTGCCAAGAGAATCCTAAGTCAAAAGAATAAAGCTGGAGGCATCACACTACCTGACTTCAAACTATACTACAAGGCTACAGTAACCAAAACAGCATGGTACTGGTACCAAAACAGAGATATAGACCAATGGAACAGAACAGAGTCCTCAGAAATAATACCACACATCTACAGCCATCTGATCTTTGACAAACCTGAGAGAAACAAGAAATGGGGAAAAGATTCCCTATTTAATAAATGTTGCTGGGAAAATTGGCTAGCCATAAGTAGAAAGCTGAAACTGGATCCTTTCCTTACTCCTTATATGAAAATTAATTCAAGATGGATTAGAGACTTAAATGTTAGACCTAATGCTTAGCCTTTTAAAGTCTCATCCTCCTCAACAGTAAATGACAATAAACAGAGTCTATATATCAAATTATTGTGAACTCAAATCTATTTATTACTTATGAACTAATCGATTTTATTACATAATTAAAAATTTTAATCAATGACAGACACTGTTCTTATTGATGTTCAAACTGTCCTGATTTGAACATCAAGTCAAGTTCAATGGAGACCCCTTCAGATTGCTTCTGTGTCCCTTTGCCATGATCCCCACTCATCTTTGATAGTGTCTTTGCTTTCTGGCATGAGATGATCTGGCTCATTTCGTACATTTCCTAGAAGACAGGAATATTCATTTGCCTTGTTCATGGATATATTCCATATGTCTAAAGAAAATGTCAAGAAACATTCCTTAAAATAGTTAACTACATGTCTAATAAAAGTTGTCTATTATTACCCGTCACGGCATTATAAGGGTTTCTCCCTCAAGAATCTGACGATGCTAGCCTTTTTTTTTTTTTTTTTTTTTTTTGAGATGAAGTCTCACTCTGTGGCCCAGGCTGGAATGTAGTGGTGCGATCTCAGCTCACTGCAACCTGCGTTTCCCAGGTTCAAGTGATTCTCCTGCCTTAGTCTCCTGAGTAGCTGGGACTACAGGCACGCACCACCATGCCTGGATAATTTTTGTATTTTTTAGTACAGACGGGGTTTCACCATATTGGCCAGGCTGGTATCAAACTCCTGACCTCATGATCCGCTTACCTTGGCCTCCAAAAGTACTGGGATTACAGGTGTGAGCCACCGCACCTGGCCAACTATGCTAGTCTTTCAATTCAATTTAATTACTTATTGAATACTCACCACACTCCTACCCCTTATGCACACATTACAAGAAAAATCAGGAGAAATTGAAAGGATAAAAATAGACAATCTTATACTTTTAGTTCACCTATAAAATTCTATGGTTCTCTCTACAACTTCTTCCTTATGTTGGAATTAGAGGAATCCAATGTCAAATGTGTTTCTGGGAGAAATCTTGCATATCTTCTGCAATGGAGCCTTAAATAAATAAATAAAATATATTTTATTTATTGCTTTTATTGTCAAGGCCCTACATTGCCTCTGCCTCCTTCCTTTTTTAACTTTTTCTCTAAGGTTATCGATCACCTTCATTCCATTCTATCATTTTCAAAATAATCTTGCTTACCACGTAAGTAAAACTTGTCCTTGAGGCCAGGCGCCTCAAGGACATGCCGGTAATCCCAGCACTTTGGGACGCGGAGACAGGAGGATCACATGAGGCCAGGAATCTGAGACCAGCCTGGCCAACTTGACAAAACCCATATCTACTAAAAATACAAAAATTAGCTGGGTGCAGTGATGCATGCATGTAATCCAGTTACTCGGGAAGCTGAAGGAGGAGAATCGCTTGAATTCGGGAGGTGGAAGCTGCATTGAGCCAAGGTGGCGCCATTGCACTCCAGCCTGGGAAAGAGAACAAGACTGTCTCAAAAACAAATGAATGAACAAACAACAACAAAAGAAAAACACTTGTCTTTGATTTATCAGGTGGAAAGCTGGGGAGAACATTTTTCTTTCTTTCTTTTTTTTTTTTTTTGAGATGGAATTTCACTCTTGTTGCCCAGGCTGGAGTGCAGTGGCTTGATCTGGGCTCACCACAAACTCCGCCTCTCGGGTTCAAGCAATTCTTCTGCCTCAGCCTTCTGAGTAGGTGGGATTAAAGGCATGTGCCAGCACCCCCGGCTAATTTTGTATTTTTAGTAGAGGTGGGGTTTCGGGGAGAACGTTTTAAAACTCAAGATTCCTTCTCATTTAAAATTCTAGGTAGCTTAAGAAATACTTCACATCTATGAGATTCTTGATGTCGAAATTACACAAATCACATTTTGTGCCACATCTGAGCATTTTATCTAGGTTTTACAACGTGTATTGTAAACAGCTTTGATGAAAATGAGGCATTTATAAATGTGCTCAGAAGGTAAAACCCATGATTCTAATACAAGATTCAGACAAGGTTAATGAAAAGTTCATTGGCAAATTATTTTGACACCATAACCTAACGCTTAGAACACTTAGAGGAGAGGTTTTTTAATTTCCCATTGGCACATGCCATGATCACCTCATTTTGGAATACTGTGAACCAATGCACCTCTGGAGGGACAGATGGTCTCCAATTCAACAAAGCCAGATGATTTACAAGTTTAACATTTATGGAGGACAATCATAAGATTAAAAGGACATTATTCCTTGAATTAACTATTTCAGAAGGGAAATAATAATTTTTCCTCATTAAAAAGAGAAAACACAGATGCCACTCACTCCTAAGGAAAAAAAAATTATTTCATTAGTTCTAGAACATGCTATCATTTTAGGGAAAATAAAAGGCAAGAAGCAGAAGGCTAGTCATTAACCCTATTTTTTAAACTCATCTCCTTTCCATAGATAGATGCTTATTTTCTTCCAAATACATCTGTCAAATTAACATTTTCTTGCCCCCACCCCCCTTTTTCCCACCTAGGATTTTTCTTCATTCCTTCCTGAATAAATCAAGTCTATCAGTCTCTCCAAATATTGGTTCTGCCAATAAAAGCTTTAGCTCTTTGAAAATCACAGTCACTCTCTGGGACTTAGTTTGAGAAGTCTCTTTACTTCTCTGGATGATGGGGGAACTCGATAACCTCTTCCAAATCAAATGTGCTGTGATTTTTTAGTTTCTTTGATTCACAATGATTTGTCCCTCCTATGAATTCCTAAAGCTGTTCTTACTGGAGCTGTATTCACTCAACAAAATTAATTCAACCAATAATGTATCAGAGTCTTATGCAACAGTTAACTTTTCATGAACATATGCCATGTTTTCCCTTGGAAATGTGACAGTACCTTAAGGGCAGAGACTGTATTTTGTCCTTTTTGCATCTCTCAAAGCATCCAGTCCCAAACCTTACATATACCAGACATCTCAAACATAGTTGTCCATTGATTGACCAATGGATTTATTAAACTTTCGTCACCTCAGCTTCAGAGGCTGTGCAAGCAGGCACAACTCTAAGTATGCTATATTCCTAAAAAGAGAGTCAGGCCAGGTCTAATTTTATCACTATTTCAAGTGGGCAAGAAGTAACATTCATTCTTATGGGTTAGAGACTATTAGAATCTTTCAAAAGAATATGAGGGAGAAATACATTGTGGGGTTATGTATAAGTGTCTGTTGGCCTATCCGGGTGCAGACAAAACCGTGGGAAAAAGGTCACAATATTAAGACAGGAGCAGAAACAAGACTATATGTGAAGTTAAGAGATACATTTACAACCTAGCTCCAGAATGCACAGGAGTCTCGAGATAAGGAAGCAAAAAAGGAGTAAGTTGTAAAATTTTATCAATAGGAAAATTACACTGTTGAGAAGGGTAAAACAATCCAATAACCCTGTTTTATAAAAATAAGCAACATGGCCAGGTGTGGTGGCTCATGCCTGTAATTCCAGCACTTTGGGAGTCCAACGCAGGTGAATCACGAGGTCAGCAGATTGAGACCATCTGGCTAACATGGTGAAACCCCGTCTCTACTAAAAAAATAAAAATATTAGCCGGGCGTGGTGGCACGCACCAGTAATCCCAGCTTCTCAGGAGGTTGAGGCAGAAGAATCGCTTGAACCTCGCTTGAACCTGGGAGGCGGAGGTTGCAGTGAGCTGAGATTCTGCCACTGCACTCCAGCCTGGGCGACAGAGCAAGACTGTCTCCAAAAAAAAGCAACATATACCTAGTCATCAAAGAAATGTTATAGAACCTTGAAAAGCAATGTCAGTCCCTTGGTATATATTTATATTTGCAAATCAATGTATAAAAACATTTCTTTAAAAGATTTTTGGTCAACAATTTTATCTCACATATAAACACTAATACAATCTTGTGCCTCCTCCTGCTAAATTCATAAGCAGACTTTAGATGAGTTAACTCAGACAGTTAAAAGTTATTTACATTTTTCACTAACACCTTAGGAAGTAGGTAGGAGGGAGTAGGGTGTAGATTCTAACACATGTCAGAAATTCAAACATTAGATTTTTATACTAGGCCCATCACCCATATATATGAAACAATGGATCGAGAGAATGTAAGGCCTGTTTTTGTGACACAATGTACTTCTAGCTTCTATAAACTAGGTGAAAAACTGATTGCAAAATGGCCATTCCCTCCAAACAGCAGATTGCATATTCTGATAAATCCCAAAATGAGGCTTTAAATTGACCCAGTGTTAGAATATTCCTCTAATTGTATGTACATCTGAAAATCTGGTGCATTTTTCCTTTTAAGAGTTATTCCAAAAATTTAAGACTATAAAAGACTCAAAGTCCATAAAACTGTATGTAGATTAAAGAAGAAATAAGGAATCATGTTCAGTTATGACCACTGTTAGAATTAACATAGGACAGAATGGGCACCTGCTAGAAAATCAAATGATCACTTGCAGCTTTAACTTTGTTACTTACTTAACAAATCTCTCACTGTTTTGTCTGAATAGCTTCAACTTTAAAAGTAGAATATTAGAAATCATTGCCATACTTAAGAGGCATAGAATTAAGTAAATGATTCTTTCTTAGTACATTTGGATATTTTAGGAATGAAAAGGTATTTCTCAATTTAGTAAAGAGCGAAACTTACTCAATTCATCTTGGTGTGTGCAAAATTATCACAGTAAAGAGGGATAGTGGTGAGCCAACTACCAGTTTCTCCTTTTTCTGAGACAACAGAACACTATTTCTCATCTGAGTAGCAATAAGCTTGACCACAGTGATGGATTATGATTGGGCTAGGCCAATAATAGCAATCTTATTTCTCTTTGCCAGATGCTTATGTACTTTGATACCTTAAAGCTAGGAATGACCAATGAGCTACAAGGAAAGTCTTACATGGAAGAGGATTTCTGGGAAAACTTTCTCTTCTTCATAAAAATTTCAGGAATAAGAGAAAGCCTAATGGTGCATCCCTTTCTCCAATTTTTCCTTACTTTCAACCCTGATATGATTCTGAGAGAATGATGGCATTTTGAGACCATACCTTGAGATGCACGAGAACTGAAGGCGAAGATACTTAGAAGGGTAGAGAAGAAAGAAAAAAAAAAATGAACCTAGGTCACTGCTGACATCAATGAATCTCTGAGATAGTCTTAGAACTACCTAATCTACAGGCTTCCAATTAAAAACTGCAATAGTAATATAGAATAAAATATTATTTAAGGTAGATATTCTGCAGTCTAACACATTCCTATTGATATAATCTTCTCTGTGGATCCCAGACATAACAGCCTACCATAAGTCTACATTTCTGAAGTGTAATAATATATTCTATCCTTAAAATGACAACTTAGTATCTTGTTCTAACATCTGCTTATCTCATATGCTTGATGGTATCTTTTCTTGTTCCGTGTTTAGAGAAGTAGTCACAGACCGAAAATCTGATATGCCCTCTGCCCTAGAAATACACTGGTAGCATAAAACATGGAACATGCAGTTTCACAGGTCTTGAGGAAATTCCCAAAAATCCACCATAAACACCCTGTATGGTCTTCAGAGGGGACTCAAATATAAAAATCTTGCATTGAAATTGTTTGTTATTTCTTTACTCTTAGTTTTTCTATTTTGGTTAATTACATTGAATAAGAAAATTAAAATGCCAAAACTGTCCAAAAGTTTAAATGTCAAATTCAATCTTATGAATTTTGTGCTCTGGTTCCTTAACAGAGAAGGGACTCAATTCATTAGGAGCAGCATGGTCGAGTAAAATACCACTAGACTAGGAATCAAGAGAGCCTGGATCTGGGTATGACTTTGTCCCCACTTAGAGAATGACCAATTTCTCTTTGGGCTTCAGGTTTGTCGGCTATAAAATATAGATAAAGATATCCACTTCATCAAACTCCTTTGAAAAGCATAATGAGGTGATGTGTGAATGCTGCATGAATGGCAAATGAAAGGTGGAATTTGCATTAGTAGGAATAGTCTCTATACTCAGGAGGGACCAGGACACTGCAAGGCCAAGATCAGGTCTGTCTCTGTCACATTTGGTCTTGATTTTAAAAGATTATTTTCTGTTTTAATTTACACCTATATCTAATATATTTTAATTAATTAATAATTACTGATAATAATAGCAGTTATTAATTACTGCAAAACTACTGTTTATAAGGCATTCTACTTTGACTGTTACATATATCGTTTTATGTAATCATCACAAGGCAGATATTACTATTCACATTTGAGGGAACAGTGGCTCAGAGACATTAAATAAATTACAAATTGTCAT
Source organism: Macaca nemestrina (assembly GCF_043159975.1). Lineage (NCBI taxonomy): Eukaryota > Metazoa > Chordata > Mammalia > Primates > Cercopithecidae > Macaca > Macaca nemestrina. Next base: position 141,225,748 of record NC_092126.1, on the reverse strand, counting down.
ACAAACATAAGGAGAAAGGTTGAGATACAGGCTCATGTCTATTCTACAATGAAAACCATTCTCTTGCTCTTATGTTAAAATGCATTTCATACATATAACTCAATTTTGCTGTGACTTACCAAAAACTATGTTGAAAATAGTTGGGAAGTAGAGTTAATAACTGTCCAAGGGCAAATATAATTAACATTTACAGTTTCCCAGTCCTTGCACTGAGAAGCCAAACTACAGAAAGGACTAATGGGGACTCTAGCTGGAAACTAAATTTAGAATTCAGAAAGCAAATGTATTAGCAAAAGCGCACCAATTTAGGAATCTTATCAATATTCATACCCTTGGTTATTTTGGGTAGCCGGGTCCTGACCAGGATTTCTCTTCCATTAAAAAAAAAAAAAAAAACAAAACAAAAAAAAAAAAACATAATTTTGCACATCATCCAATGGGGAAAAATACGTACTAGCAATACTATAAGACTTTTTAAATAAGGCAAGACTGGCATGTACTCCATATGTGTGAACACTAAAATTAGATCAGTGACAGCACTTTGGCAGCTGGAAATGCAAAAAAAAAAAAAAAAAGAAAGAAAAAACTAAGGAAGAAAGGAAGATTAAAGTCTTGCTAAAAGAACAAAGGACTCTCTACTTTCTACCATGATTAAATAACAGTTGGAATGAATACTTCCTATTATTAAAAAATTACCATTACCATATAAGAACTATTTTGTTCACTTATTATGCTCATTTTTAAGAAGGTTTTGTATTCAATAATTTTAAATAGAATATATATCAAAACAATCCAGCTTCATCATGAAAACGATAGTCAAAATGCATGTATGATGTCCCCTTAAAATGACTAGTTACAGCTATGACAGCCAATGTCAAAAACATTGTTCAGGGATACCATAGCAACAAGAGTCTTTCTGCCACACCAGCAAACTAAAAATCACCCACTGAAAGAAAGAATCATTCCAGTCCTTTTAAAAACGTACTTTACAAAATTACTGCCCTCCCATCTCTCCCATGAAAATTTCTTTTATGTTGAATTCCCAAATTTGGTTTTTAAAGCTTTGAAGGGTTCTAATCTCATTATTCTATACAACCCCTGTAGATGTTGGTGAAAGATAGAAGTACAAGTTAAGAGCAGCAACAAATCCTTAAGTTTTGTTTCATCTATGCATACTTTTGTATCAAGAAAAGAGTCTTAGGCTTAGGGGCTGAGAACGTGCAGGATATATTAGTTTGACAAGCATTTCATCTTTTGCATCAAATATTCAAAGTGAAATTCTCTTAAAATTCTAATGGCCCAATATTTCAACAGAATAATACATCCTAATATAAATGCCTGTTTTAAATGATCAGGACATACCTGCAGTAATTATTGCAGTGATTAGTGAGGCCATCCTATGTTCGGATGGCTTCATGTAGTGTTGGTTTAGCACAGTGAAGTGCATGTAATAGATCGAATTCCCTGGTATCTTCGACAGACAGCCAATTACAAAGTACTTGTATGTGAGTACTCTGGCTTTCGACTTGAGGCTTTCGACCTTGAACATGACACAATGAATGCATCAAGTCAATTAAACACTCCTCCCCATACCTCCCAATTATGAACTGCACACTCCATTTTAAGTAAAATATTCCATATCAAAATGTTATGTAAATTATTTCAGTAAACTGTAGACCTATAGCACCTCATGTCAGAAAAGGACCAACCAAGACATTATCTGATTCAACGCAGCAACTGAGAGGTTTCAAGCTTCAAGAAAAAACAGAGGTTTCAAGTTGAATACCTCCTTTGCTATCTTAATTATTTTGATTTTATTTTTTTATTTTAATTTTAATTTTTTTTTTTTTTTTTTTTTTTTTTTTTGAGACAGAGTCTCACTGTGTCTCCCAGGCTGGAGTGAAGTGGCGCAATCTCGGCTCACCACAAGCTCCACCTCCTGGGTTCAAGCAATTCTCCTACCTCAGCCTCTTGAGTAGCTGGGACTACAGGCGCACACCGCCAGGCCTGGCTAATTTTTTGTATTTTAGTAGAGACGGGGTTTCACCGTGTTGCCCAGGTTGGTTGTGAAATCCTGAGCTCAGGCAATCCGTCTACCTTGTCCTCCCAAAGTGCTGGGATTACAGGCATGAACCACCATGCCCGGCCATTATTTTTACTTTTTAAGAGGTATCACTCACATTTTTCAGATCTTTCCTGAAATTAAAAAATTTTTAAAAAGAGAAATCAACTGCAAACACTTAGTTTTTCTAAATTGATGAACAGTTAGTCTTCATGGTTGTCTGCCTCACTGAAAAATCATGCCCACAGATAACTAAAATAATCTCAGAAGTTGTAGTGAGTTAATAAAGTTATTCTTGAACTATATATAGAATATACATATATAATATAGTGGTAAAACATGCATAAATACCATTTACCTTTCAAATGTACAATACAGTGGCATTAAGTACATTCACATTGTTGTGCAACCATCACCATCATCCATCTTCAGACCTTTTCCATCATCCCCAACAGAAACTCTGTGCTTATTACGTCGTTTATACATTTTCAGAAACACAAGAAGGAAATTTTTCTTCTTATCCCAACCTGTTCCAGAATCCAAATTAAGAGCCTATAAGGTTATCAAAGCCTCCACAGGAAAGTCATTTCCAGCTGACTTACATGCCAGGGAAGGAGATTCAATAAATGTGGTTGCCACAAAATAACCTCAGTCTTGGCCTTCTGCCTTGAAGATGAACCAGAAAATGGAATTTAGGATACCGCATTTTCCTCTAGGGCAGAGTCTGCATTTCCTCTACAGCAGAGTGTCTCAACTGTAGTCCACAGTCCTGGGATCCTTGATAAACTGCATCTTGTTCCAACCTGAGACCCAGTAAATCAAAGCCTCTTTGGGAAGAATGTCAAATCCCAAGAATGTATCATTTTAATTTGTGCCTAGGTGATTGTGATCCACACCAAAGTCTGATAAACAATATTTGACCACATGTAGCTTTCTCTTTAGTCACTCCTCTTCCTCCCTCTGTACCCCATCTATATCCCCACTACTATGCACAATGACTTTATGCTTACTTTTTATTTCCTAAACATTCCTTTAAGCTACCCTGGCTGATGAGACAGGCAATGGTTCAACTAAAGGGAGTTATACAAGTTTAGTTGCACAACAAACCAAAAAGACTAGTTCCTAATGCGACATTTCTTGCAATAACACTTAGAAATAATTAGTCAAAGGAAGAGCTAATTGCGGATTCTCCTGCTTGCCAAGCTGACCAAAAAAGAATACAGAATGTATATCAAATAAATTTCTCCAGTAGTGAGTTATGTTTGGCATAATCCAGATGTAATGGACTGCTTGAGGTGCATGAACAAGTGAAAAATGTTTAATAACTCCCAAAATAAATTTGGAAATTACAGAAGTATGTGACTTTATGACTATACCTTATTTGTTCAGTCTTTGGGTTAAAAACCTGGGCACTTGGCAGGAAATATTTATGCAGAATATTAAAATATCCTAGAGATGCTTTATATGCCTAATCACAATCTCCCTTTTCTGTGATTTACAGCACATTTTTTGAGACCTTACTAACATCTATGCTATATCTTCCTTATTAGACCACAGGCTATTAAAAGTTCATGTGCTATGCATCTTTTATAGCTCTTGGGCAAAATCACACTTGATGATGGAAGAAGAAACACACCTAGATCTGGCACAAGAAGATAAAAAATAAGTCCTCCCTATTGGTCTTCAGTGGTACTCAAGTCCATAACTTAAACCTCACCCTAACCAAGTGGGTCATGAGACGAATGAATCAGAAACTACAATGAAAACACAAGTAGCAAATCATTACTGCTAGCAGCTATGCTTGATTCTAAATCTCTTCATCTCCCAAGATGCAAAAGATACAATGCTTACTCAATTATCTTATTTTCAAATTTTTAAATAAAAGAAGATCTATATTTTTCTTTTATTTTTGGATAGCTTTATTTCTAAGTTGACTTCATTTAACATTGATGGATATTCTTCAAAGAATGTGACTGGGGAGGTGGAAGAAGAGGAATGGATAATAATATTGTGCAAATTAACTTTTTAAATATATATGTCAGATAAAAGCGCCAATTATAAAATGGCTTTATGTAGCAAAATATGTTTGAAGTTAATAAAACTAAACAAAACATATAGCACAGTGCATCCCTTTAGTTTTGACCTTCATTGCAGATCTTTCATTTTCCTTCTCACATTAGACAAGTTTCTTAATTATAGAAGCTATTTCAGGAATAATTAAGAACTCCCCTTTCCAGAGCAGTGAAGTAGTTTATGTGGTCATCTGTGGAAGGTTATAAATTGAATGTATTATTTCTTGGATGGTTAACCTTTTGGATAGGCAAGAAAAAAAAATGATGGCATCCATTTCATTTATGACTCTTCAACAGCAACCAGTATTTATTAAATGGCAAAAGTATATGTGTCCTTTAAAGTTACAGAATATAGGATATCCAAGCCCTAAATACAGTTTACCATTAGAAATATACATTATTAATGTAAATTAAATGGGACTTGGTTGCTGTATTTAATTTTCAGTATAAGTAACATGATGGGGTATTTCTTTTTTAAAACAGAAATACAATGGGGCAATTAATTACAATGTTGGACTTACAAACTAAAACTGATATACCAGGGTATTAGTCAACTACCTGGAATAGACAGAGCAGGGTACAAATGAAGTCATCATAAGCCATTCCAAATACACAAACAATAGTGAACTTAAAGAAATCAAACTTGGTATAATGGTCTGAGAAGTACAAAATTACTGTCTACAGTTAGGGGTGCAAATATAGTTTTTAAAGAAGATGGGACAGGAAAATGAATACTTCAAGGCATTTCATTATGAGGCTTGAAACGAAGCCTAACACACTTGTTCTGGTTCTAGGTCATAGGAATCCACTTCACACATAAAGGCAGCATCTTCCTCTAGGAAGATACATGACATATCATACTGTAGTACCAGACACAAAGAAGCAGGGTGAGACAAAAAGCAAGTCATTCCTATTTTAATAATATCTTTCTTTCTCTCTCTCTCTTTCTTTTTTTTTTTTTTGACGGAGTTTTGCTCTGCTGCCCAGGCTGGAGTGAAGTCACGTGATCTCGGCTCACTACAGCCTCTACCCCCAAGGGTCAAGCAATTCTCCTGCCTCAGCTTCCCAAGTAGTTGGGATCATAGGTGTCCGCCACCACGCCCAGCTATTTTTTGTATTTTACTAGAGATGGGGTTTCACTGTGTTGTCCAGGCTGGTCTCAAACTCCTGACTTCAGGTGACCCACCCGCCTCAGCCTCCCGAAGTGCTGGGATTACAGGTGTGGGCCACCGCGCCTGGACAATAATATCTTTCACATGAATCAAATGGTATATTTTTATATAAAGTGTTCCTCATGCTAAAACTTTATTCTATATGCTAAAGATGACCTGTGTCCATTTCACTTTGATAATACAAATTGGTAGGTCCTCTCACATGCTTTTATTTCAGCCTGGGACACAAAGGAGTTAAACTTTAGTTTTCCTTTGTTTGATGTGTTCTTATTTCAAAAGTATTTTTGAATACTTATTTTAAAGTTTTATTAGTAGTCTTAACGTCAAGTGTTCAAAAAAAAAAAAGCCCATATAGTAAATACAGCCTTCTATTTCATTTATATCTTGGTCTTCAGCCTTTTCACATTTGTATTTGGACAAGACACTTTTAGTCATCAGCATCTATGACTACAAATAAAGGTAAAAAGACATTGAGTCCAACAACTTCATCCCTTAAAAGAACAGACAAAGGAAATGGTTCTTAAATAGGGTAGGTCTCAGAAACATTGTTATAGCTTTTCCAAAATGAGATGTGCTAGAAGTGTGAAATACATATCAAGTTCAAAGACATTAAGGAAAAAATGTAAAATATCCCATTAATAATTTTTATATTGGTCCCATGCTGAAATGATACTATTTCAGGAATTTTATAAGGAAATTTCCTTTTGCTTAGATTATCTGTCCCCACCTCTTTATGTAACGTATACACTGGATTTAGGCCCAATCCTGATTAGCCAGTAAGTAACCAAATGTAACATTCACACAGTTGAAGATTTTTGGATGAAATTCATGGATAATTATACTTGGAAACTCTTGTGAGAAATATACAATGTAGGTATAAAAATATTTTTATTCCTCTTTTTATTTTTGTCCAAACTTGCTGCCCAGGCTGAAATTGAGCTGCACGACTGATAAAAGGCATACAAAATCTGCAAAATAGGTTTGTTTTAACAAAAAGAAAACGCCTGAAACATCAGCTTTCTTCCTATCCAAAATAACATGTTTTTGAATAACAATGTGGCCACTTCTCTTTACTGAAGCCAAAATCACCACTAGTCATCAGAGTGCTACTTTTATGATTTTCTCCAACTGAGTTCTCATTCTTTCATCCTATATGTAAACACACCAATTTGTGCTTCCATTGTAATAATTAATGAGCCCCCACTGGCTCTTCCTGGGCACAATGCTAGTCTTTATTCTTATGAGGCACATACTAAACAGTAATATTCCAACCCAGAATTGCAGTCATGATAAAAGACACACGAAACTAAGCATGGACACTGGAGGCTACTCTCTGCTTTCCTGATTTGGGAGGGCATATTATACTGTACCCCTTTTGCTGGATCCTACTGGCAGCAGTGTTATAACCATAGAATGGTGGTTATAACACTGTTGACACTTGAGGACAAATAATTATTTATTGTAAGGGGCTATCTTGTGTACTCGAGGATGTTCAGCAGCATACCTGGCCTCTGTCCTCTAGATTATATAAGGGTCTCCCCTCCCACAAAGTTGTGATAACCAAAAATGTCTCCAGGCATTGCACATGGCCTGAAGTGGGAGAGGAAAGCTTCCTCTTTGAGAACCACCAAATCCAAACACAAACTCTGGCACTAGACAGGCTGGTTTAGAATGTCAGCTCCTTAACTTGGCAGCTGTGTGAACTTAAGCAACTTGGTCTCAGAAAACATCAGTTTGCCTCTAAGTAAAATGGGGACAATAACCAGTAATTATTAAGTAAATGAACCAATATAAAAAGCACTTAGACGAGTGGCTGGCATATCATAAGCAGTATAAATGATTTAAGTCTTGTTATTTACACTATATTAAAATGAAAATTCAAATCTGTTGCTGAATAGTTAACTTGGCAAGTCACTTAACAGCCTGGGCTTCAGTTTACTCATTAATAAAGCACAGAGCAGATCAAATGTTGGCTAGTGATACGACTCAGTACAGTGGTTAAGAGCTCAGGTTCTAGAATCAGACCACATGGGTGGGAGCCCTGGATCTACCACTTATTAGCTGGCCGGCCTGGGACAGATCACTGAGCTTGCATAACTTTGTTTTCTGGATCCAGAAACACCTGGATATTAAAACCAAAACTCCACAGGGTTATTGTGAAAATTCACTGAGATAATGTAGATATATAATATAATAAATTATCTAGTACTCAGAATTTTTAGTAGCTTTTTCTATAACTACTCACCTTTCTAGATTTAAAAATACACACATCTGTATAAGTGAGGAGAACTAAGTTATTTAAGAGTAGTGAACACAGACAGGGGAAATGACCAATTCATCTGTGTCTATGTAACTATGGATACAAATAACGGCCATTTATAATAAATATGGGCCTCAAGGTTCCTTGGAATATGGGTAAGGTGGGTTACTAGTCTTTTAGGACAGACATTTGTAAGACTGGTAAGACCGTGTAGATGAATTCCACTCATCACCCAGAAGGACAGGGGTTTCCGAGATCACACAAATTTATTTCCTAGTAAGGGCCATCAGGGAGCAGAATTCTCAGCTTAGCTTATCGTCTTCCCTAACTGGAAACTACATGAAGAACTCTCACTCTTTCAGCTACTGCTACTATTTCCAGTGATTATCATGGTTCCACATACACAGTAGTTACTCAAATATTTATTGAGTAACAAATTTAAAACCAAAGTTGCAATCCCTGCCAGAATCTCTGGTAGAGATGCCCGTCACATTTAATAGACTAATCCATAAGAAAAGATTTGCGTTGAAACCTTTTGGATAAAACTATCTTGACTGTAATCCTTAAAGGCCAGTCTACTCAAAGCTAAACATGAATTGTTTTTCACTTAAGATAGTCAAAACCATCATCTTCATCTAGGTCAACCCCCAGGAACATCAAGGAAGTGAAGAGATAAAGGGTTCATGTATGTCAGAGGAGAAATATTAATCAAAGGCTCAGTATCTGCCCCATCTCTTTAATATTTGAGCCCAAAAGAGGTAGCAGTCATGGCAAAGTTCCAGGCCTTACGGTGCTGATGGTGGTATCAAGCATTCACAGAACCATGAATTGACCCTGAGATTAATCTCTGGGAGTTCCTGAATAAACATATTTATCTCTAGTGACCTGGCACGACATTCTCAAAGTGGAAATAGTCAGAATGGCTCACCAAATGACTTTTGGAACAGTGTCAACTTTTAGGTGATTGAAAACTTGAGAAACAATGATGACCAAACTTAGGGTTGAGCTAGGGATACCAGAAAAGACCATGCCGAATGACTGTGGTGATACATTACACATAAGATAAGAAATCCAGGGTTTTCTATTGTCAGGGTGACTTCCCAGAAAAAGTGAAAGACCTTTAACTCTACACCTGCTATATTAGAAATTTGTTAGAGGGAAATGTGACTGTAACTCAGCCCAGAGATAGATGGCCAGATAAGATGCAACTCATGTAACAACTCTGACCCAGCAGCAATAGCGCTCTCATGTGCTATCTTAAGAAAGATTATGAAGCAATGCCTGAGTTTAGCAGAAAAGACTACAATATAAAATTAATGATAACTTCCATAAATACAAGGGAAGAAGAGTGATAACAGTTAAACTATATATTTGCTATGCTTAACTCAGAAACAGAAGTAATACCATAAAAATCAGATCATCTCCTTACATCATTGGTTACCCTAGTACGCTTATTTAGTTAGAAAGGACGGGAATCCAGTCAGCCTTTTGTTGTAGCCATGGTGTTCTAATAAAAGACTTAAACACTTTCTAGAGCGTTGAGCTGCCTTTAGTACCACCTTTAAAATGCATCTTTTCCTCTGCTTGCCACCTGGCCACCAGCATCACAAGGTATATCTAAAGGGAAAGACCAAGATGAAAAGCCTAATTGGCCATATCATGAGAGTAGCTCTGCACCTAGAAAATGTTATTGTTTAATTTTAAATACCATACATGCCTTTTTCATAATATATTTTGCTTTGGAGATGCACTGTAGATGGAATAATGATGGGACTGAAAATGCCATGTGAAAAGCAGGGGCAATTATAAGTGATCCCTATATCACCTGTGCATTTTTCTAGCTTTCAAGTTCGTTTTTACTGTCTTCTGAGATATCATGGCATGTGTCCATATGTGGCAAATTCTAAATGCACATTTTATTTTAGATATGCATACAACTCATAAAATTAGGTGAGGTGAAGAAGAAAGGTTGGAAAAGTATAGTGATGCATTCAAATTGCCAAAGGAACATTCCCCATTGAAGATCTTCCTAGGAAAGTGTTAACATCACTTTTGCAACACCATGGGGCAGATCATCATTTAGGAATGTGCTGAGACTGCAAGCCACTTGCCTTAGGTATTAAGCGTCTGTAATTTTCATAACCCCAGGGTATCCTTTTATCAGATTTGGAATATATAGGGGAAATCTGATGCTGACATTTCTTAACTTCAGCTGGGAAAGAATGCTACATTCACACATATTTATCTGCAAAGAGTGGAATGCAAAGCATGCTAGGTGGAAAGGAAGAATTATACAGTCTAATGTACAAATGAAAGATACAATATTGCATAAGTCACTAATACAAAGCAAATGTGCTTGGGGAGGTTTGATAGCAAAGCCAATACCCTGCATTATAGTCACCAGGCTAGACATTTATGAGCTCCACTGTTACTTCATTTGCATTTGCTTCCTATCAAAAAATCCATTTAAAAAGGAAGCTAAGAAGAATCTCTACTTATAGAAAATAATCTTAATAAATGCAAGACAACCATTTGGCTTGTCTTTATCCCTAAGAAAATAAATCACAAAATTCATGGGTACTAACTTCGTGGGAAAAAAAAATCACACATTCTTGAAAGGCTCATTAGAAAACTGCATAGTTTAAACGAGTATTGTCCACTCCCAAATGATCTCTATCAATATCTTATAAGAAATCTCATAAGAGGGAATAAATAGACAATGCTTAATTAATATCTTTAAACTTAATGAAGACATCAAAACTCAATTATACATACCTGATCATTAGAGATTTCCATTCTAACAAAGATAGTTTATTTAAAAAGATACAATAAAAGCTTAGCTTGACTTACCCTATAGGACTGTTATACACAAGAAAGATATGTATGTCAGGGTTAGATAAAACATAGTTTGTTTTTTAAACACAATTCACTTTATAGGTTAATATTAACTTCTAATAGTACAAAAATGGACTCATACATTATAACTTTACCATTGGTTTAATTCATAGTAGCACAGTTAAATTAAAATGTGGTCAAATCCTATTAATGTAGGCACATATCTCAGCTAATAAATAATACTGAGCAGGAGAGTGTGCAATTCAATACTCCAACTGAGACTTGTATACAATCTCCATAGTTTGCAATACTGAAGAGAATGGCTCCCTATCACTTCCATGCAAATGAAGCTGTGGTTCCACAGCTGGAATCATGTTACTCTGAAAACGGAAGGTGGGAGATGTTTGGTCTGAGGAGGAATCTTTCAGACATGCTTCTAAGTGAATACTGAGGTGGTCAAAATCTCATTTCTACTAATAATGTAATATATGAGCCCTCAGCACGACCAAGTGGCAGAGTTATTTGTGTTTTCTCAACTGAGAAAGATAGTTAACAGACAGGATCTCACGCTTGGGATGTAAACTTACCTCGAGAATGGCACCGAGCTAAAACATGCTTAATGGATTACACAGGGACATGGAAATTTCTGCATTTAGGTTAAGAAAATCAACTGCATAAGCCCAATATGGCAGACAGGGGTTATGACTTGGTAGCAGATCACGAGAAAAGGACCTGGGAGTTTTAGTCTCCCTTGGTTTGTTACACACCTGCTAAATGAGCTTAAAACAGAGACTTGAGGACATAAATGGGACTCTGTACCCAACCATTGTCAGAACACATCTGGAACAAGCATTTGGGAATATTCATCATTTATTTTTCCAGAAAAGAATCCTAATAAACATTTTACATATTTCTTTACTGTTTGAAAATTTAACCCTACATATATGCTGTGACTGCATTTTATTTTTTAATCACAACAGGCATACTCTGTGCTATGAAGCTTCAGGGTTGTTTTTTGTTGTTTATGTATTATATAATTTTCATTATTAAGGAAGAAAACGAATACATATTGTTTTGAAAAACATCAGTCCTTTCAAATGTTATCAAAATATCAACAATGGCAATGACGGTAATAATTATAAAAATTACTTTTGGAATATTGTATGTAACATTGCATTCTGAATTTTAAGAGGAAATATGACAATTGAAAGTATGCCTGGGAAAGGCAGGCAAGCTTGATACTGGGGAGGGAATTGCTGAAGCAGCTCTAGGTGTCAAGTCTGAAGCTGACGCAACAGAAGGAAGAAAGAGTATAGAGTACAGACTTGGGAATCTGGCTCATCAGGTTTAATCTCAGCATGACCCAATATAAGGTACTTTAACCTCTCTGTGAATCCGTTTCCTCATTCGTAAAACAGAGATAATAATAGCATTCACCTCATAGGGTTCTGAGAATCTAAAGAGTTCTTATATGTAAAGCACTCAGTTCATTGACTAGCACACAGTAAATGCTAAAAACAGATGTAGCTCCCAAAGAACGGAAAACAGTTCCTCAAGCAAATACTTGCACATCAATGTTCACAGCAGCACTTTTCACAATAGCCAAAAGGTGGCAACAACTCAAGCATCCATAGAAAGATGAACAGATAAACAAAATGTGGTATATATACACAGTGGAATATTATTTGTGCATAAAAAAAGAATGAAATACTGACAGGTGCTACAATGTGGATGAGTCTCAAATATATCATGCTAAATGAAAAAAGTCAGACACAAAAGGTTACATATTGTATGGTTCTATTTGTATAAAATATCCAGAATAGGTAAATCCAAAGAGATGGAAAGCAGATTGCTGTTTGCTAGGGTTGGAAGTGGAGTGAGGAAGAGGAATGGTGAGTAACTGCTTAATGAGAATGGGGCTTTATTTGAAGGTGATGAAAATATTTTAGGACTAATAGAGATGATGGTTGCACAACAGTGTAGTAAATGCCACTGAACTGTTTATTTTAAAATGGTTAATTCTCTGTTATGTGTATTTCAACTTGATAGAAATAAATATATAACATTTTAGATAACATTCATAATAATAGAGGCAGATGTTGCTTTATTAAGAGGAGGAGGGAAAGAGGGGAGAGGAGGAGGAAGACTGCTACTCTTATGTCAGTGATGGGAAAATTACTCCCTCATAAGGCCAGTCAGTTTACATTCAGGCGGGTTTGTGTGGTGAAAGATCATGAGATTCAGATTCAGGATGGTTTGAACCCAGTTCCCAGCTCTACCTGCTCTTAGCTGTGCAGATGGCAGGTGACCCAATCCCTCTTCACCTCAATTCAGGATAGTACAACAGAGATTATAAATGCCTATGTGACCAGTCTACAGTGTGGATTAAATAACCTAATGTGCCTAGCAAAATATTCCCACATAGTAAATGCTTACTAGGAACAAATTCAATTTGAATTTCATATATTTGAATATTGACCCTGATTTTGAGAGGACTGACAGAGAGAAGAGTGGCAAGTTTTGAACATCTAGTGTCCAGGTTTAGTCGCCACTAATTCAACAGTTAACTTTGCTGACCTGTGCACAAAAGCTCTCCCCCAAAACTTGGTTCTAGTTCTCTTTCTGGGACTACACAATAATGTTATCTCTGCTCAATAAGACACGCTTCAGGAATGACTGCCTGAAGAGGCAAGAAACACAGATACATCTGGCTAAACACACAATTTATTGAAACACTGAATTGAACTTTCCATACTTTTTGGAGATGCCCTTCCTCCATCACTGTAAGGATGTAAGTAAAACCTTAACAGTAAAAATGTCCTCCTTCTTCTGATCCACTACCAGCGCAGTTAAAACAGATTGCTGAAGAGATTTCTGGTACTGGGAAGCAAAGTATAGAAGCAAAGGTGTCTCCCCCTTTAAAAAAAAAAAAAAAAAAAAAAAAAAAAAAGACTAGGGAAGGAAGCAAGACCCACTTTCTCCCTTTTCTGACTCTCTTCTTTTTGCTGTTCTTTCAGCACTTTATTTATATTGTCCTCTCTGGATAATGATCATTTGAGGGCCAACATTCACCCAAAGTGGTGGTAACAGTTCATTACACTTGTCCTAGGCTTCAGAACAATCAATAACCCCAAATGAAGAGTAATGGTTATTATTAAGCCAAACACAGCTTGATGATTCTTCCTTACTGATATTAAATTTGCCTACTGCTTCCTGCATATCTGTCTGCCACAGCCCTTGCTGTGTTCAATTGCAGCCCTTTACTGGAATAACTCGTAAGTCCATCCCTACCTTTATGCGAGTCTCACATATATCCTCTCTTGAGCAATTCAGTGATGATTAGTTGCTTCCACACCATATTTGCTGGTTTTATTTTTGTCTCTAAGGCCACTGACAGATGAAGTACGCCTGATGTTTAGTGATTTGGCTGCTCCTTTTAGTTATTTATAATCAAAGGCTCTTCCGCTTTTAGTTCTACTTCCAAAACCCATATTATGGTATCTCTTAATTACTCACCCACTACTTACATTCTTAAATGCAACAGCTATATTTTCATCTCACTCCAGGATAAACGTGATCAAAAAAGTTTTTAAAAATGTTCACACATTCAGGCATTCAGCCATTCAATCATGAAATACTTACTGAGTATCAAATTAATATGAAAGGTATCCTGGAGGAGATGTAAGATCACTAATGGAGTAGGAAACAAGGACACAGACTTTGGAATTTAACAAACCTAGACTTGAATTCTGGACATATTCTTACCATACAACAACAGGCAAGTTAGCTTCTTTGAGCCTCAGGTTCTTTGCTTATAATATGGAGCTGATTATATCCACCCTGTCAGAATGATATAGGATTCTGAGGATATACATGCAACAAGCACATAAATCACTTCAATACTTTTCATATTCACATCATAAAAGTGTGATTTTCTTTTCAAAATAACTTCTAAATTTTAATTGTAGTTTTATAAATATAGTTTCACATGATTTGTCGGTTTCAAGTCAAACCATCCTAATGATTTTGCATATTAACCAAACTATAATTCACTCTGTTTACTTGTAGTTTGGGCCATGTTTATAACACTGACCTTCAAGTTATACATATCTATTGCTTTTGTGCATTATAAATAAAATCTTAACTGAATTATCAATTATACAGTTCATAATCAAATGTGCTAAATTTTTTTCAGGATTGATATGTCATAGATTTTTCAGTTTTGTTTTCTTAACAGTATATAGTCAAAAGAACATGAAGCATGCAACAAATTTTCAACCTGTGCCTCTGAAAATCTACATGATCATGAACATGGCATTGAATACCACTAAGCCTCAAATTCCTCATGTTGAAAATGGACTTGGTTATATTGTGCCTCACTCCTTCACTCATTTATTTTGAGGTGAGGTTTTAGGTTAGTGAAAGTGCCTCATAAGTACTAACAACAAGCAGCTATCATTACTCCTTTTTGAGATTTTTGCTATCTTTCCTTCTTGATTGTCTTTTGAGTTTTAGGGTTAATAAATGTACATCTTTCCCCTAAATGTTTTTAAAATAGTATTTATGCTTTGGCATTCACATGAAAGTTCACTGTAGATAATAAATTAACTGGGAATATTCCAGACATTTGTTTTTTGATTCTATAATTTGATGATTCTGACTTGATTGACTTTTTTTTCTTGGTGAGTTAATCACATAATTACCAACCACTAGATTATTTTGTGCAAGAAGATTGTTTCACAAATTAAGTCACTGTCATTTATCATTACCATTTCTTTTCAAAACATATCAAATCTTACAATCTGTTAAGTGTAACTTCTTCAGTGTATATCACTTTATTTCACGAATAATTGCAAAGATCTAATCAGGAAAAAAATTAAAATCATTGTAAAGTACAACCATGAATATTTGCAACAATCAAGGCCAGTATTAAAACAACAACACAAAAAAGGTGACTTTTTAGAGTTCATGGAGAAGAGGTGTATAGGCTTCTCTGGGGTCATGACTCTTTAACAAGCTGGGCTTTGATATTCCCTTTCCCTGCCATTGTTTTGTATTTGTTATGATCTTATCTTCACAGTAGGATGAGGAAATAAGCTAAGAAATAAGACACTGTCTCTCATATACTCCTACATGCTCTAGTCCCTGTCCTTTTCCAACTCATAAACAGAAGTGATTGATTCTGAAAGGGTAGAAGCCTGGCAATCATTAAAGATAAATACCAATTCAGCAAAAAATACAGCACTAAAAGTATGGAAGCATTTAAGTTTTAGGAACCGTGCTCATGCCCTCCTCCACCTAATGTTATGGCCTGGGGGACAATGTGTAACAAACTCGCACTGTAATCATAGATGAGGATCACTTGGCACTTTTGTAATTACTAGGCTCTAATCATGCCAGATTAAGTCCCTTCCCAAACGGAATCTCTCTCTAAAGCCACCAGAAGGCATATAAGGACAGAACTATTGCAGCAGAGCATGGCTGCATAAAGCCTGGGTGAATTTGCATGATGCATGCACAAAGCAACTAACACTTGGTGCTCCTGCAATGATCAACTTTATATATTGCTGGAGCTCAAATGGGATGCTGAGACCATCCTTCCCAATACCCTAATTCTGCAGAGAAGAAAATTCAGGCCAGGGCCAGGGCAAGTAAAATGACTTTTCCAGATCAAATAGCAGTAAATAGCAGAGTGTATAAATGAGCTTATGATTCTTGTTCCCATTTTTCCTGCTCTGTATACAACGCTAACTTTTTATGTCACTTCTGGATAGGGTTATTCCTTTCCATTCTCTGTGAATGTACCTGATTTGCAGGCTACTCTAAGAGTTTGAATGGTGAAAACTGAAAGAATGTCACTAAGAATCAATAGTATCTATCTCCTTTTTATAAGCATGCTTTATGTAAAATAGAGATTTAATTTGTGCCCTAAATTCTTGTTTTTGGAATGTGAGGAAAAGAGAAAGTGGGTTAAAATGTACAAAAGTAACCAGTACATTGACGCAGTGACTCTCAAAAAGGCTGAACAGATTTTTCTATTAATTTAAAGGATTTACTGAACCTGTGAAGGCATATTACATATATAATCAGGATACAATAATGAAGGGACCATGAAAATGGAATACTTCATCAGAGCAAAAAACTCAAGAAATATACACACTAAAGAAAACATGTTGCATGAAAATGATTGTTTTTAAACTATTGTGAGGATAACTACCTTTATATGGTTACAGTCAACTAATATTTATTAAAAATTTGATAAAAGTAAAAAAACTGGTAATTCCTTGATATTGGTGAATAAATATATTTAAGATATATACAAAAATACATATAACCAGTTTAGTACCAAAAAAAACCTTATTTCAATCCTCTGGGATTAAGTTGCCTTTTTTTTTTTTTAAGACCCCCAAATCTAAACCATTTTAATTCAGGAAATACAACATTCCTCTCATTTCAAATCATAATGAAAATAAAATGTATGAAGCTTGCTGGTGATGCCCCAGATTGTATAATCCTACAAAAGACATTAACAGAAGCTCTAAAAATCTAATTAAATTTTAGAGTGCCAGTAATGTCGCCATAAGGCCCATGTAAGCTATTATCTACATTAATAAAAATTAAATTCAGACTATATCCATATCTGGATAGTAATATACCTGGTTTCAAGGTCACTCTTACTTCCTTAAGAATATTTCTTCCCTATTCTCATAAATAAAATTAATCAATCATGAAGGGGAAAACCAAATACCTTCTCTTCTATCTCCACATTCTTCTTTTAGGTCATAGAAAAGGAATCGAGTAGTCTTCTCACCTCAGGGGGCAAAGTTAATACCACTCTTGGCCCCGCTTCACCCTTCCTCACTTGCTCCTTAGAGAAAGGAAGGTCTTTGTAATATCTGCTGTGCTCATTTCCTTTAACAATGTAAGTGGTGGGCTCAGCTTGGTTCTAGCTTCCCTGTGGTGAGCAGAGGGCTTTTCAGGCCCAGCTAGGTCTTTTCTTTCTTTATTCCAATTTATTCGCCTGCAACTTGTTTGGTTGAGTCAGGTTGACTCTTCTTGGGGGCAAGTTATTGTAATTCAAAGTGGGGGCCTTTGGTCCAAGCCAAATTCACTAGTTGCATTTTAGCAGGGAACCTGTACTTGGGAGTTATTCAGTGCCTATTAATGAAAGTTTGAGTGGCATTTGGCTCCATAGTTCTTTTTTTTTTTTTTAACTGGTAAAAACCTGGACAGGAGACAAAGTGAGACTGATAAGACCTTTACACTTCCAAGGAATTCCACTGCCAAATAACAATGCTAAACCTGTCACCAAACTACCATTGCAAAGTTCAATATTGAGAATCACCATAGCCTACAAAAATTTTTAAACAAGAAAACATACAAACACAGCTCTTCTATCTCCTAGCCCCTATACACACACCTGACGGGCATCTTTTTAATTTAATTTAATTTAATTTAATTTATTTGTTTTTTTGAGGCAGAGTCTCACTCCTTCACCCAGGCTGGAGTGCAGTAGTGTGATCGTAGCTCACTGCAGCCTTGACTTCCTAGGCTCAAGCAATCCTCCTGCCTCAGTCTCCCAAGTAGCTGGGACTACAGGCATGTGCCACCATGCCCAGCTAATTTTTGTATTTTTTGTAGAGATGGGATTTTGTCATGTTGCCAGGATGGTCTCAAATTCCTGGGCTTAAGTGATCCACCCATCTTGGCCTCCCAAAGTGCTGGGATTACAGGTGTGAGCCACCACACCCAGCTTCTAATCTCTTAATAAAAAATTAAGTGACAATACAGCATTGTTAACTATAAGCACTATGTTGTACAACAGATGTCTGGAATTTTTTCATCTTGCACGACTGACAGTCTATACCCATTGAACAACAATTCCCATTTCCTCCTCCATCCATTCCCTGGCAACTGCATTCATTCTCTGCTTCTGTGAGTTTGACTATTTTAGATAGCACATATAAATGAAATTACATAGTATTTGGACTCCTGTGTCTGGCTTATTTTACTTAGCATAATGTCCTCCATGTTCATCCATGTTGTCATAAATAGCAAGATTTAATTATTCTTTAAGACAGAATAATATTCCATTGCATAAATATACCACATTTTTAAAAGCTACCATTTGATCCAGCAATACCACTTCTGGATACATGTCCAAAAGAATTGAAATTGAGATCTCAACGAGCTATCAGTCTGCATTTTTTTTTTTTTTTTTTTTTTTTTTTTTTTTTTTTTGAGATGGAGTCTTGCTCTGTCACCCAGGCTGGAGTGCAGTGGCACAATCACAGATCACTGCAACCTCTGCCTCCTGGGTTCAAGTAATTCTCTTGCCTCAACCTCCCTAGTAGCTGGGATAACAGGCATGCATCACCACGCCCGGCTAATTTTTGTATTTTCAGTAGAGACAGAGTTTCGCCATATTGGCCAGGCTGGTCTCGAGCTCCTGACCTCAGGTGATCCACCCAGCTCAGCCTCCCAAAGTGCGGGGATTACAGGTGTGAGCCACCACACCCAGCCCTATCTGTCTGCATTCTTAAGTATATTGCAGTATTATTCACAATAGTCAATAGTTGAAAACAACCCAAATGCCCATTAATAGATGATTTACCTATCACTGGTTGATGAAACTATCTTTCAAATAATGATCTCAAAAATGGCAAAGCTTTTCTCTATTATTTTTCTGCCTTAAATCCAATATGCTCCAAACATCACCCTAGCTTGGGAAAATGTATAAAGATTCTAGGTTTTCCTTACATCTTAGCATGATCCTTTGATTAGACAGTTATATAGGTAATATGTGGGCTCTCAAAACTGTGACCTTTTCTATGGAAGTGAAAATTAGCGTAATAATAAAAAAAAGTTACATGGGCTAAGTTGGAGATTTAAAGTAAAAGCCTCTGGAGATAGAAAGGTAGCCTTGCATGCCTTGGTACTGATGATAAAATAGTACCTCATATTTATACGGTACTTCATCATTCACATGGTGCTTTCCTATACATTTTCACTTAATCTGCCTATCAAACACAAATTAGACTTGTTCACTCTCAGTTAAGAGATGAGGAGATCTGGGCTGCTGTACAACCAGAGCACAGTTAACAGAGGAAGTAATATATTCTCTATATTGTCCTGTACTCAGTAATAATTGTTAAATGGATAACTGTGATACAGCTGCCATGATATGTTACTAGCAGAATATCCATTCAGAGAATCACTTCTTCTAGCTCCATGTGAATATGGGGAAAAGGGAGCTGTTAATAAAAATGGCTTGACGGAGGCCGGGCGTGGTGGCTCAAGCCTGTAATCCCAGCACTTTGGGAGGCCGAGACGGGCGGATCACTAGGTCAGGAGATCGAGACCATCCTGGCGAACACGGTGAAACCCCGTCTCTACTAAAAAATACAAAAAACTAGCCGGGCGCGGTGGCGGGCGCCTGTAGTCCCAGCTACTCCGGAGGCTGAGGCAGGAGAATGGCGTAAACCCGGGGGGCGGAGCTTGCAGTGAGCTGAGATCCGGCCACTGCACTCCAGCCCGGGCGACAGAGCCAGACTCCGTCTCAAAAAAAAAAAAAAAAATGGCTTGACGGAGTACTACTTCATGTCCTCAACCAACCTTCAGAGATCTTTTGAGTGTTCAATTTAGATCTTGGGGAGAAAGAGGGTAATTCTCAAGTTCATTTGAGTTGAGTTTTCACCACTTGCATTTGAGAAGTCCAATCATTGCATACAACTCCCTATCACTCCAACAGTAGAGAATAGTGTCCGAATGACTTGATGGATCTTCCATTCCAACTGTATTCTCATTTGCTTTTTCCTTTTTGAGAGGTGAATACACTTGCTTTTAAGGCAACACTCTGGTTCCAGAATCACGGATGACCCAGATTCTGATTCATGATGCTTCCAACTGGACACTACATTCTCTGCCCCAAGGCTTGTGACTTCTTTCTCTTGCATGCCCCACAGCTTCTCCCCACCAAGCTTCACTGCCAGCTCTGGGCTTGGCTATGCTCACCTCATCCTAGAGGACCACAGGAGCATTTGATGTTAGTGTCCATGACCCACCAGGCACAATTATTTCCATACTTTCACACAAAATTTTCTTTCAATTAATTACTGTAGGAGAAGTATATCACAGTGGCTAAGGGTATTTGCTTTTGTTAGACAGGCCTGGACCTAAGGCTTGATTCTATCTTTTTTATGAGTTGAATATCTTTCAGACAACCACTTACTAATGCCAAACCTGCACTTCCTCAATCTTAAAATTAGGATAATAATAGTATCTACACTTAACTGGAATCTTGAGGGACTGAAAGAGATAATGCATTTGAAGTACGTAGAACCCAACATATAAGAAGGAATTAATAAATTCATTCAAAAATATGTATTGAGTATAGATATGTATAATCTATTGAATATTCATACTGAGTATGTGAATATATAAGGTATACATTTTTAATATATTCATTCAAAAATATGTACATATATCTGTACTCAATACATATTTTTGAATAAATTTATGAACATATACTTACATATATAAATACAGTATCTCTCCTAGATTCTTACAGGTCTTGCTATGCAGAAAAAATTAATTGCTCTTATGAACATTATAATAGTGGATACAGAGAATAAACAAGCGCATAAAATATATTATAAATATAATATATTTAAATGTTAGAAGTTAATCATAAACACTGTTTTTTTGTTTTTTTGTGTGTTTTTTGTTTTTTTTTTGAGGAGTTACTACTCCTGGTACACTGATATCAAGTTAATGATTGATAGAAAAATAATTATTACGTCTTTATTACAGCACTAACTCTTAAAGACATTAGATAATTAGAATGTGCCAAAATTTATGATTGGTGATCAATGTTTCAACACAACAGGCATGTACTTAGAATCTGTTATATTCATGGCAAATATGCTTAGGCTCCTTGTATGGAGGGAGGTGGGGTGTTGGGAAAAGATGCACCTATGAACAACTAATCAAGAAATAAATGTTAAATAGAGGTACATGTAATGTGTTGACTGGGAGAAAAAAAGAAGAGTCATTATTTATAATAGAAGGCAGTTAGTAGAGGAACAATGATAGTGTCAAGCATATGAAACTCCCATAATTTTTTCTTAAATTGAAAGAAATTATGATATGTCTTTTGTTGCATAAGCAAAAATTTAAAAATCTGATCTTCATTCTGCACCCAGTGATGAACCATTGACAAAATTCAGCCTGGGTTACAAAAAGGCCCTGATATGGAAAATAAGCTTCAGAAACAAGACACTGAAGGCAGACACAATAATTAGAAGGTGATTGTCATATCCAGGAGATAAGTTATGGAGTCTGAAACTCACAGTGGAAGTAGTGGTACAGAAAAAATAGATTAAAGAGACAGTGGTTTTACAAACTTTTTCCTGAAGCTTTAAAGGTTTTCAAGTTGTTGGTAGATGACCCACATAAAGCAGTTTTACTTCCTAAAAATGCACATCACTGATAATTTGAAATACAGAGTAGCATAGAGCAATTATTTGGGGGGGCATTAAGTGCTTAACTTCCTTACTTATATGTGAGTATACAATTGCACACATGCATTTAAACATATATAGCTAAAATACACACATGTAAATATTCATATACGCAGAACAAATGGAAATGTTATAATCACTATTTTATATACAAAATATATTTATATATACAAAATTTATTTACTAATATTTTGTAAACATTATTGCCCTGTCATAAAAAGACATGTGGCTTTCATGGCACTACTTAAATTCTTCTTATTTTTATTGACTGGTAGGCATACGGTATGAACAAAGACAGACAGTAGTATTCTTTTGGTGGCTTGACGCTCTATGCAGTGCCAGATTCCATGTGTCGTTCAATAAAGCTGTACAGTGTTTTTAAACGTTACTGGCCCTTCCGGGTAAAATAATGCTCCTGATATAGTAGAGGCTGGCCATGGCTCTGATCAAGATAAAAATATCATTAACACATGTCATAATTTAATTGCACCAGCCATTATTGTTAGTGTCTTCTGCATCTTCTTATAAATGAAACACCAGTAGTGACTTGCTTATATTGTAATTATAAGTGCTCATGCATTAGAAAATACACTCTGTTCTGGTTAGTTTGGTGGTTAGAATAAGCCTCTAAAGCCAAAACACATGAATTTGAATCCTGCTTCCATATCTTACTGAGTTAGGTTGTCTTGCCAAGTAACTTAAATTCTTTGTCTAAATTTTCCTTTTTCACAGGAGATAACAAGTATTTTGTATATTATACAAACGATAGTTATATAATAATGATGATATATATGTATATATGTCATACATAAATCTGTTAGAACAGCCCCGTTACATTTTAAGCACTAAATACTTCTTTATAACTATTTTAGTTATTATAGTAATTAGTATTAATATTACAGTTTTGCTGTGTGATCTTGGACAAGTCGAAGATAATGCAAGAAGTTATTTTCCATAAGCAAGAAACATACCATGATTCCAGGCTTGATGGTCTCATCTACTGAGGATTGTTTTTGACAAACGCCAGGTGACATAGTGCTGATAATAATTGAAGAAGTAAGGGCTAGAAGAAATACCTTTGGAGAAGACAAAGTCTCTGCCTTCCAGGGACACACAGCTTCCAGCGAAAAAGACATGAGGGCAAATACCTCTAACAAAAAACAATGTAATAATAAATAAAACATAAGATCCAGAGAAGAGGACTCATTCAGCCTCATGTGTTTATGAGTAAACACATGAGTAAACACATGGTAAAGAGAATGGGTTCAGAAATCAAGTGGAACTGGTCTAAATCTCAAGTTTACCTTGTACTAGATATACGGCCTTAGACTAATTACTAGACTCCTTTGAGCCTCAGAAGTGTAGTAGCATAGAACTTAAGGACAGAGGCTCTGGGGGCAGACCTCCAGCAATGTACCTTTACTCACCAGCCTTGTGAGCTTGGAAAAGTACCTTAATCTCTCAGTGATCCACTAGTTTTTGTGATATCATATGGATTGTCATGATTGAATAAGCTAGTAGAGATCAAGACACTTAAAACAGTAATCAACACACAGTAAGCACTCAAACTACATGTTAGTGTCAATGAAATTAAAATGGGACTCTCCCTGACATGGCATTTCAAAAGTGGCTCCCAAATTTAAAACAACAGAAAGAAACACATATATTCTAAATCTAGGTGCTAGAAGGACTTACAAATGGGGAGACCTCACACAGATTCTGCCACTACTAGCAAAATTGCTGAGAATGACTTTTCTGGGGATTTCCTCATGGGGAGCTGTGGCTGCACTGTGCATTCACAGCCCCACTCATTCCTGACCCATGGGTGGAGAGGGAGTCGACCCCACCTTAAGTCAAGTGATGGAGACTCACAGATGATTGAAGCTCTGGACTCTGAGTGAAAGCCTGAATTCTAATCCCAACCTTATAACTTGTTTGCTTTGTGACTAGAGACAAGTCACTGGCTTCTCTGAGCCTCATGTGTTCATCTGTAATATAAGACATAACAACTTTGTTGTTCGTGTTGTTCTTCCCCTAGTTATTTTTTGCTTATCCACTCTACCTCAGTTTACTAGAATATGACCCTCACAAATAAAGTAAGTAAGAGAAGAATGATTATATTGTTTACGTTAGGCTAGCAGGCTGGATTTAACTTGGCTTTCTCCAATACTGCAGAGAGGTTTTCTCAACCTGCCTTAGTCCTCCAAGACATATTTAGCATTGTCATTTTTAAAGCAAAAACTGATGAGAATTCAACTCACGAGATGCTGATAACATGAAGCAAAACATATGCTGATGTGACTCATGTAAGTATCAAACCTAAGTAAACTGAGTGTGTTTATTTATAGCAGGAGGTGTTTTACACTTAGACAGACAAGCTCCAAATCAGATTCTGAATTCATTTCAAGGAGTGAGGGTGAAGGTATAAATGAGCTGCAGGAAAATGTACTAGAAGATGAGAGTTTACTGAATTTGAGTGAAAGGAATCAGGGAGAGAATGAGAAAATAATTGGTATGAATAAAGCCAGCCCTTTAAGAAAGATGCCAGTTAAATGGGACAGTGACAAAATTCTCTAAAACTCTGGAGGCTATGGAAGAGAAAAACAGATTCTACATTCAAATCTCATTAACATCACATTTGTTTATCTTTGCACCAGTGTGGTATGGCTCACTGTAACATATGTACTGCAGTCTAGTTGAGTACACTAATAAAAACAGGGCCGTGCCACAGCAGGAATAAAGAACCCACTCTCTCTCTCTAAGAGGTTAAAACACACAGGAAAAAATATCTTACACTGAAAAAGTGTCTCCGACTGCTTAAGCTAACGCTGCCCTTCCCAAAAGTCTCTCCAAGGTCACAGGGAATTTTGAAATTTGTTTCTCTGAGCACAGCGGGCAGATTAGGGAATTATGGAGTTAAGAATCCTACCAAAATCAGAACAGGAAATAAAATATTCACTCATTCATCTGTCCATCTAGTCATTGAACAGCTAGCTGAATACCTTCTATATACTAGAGGTTCTGCTAGGTGCTACAGGAGACAGAAAAAAGAATAGGATGTAGTCACTACCCTCAAGGATCATACAACCTAGACAAGGGCAAAACATGCAGACAATGTAGGCTACCCCAATCTCCGTGCAAAACCTCAAATTGATAGTAGTGGCATCCCTGAGTGTCAGTAAAAGAGGAAGTAGTGGAGAGGGATGGGTTCTGGAAGTTCCAATCAAACATGTTGCCTGACAAATACATGGCAAGAAAAAGGTGCTAACTTTAGGATGAACAGGATCACGAAACAGAAGTTAAATACTAAGGACATGAAAAAATGCAAAGGTGAATTACTATTACTATAATAATAATTATTATATGATGAATCTAGCAATAACATCCATGTTTTCTTTGAGCTTATTTGAAAATCTACTGTTAAGTTTTAGAGATAATCCAAGCAAAGAGAATTATAAGACAATTAAGAAAACACCTCCTACTTAGCAATATAAAATTTTTTCAAGCAGCAAAATAGTCTATAGATTTAAATATTTTCAAAGAGGAGTACTTAGTTAACACTTGCATTATGTTCCATGACACCCTCGTTTCCACCTCTATCTTCCAGATTTATCAAAGAATTAAAAATAGTTGTCACCTTTCTTCTCCCTGGTGGTAATACCTGGATGTGGTGTGACCCATTATTAGAGAGGAATCCCAAGAATATGCGGGTCCTCCTCTAACCAGCAGGAAGGCTGTTACCAAGGCTACAAACACATTTCCTGACTCCAGAGTCCCCCTAAAGGGAGATTAATCAGGTTATCATCATTCTATCTATCCCATCTCATCATTTTAGGAGAGCTGATGTCTGATCCTCTGACCTTTGTGCTGCAGAATCTGGCTTAACATTATCCTTCAGGATTAGTAATCAGATGAAAATGCAAGTAGGCTTAAATGGACACTCAATCATGTTCAAGCTGTTGAGCCAATCAGATTTTTTTTTTTTTAATAGTAAGAAGTGGGGTGAGGGGATGTGGCATTTAAGGCATATGAGGTAGGAAATTCTAATTATCTAGTGATAATAAATAGTAAACTTCCTTTTGTCAAGGGGTACAAATGCAATACCAATAGCAATATATGTAACTCTGATATCAACAAAGCAAACCAACAAAATGCTTTGTTTTTAATAAAATCACATACGTAAAAGCAACAGGGATGGAAGGGCATTAGTTCATCTGTCTGACCAGCCAGCCAGCCAGCCAGCCAATATTTATTCAGTACTAGGCTGCAATGGTAA
Source organism: Macaca nemestrina (assembly GCF_043159975.1). Classification (NCBI taxonomy): domain Eukaryota; kingdom Metazoa; phylum Chordata; class Mammalia; order Primates; family Cercopithecidae; genus Macaca; species Macaca nemestrina. Next base: position 141,199,549 of record NC_092126.1, on the reverse strand, counting down.
TGGCCGACTCTGTCCTCATATGGCAGGCATGGTCTAACAGGTGAGCTACAATTTAAAATCCTACTTTGATCTTCCACTTAAATTAGAAAAAAATAAAAGAATTTCTTATGTCACCCAACAAGGCTCTATATGATCTGATCCCTGTCAGCCTCTACACTCACCATTTCTACCACTTTCCCTCATTCACCACTCTTGGCGTCACTGGTTGCCTTTCTCTTTCTCCAATACAGTAAATGAACTTCCCTGAAGGCTGCCCCTTCTGCCTGAAGAGTTCTCACCCATCTTCCCAGGACAAGCATCTCCTTGTATTTAGTTCCTGGCTCTGCATCCCCTCATCAGAGACGACTTTCCTGAACAGCATACCTAATGTTGCCACTGCCTCTTCTCCTAGGTCATTCTCTATTTCTACTCTGCCTCATTTTATCTTCACAGCGCTTTTCATCACTTGACATTCTATTACATGTTATTAACTTCTGTCTTTTTTTTTTAACTACATACAAGCTTCATAAGGCGGGGATTTTTATCCATTTATATTAATTGACGTAACGGGACTTGGTATAAAGCAGTTGTTCAAAAAAGACTGAATGAAAAGCCGTAAAAAAGAGGATGTAAATATATACAACATTACATTACCATGAAGGAAAGATAAATGCTCCCAGAGGAGTGTAAATTAAGGTGGCTGTGGCTATCCTGGAAGAGGTTAAAAAGGGTTTCCTGACAAAATGATACTAAAACTGAATCACTTATATTGGTTTATCCGATAAACTACATAAATCCATTTGGTCCTTTCTCAGCCCACAGCCTAGCAGGAAACAATATAAAACTACAAATGAATAAACTTATACACAAAATAAGCTGGATAGTAAAATTAAAACTGACTCCTTAACTAAGTAAATGGACAAAAAAAAGAAACATTGAACTTCACCCCAGGAGGAGTGGTCACTGCTTTTGGTCCCTTTATGGATGAACTACTGTAGGCACTGGCCTGTAGGCAGAGTACAGGTCTAACACCAGATTGGAGAAGCAGCTTCAGTGTGTTGGTTAAGTCGACACTGAAACACAAATTTAAAATTGTGCTCAGTCATATATGACTGAAATTACTTTGGAAAGATCCATATGCTTTCTTATTGGACTATTGTGATTTGTGATGATTTGTATTCTTTGCTATGGAAGCTCAATATGTATGTTACAAGAGGCTGTTGGACCTTTAGAACTAATGCTAAGAAACTAATAAAAGGGCAGTCACCCTGCTGGTTAAAGGGAGAGAAAGGCACTGAAAGAAAAGGAGGGACGGATGGGTACATGTCAGAAAAGCATAGAAGAAAATTCAGGTGTCCTGCAAGGAACTAGTGGCCCTGGCTGACAAATGAGACCACAACATTCATTTTCTGCGTCATTTCCTACTCAGTGCTGGATGGGTCACCAGGAACCAGGCTGGAACCAACTCATCAATTATGTTGAAAGGACAGGTTTGTCAAAGAAAACTTTTTCCTGAAAGGCTTCCACAGGCCTTCCTTAAAAACCATCCCTCTTTTACAGAATTCTAAGTTATTTGTCTTCTTTGTTTTTAACTTTTATTTTAGGTTTCAGGGTACATGTGAAGAAGGTTTGTTACATAGGTAAACACATGTCATGGGTGTTTGTTGCAAATATTATTTCATAACCCAGATATTAAGCCCAGTAACCAATAGTTATCTTTTCTGCTCCTCTCCCTCTTTTCTCCCTCCCTATTTTTCATAAACAAGCTACTATTTTATGTAAATTACTTCTCATAAGTAAATTATTAAAAAGGATCAAAAGGCTTTTTCCTCCTCTAGGAAATACTACTTCAGAAACAAAGTGCAGATATCCAGTTGAAAATTCAACTTGGAATAAAGAAACAGATGCACTCTCATTAACCATTTCAAAAATGTTTGGTAATTGAGGATTCACATTTAGAAGTAAGCCTCTGGATCTTATCTGTCAAAGAAATAGTGGTAGTGGATCCATCACTATTTAAACTACCCAAGTAGCTTAAGGCCCACGCAATAGAATAAAACTAATCATGCTGAGTATTACCAAAAGCCTAAATCACAGTGTTTCCTTTTTTAGACAAATCCACAAAACTCCTAATAAAAAAAATAAAAATTAAAAGAAAATGTGTGTGTGTTAGGAGTGGGGATTAATGACAAGATTACAATAGTTCAATGTTTAAGGAACATAAGATGAAATAAATAAAGACAAACAAGTCTTGCAGTTCTGATTCTATTTAAAAATGTCTTAAAATTTAGCAGAATGCTTTGTAGATAGCAAGATAATTTTCTTATTTGCTAAGATCTGGAGTTTCTTCATTTCACACTGAGGAACAATTCATTTTATCTCTTGAGTTATATCTGCTTAAATCTTTACAGTTCCCAAAATACTGTGTATTTTTTGTTAGGTTTTTTTTTTTTGGCAGTTCCAGACAATTGTAAAATGCTAATTACTTGAATTCCCTCCTTGATTTAACAAAAGCATAATAGAAACAGGAGGGAAAGGAAAGAAAAACAACGTGACCAAAAATGACAAATCTTGTGCTTTTTCACAAGGTTACAGAAATATCTGACTTAAGGATATACTAAATTCCCATTTTATAGAGCTTACTTCAACACATATTTTCATTATAAATCAATTTTGTTTCATACCCAGGTAAATCCCCTTGTGGTTTTCTAACCAGCATATCAAACACTAGTTATAGAAAATTAGTTACCAGAAAGAGGAAAAAAGCAAGAGATGAGAAGGAAGTACATGTTGCTAAGAGCCAATTTCAAATGAAGGTTAATCAGAAACAAAAATACAGCATTTTTTAAAAGATCACATTTTCAAAGAGCTTTCTGTTTATATAAAAATTCATTTTACACACGCTTTTCTTTAAACTTAGATCCAACATTTTGTATATTGCACACTGCCAACAACTTAATGGCTACAGTGCTCCAGACTGCCTCGTCATGTTGCCAATGTCCCTGGATAAAATATGATGAAGATCTGGAGACAGGCCTTTCTAATACCCTTCCTATAGACAATTACTACCAATTAGTCACACTGCAGGGCTAAGTAACATTCTCTCTCTGCACCTGCAAATCTGTGTTTGAATGCCACAGCAGAATCCACTGCAGGAATCAAAATTAAATTTGAACTGAAAAGCTAGCCTAATACCTTATTTATTACCTGCTACTCTGCAGAATAGAATATGTTGAAGAAGAGGCCCCCAAAGGTTATACTTTATCTTCAGCTTTGTTAGAATATTTCTCCATGAACAAGAGTCTCTTTCAGGGACAGATATTATTGGGAAATATAGTTTTATTTCTCTTGGGCCCTATGGTAAGCAATGCTGATTCAATCAGATCATACAGGCAGGAGGCTTAAATAAGATACCTGCCCTTCATAGAAAATGTTACTTTTGAATCACATATTAATACACGTGCTTATTACTGCATATCGTAGTCCACTCATCCCAATAATGGAGTTCTTAGGGGCTCCCTTGGGTTTATCCAAATGTTTTCACTTCTTTTATTTTGTAATTACTGAAGGTAAAATGCAGCAACTCATTTTGTCTTCAACAGTGATACTTTATAAATGAATTGATGACCATATAAGTGAAAGGTGCCCAAAATGTACAGTAGATATACCTCACTATAATGAACCAATTCCAATCCTGAATTAACCACTAATCAAATACAGGGCCATGGAATACACATTTAACCTTTATATATATATACACACACATACACACACACACACCCCCACATATACACACATATGTATATATAAATATATGTGTATGAATATATAAACACATATATAATCTTTTTATTTATATATGTATATATCTTTTGGTATATAAGTATATATGTATGAACATATATACACACATATTTGTGTGTATATACATATGTGTGTATATATATACACATATATGTGTGAATATATACATCTGTTGAATGGATGGATAAATTAAAGAATTCAGAAAGTTTAGCTTTGTAATGCATACACACCCCATCATTCAAAGACAAACACGTATCTCTATTCTCAAATACACTCACACTACATCAATTGGAAGCTTTAGCACAATATGAACATATTAAAAGTGAATAGAGGAATTGGAACTCTTGAGAATTATGAGTAATTCACGAATTATCTGCTCACAATATTTATTAAGGTCAAATCTAAACAAAGACACACAATGACAAATGACAACACAAAATTTCATTCATGCAATTGGAATTTAAAGATATATGAGGGATTTTCAAGTTGTGTCAGTTAATGGATCTGAGGTCACTGTAACTTAATCCATCGGCTCGTACCTTTGCCAGTATGAAACTAAAAAGTGATCTGGACGGTGGACAAATGACTGAATGACAAGCATATCTCTGCAAATATAATATTTATGGAAGAAAAATAAAACTGCTCTTCAGGTTTGTAAAACTTCTGTGCAGTTCTCTTGGCTTTGTTAATCTCATTTACTTATTGCCAGAGGCTTTTGCTAGCACTAGTTTTGACACTCCTAAGGCTAAAACTAAAAAATTTACTCCCAAAGATTTTTTTCAAAGGGCACTGCTTTTAAAACAGTCAGAGTGTTGAGCTAAAAAGCTGGTGAACTTGACCATCTTGGTGTTCACTGCAGAGCTGAAAGCCTCGGGCACTGGAAATGGAGGATCACAACCAGGCCTTCTAAGGGGACAACTGCTTCAATATTTGTCTCTGTTTTATTGTTCTTCTCTTCTCCATAGTTCCTTTCACTCCTTTCCCTTAGCTATCCAAGCTACTAGACTTGTCTTCTTCCCCCATTTTAGAATCAGATACAGGCACACACGCACATACACACACACACACACACACACACACACACACACACACACACACACAGACAAAAAGAGAGAGGAACACAGATACTTCAGATGACCACAATTCAAGCTAAGGTGGAACATTCGTATCTCCTTATAGCTATCTCTCAATAGTTCTTTCAATGATGGTTAAAATTTGATCATCACTGACATAAGGAAATGCAAGTGGGAAGAGCATCCAGATTTTTAATCATATTATTATGACACTAAGTAAAAAAAACAATAAAGTAAAAAGGCACTGGTTTGCCAGATCCAACAGAACAATGGTTCTCAAACTTCAGTATGCATCAAAATAATAAACTGAAAAGTCTTAAAACAGATATGCTGGCCCCATCCCAGCTTCTAATTCAGTAGCTCTGGGGTGAGGCCTGGGGATCTGCATTTCTTACAAGTTATCAGGTGGTGTGGATTTGTTGGTCTGGAGCCCACACTTTGAAACATCTAATGTCCTCTAATGCTGTAATACAGGAGTTATCTTGCTTTGTTTTAATTTCCCACAAAACAGGAAGCACTGTAGATTCCCACTTGAATTTCAGACATCTTAAAGTAATCCTTAAGGATCTCCAATTTTAACAAACATTTCCCATGATTCTAGGTGTGGTAGTTAAGAAGTAAGGTGACCATGGCCACAGTCTAGCCCGGATTGTCCTAGTTTACACTTGCTGTCCCAGTGTTCATCCAGGTAGTGGCCCCTTTCTCTCTAAAAATTAGAAGATACAGTATATCTTTATCCTCTCTGTGAATCATACCTGGAGAAACACTCCTGCAGATGTTAATCAGATCAGTAAATCAGAAATGGCTTCATATCCTATTTAAAACTCCTTGCCCACTTGAGAACCAGACTGCAGACTGTGGTCCACATTGTTTAGCCTGCCATTACCGCACCTGTTAAGCCAGTGGGAGATCCACCACCATATGTGAGCTGAGCATCTTTTGGAATATCATTACCTGTACTGAGTCATGACTTTCTGACTGTTATTTCTTATCTTGGCAAACAATTTTGAACAGGAAGTATGAGTAAAAGACATTGTTTGGGCCTGCCACAAAGTAAACAAACAAATAAGTAAATGAATAAATAATACAGGGTTTTTTTGGGGTTTTTTTTGGGGGGGGGTGTTTTGTTTTGAGACAGAGTCTCACTCTGTCACCCAGGCTGGAGTACAGTGGCTTGATCCTGGCTCACTGCAACCTCTGCTTCCTGGGTTCAAGCAATTCTCCTGCCTTAGCCTCCCAAGTAGCTGGGATTACAAGCGCGCACCACCATGCCTGGCTAATTTTTGTATTTTTAGTAGAGATAGGGTTTCACTACGTTGGCCAGCCTGGTCTTCAACTCCCAACCTCAGGTGATCTGCCCGCCTCAGCCTCCCAAAGGGCTGGGATTACGGGTGTGAGCAACCGTGCCCAGCCAAATAATACAGTTTTAAAATAAAAGAGTATCCTGAAAACTCTACAATTCTGAATGCCTTTAAAGAACTGGTGAAAGAAATAAAGGGTCAAGGAGAACAAACTGTTAAGAAAGAGTAGAAAGTCTATGACCTTGTGGAGGTCAATATAAACATAAGTGAAAATAAGTGGAATTAAAAAAATAGAATGTAAGGGAGGCAAAACCACTCTGGCTGGAGGCAGGTCATCACCTCATAGGCTTAAAATATAATGCAGTACAAATTTTGATGCTGGGAATGGTCTATTAATACTTAAACATCAAACGCTGCAAAGACCCCACTGAACGCTGATTTATTTTCAAGATGTATGCCTTAACTGGTAAAGTAAGCAAGCCATTACCCCCAGACATCTACACGAGCTCTACCTTAGCTCACCATGTGCCCCTTTCCTCCTTGCCAATATAAATGTAATGAATCTTCAAAGATACTGGTGATTATGCTTCATGCTTCAAAGTTTTTCCAAGTGTGTACTAGAAGCCACCTGAATCATAATCATTCATGATTTCCATTTAAAAAATGGCTTCAGAGCCCAGGCCAGGGTTTTTCCATCAGAATGGTTGGGAGTGAGTTTGTATATCTATATTTTAATCAATATAGAGAGGACACTTTTGCATGTTAAAATTTTTAGAACTTATCTTAGGGTTTTTCTTTTTTCAATTGCTTTTAAGTAGCTAGTTTTCTGGAATAAAACAGAGGAATTTAGAAATATGGGGTTTGATTGTTTGAAATTATATGTTTTAAATTTCATAATATAAAGGGCTTTACATAAAATGCACATTTATGGCAGTAAAAAGCTGTCATTCATCACATGGCAAAAAGAAAATTAAGATAACTCAGTCTTTTAATAGATATTATTTTATTATACAGTATTTTAAGGAACACTAATGGAGTACGTTTCTTTATAAAAACTTTTCTTCTAAAGCATTCCAGGAGAGGGAAAAACTTATGAAACTGTCAATTAAACAGATTTAATTATTAGAGTCTTCCCTTTACTTGCTAGAGTTGAGACTGAGGAATATACAATTCTTAAATGTGTCTGAGCACTTTGGCAATGAACAGGATCCACCAGCATAAAAATGGGTAGAAAGCAGAGAAAAAGTTCAAGATGAAAAACCACTTAACACAATCTGTCTCAAGCAATCTATACATGAAGTAAACATTTTATCTAAGGACCTATAAACTCCAAGTCCACCATTCTGTACTCTTAAAAAAAAAAAAGAAAAAAAAAAAAAACTGACCCGAAAAATCATCTAGCCAATTCCCAAAAGAAGGAAAGTATGGTTCTAAGGTATATTCTCAACTTAATACATACATTTTATTTTCAATCTACCAATTTACCTCCATATCTATTTATAAAATATATATAAAATATATACATATATTTCATATATATTTGAAGGAAATATATGAAGCTGCTTAAAAGATATAAGAGACATTAAACTACAGATCAGAGATTAAAAACTGTAGTGAGAATGAATATATATAAAATAGCTGTCAGAGTTGATGGCATAATTTGCAGTTAGCATCCCCACCAAACACTAAAATCACAAAGGATTCCTTTCTAACACCCTATTTCCATATCCACAACATCAAAGGCCAAAAGAAAGTGATTCCAGAAAGATTCAATAAAATAATTAAAAGCTTAAAAAACACCTAAGAGAAAATACTAACATGACCTCTTGCCCACTAAATGGCAATTATACATCCTTCCTCATCTGATTAGGAAGGTCATAACTTGAGACTCTAATCACGTGCTGTCTTCTTCAGAATGCCTTCTCCTATCCCATTCACCGCCTTTCCTGTCTCATTTACTTATGCTTGTGAGAGATGCCTACAACACTTTACTTTTACACATGGATTGCACTTTATGCATTATCTTCCTTTGTACATCTTGAGTAATAATGAGCTAGGGACCTTGTTTATTTAATCTTTGAATCTACAACCCTGAACCAAGTTTTTGCCTGGCTCAAAATAGGTATGCACTCAATAAAAATGTTGGTTGAATGAATAATTGTTGAAATATTCAGCTGAAAATACTGGCTGAAGTATAAAGTTATAATTGGCTCCAGCTACTGCTCTCTCAAAGCAATTCAATTCAATTCAACTCAAACTAATTCAATTCAACTTCACTCAACAGACATTTACTAAGGGTCTAGCTTTTGCCTGTAATAGAGATATAAACAGTTTTTTGACCTGAATTGTCTCTTCAATTGCCTTAACACTTTACTTTGCCAATAAAGGCACAGTTTAAGTCGACAACCAGAAATTAATTACAAGGGAACAGAAATCATAGTAGTGCTCCACGTTCTATGGGAAGAAAATAAGAGTAAATAGATATAAAATGATTTCTGTAGAATTTTGTACAGATTGCATGTAGGCATATATTTATGTCTAGGTTTTATTTTTAAATAACCTACCAGCCTTTCTTAAGTGGGCTTTCTAAATAGAGGAACATTCCTTGCATGTAATAGATTATCTGTTTCTCTTAGTCATCTAAAATAGTAACAGAACAGCATTAGCAGTTTTTGGAAGAAGTGAGAAAATGAGTAACTCAAATAATTTCCTGTGTTCTGCAGGTAAACTGAGAAGCCTTGTTGAAACAGGCTGCCAGAGTCACTATTACAGATTGTATACAGCTTATACAGTTTGCCCCTCCCTAATAACCAACTGTAGATCAAAAATATTTGGGAAAAGTTGGATGGTTGTGTCTGTACTGAATATGTACAGATATTTCCCCCCATCATTATTCCCTAAATGGTACAACAACTATTTACATAGAATTACACTGTATTAGGTATTATAAGTAATCAAGAGATGATTTAAGGTATAGAGGAGAATGTGCATTGGTTATGTCCAAATACTATGCCATTTTATATAAAGGACTTGAGCATCCATGGATGTTGGTATACAAGGGAGGTCCTGGAAGCAATTCCTCACAGACACTAAGGGATGACTGCATTTATATTTAAGTTTTTCAGAAGTTTATGAATTGGTAAATAATTGGTAGAATTAATGGTGTTTAATAATATACACGATCATGGAATAATTCAGCATATTCACCTTAGAATTAAGCTCTTTGACTTAAATGATTTAAATAATTGGCTCAACTCTGCTTCACACATTTTGGAAAGACACAGAAATAGATTTAATGGGGGACCATTCAAAAAAGCCCTTCCTTGAGATGGTATAAGAGTTATTATCCTCTGTCTGAGTTTAAGAGAGTTTCACTTAAAATAATGACTACTTTAAATGCTTCCTATTGCCAAGATTCCTTGGATATGAAGAAGACTTTCATTTAGGATTTTGGAGACATGAATTTAAAAGCATATAGGAAGAAGCAGGAGTGATGCTCCAAATATATTCAATATTGTCTTCATTGAAGAAATGGATGATAGGTCTTTGAGTCTATCACAAAACTGGCTCCAAGGTGTGGGAAAAAAACTGTAGTGATAGAGAACTTTAGCTACTCATACCTCCAATACAAAGTGTGTGCAACAGGGAAAATGACCTAATTAGATCACGTTTTAGAGTCTTCCACACCTAAGAGTCAATGATTCCAAGAAAAAGAGTGCCAGCCCCAGAAATTACAAAACAAACTCTGATCTTTCACTGTCTCAATAAGAACTGTGTCTTCATTATTTTCCCCGCAGATGCTGCACTAATCTGGGACTAGAATCTTTGTTGAACTGAAGCTATGCTTTTCCATTTACATTGTCCTTTTTCAGTGGCTGAATGTCCCAAATTCTTTCCTAACTCAAGACTTTTGCACATGCCCTTCCCTTTACTCTTCTTGTAGACACTTTCTTTCTTTTTTGTTTCTAAACAGATATGTTTTTACAATTTATTTGCTCAATTCTTTTAAATTTTATTTGTAACTGACAACTAATAATTATATATGTTTGTGGGGTGCAATGTGATGTTTTGAAATATGTTTACAATGTGAAATGATTAAATCAGGCTAATGAACAAATTCATCGCATCACATACTTATAATTTTTATGGCAAAACATTTAAAATTTACTCAGCAATTTTGAAGTATGCAATGCATTATTATTTATTATACACCATTTTGTGCAAGAGATCACTAAAGCTTATTCCTCCTGTCTAAATTAAACTTTGTACCCTTTGATCAACATTTCCCCTTTCCCTATCCAATCCCTCCCTCAACCTCTGGTAACCATCATTCTATCCTCTACTTCTATGAGTTCAACTTTGTAAAATTCCACATGCAAGTCAAATCATATGGTATTTGTCTTTCTGTGCCTGGCTTATTTCAATTGGCATAATGTCCTCTTAGTTCATCCATGTTGTGGCAACTGGCAAGACACTCACAAGCAGAATGAAATTGGAAACTTATCTCACATCATAAACATAGATCAACCCCAAATGGATTAAAGACTTGAAAGTAAAACCTAAAACTACAAAACTACTAGAAGAAAACACACAGGAAATGCTCTGCAACATTGGTCTGGGCAAAGATTTCTTAGATATGACCCCAAAAGCACAGGCGAGGAAACCAAAAATAAAGAAATGAGACTGCATCAAACTAAAAAGCTTCTAGACAGCAAAAGAAACAACTAAAAGAGTGAAGAAACAACCACAGATTGGGGGCAAATATTTGTAAGCCATACATCTAATAAGGGGATAATATCCAAAATATATATGAAAGTCAATAGCAAAAAACCCCACAAATAAACTAATCAAAAATGGGCAACCTAAATAGACACTTCTCTAAAGCAGACATACAAATCTCCGACAGAGATATGCAAACATGCTCATCATCACCGATCATCAGGGAAACGCAAATTAAAACCTCAATGAGCTATCACCTCATATCTGTTAGAACAATTATCGAAAACACAAAAGATAAGAAGTGTTGGCAAAGGTGTGGAGAAAACGAAACCCTTGTGCATGATTTGTGGGAATGTAAGTTAGTATGGCCATTACAAAAACAGTATGGCAGTTCCTTAGAAAACTAAAAATAGAATTACTATATGATTCTAATAATATGTCCAAAGTAATTGAAATTAGTGTGTTTTGCTGGGCACTGTGGCTCATGCCTATAATCCCAGCACTTTACGTGGCTGAGGTGGGTGAATTGCTTGAGCCCAGGATTTCCAGACCAACCTGAGCAACATGGCAAAACCCCATCTTAACTAAAAATAAAATTAATAAAAAAAAAAAATAGGTGGGTGTGGTGGCTTGCACCTGTAATCTAAGTTACTTGGGAAGCTGAGGTGAGAAGATCACTTAAGCCCGGGCTGTGGATGCTGCAGTGAACCCAGATCTCACCACTGCACTCCAGCCTGGGAGACAGAGTAAGACCCTGTCTCCCAAGAAAAAAAAAAAAAAAAAAAGCAATCCCTGTGCCAGACAGATCTGCACTACCATGTTCACTGCAGAATTATTCACAAGAGTTAAAATATGAAAGCAATCTTGGTGTCCATTATCACATAAATGGATAAAGAAAATGTGGTGTATATATACATACACACACATACATATATATACACATACGTATGAACACACACATATATATATACACACACACATACACACATGCACATACACACATACACACACATGGTGGAATACTATTTGGTTTTAAAAAGGGGGAGAAATGCTTTCATACCTGGCTCTTTCTAATGCTGAAGTCTCAACATAGTGCTACTTCCTCAGAGAGACCTTCACTGAAAAAAACAACTAAAGTAAGCCCTCTATTTATTGTCTATCTCGGCACCTCAATCGTTTAATTCATAACATCAATCACTTTTTGTGATTATTAATTTCTGTCTGTTTCTTTCAACAGAATATACATTTATAGAGTAAGGACCATGTTTGCTTTCCCCAACATCTAGCATATACAAAATGTTCCATAAATATTTTATTGGACACATGAATGCATAAGCACAGTGATGGAAGGGAGAAATGCAGAGTTAGTTCAGGTGATGTTTGGGTGTGGCCTGGGCAATGGCAGATGTTAAGTTACTCAAATAATGCCGGTAATGGTGAGTTGAAACTCACTTGGGCCACTTCTACATAAGTGGATCAGAAATGAAGAAACAAAAATATTCTGGCTTCAATATTACTTGGTTCATTGCTTGTGTAATGAGAGTTACAATGACCAATCTTTCTGGATGGTTTGCCATTTGCAAGGCATTACAGATTAGCTGAAGTCAATCAGATAGATGAGAAAATCTGGCCTATTTCTTAAAATTTCCACTTAACCCAGATGTACTCTATGTTTTTATTCACCCAACTCTCTCTTTAGTGTTTCAATTGTTTTGACTTCATAAATAGCCTCCTTGTTTAGCTAACCTTGATTCAGGCTTCAGTTGTTGGTGCAAAAATTCCTTCCTCAGGAAAACTTCACTGACCAGATAACGATAAGCTTTTCTAATTCCCTGTACTTTTCCTACATAATAATAAATTTGCATGCTTATACAATTTCCTATAGTTTCTATATCCTTGAGGTTAGGGCCAGCATGTTTCTTTGCTCTCTACTGTGTCCCCAGTGGCAAGCAATAGTGGCTGACACATAACATGTGTTCAATCAGTATGAGTTGATTGGATTAATCACGGTTCCTCTTATCTATTTCATGGACCTTCTTCTTCTTCAAAAAAAAGTCAATTACACACAATTAGACAAAATTCAATGTAATACATCACTTTTGTAAAACTGAAAAGTGGTGATGTTTGTATCAAAAGCAAAAGGAAGAAAATTTTGCTTCAAAACTTATTCTTCGCATTTACCTACATACACATAACTATAAAAAAGATGTATATTTAATACATTTATTAAATAAAAATAATCACAATTTGCATATTGTTCTATATGCTGCTTTTCTCATGGACACACACACATCTCTTCATAACAGAATATACTGGCCTATCTTATTTTTAATGGGGTTATAATATTCTACTGTAGCTGTGGTCCATACCTTTTAGAACCTTTCCTCTACTGATAGAATATTAGATTATTCATGATTTTTTCCTATTACAAACAAAGCTACAATGAATATCTCTGATATACTTCATTACATACATGTTTAAAATTTTTAAATGATAAAGTCTTATACTACAAAAAGGCTAGGTGAATATTTTATTTTCTTGAAGTGTACCACATTCTAGATGCATGCTCAATTTATTTCACAAGGTGATCAAGTCTAAAGGCTGGCTATGTGAGACACTTAGCATTATGATTCAACTCTAATTTTCATCAGCAACTTGGAAGACCCATGAGCTGTTTAGATAAGTCTGTTGTATAATTTGAGCACATCTGTCTTCTTGAGCTATCTTGTGCCCCAGGGTGATGAAACAAAATTTCAATCAAAAGAAATACAAATGCTAAAATAACAACACATGTAGAATAATATAAATGTACTTAGTCTTTTCCAAAAAGGGATTAGGATATTCTCCCAGCACAACAGTTATAAGTAAATCATTGCTAAATATAATGCACCTCTAGCTGGGGCAAAGTAACTGAACATGGAAATTTTTTTTTTTTCTGCTAATTTGCTCCCAATAATAAGTGAGACAGCAAACAAAATATTTATTAAAAAATGGCACCTTCTAGTTATAAGAAGCTAAAGTAGGGGAGGTTCCAAGATGGCCAACTAGGAACAGCTCCAGTCTACAGCTCCCAGCGTGGGCACCCCAAAAGACAGGTGATTTCTGCATTTCCAACTGAGGTACTGGGTTCATCTCAATGGGGCTTGTCAGACAGTGGTGCAGGAAAGTGGGTGCAGCCCACGGAACCTGAGCCGAAGCAGAATGAGGCATCGCCTCACCCGGGAAGCGCAAAGGGTCAGGGAATTCCCTTGCCTAGCTAAGGGAAGCCATGACAGACAGCACCTAGAAAATTGGGTCACTCCCACCCTAATACTGAGCTTCTCCAATGGTCTTAGCAAATGGCACACCAAGAGATTATATCCCGCACCTGGCTTGGAGGGTCCCATACCCACGGAGCCTCCCTCATTGCTAGCACAGCAGTCTGAGATCTAACTGCAAGGCAGCAGCGAGGCTGGGGGAGGGGCGTCTGCCATTACTGAGACTTGAGTGAGTAAACAAAGCGGCCAGGAAGCTCCAACTGGCTGGAGACCACCACACATCAAGGAGGCCTGCCTGCCTCTGTAGACTCCACCTCTGGGGGAAGGGCATATCTGAACAAAAGGCAGCAGAAACTTCTGCAGACTTCAACGTCCCTATCTGACAGCTTTGAAGAGAGTAGTGGTTCTCCCAGCATAGAGTTTGAGATCTGAGAACGGACAGACTGCTGCCTCAAGTGGGTCCCTGACCCCAGAGTAGCCTAACCAGGAGGAACCTCCCAGTAGGGGCCGAATGACCCCTCATACGGCCAGGTACCCCTCTGAGACGAAGCTTCCAGAAGAATAATCAGACAGCAACATTTGCTGTTCAGCAATATTTGCTGTTCTGCAGCCTCTGCTGGTGATACCCAGGCAAACAGCGTCTGGGGTGGACCTCCGGCAAACTCCAGTAGACCTGCATCTGAGGGTCCTGACAGTTAGAAGGAAAATAAACAAACAGAAAGGACACCCACACCAAAACTCCATCTATATGTTACCATCATCAAAGGACAAAGGTAGATAAAACCACAAAGATGGGGAGAAACCAGAGCAGAAAAGCTGAAAATTCTAAAAATCAGAGTGCCTCTTCACCTCCAAAGGAACACATCTCACTAGCAATGGGACAAAGGTGGACAGAGAATGACTTTGATGAGTTAAGAGAATAAGGCTTCAGACGATCGGTAATAACAAACTTCTCCGAGCTAAAGGAGGATGTTTGAACCCATCTCAGAGAAGCTAAAAACCTTGAAAAAAGATTAGATGAATGGCTAACTAGAATAAACAGTGTAGAGAAGACCTTAAATGACCTGATGGAGTTGAAAACCATGGCACGAGAACTACGTGACACATGCACAAGCTTCAGTAGCCAATTTGATCAACTGGAAGAAAGGGAATCAGTGATCGAAATTAAATGAATGAAATGAAGAAGAGAAGTTTAGAGAAAAAAGAGAAAAAGAAACAAACAAAGCCTCCAAGAAATATGGGACATTGTGAAAAGACCAAATCTACCTCTGATTGGTGTACCTGAAAGTGTTGGGGAGAATGGAACCAAAGTGGAAAACACACTGCAGGATAGTATCCAGGAGAACTTCCCCAGCCTAGCAAGGTAGACCAATATTCAAATTCAGGAAATACAGAGAATACTACAAAGACACTCCTCGAGAAGAGCAACTCCAAGACACATAATTGTCAGATTCACCAAACTTCAAATGAGGGAAAAAATGTTAAGGGCAGTCAGAGAGAAAGGTTGGGTTACCCATAAAGGGAAGCCCATCAAACTAACAGCAGATCTCTCAGCAGAAACTCTGCAAGCCAGAAGACACTGGGGGCCAATATTCAACATTCTTAAAGAAAAGAATTTTTAACCCAGAATTTCACATCCAGTCAAGCTAAGCTTCATAAGTGAAGGAGAAATAAAATCCTTTACAGACAAGCAAATGCTGAGAGATTTTGTCACCACCAGGCCTGCCTTACAAGAGCTCCTGAAGGAAGCACTAAACATGGAAAGGAACAACCGGTACCAGTCACTGCAAAAACATGCCAAATTGTAAAGACCATCGATGCTAGGAAGAAACTGCATCAACTAATGAGCAAAATAACCAGCTAACATCATAATGATAGGATCAAATTCACAATAACAACATTAACAGTAAATATAAATGGGCTAAATGCCACAATTAAAAGACACAGACTGGCAAATTGGATCAAGAGTCAAGACCCATCAGTATGCTGTATTCAGGAGACCCATC
Organism: Macaca nemestrina; assembly: GCF_043159975.1. NCBI lineage: Eukaryota > Metazoa > Chordata > Mammalia > Primates > Cercopithecidae > Macaca > Macaca nemestrina. The sequence continues at coordinate 141,183,410 of NC_092126.1, read as the reverse complement.
TCACATGCGGAGATACACACAGGCTCAAAAAATAAAGGGATGGAGGAAGATCTACCAAGCAAATGGAAACCAAAAAAAAAGCAGGGGTTGCAATCCTAGTCTCTCATAAAACAGACTTTAAACCAACAAAGATCAGAAGAGGCAAAGAAGGCCATTACATAATGGTAAAGGGATCAATTCAACAAGAAGAGCTACCTATCCTAAAAATATATGCACCCCATACAGGAGCACCCAGATTCACAAAGCAAGTCCTTAGAGACTTACAAAGAGACTTAGACTTCCACACAATAATAATGGGAGACTTTAACACCCCACTGTTAACATTAGACAGATCAACAAGACAGAAAGTTAACAAGGATATCCAGGAATTGGACTCAGCTCTGCACTAAGCAGACCTAATAGACATCTATAGAACTCTCCACCCAAAATCAACAGAATATACATTCTTCTCAGCACCATATCACATTTATTCCAAAACTGACAACGTAGTTGGAAGTAAAACACTCCTCAGCAAATGTAAAAGAACAGAAATTATAACAAACTGTCTCTCAGACCACAGTGCAATCAAACAAGAACTCAGGATTAAGAAACTCACTCAAAACCACTCAACTACATGGAAACTGAACAACCTGCTCCTGAATGACTGCTGGTTACATAACGAAAGGAAGGCAGAAATAAAGATGTTCTTTGAAACCAATGAGAACAAAGACACAACATACCAGATTCTCTGGGACACATTTAAAGCAGTATGTAGAGGGAAATTTATAGCACTAAATGCCCACAAGAGAAAGCTGGAAAGATCTAAAATTGACACCCTAACATCACAATTAAAAGAACTAGACAAGCAAGAGCAAACACATTCAAAAGCTAGCAGAAGACAAGAAATAACTAAGATCAGAGCAGAACTGAAGGAGATACACAAAAACCCTTCGAAAAAATCAATGAATCCAGGAGCTGGTTTTTTTGAAAAGATCAACAAAATTGATACACCGCTAGCAAGAATGAGGAAGAAAAGAGATAAGAATAAAAAAGAAACAATAAAAAATGATAAAGGGGATATCACCACCGATTCTACAGAAATACAAACTACCATCAGAGAATACTATAAACACCTCTACGCAAATAAACTAGAAAATCTAAAAGTAATGGATAAATTCCTGGTACAACCCACCAAGACTAAACCAGGAAGAAGATGAATCACTAAATAGACCAATAATAGGCTCTGAAATTGAGGCAATAATTAAGAGCCTGCCAACCAAAAAAAGTCCAGGACCAGACGGATTCACAGCCGAATTCTACCAAAGGTACAAAAAGGACCTGGTACCATTCCTTCTGAAACAATTCCAATTAATAGAAAAAGAGGGAATCCTCCCTAACTCATTTTATGACATCAACATCATCCTGATACCAAAGACTGGCAGAGACACAACAAAAAAAAGATAATTTTACACCAATATCCCTGATGAACATCAATGCAAAAATCTTCAATAAAATACTGGCAAACCAAATCCAGCAGCACATCAAAAAGCTTATCCACCATGATCAAGTGGGCTTCATCCCTGGGATGCAAGGCTGGTTCAACATATGCAAATCAATAAACATAATCCAGCATATAAACAGAATGAAAGACAAAAACCACATGATTATCTCAATAGATGCAGAAAGGCCTTCAACAAAATTCAACAGCCCTTCATGCTAAAAACTCTCAATAAATTAGGTATTGATGGGACATATCTGAAAATAATAAGAGCTATTTATGACAAACCCACAGCCAATATCATAGTGAATGGGCAAAAACTGGAAGCATTCCCTTTGAAACCTGGCACAAGACAGGGATGCCTTCTCTCACCACTCCTGTTCAACATAGGGTTGGAAGTTCTTGCCAGGACAATTAGGCAGCAGAAAGAAATAAAGTGTATTTGATTAGGAAAAGAGGAAGTCAAATTGTCCCTGTTTGCAGATGACATGATTGTATATTTAGAAAACCCCATAGTCTCAGCCCAAAATCTCCTTAAGTTGATAAGCAACTTCAGCAAAGTCTCAGGATACAAAATCAATGTGCAAAAATTACAAGCATTCCTATACACCAATAACGGACAGAAAGTCAAATTATGAGTGAACTTCCATTCACAATTGCTTCAAAGAGAATAAAATATGTAGGAATCCAACTTACAAGGGATGTGATGGACTTCTTCAAGGAGAACTACAAACCACTGCTCAAGGAAATAAAAGAGGGCACAAACAAATGGAATAACATTCCATGCTCATGGATAGGAATAATCAATATCATGAAAATGGCCATACTGCTCAAGGTGATTTATAGATTCGATGCCATCCCCGTCAAGATCCCCATGACTTTCTTCATAGAATTGGAAAAAACTACTTTAAAGTTAATATGGAACGAAAAAAGAGCCCATGTTGCCATGACATTCCTAAGCAAAAAGAAGAAAGCTTGAGGCATCATGCTACCTGACTTCAAACTATACTACAAGGCTACAGTAACCAAAACAGCACGATACTCGTACCAAAACAGAGATATAGACCAACGGAACAGAACAGAGCCCTCAGAAATAATACCACACATCTACAAACATCTGATCTTTGACAAATCTGACAAAAACTAAGAAATGGGGAAAGGATTCCCTATTTAATAAATGGTCCTGGGAAAACTGGCTAGCCATATGTAGAAGCTGAAACTGGAGGCCTTCCTTACACTTTATATAAAAATTAATTCAAGATGGATTAAACACTTAAATATTTGACCTAAAACCATAAAATCCCTAGAAGAAAACCTAGGCAATACCATTCAGGACATAGGCATGAGCAAGGACTTCATGTCTAAAACACCAAACGCAATGGCAACAAAATCCAAAATTGACAAATGGGATCTAATTAAACTAAAGAGCTTCTGCACAGCAAAAGAAACTACCATCAGATTGAACAGGCAACCTACAGAATGGGAGAAAATTTTTGCAAGCTACCCATCTGACAAAGGGCTAATATCCAGAATCTACAAAGAACTTAAATACATTTACAAGAAAAAAATCAAACAACCCCACCAAAAAGTGGGTAAAGGATGTGAACAGACGCTTCTCAAAAGAAGACATTTTTGCAGCCAACAGACACATGAAAAAATGCTCATCATCACTGGCCATCAGAGAAATGCAAATCAAAACCACAATGAGATACCATCTCGCCATCATTAAAAAGTCAGGAAACAACAGGTGCTGGAGAGGATGTGGAGAAATTGGAAAACTTTTACACTATTGGTGGGACTGTTAACTAGTTCAACCATTGTGAAAGACAGTGTGGCAATTCCTCAAGGATCTAGAACTAGGAATACCATTTGACCCAGTCATCCCATTACTGGGTATATACCCAAAGGATTATAAATCAGGCTGCTATAAAGACACATGCACACGTATGTTCATTGTGGCACTGTTCACAATAGCAAAGACTTGGAACCAACTCAAATGTTCATCAATGACAGACTGGATTAAGAAAATGTGGCACATATACACCATGGAATACTATGCAGCTATAAAAAAGGATGAGTTCATGCCCTTTGCAGGGACATGGATGGAGCTGGAAACCATTCTGAGCAAACTATCCCAAGGACAGAAAACCAAACACTGCATGTTCTCACTCAGAGGTGGGAACTGAACAATGAGAACACTTGGACACAGAATGTAGAACATTACACACTGGGGCCTGTCATGGGGTGGGGGGAGTGGGGAGGGATACCATTAGGAGATATACTAATGTAAATGATGAGTTAATGGATGCAGTACACTAACATGGCGGGTGTATACATATGTAACAAACCTGCAGGTTGTGCACATGTACCCTAGAACTTAAAGTATAATAATAATTTTAAAAAGCAGCTAAACTATCTCTTTTATGAGAATTTTGGCAGGATGCAAACATTAAATGGCAATAAAATAAGAACTATTACTCCCATCATACTCTAGAACAATGTTCGGCACCAATTATTTGATCAGTACTTAACAGTAATTAGGAACAGTAAAACTACCCAGTAGGAGGTTTTGTAATTAACAGGATATTAAAAGAGAGAAAAAAATTAGTTTTGGAACAGATGATGCTACAACACTACAAATAGCTAGATAGCAATTTAATGATTATCCAAGTCCTTAAAACTTCTACTTTAAGTAGACAAATACTGGACTTAATATTAGCAAAACCAGAGCAAATTTTTCATGAACATGTTTTCTCTTTTGTAGTGAATTTTAAGGTACATTTTAGTCATGTTTATTAATGCATCTATTTTGGGCAAAAAGGACTCCACAGAGGCACATTTGGGGGAAAAAAAAAAAAAGTTTTCACCCTGTCTTTCAGAAACCACTGACTTCCTCCTTGCAGCATCGAGAAGTGTGTCTGGATGAGCATGATCAATGTTCATTAAATGCACTGAACTGACAGGTACACAAAATGGCACCACATGTTTGTGCATCTGAGCTTTCTATAATGAATAAATGGAGCGTGTGATCCCAAAGGCAGCTGCACCAGCCATAACTCTGTATTTGACACTTGACTGCTCTTAGAAGTTTGTTTGTCAAAAATTGTCCATTTGGAAAAAATAAATAAAGAAAGGCAACAACTTGTGAGGCTTTCCAGAGGGCAGTTACAGACAAGCTTCTTAGGAACACCACTTCTAAGAGTCAGATTGTTCTCAGATGAATCAATTATTTATTTTACTGGTTATCAGTTCATCACTGTTGGAGTTCATTCTAAGTTCATTCCACTAAAACAACGCAATTGCTTTACATGCTAAAACCCTAAGTTAACGTGAAAAAGAGGGCAACTAAAGCCAATGCTGCTTTTTCAGTTTGATATGGAAATTCAAATTCGGCACTAGACATCCAGGACAGGTGACAAACAGGAATAAAATAAATTTAGTTCCTGGACAACACACCACTAACTAATTTCCAAGAAATGTTGTATCTCATTACCTGATGGTCCCTCCACCTCTACATGTGATAAAGCAACCCTTTGAAACCACTGCACACTCAGGTGTTAGGGGAAACAATATCAGCAGCTCTCTCTTTATGTCAAAAGGTCTTTACACTTTGTGACGAAGAGTCAAATCTATTTCTTTCCAATTCTGAATTATTTTAAGGATGTACAGAGATTCAGGAAATCAATAAAATAAATTCCTGTATCTCATCCAGACCAGAAATACCAACAATCTATAGGGAAGAAGGAATTGGCAGTGAAGACCAGCTTATAAAGCAATGACTTTAGATATAAGTACTTGATCCAAAACTTTGCTTATTTTCCTGATATAGGCTGTCAGGAATCCAAGTAGTGCTCACTATTACAAATCACTTAGATCTTCTAATTGAAAAGGTGCCTTTGGTTTCTAGAGGCTGTGAAAATGACAACATCTGTTTGGAGTTGGAAGGAACTTTGCACACTATCAAATTAAGACATCTCATTTTATAAAAAGCTCTAAATCCCAGATCTCCTAACTCCTGAACTACCACTGTGTTTCTACCATGGAAACATCTGGAAAGAAGAGGAAGGAGAGTTCCTTAAATGTAATTGGTATTGGAACCCAGGTTAAGGAGCAGGGGTAACACAAATTGACTTCAGAAACTGGTCTGCATTCCTCCCCTGGGCAGTGCTCTAGATGTGGTTAAAACCCCTCTCTAATTCTGTACAACTTCATCTCCGGTGAAAGCCACTTAGTGACATCTTGTGCTGCCTTTTTATTTTACTGTTTTATTTTCTGAGTATGGAAAGATAAACTTATCCATAAAAGCTAATTACAGAGGCAGGATTAAATAGTGGCTAGGAGCACAAAATCAGGTACACTAATTTTTTTTTTTTTTATGAATGACATCTAAAAGGACGGGAAAAGTACAAATTCTCTCCCAGGCTCTTACTTCCCTGTGTGTTGTTGAGCAAATTATTTAATCTCTCTGTGACTAAAAGTTTCTCATTAGCAGAATGAAAATATCATTGTTAGCTCCAAAGATGAATATTATTGCAGAGAAATACTGTAAAGTACTTAGCATGTTTCCTAACAACGTAAATATTCAATACTCAGCAACTATATTATAAATGGTCTTGGTGTTTGCCCTATCTTCAATGAACAGGTGTTAGACTTTGGGGAGGATGCATATGTCATTCAATAGAATGCCCAGTGAAGATGTGAAAAGGGCTTCAACTACTGATTGTCTGGTGCTATCCATTACAATGGAGAAGAAAAAAGAAATCAAGATTAACAATATGAAGGCTGGGGCCAGGAACGGTGGCTGATGCCTGTAATACCAGCTTTTTGAGAGACCAAGGTGGGCAGATCACTTGAAGTCAGGAGTTTGAGACCAGCCTGGCCAACATGGTGAAACCCTGTCTCTACTAAAAATACAAAAATTAGCTGGGCACAGTGGCAAGTGTCTGTAATCCCAGCTACTCGGTAAGCTGAAGCAGGAAAATTGCTTGAACCTGTGAGTGGAGGTTGCAGTGAGCTGAGTCCATCCTGGGCAACAGAGCCAGACTCCTTGTCAAGAAAAAAAAAAATGAAACCCCCTGAAGGGGACCCACCCTAAAGCTCACTCCCAGTCACCTCTAATGCCCCACAAGAAGGCATTGCTTGTTATGCAGTGGTGGTCATTAAGGTGATGTGGGAGGGCTAAACTGGGCCTGGAATGTGAAAAATGTACCTGAAGCAAGGCTTGTTTCTGCAAACTCTTTCAACAGGGCATGCTCTTGCCAGTAGGGTGTGGGGTGTGCCTTAGTTTGAGTTTTCCCAGAAGAACATGTGTACTTCAAAAACAGGGCAAACACTGAGATCATTTAAAATGCAACTGCTGAGTACTGAACATTTACTTTATTAAGGCAAAATGTGAAGTACATTCTTTCTCTGACTATTCCTGGCCATCTCTTGAGGTAACAGTGCTATGACATTTTACTGATCAGAAACGTTAATCACAGAAGCAGACTCTAAAACAACTACTACAGTGTAACTAGTTTAAGAACTACAGGCAGTGTCAGAAAGAAAATGAAGAAATGACAAAGGGGAGTGAAGGCATTCAGTAAAGAACATTCGGCCCGGGCGCGGTTTCCCACACCGGTAATGCACTTTGGGAGGCAGTGGTGGGCAGATTACTTGAGGCCAGGAGCTCAAGACCAGTCTGGCCAACATGGCGAAACCATGTCTCTACTAAAAATACAAACGTTAGGTGGGCATGGTGGCGCATGTCTGTAGTCCCAGCTACTCAGGAGACTGAGGCACAAGAATTGCTTGAACCTGGGAGGCAGAGGTTGTAGTGACCCGAGATTGTACCACTGGACTCCAGCCTGGGTAGCAGAGAGAGACTCCGTCTCAAAGGAAAAAAAAACAAAAAACAAAGAATTTTCTATTCAAGCAGCAAACATAGCAGGCAATCCTGCAGAGAAACTCTGACATGGCATAAAGCACACCTCACAGAGTTATCCCACCAGTGAGGTGAGAGAGCTGGGTAGTTATACAGCCTCTCTTGAGTCATTAATTAAGAACTATTCCTAGAGGGTTTTCATTCTCCTTATATAAAGCTCACTTGTGCATATGAACAGTGCAATTTCCCATAGTTTTTGGAAAAAGTGCTGAGGAACAAACCTGCAGATACTAGGAGTTAGAAGCATTCCTCAGAAACACAATTAAAGGTCTGAGGCATATGGATAGGGCACTGACAGCACCAGCTGCAGGGAGTCATAATGCTTGCCTGTACTATTGCACTGTATGAGGAACAAATTCTAGCAAATTCCCTGACTCTACATGCCAGACTGTCTTCCAGATGTCATGTTGCCAACGACCGTGGCTTTTGGCAGCATCCACACTTGGGACAATTCGATCTGTAACTAAAAATTGTAGTCATCAAGCACAGTAATTATAAACATTTAATAGTCTGAAACCATAGGGAAATAAGTATGTGAGCTGATGTATTTGTATATATTTGCATGTATAGGGAAGGAAGAGAAAAATGGGTCCTGGAAACCACACATATATTTGTATAAACATGATTATTCCTTGAAAGATTTGGTAAATTCATTTAATACAAGAAGGCATTTGATTTTCTATAGGTTTCCTTAACATATTCTTTGCTTCCTCATCATCTTCTGCATGACACTATGTTATGTTTGTTAGTGGAAGTAAGTTTTAAAAATTGGTTGAAAATTACATTTTAGATTTATTCACACAATGCTATTTGACATATAAGTGCTTTATCTTTTAGTTGCAGACTTCTCTATTTGCAATGTTACCTTATGTCATCCATATTACATTTCACTAAAATGCCAGCATTTTTTGAATCACTGGGCTGGAAGGGACTTACAGAGATCAGTTTATTCCGTCCCCTGCCTAGGAACAAATAAACATTGAATATATCCTGAACACATGATAATCTCCAGAGGTAGATCTCCCCACTCCCACCTCTTTACTTCTTGATAGGACATTCCAAGTTCTTTACTAACTCTATTCCTAAAAATTATAAAGTCTTAATAAAGTTGAATGTTCTAAGATACAGAAAGCTACATTAGAATGGAATGTTACTTACATTCATTTGAGCTTTTCACTCAATAGAATTTTGGGTATGTAACTCATGTCAGGAAATCACCTGGTATATGACTGATTGGTTGCAATAATGGAATATAAACTATTACCCAAAGTCACTTATATTTTCTCTCATAAGGAGTAACCAATTTTTAGAAATTATTTTTAAACGTGAACCATATAGCCATTTAACTTCTACCAATTGATCTTATTCATGAAACCTAGAGATAATTTAAAATAATTTGACTTTTACCGTGAGATTTTGAGGAAGGTCTTTATCTTTTTGGGCCTCAGTGTCCGTGTCCTGGCATGAGACCCAAAGCTTTTTTCATCCTACGGGTTGTAGGATTCTTTTTTTTTTTTTTTTTTTTGAGACGGAGTCTCGCTCTGTCGCCCGGGCTGGAGTGCAGTGGCCGGATCTCAGCTCACTGCAAGCTCCGCCTCCCGGGTTCACGCCATTCTCCTGCCTCAGCCTTCAGAGTAGCTGGGACTACAGGCGCCCACCACCTCGCCCGGCTAGTTTTTTTTGTATTTTTTAGTAGAGACGGGGTTTCACTGTGTTCGCCAGGATGGTCTCGATCTCCGGACCTCGTGATCCGCCTGTCTCGGCCTCCCAAAGTGCTGGGATTACAGGCTTGAGCCACCGCGCCCGGCCTGTAGGATTCTTTTATTTCCTGGGATTCTCTAAACACAATACAAATACAAACATCATGAACTGTAAATTATTCCATTCTTTCACAATGCAAGCCGACATGGATTTAAAACGTTATTGATTACTTTCATTAATTCAATGTCCCTGATACTGTTTTATGTATTATTTTTTCTTAATATAACACTTTTGTTCTTTTATATATCAGAAATGCTGAAATATTTCCTTTCCTATAAGCCTTGGATGTGCTTTGCAAAAATGGAACCTTTTTACTGATTCTTTATTTCAGCTTTATCAGCAGTTATTAAAAACACAAATGCAATTGCCAAATTACAGCCTTATGCTGACACTGGACCATGTTAAGCAGTATATAACAGAATAGAAAGTAAACATTTGCTCCTGAGGCAAATTCTATTGTAGTTAATGATTAAGTATCTAATGATTAGATTGATCTAATTTTAATTTTAGTACCTGGGCTGTGAGCAGTTTTATGTTTTGAACCCTATGTCTTAGTTAGCATTTATAAATACTTTCTGTATATTATTTTAAAGAGGTTGCTCTAATCTCACATTTTTCCTGTGTAGTGATTTTTTAATAGACTTTATTTTTTCTAGGCAGCTTTAGGTTCACAGCAAAATTGAGGGGAAGGTACAGAGATTTTCCATATATCCCTGCCCTCTTACACATGCAGCCTCTCCGAACTACCAATATACCCGACCAGCGGTATATTTATCATCATCAATGAACCCATACTGACATATCATTATTACTCAGAGTCCATACTTTACATTAGGGTTTACTCTTATGTTTTACATTTTATGGTTTTGGAAAAATTTATAGTAACATGTATCTGTATCTATCATTATACTATCATACAGATTAGTTTCACTGCCCTAAAAATCCTCTGTGCTCTATTAATCTCTATGTCACCCCAAATCCCTCGCAACCACTGATCTTTTTACTCTTTCCATAGTTATTCTACCTTTTCCAGAACGTCATATAGTATATAGCTTTTTTCCAGATTGGCTTTTTCACTTAGTAATACACATCTAAGTTTCTTCTATGTCTTTTCATGGCTTGATTGGTCGTTTCTTTTTAGTGCCAAATATTATTCCATTGTCTAGGTGTACCACAGTTTATTTAAACATTCATCTACTGAAGGACATCTCGGTTGCTTCCAAGTTTTGGCAATTATATATAAAGCTGCTATAAACATCGGTATGCAGGTCTTTATGTAGACATAAGCTTTCACCTCCTCTGGGTAAATCCCAAGGAGTGTGATTGCTGGATTGTATCATAAGAGGATGTTTAGTTTTGAAGGTTCTAATCTCATTTTATTAGCTAGTTTATTACCATCGCTCCCCTAGAGGTCTCCTGGCAGGTTATTAATATGAGGGAATGAGAAGGAAGCAGAAATTCACAGCCTTTCTTATGACCCCAGAGTGAAGTAGGAAAGAGCTCAGTGCAAACTAAGTATTTCTAAATCCAAATCTTAATTGTGGAATTGAGGTTACTGGTTTTGAAACCAGCTAAAAATGGGTTAATTAATGTTCCTGTCTGGCTGTCAATACAGTAGAAAGTATACAAGATTGAAGGGACTGGATTCTGGTCTAGAATTTTTCACCAACTGTCTATGATGATACAGTCCAGCAGTTATTTATCTGTAGTTGGATAACTGCTGGATTGTTTCATCATTTTAAGCTTTAACACTGACAAAAGAGAGGAAGTGGAGAAATGGAAGTAAGTTATATGAAAAGTAAATGTGCTTCTGTCTGGTCCAGGACAGATAAGTACCTGAAGGGAGCGGGCAACATGTCCCACACTAAGGGAGCTGAAGCCCTTATTTATAATCTATCTGCCAGCTCTCCACTAAGAAGGTTACTTCTCAAACTGTGAGACTTCTGCTAAAAGAAGTAACTCTGATGTTGTAGAAACTTGAGACACTGGGCTGGGCGTGGTGACTCACGCCTGTAATTCCAGCACTTTGGGAGGCCGAGGCGGGTGGATCACAAGGTCAGGAGATCAAAACCATCCTGGCTAACACAGTGAAACTCCGTCTCTACTAAAAATACAAAAAATTAGCCGCGCGTGGTGGTGAGCACCTGTGGTCCCAGCTACTTAAGAGGCTGAAGCAGGAGAATGGCATGAACCCGGGAGGTAGAGCTTGCAGTGAGCCGAGATTGTGCCACTGCACTCCAGCTGGGGCGACAGAGCAAGACTCCATCTCAAAAAAAAAAAAAAAAAAAAAGTTGCGACACTGGAAAGTCCCCTGATTTTTTTACATCACAAGTCATACAGGATTTTCAGAGGCAAGAGTGGCATCTGGAAACTCCAATGAGGAAGCATGAAGAGTCAACAAATGTAATATCCACTAATGAAGCTCAATATTCCATTTTGGGGAAGCCTCCTACTTTAATATGTCAGTTTCCTCACATGTAACACAAGATGGTTAGATTACCTCCCAATTTTCATTTCTGTATATTTAAATTACATTTTACATATGTTATATGAAGCAGATATTCCTACTATCTCCAATTCAAAAATGAAAAACTAATGGCATTGATAAACTAAGTAAATTTTGGAAGGTCACAAAATTACTAGGAAAAAGTTAATTAGGGCTAATAAAAAGTGACATAATCTATTAAACCTCAAATTTAAGAATTCTATTCTTTTATGGATGATGCAGGTGGCCTGTGATATGGAATGATCATTATGAGGAAATAAGCTTATAACTTTATTTTAAAAGTTCTATTTTATTATCCAAAACCATTGTCTGATGTATATATATGTGTGTGTGTGTGTACATATATACACACATATATATGTATATATATTTATTTTTTGTTTCCTTAGATTGTTCACTCTGTGAGGACATGGCACACTAGTATCTTATATGTTTCTTAAAAATTCCAAAACAGGTAACCTAATGCTTATTAAATGGCTATTGATTGACTAAGTAATTCTCACTCCAATTCACCTTATACTGAAATCCGCCCAGTAGTTAAGAGTACAAGAGTACAGTAAAACAAATGTGGGTTATAACTTTGGTTATTAAGCTTCTAGAGTTGTTACTGAAGGAGGAGAATGTGCTGCAACCAAGAACTCTAATAGGACAGGGCCAACCCAAATCCCAAATTAAAAACCAAATTTAAAAAAGAGGTGAGAATAAATAAGGCCAACATCAAATTCAATAGTGCAGAAATGGAGTACCTTATTGTTTAGAAAGTTTCTGAAACTTATAGAAATCATATTATTAATAGAAGAATAAAATAAAAAATTAAATAGGAAAAGGCAAGGGAAATTATAGCAGATCAAACCCAAACCCTGGGTTCTACAGAAATGTATACCAAGCAAACATACTTTCTTACACTTACCATTGAACTAAAAATAATGTGGTATGTTTAATAATTTTCTTCTTTCTTACAAAATGACCTATCACATCCCTGTCCTTGGAAATGTTATGACTTTTTAAAGGCACCTGACAATTGCCCACACCTGGTTAAGCTCAGTGAAACTCTTGCACTATTACAAAGCTGATCCATAAACTGAAATAATCCTGTAAAATTCATATACATTACCAGAAGGCTCTAGTTATTATGGTTCTCTTGCACAGAGGGCACAGGTTTGATGTGGGCAAAACATTATGGGGTCTTTACAAACCAACACAATCAATACTTTTAAAAAATACTGTTGCTCCTGGAATGGTCATTCATGCTGAGAAGGCTAAAGTGAGGAGCCACATAATAGACACTGGTTTTCTTAGCATGAATGCAAGGCAGAAGAGCACATTTAACACTACAGTATGACTACCTGGCACTCTTTCAAGGCAATTGAGAAGTCAGAATACCTTATCCACAGTATAAAAAATAGTGATGCTCTTAAATGAGTTGCCAAAATAGAAAGTGATTAAACCTACCTTGTATTATACTTAATATATTGGATATAATGATCTACATGGAAAGGAAACCGCTTCCCAATTTTGAAATATGAGAAGAGTTTTGCAACGAGGCTCACTCAATGTTTATTTTCTTTTCTGTGTGCTTTTCCTTTAATGTGCAAATAATTTGATGAATTAAATCAGGATTCTTGAAAGTATATTCATAAGTGTAATTGATCTGAAATATTCTTTTGTGCTGTGTTTGGCAGATCTTTGTATTAATGTAATGGTGGCTTTATAAAAATAATTTTGAATATTCCTTCTCTCTCCATACTATAGAAAAACTTAAATACAAAACAAAATCACCTCATTGAATGTCTAGGTATGATAATTTTGTGAAAAGTAGTTTGAAAATTTTGATTTTTCTACAGTTAATGTTTTTAAAATATTTTCCTTTATAATCTACTATGACATTTATTTCTGATAATATAAATAATATCAATTACTATTAACAAGTGATACAATTACAAAAAAGAGAAGTTTTAATCACTTGAATTCCCAGACAAAAATAACTACCCATTAACATTTTAGTGAGAATCATTTTACATATTTATTTTAATGCATATATATGCCATTTTTTGTTGTCATATTCTTTTAAAATGGCACTTTTTTAAACATTTCACTATACTTTTTAGGTTTATATGCTTACTTCATTTAATGAGAAATTTGTATGTGGGACATACTAAGGGCAGGCAATATGCTAAATGGTATAGAAGAAACAAATTACTAAAATGTACTCCCAAAGAGGGTGCAGTTTAATAGGTGGGATGAAACACTTACATCAATAATTCAAGTAACATCACTGGTCTATGAAAGCCATGGACATTTGGTATCTACCAACCATCCTACATTGTTAGAAAACCCTGAAATCCCTCAAGTCAGAAAGTCCCATCTACCATTTTCCAGCCATATCTCTACCTATATCATTCATATGCTGGGGGCACCGTCCCCATTGTTTATGGTGTGATGGAGGCATAGGTCTGTGCCATCCTTGGTATTCAACGAATGGCACCAGTATAGACTCTGGATGCTGAAATAGGGATTAGGCTAAATACTGAGTTGTTAGCACCAAACATGTAAAATATTTAACTGAAAGAATCCACACTTACAGCTATAAACAGTAGGTAGTCAGAAAAATAATTTGAATTTGTTATTTAAAAAATCATGGGTAGGGCGCAGTGGCTCACGCCTGTAATCCCAGCAATTTGGGAGTCCGAGGCAGGCGGATCACTTGAGGTCAGGAGTTCCAGAGCCTGGCCAACATTGTGAAACCCCGTCTCTACTAAAAATACAAAAATTAGCTGGGTGTTGTGGCATGTGCCTGTAATCCCAGCTACTCAGGAGGCTGAGGCAGGAGAATCACTTGAACCCGAGAGGTGGAGGTTGAAGTGACCAGAGATCATGACACTGCCCTTCAGCCTGGGCAACAAAGGGAGACTCAGTCTCAAAAAAAAAAAAAAAAAAAAAAAAAAAAAAAAAAAAAAAAAAAAAAAATCAAGGTTTATATAAAAATCTTTTCAGAATGGGAAAAATACTACAAAAAATTATTTTTCAAATCTAAGAAATTTAGCATGACACACCTAGATGTCCAACAAATTAGACAGCTGTCTTTCTTTCACACTTAACACCATTTTCCCCATATCAAGAGGCTTAATGCTTCAAGAACAGAAATCTGAGTTTTCTTTTGTTACTCATAGGAGTAATATCTGGATTCTGAAAATAAGTGATTGAGAATGATTTGATCAAGAACATTGTTGAAGTAATTTAAACTGGAGTATCTCATTATTTATAGTCAAGAAGCAATCTCTCTCCAGTTGTTATCATTCACTTTGATTCCACTAAAGTAGAGATACAAGAGCCAAAATGAGTGAGAAGAGTTAGCCCTCTGACAATTTTGGTTAGAGGAGACAGTCATTAGATTAACCTAATCTACATAGTACATTTTAACTCTGCAAATGAATGTAGAATCATATGGAATCCTGTATATATTTTTGAATAAAAATAATGTACATACTTGGAACAAGAGTAATAACAGTTAACATTTATTGAGTGCTTACTATCTACTCTGAAGGTAAAGTCTAACTTAATCACCAAAACAATTCTATGAGGAAGGTTCTAATATCCTTTTTATTTTTAAAAAAGCAAGATACAGTTAATATAAATAAATTGCCTCGTCACATAATATCAAGTAGAATATCTGTAATTCAAATTCAAGCACTCTGATTCTGCAGCTTTCTATCCTAACTACTATACGATTCTACCTTTTGTTTTCAGTTACAAATGTATATATATATATATATATATATATATATATATATATATATATGAGGCACAAATGCAGTAAAAAAAAAAAAAAAAAAAACCCTGTTATTTGCTAGATAATTTCTGAGGCTTCAAGAACATGCAAACACAGGATTTTGTTTTAAAGACTCATTACTATTGTGTAAGAATTAGAAGAGCAAACCGCTACCCCACGTGGGTGCACCCATCTGACACGAGATCTGTTGACTAATAAAAATATATTTGTGGCCGGGCCCGGTGGCTCACGCCTGTAATCCCTGCACTTTGAGAGGCCAAGGCGGGCAGATCACGAGGTCAGGAGATCGAGACCATCCTGGCTAATATGGTGAAACCCCGTCTCTACTAAAAACACAAAACAATTAGCCAGGCATGGTGGCGGGCGCCTGTAGTCCCAGCTACTTGGGAGGCTGAGGCAGGAGAATGGCGTGAACTCGGGAGGCGGAGCTCGCAGTAAGCCGAGATCGCGCCACTGCACCCCAGCCTGGGTTACATAGCAAGGCTCTGGTCTCAAAAAAATAAAAATAAAATAAAAATAAAGTATTTGTAGGCCGGGTCTGGTGACTCATGCCTGTAATGCCAGCACTTTCGTAGGCTGAGGAGGGTGAATCACCTGAGGTCAGGAGTTTGAGACCAGCCTGACCAACATAGTGAAACCCCATCTCTACTAAAAATACAAAAGATCAGATGGGCATGGTGGCGGGTGCCTGTAATCCCAGCTACTCGGGAGGCTGAGGAAGGAGAATCACTTGAACCCAGAGGGTGGAGGTTGCAGTGAGCAGACATGGCGCCATTGTACTCCACCCTGGGCAACAAGAGTGAAACTCCGCTTCCAAAAAAAAAAGTATCTGTAAATTTGCTTCTGTTATATTCATCACTAGGAGGAGGATGAAGTGATTGTGATATATTCATATAATGGAATAATACACAGCAAGGAAAAGAACAGACTCCTGATACATGCAATACAGAAGAATCTTAAAAAATACTGTGTTGAGCAAAATAAGCCAGACACAAAACAGTACATACTTTTGGATTCCACCTATATGAAGTTCAAGAACAAGCAAAATTAATCTATGGTGATAGAATTCAAAAGACAAATTGCCACAGGATAGAAGACGTATTGACAGACAAGGAGTAAAAGAGAACTTTTAAAGTTAATGGAAATATTCTCTATCTTGATCAAGGTAATGGTTAGATGAGTACATATATGGAGCAATAGATTAAACTTAAAATTTAAGCGTTTTTTAATAGTATGTACACTGTATCTCAATGGAAAAGGGGGAAAACATTACTTCAAAATACAGTAACCACAGAATAAAAGCAAAGAGGCACAAAAATTTGAAACTTACATGGTAAGACACAAAGAATAAAGTGACTCAATACTTTTTCCAATAACTTGATTTTTAAATTATAAATAAAAGGAAGAAAGAAAGAGTGGGAGGGAGGAAGGCAGGCAGGCAGGCAGCAGGCAAGGAAGCAAGCAATTAGTCCATTGATTGAAAGTACTGGGAATTTTGGAATTCCAAGTTTAAAGAATCAAACTTCCTTATGAAAAGACATTACAAAAAACTAGACAGGGCAATCATCTAAGCATGCAACGTCAAAATATTTTATATCAATAGTCTACTTTTTCGCCGAAAAATGCAATAAATTAGGATTCTCTTAATCAGATTTTAGGTACCTTTATGGCATCTATTAAATAAACATCTCAATATTTCGGAAGAAATAAGCATGCATCATGCGTATCAGTTTTTCTTCTTTTTAGCTTAATTTCTATTTCTTTAACTTTAAGTACTGGGATACATGTGCAGGGTGTGCAGGTTTGTTACATAAGTAAATGTGTATCATGGTGATTTGCTGCACCTATCAACCCATCACCTAGGTATTAAGCCCTGCATGCATTAGCTATTTATCGTGATGCTCTCTCTCCTCCTGCCCCTGACCCCGATAGGCCCTAGTGTGTGTTGCTCTTCATACATGTTCCCACTTATAAGTGAGAAAAATGCATGTCAGTTTGTAAGTAAACTACATAATAACCACAGAAGAGAGTATATTAACACCATCGTTTTATATGTAAAGTCCAGTTGAAATACTGCATTTGTCTGTATTTGCTAGTCAGTGCTCATTCTGAACACATGAGACTACAGAGTTAAGGGCAAAACTAATAAAGACACTAAGGAATAGTTCTGACACTACACTTAAATAATATAAAAAATTAGGAAAAGAACATTTAGTTTTGCTGGACCAAGATCCCACAGCCAGGCTGACTATATGACTGCTCTTTTAATATGAAAGTAGAAAGAGGTAATTCATCCCCAAGCTTATTCACATGAATGAGCTCATCTAGCCTTTGATTTTTGATATCTCAGTAAAGGACATGCATTCTAAAGCAGTAACACTGAAAATATATCTGAAATTGGTTTTCTGTGTTGATACATTCTTCAGAACCCTAGTAACCTAGCTGTGGCTTTCTACTGCAGTCTTATTTGACCACCGGCAAGGAAATGGGCTATACAGTATATGAGGTTATGAAACAGAATATGAAAATAGGAGAATAAAAAAGTTATCTTCAAATATCCTCTGAGAGGATAAAATGGAGGATTACCACTTTACAACTGTCAAGAGAAGGGATTAATTTTATATCATTTTCTATTTCCACTGCCTGATGTGGTAAAGTGGATGAACAGAAAGCCATTGTCTTTATTATTAATTTCAAGAGATTGTTACAAGATGGAAACCTTCTGGAATTATTATGCCTCTGTAACAATCTTTATCTAAAAACTATGACTCTTACAGAACTCTCTGTTCTATTCCAACTGTAAATGTTGTCAGAAGGATGAATTAGAGACATGCTGTCAACACAGATTTTCAGCATCTGTCCCACAAAGTTCATGTGAGCATCTTCCATCTTCTTACATTGGCCAAGATAACATTTTATCAAGAAGAACATGATTTAAATTAGATAAAGAAAAATGATTAAATGTACATCACTGAATTGTTTCCCCTCATAAACCAGTATGGTCTAGGTTAATATCGGCAAATCAAACTGCATATAGGTGCTGCCTAAACTATAATATTGCTAATTTCTATTAACCTTCCCCCAAACTGAAATTTGTATAATGACCCAGTAGAATCTTTTCTTGGAGGTGACAGTCAGACACCAACAAACCCATACCGGTAAATTAGTTTCACCAGAAAATATCAGCTATAGATTATATCTGTTTGTTTCAGTACATATATAATTTAGAAAATCACATATAACATATAATTTTATATATACATGGACATACTTCAATAGTGTATACATAGATAATATATATATGCATCATCTTTTAAATAAAGATAACGTGCTTAATTATGTTTGAAATTTATATTCAAGTACAGTCTAAATATTCAAATAGAAATGAAATTTTAAAAAGATTAAAATGAGATAAAAAAATATTAACCACAAAGTTATGATTTCACAGTTATGAATTCATTGCTTATATCTTTGAGATTAATGATTGCTATAATGCAACCATTATAGTGGTATTGAAAATATATTTAGAGGTTGGGTGCGGTGGTTCACACATGTAATCCCAGCACTTTGGGAGGCCGAGGCGGGTGGGTCACAAGGTCAGGAGATTGAGACCATCCTGGCTAACAAGGTGAAACCTCGTCTCTACTGAAAATACGAAAAATTAGTCAGGCGCCTGTAGTCCAAGCTACTCGGGAGGCTGAGGCAGGAGAATGGAGTGAACCCGGGAGGCAGAGCTTGCAGTGAGTAGAGATCACGCCACTGCACTCCAGCCTGGGTGACAGAGCGAGACACTGTCTCAAAAAAAAAAAAAAAAAAAGAAAGAGAGAAAGAAAGAAAACGTATCTAGAAATTACTCAGAACTTTAAAAAGAGGAACAAATGTTTCTATAAAATAAAACCTGAAGATGAGTGTGCTTTAATTCCCTGGAATTAATAAAATTTTAGCAGGTGATTCCAAAGCTGTAATTTTGTTCCTCTTTAATTCTGGGTGTAGAAACACTCTATTGTTCATCTTCCTTTAACAACGCAAATGTTAAAGATATTCTCATAAGACATAATCCTAATATGACTGATTAGCTGAAAAGCAGATTTCTTTCATACAAAAGCTGCCTATAAGTGCAAAAATAAATCTTGAAACTTTATAAATAACCTCAAAAATTTAATATCTTAAAAGTTATGAGACCTTAGGTAAGTCATAAACAGGGATGGCCTCAGTTTCATCATCTGTACAATGAGAAGACTGTTCTAAAATAGCATCTGGAATCCCTTCTTGCACAAATCCATGATGACACTGACATCTAGTAACACCACATTTTATTCTATGATGAAGCTTTTTTCACTCAGTATTGATAAATACTATATTTTTGTCATGGAGATGAGTTATGAGATACCACATATTGATAGGTCACTTCTGTTCTTTATTATTTCCCAATTTTCCAAGGGTTCACTTCAAGAGAAAAATTGGGAAACTTCTGTCTTCACAATTTATTAAAATGAACCACATGCCCAGAAATATACATTGCAGATTCTCTTCATGTACATCTCTATTTATTACATAAACCACAACTGTATTTCTATGAGTGACTCTCAGCATCCTTCCATTAGGAAACGGCTGGCATGACTTTCTCCTAAATGAGAATTATAAATTATACCTCTTACCACTTTTTCCCTCAAGTACATTTTCCTAATATTTAATTTATAAATCATTTCCCAGATGAATTAGTAATAAATGGTTGAAGGCGGCAGACAGGTCTCCAACAGGAAAGCATCATGCTTGCTGTTTACTGGGAGACCTCATTAAAAAGGAATCAAGAGAAAGCAAAATAAAAACAACCTTGTGAACCTTTGTAATTAGTCTCCAGGGATATGTAGGTTTTAGGATATCAATACAGAAATGGCCTAGTCCAAGCCCCCTCTTAGGCTGTACAGAAAATATCTACTTGTATGATATACTGTATGACACAGTTGTCTGCCATCAGAATAAAAACAAAGCAACAAATAAGTGCTACTTGATTTCAGATACTTTCTTCTTAAAACAACATTTGACACAGAATGACCTTCATAATCCTTTTAAACTACCATACTGCTTATAAATGAAGAAACTTTAAATAAATATGTCACATATTTGTGATATATACAGATACATACATACATGTATTATTAGGAGTATGGTTGCCAACAATTTAGATTCATCACATAGGGAATGTTACATGAAAGGAAGATTTATTTTATGTAGTGATTAATCTTTTAATTTACCAATTTTCAAAATAGTGTATTTTCTCAAAGTCTAGTCAGGATGGGAATAACTCTTCATGATTGCATTTGTTTGTTATCCATCAGACAACAGATATGACATTTTGACAAATTTGGGAATCAATTTTAACATACAGCACTATTTCCACCTTCTCATGACCAAATAAACATCCCAAATGACAGAGGAAGCAAGTACAAAGTATGCGGTCAGGCAGCACATGAAGCTAATACTGCAAAAATACAGACACAACACCCAAATCCCTCTCCAGTGTTCTTTATATTTGTTCCCTTTATGATTCTCATATGTTTTGAGGCACTTTTACATAGATAGGCTTATGAAAGTTATGTTCCGAGAGTTATCAGATCTTGGTTTATCCATAGACCAAGTGGTTCATAAACTGATTAGCCAAAACAAAAACAAAAACAAAAAAAATTCCTGAAAAAACCTAGAAGTATGTCAGATCTCAGCATGATTCTTTAAATATATCTGGGTTTCTCAGAAGCTACTTGACAACTGATTAATCTCAATTTTTCCCCTCTGTTTCAAGCTAAATAAATTACAAGTAAAAATAACTCCTTTATGAACCTTCTCTCTAGACGCAAATATGCCTGTAATCTTATTAATCAAACATTTGCTCCTGCCACTTTCAAAATAACACATGAGCTAAATTTTCCTTTGTCCACTGTTGTATAAAAACTCCCTAAATAAAAGTTATTCACCTCAATATATGAGTTAGACATAGAAAGATATCTTGTATGCTTAATTTTAATATATGCTTCATGCAAAAATATCTTAATAAGTGCAACTGGAATTTAAGACTTTGGAATCAAATTTGTAGTTCCTCACTCTGTTCATCTCCTGCTAAGAAGTGTTAAATGTTTACCTGCTATATCATATTTAAAATTTACAGTAAGTGACTCTGAGTAAGTACAAAAATTGAGGAAACTGAGGCTTTAGGAAAGTTTTACATTCCTCTACAGTTTTAACTGGTAGAACCACACTTATATCACTTCAAAGCAATTGCTTTTAACTATTAGGCTACATTGTCTCTCTAAGTTATATTTCACATACTTTGTGACAGGCTCTGTATTGTTAGGCAAACTTTACAGACAGGGAATGTGAGGCTCAAAAAAGGTATGTTATACAATATTACAAGGCTAGTTAATGAGAGAGCCAGACTTTTTTAAAAAATTACTTTTTATTTAAAAAAATTACAAAAGTAGTACAGAGAATTCCCATACACTCTTCATCCAGCTTCTCCAAGGTTCATATCTTACATAACTATAGTGCAATTATTAAAACAGGGAATAAACTATAAACTTTATTTGGATTTTACCAATGGTTTCACTAACATCCTCTTCCTGTATTGTGGTATGAAGATACAATGAAGAATAATGCTAATTTATAGAGTGTCCCTCATGTTAGGTTTGCCTGGTGCAGCCTCATGATTAGATTGAAGTTATACATTTTTCACAAGAAACCACAGAACACATGTGCCCTTCTCACTGTGTCACGTCAGGGGTACATGATGTCAAAATGTCTTATCATTGATATTAAACATGATCACTTGATTAAGGTGATTAAGGTGGTACCTGCTGGGTTTTTCCAATGTAAAATTTAACATTTCCCCTTTATAATTAATAAATTTTGGGAGGATATACTTTGAGAGTAAGAAATATTTGTTTTTCTTGGACTTTCATCTACAAGTTTCAACATGCCAGTGTATCTCGTCTGGAATAATTATCTCCCTCCCTCCCTCCCTCTCTTCCTTCCTTCCTTTCTTTTGTCTTACTCTGTCATCTAGGCTGGAGTTCAATGAAATGATCTTCACTCACTACAACCTTGACCTCTCGGACTCTAGCAGTCCTCCCACCTCAGCCTCCTGGGTAGCTGAGACTACAGGCATGCACCACTACACCCAGATAATTTGTGTATTTTTTTGTAGGTAGAGATGAGATTTTGCCATGTTGCCCAGGCTGGTCTTGATCTCTCAAGCTCAAGTGATTCACCCACCTCAGCCTCTCAAACTACTGGGATTATAGGCATGTGCCACCATGCCCAGCCATTATCATAGTTTTCTAATGATGGTGTTCAATTTCCTTTATTCCTTCTACAATTCGTTTATTAATTATAATTCGTCTAGAAGTAAGAGCTGATCTATCTATCTATCTATCTATCTATCTATCTATCTATCTATCTATCTCTATAACAGTATGGGTTTGCATATATTTATTTTATTCTATGGGTTAAATAAATAGCCATAGGCCGGGCGCGGTGGCTCAAGCCTGTAATCCCAGCACTTTGGGAGGCCGAGACGGGCGGATCACGAGGTCAGGAGATCGAGACCATCCTGGCTAACACAGTGAAACCCCGTCTCTACTAAAAAATACAAAAAAATAGCCGGGCGAGGTGGCGGGCGCCTGTAGTCCCAGCTACTCGGGAGGCTGAGGCAAGAGAATGGCGTGAACCCGGGAGACGGAGCTTGCAGTGAGCCGAGATCCGGCCACTGCACTCCAGCCTGGGAGACAGAGCGAGACTCCGTCTCCAGAAAAAAATAAAAAAATAAAAAAATAAAAATAAATAAATAGCCATAGTTATTAATTGGGTTGCTCCAATTTTCCAGCTTTGGTCATTGGGGGTTCTTCATGTCAGTGCCTGTGTACTTTGACTTGCACTCTTACTTTTTGAGGACTTTCTAACTTTTTAGTGCCAAAGTTGCTCCAGGCTCATCTTGTACTTTCGCTACCCCAGATTTGGAATCAGCTACTTCAAAGAGCCTTTGAAGAACTGGTATTTAAATACCAAGATATGAGTCCTAGGTGTGCTCATTAATTTCAAGGTCTCTCACCAAACAAAGCTTGGAAATATATGTACCATACTGAACAAGAGCCAGGCATTTAATCCATGTATTTTTGCTCCCCCAAACAATTTCTGCCCCTGTTCTGAAATTGGATGATAATCTCATAGGATTCATAAATTGGGAAGAAATATGGAAAGAACAAGTCAATTATATAAATGATTAAAACAGAAAGAAGGATAAAATAAGGGCTTGTTATCTTTTATTATGTTAAGAACTAGCAGATGTACTTTACACTGAGAAGAACTCTGATATACTTTAAATTATACTCCCTGTGTATCTGATAAAACCTTTTAAACTTGATGCCTTTGCTTTCTTATCTAAGAAATGGGGATGACTGTCTCCATCCCATTCAGATGGCATAAGAATAACATAAGTTGAAAGCACCTAGTACATTCTAAACGACATGATTTTAGGGATAAACAACTGTCTGATTTGAAAATGCTTAATCCAAAAAAAAAAAAAATACTGAGATGTTATAGGCCAAATTCTAGAGCTGTCCCTCAAAGGTTTCCATTTACTGATTATTCTATCAAATACCGATCTAAGTATTGCTGTGAAAGGTCTTTGTAGATGGAATTAAGGTGATTAGCTGACTTTACAACAGGGAGATTATCCTAGATTATCAGTTGGCCCAATGTAATCACATGAGTCCTTAAAAGCAGAAGGGGAAGACAGGAGAGTCTCCTTCAGAAATATGTGGAGGAGAAGGTGAGGCAGGACAGATGAGGTAGAAAGGGAGAGGAGAGAGAATGTGAGAAGAACTCTACCATCATTTCTGGCTTTGAAGAAGACCAGCAGCCAGGGTATGCGAGCAGATGCTAGGAGCTGAGAATGATCTTCAGCCAAAACCCAGCAAAATATGAGGGCCTGAATCCTACAATCACATCCTGCTGGATTCTGCCAACAGCTTGAATGAGATTGGAAACAAATTTTCTCCTCCAGCTCCAGGAAGGGGAAAGGCCTGTCACGACCTTGCTTTAAGCTTTGTGAAACCCTAAGCAGAGAGCCATGCTGTGTTTACACTTCTGATCCATAAATATTGTAAGCTAATAAATGAGTGTTGTTTTAAGCCACTAAATTTGTAGTGATTCATTAGAGCAGCACTAGAAAACAAATACAGGAGGTTTCTGCAGAAGAAAAATGATTCAGATAAATGAAACAATTCTTTGCATTATTTATGTCAACTATAGAGCCTCATGCGCAATAACCGCTGTTGATAGATTACAGAAATCAGAAATGCCTGATGTGAAGAAATTGAGAAAGTATTCTATGGACAATCTGCACTCATAGGTCCACTAGGTATTTCCATGGGTTTCAAACAGAGGTTACAAACCTTCCTATACCCATTTTCTAAAGAGCAGCACGATGATAGAGCAGAAAGAATTCTAGGCTTGAAATTGAAATCTCTTAAACTCCAGTCCAGGCTGTATTAATTACTAGCCAGGTGACTTTTGGCATTTCATCACCTCTACACCTGAAGTTTGACATCTTTGATATGAGTATAAATATTAACTATGTTGGTTTAGATGCAATACTGTAAATGAAAGTTCTTTGTAGTTTAAAAAAATATAAACAATCAGCAGGTTTGAGTACATTATTTGGTGATTCTCAGAAACCACAAAATTAACAGCTGACAATCAGATTAGCCTAGACTACTAATTTACTAAGAGTGATTTACAATTACTCAGTGCTTATCTTATGGCATGCATATTCTTGTACTTTGAGATTATACAAGAAATATATTAGAAAGTAGGTTGAGATTTATAGGAAGAGCAGGAATAGAGAGATGGGAAGATCCAGAAACATCATGGTCATCCCAAATTTTCTGAGTAAAAGCAGCAGTAAGTTAAGAAAAGTGAGACAAAAAGAAAAATAATATTCTATGTTCCTTGTTATGTGTTGAACTGTGTCCCCCTTCAAATTAATATATTGAAGTCCTAACTCTCAGTACCTTAGGATGTGATCCTTTTTGGAAATAGGGTCACTACAGATATAATTCTCAGATTATATCTAGCGTAAGGGATGAGGTCATATTGGAGTAGAGCAGGCCCCTAATCAAATATGGCCAGCATCCTTTAAAAAGAGGAAATTTGGACATAGACTAGTATATAGACAGAACGTCATAAGAAGGTTTAAGCAGAGCTCAGCGTGATTGATACAAGAAAAAGAAGGCCAAGGATTGCTATGAAACCACCAGAAGCTAGAAGAAAGGCATGGAACAGATTCTCACAGACCTCAAAAGAAACGAACCCTGTCGACACCTTGATCTCTGACTTCTAGCCTCCAGAACGATGAGACAATAAATTTCTGTTATTGGCCAGACTGGGTGGTTCATGCCTGTAATCCCAGCACTTTGGGAGGCTGAGGCGGGCAGATCACGAGGTCAGGAGATCGAGACCACCGTGAAACCCCGTCTCTACTAAAAAAAACACAAAAAGTTAGCTGGGTGCAGGGTCAGGCACCTGTAGTCCCAGCTACGCAGGAGGTTGAGGCAGAAGAATGGCATGAACATGGGAGGTGGAGCTTGCAGTGAGCCGAGATCGTGCCACTGCACTCCAGCCTGGGTGACAAAGTGAGTCTCTGTCTCAAAAAAAAAAAAAAAAAAAAAAAAAAAAAAAAAAAAAAAAAATCTGTTATTTAAGCCACTCAGTTTGTGGCAGCTCCAGGAAATTAATACACTCCACTATTCAAAAGATAAGATACACAAGGAACTATTGCAATCACAGCAATCTGTACTGCATAAGGTATAACCCGCTTAAAGAACTTTCATACACTTTAGGTATATTAAATTCCCCAGAAAAAACAGTGTACCATAAAGAAGGTGGGAATTGCTATTACTATATTTTGTAAGAAACTAGTAGATGTAAGACACATGGAGAGGCTTAGATAAAATCAGCGGTGGAGAGCAGGATAAAGAGGGATAGCAAATGAGTACAAAAATACAGATAGGAGGAAAAAGATCTAGTGTTCAGTAGCACAGATATGGTGACTAGTTAACAATAACTTATTGTATATTTCAAAATAACTGAAAGAGTGGAATTCAAATGTTCCTAATACAGAGAAATGATAAATGGAGAGACGGGAAATTGAGGTGGTGAATATCCCAATTACCCTGATTTATTAATTACATATTGTATGTTTGTTTCAAAATATCCCATGTACCCCATTAATATGTACAACTACTATGAATTCATAATACTTAAAAATAAAACATATAAAAAAATCAGAGATGGAGGAGGAAAAGACTTGAACCTGACACTTCTAAGTTTAAATCTATGTCTCCTTTCCACAAATTTGGCCAATTTTTGTTCGGTCCAAGTTCCAATATTTATCCCTAAGCTCATAAGAGAGATTCTGTCAAACAGAAAAGAGGTGGGAGTTCAGCTCTTAGACTGCATGTTGGGGACATGATAACATCCCATTAAATTCAGCTGCAAGGGAGATTGGGGGCAGAACCCTGATGGAAGGGGACAGCTGTCCTAGTAAGGCAGTTTCCATAAGCCTGTTGTCTTGATCAGTTTGTCAAACCAACCTGCTTGATCTACTCAAGTATGGTTCTAGCACAGCACATGTCATAGACCTCATCTTTGTCAGATTCTGTTTTATTAGACTACAGTCCAGCAGAAGTTCTTTGCCCCAGGGGGAGCTCTAATATATTTTAAATTATATGCCTATCTCCTCTGAGAAACTAAATATCCAGTTACTATTTTGCCGGCAAACAAAATTGCTTTTGGAGGATTAAAACATTAAATCTCTTGAGCTTTAAGTTAAAGTTAACCTGGTAATGTACTGTGGTGAACAAACAGCCACACTTGCGTGGTGAAAGTTTTAACCTCTACAAAGTTTCGCAGCCTCTCTGAAGAGCAATCTATTATTAGCTATAGAAACAACAGATTTGGAATCCCTGATGAAAACTTCAAACCATGTGCACAGTTCACTCCAAATAAGAATGAAATAATTCTTCCTTCTTTCTTGTTTGCCTCCCTAGCCTTGAATTACTCAGATTGTCTTCATCAATCAAGTCATTTGAGAAAACTAGAAAAGCCAAAATATCAGAAACCTATGATTATTTTACAGAAAAAAATAAAGCTTTAAGTTGTGAAATAATTGATACAGAAAAACATAATAAAGTGAACACTCTCTTTTATTATCTTAACTTCTAGACTGATGCTCCAAAATAGCCACTAGCTACATTATCTACAAATACCTGGGAGATTTCTGAACATCAGCAGGGACGAGTAGATCGATCTGACTACAGGAAATATGGTGCACTAAAAAGGACATTATACAAGAAGTCAGGAGACCTAATTTCTGTGTCTGACTCCTTCCCTACCAGGCTCTCTGACCTTGAGAAACCTCTTGGGGTCTATCTCCCCATTAGTGGAATGAACAAAATGTTCTCTAAGGCCGATTTCTAATCTAAAATTATGAGATCCAGAGAATGTAACTCAGATAATCTGCAAAGTCTACTAAGAAGTAATTCTTAATTACAATTTTGTCAAATCTGGAAAATAACCTAATTCTGTAATACAGGTGATCAAAGTGGGATCATTCCATTTCAATATCTGGTATACACACATGAAAGGTGGAAAGTAGAGCAGAAAATTAAAATAAAGTGATTACTTACTATGTGCAAAAATAAGTAATGTGCTAATTTCC
The DNA here is from genome assembly GCF_043159975.1 of Macaca nemestrina. Taxonomy (NCBI): domain Eukaryota; kingdom Metazoa; phylum Chordata; class Mammalia; order Primates; family Cercopithecidae; genus Macaca; species Macaca nemestrina. The sequence continues at coordinate 141,155,181 of NC_092126.1, read as the reverse complement.
CAACACACACCTATCCTATCAGAAGTCTAAGAAGAAAACTATAATGATGCTCCCCAAGAGGGTTCATTTCAAACCAGTGATGGGGTTTGAATAATATATTTATATATAGTTATATATGTATACAAATTTAGAAATTGAAAGTTGGAATACAAGGCAGTATTTCTCCTATTATGTACAGCATAATCCAAATGACTTCAAAGTAGTGATTGGAAAACTTGAAATAAAAGCCATCACAAAGTTAGTTTCTTTGCTTATAGGTACAACACTTCAAATATTTTATTTTTAAAATTATAATAGTCATGGCTTTTGCACCATTACTCATACATAAGAACATTAACTTGTTACTAAATCTGTATTTTGCATCTCTTTATTTGATTTATTGAACTAAGACTTTTGAAGCTGAGCTATATTGTTTAGCTTCCTAAGTATCTACAGACATACAAATATGCACTAAGTGGCAAGAGGAAGGGTGGATGGTAAGCATGTGATTCCAAATCTTGTAATAAAATTTAAGAAGAAGGAAAAAAATAAATGTATTTATATATATTCACACACATACACACACCACACACATATACACAAATATACACCGACACACATACACATATATATATTTCTTTTACATATGTGTGTGAATGTCTGTGTGTGTACATATATATTGTTAAAAGAATGGAGAAAATTTCAAAATATCACAGAAACAAGCTTTTGGTTTTGTGATATTGGAATTGTTTATAGTAGAAAACTATTATTTCATGGTAGGGTTACACAGGAAAGCTTCATAAATGAGCTAGCTCTTGAAGATGAGAAAGTGCTGCATCACTGAAGGCAGAAGAATGTCAAAATCCTTACAGGACTCATATCACCCTATAGAAGTTACTTACATAAATATATCCTGGGAAAACCCAAGCCCATAATTAGTCTTGGTTTGTCTATCCACATTCAATTTTATTACATGATGCACACAATTATAGTTCTTCCTGAAGTATTTCATAAGTAACAAAATCACTCACGTCTATTGATTCTATCTGAAGAAAAATGCAGAGGTTACTCTTTACAAGTAGATTTCCACCACAGCATAATTATGTGGTAAGCTGGTAATGACGAAACCATTTGATTCTTACTCTTCATTGATATAAATATACATTTAAATAACATTCATGGTTACTCCACTTAGAATCCATATAACAGACCAAATCCATTATTAACCCAAACTAGAATTAATTGCAGTGATTTTCAGAGAATCATAAACCTTCCTCATATCATATGTGAATATAGTAGATTTACTGAGCATTTAGTATATGGAGGGCGAATACTAAGTATCTTACATGTGTTATCTCATTCAATTCTCACAATAATCAAATGAGATAGTTAATATTAACATTTCCATATACAAATAGAGAAAAAAACAGAGACTCAGAGAACTTACATAACTAGGAACAGCTAGTAACTAAGTTAGCATAATGTATTTTCAAAAACAGCTCTCTCTCACTCCATTCTGAAATCACAGATGAGTGAATCCTAAGGTATCCCACAGAAAAAGAAACAAACAACAACAACGAAAACACATTCATCCACATCATAAGCACCGTCTTGGAACTATGGCCAAAGAAGTTACAAGAGCTCAAACTTACAGGGGCAAAAACAACATAAGACACTAGATAGGGTACAGAAGTGAGGAAGCTTAACAAGCTTACTCTGGCTTACCATGGCTGGTGATAAGGAATCTAAACTAACCCAGAGCAAGGGCAAACCGGAACAGAAAGTGACCCCGGAGAAACTGACTCAGATATTGGGTGGGGAAAGACAGTGTTCTAACCTAAAGGATATATTCTTTTCTCTTTTCTTTCTTTTTTTAACCCAGTTCAATAGCTCTTTCTTGTTTTAATGACTGGGTTGGACCAAAGGATATTTTCTGTATGTTGCCTTCTCCCCAAATGCTGTCTGATTCCTAAGTTAACATATGGGTTTTAAACCTACCACCTTTGATTTGGCCAATTTAAAACTTAAGATGTATCTAATAAATCAATATCTGGAAAGGCCTGAACCTCCACATTCTATAGTTTATTGCAAATCCAAATATATAATTCAAATCTCTGGTAAAACTGAAGGTAGGAGATCAAACTAATTTAGCAAAATTTAGAGGAGAATGAGCACCATCATTTGTGATCAAGTCACGATCAGAGTTCATTTCCAAGTGTTTCAGGGAACTCTCAGTTCCATGGCATATACCTCAACAATGATGGGTCAGAAATGGGATTTTGGAGATGCTTATCAAAATAACTTTGTTTTAATACTGAACAAAATTTCATAGTCTTTGATGCACTGTTAATTCAGATCTAAATCTACCCTATATCTCCTGCACAGTCCACTCAACACAGTATTGACCAAACCTGTCCATGGTAAACTTACTTCTATATACCTTTTTCACCTCAATGGCAATATAATGAATCAATCTCTCATACAGAAAGTAAATTTGGAAAAATATTAATTTTTTATAGTAGCTGTTGGCCAATAGTATTAATGAACTGAAAACAGTGCCATATTAAATATGAAACAATTTCAAGTAATTGCCATTCTGATGAATATTTGTCCCTAATTTGCATATAGAAAGCAATTAATTTAAAATAGAAAATGAGTTATTTCACACTAAAGAAGAAATATCATCTTTTGTTTTTGTTTTAATGAGTCATACAATTATGTGGCACAATCTATTTATTTTAGGAAACTTTGTGGATACAAATCCTATTCTTTAAGCATACTTAAAAGTTTTCATAATTTTTGAGGCACTGTTATTTATTTTTCAAGTGCTAACATATCACACCTTTGCCTCTAGGGCCTAATGAGGAAAATCATCTGGACTTTTAATATTTTAACTTTACAGAGAGTTCGAGCAAATTTTTAATTTGTCAGTTTCTTAAAACTGACTATAATGAAACAGTAGAGCATAGTCAAGGTACTTTTAGCACTCAAGCTATTTTCATATTTAGCCATTTTTAATAGAATGAATATACTCTTCATTTTCTTAGACCAAATTTAACCCCATAAAATTATTTGTTAAAAAATGTAATCTGTTTAAGTAAAGAGCACTGAGGTTGCTGCAGTGTGCTCAGAGTAACAAAGCTACTGAAATTTCTATGAATAAAATGAAAGTTTGCAGAAATTTAGCAAACTAATTATTTCTAAATAATCTCTTAGAATGGCTAAGTTAGTGAAACAGAACACATTTATTTTAGCACAGCTAACCCCAACATATATTTCTACTTGGTTAGAATTTCTGTTCATAGAACCACCAATCCACTGGCTACATCAGGGCTTAGGTGTTACTTCCTTCTTCATATTGCACTGCTGAGCAGTGTGGCATTTGTAACATTAGCTGCATATTGTAGTCTGTATTTGAGACAATCAGATGTATGTATATGTGAAGAGCACACTGTTAAAATATTCAGAAACTGCTGAAAAAAATCTTGCACCTAAAAGGAGACTAATCTTGTGCTCACAAAACGGAACAGAATTTAAGCTTATAAATTTTTTTCTTGAGAACATTTTAAAATAAAACGACATTACATATTAAAGAGAGAACCAAAGAAAACTGGGAGGCATCATCAAATATTAAAGCTAAGTACCCCAGCAAAACAAACAAACAAACAAAAAATTAATACGTTTTTAGTTCTTGCTTCAAAGAATGTAAGAGCTGTAATTCACGTAAGAAAAATAATATACTTACAGTACCAGATGTCTGCTTTCAACATACACTGAACGTATCTTTAGCACAACTTCAATTCATGTTGCATTATTTATTTCCTCCCTAACAGCAACAGAGATGCAGGATGTTCCAAAGCTTTACTTTCAGACAGTTTTCTTCAACTACAGTCTTTTACATGCCTTGTTATTTGCTTCAGTATCTATGAAACAACTCCATCCTTCAAAACAATCAAAACCCTTGAAGCAATCCACATCTGCTTCCTTATACTGAATTTCAAATCTAATCACACACAAAAATATCCTTTACTTTGTATTTGTTTCAGAAGTTTAGTGGGTTGAATATTCTAAACCCCACAGCATACCACTAAATGGTAAGGATGACATTACTGCAGCTCCTTAGATTATAACTGATAAGGTGAGGCTTTTGCATTTATATTGGGTTCTGAGGAGCTGATGCCACATCAGTCTAATAATTAATAATTCATGGAACCAAATTACAGCCTTAGAAGGAAACAGCTACTTTGACTAGTTCTTTCATAATCTTCTGATTTATGTATGACAGCACAGAAGAGTTCCAGGAGAGGTTAATAATAATAATAAAAAAAAACCCAGACATAACACTTGAGTTTTAAAATTAGTACTGCCTTTGCACAAGCTTGGTTTGTTGTGGCATCATGGGAGCTCTATCTTTCTAAGCAGCTAATTCAAAGGGGCTCATCTTAAATGAGGATCTGGCTCATGAGGACGTCGTCCAGAGCAAAGGACAGAATGCGGGAGGCTGGGTAGGGGGTAGTAAAGTCAATGTGAGGAGTGCTTTAGACAAAAAAGGGTGGATTCCCCCAACTGTTTTCATATGGTGGTCTTTAACATGATTTCTGAGAAGATAGTGTAGGTCCAATCTACCCTATATCTCATTATCCTTCATACTTAAGAACAGGCCAGGCTGGGCGCATTGGCTCATGCCTGTAATCCCAGCACTTTGGAGAGCCGAAGCTGGCAGATGGCTTGAGCCCAAGAGTTTGAGACAAGTCTGGGCCACAATACAAACCTTAATCTCTACAAAAAATTAGCGGGACATGATGGTGCATGCTTGTGGCCCCAGCTAATTAGAAGGCTGAGGTGGCAGAAGCACCTGAGCTCAGGAAGTCAAGGCTGCAGTGAGCCATGATTGTGCCACTATACTCCACTGAGTACAGTGACACTGAGACTCTGTCTTAAAAAACAAAAAAAACAAACAACAAAAAACCCAACAAAAACACAAATAACAACAAACAGCCCCGTAAGGAACATGGTTCCCATGCATGTGTTATGTGGTATTCCTGTGTGTTTGTGCTCATTCCTATACGAGCATGTGGGTAAGCACAAGAGTTCATATGTAGTAGTTTATTCAACACAAGAGCTACCTATAAGCTATATGGCTTAATAATCTTAAAGATTATTTTTATTGAGGAATACTTCACATATGGTAAACCACAAAAATCTCAAGGGTATAGTTCTGCCATACAATACTATACAGCCATAAAAAGGAATGAAATCATGTCCTTTGAAGCAACGTGGATGCAGTTGGAGGCCATTACTCTAAGAAAATTAACTCAGGAATAGAAAAACCAAATACCACATGTACTCACTTATAACTGGGAGCTAGTCATTGGGTGCACTTGGACATAAAGATGGGAACAATGGACACTGGGAACTATTAGAGAGGAGAGGAAAAGAGTGGGGCAAGGACTGAAAAACTACCTATTCAGTACTATGCTCACTACGTGGGTGATGGGATCAATCATAACACAAACCTCAGCACCACGAAATATTCCCATGTAACAAACCCGCACAATGTACCATGTGATCCTAAAAGCTGAAATTTAAAAAGAAAGTGTATAGTTCAATCCATAATCCTATGAAGATATAAAATATATTTATCACTCTAGAAAGTTCCCTTATATTCTTTCCTTGTAAAATCCTGTCCCTAAAAGAATGGCTAGCCTCATTTATTGCACTATAGATTATGTTCCCCTATCCTGGTGTTGTATGTGAATACAAACAGTATGCATTTCTTTGTGTATGGCTTCCTGTACTCACCATGTATTAAGATTTATTCATGTTGCTATTTTTAAACACTGCATAATATTCTACTGTATGAACAAACAACAGTTTATGTATTCTCCTACTGACAAACACCTAGGCTGTTTCCATTTTTTGCTACTTTGAATAAAGCTATTAACATTCTGGCTGGGTGCGGTGGCTTATGCCTGTAATCCCAGTACTTTGGGAGGCCAAGGCAAGCAGATCCCTTGAGGCCAGAAGTTCAAGACCAGTCTGGCCAACATGGTGAAATCCCATGTCTACTGAAAATATAAGTTAGTTGGGTATGGTGGTGGGGGTCTGTAACCTAAGCTACTTGGGAGGCTGAGGCAGGAGAATCCCTTGAACCCAGGAGGTGGAGGTTGCAGTGAGCAGAGATTGCGCCACTGTACTCCAGTCTGGGTGACAGAGTGAGACTCTGTCTCAAAAAACAAACAAAAAAACAAAAATTCTAATATAAAGGTTGTTGTAGACATGTTTTCATTTATCTTGGAAAAATTCCTTTGTGTATAAACATAATAAACATTATGGCTGAGTCACAGCATAGATGTGTTTTAGCTTTTTATAAAACTGTCAAACCCTTTTCCAAAGTAACTGCACCAATTTATACCCTGACTCATAACACATGAGAGTTCTAGTTGCTCCACATCCTTGCCAGTATTTGTTACTGTCAGTCTCTTTCATATTAGTCATTTTAGTGGATATATATTGGCATTCCATATGGTTTCAATCTTCATTTCTCTTGTAGCTAATGATGCTGAGCACTTTTTTCATGTGCACATTGGTATATGGCATAAGGCTCAGTTTTCACTAACTGTTAATAAAGTAGACTTTGGGTTAGCAATAGATCAAAAGGAGATTTTCCACATAAGTCTCAATGATCTTTGAACCAGTGCATCTATGAAACTCCATCTTCTCACCCAGTTAGGTCTAGCCCCATCCCTATGATCAGATACTGTTCCTGTTAACATGGAAACCCTAGAATCTGCCTACTCAGCCTCTAGTGGCTTCCTTTACTCTGGATTGATGATATTGTGCCTTTTTTTTTGTTGTGGGAAGTCAGGGACCCCGAATGGAGGGACCGGCTGGAGCTCCAGCAGAGTAACATAAATTGTGAAGATTTCGTGGACATTTATCAGTTCTCATATAATACTTTTATAATTTCTTATGCCTGTCTTTACTTTAATCTCTTAATCCTGTTATCTTCATAAGCCGAGGATGTACATCACCTCAGGACCACTGTGATAATTGTGTTACCTGTACAAATTGATTGTAAAACATGTGTGTTTGAACAATATGAAATCAGTGCACCTTGATAAAAACAGAATAACAGCGATTTTTAGGGAACAAGGGAAGACAACCATAAGGTCTGACTGCCTGCGGGGTTGAGCAAAAACAGCCATAGTTTTCTTCTTGCAGAGAGCCTATAAACGGACGTGCAAGTAGGAGAGATATCGCTAAATTCTTTTCCTGGCAAGGAATATTAATACCCTGGGAAAGGAATGCATTCCTAGGGGAAGGTCTATAAATGGCCGCTCTGGGAATGTCTGTCTTATGAGGTTGAGATAAGGACTGAGATATGCCCTGGTCTCCTGCAGTACCCTCAGGCTTACTAGGGTTGGGAAACTCCGCCATGGTAAATTCGTGGTCAGACTGGTTCTCTGCTCTTAAACATCTTAAACAACAGAAAACAGGGTTCATCAAGACAATATGTGTACTGCTGAACACAAACCCTCATCAGTAGTTCTGCTTTTGCCCTTTGCCTTGTGATCTTTGTTAGACCCTTATTAGTAGTTCTGCTTTTTGCCCTTTGAAGCATGTGATCTTTGTACCTACTCCCTGTTCTTACATCCCCTCCCCTTTTTAAAACCCTTAAGAAAAATTTGCTGTTTTGAGGCTCAGGCAGGCATCACAGTCCTACCGATATGTGATGTCACCCCCGGTGGCCCAGTTGTAAAATTCCTCTCTTTGTACTGTCTCTCTTTATTTCTCAGCCAGCCAACCCTTATGGAAAATAGAAAGAACATATGTTGAAATATTGGGGGTGGGTTCCCCCAATAATTTTTCATTCTCAATATTGAGAAAAAAATTTCCTTTTTAAACGACACACTCTGCAAATTCATGTTCATTAATATGCCTAAAATTTACCTTTCATTGATGAGCTTTGGATTAAAATAGACTGGTGTTTGATTATATGTGGGTAGCCCTGACCAACACTGGAGTCTTACTTTTCTTATTTGTAAGATGAGAATAATATTAAAAGGAATAGTAAAAACCACAATTACTTTTGCACCAAACTAATAGCTGTCTCTTAGGGTTAGGAGGATTAAAACAGGTAATTGATATAAAACATATCTAGACCCACCAAGAGCGGTAACAATGATGGGAGTGGTAGCAATAGTGATTCCTACTATCCTGCCTAAAAGTTATCTCAGTTCATACTGGTCATTATATTCTTTGAGGAGCACAGTGGACTTACGGTCATTCTTCCCTATCTTTCCTTGATCTCTTTACGTATATAATTTATCTTGTCATAGCTTCAGTGATGAAGATGGTAATACTTAAAAACTTCACAAAATTTATGTAAGGATGATAATTTAAAACAGAAGGTAATATGATTTGAAATGTTCATTATTATACTTTATATAATCTTACACATTAAGTTAGGCCCATACACATGTATTAATATTTTTAAGTGCATATCTCCCTAAAGATACATAATATTTCTCTATCTATATAAGTATAGTAGACAGACATATATACATCTGTGAAAAACAGAAATATACTAAAAAGGAATGACCGATTAGTATCTGATGTATGCTATTAAAAGGTAGAAAGAAGGCCTCAAGACACTGTGGCAACATGATGAGTGTTACGCATTAAATTGTGTCTCTCATAATTCAAATGATGAAATCCTAATCTTTAGCACCTCAGAATATGACCTTATTTAAAAATAGGGTCATTACAGGTATGTCTAGTTAAATTAAGATATGGTCACTAGGGTGTGCCTTAATCCATTATGACTGGTATTCTTATAAAAATAGGAAACGTGGTGATAGGCACATGTACTCACTCAGGCAGAATACCATGTGAAAATGAAGGCAACAGGCTGTAACCCAAGGGAATTCCAAAGATTGCAGGCAAACCACAAGAAGGTAGCAGAATGGGATGGTACTCACAGCCCTCAGAAGTAACCAACCTGCCCACACCTTGGATTTTGGCCTTCTAACATCCAGAAATGTAAGACAATAAATTTCTGTTGTTTAAGCCACCCAGTTTGTGGTACTTTGTTACAAGAGTCCTAAGAAACTAATAAATGGGTAAGTCAAGAGTTCCAGAAACAGGTAAACATACAAAATTTTAGTTAAATAGGAGGAATGAGTTTTGGTGTTCTATTGTTGTTTAAGCCACCCAGTTTGTGGTACTTTGTTACAAGAGTCCTAGGAAACTAATATAATGGGTAAGTCAACAGTTCCAGAAAGAGGTAAATGAACAAAGCTTTAGTTAAATAGGAGGAATGAACTTTGGTGTTCTATTGCACAACATGGTGACGATAGTTAATAATAATGCATTGCATATTTCAAGATAGCTAAAGAGGACTTAAAATGTTCTCACTGCAAATAAATATTTGAGGAGGTGGATGTGCTAATTATCCTGATTTAATCATTTCAGAATGTATACATGTATCAAAAGATCACACTGTACCCCATATATACAATTATTTGTAATTTAAAATAAAATAAAACAAAAAGAAAGAGAGGCTACAGAGGATCTCCTTAAACATGAAGACTGTGTGCATATTCTTAATCTGGTAACAAGGCATAATGAGTAGTAAGCCCACTAGAGACATTTAATAATCAGAATTTGATGGATATGAATGTGGAGAATAGAGACTGCAAAGGAAGTGTTGGAGATTCTCAAGCCAGGAGAAAACAAGCTAAGTATGTATGAAATCACCAAATCTATACCAGAGGACAGCTGATTACAAACTTCCTGAAGAGACAGCCTGCCAGGGGATGACATGAAAGTTGTTTTTGCTTTCTTGACACTAACTTGTCATTACAGAAGATAGCCAAATGGATTTGGGAAGGCTGAGAAACAGTGTGGCGGATCTGATTTAGCATTTCTGATCTGGGGTCATGTAGCAACATTTTACTTGGCTCAGCGCTGCTTAGCAGGGTGCAATTTGGAGATGGTTCAGTTCTAATCTGAGATACATAAGAAGCAGCTACAATAATTCTAATATATTGAATGAATGAGTTGAATAAAAACTCACCCCAAGTGCTTTATGCTGCTGTCCATATTTGTGCCATTTAAAGAGTAAACTGGAAGCCCCTATTTGAAGAAGCTTCACTACCACTTTTCCAAAACTGATGGGACATTAGAATGCATTCAATGAGCTTTCCTGCATCAAAATCAAAAAGCTAGCTACTGTAAGTTTTTGTGATCGAGGGTAGACTTTGATTCTGAAAAGTTTATGGGAGAAGCAGCTCTGAGCTCAGAATTCTTGCCAGGTCATGTACATTTCCAGTGCAAAGCTTTCGTAGTCAGTTCTCTTTCTCAATCTAAATTTTGAACTAATTAACTTGGCATTACATACAAGTATCACTTCTGTTTCATCCTTTATTTATTATACCTCCCAACAAAAAACAAGGCTCAATTCACTCTGATTATATTGTGTGGGGGATATGTTAGAAGAACATGAGTTAGTAAACTAAACTGGTATATCTGGTTTTGATCTATGGCTGTATTGCTGTGAACAGCTACTTCATCGTATTCTTCATATAATACCAAAGCTTTTCCATCTTTCTTTGGGTTTGTCCTGGCTTCATACATTGTTTGATAATGACTCAGCCATGTAGAGCTGAGATAGTACAGTTGTAAAAATAGTCATAAAAGGGGCTAGCATGGATTTAATCAGAGAACAGGATGTCAAATGAGCTTAAAATCAGCACACACCAAATGACTCTAACACACTGTTATTATGCACTCTGTTTCACTCTTCTGCTTCAGTAATTTTTGATTGGATGCTGGTTATTATATTTGAAGATATGGCAAGTATCCAACCCCATAAACAAAGGTGCTTCTCGGATTCTGGCCATTTTATCATGTTAGCCTGATGCCCACAGGTAGTGCAGCATGGGAGGTCAATACTAAGCCCATTACAAACTAAATCTGGTTCCCCTATTACAGTCCAGCTATTCGGAATCTGCAAGGAACACCTGTTATTACAATTTTATGCCAGAGAATAACCATTATGAATTTTGCTTTGCACCTCTTATTTTATAACCTCAAAAACATACTTGAAGAACAACATATTTTCTGAAAGAAAAACATGCCAGTTTTGAGTACACACTATTTAAAAGACATTCAATTGAAGGTTTGGGTCTGGCAATTCATTGAGCAAAATTTCCAAGTGCAAGAAACAAATAAAACATCATTATATAGAAATTAAAGTGGCTTAATGAATCTTGGTTATATGTTCAGCATTATTTCTTTTGTAAAACTACTTTAATTCTGCAAACATTGTTTTACATCAAAGGAAGTTAGGTTGGAAAAAAATCCTGTTGAGGTTATTAATTGATCAGTAGCTGTATAGAAAATATTTAACCTGTATGTTATTCTCAAAGTGGAACCTATAAGCTCTACTAGCTTACCTACAATTATTTCAATAGGAAAAATACAAGTCTTTGGTATTCATATCAATTCAACTTGTAAACAAGTAAAACATTAATGCTATATGTGTTTTCTTAAGCATATTGAATGTATACAAGTATTTGAAGCTGCTTCTGTGTGGCTATTTTGCCCTCTGATTATATATTAATGGATAGAAACTTTAATTAGGTACATCTTTCTTAACTTTTATGATCATTTCAGACTTACAGAGAAAGTTGCAATAATAGCATAATGACTATATGCTTAAAATCCCCAAGATTATCCAAATTTAACATTTCACTACATTTCCTCTATCATTTCTATGCCTTCTGTACACACACACACACACACACACACAAACACACACACACACTTTTTTCCTAAACCCATTGACAGTAAGTTTCAGACATGACATTTAACCCTAAATAATTTACTGTATATTTCCTAAAATCAAGGAAATTTTCTTACATAATCACAGTAAAACTATCATCTGAAAATAAACATGTATATAGTACTATTATGTAAACACCTTATTCGTATTTTTCCAGTTGTCCCAGTAATGTCCTTTAAAGCCAAAGCAAATCTGAGATAGTTCATAGATACTTGACATGTCTCTTTAATCTCATTTAATCTTGAACAGTTCCTCAAGCTTTATCTTTTATGTTCTTGACACTTTTCAATATTACAGAACAATTATTTTGTAAAATTTAGCTTTGTTTGATGTTTTCTCATAATTAGATATTTCTGTGAAATATTTTTTTCTCAGTGCAACCTATCAACAAGCTCATAATAATGATCTGTCCCATTACTGTCATGCTACCTTTGATCACCTGATTCAGTTGGTATCTGCCAGGTTTCTTTTCTTCATTGTAAATTTCCTGTTCTTCCCTTTTTAGGCAATGGGGATACATCAATGAAGGAGACAGATAAGATTCATTTTCTCATGGAATATTCATTTTCTCAAGGGAGATAGACCATAGTAAAAGGAAAGAAAAAGAAGAAAAAGGGAAAGAGGAATGAAGGAGGAACAGAAAGAACAAACAAATGATAAAGTACAGTAGTGGGAAGAGCTATTAGAAAAATAAAATAAGGCGATTAGCAGTAGAATAGAGATCATTTACGAAAGGGAGTTGAAGCAAGGCCTCTCTGAAGAGTTATACCTTTCTCTGAGAACAACATAATAAGAAGGCTCCAGCCATGTGAAGATATATCAAGGGGAAGGGTATTCTTGATGGAGTAAACAGGAGGCACAACATGGAAGAATGAGTGGCAAGAGTTAAAATTGGGTTGCCTAGGGTTTTTTTTTTTTTTTTTTGGAAGTGGAGTCTTGCTCTGTCACGAACGCTGGAGTTCAGTGGTGTGATCTCGGCTCACTGCAACTTCCCCCTCCCAAATTCAAGAGATTCTCCTGCCTCAGCCTCCCGAGTAGCTTGGATTACAGGTGCACACCACCACGCCTGGCTAATTTTTTTGTATTTTTAGTAGAGACAGCGTTTCACCATGTTGGTCAGGCTGGTTTTGAACTCCTGACCTTAGGTGATCCACCCACCTAGGCCTCCCAAAGTGCTGGGATTACAGGTGTGAGCCACTGCACCTGGTCTGGTTTGTTTTGTTTTGTTTTGTTTTGTTTGAGATGGAGTCTAGCTTTGTCACCCCTGCTAGAGTGCAGTGGTGAGATCTCGGTTCACTGCAACCTCTACCTCCCAGGTTCAAGCGATTCTCCTGCCTCAGCCGCCCAAGTAGCTGGGATTGCAGGTGCATGCCACCATCCTTGGGTTAATTTCTATATTTTTAGTAGAGACAGGGTTTTGTCACGTTGGCCAGGTTGGTCTCAAACTCCTGACCTCCAGTAATCTGCCTGCCTCGACCTCCCAAATTGCTGGGATTACGGGTGTGAGCCTCCATGCCCAGCCATTGGTTAGGTATGTTTCTAAATAAGACTATGCAGGCCATAGCAAGGAGTGTGGATTTTATTCTGAGAGAAAGCAAAGGAATGAAATAAGTTAGTTTACCCTCGAGTAATGAATAGCAAGGTGTGGCCAGAGTAGAGGAAGAGAGGCCAGTGTGGGCTCCTCTATTTGCAACAGGGTATCCCAAATCTCAGCTTTTCATCCACTGAGAATGGCACTGCATTGATTCCAGAAGAAAACAGTTCTGATATACTTACTTCTTAAGCATTTTTGTATCCAGAACATTTAGATCATGAGAGACAGATTAAATGTGTATTTAGCAGATTACAGCAATAATAATTGAAAATTTTTTAGCAAACGTATCTACAGCTCATTAGAAATAGTTTGTATTAGCTCTTTCAGCATGTAACTCTCCGCTTTAAGTACCTTCTGCAGACAAAACACAAAAAATTGTTTCCAAAACATAAATTGTTTAATTTCATATACTGTTAATCTAGCTCTGCTAAGCTAAATTTGCAATAAAAGCCTTCCACTTAAATTATAATGCCACACTTAAGTCATTGTGTGAAAACTAAAAACAATGGATCCAAAATATTATTTTACACATGCTTTTCGAAGAAGCTGACTGTACTCTTCTAGAACTTCACAGCTTGCATGGCACAGAGCAATTTTAAAATCAATTTGATTCACACTTTGTTCTTGGGAAGACCAGCTCTTTGTTTTCTGTCTTCTGATGATACACATAGTTCACGTATAATGGGTGGAACATAAGAAATAATGAAGAATAATGGAAGTGTATCCCTAAAAACCAGTATCTCAACTCTTGCAGGAAAAACAGCAAAATAAAACAAGAAAACCTGCTTTGAAAATTGGGTTTTTGGAAAAGAGCTTAGAAATGAAAATCAAAGTGAATTTCATCCAGCTATCTTTAGGTTTATGATAACTACATTCCTTATAATTTTTATATTTTTCAAATGTCTCTATTATTAAATATTCTCCTACATATTAAGTAACCAAATAGTAAAATAAACAAATTTCTTGAACAATAAAAAATCCAACTGCATAAATGAAGGAGGATGTCATTATTATATAACATCATTGTCAAAACAAAATACAAAATCATACTTCTTTTGATAAAAAATAAATTCACAGTAGTAGCAAATGTTGTACACTTATTTTATTTTTTAAATGTTCTTCTTTTTACTCTTAATAAAGATTTGTCTTCAGAATAATAAAACTAACTCATCAGGTTAAATATTTAATAAGTGATTTGCCAACTCCTTCACAAAGAAAATACTTTTGTGAAGAACACTTGTGTTACCAAAAGCATTTTTGAGAGATATACAGCAAAAATAGACTGTGTCACATGTAAGTAACCTTAGATATTTTTAAATATTTCATTCATTTAAATTATTGTATATTTACTATCAGATAGGTTTTATAAATTTGAATAATTCCAGATGACACACAAAATGAATATTTATTTATTACTATAGTAGACTATAACTAATATTGGAAGTCACTTTACATCTTATGGTTAGCAAGTTCAAAACTCTAACTTATATTTCTTCCCTTTAGGTAGTTTTCCTGAAGTAAAGATGCAAAGTCAACAGACGGAAAGAAACAGAGGTTCACGGGTTTGCTACATAGATGATTTCTATAATCTCTAAATTGAATGCGCTTAGTTGCATCTACATCTTATCTAACATATCTTCAATAATTATTCCTATGCTCAATTAAATTTTTGCATTTCTCAATTTGTCACTAACTACCCTGTTTATATGTTTTAGTTATAATTTGTCTCAAATAATTTTCAAATACTTATGTAATACTTAATAATGTGTTGAAATGTTTCCCTTTTGTTTCTAAAGAGGAAAATGCCCTTAGCCATCAGTTTTTAAATCTAAAAGCTACAAACAGAAATTGCTTTGCAATTTTCATGTATCTCCTTAGAAATTTTCTAGCTTCAAATATGTGAAATTTGCTTCTCTTACATAAATGTCTCCAAAAATTACAGCTAAAAATGAAAACAGCTTTTCCAACAAATATTTTCAATGCAATGTAAACACATATTGCAAACAATGATTTAAACTAATTCCAAGAAACCCGGCTATTGGCATTCTAGGATTTTGCTAGTTAGGGGAACTGGCCCCAGATGGAGAAAGCATTCTTTGTTGTCTGAAGTGATTATAGTATAACAGGCCCAGAAAGAAAAACTATGGGTTGTACATCTCAATACTGCAACTTTACCACCTGGCCACTCTGCTGTCACACAAAGGTCAAGCAGACAGCAATACAATTTTGAGGTGGGGAAGGAAAATAATCCAGTCAGAATTCAAGCAAATGTTTAGGTAAATAAGCACTCATTTTGCCCGTCTGGGAACCATGTGAGGCAATGAGATATGAAGATAAATAATATGTAGGCCCTTACTTGAGGAATTCCTAATCTAACCAATGTCATAGATATATGAACAAATATACTGTGACATGATAATTAATAAGTAGTGTGTGCAAGATACAGTAAGATGTAATTCCTATAAAATGAAGGTGGGGTGATAACCTCCCTTCTGAACATAAAGAGGAGGAGTCTCAGGAGCGATCGCTGAGTGAGAATGCATGTATTCATTCATTTATCAAATATGGATGGAACGTTGTTATGGGCTGAATTGTGTTGCTAAAAAGATGTGTTGAAGTCCTAACCCCTGGTATATGTGAATGTGACCTTATTTGGAAACAGGGTCTTTGCAAATGCAACCAAGTTCAGATGAGGTCATTAGGATGGGCCATATCCAATAAGACTTATGACCTTACGAGAAGAGAAAAAAATTTGAATACACACAGGCATATAGGAAATGCAGCATGTGAAGATGGAGGATGAGAGATGAGTTTGGAGTTATGCTCCCACAAGCTGCAGAACAACTGGGGCTATCAGAAGCTGAAAGATGCGACCCTCCCCTAGAAGTTACAGCCCTACCAACACCTGATTTTGGACTTCTGGCCTTTAGCAGTGTGAGAGAATAAACTTCTGTCATTTTAAGTCACCCTGTGTATGGCACTTTGCTGTGGCAGTCCTAAGAAACTAATATAAGCATCTACTATGAACAAGACACCAGGAATATCGCTCAGGTAATAGTGGTGAAAAGGACAAAGACTCTGCCTTAAGTATGCTAATAGGTTGTTCTGTGCAACAAGAGTAATGCAAACAAAATTATAAACAGGTGTTGTTTGTTGGGAGAGTTTTAAGTGATTTGATATTACTGTAGAAATAAAAAGTGGGATGAGTAGAAACTTGAGTAGTGGACAGATTATTTTTAAAAAGAGTTCGGGATTAATCTTGTCGATAGGAGTTATGGATTATGGTTTAAACTAGAAATGATATGTTTATACTTTTAACAGGTCACTCTGATATCAGCAATGTAATTGATTTGTTCTGGGTAATACTAGAATAGAACAGTTAGGAAGGGAGAGTAAGAGGCGAAGCAAAAGAGAAAAGGAGGATCTGAATGGAGGCAGTGAAACCAACAATGACTTTCAAGCCAAATGATTTTTGAATGTCAACCACTGTAGAAGGGGCTATATGAAACCAATGTTTTAAAAAAAGAATATTGCTTAAGGCAGTGCACTAATAAAAAAAGAAAAACCTGCAAAAACGGGTTAAAACAAAATAGGTAAAAATTAGTCCTTCTATTTAGAAACCAAGGATATAATGTAGAGGTAACATGAACACACACAGACACACACACACACACACACACACACACGCACACATTGAGTTGTTCGTGGTGTGGGAGCCAGAGACAAATTTACATGTGAGAGCTGCCTGAATAGCTAGGCTAAGAGCATGGCAGATGTGACAGTCCTATTCAGGTGTCATAGAAGAAAAAGAGATTTCCACAAAGGGATTAATTTTAAGTCCTGATTTAGCTGGGCATTTGCAATTCACCATGACTTAAGATTTGTTTTTGACAAACTCGTGATTTCCCAATCTACTGTGTTAGAAAACCATTAAAATAAGCATAATAAATATGTCTCTTCTTGGCATTCTCTAACATTAACTCTAAGCAGTTTCCCTTGCTTTTCCCCCACAATTTAATCTAGCAAGTGGATTTATGTGCTGTGAGTAATTAGGCAACTTTGGAAGAGGTAAGACTAGAACTTTGGTGGAAGCATGCTACTGCTAGACTAAAGCAACTTAAGCCAGGATTCATAGCATTTGCCCTCCAGGTGCTCAGAAGTAGTGAACTTATGCAGATCTATCAGTACACCAGGGCCTATGTTTAGGCTTTTTCCTGTACAACATGATACTAATGATGCTAATAATAATGATAGTAATTAAAGCTTATTGAGTCCTTATGATGCACAAGGCTCCATGCTATAAGCTCAATTCAGTAGCTTATTTGATTCACCCAACAACCCTATAAAGTAGGCTGTAATCTTATTCTCCTAGTAGAAAAGCCAACTTCAGAGAATATAATTTTTTCAAGTGGTGAATTAGAGATGTCAATACATTTTTAATTATTAAGTTATTACAGTCAGTCATAGGTATCAAATGGTTGTGATATATACATACACAGAAAGTCTCCAACTTGATGGTTTGACTTATAATTTTGTGGCTTTACAATGGGTTTATTAGAACATAAGTCAAGGAATATCTGTGTATAGAATTTATATATACATGGACAGCTAGGGAGAGGAGAGGGAAAGAGGGAGAGGAGAGGGAAAGAGGGAGAAGAGAGGGAGACAGAGGGAGAAGAGAGGGAAAGAAAGGGAGAGGAGAAGAAGACAGAAGGAGAGACAACAGAAGGAGAGGGAGGGAAAGGAAGGGAGGGATAGGGAGAGGAAAGGAGGCAAAGGGAAATGGGGGGAGAGGGAGTGTGGGAGAGGGAGAAGGGGAGAAGGAAGAGGAGGAAAGGGAGAGGGAGGAGACAGAGAGAAGATAATGCTGTCATTAAATTTGTAGATTCTTGACAAGATTCCCTAGGACCCAGACCTACTGGTGCTGTGTTACCTGGGACAATTTACCTAATCCCTCCAGGCCTCAATTTTCTCAACCGTGAAATGGAAAAAATAAATAGTACAGGTTGTGGGAAGATTAAGGCAGTTAAAACTGTGCATAGAAAGCATAAAGGAAGAAAACACTACTTAGCCATTATCATTCTCATTTTCATCATCATCACTGCAAATGGTTACTCATTACTGCAGATATTTAAACAGAGGTTGGATAAATATAAGGCAAGGGTATTATAAAAAGGATTCACATGCTGGATAGGTAATTGGATAAGATTATCATTATTCTGTAAGTTAGGTTCTATGCTCATATAAGTCTGGGAAATACTCCATAATGTATTACCTCCTTGGGCTTTTAAAATTAATGTCAGGCATGTTAAGGTCCTCAACTGTCAATGAAGCTATTTATCTTACTTTTTGTTTTTTTGAGACGGACTTTCGATCTTGTCACCCAGGCTGGAGTGCAGCGGCGCAATCTTGGCTCATTGCAACCTCCGCCTCCCGAGTTCAAGCGATTCTCCTGCCTCAGCCTCCCTAGTAGCTGGAATTACAGGCACCTGCCACCACGCCTGACTAATTTTTTGTGTTTTTAGTAGAGATGGGGTTTCACCATGTTGGTCAGCCTGGTCTCGAACTCCGGACCTCAGGAGATCCACCCACCTCAGCTTCCCAAAGTGCTGGGATTACAGGTATAAGCCACCACGCCCGGCCTTTATCTTACTTTTTAATCCATCATTTTCCAGTTCTGTCAGACAATGCTACCCTTCTGGCACTTTACACTGCAGTTTAACTCACAGCACTGGTGTACCTAACACGGTATAGGATGTGTCTAATCTGGAAGCAAAGGGAAGCATTCCTTATTTTCGTTCCTAACCTACTAGTAACTCAAATTCAAATAGCCATTCACTTAAATGAGCAGAATAAAGGTAGAAGTTAAGCCTTTTAGGAATTAGGAGAATTTCTTAGAAAATGTTCCTGTTTAACTGATTACAGATTTAGGCTAAAAAATGCCTTCTAGTGTGAGTAATCTAAACTCAGAGCAACAAATCACAATAGGAAAAAAATGTAAGAAAAGAATGTTTAGGCACTGTCAGTAAGGTGTATACCATGTTTTTTATACGAAGCTGTATAGAGTGGTCCAGTTTAAACATATCTCTACCAGACATCACAGAGCCATATATCTTACGTCCCTAAGCAAATCAAAATTATTTTTTGTGTGTGAATGAAACAGGGTTTGCGTCTCTGTCACAAGATTTCGGAAGAACACCACATTTTCTTGCCAGTTTGAAATTTTATTTTTTTAATTTTGCACAGCTCCACAGAGACCATTTGGTCTTAGAACCTTGCACCTTCAGAGAAAAATTTCAAATTCTTGGCAAAGATATTAAAATATATTTTCTGAATATTTTCAATGAGCTAAAAACATTTTTAAAAATGCAATATTTTATAAGAAATACATAATTTCTTAATTTATATAATTAAAACAGTACTAGAGCCTTTAATAGCCTTTGCTAAAGAAAGGAGAATTTTTATACATCATTTACAAATATTTAATTGGAAGAAAATCAGTTTGAAAGTCTTCAAATATTCATCTTAACCTACACACTTAGAAGGGAAAAACTACCATGCATTATGTGCCAGATATTCTCCTAAGCACTTTTACATATTTTATGTCTTTTGATTCTCACATCAACCATGTGACTTCAGATTTATTAATGCCACATTACAGAAAAGTATAGTTCCAACAGTTTCAATTATATTCCCAAGACCTCCAGACTAGTGATAGCTAAGTAAGAGACCTGAGTGCAGAAAGTGAAACTTGATCTGATTCTCATGTTGAGTGTTCTGTACATTATTCTAAGGGGGAAATGTAGGACAAGGCACAAAGTATTATAAGGCAAATATGGAGGCCCATTTGTCTCTAGAAAAAAAAACAAAACAAAGGAAGGGAAAGGTTTAAAAATTTGGAAACATCAATACTCAAGACAACAGAAAATAACAGTGTTGAATTCAGAAAAAAGAAAAACACATATGATTCAAACTGATCTGGTCAATTATAAACCAACTAATTCAGAAATTACAAAATAACAATCTTTGACGCTAGAAAGACACACCTAGTTTGCTCTTTCCTCTCTTAGGCATCCCCTTTTGCAAATGAAGCTACAAACTCTAGAGAGAATAAGTTATTCATTCTTATGTAAAATAGGATAAGAATGGGGAAAAAAACCCACAAAACACCCACTAAGCATGCATGATCAGCAAGTCCAATCTGGATATACTGAATTTGGCAATAGTCAATATAGTAAATGACCTGGGTAAATTGGTCATTTTGTTAGATTTACTCAGTTGTAAACTAAGAATAATTACTTAGTGCCTAAAAGTGGTGTTAAGATAAACCAATTAAAATTTGCAAAATATCCTTCAAGAGTGGTAAGCATCGTTACTATTCAAATTCATACCAAATCTCACGTGTTCTGCATAGCTATATAAATGTAAAATAGACACATTTCATTTTCTTCAACGATTTCCTCTTTCCAGTCTACAACATCAGATCTTAGGGCTCTTTAATATTTTATCCAAATGACTTAAAGAATCAAAAGAGAAAAACAGATTCCTGGACTAACAACACAGATGCAAACCCTAATGTTACCATTGAGGCTGACATATGCTGGCAATATCTAAATTTTACATAAAAAAGAAGGGCTGCTTTGGAAAATTCTCATCCCATTTTCCTAATTTCTGCGAAAACACAATGGATAGAGGAAAGAGAATGACATTTTTATTTCCAATGATCAAAGTTATTGAGAGCTTATACCAAGAGACACAGTATCTAATTAAATTAAATTATCACCAAAACCCTATGATTTTATTTATATATATATATATATATATATATATATATATATATATATATATGGCTCACTGCAACCTCCAGCTCCTGGGTTCAAGTGATTCTCCTGCCTCGGCCTCCCAAGTAGCTGGGATTACAGGCATGTGCCACCATGTCTGGCTAATTTTTTTGAATTTTTCTTAGAGACGGGGTTTCTCCATGTTGGTCAGGCTGGTCTCGAACTCCCGACCTCAGATAATCCGTCCACCTCGGCCTCCCAAAGTGCTGGGATTACAGGCGTGAGCCACTACACCTGGCCATGATGATATTCTTATAACCCACAATAGTTTAAGCAAATGAGGAAACTGTAGCTTTGAGAGGTTATATAATGTTCCCAAGATCACATAGCCTGAAAAAGTCATGATAACAGATTCGAATTCTTGCAGTCTAATTTCAAAAATAAGATTTTAACAACAAATGATATCTCCTATCCCTGACATGTTTTATAAATACTCACCTAATGCCTATAAATAACAATTTATACTAATAGCAGTTACATAAAAAAGATAAAAGAGGCCTGTGGTACTCTGGATGCAATATCTTTATCTTTTAGATTAGGATATTGAGGTCAACCACATTAATAAAGTTATCTATCCAAGGTAGTATCAGAAGTTAGTAGCCAGAGTGGGATCAGTACCCAGAATTTGTAACCTTATGGTTTTCCCTTCTATAATAGGCAGATCTGCATGCTGCTTGAAGAATTTTAATCATACTGATAGCCATCTGCAGGGTAAAGCTTAAAAACAGAAGAAAAAAAGGAAAGAAGGGAAAAAGGCAGGAAAAAAGAAATTCAAAAGAAAGTAAAGGAAAATAAAAAAAGAAGAGTGAGGTAAAAGAAAAAATGAGATACATGTTGTGATTCTCAGAAAACTGTCTCGATCTTTTACGCTGCTTGTGTTGTTATTCCATATTTAAAAGACTATCATACGCCTATTATATAAGAAAACATGCTAGGCAATGAACGTGGAATATAAGAAACACAAGCATTGTATTTGACTTCATTTAACCTACATGGCAATGAAAAGGAAAATTGTTGAAGTGTGAATGGTGACTGAATAAACTGCCTTACATTGAAAAGCTTATGAAACTATGGTATAATCCTCTAATTGATAGTGGTATTGGTATTAGTATTACATTCCTCTAATACCAGTAGTAAAGAGAAGCATTCTTACAAAATACAAGTAACAAGGACAACACAAATTCTCCTCTTACTATGGCTGATTCACAAGGGAGAAAAAAAAGAATACCACCACATTATTTGTAATCCTTCTTCAAAAAAAAAGGAGCTAAGCTTGAAGTGTCAAGTTCCCTATGTGTTTTAGTTAGATCTGGAGTCTCATTTATCTCATGAAAGGCATAACTTAATTAGCTGTTTCCCTGAAGTACTATGGGGAGGTCAGTGGGCCAATGAAATGATAAACCAAGCACCTAGCACAATGTCTAACAAATAGGTTGCTCCCAAAATATGTTGAATAAAAAATAAATACATGAGAGTAGCAGAGATTGCTACCTGTCCATTAAGGTCCACGTTATCCCGTTTTCCAGGGCACTAAGCTGGACTATATTCCCCAGTCCCCTGTGCATGGCCAAAAAACACCATGGGACTGACTTCTAACCAATGTGAGTGGACATAAGGTTGGCATAGCTAGGACTGTCCTATAAAACCTCTCACAAGCTGCTATGGGTTCTTTCCCCAATCCTGAGGAATGGAATGGTGATGTCCAGAATCTGTGAAGGCCCATGTTGAAACAGCAGTGCCTGCATCCCCGAATAACTGCGGATCAGAGGACTCCCTCATTCCCCTGCACGTGAAACCGCCTAGGGTCTTTACGAACTTGAGAAATAAATTATATTTTGTTGATCCCATGTATGTTGGGCCCATTTGTTGCATCTATTTCTCCTACCCAAATTAATGAATTGGATACTCATAGAACTCAAGCCTCAAACCACAATGTGGCACTTAGTTTGTATTATTCCAAATATTTCAAGAGTAAGTAACTATTACATTTCATACAGACAACTGAAAAAACCATGAGGTGACAACAACTGTTGGTAGTGCTTGCCTTTCTTTTTATCCATTCTTTTGGAAAAATAAATTTTTACATTGGTATTTTATCGGCTTTTTAAAAATGCCTCATCCAGGAGTGTCCAATCTTTTGGCTTCCCTGAGTCACACTGGACAAAGAGGAATTGTCTTGGGCCACACATAAAATACACTAACACTAACAATAACTGATGAGCTAAAAAAATAACAATCACAAAAAAAATCATGTTTTAAGAAAGTTTACAAATTTATACTGGGCTGCATTCAAAGCTATCCTTGCCCAAATGCGGTCCACAGGCCACAGATTGGACAAGCTTGCTTTATGCAAACATATGTTATAAATATTCTGGGTATCTTCAGTTTTACCTTCTCGGCTTGAAAGGAGCTCTCTCTCTCACACAGTTGTGTGTGTTTTTTTTTTAAAGAAACTCAAATCTTAAATTAGTGTGATAGTGTGCAAAGACAATGAAACCTATTTGACCTTTCCTGTGAAGATATCCCATCTCTAGAAAGGAAGGCTTTCACAGGGCATAGCACAGAGGTAACACATCTCTTGGTGACTTAACAACCTGTGTGTGGGTGAGGAAGCTAGAGAAAATGACTGAGGCTTGCAGGTATGGCCAATCATTCTATTAATACTTTGTATAATGAAGCACTGCTGAAGACAGCACTCATATTAAAGAGAGTTCTATGCAACCCATTTTCTTCCTTCCTATTAGGGAGAGGAGCTACTGAAAACACTAATAATGCCATCATGCTCAACAACAGAGCGAGACTCCATCTCAAAAAAAAAAAAAAATCTTGGAATGAAAAAGCTCTCTCCTTTTCTTTTTCTTTCTTTCTTTTTTTTTTTTTTCTTGAGCCACACACCACCACACCCAGCTGCTTTTTGTATTTTTAGTAGAGACGGGGTTTCACCATGTTGGCCAGGATGGTCTCCATCTTTTGACTTCGTGATCCACCCGCCTCGGCCTCCCAAAGTGCTAGGATTACAGGCGTGAGTCACCGCGCCCGGCCGAGCTCTGCCGTTTTCTTTTTGTGTTAATTCAGCTGGTGCCTTAACACTGTATGAGAAGTACGCATCAATAGATAATGAGTCAATGCACGGTCAGCACACAACCAACATGAAAGAAGAAAGCAAATGAAAGCAAATATCAAAAGTGGAAATAGTAGAGCATATTATATGTTAACCCGAACTTTTTTTTTTTTTTTTTTTACATACAAGAGCCCCACTCCACAAAATTATACAGAAACAAACAGAATGTGAAAATTGAGAACTGGGAAATACTCAAGGTAGAAAAACCTACGAACAGTGACAACTGTGTACTGCGCTTAACGCATCAGAAACACTTACCTTTATCTCAAGAATCACCTAGTGATGTAGAAATACTGATACTTCAAAGACCACTTCAAATATTACCACCTCTGTGAATTCTTTCCTGACTGCTCCTGCCCAAAAGGGGAAAGTAATCCACCTAGTGCGTTCCCATAATTCTTGGTTCTTACCATAAAATACATCAACACCATCATCATCACCGTTAACACTAATATTTATTGTGCACTTACTAGGAACGTTAAACAAGAAAAGTGTTCTAATTTGGATCAGGGAATAATCATTATTATTCCATTTAATTAAACAGTTCAATAGAAACTGTTAAAGGGGAAGTGCAGCACAGAAAATCATTTTCTGCTTGATACATGGGTTACGGGTGTCTTCAAATTCATAGTGGAATCCCTCACCATACTTCTGGGACTACATGACTTTACTCAGTAATTAGCACTCTATTGTTACCTTGTAACAGAATAGTAAGTGTTTATCTCATATTTTTTTCTTTCACAAGCAGTAGGAAATAGCTTTTGTGTAAGGTAGGGCACCCGTCTATGCTTCAATAAATGGCCAAGTCAGAGAAGAAAGAAAAATATACCAACTATTAAGCTGAAAGAGAATAGCAGAGGGTTTGCAGAACCAGCTGCTCTCTCTTTTTTTTTTTTCTTCTTTCAACTGATGTATGTCAGGCTGGTATAAAAGGGGTGAGTTGAACATCTGGACCAAAACCAAGGCATTTAACATTTTCAAGCAATTCAGAGGCATGGATGATTTATGACACTATTCTTAGATTTTTATCATGTGTCCTCTAACTTTATGAAATGTGGACAGGCACATAAACCTGGTGACACTTTATGATATAAAAATAGTGATTGAAGACTGATAAAGAAAAAAGAAAAGAATCATTTCAGTTTGGAGATGTTCAGAACAGGGCAGGCCCCTAGGAAGATGAGTTGCATTTTGCTCCAGCCACTGTGCCTTTCAGAAATTGGCAGGAGCTTTGTGTTTAGGCAATCACCTGCCTCCTCTATTGCCAGAGAAAGCAGAGTAGGATCTGTAACTTAACTGATGTACCCAGGTGGCCTTTTCTGCTAGAGAAGCTTAGGCTGTCATATTATGGAGTATTGAAAGGCCCTTAGAAAACAGGGCCACTGTAATATCTTTTCTATCTTCAAAATGATCCATCTCCTTCAGTTTTAGGGAGAAAAAGAAGAAAAAGAAAGAAATGAGAGGAGAATGTTGGGATGACTTGTGACATACCAAAGAAAATAGAAACGGCATGACACTTTGGCAAAGCCAAAGTTTGTTTAGAAATAACTTCTCTAACAGATACCCTCCACAAGATAAAGTAATGCCTCAAATAATATCTGAAGGTAGCAATTGCTATTTTATGGCAAAGACATGCCATATATTTAGAGATACTAGAGACTGTCCACTGTCAACTTGTTGATTAATTTCAAAGTTAATATGCAAGCATAAAACCTTTTTTGACTGAAGCAGATTTTTACAATGACTTTCTAAGATATTATATTATATGTATATTGTCAGATGGACTTTCCATTTTTTTGAAGTGTATGACACAATGCAACACAATCAATGGATTGGGACTTTGCTAAAATAAGTAATAGATTATGGTACAAAATGGTAAATTATATCTAAATATAGGTCTAACATTTTGGGAAAATCATTAAGCTTTTTCTCATTTATTTGATCACTATTTCAACCACTGACACTTGATTAGTATTGCTGAGGGTAAAGAATATGATCTTCCTTTCATTTCATCATTAAATGAAAATTTAAACATTCATTTATATTTTCTGTATTTATGATAGTTTTGGAATTCAAGACTTTTTAATTTCCTCGTGGTCAATGTGTTTAATGACTGGAATATAAATATTTTATTGCTTCCAATAATTATTTCTCATTAGAAGCATAGCCTTTCTTTTTCTTTTTTTCAAATAAGTCTTGCCATATTAGTGAGGTCCATCAGGAATGCATGATGTCCCTACTTCACACATAGATGAAAGACAAGTGAACGACACCACTGGAGATTTTTAGTTTATGTGAAAATGAAATGGACTTCTGAGGACCTACTCTGTGAAGTATACTGGGTAGTTACAGATCATTCTCAAGCAATCTAATGAAATGGGTAACATTTTTAAGTTAAACTCTTAATGTAGACAGACGATGTGACATCAAGGGAAAAGAACAACTCTTCTTTTTAGGTATTAAAGTTAAACTGCATGAAGAAGCATGGAGGTGAACTTCCCTATAGAATGATTTTAAAGGAGCTGGGTGACCTTCCTTGCAGAGACAACCTGTACTATCCAAAACTCTGTCTGGGATCCAGGGATAGGTAATTCTGTATTTTCCACACAAGCCAATTCATTTCACAATCTATGGATAGACAGTGGTAAATAAATGTCCGTGAATATCACCTTCTACATGAGAAGCCCATTTCCTTTACTGAGTTAGAACAGCACTTGCATTACAAAAAAACCCTTTTCTTTAGGGGTTCTAAAATAGAGCTGCTAAATATTCCTACCATGTATCCCAGAGAACAAACGTTCTCCTAATCGTAACAAAGAAATCATTATTATTGATTAAAATGTCATTTCAGTCAGAGATCAGGAACCCCAAAAAAGATCATTTTTGCTTTCCAAATTAACCATAAAAAGTTTAAACTGTAAGTGAAATGCCACTCTGTGCTGTTGAAATAAATTTCCAATAATTGTATCTACTTTATACTGGCTCAAAAACGTTGCCTTAATTAGGTTGACCTTTAAAGAGCTTTTCTAGAACTGAAATTCCTTAAAATGCTTCCACATACCATATCTGCATGGAATGTATCTGTCCAAATATGGCTATAAAAGCTTTAAAATCACAACTTAATATTTGTTTTAGGCACCAATATTATTGATACTTCTGCCAAACATCAAGATCCTATTTAAAACCCATTAAGAGGTTTTAAATTTTAATACATGCTTGTACCAGAAGCATTTGCCTAATGCTAAAAACTAGATTCTTAGATGGGGAGAAGAGTAAACCAGAACTACAGCTTGCTTCACAATATCAAGCAAACACTAACTCACGTATCCATTTAAAGAGTGTTTATAAAATAAGTGTGACATCCATACTTTCTAATTATTACCTTGGCTCTCAGTGTTCAAAAAAAACAGTTGTACATACTTGATTCACAGCATTCCTGGGAAGTACAGAAGAGCAGTGCTCCCTTCTAGGGATGAGAAAAGAGGTGCAGGCAGAGTAATTATTTCATTAATCTCTAGGTCTTCAAACAGCCACTACCTCCTCCTACCCAAGGAGTGCAACTGTGCTTAACTCATGTGGGGCCTACCTTACAGATTTTCTGAGGTTAACTAAAGAACAACAGTCATCACTGAATCTCTAATTACTGGATGAATCTTTGAGATTAATTGGTCTAACCCCAGTCTTCTTCCCTACCTTAAAAAGTTTTGGGAACCCTGTGGGGATTAGAAACAAAGCCCTTTTCAGGTCAATCTATTTATTTTATTGTATTATGATTTTTGAGACAGAGTCTTACTCTGTCACCTAGGCTGGGGTGCAGTGGTGAGATCTCGGGTCACTGCAACTTCAGCCTCCCAGGTTCAAGTGATTCTTGTGCCTCAGCCTCCCAAGTAACTGAGACTACAGGTGCACGCCACCATGCCTGGCTAGTTTTTGTAATTTTAGTAGAGATGGGATTTCACCATGTTGGCCGAGCTGGTCTCAAACTGGCCTCCAGTGATCCGCCCACCTCAGCCTCCCAAAGTGCTGAAATTATAGGTGTTAGCCACCAAAGCTGGCCTAAGTCAAACAATTTATTACAGCCTACCTGACACTAGATCCCACATCTTCTGACTCTCACTCAATTGGTTTTTCTACAACCACCTTCCTCTTTTCCTTTTCTAGAGCTGAAGAAATAAAAACATTCCTGTCAGGCTCTAAAAGCCAGCTAGCCAGCCCCAAAAGACAATGAATTTACTTGGAAACATTGCTTTCCTTTATAAATTCACACTTTTCAGATGACATTAGGGATTGGAACCTGGTGCAAATTTCAACTATGTCCCTGATTTATAGTTTTGGAAGAATGTGTATACTTCCTATATGGGCATAGACAATCATCTTGTAGCACTGAATGTGTCACATCCTATATTAAACAAGGAAGAATATACAAATTAGAAATATTTATATTTTATTGCCCTTGGATTTTACATTTTATCACATATTTCTAGCCATAATGCTCATAAGTCTTTAAGGTTATCTGCTTTCAGCAAGCATTAAAAGCCATTTATGTCTCCTTTATAATACTGCTTCAATCTTTTAAGTTTTAAACCTCTGAAGCATATGTCCTCAATAAAAATGAATAAATAAATAAATAAAACTACTGCAAGTGCTTGTCATTACCCCCTCCCCAGGATGTAACAAAAGATTATTGTGAGAATGATCATATTTATGCAACTTTCCTATTCTAAGCAATAACATAAGCCCTTATTACCAGAGCTTATAACATCATTTATATGAAAAATATGATGATTGTTTATTTAAATGAGATGAAATTGTTTCTAAGCCAAACAGCACAAAGTAATCAGATGCTGGTTTTGAATCATCTACTGAAAATATGTTTGTATACTCACAGAACTTGGACAACTGCTGTATTGTAAATACTACAACTACATGCACTGATTATTTAGCATGTTTCCCAATTATTGCCTGCCGGAGGAAATTATTAAATAGAAATCACATCAGCATCAGTTTAGCTTTGAGTTTCTAACAGCTCTAGTGAGAAAATTTTAACAGACAGGTAAATATTAAAATTATTCCAGAACTTTTTTCTTGATTCATTCATTCATCCAAAAATATATATTATATGAAAAATAAGTGAAAGGCACTGGGGACATAATCCTGAACACGAATCTAGTGGAGGAACAAAA
Organism: Macaca nemestrina; assembly: GCF_043159975.1. Classification (NCBI taxonomy): domain Eukaryota; kingdom Metazoa; phylum Chordata; class Mammalia; order Primates; family Cercopithecidae; genus Macaca; species Macaca nemestrina. The sequence continues at coordinate 141,125,612 of NC_092126.1, read as the reverse complement.
AATAAATAATAAAAAAAAATACAAAAACAACCACTCATTCAATAAATGTTATACTGAGAGCCTACTATGTACAAAACACTATTATAAACATTTGAGTTACATCTTTGAACAATATGGACAAAATCAGGTGCTCTTCGAGATCATATTCTAAGATGCTGAGAGAGATGCACGGATAAATGCTGGAGGAAAGAAGGAAAAAGCGAAGGGCAAAAGTGAGCCAGAACACTGCAGTTGGGGCTTGTAATTTTAAATAGGGTGTTAAGGGTAAATTGTATTGAAAGGTGACATATGAGCAAACTTTAAAAAGGCAGTAAGTACCTTGAATAAGTGCTACAAAAGAAAGAATTGAATGGCACACTGGCATGTGTGAGCGACAAAAAGCGGGTATATACCCAAAGGATTATAAATTATGCTGCTATAAAGACACATGCACACGTATGTTTATTGCAGCACTATTCACAATAGCAAAGACTTGGAATCAACCCAAATGTCCATCAGTGACAGACTGGATTAAGAAAATGTGGCACATATACACCATGGAATACTATGCAGCCATAAAAAAGGATGAGTTTGAGTCCTTTGTAGGGACTTGGATGCAGCTGGAATCCATCATTCTTAGCAAACTATCACAAGAACAGAAAACCAAACACCGCATGTTCTCACTCATAGGTGGGAACTGAACAATGAGATCACTCGGACTCAGGAAGGGGAACATCACACACCGGGGCCTATCATGGGGAGGGGGGTGGGGGGAGGGATTGCAATGTAAATGACGAGTTGATGGGTGCAGCACAGCAACATGGCACAAGTATACATATGTAACAAACCTGCACGTTATGCACATGTACCCTACAACTTAAAGTATAATAATAATAAATAAATTAAAAAAAAAAAAAAAGAATGCTAGTCTTTACTCCAAGTGCAGTGGGAACCTAACCTCAGGGGATATCGAGGTTAACTTAAATTTCTGGCTGGCTAGATGAACTATGTTAGAAGGAACCTCTGGGTATCAATCCATTCTCCCACAAATGCAGCATCTGGGATATACGATCAGCAACCATTCTCCACATTCTCCCACTTCCATATCAAATTACACCCCAAAACAAGTAAAGACCTTTGCATTTTAATTCTCACCCGATATAAACCTGAAATTATGAAATTGCCAAGCAATGCAACAACTTCCCTATACTTAGTTTGGTGTTTTTAAATCACGCTTTTCAGGTAGAGGGTAGTGAAACTTAACACTATCAATAGATTGATTGGGTCTTGAAAACTGCATGCCTAATCTTCCACCAAAAGAGGTAGTTGGGGGGGTGCACCATGTAATCTGAAAAATTTGTGTATATTCACCTCCTGCTTGAGAAAAATTGGGATAAATCTCTAAAATTTTATCATTTTTTGGATCTATAATAAAAATTCATCAATACTGGTTAACAATAAGTAACACATTCACTTACACAAAATATCAGAGGATGCCTTTACTTGAAATTAGCACCATATTTAAAATAAGAGACTCATTCCATAAACTACAAGTCACTTTCTCTGATGAAAAATATGCAAATCGTTTGAATCAAATTGTCTCATTAAGCAGCTATCATTCCAATGTTGTCAGATCAAACAGGAACAAAATCAGTAGGGGGCAATTCATTACTCTGTCACCTCTCCCTCCTCTACCCATGCTCATTTCATTCTTCTGGATGTCATTATACTTGACTATGGTACTCCGGTACACTCTAACCCAGTTTTTTTGTAAGTCGTTTTCATGACCATTTTATGATTTCAGGAAAACCAAAGTATGACAGTTATAAAACATTTCTCTTCAACATAATATCATTACTGAGCTTTTTTCATTTTGATTCAATCATACTACAGAATGGCTAACACTGGTCTTAAGTGCTTTTAAAGATATTAAATATCAGAAATAAATTTTGTGACATGGGGTCTTTAGATGTGGATAACTAAGCTCTCTGCTGGCCTCGGGCTGTGAATTCAGTTGTGTGTATTAAAGAGAGCAGAGAGAATGTGAAAGCAAAATCATATTTTTCCCCAAATTTTGAAACCAAAAATGGTGTAAGGACTCAATTAACCAGGGCTGGGCACTTTGTTGGCAAGGCTGTGTTGCTGCACTATCAATCAGTTCAGAGGTTCTGTGGAAAATTAATGGTAAAGACTATCAATATGGACAACTGTATATCAAAAGGATAGTAACTAAAAATAGGCCCAGACATTCTCGAGGGAAGCATCATTTTACTTAGGAGAAATAATTAAAACACTACTCCATCAGTGTGGATAAAAGAAAGGAAGCTGGTTCTAAATCAATGTAATTGTTACTATTTCTTTTCTTTTTTTAACTTTCTGACAAGTTTTGTAATTTCTACAATTAGAGGCAAGGTAGGGCTCTACTTCATAAAAGAACCTTACCCTTTCTTGACAATGTAAATATATTTCTAATTTCCAAGCAGGAGGAAGGAAGCATCCGGTTTCTAAGAGAACCTGGACATTCTGCTGCATGGGCTCAAATTCTGAGGATAAAGTCATTATGTGTAATGGGGGGCATCCTATTCTCCCTAAAATTAGGAAAATTTTGATTTCTGGCAACTTTCCTAATTGCTGCAACCTCTTGCTCATCTTTGTACAGATGAGGCTTCCTTGGAGAGCTTCTTGCTCTTCATATGAGTATCTGTCATTTAATACTTAGAAGAAATAATATAGGCTGCAAAATAATAATGGCTATGATTTTTTAAAAATTGATACAAGACCAAGGATAGTAATATGATTAGCACAATGAGAGGGCAAAGTCCCACTTTCACCTGTTTTGTGAACAGGAGTTTAAAATGTTAGCTTTCCAAAACTCAAAAACAGGGACAATGCCTAGGTTTTATAATCAATAAAAATCACAATTTTGGGGCTGAGCGTGATGGCTCATGCCTGTAATCCCAGCACTTTGGGAGGTTGAGGTGAGCAGATCACGAGGTCAGGAGTTCAAGACAAGCCCGGCCAACATGGTTAAACTCTGTCTCTACTAAAAATAGAAAAAATTAACCAGGCATAGTGGCAGGTGCCTGTAATCTCAGCTGAGACAAGAGAATCGCTTGAACCCAGGAGGTGGAGGTTGCAGTGAGCTGAGACCTTGCCACTGCACTCCAGCCTGGGCAACAGAGTGAGATTCCATCTCAAAAAAAAAAAAAATCACATTTCTTATTGACATGTTTCTGTACTTTAGCCTTAGGATTAGCTCAACACACAACAAAAGTTTAATTCACCATTCAATTTTACATTATTATTTTCCTCTTCACTTCTTTATAATGCTTGAGGCATGGCTATAAGTTAACCAGAGAAGAAAACTTATTTTCTTGCTTTGTAGTCACAACTATATACTTGAACACTACAATAGTGATCTCCTAATGCAGTCAGAGATTTTATAGTCTTGCACTTCTGTTCAGTTACTTTTTATTATTTAAGAAAACGTGAAGGGTCCAGTTTATTCATATTTTTATCTCAAATACCATCCCTAATAGATATTCATAGATCTGAGAGAACAGACTCAATAATCTGCTGATTTAGAACTGCTTTGGAATTAGTAGTCTATTAACCCTATAAATTTGTAGGGTGTCAAAATAAATAGCAGGAGAACTTGCAGACAGGATAGGTAGAGAACGGCAGGTTCAAGTAAAAGACGGGTTTTGAGTCCAATTGACCTACGTAAATGGCTAGACACATCCACATACAAACTCAGACTAATGAAAGCACAGATGAAAGAGAAGCCTCAAAATGGGAGGTTAAAAAAAAGAAGCATTCTAACTGTATTTGGATAAAGTGTTGAATTGTAAAGCTACAGTGAACCATTGAGAAGGTTCACGCTTAAATAAATCTAGAGGTAAGCTCAACAGAAAATTAATAGTACTTATGGATCCTGAGGCCAATCTAATGACACTCAGTAGGGCCAAATGGTTAAAGACTGAAATAGTCTGAATGTTTTTAGGAGTTATAGAGAAAAATCGTTTCAATGGATTATCTCCCTGTGTTAAAAAGATGCCGGGTACAATGGCTCATGCCTGTAATCCCAGCACTTTGGGAGGCCGAGGCAGGTGGATCGCCTGAGGTCAGGAGTTCGAGACCAACCTGGCCAACATGGGGAAACCCCTGTCTCTACTAAAATTACAAAAATTAGCTGGGTGTGGTGGTATGTGTCTGCAGTCCCAGCTACTCAGGAGCCTGAGGGAGGAGAATCACTTGAATCTGGGAGGCAGAGGTTGCAGTGAGCTGAGATTGTGCCACTGCACTCCAGCCTGGGCAACAAGACCAAAACTTTGTCTCAAAAAAAAAAAAAAAAAAGGAAAGGAAAAGACTCAGTTCAAAGTCAAGTGACATTTTTCCATCGGTAGAAAGATATTCTAACTTCACTTATCCACTGTACACCGTAACTATATTTAAGATTTTTGTATTTTCAAGGGGAGGTTGTGTTTTTCATTTCATGTAAATAACCCAAAAATCTGATGGGGAGTAGGCAGTTTAATCTTACAAATATAGCACTAGTAATTTGCCTTTGTATTTTAAAAATAAAATCTGGAAAAGCAACTTATATATATTGCAAGTCTCATTTGATAAGCTTTTCCCAAGAATAATAGTTTGCTTTTAGAGGTCTAGCATTTTTTTCTTCTGTAGATCAGTGTGTTTTCTGTAAATTTGTGTACTTTTTTCATTTTGTTTTTATGCTAGAAACTGCTCTTTATTATATACCATTTCTGTACTCATACACATACATACACACACACCACAGAGACAGAACTGCACAATAAATATTAGAAAATGAAGGTTCAGTATAGGGAGATTCAAGAGACCACATATATTAAATCAGAGGATCATCCCACAAAGTACATATATCCTTAATATTTTGGGTTTCTACAAACTGTAACCAAGCATGAATATTTTTAGTTAAAATTGTTTTGAGTGCAACATACTAAACATGGTATTCTTTAGCTCTTAAAGTTATGCGAACACAGTCAATAAGATAATGCTTACAATAAAATCTCTGAAAGAAATGGACTTTGAATCCCAGGTTTGAGAGATATGAACAGTGTCAAGGTAGATTTTGTTCCACTTACTTTTATTTTTTAACAAAGAGGAAAATTGTAATTAGACAAGAATTATCATGAATGAAAATGGGCATAAGTTTTAAGTCAGAATCCCAGAATTTAGGTCCTGATGTTTAATATTTTGTGGATCACTTATAAAAATACTTTACTTGTATGAAACTGACAATATTATTTGATGAATTTAGCTTCCTGGATTCTGAGTTAATTAAAACATGTGAAAATGTACCTTTTTCTACCTGTATAAATTCACTTTTTGGAAATTGAAATAACCAAGAAATGAAGAGGCTTTCCGAACATTGGTAGGCTGGCAGTAGAGAAAGCAGTATAGTTGAGAGCTAAAGTTCAATGAACAAGTTGAAAATATCATGTAATAAAAATTACCCAAATTCATTATGGAGTTGCCATGTTGGGTATGGATAAAATATTATAATGTAACTTCCTTACCCCCAAAGGATAAATAAATGCTTTCAAAAATGTCTCCAACGCAAAGTTAAATTGCACCATTATTAATATAATTTTGTCGACTAGGAAAACTGTATTTGAGGAAGAACCAAAAACAAAAATAAAACATTTTACCCTCTTTTCATCAAGTTCAACATAGACATATTTCTGTGTTTTGTGTTTATGTTTTGTTTTATTTTTTTCTTGGCACTGAACTAGGTCACTGTTTTTAAATTCAGCAGTATATGTGGATGACTTTTGATCTGTGTTTAGGGACTACATGGTGTGTGTATATATATATATATATAAATATATATATATATTTTTTTTTTTTACTCTAGAATCACACTGAGAATTATAAGATATTCACACAAAAGAGGCAGATGGGAACTTGGAGAAGGGAATCTCACATCTCATCTCTGCCTCACCCTGGCAAAAAGGATCACCAGTGGAACGTGAGAAAGAAATACATGTACATTCTATTGTCTCTTTCTCCCACTTTTTCTCTCTTTGCATTTCCCCAATTCTTTATTCCTTTATTATTGACTGGGTAGAATAGAGTTTGGAAAGATAAATTTGTGTTCAGTGTAATTCAACATCATTAAGATTAATTTGACTGGGCCTGGAAAGTAATGGGAAACATGTTCATTCAGAAATTAGAAAGTCAAGTTGAGGACAAATCATGAAGCATGCTGAATGTCAAGATCAAACTCATTACTCCAGAGAATGGGGCTGACTTTTGCCCACATGAGGGACCGAGAGACGCTGTGTTTCAGGCAGATTAAACCTAGGAACTACTCGGAGAGTGCAGATCAAAGAAAATGCCAGGCTGAACCAAGTAAGGTAACTTGGCATTGAGGAGAAGAAAAGAGATCACGGATACATTATTACCTGTACTTATTACAAGGGCTTCAAATCTTATTGCAGTCTTTTCTGTCATCATAAAAAAAAAAATTAAACCAAAGAACAACTGTAGGAGTTTTCAAAATTGAAAATTTAGAAACATGCTTAAGTTACCAGGTGAAATACACACGAAATATAAAATATTGTATTGTAACTTCCTTATCCCCAATGGATAAATAAATGCTTTGAAAAATGTCTCCAATACAAAGTCAAATTGCACTTTTATTAATATTATCGCGTGGACTATGAAAACAGTATATTTCAGTGAGAAAAGTAAAATAAAGAAATGACAAGACTTCATATTGTCATGGCAATGGCCTAGATTCACCATAGAGAGGTGTCTCTTTTTAAAAAAGTAACAATAGAATTTTTTCCCTTAACTTTGTTGGAATCACTAATAGGTGCTTTCAATTACCAGGAAACCAAGATTCATTGGGCCACATTTGGCATATTTTTTTTTTCCTCTTACTTGTAATTTCTCAAACACAGTGCAATAGAGTATGCATTGACTTTGTTTCATATGCAAGGCCTGCATTATAACTATTTAACTGTCTTCCAGGGACTCAACTAGATTAAAAGAGATCTAGTATGGCTCTATTGTCAACAAATGCCAGAAGGTTCTTTTGAAATGATCTAACCTCAGCTAACATTTGAGAGGTTTGTTAAAGGAAATTCTATTGTAAACATTTTCAAAGATTCCAGTAGGACCCCTTTCTCCCTGCTGTGCCAACCCTTAGTGGTCCTTGGAAATAGAAAACACAACATAGAATAAAAACAGCAAGTGCAGTAACTGATTATGACTATGTTGGAACTTTCCAATTTAATGAATTTCTATCTAACACTGTGCTAGGCACCTTATAAATATCCGGACAATAACTCTGAGATAAATATTATTTCCATTTAATAAAAAATGTCTCCGTGCTAATCAGAGGGTTAAAGTTGTACTGCCAGCTGGTTTTAGCACCAGAGTTCAAATCCAGCACTGTACGATTTCCAAAGTTAATTTAATTGAAATATACCATGCTGCCCACCCCAAACCAAGCCCCCAACTAGACAAGGTTAAGGAGTCATATTGAAATATTATAGCACTACATCCAGGCAAAGCTCTAGCTCTTAGATGGCTGAAACATAAAGTTGCCTAGTCTGTTATAAATATTCTATTCTTCAATGATTGTTAAGAAGAGATCATATAACTGGAAATATGCAATAGGCATTCTTTATTTTCTATTTGTAGGAAATCACCTACATTAAGGCTATAGATTATGTGTTACCTTACTATTTATTGTTTCAGTCTTTGGCAGAATTACTACAGTCCATGCTTTATGAAGCTTGCTATCAATACCACCTTGAAGATGACTTTAAACTATACAGAAAGCCACTTTGAAGAGGATGCTGACCAGTTATTCTCTATCTTTGTGAAAGTCTATAAAAGGAGGAAAGATGTTAGACTTTGGTAAATTTTTGGAGACAGTATCAGAGTGCAGTGAAAAGAAGACAGTTTTCAGAGTCAGGTAGGTCTCCATCTAAATTGCATCTCCCAGGAATTACTAACTAATGCCCTAGATAGAGATTCTACACATATAAAATAGGTGAATAATAATGTCTGCCTCACATGGTTGTTATAGAGCTTTAAAATGAGACATATGAATGACCTATCTCCTCTATGTTGCAGAGAGAAAAGTTGCAGGCTTGGGAGTCAGAAAGATTAATTCTAACAGCATGTTTACCAAATACTAATTGTAGTCTTAACCTAGTAGGGCATTTTAGAATTTCTGAGACCTGGTTTTCTAATCTTTATGAAAAATAACACCTGCTTTAGAGGAAGAATAGAGATGACAGCCTTAGCTTAGTCCTGGCACTTGGTAAACAACCAATGAATGTTACTTCCGTCCCATTACATAGGAGACATTTGAAAAATACTAGTTTATTTTCTTTAGTAACAAAGAAAAATATTTTGCCACAAGGTGACTAAAAACTTGGCTTACTAATGGAGAGGTGCTGAATGAAGACACTTTGACATTTTACCACATAAAAGATTCAGCCAGGTTTTGACTGGTTCAGATATAGACACCTATAGTAATTCCATCCAATTGGTGGATCATAACATCCTCCTGTAGAAACCTGGACTACTGTCTCAGCAGATACATGAAAAATAAGAAAATATGAAGAAAAAAGAAACAGTATATAATGTTCTTCAACTGCTTTATTTAGGCTTTATGTGGGAATCTTATAGTTATTCTCCTTCTTAAAAGTCTTCTCCTGTTTTCATTATTTCTGCATGTATTGACTGACTGATTGTTTTTTGGGAGACAGCAGTTTTGTTAACATCACAGCTTCTGTTTTTCTCTTCCCCATCCAAGCACCCAGGTCTAGGGTCCTTGGTCAGTTCAAAGGTTAAAGCTGGAAGCCACTGGAGCTATCAGCTCCCAAGTCAGTGAATGTGCGGGTAATTTACAGATTGTTCACCCAGCTTCTCATCATTAATCACAAGTCGGTATCCATGTCCTAGGCCCTCAGCCTTTGCTATCTTCTTAGACACAAGGAGTAGGTGTCCAAGAAGCTGCTGTCCTCTTCTTCAGCCTGGTTAATCTGAAGAATGGGCTTCTTAGGAATGACCAGAAAGTGCACAGGAGCCTAACGAGCCACATCAGGGAACACAAGATACTGCTAGTCCCTATATAGAAGAATGTAGGCTGGGAGGCGATGGTCCAGGATCCTGCAGAAGATGGTTGGGGCTACACCCCCAGCAATTGCCTGCTGGGCCTTGGTCATTTCATTCCCACCAGTCACACATACAGCTCCTCAGATGTGTGTGCACTGTGCAGCCCCATGGCCGCCATGGCTCTGCACAGGGCACAACCCGGCTGCCAGCACCATGGCCACCATCTTCCCAGAGCTGTGATAACCTCCTTCTCTTGTTTTTAGAATAAAGTTAGAAATCCTTTACATGGAATATAGGGACCTCTGATAGATCTGGGCCCTGCCTGATGATTCTCAAGCCACTCTCCTTAACTGCTGCACTTAGTCATACATGGTTCTTTACAGTTTTTTGAATGCACTAAGCTCATGCCTATGGTGGTCCCGCTCCCTGGAATGCTTACTCAATCTGCACAACTCTTAACGCCTCCTTTTTTCTACTTAAATGGAACTTTTACTAGACCCCTCCAACTCAGGTCTTTCTATAGTTCCTGTGTTTCTGCTGACCATAAATCACTTATCTATATTAAAATTTTAATATGCATTTATGTAATTATTTGTTTCACGTCTGTCTCAGATCGTGTGGAATTACAGAGCTAATGAGAACAATGTGTCTATCCTGCTCCCTGACAGATTTGCAGGGCCTATCGATAAGCTCACTGCTCAATGTCTACATACTGAATGAAGTCACTAACGCTACAGCCACACAATAGTACAAGAGAAGTTATTTCTTCAGCTTTTTTATGTAGAAAATATTTTTATTTTATAAAAGGAAAATTTTTTTATAGCAGCAGAGCATGTAATTTCCAGCCTAATTACTCAGCTGTTATTCCAATACAGTTGGATAAGCATATTAGGTAATCAATTTCTCGTTTTTAATGGGGGCTGAATGTATGAGCTAACAATGCCCAAGTCACAGAATGACCCCAGGATATAGTACAGAGCCGGGTTTCTTAACCTTGACACTTGACATCTTTGGCCAGATGATTCTTTCTTGTACAGGCTATCTTCTGCGTTGTAGGATGCTTAGCAGCATACCTGGCAGCTACTCACTGGTTACAAATAGCACCTATCCTCCCATCTTGACAACTAAAAATGTCTCCAGACACTACCAAATATCTCCTGAGGGACAAAATTGCCCCTGGTTGAAAACCACTGAGTTAGAACAACTGTATTAATACAAAAGTCCTTGTTCTCAGTGAGTTGCCAACCAAGGTGGGTGACATTAATACAGATACACACATAAAGTTAGGTTCTAGGAAGGAGATACAAAGAAAATGCTATTAAGATTAAAAAATAATCTCTCCTTCTTCAAGGATTTAGCATTTCATCATGTATTGTCTAATACAATTTGTATTATGACCATGATACAAGTCACTTCCTTACTGTATGAACTGCTTAAGAAAAGCAACAACACATTGTGCAATACCCACAACAGAGCCACAGTGAACATTTATAACAATCAGTATTCTGACTCATTACACTAGAGGAAATCCTGAACCCCACACCAGTCTTTCAGACAGGTAAACATGGAGCATTTAGAAATTTTTTAAATCCCAGTGATATGGTAAGGATTTGTGTCCCTACCTAAATCTCATCGTGAATTGTAATCCCCATTATCCACATGTGTCAAGGGAGAAACCAGGTGAAGGTAGCTGAATCACGAAGGTGGTTTTCCCACACTGTTCTCCGGATACTGAGAGAGTTTTCACGAGATCTAATGGTTTTATAAGGGGCTCTTCCCCCTCTTCTTGGGACTTCTCCTTCCTGCTGCCTTGTGAAGAAAGTTCCTTGCTTCCCCCTTAGCCTTCCTGCATGATTGTAAGTTTCCTGAGGCCTCCCCAGCCATGCTGAACTGTGAGTTAATTACACTTCTTTCCTTTATAAATTACCCAGTCTCAGGAAGTTCTTTATAGCAGCATGAAAATTGACTAATACAGCCAGTTTTTAGTATTAAGCAATATTGTGTTCATATTTCATTGGGCAAACATATTATAGAAGATGGAAATATGGACAAAATTATTTTTTTTTTCAGTATTTCCAGTTCACTGAAAGATGAAATAGAATTGTTTAAGGGGTGGGGGGAGCAAAAGGAAAACCCTAAGGATTCCAGAAACATTTTTAAACTGAACAGTAAAATATTGTTTTACTGCTAAAACTAAGGGAATAAAAATTAATCATTAATTTATGCTCAAACTGACCTTCTGTTTAGAAGTTCTCAAATAGAATAGATTTCTCTTGCAATCTCCTACTTACTCTTTACCATCCTGTTCCAATGTCACCTTTTCTGTGACGTTTTCCATTTACTTCATGCTTCAAATAACACAGGTCTTATCACAATAAATAGTCATAATCTGTTCATATGATATAAAATATGTAAAAGTGCTTATAAGAAGATCTGGCATATAATGCGTGGTAGTTTTTCCTTCTAAATCTGTAGATTAAGATGAATAATCTGTTCATCTGGTTTTCACTCTGCTTTGACTATTACTTCCTTTGAAACAAGGCTGTGCTTAACAGTATACTGCACAATACTTAGAATTTGGTAGAAACTCCAAAATATCTGTTTAGCAAGTGAAGGAACTGGTGAATAAACAATCATATATACGGCCGGGCACGGTGGCTCACGACCATAATCCCAGGACTTTGGGAGGCCAAGGCGGTCGGATCACGAGATCAGGAGATAAAGACCATCCTGGCTAACATGATGAAACCTTGTCTCTACTAAAAATACAAAAAATTAGCTGGGCGTGGTGGTGGGCGCCTATAGTCCCAGCTACTCGGGAGGCTGAGGCAGAAGAATGGCGTGAACCCGGGAGGCGGAGCTCACAGTGAGCCGAAGATCGCGCCACTGCACTCCAGCCTGGGCGACAGAGGGAGACTCCATCTCAAAAACAAAACAAAACAAAATCATATATACATGATTTCAGTTAAGCACATGCGAGTTTGGATTTGACTCAGTCTTAAGGTAGAAAATGATTTGTCTTAAATCATACCAATAAAAATCTCTCCATGTTTATATAACTTCTATCAGAAACTACAATTGTTTATAACAGATACAACACCAATTCCAGAGAAGAACTCCTAAATGAACATTGGAGTATTACACACTACATATATAATGTTGTGCATTAAACGTTGTAATAATTACATAGCTGTGTGCAGTTCTCTCCAATCAGATAATAAGCCCATCTGTAAAAACTCAATTGACTCTACCTGTAAACTCAGATCCAGCTAATTAAATGGTGCAGATGTATCAAATCTTACAAAGTTACCATTTTATTACATGAGAGGGCTGTCATAGGTTGATTAAAATCTGCAAATAAATATTTACAATACTTCATTTGGAGAAGATAATTGTTTTACTTGGATGAGGTGAAAAGGCTCAGAATGATTAAAATATTTGATATAACTATGATATACTCATAAATCCACCAGTAGCACCTAACCGCAACTGGAGGCCAGGAAAAAGTACACTGTAGAGGCTCACGTAATTGTGAGAGAGAAAACCTCCTGCTCCTGAATACACACCCTGCATCGGACTAGCCATATTTCTTCATTTATGACATCCTCTGGTATTTTATAAAAGGAACTTAGTCTCCTTGATCAAGTACTATATTGGGAATAAAAAATAATTTCTACAAAACTCCAGTATTGTAATTCATTATATATAACCGATAAATTGACACTAATAATACCATTTTAGCTGCTTGATGAAAAATGACTTTGCACTTTAGTGCTGATTTGTGTTGCCATTATTTACCATTAATTTTCACTTATACATGGTAATAGGAAAAGCAATGGTGTGGGGAATATGAAATAGGAGATCATCTAAAATCATTTTTAATTGGTTCTGGAGAGCATATCCTCCTTATTTTTCCCTCAGCAAGTTTACACTATTAATTGTTCAGTTTTGATTACAATTAAAACTTATTCCAATCACCCAAGAGCATTCTAGGTGCCAGAGGTAAGTAAAGAGAATTCTCATTTTGCTATAGCTTAATCCTAAAGATATTAAATGCTTCAGGAAATAAGAAGAAAAGAATATTTGCTGAGTGCTTCATATGCCAAGCACTGGTTAAGTGCTTTTAAATATGCTGTCATTTCATCCCTATTATCCTGCAAGGTAGGTGTTACTGTCTGCATGTTGTAGTTGCAAAAATTGAGGCTCAAAATGGAAAGGTTACTGAAGGTCACAGAAACTACCAAGACATTCCTCAAACTGTTAAGTGGACTGTGATACACATCTTAAATAGATAGAAATATTGTATCCTTTTTTTTTTGTCAAGTATCCTATAGATAAGGCTAGAAGAAATTGTTAGAAATCAAAAGAAATGATTTTGGTGCAGTTGACTTTCCCTCACCCAAACTAAGTAAAATGTCACATAGGGGTACACGGATGTTCCCAATCCACTGATGCTGCTGCATAGGTTTATAAAACCAAACAATACGTGTAGAATTCATATATTTTATTACATAAAAGACAGTAACTGCAGTTATTTTAAAAACTTCTAAATGAAATATGATGTATTCTGCAGAGTATTATTTTGGAAATTCATTCAGTACCCCAGTATTTAAATTTATAGGCATTAAAGCATGATACCAAATACAGGATTAAGAAGATGATAGCAATTTATAGCAGTTAATCGAAGCTAAATTACGTGTTGCAGGATCATATAGTTGGAATTGGACACTATTTATTTTTGCATTGAGAAAGGACACAGACTGCTCACTGGAAAGGTCCTTAATAAATCTAAGTTTTATTCTCATTTATTCCCTTTAGCCCAAGTTACTCATCTTGTTGCTGAAAATATACTCTCAGCTGTCAAAATTTTAGTATCAATCAACAATCTCTCTGCAGCCTGGATTTTGCTTTGCAAAAGCTTGGCTGGAAAATAGATAAATCTGTGTTTCTGTGTATGTTTATGTTTACAATACCTACTAGAGCTGAAAACTAGACAGCGATAGTGAATTAAGGCTATGTATGCAGTAATTTTCAGTTAAGTGAACAAAACAGCATGGAATCAACATAACAAATATTAGTCCCTTAAGTTGGTATAATACAATCAACAGAATTTAGCTTTTAATTCCAACACTGTTACAAACTATATTGTCCTTAAGCAAGTAACCCACCTAAACTGAAGTTCATTTTGTTCAGGTCTGAAATAAGAAGGTAGACTATTAATTTCTATTCTGAAAAGTACAGTGATTCTGGATATGAAAACAGTATCTTAACATCATAGCTACTTATGTATGGTCTGTGGGTCACCAGCATCAGGATCACCTAGGTCTTGGTTAGAAATGCAAAATCTCAGGTACCATACAGGCTTCCTAGGGCAGAATCTGCATTTGTAACAAGATTCCTAAGTGATCTGTAACCACTTTAACTTTGAGAAGTACTGGTCTAGTTATCAAGTTGTAGTAATAAGCACCATACCATCTAATCTGCATAAATCTTATTGTGTTGACAGTCCTGGAATTTCTAGTAAAAATGTGCTAGTCTTTAACAGTATCTAAATGTCTCTTATAAAAATTTATTCTGCTTAGTTAAGAAGCTAGATATTGTGAAAAAGTCCAAAGCCAAAGACAGCATCTATTCCCTTATCCCTGACTTTTTAAGCTGTAAAGCACTTTGCCTGCAATAAGTTCCTGACCAGAGCTGAAAAAACAAAGTAACTGTGTCACAGGTGTTTGAACAAGAGCAACTCCGTCTTGAAAAGGGGCTGGGTAAAATAAGGCTGAGATCTACTCGGCTGCATTCCCAGGAGGTTAGGCTTTCTTAGTCACAGGATGAGATAGGAGGTTGGCACAAGATACAGGTCATAAATACTTTGCTGATAAAACAGATTGCAGTGAAGAAGCTGGCTGAAATCCACCAAAACCAAGATAGTGAAGACAGTGACCTTTGGTTGTCCTCACTGCTCATCATATGCTAATTATAATGCATTAACATGCTAAAAGACACTCCCACCAGCACCATGACAGTTTACAGATGCCATGGCAACATCAGGAAGTTACCCTATGTAGTCTAAAAAGGGGAGGGACCCTCAGTTCCAGGAATTGACCATCCCTTTACTGGAAAACTCATGAATAATCCACCCCTTGTTTAAAATATAATCAAGAAATAACCATAAAAATGGGCAACCAGCTACTCATGCCACTGCTCTGCCTATGGAGTAGCCATTCTTTTATTCCTTTACTTTCTTAATAAAATTGCTTTCACTTTACGGACTCTTCTTGAACTCTTTCTTACGTGAGATCCAAGAACTCTCTCTCACAGTCTGGATTGGGACCCCTTTCCAGTAACAACTGTTCTCCCCACCAATAGCTAGAAATGACATGAGCAACAAGAAATGGAAACACTGATACCTGTGTATTGGATTTTCTTTGGTACAGGATTAGCAGGTGGGAAACACCCAGCCAATCAAGGTAAAAAGCACCCAGGCAACAACTGAGGGGAGGTCTAGAAGGCAGGAAGGAAGTGGCTTCCAGATGTTAATTGTTATATACTAAACAGAGATAAACCCTGCCCATTCTGCAATTTGAATTAGAACACAATTGAGCATTGGTGGCAATTTCCTGAATGTATTTTAAAAAACCTTTGGGTTGTCTGACAAGAATGCAACTCTTTCTTTTAGGAGCTCCCGGTTTTTCTTTGTACTAAAAACTGGAGCAGGAGATTTTTCTCATTGTGGAATTTCTGGTTAGGATACAGAGACCCAATCCAGTGGGTCATGTTAGTCCAGAGCTGGGATGGCCAGTATCAACTGAATATATACTAATGTAGAAAGAAGAAACTGCAAAGATAAAAGAAAATACCTTCAGGGGTTGGAGGAGGGTGCAGGAGGGGGTTGGGGAAGAAGAGAGAATGCTAATTGCCCACAGGGTCCCTGAAATAGGTCCCAGAAATACAGAAAGGTAACCTTTGCTCTTGACCTGAACAAAGCTGTAATTCATAGCTGTAAGTTATATGAGATTCCTTGTATCCTTCCAATAAACTAAATTCTTGTTTGGATTAAATTAAGAGAGTTTCTGTTTCTGACAACTGAGATTTCTTGGCCAAGACATTGATCAAACGTGTGCAATGACAGCATATTTATGTTCCATATTTTTATACAGACCAAAAGTTCCTTGAGATCAACACTGTAATTTTAGCTCATTGATTGACTCGCTAGGTGATCTTGAACAAAACCTAATTCTTTACATTTCTGTATTCCTGTCCTTAAACACGAACAAAATTCTATCACAATGCTTTGACATAGGTCAGAAGTTAGGAGAAATGCTGAAGCTACTTGAGAAATAGGCATACTGCGCATAATTCAAGGTTGTTACTAAGCAGATGCTAGCTTTGGGGCATTCACAGCAGTTCTGGCAACTTTAAATAGCTAATACAGCTTCTGAGGCTGCCCGGCTACTGACACAGCAGGGCTTATCCACTGGGAGGCTATGACTCACTTATTCTCCCAACTCCTGGATGTAATCTGACACAATGTATCCCCAAGACACTTCCTGCTGCTAATGCTTCTATTTCTGTCTTGGAGCCTTTTAATTTGTATTTTCCTCAAATAGTTTATGCCTGCTTGTCAAGTGGGATTCTCACCTCACTTGGAACTCCTGGCTCTTTGATAAGGAAGAGAGTAGGTGGCAGGGAGAGCTAACATGCCACAGAAACCCGTGTAAGCAATCAACAGCTTCCTTACAGCCAAGTGTGATTTTTTTTTTTCTGCAATACCAGCTGAAAGCACTACAGCACAACTGTCTCCTGCTAATATCAGATTCTCATACACAAAGTCCCTATTAGTACTTCACTACAACTAGTTGCTCTGACATCACTCTGGTGGCTGCATTTCTTGAAGCCTATTTATGTAACTCCTTGCACTTCAGGTTCAAAATATTCAGGTTTTTGGGTTTTTTTGTTTTTGTGGGGTTTTTTTTGAGATGGAGTCTCGCTCTTGCCACCCAGGCTGGAGTGCAGTGGCACCATCTCGGCTCGCTGTAACCTCTGCCTCCCGGGTTCAAGCGATTCTCCTGCCTCAGCCTCCTGAGTAGCTGGGATTACAGATGCCTGCCACCCACGCCCAGCTAATTTTTCTACTTTTAGTAGAGACGGGGTTTCACCATGTTGGCCAGGCTGGTATCAAACTCCTGACCTCAGGTGATCCACCTGCCTCAACCTCCCAAAGTTCTGGGATTACAGGCATGAGCCATCGTGCCCAGCCCAAAATATTCAGGTTTTAGTCAACTGTAGCAATATGAGAAGTGATTATGAATTCTGACCCTGGAGTCAAGATAGAATTGAAGGGGAATCCCAACTCTGCCACAGATTTACACTGAGATATTGGGAAGCTTATGTAACCACTCTGAAATTCAGGTTTTTTAATCAACAAGATGAAGAGATGTTATGAGATGTTGGAACCC
Source organism: Macaca nemestrina (assembly GCF_043159975.1). NCBI lineage: Eukaryota > Metazoa > Chordata > Mammalia > Primates > Cercopithecidae > Macaca > Macaca nemestrina. The sequence goes on along the minus strand of NC_092126.1, from coordinate 141,108,057 downwards.
GCCTTAGGTTACATGGTAAGAAAATGTGTTTATAACGATTAGGATTAATCCTTATATGCCTAGTATATCATATTGAAAGGTGACAACATGCTAGCAGCCCTCACTCTTGGTGCCTCCTCGGCCTCAGCATCCACTCTGGCCGCACTTGAGGAGACCTTTGGCTCGCCATTGCACTGTAGGAGCCCCTCTCTGGGCTGGCCAAGGCCAGAGCTGGCTCCCTCTGCTTGCAGGGAGGTGTGGAGGGAGAGGCGTAGGTGGGAACCAGGTCTGCACTCTGCGCTCACAGGCCCAGTGAGGGGCTTAGCATCCGGGCCAGCAGCTGCGGAGGTTGCGTTGGGTCCCCCAGCATTGCCGGCCAGCATGCACCTAGCTTGAATTCTCGCAGGGCCTCAGCCACCTTCCCACAGGGCAGGGCTCAGGACCTGCAGCCTGCCATGTCCCAGCCCCTGCCTCGGCCGTGGGCTCCTGCACGGCCTGAGCCTCCCCAAGGACTGCTGCACCACCCGGTTCCATCAACTGCCCAGGGGCTGAGGAGTACAGGTGCACAGCACGGGAATGGCAGGCAACTCCACCAGCAGCCCTGCTGCAGGATCCACTAGGTGAAACCAGCTGGGCTCCTGGGTCTAGTGGGGACTTGGAGAACCTTTATGTCTAGCTAAGGGATTGTAAATACACCAATCAGCACCCTGTGTCTAGCTCAAGGTTTGTAAATAGACCAATTGGTACTCTATATCCAGCTAACCTAGTGGGGACTTGGAGAACTTTACTGTCTAGCACTCTGTCTAGCTACAGGATTGTAAACGCACCAATCAGCACTCTGTATATAGCTCAAGGTTTGTAAATGCACCAATCAGTGCTCAGTGTCTAGCTAATCTAGTGAGGACTTGGAGAACTTTTATGTCTAGCTAGAGGATTGTAAATGCACCAATCAGCACTCTGTGTCTAGTTCAGCACCTGTGTCTAGCATACCTTTAATGCACCAATCAGCACCCTGTCAAAATGGTCCAATCAGCGCTCTGTAAAATGGACCTATCAGCTCTCTGTAAAATACACCAATCAGCAGGATGTGGGTGGGGCCAGATAAGGGAATAAAAGCAGGCTTCCCAAGCCAGTCAGTGGCAACCGCAGTACCCTTCCACACTGTGCAAGCTTTGTTCTTTCACTCTTTACAATAAATGTTGCTGCTGCTCACTCTTTGGGTCCACACCATCTTTAAGAGCTGTAACACTCACCAAGGAGATCAAGAGTCTCATTCCTGAAGTCAGTGAGACCACAAACCCACCAGACGGAAGAAACTGCGGACACATTTGAGCATCTAAAGGAACAAACTCCGGGCTACCATCTTTATGAACTGTAACACTCACCGCGAGGGTCCGCAGCTTCATTCTTGTAGTCAGCAAGACGAAGAAGCCACTAATTCCAGACACAATATATGCTCTGAATATATAAGCTGTCATTATTATCATGAAGTGAGGACTCCTTTATGTTTTGTTTTGTTTTTGTTTTTTTGAGACGGAGTTTCGCTCTGTCGCCCAGGCTGGAGTGCAGTGGCACGATTTCAGCTCACTGCAAGCTCTGACTCCCAGATTCACGCCATTCTACTGCCTCAGTGTCGCAAGTAGCTGGGACTACAGGCACCCACCACCACACCTGGCTAATTTTGTTTTTGTATTTTTAGTAGAGATGGGGTTTCACCGTGTCAACCAGGATGGTCTGGATCTCTTGACCTCATGATCTGTCCACCTCAGCCTCCCAAAGTGCTGGAATTACAGGCGTGAGCCACCCCACCCAGCTTGTTTGTTTTTATTATTTTAATTGATAAATCATAATTGTATACACTTATAAGTAAAATGTGATATTTTGATATATGTAAAAATCGGAAATGATTAAACTGAGCTAATTAACATATCACCTCACCTCCATTTTGTGCTTAGACATTGAAAATTGACTCTTATGTTGAAATATACATTAATATTGATTATAGTCGCTTCGCTATGCAATAGATCTCAAAACCTATTCCTCTTGTGTATACGTGAAACTTTGTACCTTTTGATGAACAACTCCGCATTCCCTCCCCCTTTCAACCCTCAACCTCAGTAACCATCGTTTTACTACTTCTATGAGTTCAGTTTTTTAGAGTTCATAAACAGTAGTCCCCTCTTATCTATGGTTTGCTTTCTGGAGTTTGTTACTGCAGTCAGCCACATTCCAAAAAATATTAAGTGGAAAATTCCAGAAATAATTCATAAGTTTTAAATTCTACACCATTCCGTGTAGCATGAAGAAATCACACTCTTTCCTACTCCAGGGGGAATGTATCTACTTCAGATAAAGGGGAATAAGTGAGATGATACATATTTGCTTTCTGTTTTCAAAGCATGAGAATTCCGTTCTCTGTTTCTTTCGAATACAACTAAATATCCACTTCTTTGGTGCGATTAAGGTCACCCTTGTCCCATCTTTGAGGGAGAAAAAAAACTGGAAAAGTATGTTCTCTCCTGCATGCTGAACATCAAGACTTTGGTTTTGTGTGAATCTGTACCACTTTTAACCAAGCATTTCTGCGCCTAAGTTTCCTGCACTACAAAATGAGATTTGGTCTGGATGTTATCTGGGGTACATTTTACTTATGGTGTTCTATGAGTTTACTCTTTCTAGTTTGACTATTAGATGATCTCACATTGATGGCAGAAGTTGTATGATATAGTTCTCCAATTATACAATAAACAGAACTTGAGCTTCAACAGTCAATATGGTTGAAGCAAACTCAATCTAGGATCGTTTACTAACACAGAATCACTAAAACAAGGGACATTGTACAGAACAAGTACATTGTACAGAAATTAAAGTATATATGTTGGGCCATTTTCATTGCAGACTATATCGTGTGTTGGGAGGCTGCATTAATCAGAATTATTTAGGCTTTGCTAGAGTAATCCAGGAATATAGTAAATGGCTTCAAACATTAAAGTTTTCTCTCTCGTACTCATGCATAATCTGGTACCGTTTGCCTGCTTTGCTCCCCATTTTCCTTTGTTACATTTGCCTTGCTTAAATTTTCGTTGGTTAGTGAGACATTTAGATAGTTCCTGATTAAATTCAATTTATAAGCATCAATTAAATATTGATTGAGAGCTATTCATTTCTCGCTATTTCATGAACAAAAACTTAATGAAGAGACATTACAAGGTATTTAGGCCCTCAGTGAATAACAGCTTTAGAAGTGCCTGGAAAAAAGAAAAAAGAACCACTCCTAGAATTCTACTCTATTCTTTTCTTTATTTAAGTATACTTATTATGTGTTTATCTTACACTAGTACAGAGCACTTTACAGCAATTGCTTGGCCCTTTTGTTCAGAATTATTAGCGTCAAGACAAATCTGTCCTTGTGTACCTTTTGATGCTCCTTTTATTTCACTGCCATCAACCACTTGGTGGAAGTTTTTATTTTCCTGTTATTTTTCTCCCTGCGGAGTAAAGATGAGGTTAAGAAGATTATTCAGCAGCTGTGTCCAATCACCTGCTCTCCTAATCCTTGGTTTTTACACTCTTAAAGAACACTGCTGGGGATACCTTAGGTTCTGTCATTACCAACATGGTTAATCCTGTACTTCCCTAAGACTTGGCATCTACCTACTTTGAAGACAGCTGTGACTATGGCTCTCCTTTTAAAACTTCATTCTCCTAGCAAGGATCTAGTTAGATTACATCTTACCTCTAATCTTTTATTTCAAAGGTGGATGAAAAGGTAAAACAACCACAATGACTTCTCTAAGACACATTCAGTCCTTGACCTTTGAGACAAGTGCCTGTCTCACTTCAAAATACATTTTAATGGCAAGGGTGGATTGCTCTAACTCTATGCCTTGTCCCTCACAGGCTCAGAGACATGTTAACATCATCCTGTTGTATGATATTTCATCCTGTTCATGTAAAGTTGACTGTTGTTTCTCTTCAATTTCAGGGCACCAATCCTCAGGTTTAAGCTTCTCCAATTTCTCTAGCTTGTTTCAGGTTGTTTCAACATTCTCAATGTGATATATAGGTCCATCAGTACTCCAAGATCTTAGTCCACTTTGCATTGGTATGTCTCCACTGGGTAAGATTATCCGAGTCCATGTGTTTGCAAAATCATAGCTATGCTACTATTCTGCAGATAGTCCATCATTCTCTACAAGCTTGGATTTTTAATAAATTTTCTCTACAAGTTCAAACAAATGTATCATTTTTACATTTTCCTTAAAATTGTCATGGATAAAACATGAACTGACAGCAATTCATTGGCAACCTGGGTAATATCTGTTAGTATATCTTTGACTGTGATGCTCAAATCATGCAGTCTGATTCTGTGACCACTTTTAAAGAGGATACTCCAAAGGGAATTACACTGTGTTCTTCTGGGTGATTTATGAAGTTTACAGTCCTTCATATCACGTGCAATCAGAAGGGTTATTTTGTACTAAATGTTCCAAAGACTGTTTTGCAATTTTGACAAGCTACTATGTGTCTTAGTTTAAACATGAAAAGGTTAAAAATGCACCCTAATTTCTTTTTCTATATGTAAAAGGCAGTAGTGCAGGTTGACTTCAGAAGGCCATTTGAAGAAAAAAAATATGTCAACAAGCACTTTGTTAATACTAACTCTTGAGACTCTTAAAATGACAAACATAATTGCATTCATTTCTAGGTATAGTAAGATATGATGGTTCTTTACATACAGGTGCATATAAAATATTGCAAACCAAACCAGTTGGGGTAAAACATTTACTGCAATAATGTAAATTTTAAAAGATTTCAGCTGGAAATAATTAAAGAATCAAATATTACAGTACTGGATACAAAGTTGTATCTTTCCTAAAAGCTTGTCATATTTAAACTCGCTTAGCTTGGAGAAGAGAATGCATTTATCTAAGGCATATAGTTTCAACTTCTTATTTTATAGATGGGGACGCTTGAGCCCAAGAAAGTTTAATGATTTGTCTAACAAGACACAACTGATTAATATCAAAATGGAAAGACGACAAGAGACCTGGTATTCTTGTTTTTCTTCCTATTAGTTCATATTGAGATATGAGTCATAGGGTTAGAAGAGCATTGTGGATAATGTAATTTGAATTTTTTTTTTATAGGCTAGGAAGCTGATGTTAGAAACTTCCAGTTTTGAAAACATAATGAACCCAGCTAATATAGACCAATGACCGACCACCTAAAGGCACAGAAAAATAATGAATATAATATAAGTAAAACAATTTTTAAAAATCTATCAAATTTAAGGAAAGGAAATGGAATGCTGAAGGTCTTATTAAGAAACAGAGGAACTGAAGACTCTGCAATAAGTTTTAGTGAATGTGGTGGTGGTTCAGGGACAGGGTGGTTCTCACTACAGAACTGAGGGCTGGTGAGCCAGGGTATCGATGGCTCACTAAATAGCCATCAATTCTATACCTTCTATAAAGGTATAGAAGAGACAGGAAACATAATCTTCCAAGCACAGGGAGATTAATCTAAAGTCCCTATATAAAACACAGATTCCCTAAATCCATGGAAAGAAGCTAGAAAAATGATGCAAATGGCCTCAACAAGAAATAAGGAATTCTGTTGTCTTTGGACTCGATGTGACCCCTGTAAGAAATAAAAACCTCATGCCTGGGCCAAGTGTAAGTATATGATCTAATTTACTGTACTTATAAAATGCACAAAGTTAACAAAAACTGATATGTTACCTTTTATATCCTAAAGACTCAAAAAAAAGCACAAGCAGAACCACTCTTGGGGAATGCTGTCACAACAGAGTTCACAGCATTCCCAAAGGAAGGAAATATTTAAATAAGGTGGGCTCAAAATATAAAATTACAAACTATATGTGGAAGAAAAAAACCTAACATGAAAAACTTCAGTTGGCACAGTAAAAAGAAACATACAGTATAAGTACTAAAAATAATAAAAGATTAATGAACATGAGGAGAAACTAAGAGTATGTAAAATAATTACAAATAAAAAGGAACTGAATTCATGATAAAGCAAGAAATCATGACTTAAAAAAAAAAGATAAACCAAAAACAGCTTCTAAAAATTAAAACCAGAAATTGAAATTAAAAAAAAAAATGAACATTTGTAATAGCCATGCAGTGCTTTTCATAAATATTACAGTTCTCCTTTATTTCCAGGTGCATATTAAGATTGTATTTCCTGGCCGGGCATGGTGGTTCACGCTTGTAATCCCAGCACTTTGAGAAGAAATTACGAGTATGTAAAATAATTACAAATAAAAAGGAACTGAATCCATGATAAAACAAGAAAACATGACTTAAAAAAAAAAAGATAAACCAAAAAGAGTTTCTAAAAATTAAAACCAGAAATTGAAATATATATATATATATAAAAGAACATTTGGAGTAGCCATGCAGTGCTTTTCATAAATATTATAGTTCTCCTTTGTTTCCAGGTGCATATTAAGATTGTTATTTCCTGGCCGGGCATGGTGGCTCACGCTTGTAATCCCAGCACTTTGGGAGGCCCAGGTGGGCAGCTCACCTGAGGTCAGGAGTTCGAGACCAGCCTGGCCAACACAGTGAAACCCTGTCTCCACCAGAAATACAAAAATTAGCTGGATGTGATGGTGGGCACCTGTAATCCCAGTTACTCGGAAGGCTGAGGCAGGAGAATCACTTGAACCTAGGAGGCAGAGGTTGCAGTGAGCCGAGATTGTGCCACTGCACTCTAGCCCGGGCGAAAGAGCGAGACTCTCTCAAAAAAAAAAAAGAAAAGAAAAGGTTGTATTTCCTTACAGTCTTTGGAGTCATCTATTGGCTTCTTTTGCTGGTGGAATATGAGGAAAAATGATATGTGTCAATTCTGGGAGGAAGCTTTCTGAGCCAGTTTATGATTCCACAGGTTCTCTTTATTTTGCCTTCGCATTCCCAGATGGTGCCTCCATCAACACAGAGGTCCCCTGTTAACTTTCATTGAGAAAGTTGCATGAAAGAGAAATAAACTTTTCTTGTTTTAATCCATGACACTTGGGGCTGTTTGCTAACGCAGCGTGAACAAGGCATCCTAATGATACAAAAGTTAAGTAGCAGAATAGACACTGATGAACAACATATTTAAAAACTGAAGGAATCTAGAGGGATTTTCTTATAATGCAAAATGAAGACAAAGAAAAAAGTGAAAGGGTAGCTAGGAGTTATGAATAGGAGAAAGAAACAGACCGAAATATGTTTAAGAATGCAGAAAAGAGACAACAAAAATAATCTTAGAAATACCAATATTCACATAAATAATAAATGAGAATTTTCCACAACTGGAAAAAAGAAGTGTGTCCTGAGGTTGAAAAACAGAATAGCATAAGAGAAGAACTAAACATAAATGCATACTTGGACATATCATTGTGGAACTGCAGAACTCCAAATGTAAGAAATATCTTAAAAGTGAACACAGAAAAAAGATCACATACATAAGAATATCAATTTGACTAACAGCAGATTTCATTATCTGTAGTAATAAAGGATAGAAAACAATGGAACAATATATTTATGGTATTGAGAGGGAAAATACCATCAACTAAGAATTACAATCCTAGCTTAACATTATTCAAAAATAACAGCAAAAGAATAATACTTAATAATACACAAAAATTAAAGAACTTACCATTAACAGAAGCTACTAAAAATTTAATGGGTACCTTGAGCAAAAGAAACTTAACACTCAAAGGAAGTGAGATGCTGGAAGCAGTGATGAGAAATAAACTGGTCAATATATAAGAAAACCTATGTAAGTTAAGCGTTGACTGTATTAAATATAATAATAATTACTAAGAGGAAGAAAAAGTTGAACTAAAATAATATGCATAGAAGAACAACTTGGAACTTCGAGTGATACAATTTGAGTTAAAGAATTTTAGATCTTATTTGGGAATATTATTAAATTTGACTTTGCTAAGGTTAAAATTTGGTGGAGCACACTAAAAATGGAAACAGTGAAAAATCCGAAATAATAATAAGAAATAACGGAATTAAGAAAATCAGTTAATTTAGTAGAAGGTGGAGAAACATTTAGAAACAACCTGATACAAAAATAAGGTGATGGAAAGAATGTTAACAATATTTCAGGAATCAAAATAAGTGCAAAAAAATTCAGCTCCCTTAGTAAAAAAAAAAAGGGGGAGAATTCACACTGAAAAAAAATCCAACTACACGCTGCTGAAAGGAGAAACACCTAAAATTACACATAAAGGCTGGAAACAAATTAGAAGGGAAATCTCAGGCATATTTAATTTAAATGAAGTAATATTTTGTCAACAAACATTACCAGGAATAAAAACAGGATCATGCCATAATGGCCCAAGGATTAATTCATCAAATTAATAGAAACTCGGTGCCCATTCATGATAAGTAGCCTATGAGAGGGTCACACAATAAATTAGTTGTGGTGCAGAACTATAACCTCTGCTTCCCGATCATAATATTCTCTTCCTTTCCTTTACAGCACTTAGCACAATATGTATTTTTTCTATTTGTATGTTATTGGTCCCCCTATTAGATAGCAAACTCAAAATTCCAGGGGATTTACATATATTATTTGGCACCATATCACCTGGTCCTAATACATGTTCTGGCACCTACTTAGCCTCCCAAAAAATAGTTTTTGGGAGAACAAATGACACTCATGCTCCTGATATTCTAGCTATTCAACATAGCATAATCCTTTCCATTAACCATAAGGAAAAGCATTAGCATCACTTGGATCAAATGGAGCAATTCATATACATACTCTTTTCATAATTAAGATTAAAAATTTCTGCTTAACATTACAGCTTATAAAATACTTCACAGAATAACACAATTATCCTTTATATTTCCAATTATAATTTTCATTTCAATTTCTAAAAACAAAGGTTTTTTAAAAAGAATCTCTAAAATGTGACTGAAAGGATAAAAAAATCATAAATAATAATAATGATGGACAATCGAATCACATTTTCAGGCAGTGCTTATTTTCTTATTGGCAGCAGCTTAAATTGTATTCAGAAGCATATGCATGAAACATTCTAATATAAGGCCACAGGGATGTGTTCTCTTAGTTCTAACATCTCACTTACAGTATGTTAATACTCTTCTCTCAGCACAGGTAATGTTACCTCTGCTAGGGAAGGCTCTGTCAACTACCAAGAGAACATAGAAAGAATAAAACTCATGTTTCTCTGTCACCTATTTCCCTGTTACATCAAAAGTCCCTCGGGGGCTGATTAAATTAATTAAGTGCCAACAGAAATTCTAGCCATTATTTTCTTTCTGGCTAAGATGCCAGAAAGAGAAAAGCCAACCCTGGAACAGTTGAGCTGCCAAAAATCTAATGTGATAGCCTAATATTTACAACCAAATAATACTAATTACAAAAGTATCAATTATGGAGGGTCTATTTCCTAACTGGCACCACAACAGGTTCATGACATTTATTTTTCCTAAGCTAACAAAAGGGCTAATCAGTACCCTTATTTCACATTTTGAGAAATAAGAGAGAGGTATTCAGTGAAATATTTAGAATACAAACTCATTCCTGTCTGACCCCATCATTCAGAATCTCAGCATGAAACTATGAATCCTGACATTTAAAAATTTGACTTGGGCCAGGCACCGCAGCTCATGCTTGTAATCCCAACACTTTGGGATGCTGAGGTGGGCAGATCATGAGTTCAGGAGTTTGAGAGCAGCCTGGTCAACACAGTGAAACCCCATCTCTACTAAAAATACAAAAATTAGCTGGGCGTGGTGGCAGGCACCTGTAATCCCAGCTATTCAGGAGGCTGGGGCAGGAGAATCGCTTGAACCCAGGAGGCAGAGGTTGCTGTAAGCCGAGATCACGCCCCTGCACTCCAGCCTGGGCAAAAGAGCTAGACTCCATCTAAAAAAAAAAAAATTTGACCTGGCCTTTGCCCTTGGCAGTCAGGTCGGACAGGACTCTCAGGCGGGCAGTGTGCATGGATTTGAATGACAATCTGCTTATTTTGTTATATCGCTGATACAGTTTGGATGTCTGTCAATCCCAAATGTCATCTTGAAATCTGACACCTAGATTGGAGGTGGGGCCTAGTGGGAGGTGTTTGGGCCACGGAGGAAGACTGTTCATGAATGACTCAGTGCCTTTCCATGGGTAATGAGTAAATTCCTGCTGTATTAGTTCATGCAAGAGCTATTTGTTTAAAAGAGATTGGCCTCTCTCTTCTCTCTGTTGCTCCCTCTCTGACCTTGTGGCATGCCTGCTGCCCCTTTTCCCTCTGTCGTAATTGGAAGTTTCCTTTTACCAGCAGTTGCTGGTGCCATGCTTCTTGTACAGCCAGAAGAACCATGAACCAAATAAACCTCTTCCCTTATAAACAGCCCAGCCTCAAGTATTCCTTTATAGCAATGCAAAAAAGACTGAGAATGTCACCATAGGTACGTTACCAGTGGAGGGTCTTGACTATGAATTGTCTAGGTTCTTGGCATTTTGAACAAAGAATTGGACAAAACACACAAACAAAGCCACAAAAGAATGAAGCAATGAAAGCACAGATTTATTGAAATTAAAGTGTACTCCACATAGTGAGAGCAATCTTGAGCAAGTAGCTGAAGAGCACTGGTTACAGAATTTTCTGGGGTTTACCCTCTAGAGGTTTCCCATTGGTTACGTGGTTACACACTATGTAAATGAAGGAGTGACCCATGACCAGTCTGACTGGTTGCAGAGAGTGACCAATCAGGGACTGAAGCAAAGTTACAAAGTTACACCTTATGCAAATGTCTGATTGGTTGCAGGAGGGGGCCAATTAGAGGCTGAAGTGAAGTTACAAAGTTATTACACGTGAAGACTTGGCCCTTGACCAGTGTGACTGGTTGCAGGAGGAGGGGATCAATCAGAAGTACTTCCCATTTTTCATGGGCAATGCAGTGCAAAGGGAATAGTCTCTAATCCTTTTGTTAACTGGTTGTGGGAGGTGAGGTTTCCTTTGGATTCAGTTCTAGGAAGTCAGTGCAAATTGCCCTTAGGTTTACCCTGCCTCCAGATCCTATTCTTCTGCCTCAGCTGAAGATGAAATTTTGTTTTCCTAAAACATATTTCCTTATCTATTACTTTATTGAGATGCATAAAATTCACCATTCACTGCACAATTCAGTGGTTTTTAGTGTATTCACAAGGTTCTGCAGCCATCACTACTCCCTAATTCCAAAACATTTTCATCACCTCCCAAAATAAATCCTGTGACCATTAGTAGTCAGTCACTCCCCACTTGCATCTCTCCTTAGTTTCTGGAAACTATTAATCTACTTTCTGTCTCCATAGTTTTGCCTATTCTAGGTATTTCCTATACATGTATATTAGTCCATTCTCATGCTGCTAAAATAGACATACCTGAGACTGATTTATAAAGGAAAGAGGTTTAATTGACTCACACTTCAGCATGACTGGGGAGGCCTCGGGAAACTTAAAATCATGGTGGAAGGGGAAGCCAACACATCCTTCTTCACATGGCAGCAGGAAGAAAAATGAGAGTGAAGTAGGGGGAAAGACCCTTCTAAAACTATCAGATCTCATGTGAACTCAGTCACTATTACAAGAACAGCATGAGGGTCTCTGCCCCCTTGATCCATTTACCTCCCACCGGGTCCCTCCCATGACAGGTGGGGATTATGAGAACTACATGATGAGATTTGGGTGGGGACACAGCCAAATCATATCAACATGGAATCACATAATATATGACCTTTGGGGTCATGCTTCTTTTATTTATAATATTTTCAAGGTTTATCCCATTTGTTGCATATATCAGTACTTCATTTTGCTAGTGTATTTTAATTGATAATGTACCTTAACAAAAGATGAAAATTATTTGTACCAATTCAGAAAAAGAAGAATGTAACTATCTTCTTCTATTTTCCCTATGTGTGCAGGTTAGACTATATTTTCTGGCATTAATAAAGTAACCTAACATGACCCAAGCCTATGAAGAATATCACAGTCTCCTTTTTACAGATGGGTAAAAAAAGAGGGTCAGAGAGGTTAAGTTATCTGTTCAAACATTAGATGCAGGGATTCAAGCACAGAGCTTTGAAAACAAAGCCAAAATCATTTCTACTTAGTTGATGGATATATAATAAGAAGAACTAGATGGCCCATTCAGCCACTGACACTTCCTTGTTCAGACATTTAGAAGCAAAGCTAAGCCTCCACATTGTATCAATCCCTGTATCTTTGGGTAGCTAAGGATATTGAATTCAAACGCCTACTGGAGCTAGATAGATAACAAATGGCATGGTGTGACAAACCGGAGAGGGCATTGGAAGGCTACTACTGTTCAGCTAAGCCCTCTTTGTCCTCTGGAAATGCACTGTCCAGGATAGAAAGTTATTATGATTTCTTTTAAGAGAATTTAAAACATCATTTTATGTAAAATCTCTGAATTTTTAAGTGCTGGCAACAAGTTAAACTTCATTTTTATTTTTGAAATTACTATGTTAAAAAGAGCTAATACGTAAACCAAATTAACTGTTTTGGGGATATTCTGTCCCACAGACTACAATTTTTACAATCTGTAGTAGAGGAAGAAAGGCCTTGGCAGCACCAGAGGGTGCCTGGGCCCTCTCTGAGTAGAGCCCAAGGGGCATCATCAAAATGGGAAGGAACCTACCTCCTGCCTTTCAGTCCAAACTCTGGAAAGGTTCACCAACTTATATTTTAAGAGAGGATTTAGAATAGGGAAGATGTCATTAAATCTTTCCTTCTTTCCATGGATAGTTATGGAAGACATCCTCTATGCATGCACTGCTAGGTTCTTGGAATACCATGAAGAAGAAGAAGATGCAATCCCTGGCTTCAGAAGTCCAAAGTGGGAAGGTAAGATAATTAAGCTAGCAATTACAGGACAATGTGATTATCATATTGTTTACAATGATGTTGGCACAAGAGGGAAACCTCACCCTAACAGGCATTTGAGTTCAATATCTTCAGCTACACAAAGATATATGAATGAATAGGATAAAAAGAAACCAGAGAAGTCTCCATAAAGAAAATAAATTTTCAAGTGCAATAAAAAGAGTTGATCAAAGATGGAAAAAAAAAACCCAGAATATTCCAAGGAGAAAGAACAGAATAAGTAAAAGCAAGGGAAAATACAGCACAACTAAACAAGCTTGAGGACACTCAGAATGTCTTGGAATAATGTTGCTGCCTTGAGAAACCTGGTTTCTGCTGGAGGACAGGGACCTCGTGGAACAGCTTGCACTGACCTGAGAGCTGCACTCAGACCTAGGAACATACCCAGTCAATACTGCAGAGTCTGTTCCAGATAAGAAGACTCAAGCAGCTGATCCCACAGACTCATAGGAAATAATAAACAGTTATTATTTTTAGCCACTGAGTTTTGGGATGGTTTGTTACAGAACAATAGCAAATTGTTTAAAAAATACCTTACTCAACCTTAGCTTATGAAAAAGATCTGAGGAATCAAGTGAAATAAACTTCTGACACACTCTCTTTATATATATATATGTGTGTGTGTGTATAATACATATATATATTTATGACATGTATTTTTATATATACATATATAAATACATATATAAATATATGTCATATATGTCATAAATATGTATTTTATATATGTGTGTGTATATATATTTTTTATTTATTTATGACAAGGTCTTGCTCTGTCACCCAGGCTACAGTGCAGTGGTGCAATAAGAACTCATTGCAGTCTTGACCTCCCAGGCCCAAGCGATCCCCTCGCTTCAGCCTCCCCAGCAGTAGGACTACAGGCATGCACTACCATATCCAGATACATTTTTCTGTTTTTCATAGAGACAGGGTCTCACTGTTGTCCAGGCTTACTATTTTTTTTTAATTGAGGGTGTTAAAAATCTGAGAATCAGAATTATACACTAATATTTTACCCAATGTTATCAAACCCTATACTGAATATTTAATTTTTATCTTGCTTGGGAGAAAAGTTGGCCATCAAAAGAAAATTATTGTATCAGTAAAATAAACAGCATTTTATGTATACCAATGGAATGACACCTTCTTCCACCCCATGTTATGATTTTTTTTCCCATAAACACCTTGTTAACAATAATTAACTTTAATGTCACTAGACTCTCTTTTAAGGTATACTGTTATGAGTGAATTAGATGCCCCTAAAAGATCTGTTGAAACCCTAATCTCCAAAATCTGTGAATGTGACTTTTTAAAAAGGGTCTTTACAAATAAAAATCAAGTTAAGATGTGATCATATTGGATTAGCATGGTCCCTAATTCAATGACTGGTATCTTCCTAAGAAGAAGAATATTTGGACACACATAGGGGAGACAACCACATGAATTGAAGATAGAGGCAGAGATTTGAGTGATGCATCTAAAAGCCAAGGAACACCAAAAATTGCCAGCAACCACCAGAAGCTAGAGGAAGGAAAGAAAGATTCCTCCTTAAGAGCCTTCAAGAGAGCATGTTCCTGCCGACAGTTTCATTTCAAACTTATAGATTCCACAACTGTGAGAGAATACATTTCCATTGTTTTAAGCCACCGATTACTTTATTAGATCAGCGTCAGGAAAGTAAAACATATCCATTTTACTGTTTTAGATCTATAGAAAAAAATTGCATACATTGTAGACAATGAGTTACATTTCTCATGTTTTATCCCTTTGAAAGCTTCAAGACCTGAGTATTTATAGGACTGCATTAACTTAATACTTGTGTTGGTTTGACTGCTAAAACATCCTCTCCTATAAAACCATTTGACAAAAGTGCAACAACCTTTACTTTACTCCCAATACACTTTCTATGATTACAAATTCAAACATTTTTGAATTACCAAATTAATCTAAAGTACAGAAAACCTACCTCAAGTATCTTCTCCAGAGAGAAATGGAAATAGTCTCTATTTCTTAGTTTCAGGCTTTAATTTATGTAACTTCACTACTTTCATTAATTTCAACATTCATAAAAACATCAAAAACAATCTCATGCTATCACTCTGTAAGGGAAGGTTTTCAATGTTTCCATAGAAACTAAGGATGCTAATCAAGGTGCACATAAGGAAAATCTTCCCTTGTGGGAAGCTTACCTTTTAGGGAAACTCTTGGAGACACATGCTGTGGAGTTACTCTATGTCAGTGATTTCTAGAATAAAAAGAGAAAAATACACAAATAAATATGTTTTTTTCCAAGTATAGATCGGCTTATGGGTAGGAGATGCTTACCTGTAATCTTCCCTTTCTAAAACTAAATTATATTGGATTAGGAGGAAGTAAAAATTAAATACATTTGGTATGGATTTCCAGCTTAATAGAATTGTGTAGATTAGGATCCAGGATCCATTCTCCGCCTTGCCTCCTATGAGCTGAGTGACTTTTGAAAAACCATCACCACTCTATCTTTCCCTTGTTAGTATGATGGCTCTAGAAGCCTGCAATATTTTATGGCATTCAGACTCCATAAAAGAGACAATTTCTTAAGAGGGTACATTAAAAGGATTTTAAAATAATAAAAATTGAGCAATAAATGGAGATGTCTTATAATTTTTGTTAGGTATATGAATACATAAAATGAGGGTACCTAACAAAAACACTCTTCACGTAAATTGTACACTCTCTTAAAGCTACCAACTTAAACTTTAATTGTGAAATAATTTTTGTCTCAGAATTTTTCCTGAAGAACTATTATTTTTCCTAAAAAATTATATATATATACACACACACTTACTTTTACCTAGAATAAAAGTATATATTTATATTTTCATGTTTATTCATATGTGTATCCTCTAACCAAGTTTCTGCTGTAGATCACTTCTTTGTAAAATAACTGTCTTGTAGTTTTAATAACTGAAAATCCAATTTTATGTAGATATATATAATATAGATTAGCTAATCAGAAATATCTTTAATCGTACAATTCTACTCTGGCTTATTCTTAAATATACCATAATTGATTGGGATAAAAATATTATATTTTCTTGATTAGCCATAAATACATCATCTTTTATTAAGTGTATGCCTTCTCTGGCTGAATTGCAAAATAATTCACCTTTATATTAAATACCTGACTATCTTTACTCTCAGGATAATATCAATAACAACCAGAAGGTAGGGACTAAACAGATATTCTTCATATTGCTAATATATTCAGAAATATAAAATTATCCCTGACCTTTCTCATATACCCCTAAAACAAGTAAAATTCCATAAATGATGACGTGTGTAAGAAAATGTTTCCTATGGATTATGAAAAATTATATATTCACATTAATTCTGAATCACAAATACATCACCATCTGTTTGGTTTTAATATGGTCAGTTACCAGCTGTATATATATGAGCTGGCTACAAAAGTTTAGTATGTATCTAAACACATATCTTTCTTACATTAAGGACAGCAACTGATATAAAACTAAAGCTCTATTTACAGCTATTGGCATCATTTGCAACTCCAGCCCACCTATCAATAACAATTAAAATTGTAATAATCCTACAGACATTTGTCAATTTTTTTCATTTTTTCCAATATTACTAAAAATTTGTCATATATATTTTTTCCTCTTCACAGAAAGAAGGTGGAGATTACGTTTACCCTGTCCAGTGGAATAATACTTGAAACGAAAATTTAAGTTATATAAATTATATAAAATATAAAATAATTATATAAAATATAAAATAGTTATATAAAATAATTATGTTCCTCTTATTTGAGAGCATAAGCTCTGGGATAAATTTCTTGGGATGGGATATTGGTTCAATTTTTTTACTAATCATGTGATCTTGAGCAATTCTTTAATTGATATAATCCTCAGTTCTACTTTTAAAGTGGGGACAATAACAGTATTCATCCTCAAAGAATTATTTCAATCCTCAAATTAATAATTAAGTTACATAGTGCAGACTAGCTATTCAGTTTAGCCACTAGATACAGTATCCACTGGTAGTAGTAACATTGGCGAGAGATTCTCATACATTATGGATAGTCTCATGAATGGCGACTGTACACACAGAAAGCACTATCATCACCAGAAGAAACCATATGCTCCCAAATACTTGCCCATTATAGAAAACATTATTAAATTCACTCCTTTGATTTTTTAAATTGCATCCAGAGGGAATCCTGGCCAAAAGAACTTATCTGTTGGGTGAGTTAACATATCATGAATGCATTTATCAGGTCAGTTAGCTACGACGGAGCAAAGAGCAATGTCAAAGAGAATAGAAAGCAGGATGGAAAGGTAAGAAGAGTGAGGAGGAATATATGGGACTGACCCCAAGAAGGCCTGTGAAACGATATCTCCTTCGTAAAGAATGCATCCCACCTGGTGCTCCTGAAAAGAACAGCCCTATGTTCTATGTGATTCAACCTAATAGGCTACAGCTATTGATCCATCAATTAACACTTGACTCATATTAAGTCAACAAGATGCTCTCTCAGAGATTTTGAATTGCAACACTTGAGAGTTTGAGGCATGTAAAGTTGGAATTATTGTTAAAGAAGCCAGTCTTGAGAGAACCAGAAAAAATAAGACTTTAGAGAAAACCAGAGTTAAGATTACATACATCCTTACGCCTGATCCACATGAGAAATGAAGAATTGAAAATAGGGCAAAAGTTGAGGGGCAGCCACATTTCCTGACGTCCTAAGTCAAGTCCCCATGAGGTTAGGTTTTACCTATAATTTTTTTTTGTGCTTAGATGGCTATCATTTCTCCTGGCATATGGTTTCAACAATCCTTATTATGTGAGCTAGTTTAAGTTTCTGTATATTACAACTAAATGGTTACTAGTTAAGAAATCATAAGCCCACTGAAGCTAAGTTTTCTGTAATACAAAGTCCTTGCTTTGTGCCTATAGAAATAAGGGAGACAAATAAGTGAGCAATTAATAGAAATAAGTCACAAACCACCCTGCTATGCTAACAACTTACAAATTTGTAAGGAAACTTCCATATATAAAAATTCCTGGCTCATGAATATGAATCATAATCAACTGTTCCTTTACTATCATAGACCAATAGCTTTTACATTGACATTAATTTTTTTATTCAAAAAGTATTTACTAGGAGAAAAGAAACAGACCAAGGTTCCTGACCTCCTGGGATTTGCTGTCAAAATAAAATTACTACTCTACTTTGCCACCTCCCTCACCCAAACAAACAACAAATGTCATCAAAATGTATGTAGAACAGTAAGACAATATTACTTTTGGAATAATCCTTTTAATAAAACCATAACCTTTCAGGACCACAATGGATCTTGTGCTCCAGTTACATTCAGCACATGTTTTTAGCGTAACACTCATCACGAAATGTTTATCGCTGTTCCATTCACCCCAAAACACACATAACTTTTACTGTGGGAAAGTATGTACCTGTGTTGTCTCATTCTTCCATTTGAAGGCGTAGAGGCTAGTACAGCCTGGGCTAAAACAGGTGCTTAATGTATGCTTAATGAGTGAATAGATCCAACTTACAGTCTTAGTTAATATAAACTAAGGGTTATGCCAAAATAAGTTCCACTTTCACAGTGGGTTTTCATAACTGATCTTAAAAGGAAGTATCTAATGATGCCTCAGTTAATGCTGAGAGGTTGCTGATTATATAAGCAGGAATTATTTATTCACACCTCACTGGAAAAATGTTGAGTTGTCATATTCTTGTTAGGGGAAAAAGTAGACATAGTTAAAACTTCCCATCTTAGATTAGCCAGCATGAACAGAGATGATTCAAGCAGATAGATATCCAATTTCACACCTTGAAAGAAGGTTAAAAAAAAAAAAAAAAAACAGGATTTTTTTTCTTGGCCACTTTTGTGCTGCTTTACAGGGGGAGATATACTGAATCTATTGCACTTGATTGGCTAATAGTCTCTCCCTAGAGGCGAACACAAGGCAAGACCTTTCATTTTACCCACCTTCCTTAAGCTCAGCTTCCTTTCGAATAAAATGAGCCTAATAATTGTATTCCTACCTTTAGCGTTGTTTTGAGGCAAGACTGATGTAATCCATGAGAACAGTGCCCAGTTCATACTATGCAAACAGTAAATGCTAAGTAACATTATAATTTTTTTAATCATGAAAAATTCACTAAACTTTCCATGTTCAATCCATAACTTGTACCTATCCTAAGTTAAAGTTTTTATTATAAACTAAATAAAATCACATGTGAAAATAGGCAGGAAATTAATACACAACCAAGTGAATAAATAGATGAATCTCCCTCTGCCCAGAAAGATTGGGTCCAATCTTTGAACAAATCAGCTGTTGTCAACATAAATGTACTCGCAATTTTACAACAAAGGAACCAGAAATCCATGAATGACTGCAGAGTTTCGCAGCTAATAGCAAATAGATGCAGCAGCTGGCAAGGCCTAGGTCAAAAAGGATGATTTTACCCTAGGGAACAAACAGCCCTCATCTAGACCCTTTCCAAATAACTCAAAACCAAAAGGTGTGTCGGTTATTTATTAAGAACAAAAACAACCCTTCCCAAGCGACAGGTAAGAGCATGAAAATAATTCTAATGAACATGTTCAAACCCAGATGCGGCATCTCTAAAGCTTTCAGTTCTCACAGACATAGCATGTAAGATTAGGAGGGACGAAAGAGTGATCTCTGTACTTTGCCCATTAGAGTCACACCTGGATTCGCCTAACAATAAATGTGCATATGATCACCATTGATTACAAGTCTCCTATAATTGTGCTTAGTCACTCTGTACATTATGCCTTTAAATAATCAGTGGATAAAATATAGGTTCTAAAGGCATATTTGAGTCTAAGTTTTACCACTTATTTGCTGCATGAACTCAACCAAGTTATGTAACCTCTTATAGTCTGTTTTTATCATCTGTAAAACACGGCCAAAATTATCTACCTTGAAAGGTTCTTCTAAAGATAAAATGGGCCAGCTGCCGTGGCTCACACCTGTAATCCTAGCAGTTTGGGAGGCCGAAGGGGGCAGATCACTTGAGGTCAGAAGTTCAAGACCAGTCTGGCCAACATGATGAAACCCTGTCCCTACTAAAAATACAAAAAATTAGCTAGATGTGGTGGCACACACCTGTAATTCCAGCTACATAGGAGGCTGAGGCAGGAGAATTGCTTGAACCTGGGAGGCAGAGGTTGCAGTGAACCAAGATCCCCTGGGTGACCGAGTGAGACTCCATCTCAATAATAATAATCATAATAATAAATAAAATGATACAAAACAAATCCAGTCTATAGCAGGTATTCAACTAATGATACCTGTTATTATTAACATTATTTGAACATCAAAGGATAGCATAAAGTGAGAGGTAAGAGTTAGCATTTAACAACTGTCCATATTCTAAAAGGCCATTGTATTTAATAGGCTTTTCCTTATATCTCTCCTATTTTGCTTAACTTACTGATGGCATTTTCCATTACAGAATCAGCAGGTATTTCTCATGGGTGTCTACTTCCTTCACTGGTTGTTAAAACCCAACCTGAATTTTCTGTAGAAGGTAAAGGTCACGTAGATATTAAATTATCCATGTTTATTTTCAGAATTTCCATTAGCTTTGCTTGATATAATTTAGTATTAACATCAGGGTTATTAAACTAATACTAAGCAAGAGATTACTTTTAAATGCATTTTTCAATCGGAATTGGGATGCATTTCTAATCATGCTGTCTAGCTACAAGCAAACAAATGGTCATTTGATTCTTTTATCATTTCACAACAAATACTATCAACCACAGAGATCACTCATGGGCTCCCCACCACACACTCAAAATAAACAAAATACAAGATGATGTATAACAGGCTTTAGAGTTATTAAGAGATAATCACATCCTTGGGACTTTCATTGGGCACAATAAGTAGCACCACTAGAATATGATTATCTCTTGATAACAAGGGTCCCTACAGCTCTCACAAAGTGAGAAAAAAGTCATTACCGTAGGGAAAATGTATATTTTTTTCACTGAACCATAAAGCTGACAATTTAAGCTAATGAACAGTGGCTTTCCTTGAGATGACAGTATTACACAGTGTAGGAGGTTTCCTATCAAAGTGACACAGGCACCATCACCTTGAAGAATCTGCCTTGAAGAGCTTTTTTTTCTGGAAGTCTAATTTCCGGGTCTTGACTACAAGATAAACAGGTCTGGAAGACACTTAAGAGTCTAGGGATCTATGAATCTATTTAAGACAGGGAGGTGATTGAGAACAGCAGTGGGAATGGCTTATGCTGCTTATCAGTTGTAAGGCC
Organism: Macaca nemestrina; assembly: GCF_043159975.1. Taxonomy (NCBI): domain Eukaryota; kingdom Metazoa; phylum Chordata; class Mammalia; order Primates; family Cercopithecidae; genus Macaca; species Macaca nemestrina. Next base: position 141,086,810 of record NC_092126.1, on the reverse strand, counting down.
AGAAACTTGAGATGCTGAGCTTCACAAGTTGTCTTGATGTAACATAATCAGGGCAGCTCATTGGAGAGGATAGAGACAGATGCTCCAGTCTATAGGACGTCCCAGGGTGAACAACCAGTGACATCAACATAGGAAACTGCAGTACATGGTTTAGAATTTGGAGATGAGGAGAAAGAAACAGGCAGAAGCCTTTGACACTGCTCTCGAGGATAGGAAAAAGTCTTATATATAAGAGCTTTACTTGAGGATTTTAATCAGCAAGAAAACTCTTCTCACCTAATATTACTCAGAACAGTGGTATTTTCTGAACTCCCTAACTCACAATAGACAGAAGTTACTCTTCTTAAGTCTCTGTTTCTAATCAACAAATGGGTGAATAAAAACTCTTCTCAGAGTTACTGGGGAAATTAAAGACTGAGTTGAAAGCATCCTGTAAATATAAAAGACTCTTTATCTGTCAGCTATTAAGAATTATTTGGAGAGATTACTTACATAAACCTTAAAATGAGAAAAGAATACATCTCAAACACTCGGCCAGTGATGTGATTTGATTTTATTTGTAAAAGATAATGTTAGTCCAGGGAACACATTAAAAACCATCATACTGCAATATTACCGGAGCTGTAGTTGGCATTGTGGCCCATAAGTTACTATCCTCAAATCTAAAGTTTTCAAATATGTGCAAAGATATCATCAATCTCAAATATTTACAACAAAGAGCCTGTCACGCTGAACCCCTATTGACTCCAAAGGGGATGGCACCAGGTAGGTTCAAGAAACTGAAAAAAGAGACCCAGGGACAGCAAACAAGACATGGGATTTTACTGGAGCCTTACATACTGCGGAGCAAGTCCAGTGGTGTTGGGCTGGACAGGAGAACCGCCTTACAAACAGCCCAGTGGCAGTGGGCTAAATGAGATAACTCCACAGTCCAGTGGCAGGGGACTGGGCAGGAAAACTGCAACCATTTGCAAAGGGCGTGCAGTTTATATAGCATTTTCACTTAGCAACCTTTCCAAAACAACCTCCACCTGGCAACCTTCATTCAGCCCAAAACTTGGGGTCTTGAGCCCATGTATGGCCTGAGTTCCAATAGAGAAGCTGAAGGCTCAGATGTTCCTCATAGACAAGGAATGAATTTCTCTGTTGGTCATTCCCGGGTTCCTTAGCTGGGAACACACATTCAGGTGCATCTGCCATACGGGGTCATTCTCAGGGTATGCTTAAGTTATTGTTATCAGATGCATTTCATTTACCCTACAGAGCCAAAAATTCTATTGCTCTAAATCAGTGATTATATCTAAAGGCAATTTATTGGCAAAGTCTGAAGACATTTTTGGTTGTCATAATCACAGGGAAGATGGGGTTTGCTACTGTCATCTCATGGGCAGATGACGGCAAAACTGCTAAACACCCCCACAATGTACAGGACCCTGTCCTAAGTATAGACACTTACTCTGAGCACTTACTCAACTTGTATTTGAATGGCTTGATTCAATAAGTGCCTACTTCTACAATTCAGTATCCTGAAAAACGACCTGATCTGCCTCTATATCCCAGGAACAAAGAAGGAAAATAATTATCTTCAAAAAATTGAAGCCCATATCCAAGTGTAGGTAGGCATTTTAGCCCCTTCAATTTCCATTAAGGAAAATTATCAGATTTGGCTAAATACAATTCTGTCCTTCCCATTGGGAAACCATACAGGAAATGTCAATGTGCTGGCAATCTGCAAAACCAGAAATGAAATTTTCCAGAGTTTACCATGATCACAAAAAATTGGCACAATTGTACTGACAACCTGTCACTCTACATTCCCAAGTCATCTATTATGCCACTTTTTGACATTCCGCAACTGTTTAATGTGTCACATTATGTGATGTGATATAAAAATGTATTGGACATTTATAATTTGGTATTTCCTATAGGTGCTTGTCCTTTATCTGAGTATTAACAACTTAGGGGAAAATAGTACCTACATTTCTGTGAAGCAAAGAAAGACAAGATAGAGTACATATCACAGAAAACAGTTATAGAATGCCAGAGTCTAACTGTTTTCACAGGGATAATATCATATACTCTAAGAAGAAATACAGCATAGAGTAATGATTGAGTCCAGAATCTGGGTTTTCAAAACCCAGCTCTTCACTTTCTGAGTGACCTTCTACAAATTACTTAGATTCTTTGTGTCTTATAAAATGACTCCCTTATAAAATGAAGATACTGACTCTCTTTTCCTCTGTGATATTGTGCTTTAGAATAAGAAATATGTATTTGGTATTCATTTGTTTCTTCTTCATTTCATGACACAGAGCTCCTAAAATCCCTGGAATCTCCAAAGTGATAAATCTATTAGAAGGGTAATGACTGGTGGCCCAAGACTCCTAAATAGCCTCAGGAGGGAAGAGGGGCTGAAGGTTGACTCAACCACCACTGGCCAATGATTTAATCAATCATGCTTACGTAACGAAGTCTCCGTAAAAACCAAAAAGGACTGCAATTGGAGAGCTTACATGTTGCCGAACACATGGAGGTGCTTGGGGATGGAAGCTCTGTGCTCCTTTGCACATACCTTTCCCTAAGCATTTCTTCCATCTGGCTATTCAGCTGTATTCTTTATAATATCCTTTACCAGTAAATATAAGTAAAACACTTTCCTGAGTTCTGTGAGCCACTCTAGCAAATGACTGAACCCAAGGAGGGGGTCATGGGAACCTCTAATTTATAGTCAACTGGCCAGAAGTTCTGGGGAGCCCGATTTAGGACTGGCCTCTGAAATAGGGGGCATTCATGTGGGACCGAGTTTGTAACATGTGGGATCTGACTCTAACTCCAGGTAGATAGCATAGAATTAAATGGAATCATAACTATGCACCTGAAAATTGATGTGTCAGAAAAACACCCACACATCTGGTCAAAGAAGTGTGGCATGTTGAGTGTAAGTAGAGAGAAACGGTTGTTTGTTCCTTTACAGCCTCATAAGGGCTGTTAGGAGGACTACATAAATTAATGCTTACTAAGTGCTTACAATTTTTCCTGGTACAAAGCAAAACCTGTTTTTAATAAAAAGAAATGCCTCAATAAGGCAGAGTGGATTATCTCATTTTATAGATGTGATAACTAAAGTTCTGTGAGTCAAAGTAACTTACCCCAGATATCACTGGTTTCTCAACTTGAGTTTTTTGTTCTGTACTGCCCTGGTGCTCCTAGACTGTAGTGGGCCTCATTCCTGATGATTGCCATTTGAGTGCTTAATTCCTTTGCTTTAAAGACAGAAGGGCTAATTACACAGGGATATAGTTTTGAAAAGGAACATGTCTAAAACAAAATGTAAAATTGAAAGCATGACCTGCCTTTCTTCGTTGAGTGCTTATCCTATATGCACTGGATAACTATGCAGTGGGTGACGTAATGGCGTTTTGGAAGTGAAGGAAACATGGTCTGGAGGCCCCAGAGGCTGACAATCTGGCACTTCTTGGCAGAAAACTTGTCCACTGACATAAGTGATTTGTATGTAGTAGAAACCATGGCGAGAGCTCTGAACTACAATTTCAACCATGAAATAGAGATATACGAGAAATCATAGTTTTAAAAATATGGGCATTGCATTTCTGGTGGTAGAGAGTATTATTTTTATTTTGTAAACATTTTAGTTTAAATTGATGTGTATTTATGTTATGCTTATGTAAATATTTGTAAATTTATTTTATGTTAATTTTCTATTTGTGAAAATTTTTACTTTATTATTTTCCATTTGTGAAAAATTTTACTTCTATTTATATTGATATAAACTTTCTTCATGTCAAAAATTAGTTTAAAACTCAGTAGATTTATAGAAAATGGTATGTAGACAATATTAGAGATGGTATGCAGCTATGTTAAGAAATATGGTATGCCCATGTCCAGGATTTGGAGAATACAGTCATCCCTTGGTATCCACATGGAATTGGTTCCAGAACCCCCTGCAGATGCTGGGGTCCCTTATATAAAATAATGTAGTATTTACATGTGATTCCTGCACAACCTCCAATATACTTTAAATCATCTCTAGATTACTTATAACACCTAATACAATGTAAATGCTATGTAAATAGATTTTATACTGTGTTTTAAAATTTTTATTATTTTTTATTGTATTTTTTTTCAAACATTATTGATCCACAGTTGGTTGAATCCACAGATGTGGAACCCAAGGATATGGAGGCCCAACTGTATCAGTGTAAGGGAGAAAATATTTCTAACTCATATCAATGTTCATGGCTAAAGCCCCTACAACAAAAGATAGATGAATAAGAGAAACGCATACAATTAATTTAATGTAAGTTTTACATGATGAGAGATCATTTAGAAATGAATAATTAAAGACCTAGGGAAAACTGTGTTTTTAATGGACAGCCGTGCAGAAGTATGATTGGAAGACAGAAGGGTATAATCTAACAGTAATAAACCAGGAAGAACTTAGCAAATTCTGTTTGTTCAAATTCTTCTTGGCAACCATGTGTGATATTGCTTTCCTCTGGGTATAAGTCAGGACCCCTCCGGATGAGGGTCTTATGACCTACTTCAGTGGGGAAGGGGGAAGGGGAATTCTTTCTAGTTTGTACAGTCTGCTTTGGCTGTTTCCTCAAATGCTAAGGTGCCATATTGTGGGGTAATGATTCCTGAACACTGTCACCTATATATGAAATGGGAGATTCTACATAAGTAATCAGATCTACAACTCCAGAATAGGGGAGGTTCCAAATATAGTCCCTGCTTTTTGCTAGGAACATCTATTTATTCTGGCATCTGGAGGAAGATCACTTGTTCCCACCACTGCACTAAAGAATGTGTGTCCTTTTCTATATATATGTATCACTATTTATGTTCCTTAAGGAGATCTACATTATGGTTTTCTTTAAAGAGAAGGACTAAGTATACCATGACATATTTTTGAAGGGAAATACATGTAAAACATATGTAAAATATAAGGCATGACCTGGTTTTCTTTCCTAAAGAGGCAGAGATCTACTGATGCAAAAGCCAAGTGCCTCCTGAACGCTAAAACAAATATGAAATGAATCTTAAAGATCAGTATGTGTTTATAATATCATAGACTATTTTTCTATTACCATGAGGAATGAGGTGGAAACTAAATAGCATAAAGAGGACGAAAGAAATAATATTTTACCACATTACTGAATTGAGCTACACACACAATAACTTCCAGGATTGATTTCCTGCCTAATTTTGAAGCAAAAAGCCATCAATTTGGAAATCCATGCACAAGTATGTGAAGAATGCAAGCATTTTCTACTCAGTGGGAAATACCTTTATCCTTTTTGGAAATAGGCTTGGCACTTTATAGACACACACACACACACACACACAAACACACACACACACACACACACACACACACACACACTTACTCCCAGGAGTCTATAATTCTATACCAACTTGATGAAATTTCCCCAAATTACCATAAATCAATTGTGGCTTAACTGAACTCCAGGGTAGGCAATGCTACATTTAAAACACTTTTAAAATTATCTTTCCTACCTACATCTTTGTAGGTGGGAAGTTGTTTTATGGATAGTCAAGTCCAAGAAAGCTTTATAGGTAGAAAATTGTTTTATGGATAGTCAACTAGTAAGAGGATAGTCTTCAGAGTTAGAAAAAGGCTGGCTCAAATTCTAGCTACCTTATTTACTTCTGTAGGACCCTGGGCAAAGTATTCTTTCTTAGCTTTGATTTCTGCATTTGTAAAATGGAGGCAATAATACCTTTATTGCCCAGGGCCTCACAGACAGTACAAATTCAGAAACAGTTGCAGCCACTCCTATTCTTGCTTCATGTGAAACGTATTTCCACATTCTGTACTTGTAAAGCATCCAGTAACCAGAAGGAATGAGTTCTCAGACTGAAGAAGTTATAGAAATCATTACTCAATTTATGCTAAAGTATATTTCCTTTATAGTTTGTGTAATCTCCTGTAGCAGAGTTCTCCAGAGAAACAAAACCAATAAGATTGTGTGTGTGTGTGTGTGTGTGTGTGTGTGTGTGTGTGTGTGTGTGTAAATTTATTATAAGGAATTGGCTCACACAATTATGGAGGCTCACAAGTCCCAAAATCTGCAGGGTGAGTCAGCAAGTTAGAGGCCCAGGAGAGCTGATGGTGTGTTTCCAGTTCAAGTTCAAAGGCCCGAGGCCCAGTAGACTTGAGATGTTGTATTTCCAGTCTGAAGGCTGGCAGGATGAGCCAATGTTTCAGTTTCAATCTGAATGCAGGAAAAAAGCCAATGTCCCATTTCAAAGGTAGTAGGGACAGGGAAATTCTCTCTTACTAGGGGAAGGTCACTATTTTGTTCTATTAAAGCCTTCAACTGATTGCATAAGGCCCACCCACATTTGGGAAAGCAACCTGCTTTATTCCATCTACTAATTCAAATGTTAATTTCATACAGAAACATCCTCACGGAAATACCCAGAATAAAATGTGATCAAATATTTGGGCACTCTGTGGTCCAGTCAAATTGAACCATAAAACTAACCATCACATCCCCTAAAAGAAATATTTATTCTTTCAATCTGTATCAAGTTATAATTTTCCCAAAACAGGCTCAAATACTGTAGGATAAGTATCACTTTTGTCGATAGCATATTTTCTACTAGAAAAGAAAGCATATACCTCTAATTAGGTATTTGTATTTCTAAAGTACACACATGTACTATATTACTGATGTTATATACATAATGAAATATAAATCACAATTGTTTCAAATGACATAAAACATATAAATAAAAATTCTTACATTTTTCTCTACCCTTAAATGGCTATCTTGCCTATAATCCAGTATGTGTACTGACCACTGGTAAGTTCCTTGTTGTACAGCAAAGAGACATCTAAATACAGGAAAGAATGGGAAATTTTAAATTGCGAACATCCACTGGAGGGCTTGAGCTGAAAAGATTCTGTGGCTTTCACCGGGCTGGAAATGTTGGAGTTCTAAAAGTCATCATGGCAAGAACTTGATGATGGCTCAGGTATTCAAGTAAGATTATATAAACACAATGCACTCTTAAAATTAGGGAGAATGCTAAAGAGCTTTTAATAAATGGATTAGGTTTTTTGATATTTACTACATTAGAAATTAAAATGGAAACTTCTAAAACACTTTTCAATTCATAAAATAACAATAAGTCTATTACATATTAACATAAATAACATGTTCAATGGGAAAATATTACATAAAACAAAAAATAATAAGGAGGATGACATGTTCTAAATTTTTGTAAATCTTTATTTAATGTTTGGCTCAATTATAGACAAATTGATTCTCCTATTTGCTTCTGCATCTGTTCTTATGTGATATCAAACGTCATGCAGCCTCTGGAAAACTCCACTGTACACTTGTGAGAGACTGACAGTGACAAAGGCAAATACCTTCTTAGTATTATTAAAAAAATAGCTTTGATCTGACCATCAATTTGAAAGTTTTCATTACCCCTTCAGGTTTCCTGGACCAGACTTTGAGAACTACTATAAGAGAATGCACATTTAAAGTAGAGGATGAACATCTCACTCAAAATAAGGGAATGAAAAATTGGGGTGAAGATTTTCATAAAGAAATTGCAGCTTCATTTTGTCTTCAGAGTACTAAATAAAGCATCTCTTCTTTTGAGGTGGGAGGAGCATTCCTTATGATTGTTTGCAAGGTTGGAAAGTTGGGGGCTAGGGGTGGGTAGAAATTAAGATGATCCAGGCTTGTCCATCCTCCTGGAAAAGTGCCTGGGTCAGAAGAACATGTAAGACCCAAGCAAATCCAAACATGTTTTTCTCATTTTAATCTGTGGACATAGGGAAAGGTGATTCCTTTACCTTTTGGGGTAGGTTCAGGGTTCTCAGAATCAAGTTACTCCTGTCCTGGCTATAGATGAAGGAAAACAGATCTGGGACACAAAAAGAAACAGAAGCCAGCAGAGAAATTGTTCAAACCTCTGGATTTGTCAATTATACAAATTAAAACTGGAACCAAGAGTCCTGACAATACCCAAAAGAAAGCACATTTCTAAATAAAACAGTCAGATTTTAAGTTACTGTCTTATGCTTCTGGATATAGGATAAAAGTATAACTCTGACAGTGGTATAACTTTGACAATGTTATAACTCATAAACTTTATACTACACAATATATATAAGCCATATGTAGAAAAAAAGTATGAGCATGAATGTGTGTGTGTATCTTACAAGTAGCAATGCCATGGGGAAAAAAGTGCCACAGATATGTTGTCCAGTTATTTCTTCTATCATTCCTCTCCTCTCACCACTCACTGCTTCAAAACCCTAAGCCTCTTTGAGTTAGCCCAACACCCTGCCCCTGGGACTTCATGCCATACTCTAAACTGCTCTTCTTGCCCTCTCCCCACCAGACGACTCTAGACAATATCTAGAGATACTTTTAATTGCCATGGCTAGAGGAGGACAGATGTTACTGGTATCTAAGGGCAGAGGCCAGGAGTGCTGCTAAATATCCTATAAAGAACAGGAGAGCTCCCCATAACCAAGATTTATCTAGCCCAAAATGTGAACAGTGTTGAAGTTGAGAAGCCATTCTCTAGGAAATAACCTTAGTTGGGAACCATTGTCTTAGCCCTCTCTCCACTAGCACTCTCTGGATTGCCAATGCATGGTACAGATTTCCAAAAACACACAAACAATATTATAGAGCCCAGTACTAAACTTTACTGTCTCCCAAAATTGTTTGTATTAGTATTGTATTATTTATACTTGAAAGTAATGTAATTTGAGTCAATGCACTAAAGTAGCCCACATGAGAGTATACATAGCTATATGAGCACGCATGTGCTTGTTTATTCAAGTCAGGGTTGCAATGAAATAGTTGCTTGACCTAATTCTGCAAGGAAAAAAGAAAGCATCAAAGAAACTTAATTTCATGGTGGATATTTGTTTAGTTTCAAAACATGTTACGTGTTTGGGGGCACACCCCACCTTGACTGCAAAAAAGAACAGGTGATCGTTTAAATCTAGGAGCTACAAGCAATGGAAGAAGCAGAGACGTCTAAAAGTCTGTCCAAATACGGTTAAGTAAACTTGAAGCAGAATGACAATTTAAGGGAAGGATGTGCACTTTAATTTACTAGGTTCCATGAATCTCCATGAGACCATGGCATGCAACGACATTCTCCCATTTTCTACAATTTCCAATCACTTGCCCTCTCCTGTGTGACTTTCCCTCCTCTTGCCATTTACAGTTTGTGCTCCAGGGACAGGCTAATGGGGCTTGATTTTGTTACCTCGGCCGGCTTTCCTATAGGAGACTTCATCCTGTAATAATCATAGTTCCAGCGGTGCATGTCTATGAAATTAAAATGGAAGAGATTGGTACTTCAGGAATGTGGTTGCTGTTATTGACAGTCACTCCAGATCAGTCTCTCCACAGGCAAGACAGCTCTTGCACGAAAAATACCTTTGCTTATCAAGTTGAGGCTCTGTGCAGCTGAGATGGCAATTTTGGGCCTATATGACAGTAGCCAGACATGAACTGGAGCCCTCAGGAAAGTGAACTTCAGTAATCCTCCAGTATTCCATTAATGTGAAATCCACTAATCTGACACAGCAACTTTTTCTCTATTTTAAAGATCTTAGAATGTTAAATAAACACAGCTAGTTGCTCAATAAAAGAAAAAGACACTGTTAACAGCATATTTCCGATAATTAGATGCTTAGTATTTTAGTTTCTAAGTTTCGGTTCACTTTTTAAAATTCAGTATACATTTTATTGTGGAGAGCTAACATAATGTAAAGTCTGCATTTTAGCCATTTATAAGTGTAAAATTCAGTGGCATTAAGTACATTGACAAGATTGTGTCACCATTGCCACTATCCATTTCCAACACATTTACAAGATCCCCAATAGAAAATCTGTACCCATTAGCCGGGCGCGGTGGCTCAAGCCTGTAATCCCAGCACTTTGGGAGGCCGAGGCGGGCGGATCACAAGGTCAGGAGATCGAGACCACAGTGAAACCCCGTCTCTACTAAAAATACAAAAAATTAGCCGGGCGCGGTGGCGGGCGCCTGTAGTCCCAGCTACTCAGGAGGCTGAGGCAGGAGAATGGCGGGAACCCGGGAGGCGGAGCTTGCAGTGAGCCGAGATCGCGCCACTGCACTCCAGCCTGGGCAACAGCGTGAGACTCCGTCTCAAAAAAAAAAAAAAAAAAAAAAAAAAGAAAATCTGTACCCATTAAAAAAAACTACTCCCCAGCCCCTGATGACCACGATTATGCCTTCTGCCTTGCTGAATTTAACTACTCTGGGTGCCTTACATGTGATATTTGATATAATTATTTGTCCTTTTGTGTCTTGCTTATTTCAGTTGGTGTTTTCAAGGTCCGTCCATGTTGTAGCAAGTATCAGAATTTCATTCCTTTTTAAGGCTGAATAAAATTCTGTTGTGTGTTTACAACATGTTTTGTGTATCCATTCACACACTGATGGACATGTGGGTTGTTTCCACTTTTGGCTATTTTAAATAATGCTGCTATGAACATTGATACAGAAGTATCTGTTTGAGTCCCTGCTTTGAAATTAAATTTTGATCCATTTTTGCTCATTTAAAAATACAACCTTACAGCTATAAAGTGAAACAAAATAGAGAGTAATCTAATGTATACTTTATCATACAGACAATCCTATGTGACCTTGTGGCATAAGTAGAGAATTTTTTCATGTACAAATACTGCTCCTGAGGTCATTTAACTTATTTTCCAAAGCACATAAAATAAATAACTACAGGTGTTGGTAATGTTCTTTCCTCTGTTTGTGGTCTCCCACGGTGCCTGGTTTATATTAAGGATCAGAATGTGGGTTTTTAATATACAAATACTACTATATTTTGAAGCAGCTCACTGTTACTTATCAAAGGTTAAGTAAAAATGAAGGTCAGATCATGTCACTAAATATGACTCCTTTCTCTCTTATAATAGGAATAGCCAAGTGACAGAGAAGAACTGGACATAAATGATTCTGAAGTTTATGTGACCACAAATGACTTTCCTAACCACTTCAATGTATTCATTCCATTGTTTTACAAAGAGAAACTTGAAATATCAGGTCGTCTAACATCAAGACTTCTAAGACAATCTGGCTTTGACAAGACTAAGTATGAAAAGAGAATAAATTTAAAGCTGATATGAAGAAAAAATAATAAAATAATAGTACAGAAAACCCAAGTTATTGAAAATTATAATAACTGCTAAAGAGGAAAATTTTGGAAACCTTCTCTTAATAAATTATCTCTTCTCATTTAAACAGCTACAGAATTCCAAAATTTTGGGAGATATTTATTAAGTACAGGTCAGTCTGGATTCTTTAACCCTCATGACAGTTCTGTGGGGACAAACTTATTATTTTCATTTAAAGCTAAGGAAACCAAAAGTTTTAAATAATTCTCATGGGGGCACATGGCTAATAAATGGTGGAGATGAGATTTGAACCCGTATCTATGTGACTCCTGAGTTGAAGTTTTTTATGACTATACTACCTAGAATTGTTCTAAGCCACATTTCACAATTGAGATAATGCTTCAAACAAAGACGTGTTTATGAGGGAGATAAGAATTAATGCACTTTGTGAATTAAAATGGGTCCCTTCAGAGCTATAGGACAGAGCCTGTTCCGACTGCTTTGAACAGAGTCCAAATTATCTGCTATTTCCACTCTGAGAATTTAGCAACCCAACATGGGTCTATCTGAAATCATCTATCATTTCTCTTTGACCTCTCCCATGAGATCCTAATGGTGGCTGTTTCCACTGAAATAAAAATATTTTAGGAATGATGGCATTTCCAGAATATTTTTGAGCGTTTCACTGCTGCTGTTGTAATTATTACTAATTATAACTGTTGTTCCCCTTAGAGCAAATAAACACAGGATGTTCTTATGCTATTTGCTTAAAGAAAGAGGCTAATGGTAATCTATAAAGAAATTATCAACCAAATGTGGACTCACATATTTCTTTTTCCTATGTACTGGCATTAATAATTTCAGAAGTCATCAGCATGCATGGTTCTGAGTTCACATTTATATTTGCTTCAGGATAATTTATAGCAGCCAAAAATGACACAAACAACTTAGAACAGCAGTCATTATGAAAATGGTAAATTAAAATGGAATACTGACTGATGTCTTATAGAAAATTAATGTGCCATTAACCTTAACTATACCAATAAAGTTACATTATGAAGGTCAACTACAAGAACAGTTATCCACCTGGGACACACAGCAAATAGCATAGATTAATTCTGTGTTAAGGTGGGATGCTGAGGTTAAAAGGGAAAGGTAAATGAAGCCAAATATTAAGCCCAGGTTTAAATAAAAATCACAAATTTAGGCACATAAGCTAATATTAGTTCAGGATTTCCTTTCTTATATTACTGATTATTTCTGTTATAATTCACGGTGATTACTTTTTATCAAGTAGCTTCAGTCCAAGTTTCTTTCTGTACATAACATTAACATATCCAAGTATACTTTCAAGTAGTAAAACATTTTAGAACTTGAAGGGTCACTAAACATAATTAAATTCCCCCACTTCTCATTCTAAACATGAGAAAACAAAGAGCTCAAACAACAAAGATGCTTGAGAACAAATTCAGTCTAATTTTCATGCCAGAATTATATCCCGAACAACCTGATTGATTCTTGTTTCAGCTATATTCTCTTTGCTAAGGCATTTTCTCCTTTGATTCTCCAACTCTGACAGATTGTAGAAATCCAGGATTTTTAACAAGTAAAACAGAGGTAATAATGCCTAATATAAGCATTTATTATGATAGGCTAAGAAAATGTTCTTTAAGATCATGCTTTAAAATTGTTAAAGGCTATACATGTATCGCTATTATAAATGAGGGACTTGAAGAAGTTTAATTCTCTTTTACAGAGTCTCTATATACACCAAAAAGAATATACAGTTGCCCCTTGAACAATGAGGAGGGTAGGGGTACCGACCCCCATGCAGTCAAAAATCTGTGTATAATTTTGACTGTTCCAAAACTTTAATAGCCAACTATTCAACAAAAGTCTTACTGATAACACAGTCAATTAACACATATTTGTATCTTATATGCATTATTCTTACAATAAATAAGCTAAGAAATGTCATTAAGAAAATCGTAAGGAAGAGGAAACATATTCACTATTCATTAGATGGAAGTGGATCATCATAAAGGTCTTCACCTTCATCATCTTCAAGGTGAGTAGGCTGAAGATGGTGAGGAAGAGGAGGGATTAGTTCTGCTGTCTCTGGGGTAACAGAGGTGAAAGAGATGGAAGGAGAGGCAGGAAAGGCAGGCACCCTTGGTGTAACTTTTATTTCTAAAAATTGGGTATAAGTGGATCCATGCAGCTAACGTTGTTCAAGGGTTAAGTGTTCTGGCTTCCAGATTTTAAAAATGCGTTTTTTAGGCACTGTTCATCCAATTTACTGGGTATGATTCTTGAATATCTCTGGATATTACAGATGTCTAAAATCATATAACTGTAATATTTATCTTATATGGTACTTGTGAATGTTAAATAATATATATATATAATATTTGAGATAATGCCAAAAGCCTAGTATGCATTCGATAAACATTGATTAATATTAATTTTCTTTCCTTTTCCTTTTGAATCATCCTCTTTCTTTTGACTAGGTATAATAAAATTGCAAAATTCTGAATAGTAGTAACAGGCAAGAACAAATTTGGATTTACAAAATAATTTTATTAGAAGAGGGAATTAGTTAACTGGCCTCTCCATTAAATAAACCGCTAGGTGCAGTGGCTCACACCTATAATCCCAAAACCTTGGGCGGCCAAATGGGAAGGACTGCTTGAGCTTAGACATTCAAGACCAACCTTCGCAACATAGCAAGACCTCATCTCTACTTAAAAAATAAAAAATAACCCGGCATAGGGGCATGCATATGCGGTCCCAGTTACTCAGGAGGAGGAGGGAGGAGGATCCTTTGAGCCCAGAAGGTGGAGGGTGCAGTGAGCTCCACTGCACTCTGGCATGGGTGACAGTGCAAGACCCTGTCTGAAAACACACAACACAACACACATGCACACAAACACAAAAATAACAGACGTATAAAATAAAAAGTAAATCTGCACATAGAGACAGTACTACACATCCCTAAGCATTCTCATTTAAAATACGGTACCTGCAGCTCTCACATATTAGGAGGAGAGTAATATACAAAAATCTTGATTAATTATACAAATGCTTCAAGGAAGAAGAATATAGTCATTTTGTTCAAGAGAAAGGAATCCTGATGTGTCAAAAAGACACTTTGCTGTATCTCTGTTATTGTGACAATTCCTGATGGAGACAGGGCCAAGCTCTTCTGGAATAAGCTATTATATATCTTTTCCTATATATTATATAGTGAAGGGTCTAGTCACATGATCACATATCAATATACATATCTTTTTTTTTTTCTTTTTTTTTTTTTTTTTTTTTAGAGATAAGTTCTCGTTACCCTGCCCAGGCTAGAGAACTTATTCACAGTTGCAATCATCACACACTGTGGCCTCAAAATCCTGGGCTCAAGCAATCCTGCTGCCTTAGCCTTCCAAGTAGCTGGAACTACAGGCGTGCACCACAGGGCTTGGCGTCTTAAACTCTTCGTTTTAACATATCAAATCACCATCTAAGATTAATATTCAAGTTAATTGTAACTTAAATCTAGAGAAATACAAAGCAATGGGGAAAATGAAGTCAAAAGACTAAGTGTCCTGTTGATTCCTGTAAGTCATACCACAGGCATCTATACCATTGATGCAAAAGTAAGATAACACTTTCAAACGACGCTAGTCTTCTCAGAAAAAAGGGTTGCCAGCTCCCTGGGCCACAGACTCCGAATGCTAGCACATCAGTCGTTTTAAAGAAATTACTAGCATGCTGTGTTTGGTTTCCCGTCTCCTACCTAGCATTTTACAAACTGTATCAAAGCACGGAGTGTAACAGCTCCAATTTCTTTCACAGCAGCAGCACTGTGTGAGAAAAATTGACAGATTAACTAGAAGAAAGCCTCCAAACTCACTATGAACTATGACTGTCTATTAGAACAGAATGGTAGGCCGAAGAGTACACATAAAGAAATGCCTCGGTGATCCATTGCACAATGAACCAATGGGTATGATAATGCTCTTCAGGATTTGTGTGTGAGAGGGAGAGCACAATCCAGGAATGATAACCTGCACAATTTTGCTTAGAATTCATTCTGGGTGAGGACAAAGATCAGGAGTTGAAAAGTAGCTATTAATTTTTCTGAGTGTTTCGCTTATTATTTTGATGAATCCTCTGCCCGCTAGCTTCTTCTAACAAATCAACTACACTAAACAAATCTGGTCCTGGCATAAATTAATGAGGCTGAGTTAAATGAAGCCCCAACTGTGTCACAAACAAGGACCACTGTTAATTGAATTCAGATATGCAACTTGTCTTCTTCATGACAATCCATCGGGTTTAGATTCAGTGGGCAATGCTAATCCTTGCATTTATACAGACATTTACAGTGTGCTTCAGAAATATTTGCCATGTAGTCCATACAATTATACTAACAAAATAGGTAGTATTCATAGTATTACAACTATTTAAGAGAGGTGTGAGAGCTTAAACATGGTGTCTAAAGGCAGGGGCCACTAGAATGGTGATAGTGTGCATGTATGTAGAAGGAAAGGAAGGCATGGGGGAAGGAAAATGAAGTCACAAAAGGGAAATTAGAGGAAGAAATACATGGGAGCACTGTCAACTTAATTGGTGTGTGTTTTTCCTTTTGAGTTACTTATTAAAAGGGTTTGCATCAATAGGCATTTTAAAGAAAACCATGGATAAATGAAACCTGTCAACTGGCAACTGCAAACTGCAATGTGTACCTTACTAAGAACATGTGAAAGGCAATGTTTTACACTGTTTGGATAAATGAAATGGAAAAAAAAAAACATCAACAGACTGTATCTTATGCCTCAATCTTATAGGATTCTCTTAGGAAAAACACACTGCGAGAATATTCTTTATAAACCTTAATTTATTTATCTATTTATATTAGTTCAATAAGTTAACTAATTGAGACTAATAAAAGTTTCAAATTGGCAACTTACAATTTGGGACTTTTTCTCCAGTCCTTTAGTATAATTTGAGCTTTCACAAATTTTTAAGTATAATAGATCAGTGGGGGGAAATGCCTCAAATACATCTTGATAAAGCATGTCCTTAAAAACATGTTTTATTGTCAAGCAGATGAATTAATACAGAAAGAGCACATAAAAGAATCTATATGCTGGAGTATTTAATATCTATTAACAATCCACCAAATATTCTATTGTTATTTTCATTTATTAATTTGTTCATTTCACTATAATCATCATGAGATTACGATATAAAAATAGAAGCTGTGTTCATCATAAAAGATGACCCACATCTTTAAAATCAAATAAAACACAAGGATAAGACATTTGAGAAGTGACATTTTTTTCAGGGAAGAAAGGGTAACAATATAACCAAATAATACCAGAAGCTAGAAGTCTCAAGATAAACAAGTTTTTGACTAAGTGATATTTGGGACTGGCATTAAGAAACCCTTGAAAATATTCAACATTTATCAAAGGTTAAATATATGTTAGAGGAACTCTGCCTTGTAAATATATTAAACACGTGGATGTAATTTTTTAAACCAAATTTTTAAAAGTTTTATATAGATAGTAACATAATCCATACTTTCTACTTAAGGGCTCCAAGACTCAACACTAGTTAAATGTCTTATTAATGCTCATTACTGGTAAAACCAGAACTTGATTGAATCAAGGCCTTCTGATTCTAGATGCATAAATTTATCCAGCACATTAAAAAAATGAATTGGCTAAAAATGGGCCAGTTCAGGGTCTCAAAATATTCTCCAGTTACATATTTCAGTAACCTTTTTAATTCTGATTAGAACAGTCATATTTCTGAGGAAAAAAATAGAAAAAAAAAAGCAAAAAGCATAAATAGAAAAATAGAAATCTCTTAAGTCCACCATTTAAAAAATATAATACTGTTAGCATTCTTATAAATAACCAAGCTGGATATCCACTGTTTTTGCCTGCCAACTGCCTGTCTTTACTTCAGGTAACAGCATCCCACTTTTCATTTGGGAAACTGATGAGTATATGTTGGATGAGTGTCAACAAGACAGCCTGTCTAAAGTTCTCACCTTAATTCATACAAGTGGCAAAAATTACCTAAGTTAAATCAACTGGTCACTTTCTCTACTAGAAATTCTCATTTCAAGAGAAGTTACTCATTGTAGGGTGCAAAAAAAAAAAAAAAAAATGAAGCTGATTTATGCTCAATGATATTGACTAACTTTCAAATTCCTTCTACATAGCTATTCATAGCTAATTATTTCAATTCTGTGAACTGCCCTGTATATTTCCAGTAAAGCTCCCTTTGTTTTTGTATGCATGTTTCTTTTAGATATACATTTCAGTGGATTTTATTATTTAAATTAAAAACTCTTAGGAAAGAGGATGTGAATAATTTTGAGGTTTATGCTACACATTATGAGAACATATTTATTGAAACCCTCTCAAACAGTGGGCATTAATTTTTCTTTTTCCCGTTTACCAATTTGATACCTGAAACATGATATAACTTAAATGAACAGTTCATTGATTAACAGTGAAGCTGTTAAGAAGCTCTCTGTATTTCTTGTTCTTTAAAATTGATTGTTCATATTTTGCTGCTTGATATGTCATTTGCTTATTAGATTTAGAGATATGACAGTTTTTTTCAGTTTAAGGTTTGCAATTTTTTTCTCATTTTGTTAATAATCGTAATTGTATTTCTTTTACATGCGTATCAAATTACTATAGTATTAAATTGATAGATATTTCATTTTGTATTGTTTTTAAAGAATATAAAAAAATATATATTTTTTATATTATTCTTATCCGCAAATCATGTAGTTACCTTGTTTGCTTGGATTCCCTTGTAATTACACATTTAACATTTATTCCTTAATAAATCTCAGTTTCATCTCATATGCAGGGAGATAATGATTTGCCCTACCCTTTCACCTATTATCACATCGTGCTCATATAATCCACACTTACATAGCTTCACTGAAATGCCAACCTCAACATAAATTCACTTCTAATATGTATGTAGGTCAGTGTCTTGACCTTTTCATTTGTCTAATCTAATATTATATAAACACTTCATTTAAAAAATTTTTTTTAGTTATTTTTGAAATTCTCTTGGCTACTCTTGGATATTATTCCTCCAATTGTATTTCAGGGCAATTTTAGAATTCTAATATATATACATATGTATGTGTGTGCATAAACCTAAATTCTGTATCATATTTAACCTTCCCATTTTATTGAAACTTCATGTTCTTTGGCAAATTATTATGGTTTCTGTCATATAAGAATCTCACATCTCTTAAGTCAATTCATATGAATTTTATACTTTGTTGCTATCATTTTTAATTGTACATTCTTGTTTGTTTTTGACAAGAAAACTGAAATTAAATAAAAACAGTACACTTTAAAAGGTGTTAAAAACATGTATTTTTAAAGTTTTCAGATTCTTTAAAATATATGTTTATACATGTAAATATAAAGGGCATAATCATATTTCCTATAGGCAGAAATAATTTTATATGCTTTCCATATTTTTCTGTTATTCCTTTTTCATCTCTTACCAGATATAAAAATTTTAAGAATCACTAAGTTAAACAAAGTATAAGGGAAGCATCCTTTATTTTGGGGGGAATTTGGTGGGTATGCCTGAAATGCTGTCTCCTTAAGTACTATATGACTTAGGTTTGAGTCATATAAAGTATCAATCTATTACTAGACTACTAATTATTTTTGTTGTTTTATAGTGTTTTAAGTCAGGAACGGTTAAGAAAGTTTATCAAACATCTAGTCGGGAGTGATTGTATGAGCATGCCCCTAGGCTAACAGGGGTTTCAGAATCACCACCCCACCTCCGGCCCTGATATTTATTCTGTTTCAGGCATTTAAAATTACGCTGCTTCATAAAGGACACCTGTCAGTTTTTCCTCTATTTCTGAATCCATTTTGTTACCATAAAATTGCTTATTTGTTAATAATTTAAAGTAGTTTATCCATTAAGATGATAGCACATGCAACTTTTTTGGAGGTTAAAATGACAACTTTTCAGGGTTTCTTTTCCTGGGTTATTTTGTTTATTAATGTTTTTAAACTTGAGTTAATTTATATAATTTGCATTGATAAAAATATCCATTTTCCTTAACATTTTTAATCCCTTCAGTATTGATATAACCCCTTCTTATAACGACTATATTTTGGATTTTTTTTTTTCTGTACAAGACGTTTAAACAGTTTATGTATAACTTGCTTTTAAGTAACAGTTCTTAGATTTACCTAATCTGTTTTCTGTTGTTTCCTATTTTCTATTAATTGATCATTATTTAATAATCTTTTAATTATTTTACTTACTCCTATAATTTTATTAACTTTTCTAACTTTTCAAGTTGAACATTACTTTATTTACAATATGTCATGTGATAAAATTTTTGATCCTAACTCACAGATTTTCACACATAGTGTTTTTATTTTATTTTATTTTTTTCAAAAGTGTGTTCTTTATACTTATAATGTGATTTGTGACACCCATTGTGACACAGATGGTTTGGTCCTTTCCAATAATAAAAAATATAATTAAAAAATAATAAAAAAATGGTGCTTTTTGGAATACCTGTGCTTTTTGAAACTACAAATCACGTTATGAGTATAAAGAACACAGTTTTTGAAAAAAAAATAAATAATTTCTTCCAAATGGAGAAACCAGTGTTTCCAGTCGATTGACCTAAGACAGGTGTTTTAGGCCCTTTTGGATTTTTAAATTGTTTTTACATGTATGTTTCTGTGTATGCGTGTGGTGGCTTGTATTTATGGGTGTGTGGTGTTCATTGCTATAATAGGAAATAACATTAAAAACTGGAGTTATAAACTATTAAGAACATAACAAAAATAAAAACACTATGTGTGAAAATTTGTGACTTAGGATCAAAAATTTTATCTTCAGGCAAATACGTAGCCTTAAATAAAATGTTATCACATGACATATTGTAAATAAAATAAAGTAATATTCAACTTGAAAAGTTAGAATAGATAATAAAATTATAGGAGTAAGTAAAATTTCAGGATCTCCTGGGAGAAGTTTCTCCTAGCTCACCGGGTAAAAATTTTTCACAGATCTTTGTAACAAACTGGCCAATGACTAAAAAGTTTACACCAGCCAGATTTGTTCAGTGACAGTCCAACATTAACAGCAAAAATCGATGCAATTTACTTGACTTTTATGCTCTATGTCAAATGTTGGTTGGCAGTGTTTGATTGCCCTAATTATACAGGGGAATGAAAAGTATTTAATATTAATAAACATTTCTGAAATCTCCACAACATTGATAAAAGGAGACCTAGCCACTGGTTTTAAAACCTCCCATCCTGTTGTCATTCATGTTCTTTCCACTGGTATTCCATTGGTCATAGCAATATGTTTGGTCTCACGATGTGTGCACCATTATACCTGGCTAATTTTTGTATTTTTTGTAGAGACAAGGTCCCACTATGTTGCCCAGGCTGGTCTCGAACTGCTGGGCTCAGTGATCCTGCCGCCTTAACCTCCCACAGTGCCATTTTTATCTTTAAAAAAGTTTTCTCATATCATAAAAAACTCTCACGTTTTTTCTTAATTAGTTTTCATTCATCCATTTAATAAATATTTATTAAGTGCTTACAATATGTCAGATACACATCCTTAAGAATCCTTCAAAATTCTGTAACTCAGGAAAATATCTAAGGGTTACCTAAGAAGTTCTGTTTGTCTTTAAATGAAGGGCAAAGAGTTTTAAGAAGGAAATGTAATAGCTTAGAAAACATATTTCTATTCAACCATTTGCCATACAAGCAATTTTCTAAATAATGATCTAATCATACAGTTTACAAAGTATTATAAATGTGCATAAGCCTTTCCTTGACATAATGAGCTACCTGTACAGACAGTAGATTAAATGCACACTACAAACTACTCTTAGCATGCCAGATCAGTGAAGAAAACCTATTGAAATGCTATTCCTGCTGAGTGACCAAAAGGAACATCAGTTATTTGTTCTCACAGGTGCACAGCTGCATTCTCTGTCAAGAATGCTTCAAGTAACACACTTCATACTACTTTTACTTCAGATGATTAAAAAGTAGATTGGCAAAGAATCATCAAAAGCTTCAATAGAAAGAAAACCCAACAGTTCTAGTATCAGTGAAAAGTTTCTTTATGCTTCTTGTCAAATATGATTCTGTTTGATATATTTTTAATGGCTACAAGAAAAATAATGAAGAAATTAAAATCAATATAAAATTACAAATCAAAATACTATTCTAGGGTTGATAGAAAGAGTATTTCAAATCAAGGGAGAAAAATCCATCACCAACTCAATCTTCAATGCTTTACTTTCTGAAGAGACTGTGACTCATTCTTGCTGCTATTGCTAGGCAGGACAGGTTGAATCAGGAGTGGGGAAACAGTCTTTAATTAGAAATTCATTGAATTTTGTCAGATCCAATAAGACATTAATGTTATTTCAGGGGGAATGGTAGGTATGTTTTTATTCTGTCTGCTTCTGATTCAGATATTTTCATTCCAGGCTACATTCCTAGGCTGTTATTTTTCATTCTTCAAAAATAAAAAAAGTGTGGAAAACAGGAGGATAAAGTCAAGGGAGTCTTTTTGTTTACAAATCAAATGTGAAATTTTCAAAACACATCTACTGCTTTGAAAGACAGGTTGAGAAGCTATCATTTGAGAGTTAACTGGATTTGTGCACTCAAGCAGTGGCAGTAAGACAATTTTTCAGTATTCAATTGCAATCCTTTTTATTTGTGTATTATAATAGAAAACAAGTGAGAGCACAGAATGAGTGAGTTTTAGGTAGCAGAGGGTTAAAAGCCTTTCATATACACAGATAATCATGGCAATTTTAGTTAAACTATCAAACAACACCTAAAGTCTCGCAGGTGCTCAATATGCCATTGGGGTAAAAGTGAAACTATTTTTAAAAGGGAACAAGTAACGGTGTATGTTTTAGGTCAAACATTACCTACAGATGAGAGCATAAAACTAAAAATAAAGGCAAAGTGTGATGAGGCAGCATGTGCTGAGGTAAAAAAGTGGGAAGGCTGTCCCTTATGCTATAAATGTCTCTATAGGCTTTGTAAATCACAGAGGACATCACTTTTAGGGATAGCAAATAACAGACATTCTGCATTGTGACATAAAATAAAGCCATTCTCCCTTGTACATGCTGTACTGACTGAGAAAAATTTCTCATACAGATCCCATAGCTCCACAGTGTCAGTCATAGCCAATGTTAGCCTGTGGGACTTTAAAAATGATCAAGGTTAATCTTTTCATTTTATAGAAGAGAAAACTGGAGTTTATAAGAGTAGGAAACTTGAAAAGCACCTAATAAATTAGTTGAGGGCTAAAGCCAAGTTATGTGACTGTTGCTGTAATACTCTCTCCCTTTATCGGAATGTCTCAATCATGAGAACACAAATTCATCCATCCATCCATTTGGTACCAACAGCTCTAAGACTTAGAAACTATTGCAGTAGTTCATTGGAGTCTGATAAAATTTAAACATATTCCACTTGAAAACTAAAATAAGTTGATACAAAAAAGGTAGGGACATAATTGTAATCAGCATACCATAAAGTGTTTAATACAAGTAAACTTTTACTATTTCTATTTCTCACTATTTTACAGATAGAAAATATTTATATAAGTATGATAAACAACATATATGAAAGCAAGCACGCCAGAATTGAACTGGTCCTGAGACTTTCCACATGTGGAAAACAGAAGTGGCAAATGTTTCTCTTTGATGCCATTTGCTCATTAGACATAGCTTGCTTGTTCCACAAGCTATGTCTAATGTATTTTTTAAAAAAACTATTAGTTGTCAACATCAAAATATTGAAGTGTTTCAAAAACTTAAAAATTGTGGTTTCCACTGATATATTAAAAGACCAAGCATCACTGGGACTCCATTCTGAAATGGCAACAATTACCTAAACTGGGTATAATATATCTGTCATTTCCCTGCCATGTGAAGGCCTGGACTGCAGGAATGTCGATGGAAATGGGGAAGAAACAAGAGTCACAAACAAAAGAGAAATAAGTCATATAAAAATCAAGTAGGAAACGCAGGCATCAATATTACTTTGTAATTACAGCAAATATAAATAGATTAAACACTGTAATTAAAAGGTAGATATTTATAGACTGGCTTTTAAAAAACACATGATCTAACTATTGTCTACAATTGAAATATTTTAGGTTCAAAGACAAAAACAGGCTGAAAGTTAAAAGATGGAAAAGGACATATGCAAACAGTAACCAGAAAAAGAGCTGGAACAGCATTACTAATACCACACTTCAATACTTTAAGCCAAAAATTTTAACGTAAAAACAGGAGATTTTACAATGAGAAAAGGGTCAATCTGCCAGTAAAAAATAATACCTATAAACTTATATGCACCTAAAAAACAAAGACCCAAAATAGAGGAAGGGAAACTTATAGAATTTAAAGAAGAAATAGAAAATTTAACAATAATAGTTGAAAAGCTTCAATATCCTTCTTTAAATCATGGAAAGAAAATCAGACAAAAGATCAAAAAGGATCCAGAAGACTTAAAACTATAAACAAACTAGATCAGCAAACATGTATAGAACACTCCACTCCAAAGAGCAGAATACACATTCTTCTTAAGTGCATTGAAAACATTTTTCAAAATAGACTGTAAAAGATCTACAGACTATATTTTATATACATTTTTCCTACATTATAGAGACATTGAAATATTAAAGGTTTTATAAATAATATAAAAGGTGATACAACAAATTCAATGAGTTTAAAAGGAATAAAATCATAAAACGTTCTCTGACCACAATAAAATTAAATTAGCAACCAAAACTAAAAGTAAATCTGGGAAATCTGTGGAAAATAAATAATTTAACCATAAATAACCAAGGGGTCAAGAAAAAAAATCAAAAGGGAAATTACTGTGAGACTTTGAGATGCATGAAAATGATAACAGAATATGCCAAAACTTGTAAGATGAAGCTAAAGCTGTACTTCAAAGAAAATGTATAACTTTAAATGCCTATATTTAAAAAGAATAAAAATTTAAAATTAATAACTTAACTTTCCACCTTGAAACCCTGGAAAAGAAGAACAATAGAAGGGAGAAAATAATAAAGACTCGAGTAAAATATAAAGGGAATTGCAAACAAAAATACAATAGAAAAAAAAATCAATGAAATAAAAATTGGGTCTTAGAAAAGATAAATAAAATTGACACAACTTTAGCTAGACTGACAAAACAATTGAGAAAATTCAAAATCTTCAAATCGAGAATAAAATGGGGATAACAACAGAATTTACAGATATTTTAATTAAAAGGATTATAAAGCAATTACTATAAACCACTATGTTATCAACAAATTAGATAATTTAGACAAAATAGAAAAATTCCTAGAAAGACACAAACTACTGAAATTGATTCAAGAAGAAACAAAAAATCTGAATAACTCTCTATCAAGGAAAGTGAATTAGTAATCAAGAAACTTCTCATAAAAAAGTCCATGAGCAGAAGGCTTCATCAGTAAATTCCACAAAATGTTTAGTGAAATTCTTCAAAAACTAGAAGACAAAGAAACACTTTCAGACTCATTATATAAGGCCATTATTACCTTGATACCCAAACCAGACAACAGCATCATAAGAAAGCTACAAATTAATACTCCTTATGAAGATAGACACAAAAATTTTCAACAAACCAAATCTATAAACATACAAAAAAATTATAGACCACAAACTACTTGGATTATTCAAGTAATGCAAAATTAATTCAACATATAAAAATCAATCAATGTAGCACACCATATTAATACAATAAAGAACAAAAGCCACAAAATCATTTTACACAGGCATAAAAAGTATTTTAAAAATGCAAAACTCCTCCATGATAAAAACAAAACAAAACAAAACAAAAGAAAAAAACAAACAAAAAAAAACCTCAAGGAACTAGAAAGGAAAATTCTTGGAAGGAAGATCCTAAACCTAAAAAAGGGCACCTGCAAAAAAGGGCATCTCACAGCTAACATCATACTTACCAGTAAAAGATGAAAGCTTTTCCCATAATATCAAAAATAAGACAAGAATGGTTGTCTTGCTATTTCAATTCAATTGTAGTGGAGGACCTAATTAGGACAATTAGGAAAAATAAAATAAAATAAAATAAAATAAAATAAAATAAAATAAAATGTACCTAGATTGGAAGGAATGAACAAAACTATCTCAATTTCTTCTACATAGAAAATCCTATGGAATCCACAGAAAATTTTAGATCTAATAGACAAGTTCAAGCAAAATTCTAGGATACAAACTCAATATATAAATACCAGTTTTATTTCTATACACTAGCAATGAGTAATTCAAACATGAGATTAAAAAATAATTTCATTTAAAATATCATCAAAAATAAAATATTTAGGAACAAATTTAATAAAGTCAGTATATTAAAGATGTGTACGCTGAAAACTACAAAACATCATTGAAAGAAATTTTAAAAAGAACTAAATAAATGGGAAGACACCCCATGTTCATGGAATGGAAGATTTACTAGTGTTAAGACTGCAATACCTCCAAATTGATTTACAGATACCATGTAATCTTTGTAAAAGTTCAAGGTGGTTGTATTGCAGAAATTATAAAAGTGATCTTTATATTCATATGGAAATTCAAGAGCCTCCAAGTAACTGAAACATCCTGAAAAAAAAAAAAAATGTCTGACGACTCAGACTACATAGCCAAAATATATCCAGAATATATCAAGAACTCTTATAATTCAATACTGAAAAAAGACCCAGTTAAAAAAATGAACAAAAATTTGAATAGACATTTATCCAAAGGAGATATACAACTGTCCAACAAGTACATGAAAGATGCTCAAATCATTAGCAATTAGAGAAATGCAAATCAAATCCACAATGAGAAACACTTCCCATTCACTGAGACGACTATGGTTAAAAAACAAGCAACCACAGGGTTGACAAGAATGGGAAGAAATAAAAACCCTCATGCATTGCTGCTGAGAATGTAAAATGTAACCACTTTGGTAAACAATTTGGTAAAACAACTTGAAGAATTCTTCAAAAAATTCATCATAGCTTTACCATATGACCCAGCAATTCCACTCCTAGGACATCTAAGCAAAATAAAAACATATTCCACACAAAAACTTGTACACAATATTCAAAGCAGCATTATTTATAATTATAAAAAATAGAAACAACCCCTAAGTCCATCAAATGATGAATGAATAAACAAAATGTTGTATATCCATAGAATCAAATATAAATCATCCATAAAAATAAATGAAGTACTGATACACGCTACAGCATGAATTTTAATACATCATGCTAGCTGAAAAAAGCCTGACACAAAACTCTACATATAATATTACTCTATTTGTGTTACACTTCCTGAATAGGCAAATCTATACAGGCAGAGTGTACATTAGTGATTGCAAGGAGTTGATGGACAGGTTAACAAGGAGTGGCTGCTAATGGGTCCTGGGATTCTTTTGGTTTTGAAAATATTATTGAATTTAATAATGATAATGGCTGCACAATCTGGGAATATACTATAAACCACTGACTTGCATACTTTAAAAAGGTTATGTTTATGATACATGAATATCTCATTTAGAAAAAAAGAAGATTCACAAAAATAATTGCATCAAAGTATGGTATATGAATCGGTCAACATAAAGAGAAAGTACCATTCAAGAAGAATCTAAGATTTGGAATCTATATCATTGGTATATGAGAAAGGATGAGTTAAATTTAGCAACTAATAAAGTACATTACTTAGAAATTCAGCAATAAGTTGATTCAGAATATTAAGCAAATAAATACATTAAAAGGTCATGACCAACCAAAAAAACAATAAATAAAATAATTCTCAGAGACTTGCCTGAAAAAAGCATGTTGTGAAATAATTTTCAATTAATTCATTTATAGGAACAATTAACCCTTTCAGTTGTCAAATATGTCTCCTTTCTTTGTACAGAGTGCATTCTCTAATAGGTAAGAAAGCTACTCACCACCATGCTAGGCTGATAACTACCCAGGCCAGAGTAGAATCAGAAATTTCTAGCACCGATAACTGTGGGAACTACAGGATCATTCATACAGCTATTTTTCAAGTGTCAAAATCTGAAAACTATTGATAGTTCTGAGCATAAGATGAATATAAAGGTCATAGCAGCACTGGGGAAATGGACCTGTAAGTGAATTCTACTTGCCATAGGAAGTGAAAAATAACTTTTTAACACCTTCCTTATTATTATTCTAATCATTATAGAATCTCAGTTTTACCCCTATTAGTGGTTTATGAATAAATAAATAACTGTATAATTTCCCCACTGGCCAAATCACTTTGAAAAAATAACACATTTGATGTTTTCAAAAGATACAGTCTTACCAGATTATTACAAAGACAATGGTCCCAAGCCACATACATTACAATGGAGACATAAATTACAATGGAGCTTTTTCCATTTTAATTTATGTCTCCATTGTAATGTGTATGGCTTGGAGAAAGCTCATTCTGTTTATCTGCTTCTGTTGAGTAAACATACTGGGAATATGTTGTATTTCTGACACATTATTGTTGGGTCAGCTCACACAATGTGATAAAGCCAACTCTTTGCCTTTATTATTTTCCTAATTACCAAGGCCAACAGTGTTTCATCTAAATTATGTTGTGAACTCAAGCGAAAAGATGTTAAGTGTCTTCCTCATAAGTGATATAACACCCCTTTCCTCCCTTTGGTCTATCTTTAATCATAATCAAAGTCAAGGATCATGTAAAATTTTTTAAAGTACTAATAGAATCTGGCCCTAAATATGTTTCACTGAATGTAAATGGTGTAGATTAATAATCCAACTAATATTTTCTGCTGTTATGTTTATAATGTGTAATTAATTTCATTCTTAAGTATACAAATATACTTTATAACAGAAGATTGAGCATTATAACTAAGCTACATAATTATTACATAAGGCATTCAATAACAAATTTAATTTGATATGAAGGATAAAGTTAATAAGCATACAAATCTAAATTTTAAAATAAAATATATTGTAAAAGAAATTATCTACTTACATATTGGCTTCTAACTTCCCATTACAATGTAATGAACAAGTAATTTCACCAAATGATCCTTAATACTACTACTTTTAATAGCCCATCAAAAGATAGATGAACTGAATTTCACTGTGCATCTTACCTACTTATATGTAATCTAGATTTACAGGAAATCTAAATAACAGTCAACCAAAGATGCCATAATCTAATTCCTATTGAAAATGAAAAATCCAAAGGTGACAATCTATTGTGATACAAAATATACCGTTTTCACAGTATTCCAAGGATACTATCAGCTCTGAGTATCTGCTGAAAATACTTTCCCTCTTTTATTGTAACACTGGTAGTATGACTCTAGAGTTACCTTGAGCTAAGGATTCAGGTAGAGGAAGCTGAGAGTGTAGACAGAGGGAGGAAAGTCGCTGTGCTCCTACCTAGATTTGCTTGCTTTATTACACCTCTCTGAGGATCACAGCTAGGCTGAATCAGAGGTGCCTGTGGGACTCTGTAACCATAAATTTGGAGCTGTCCTCTGTGGTAGTGCTGAAAGAGAACTAGTAGCGGTGAACAACAGAGGTGCTCAAATTGCAAGGTATGAGAGACCTGCTATAGCAGTGATTCAATCCAAAGTCATGAGAAAGAGAGATAACAGACAGCTGTGGTCAAATGAGCATTGATTAATATCCATCATCTAATGAATAAATAAAATGTGGTATATCCATACAATGTAATATTTTTCTGCAATAAAAAGAAATTGATATGTGCTATAACGTGGTGAATCTTAAAAACCAGTAGACTAAGTGAAATAAGTCAGTCGTAAAGAACCACATATTGCCTGCTTCCATTTAATGAAATGTCCAGACAGAAAGTGGATTAAGTGGTTGCCCGGAGCTGGGTTGGGGAGTGAATAGGGAAAAAGAATAGTAGGAATTTATTTTTTTTGGTGGGGGTGATAAAAACATTCTAAAATTGATTGTGATGATGAATTGGTATAATTATTATTCACTCTGAATATACTAAATTGTACAGTTTAAATAAGTAAATTGTATGGTATGTGAATTTTATCTCAATAAAACTGTATTATTTTAAAACAAGTGCATGGATTTACGCCAAGGCTCTGTATCTTACGAAATCTGGAATGACTGAAAAGTTACCTAACTTTTCTAAGTGCCAGCACCTTATCTGAAAACAGATGTTAACAGTATCTATACTTCATCCTCTTGAAGACTGTATCATTGTAATATATGTAAATTGTTTAGGACAATGTCTCACACAATAAACGTAAGCTGTTATAGGTAAACAAAGCAGCTTCTTTCAGGGGGGCTCCACCATTACATATAACATATTGAATCAACAAAAGGGCACCTCATGGTTTTTGAAATTTCATTCACATATTTATTCAGCAGTATTAATGAAGCACATACAGTGTTCTTGACATTGCTAGGTACAAGTAAAAGATAAGATGGACTAATAAACTTATGGATGAGGCATCCCAACATATCATTAGATGTTCTTCCATATGGGAGGAAGTGACTAATATCACTTTAGCATCTAAAGTGGGCAGAAATGGTGAGTTCTTTGTCTTTCATGCATTTCCAATGATAAAATAGATGGAGATGGAGGAATCCTAGGGAGAGTTAGAAGTTAATTATTACTATCTGGCTCACAGATTTCCAGGCAGTAGCATTAATTTGAGAAAATATTATTGCATTCCAAAATTAAATATTTCAACGACTTTAGTTAATATATACCAATTAGCTCACGTTAAGATTATCCCACATATATATTTGTTTCAAATTACATAACCAATGTAGAGCCACACAATCCTAAGGTGTTTGTTTGTTTGTTTTTTGAGATGGAGTCTTGCTCTGTCCCCCAAGCTGGAGCGCAGTGGCGCGATTTCGGTTCACTGCAACTTCCGCCTCCTGGGTTCAAGTGATTCTCCTGCCTCAGCCTCCCAAGTAGCTGAGATTACAGGTGTGCACCACTGTGCCCGGTTAATTTTTGTATTTTTAGTGGAGACGTGGTTTCCCCATGTTGGCCAGGCTGGTCTCAAATTCCTGACCTCAGGTGATCCACCCGCCTCAGCCTCCCAAAGTGCTGGGATTACAGGCATGAGTCACTGCACCCAGCTCAATTCAAAGTTTTATAAAGTCAAAGTTAATAGTGCCTTCCTTCATCCTACCTACCTCATAAAATTTCTGTCACAAAAAATATAAATAGGTATAAGATCACTTCCAATTTAGATGGAATTGTATATACACACACATGTGCACATGCACACACACAAGTAGGATTAATAACTAGTGGCTCCAATTGTATCCCTCTCATCAATTTCAGACTTTCAGACTATATGCTTGATGTTATTGGTGATTTCTCTCAAGTAAATTGCTAATCTGTGGAAATACTTAAATTCAGTTATTATCGTATTGCCTAGAGTTTATTTGTTTTAAAGACAGGGGAGGCCAGTCTGAATACCTTATGTAGCTTTCTCTGTCCGAAGTGGATTCGATCTGAAGTCTGATGAGTGCTCTACTAGAGTGGGCATCTGAGTCAGTTAAACTTGGACCTCACACTGCTGTTCAAATGACTCTATATTATTCCCCAAGTTACTTGCCTCTTTTTGCTGTGATTATGATTTCTGTTCAAGGCTGATAATCAAATTTCTTACAAATCAAAAGGAATAAAACATATGGTGAAGCTGTTAAAAACCAGCTATCAACAAAAAAGTCCAGGGCCTCTGGTATGAAAAAGAAAAATAATTCTGTGGTCTGGGAACAGATTTATTCCTGATATAGAGCAGAACCATTTACAGCTACAACATTTTTTTAACTAGTAGTAAAGCATATTACAAGCTTTCTTAATTCAATTTCCTCTGGCATTTATTGTGTTTAATAAAATACCTAAATGTCAACCAGATTTGTAAAAATATATTCATAATTTAATAAATGGTTAAGATAGATTATTCATGAACAAATATAATGCAGACCATAACGATATAAATTGATATGGATTTTTGTTTTCCTCCCCATCACAGAAGTAATTAGTGTTTGCTAACAAAGTTTTTTCTTCTACAGTAATGGATACTAACAGTGCATCTGTAATGTGTTTGAGATTTTATCATTACTATTGCACAGCTATTGTTCAGTATCAGAACATTTGGTGGATTGAGACATTTCAGTTTGCAATGGATTCAAAGAAGGGTCAAGGACATAGCAAGGATGGCTTAGTACAAATCCGGATTTAAAGAGTAATAACAGGAATATTTTCAAAAGGATCATTTACTAAGCTGTCACTTCCTGCAGGAAAATAAAGTTCCTATTTGGAAGCCACCAAATGGACACGCCTTCACGCTATTTTCCAGGTTTCTCTGATTAAAGATTTTATTCAAAATAAAGAAGGATCGGCCAGGCACGGTGGTCACACCTGTAATCCCAGCACTTTAGGATGCCGAGGTGGGTGGATCACAAGGTCAGGAGATGGAGACCATCCTGGCCAACATGGTGAAACCCCGTCTCTACTAAAATACAAAATATTAGCCAGCATGGTGGTGCACCTCGAGAGGCTAAGGCAGGGAAATCGCTTGAACCCGGGAGGCGGAGGTTGCAGTGAGCCGAGACTGCACCACTGCACTCCAGCCTGGCGACAGAGCAAGACTCCATCTCAGAAAAAAAAAAAAGAAAAAAGAGAAGAAAAAAAAAAAAAAAAGGAGGAGGTCACTGAGTAAATAAACTCCTCCCTTTTTTGGCCCAAATGGAAAGAGCAAGGACTCATAAATGAGATTGTTAACTATTTTGGCTCAAAACAAACATCTACCTGTGGCTGTAATTTTCAATGTCTTTGGTTTTAAGGAAAAATTATTGCTTAACATAAAACATGCAAAGCATTCCAAACAATTATCCCCTCTATTTTGAGAACTTTACACATACAAATCTACCCTGAACTTTCAGGACCTTATGCAAATGTATTTATTAAATTGCCAGTTGAAATCATTAAAAATCGATTTTTAAAAGTTAACACATGTGAGACTATAGAAAATGAGCTAAATCCTAAGAAAAGTTATTCAATCCACTCTGTCTAACATTCTTGTTCAAAATTTCTCAATGATATAAAATAACTCTGCTCTTGTTTGCAGGGCATATAATCTATCTCAAGTAAGCATACCACTATTCAGTAATTGAGTCAGTTTTTGAAATCACTTTGTTATCTTCATCTGAAGAGACTCACCTAGATCATAAGCTGTTATGGGACTTGCCTTCTCTGATTTATTTCAAGTAGTCATTAGTGGAATGCTAAATAAAATATGACCCTGATAAACATTTGATGTAATAAGATAAATTCATATTTTAATGTGGTAAATGCTATTTATATTTAAAATTTGAGTAAAATTTATAAACATATTTACTCTTATGTTTTAGATAAATAATTGTACTGTACATGGGAGATTCCTATTAAAACTTACATGCAGTTTATTTTGAGAAGAATATAGCACAGATTTCAAAACTACATAAATGATTTAATAATGTAAATCAATTTTTAAATACTAATTTCATGAAATATTCTGTTGTCCACACATTAAATTTCTATATCTACTATCATTTACCTGATTTTTATGATAATTATGAATGTTAACCCTAAAATAAACATACTTAAAATAATAAATAAAATAGAAATTAAGCATCAGATTATGGCATAAAAATAATATAAAATTATAGGGAAAAGTCTTCAATAATATGAGCTTGAAAGGCATACGGTATGATATAACAGACTTAGAAGATTCACAAGAAGGAGGGTGGGGGGTGTGGGAAAAAAAATTTACATATTAGGTACAGCGTATACTACTTGGGCAACGGGTCCACTACAATCTCAAAATTCACAACTATATAATTCATCCATGTAAGCAAAAAATACTTTTACCCCAAATAAAAAATAATATTATGAGTTTGTTTTCATTAACATCCAGTAAAATAAAAATTTCATTTAATCAAAACATTCCCCAAATGTTGCAAGTCTTCACAAATAATCCAAATTTTATAATGTGTTTTGTTAATCTTCTCAAGTCTTTAAGTGTCTGAACAATAATGCTGGATTAATTCTCTTATCATTTATTTGTTCCATAGCTGTATAAAGATTTCCTGTCCATTTTCAATTTCATTTGATATTAGCACAGTTACTTATCTATGTGCAAGTCAGAATGCTGTTTAATCTCAACCCCTGAAACAATACTGAGGTCAGAAGCTAAAAACCCCCTCTGACAGGTGAAATTTGACAAAAATAGAACTGACTTTGAAGAAATGGCTAAAAGAAGATTATCAAAATGTTCTGAACAAGAAGCTTTAATGAGTAATCATTTAAATACAAATTTTCATATACCAAGTGTTTCCCATGTTACAAAGCTTCCTCCCATATATGCATTAATTTACTCCTCACAAAAACTATCATGGCCATACAGGTAATAGGTTAATTTTAAAATAATATTCATTCCATGCTTAATCTACACATATATGCCATGCAATTTCTTTGCTGTCACTTGTAGTCTTCAGGAATAACATTCACTAAGTAAACTATAGAATACATATGTCATACACAATACTTTTTTGGTTGAAAGGTAGCTATATGATTTTTCCTCCACATATGTGGCAGTAGATTTTTAATATGAATATACCAAAGATGGAAATTCATTCTCTATTAAATTGTATGAGAGAAAAAGAGAGATACATGGACAGAGAGACTAAGAAAGAGGCAATAGTAGGGTAAGAGAAGAAGAAAATTTTCAAATTTCATTTTTTCAAGGGCATTTTGATATACACAGAATGCAATTGGGAAACTATTTTCTGAAAATTCAAGGTTTAATAAGCTAATAAGTAGAGCAAAAAATGAGGTAGTGTGTGTTTAAAAATTAATATACTAATTCTGACTAATTACAACTACAGGAACAAAAGTCAGGTGTGAAAACAAGTCTGTTAAATTTCAAGAAAATTTAACTAGATTTTAATTTGACTGACAAGATGACAAGAACCTTAAAGGAGGAAGTTAAAATTACACATTTGTAACTATTTTTAAACATAAAATGGGATATATTTTTAAAGGTGATTTGCTACTAATTACAATCTTAATTAAATGCATTCATTTATCAACATAATTGTTCATTCAACCAACATCTACCTAGTGTTCACTTTGTGTCAAGCACTCTTCCAGCTGCTAAGTATTCTTCACTTAACATAACAGATGACTGGGCACGCTGGTTCACACCTATAATCCCAACACTTCAGGAGACCAAGGCGGGCAGGATGCTTGAGCTCAGGAGTTCAACACTAGCCTGGGCAACATAGTGAAACCCTGTCTCTAGCAAAACATACAAGAATTAGCCAGGTGTGGTGGCATGTGCCTGTGGTCCCAGCTACTCAGGAGCCTGAGATGGGAGGACTGCTTGAGCCCAAGGAGGTGGAGGCTACAGCAAGCTGTGATTATGCCACTGCACTCCAGCCTGGGTGACAGAGTGAGACCCTGTCTTAGTCAAAAAAGACAAAACAAACACACAAAAACACACAAACCAAAACGCATAACAATCAAAAACCTCTGGTTGCATGAAGCTCAAATTTATTTGTAGGTAGACGGTAAATAAAAATAACAAGTAACAAAAATATACAGTATTTTATAAGTCTAAAATGCTTGGGGACTAAATGGGCAGGGTGAAATCAGACAGACAATGTATGGGATTTCCTATTTTACATAGGCAGGTCAGCATAGGCAGCACTGAGGAGATGGAATCTGATTTATCTTATCTCACTGTTTTCAAAAGCAACAACATAATCTCTTAACACAATCTTAAATCAACTCTGTAACTTTTAATGTAATTGTTAAAGCATCAAAATGTTTAACATCATTTGGAAATATTCAACAGTATGATGTATACAGATGATTTGATTTCCTTCTGATAAAAATTTTAAAATAAAACTCAAACCAAATCTGCCCTGCATTCCTTTCAGATGTAAACTACGAAGCTTACCGTGTGTTCTCATAGTTGCAAATAATTGTAAGTTATTTGATACCACACATCAAATCTGGAAAAATCTCAGTAATAAACTGATTGAAAGACATTATGGTTGACATTTAAAGTACTCAAACTGAATTTATATTGTAAAATAAATTCACATGTTGACAATAGGCTTCTTAGGTAGTCAGAATTCCCCAGTTCATTCAAAATGAAAATAATGCCTATGATCAAAGGCCTGAAGAAAGACTTTTTGAAATTGTTTCCATTCCTCTATCCAGACTTCTTCAATGTCACCCAGTTCTTTTCAGAAGAAAATAGAAATAACATGGTTTAAAATAACTCAATAGAATTTTTAGAATACTATATTGAAGATCTTTCAAGAACATATGAAAGGTGAGTTTTCTGTTACAATCCAATTTTCTAACTCATTGGAATTATAGGGTTTGATTTTTGTTTTTATTTTTTCAGGGCAAAGGGTGATAACATAAACTAAACAAACACCTGTTGCATATACTACATGTCACCTGCAATATCTGTGGACCATTTTACTCTTCTTCTGCCCTTTTGTTCTATACAATATCAAAGTTAGTGTTGCTCTTTGTATTTGCCTAAACTTTGTCATGGTGGGTTGGTAACACTTGTATCTATGCACCCTGAGAAAAATCATTCTTCCCAGGCATAACCATTTAAGCTTGGTCTCTTCCTGTTAGTACTCAGATAGTTATTACTTGTACATTATGGTATATTACAGTGATATCCTCTTTTTTTCTAACACACTTCAATGTTCTTTAGTAACTTCCACAGAAAGAATTAGAGACAGTCTATTCTTTATGGTTGTTGTTGTTTTTGAAACAGGTCTCACTCCCTCACCCAAGCTGTGTTGCAGTGGCACGATCTCGGCTCACTGCAACATCTGCCTCCCAGGCTCAAGCGATCCTCTCATCTCAGCATGTTGAGTAGCTTGGATTACAGGTGCCCGCCACCACGCCCAGCAATTTTTGTATGTTTCTGCAGAGACTGGGTTTCGCCATGTTGCCCAGGCTGGTCTCAAACTTCAGAGCTCAAGCGATCCACCCGCTTTGGTCTCCCAAAGTGTTGGGATTACAGGCGTGAGCCACCGCACCCGCCCTAGAGACAGCCTATTCTTAACAAGCTCTTGAGTGAGGTT
Source organism: Macaca nemestrina (assembly GCF_043159975.1). Classification (NCBI taxonomy): domain Eukaryota; kingdom Metazoa; phylum Chordata; class Mammalia; order Primates; family Cercopithecidae; genus Macaca; species Macaca nemestrina. The sequence goes on along the minus strand of NC_092126.1, from coordinate 141,050,346 downwards.
TTCAGTAAAAAAAAAAAAAAGTCACAACTCTTCTGCCTTTCCTTTGCAATGTAAGTTGGCAGTTCCTCACATTAAGAGGTGTTGTCTATTTCTCTGGTCCCTAAATCTAGGCTGGCCTTATGACTTGCATTGGGAATAAAACATAGTGGAAGCAACACTGCACAAGAGCTAAGGCTGGGCCTCCAGAGACCCTGCTTCTGCTCTTTGCTCTTTACAGTTTGGCCTGCCTCGCCACCATGTGAACAAGCTAGGGAAAGCTGGTTGGCTGATGAGATGTATGGTTCATGGTTCAAATGCTTCCGCTAACTGAAGCAACTCAACCGCTAGAAACAGAGCTGACCATCCATGCATTCAAGACCAGGAGAAACATCAGCAGAGCCCAGTTAAAACTGCTGACCTCCAGAATTGTATGGTAAATTAGTGGCCAATGATTTAGGCCACTGAATTTTGGGGTTTGTGACACAGCAAGAGATAACTGACACAAACCCAATACCAAGAGAACTGCCTACACTTAAAAAAAAAGTTTCAACTTTTATTTTGGTGAATAATTAGGTAAACTGTATTGCTGGATTAAAATTAATATTCTATCAATATGCTGAAATGAAAATATTTACATAAATTGCTACTTTAAAGAGACATTCTCATAAGAAATATATAAAGTAATAACAGTGCCACTGTTAGTAATAACAGCCAACACATGTATCTTTTTATTAAGTGTCAAGAACTCTATTGACTCATTTAGAATCACAAAACCTTATGAAATAGGTGCTGCATTACTCCCATTGTATAGATGAGGAAACTGAGACACAGGGAAATTAAGCAATTTGTCTAAAGTCATTAGCTAGTAAGTGGTAAAGCCAGGATTTGAACACAGGCAATAAATACTATGCCATTCTGCCTCTCAGTAATACTAACAATGAGGAAAAAACAAGATATTGTCTTTACTCACAATAGTTAACATTTTATATTAAGTGATTACTATGTGTCTGGCACTGTGCTAAATTTATCTCATTTACTCTTCCGAGCCACAGTATAAGATAGTACTACTAATATTCCCATTTTTCCATGAATAGCAAAGGCACAGGGAGACAAAGTAATTGCTGCTTCTTGTACAAAAATATATTTGAAAAATGCACAATTTACACATACTTCTCTTAAAATTAGGTATCTGCAATCAACAGTCAGCAAGAAAACTCCTGTTAAACCACAGTGCAATAGCACTATGCACACACAAGAATTGTGAATGTCAAAAGAATAACAATACACATGTTAGTGGGAATGTGGGCACAAATGAAACCTCCATGCATTGTTGGTAACAGTGTAAATGTGACAATCACTTTGAAGAAGAGTTTGGCAGTTTCTAATGAATATGTGCATATACTTAACCTATCATTCAGCAGTTTTACTCCTATTGAAATGAGTGCATATGTCCACAACAAGACTTGCAGCAGATATTCGAAACTGCTTTATTTATAGTAGTCCCAAACTAGAAACATCCAAAATGTCCATCAACAAAAGAACGGAATATATTGTGATATATTCATATATAGAATACTATATGGAATTGAAAACGATCACACTACTGATAGATAGAATAATATGTATAAATATTAAAACACTGAGCAAAAGAAGGTAGACAAAGAAGAGTATATACTATATGCTTCTATTTATAAGAAATTCTAGACTAAGTGAAAATACTCTAAGGGATAATAAGTCAGAAAAGTGGTAACCTGGGGTGCAGTGGAGACTAGTACCTAAAAGGGACATAAAAGAACTTTGGAAAATGCTGAAGGTATACTATATCTTTATCTCAGTAGTGGTTAATGGCTGTCAAAAAGTTAACACATTGTACACTTCAGATATGAGCATTTTACTGCATACAAATAATCCTGAAAAATTCAATAAAAGAAAGCAAAACAAAGTTGTCATATTCAATTTATTCAAGTTAACAAATTTCAATGGGGTACCTAATACAGGTTTGGTACTGTGCTTCAATAAATCCTAAGTGACAATTATTCACTAAGAGATAGAACAAAAATCAATGCCCTTGTGAAGTTCATTCTGTTGTGCAAGAGACAAGCTTATAAACATAAAACTATTAGAGAAGAATCCAGAAGAAAAATAATCTGTTGCCAAAATGTGTGGGATAAATGAGTGCTGTAGAAATGACAATACAAGTACCACTTTTTATAAATGAGATAGGGAATGGGAATGAGACATTTTTAACAGTTAATGATGTGATGGATTAATATTTTACTAACTGTAAAAAATGACATTAAAATATTATAGTTCTCCGGACGCGGTGGCTCTCGCCTGTAATCCCAGCACTTGTGAGGCTGAGGCGGGTGGATCACCTGAGGTCAGGAGTTCGAGACCAGCCCAACCAGTATGGTGAAACCCCGTCTCCACGAATAGCACACACACACAAAAAAAAATAGCCAGGCATGGTAGCAAATGCCTGTAATCCCAGCTACTCGGGAGGCTGAGGCAGGAAAATCTCTTGAACCTGGGAGGCAGAGAGCCAAGATCGCGCCATTGCACTCCAGCCTGCACAACAGAGCGAGACTCCATCTCACCAAAAAAAAATAAATAAATAAAATAAAATACTGTAGTTCAAAACAAAGCAACACAAATATGCCACTTAAAACTCAGAAGAAGTTTAGGGACCCCCAAATACTTTATCATAAAGACTTCAGTGAATTGATCCTTTAATAATTTTATATTAACATTATCCTATGGTGGAATATAGAATAAACAGTAGGGAAAAAATCAAGTATGCATTCAATAATCATAAATCATAATATCATAATTAAAATTTATTTTGAGTTCTTTCACCATACTCTATTTTCTTCAAATATCTAAAAGGGGAGTGGATAGGAAGCAGTTGTAACTAGGGTGTCTCTGCTAGTCTAATTGCATGTCAAAATTTGTCATTTTAAAATGATGCTGAAAATTTGGAGATAAATTCTTGAATAGTGAGAATTCTCCTATGTGGGGTGGAATTCTCCATAAGATTCATTTGAACAAGAATGTATTGAATGCCCAGGGTCTGTATTTAGCACTGGGGACGATCACAGCCTATATATACTCTCTGATACCAAAAAAAATTATAATGTAGTTAGGCAGGCTGGAAGGGTAAAAAAATGTACATAAACCTAAGCAAAGAAGCAAGAATAACAAAAATATCATCACATCTGCAGTGATGGGGTCTAGATTCCCAACAACTACGGACAGATGCAGTTATTCAAAAGTGTAGCTATAGTATAAGTCAGAACCAAAGTGATCAAGACACTCAATGTATATAGTTCTATTCTTTATAAAAATGCAGCTGAATATGAGATGGCGATTTAAACTATAATGTAAGGCTTTCATACAAGTCATCTTTTAAAATCCCATAGTGTCGATTTTTTAAAAAAAAAACCTGGTCATTTTAGCAACAATAAACTCTGAAAAGCTCAGACCTGAAGTTTCTGTTGAAAGGGAAATGATTTTTTTCCTCTAATCAGATTTAAGTCAGAAAATTTTAATGGTTATCTCTAGTTAGCATCCAAAGACCCCAGCAGTATATACCCAGTGATCTCACACTCTGCTCAAACTCTTCAATGGATTCCTGTGCCGTTGCATCAATACACAAATCTTTAAGATGCTTTAAGACCCTGTGTATCCTGGCTTACCTGTAGTTCTTTCATCATGTCTCTGATTTGACAACTGTGATTTCATTCAAACTGAACTTTCTCATTCTCTTGAGTGGACCCCTCATTTTTTCACTTATTTAGGTCTCATGTATCATCTTTCTTTTTATCCAGCCTTTCTTGCTTCGCCATCATCGTTAATGATATCCCCCTGTAACTGCAACCATGGAACTTACTAAGTACTTGATTAACAGGTGTTGCATGTATAAATGTAAAGATATGAATGTTCCAATGTCAATTCCATAAAACACAATTAGTGGAGTGGTATTCAAGTCATAACATACCAAGACAAGCCGGATCAGTTTATCATAATTACTCTGGATATTTCCAGGATCCACCTGGCTTCCCCCTTCCTGCATTATGGCCCGGAAGCTCTCTTTGAAATGTAAGCCAGGACAATTCTAATGCTTGTCTCTTTCATTGCCCTTGTTTCCAGGATCATTGCTCTGTGCTGCTTGTTATTGTTCACTGTCTAGAAACTGTTGTTTCATTTTGTTCCCACATTTTTGCTGTTATTTTGGGCAGAAAGATAAATCCAGTCCCTGTTACTCCATCGTGTTAGGTGTAGAAAAGTTTCAAAATCTAAGAAAATGAGTGGCTCAGAGAAGATACACCCTAAGATGGCAATTTTAATCTAAAAAAGACTAAATACTAATAATGAACATTCTATAACCCTGAAAACTATGCTTCCAAGTTTCTGAGAAGTAGCATGAATTTTTCAATCATCAAATGTCTAGAAAGAACTGCTTTATGATAAAATATTTTTAATGTTATTCAGCCACTATCTTAATAACTTATACATCAATGACTATTCTTAGAAAGGCAGTAAGTGGAAAAAAACATTAGAAAGAGATCAAAACCAGATATAGCTGCAAGAGGCCTCTAAATTGTTTTAGAGTTCATTCTTCATTATCTTATTTTCTCTTATATGTATACAGGGAAGCGGTAAGCATTGAAGGTTGAAAGGGAGCTGCCCAAAGTAGAAAAAATCCCAAGTTGATTTGAAGGGACAGAAAGATAAACTTATTTGAACAAATCTTCCTTCCCTGAACTGTGTTCAATAAATGCTGACTTAAAGCGGATGTCTTCAGCCCTTCTCATATATTAACAGCAACATTTAATGAACATCATCAATGTGCCATGCACCATGATATGACCTTGAACATATACTATCCATTTAATCCTTATAGCAACTCTGTCTTATAAATACTATTAATATCCCCATTTCAAAGATGGGAAAACTAAACATACAAAAGTTTTGAAATCTTCCTAGGATATCTCTAAGAAATGGGAAACGTAGGTCAAGTCCATGCTCCTCTTTCTGTGCAAAAGCCCCAAATGACATTTCGTCTCTTTGAGTTTTAGGGGAACTGGTCTCTCCTCCTTCCCCGTACCTATCACTCCGTCATTCACGTTAGAAATAATCTAAAATATTTCTTTCTTAAATAATATTTCTAAAATATTTCTAAAGCAAATGTGTGATAGGCATTGGGAAATATTTAGAAATACTTTATTATATAAATTTATACATCAACATTGTTTAAAACCATACATGTATAGCCTTATAAGAAATGTACTTTTGAGTCTATACTGAGCAAGCACTTCTCAAGAATATAGGGCCAAGCTCCCTTCACTGGGTATGGGATGGGATTACATTATGTTTTAAGGCCTTTCAGACTTTAAGATGGTTCTGTGTACCTTGAATTTCACTACCTATCTTTAATACTTGTATAAAATGCCTTAATTTAACTCTATTCCTTGGAATTTCTTGATTTTCAGCACCTTCCCTATATCACTGAATGAACATTCAAGACAGACAACATACCTCCTTTCTCTAATTTATATATTTATTTAACATTTTCCATCTTTCTCCTACCAACCAGACAAAACTTGCATTGTTTTCTTTCATTCTGGTTTTCAGATTCATACTCTTCTTACTATCCTTCTACTCATTTGATAATACACATTTTCATTACATTTTGTTTTATACTTAGTATGGCTTTATCTATTCCATTTGAAATAGAAAGTGTTTAAAGATCTCAGTGTGTTGCAATCTTTCCCAATTTCTTTAATCTCTTTTTATAGCAACTTCCTCTTGCTATAGTTTGGATGTCTGTCTCCTCAAAAATCTCCTATTGAATCAGATCCTCAATGTTGCAAGGAGGGGCCTAATGGGAAGTGTTTGGGTCATGGAGGTAGATACCTCAAAAATGGCTTAGTGCCATTCTCATGGTAGTGAGTGAGTTCTACCTCTTTTAGTTCCTGCAAAAGATGGTTGTTAATAAGAGCCTGGCACCTCCTCTCTGTCTCTCTTCCTTCCTTCTGGCCCTGTGGTCTTGTACACACTGGCTCCCCCTTCACCTTCCACAATGAGTGGAAGCAGCCTGAGGCCCTCACCAGAAACAGGTGCCAGCACCATAATTCTTGTACAACCTGCAGAACTGTAAACCAAATAAACCTCTTTTCTTTTAAACTACCTAGTCTCAGGCATTCCTTTATAGCAACACAAATGGACTAAGAAATCTCTATTCTCTATTTTCCTCTCAAATGCATTTCAGATTATTTCAACTAATATCTATTCTAATTTATTTTCTAATTCTGTTATTAATTTTCCCACTGCACTGTGAGATGCCTATGTTTCTGTTAAAATTGTCATCAGTGTCTGAAATCATTCTGGCTCTTACAGATTTTTATAAAGTTAACGCAAACAAAATGAGATCTTTATTTTCAACTTACCAATTTTACAATAAGTTCATACATTTTTATTAGTTCTCTATTCTTGCAATAAAATACAAGCAACAATAGATGAGTATAAATAGTTTACAAAGTCAATCAGATCAGCCTTCTTCTTCTCCTCTTCCTCCTTCTTCTTCTTCCTCTTCCTCTTCCCCTCCTCTTCTCCTTCCACTTCCTTCCTCCTCCTCCTCCTCCTCCTCCTCTCCTCCCCCTCCTCCTCCTCTCCTCCTCCTCCTCCTCCTTTTCTTTAGACAGGGTCTCACTCTGTCACCCAGGGTGAAGTGCAGTGGCACAATCACAGCTCACTGCAGTCTTGATCTCCCAGGTACCAGTGACCTTCTTACCTCAGCCCCCTAAGCAGCTGGGACTACAGGTGTGCACCACCATGCCCTGCTAATTTTATTAATTTTTGTAGAGATGAGGTCTCACTAAGTTGCCTAGTTGGTCTGGAACTTCTGAGCTCAAGCAATCTGCCCGCCTCGGCCTCTCAAAGTGTTAGGATTACAGGCATGTACCACCGCGCCCAGCCTCATTTATCTTTATATGCAGCCCATTTCAAATGTTCATTTTATAAATGTGCTATGAAAAAAAATAACTTTTTTTTATTTTTTTTTTGAGACGGAGTCTCGCTCAGTCGCCTAGGCTGGAGTGCAGTGGCGCGATCTGGGTTCACTGCAAGCTCCGCCTCTCGGATTCACGCCATTCTCCTGCCTCAGCCTCCCAAGTAGCTGGGACTACAGGTGCCCGCCCCCACGCCCGGCTAATTTTTTTTTTTGCGTTTTCAGTAGAGACGGGGTTTCACCGTATTAGCCAGGATGGTCTCGATCGCCTGATCTCGTGATCCACCTGCCTTGGCCTCCCAAAGTGCTGGGATTACAGGCGTGAGCCACCGCGCCCGGCAAAACTAGCATATTTTTTATGCCTTATATGCTAGAGTTACAATGTGTATAATGGCATAAATCCCTCCAGTTGTTCAAGTTTGTTTTAATTTCAGGGCTGAAAATGAGTGTAAAACTTAGCTAATTCAACTACCATCAAATGATAAAATCATCTCTACAATAAACCTTGCTAAGTAAATGTTCAGTTTCTGAACAAAGAGTTCCAGTGAAACAATGTGCCCTAAACTTTCTTAGAGGAATGTTTGATCTCACTATGAATATCTCCATAAGACAGTTCAGATTCTACATACTTCTACCTACCAATGCTTAATCCATCTCAGGGGTACAATCAAAACATGTATTGATAGCTCATCTAGCATTTGTATATAGTGATGCCATGACTGAATCTTAACTCTTTCAGACTAAATCATCCCTGCTTTCTTCAAATGTTTCTCATGTGACACTACGATTAATCATGTCCCCACATTTTAAGCATTCTCTAGTTCATTTATGTCCCTTTGAAAATACGGTGCCCAGAGCAAACTAAACATATGTTCAATTATGATCCTAGATAATCCCAAAACTTCAGGCTCCCACTATGTTCCATGAACAAAATGCTCTGCTGTAAACATACATAACTTTATTATCAAGTCATCTATAATGCATCTCACTCATGCATTAATACAACATTTTGGCTGTAAGATTTAACTGACTTAAACACCACTTAACATATTTAGAAACAGTTGTCCTATTTAGAAATTGTTAGTTTTATGTTACCCTTGTTTTTAATAGCTTGACAAGCCTTGTTTAGCAACCATGGAGTTTTTTCAAAGCTAAGCCCTTTCTGCTTGGGGTTGTGGTATTTTCTTTTTAGGTTTCACAATATTTTGATTTAGTCTCTATATACTTAAAAAAAAGAGAATTTCTCATCTTTCTAATCAATATGAAACTGGTATATACACAATCTCAAAATTCAAGTTCGTAGTGGTTTTTATAGTCCAAATATGTATTTGTATGTGTATGTGTGTGTGGAGGGAGGTGGGTGTATGCACACACACACACACACTCTCACACACACGGCAGGAGATCTGAGAAATACAGTATAGCTAAATTTTTAAAAGTACAACTTACCAATAGAATTAAAGAAGATATAATACCATTTTTGCTTAGACAAATGGTAAACAGAATAAAAAAGCCACCCAAAATCAGCAAGGATGAACCTAACTCAGGATGACAGATGTATAAATTGATACAACTTTCTTAAGGCAAAATGGATTAATGCCATAAAGCATCAAAATATACACATATTTGATTCAGCAATTCCACCGCAGGAATTTATCCTCGAGAGATAGAAAATTAGTTAAATAAGTACGTACATCTATAAATGGAATAATATTTGGCCATTAGTATAATGAAGAATCATATTTTCTGACATGGAATATGTTCATATTATAAAACCAAGTGTGAAATACAGGCCATAAAACAGTTTGAGAAATACATAATCATGTATTTATGTGCCTATTTGAGTGTAGAAAAAACAAATCTCAGTAAATAATACCAAAATGACATTAGTGATGATCTTTTTGTGTTAGAATTACAGACAACTAATTACCTTGGCTCTGTTTATCGAGATTTTTCTAGTTTCCTAATGTGAACATACACGGCAAAATAAGGGGTAGGAGAAGAAAGGATATTTTTTAATATGAGGAGGGTCTCATTTTATTATCTCTCCTTTCTAGCTAGTTTTTTAAATCATAGCAGTATACTTAAAATATAAGAAGTAAAAAATGTATAGGGAGAGGAAGAAGGAAAAATGAAACTGTGAGGTACCCCAATACCCCAATGCAATTTTAAGTGTTTCCTTTTCATAATAATTTTAATGAGTCATTAATGAAATTATGTTGTGGCTGAATAATATGCAATTGCAATGTCATTAAATATATTTATCAACGGTAATTGAACCAGATAAACTATTTTGGTTTATCAAATTAAGTCCTATTCAAATTTTTTGCAATTAAGAACTTCTTAAATTAGCTTTTAAGTATGTGTTACTCATCTTGTAGCACTTTATCTTAGATCTTCCTGCAACAATTAGGAACTCCAATCTCTACGTGTTTGACAATAGTTACCACCATTTTTGAATTCCATATTGCATCTTTGTTGCAAGGAAATAATTTTTAGGCAGACTGAGCACTCCTCATTTTAAAATTTGTATCATTTCTCTCTTTTTGTTATTAATAAAAACGTATCTTATTAGATAATCTGGCAAAAAATATATATATAGAATAAAAACTATCCTATTACCCACTGCCCTAAGATAACAACTGATGAAGCATCAATGCATTTTTTTCAAGTCATCTCCCTGTGGCATATATTTTGGATCACTTTAATATTAATAATTTCCTATAATATATATGTATGCTACCACATCAGAAATGTTTTACATATTATTAAAAATCTTCTTCAAGATTTTTAAAATGACTCTTAGTCCACTCACATAATAAGTTAACTTTTTTCTCCTATTGGATATAATTTATATTACCTTTAAAAAGGAACATTCTCAAAGATGATCATGCTAGCCCATTTTAATAGCTCTATTGCAGGAATTTGATTTCAATAACTAAGTAGGTAAGTAGATAAATTTCTCCACAATAGAAAATTATAAAAGTTTGATTATAAAACCAATTCCTATCTTGATGCTCCATTATAAATTTCTTGAAATTATACTTTATATAAAAATTTGATTAAATTCAAGCAAACATGAGAAGTTTGGTATAAATAAGATTCATTTTTAAAAAAGTAACTGACTTAAAACTAAATTTCTTTCCAGACCAGTTAAAAGGATTAATGGCATAATAAATACAGGATAGCCAAACAGTATAAAGCCAACTTGTACACCAGAGCAAGTTAAGTTTTGATATGTATACTATAGATTTGCCTAAAATAAAACACATTTGTAAATAATTTAATTGGTTTTGCATCCTTGCAGCACAATTAAAAAATAAAAGTGTATTTCCTATTCTTAACTTTTGCCTCAATTTCTGATGTTGTTTCCTCCACTGCTTCCAGTCTACAGACATCATTCTAATTTCTTCCCAACTGTTTCTTCACTTTCTTTAATTCCTCTGCCTGAACCTCATATAGCCATCTATGATCTCTGCTCTTTCTCCCTCTTTGGGTACTTACTCTATTTGCCTCTTTTTCCTTTCCTTTTTCCATCTGCTAACATGCCCTTACTGTTTCAGCTGTTTTTAGGCCACATTTGCATTGGCAAATAGCAAGAGATGAACTAGATAAGTAAGAAGCAGATTTCAGGCCAGGCAAAGGGGCAGAGAGCACACAAGCATCAGATGAGCATATGAAAAATTCATAAAGGGAAATATGCTTTTTTAGCTTTCTAGATTAGAAATAAAAACAGGGTTTAATGGCTTCCCTTGAACAGAAATGTAGAAGTTGGAGGAGAACTAAACCTTATATACCAAACCAAAAAAATAAGGATTGTAAGCTGTTTGAATTGTATTTAGAGAAAGGGTGATGGTGCTCAATGCAAAATTGACTAACCCTTGCTAGAGAGAAGAAAGATGTTAAAGGTTATATGAAAGTTCTTACTACTCATATTGTTCCCTCATTATCCACAGTATGGAGAACTATGGATCCTTCCAAAACAAGTTTAAAGGGAATCTCTCTTATGAGATCCCTCTTTACTTCCAGTTTAGCTATGCAGCATTGATTAATCTCTCTTCTATACCCCAGCTCCCATTACATGGCATGTACTGCTTTGTGAGCCTGTTTCAGTGACATATTTATGAAAATATTGCTTCATCTTTCCATTCCAACTTTCACGGACTACTTGCCTATACTTTGAAGGAGATGGAGTATGTTTGTGGAAATTGGAATACATACTAAGTTAACATTATAAAGGACTGGAATATGTGTTTCTTATCCAAATGCATCCCTGATATTATTTATGCAATATTTTATCAATTATGGTCAATTCCCCCTGAAATTGAGACTTAACAATGTTCTTCATAATGTCAAATAGTTTCCACCAATTTCTTTTGGCTTCTGATCTTTGTACTGTCTGTTTACTATAATGTCTTCTCTTAAAATGTTTTTACAGAGATAAAATTCACGTAATGTAACATTTACCATTTAACCTTTTTAAAGCATACAATTCAATGGTTTTTAGTATATTTCACAAAATTGTGCAGTCACCACCACTCCAGAATATTTTCATCAAAAGAAACTCCATACCCATTAAGCAATAACTCTCCATTCCCCTCTGCACCTGGCTCCTATGAACCTCTAATCTACTTTCTGTTTCTGTGGATTTGCCTATTCTGGACATTTCATATATATGAAGGCACAGAACGTTGCAAGCCTTTTGTATATGACTTCTTTCACTTAGCATATTTTCAAAGTTCATCCAACTTGTCACATGTATTAGAACTTCATTCCTTTTAATACCTGAATAATATTCCATTTATGGTTATGAGAGATTTTGTTTAATCGAATTATCAGTTAATGAACATTTGAGTTGTTTCTACTTTGGGGCTATTACAAATAATGCTGCTATGAACTTGTGTACATGATTTTGTGTAAATACATGTTTTTAATTCTGATAAAGAGTTTTATCTTTTTGAATGCAATTCAAGATACCATGAAGCCTACATTTCAATAGACAGTGGGGCAGTTTCGCTTTGTTTGCTTAAATCACTTGCACACCTTGGTTCAGTCATTATTATCCAAACTATTCATCAAAACAGAAAAAAAGTGGAAGAATGGGGCCATATACTAAACGAACAACATAGTAGAATAAAACTAAGGAGAGCATGTTAGAACACAGATTGGCTAACAGTGATCACAATATTATATGCTTGCTCTCATTGCTAGAGAATGAAAAAATGCATTGCTAGAGAATGAAAAAATACATACTGTACACTGTAATGGTCATTTTGTATATTCTTATTTTAAGGAAGATGTCTTAGAGAAAAATGGAACTACAACCAATCAGCAATAAACAAATCATTAAATGTTTGTCATCACTGATCCATTTTCAGTAATTTTATAATGTTTGCTACATTTGACTGGCCTCATAAAATCCAGATCAATTACCTGAAAATTGTGTAAAACACCCATTCACAAGAAAATCAACCATAAAATAAAATTTTATATCAATGGCCTTCTAGAAAACAAAGTATAAACATTATCAGCTTCAACACAGTAATAAACTGGAATGTGTAGGAAAATAAGAAAATTTCAAAGGTCGATTTTAGAAATGCAGCAGGATTATATGCAAAAATAAAAGAAGAAAAGAGTGGCTATTAGAGAAAATGTGAAATGTTAGACATTACTTGATTATTAAAATTTCAAAGCACATAAAAATCTTTGTTTTTGAGTCAGTAGAGTGGTTCGCCAAAAATGAGTTAGGAATACCAAACTTCTAGTATATTACTCAAATTTAACTGCTCTCTATCTCCATACAGCAAGACGATGCTAGATGAGCAGAGAAATAATGCAATTCGAGAAATTAAGTAATTCCCATAATTATACTGCAATAAACAAAAAGGTAAGAAGAAAATCCAAAACACCTAACAATACCAAAAGCTGTTACCCAAATATTTTTTCCAAGCAGATATGTGAAATACTACTATATAAGGTTGTCAAGAATTGGGAAAAGTAAAAATATATCAGTTGGTATATAATGACATTGCCAGGCATGACAGGGAGCTTCAGGAGGCCTCTGAAATTGCTGTATTCCTTTAGGAATAACTCGACAGTGGCCAGGAGCAGTGTAAGACCACAACGTACAGTACACAGAAGTGAAGAGATTACAAAACACTTCCAGGGCATTACAGTGCTGAGCTCCAAGAGATGCTTTGGGCTTAAAATAAATAGGCCAGGGGGACTAACAAGCATAGTAGTTGTGGTTAGGAGTTACGAGACAGTCCCTGTGCTAGGCATTTCATCATGCTCACAACTACACTATATGGAAAGAACTGTCATCATCCCTACTTCATTGACAAGCAGATTGAGGCTCAAAGAAGAAAATGCTGTCTGACTTCAGATCCTGAGTTCAACAATGCTGTCCATGTTAAGAGAGTAGGAGATATCAAAAATGGAAGAGATGTATCTGGTAATCACAAAAAGCTAGTAATAATTAGCTTTTAGAAATCAGGCGGTGAAATCTTTTATGTGACCAGAAATGACTTATGTAACTTTGCTAGTTAGGTCACAGCCAACTTTTAGTATGCAGTCTTTCTGTTTCATCCCATCAGCGTGTCATAAACTGTCAAGAGTGTGAAAAATGCCATCCAAATCTCAACTTTTCACTAACAGAGCAAGGAGGTGCCTCCTCTGAACGGTTGCTTCTGTCATCCCAAGGCTCTGTTGGAGGTTGATGCCAGTGTGACGTGCATTCCCCAGATGATCTGAACAAAAACCATGTTTGTCATTCTCATAATGTTTCAGCTTCTGTCAGGACTTAATTTAACTGGTGTTGAGGCTTTTAGAACAATTTTTTTCAGGAGCTGGAGCTCTATGTACAAAACATACAGAAGTTCTCAAAGCTGACAAAGGAACCAGGCAATACAAGTTGGGTTTTCCCATGAAAAATAGTGAATTTTCATTTATTCTTTTTCATTGTGGTATTTTGCTGTGTTCTCTACGGTTATGACCACATGTTTTATAGGTGGCCAATAGCTAAAGACCCTTCAATGTATTGGTTAGGAGCATGGTTTCTGAAATTGGACTGTCTGCATTTTGGTTTCAACTGTCACTAACTGTGGGACCAGGGGCAAGAAACATTACCCTTCATTTCTATCCTCAGAGCTAAATTAAGATTTTTGTTACTTGAGTACAAAAGGAAGAAACAAACTAAATAAGAAACAAAAAAGGGAGTAGTGATTCATGGTTTTTTATAATAATCACCTTTCAAACAATCAAAATATATTTTTAATCAATCAAGAGCACTAAATTATACCTATGCTTATAAATGCCTGTTGATACTGGGTACAGTGGCTCATGCCTGTAATCCCAGCACTTTGGGAGGCTGAGGTAGGTGAATCACTTGAGCCTAGGAGTTTGAGATCAGCCTGGGCAACATGGGAAAACCCTGTCTCTATTTAAAAACAGAAAACTAAATACATGTTGAATGGTCAGGTATATACATATATCTGATGTTCAAGAAAACCTGATAAAAAAAGAATACTTGTAGGTCATGAATATACTATATAGATATATATATTCCTTTATATATCTATATCTAGCTCTATATCTATCTATATATAAGAGCTAGATATATCTAAATATATAGTTAGATATATAGATTTATAGATATATAAAGGAATATATATTTAGCTATATCTAGAGCAAGATACAGATATCTCCTAATTCTGTCTAAAATATCTTTACACAGAATTGTGAGAATTTTTAGACAGAATATATATAGATACATGTAGATATACTCACATATATATCATATATATATATATACCACAATTCTATCTAAAGATATTTTAACAAAAGTCCTGCTTATTTTTTGCAATGCATATTTTGGGTTACAAAAACAGGCAATCCTGTCAAAAATGTCCTTTTCATCTGGTTTGACAAAATAAGTATCTAATTCAAGACCAATCACTGCATCTGATTCTGTTTCTTCAGTCATCCTTAATATAGTTCAGTCATTTTTCCAGACAGTGACTTGTTGAAGAGACCAGGCCTGCTGTTCCACAGAATGTCTCACGTGTGTTATTTGTCTGATTGCAACCATGTGATGATATCTCCCTTGCTCTTCTATCTCCTATATCTCTTAATGATCTGATGTTGGTAAAACTTTTTTGACTAGACTCCATTGTGAAAGTTGCTCATTATATTTTGCATTATATTACAGGGCATATAACAACTGACTGACTACTGGAATAGGATGGAAATAGTAAGATCCTTCCAATGTGTGTTTTTTTCCTTTGATTAGAAAGTTACGTGTGTGATTCCACCTTGACATTATACAATTATCCAGCCCCTCATTATCAAATTTATTAATCCTTAATCGTTGCCTGAATCAATAATTTTATATTTGGATGTTTTTATTAGTTTTGATTATTAACTTTGTTTGTTTCAGTTTGTTTCTACTTAGATAATGCGAGTGAATCCACTTAGGCCAGGTATTTTGCTCATGTGGAAGGTAATCTCTCTAGGCTTACACCTTCAATTGTCAGGTTGAAACCTTAATTTTAACTTGATGGGCATGGTGTTGTAGCTCAACCTTCAAAGCTAACAGGGAGTCATTTCCTTCTGAGCCTAACTTAGTAACAGTGGTGGTATAATAATAACTAAAGAAAAATACTAAATTTATTTAGGATAAATAACAGTAGTGGCAATCATCCATCTAGAGCTTACTACAGGTACCAAACACTGGACTTAGTTCTTACTTTTTTAATCCTCACAATAATATTATGAAGTATTTAATGCCCATTTTACAAATGAGGAAACTAAGGCACAAAGAAGTTAGAAAACTTTTTCAGGGTTAGGCACGGGGGTCTTGGAATTCAAAATCATCTTGTCTATTTAACATCTTTTCTCTTAATGACTATGCTGTAATAGTATCTTAAAGTTCCTCTTTGAATAGCATAAAAACTTACAAAAGTACACACTTGTGCATACTGTATACTTCTCTTTCAACAACTAAGCATGACTGCTTCTCCATACCACGTATCTGAAACATGTTACATTCTGAGATTAGCAGTTTCTGTGTTGTAGCACAAGAGGAGCTCATCTTGGTGGACAGAGGCCAGGAAGATCCTAGTAGGTAGCACCAAGTTCGCTAAGGGTAAAGGTCAGTTTACTTTCCTACCTTATCAGTAGCCAGCTGATGTGTTGATGTTCAATGTGATGTGTAGAATAGGAAAGCATGTCCAAAGCCAATTCCAAAGACTAAGTCATTCATGAAAACAACTGTGTTGATTTTTTAGTATTTTGTACTGTGAAGAAAATGAGGTTATTCTGGTTTTTTATTTCTTTATCGATCATACACTTTTGTTTGTCTGTTTGGAAAAAAGTTTTTGCCTATGTTAGAGGCTCCTCTCATTTTTATTTCACAATCCTGCTGCCAATTCATAACTTTCTGTGTATTTCTTAGACATTTAATGAAAAGCTGAGAAGTACCCCATTAGAAAATCATCTCTGTTGTCATGTTTACCTAGACAGTCCTCCACACACTTTGTAAGTTGCCACCTTCTGAAGGGATTGGTCCTCAA
Source organism: Macaca nemestrina (assembly GCF_043159975.1). NCBI lineage: Eukaryota > Metazoa > Chordata > Mammalia > Primates > Cercopithecidae > Macaca > Macaca nemestrina. Next base: position 141,033,786 of record NC_092126.1, on the reverse strand, counting down.
ATTTAGTCTCTACTTTTGATTTACAATTTTCTGTGAAAAAAAAATTAAGCCATTATCCTCTGTGCTTCTGGTATTGAGCTGATTCCACTGAATCAGTCAGCCATGCAAGGAAGAAGAAATTGACAGACAAATTCAATAAATAGCATTGTGCTGAACTTGCTGAGTCTCCAAACAAGAAGGAAGTAAGCACAAATGAGCCATGTAGGTGCATCTCACCTACAATGGAGGGAAATCAATATTTTCCAAGTGACAAGAGGACAAACCAGGAGGAGGAGAAGAGCAAAAAAGTATATTAATGTTAACTTGAATGAGAATTCTGCCAACAATGGAGACAGGAAGGAAAGTTGAATAATTATGCATACATGTGTTCCACATAGCAATATGCATCACGAAGTCCCTGAAAGATGGACAAAGATGCCCAGCTGTGAACGTTGGCAAGAGGGGAAGACAAGAAAGAAAAAAAAACAATGATAAGAAAAGAAAATGTTTTATGGCAAATAGAACCTGCTGAAAACTGCCTTCTTTTTTGTATTTTTCAATAAGCTGTTGAGTGGGAACTTTTGCTCCACTCCATATATGTATATATTTTTAACTAAGCAACAGTTTGCATGTGTTTTAACTTCAAAAGTCATTTTCTTAGTATTTAAAAAACCAACTCAATAGGCATTTTGTTCATTATTAATATGGGTGACAGTCTTTTGAGAATAAGTTTGCACCACCTTTCTCTAACAAGAAAAGAGAAACAATTAAATTATGTATTTAAATGATGTTTATCAGACTCTCAAATGACTCAGGATACTAAGATTTTAGGAACTCTTATAGCCTTTAAAATTCACGTGGTGAAAATGTGTGGGTTCTAAAACACATATCTCCCTCCTCCTCTCTTGCTTTTTTGGCATATTTTTACCAAACATACCAGTTTTTCTCAATCTTGTTGCCTATTTATTTGTATAATAGTTTTTGTAAGCTATAGATGGATATCTTGAGCCATCCTGTGGCATATGGATTTTTTTTAAGCAACTGAATTAATCTATACTATATCACTATACTTGTAGACCAAACCCTTGGCTGGAGTGCAGTAGCTCGCCCAGGCTAGAGTGCAGTGGAGCAATCTCGGCTCACTGTAACCTCTGCCTCCCGGGTTCAAGTGATTCTCTTGCCTCCACCTCCTGAGTAGCTGAGATTACAGGCATGCACCACCATGCCCAGCTAATTTTTGTAGTTTTAGTAGAGACAGGGTTTCACCATGTTGTCCAGACGAATCCCTTCGTCTACAAGTATAGTGATATAGTATAGATTAGTATACCAAAGGGATTTAAAATGAAAAAATGACTTTAGAAAGTAACCAATGTGTTAGTTTACAACAAAAGCTATTTATTGAGAACTTCTACTTACAATGCACTATGCCACAGAGATCATAAAAAATAGAAGAGTCTTACCTTCTAAATACTTATCACTTAATTGACCCATCATGACAAACTTTTTAAAAGATCACAAATTAAGCAAAGAAGGCTGCTGCAGTGGCTCACGCCTGTAATCCCAGCACTTTGGGAGGCAGAGGCAGGTGGATCCCTTGAGGCCAGGAGTTCGAGACCAGCCTGGCCAATGTGGTGAAACCCTGTCTCTGCTAAAAAATACAAAAAAAAAAATTGCTGGATGTGGTGGCTTGCACCTGTTATCCCATCTGCTCAGGAGGCTGAGGCAGGAAAATCACTTTTACCTGGCAGGCAGAGGTTCCCGTGAGCCAAGATGGTGCTACTGCACTCCACTCTGGGCAGCAGAGCAAGACTCTCAAAAAAAAAAAAAAAAAAACCAAATTAATTAATTAGCTAAGCAAAAAGATATTCAAAATTATAATGCAGACAATGTTAAAAAGATATGACATGAATTCAACATATTTACATATACATGTGTTTTCAACATATAAAAGTTTAGAGACATACAAAAAGCAATATTTTTGAAATTATTAATTTCAGTTGCCAGAATTACCATACTGGTAATTACCATATGGTTGCCAGAATTACCATAATGGCATACTCATCTGATATGTCAAATCTTTCAAATCAAGATTTAATTTTTTTTTTTTTTTTTTTTTTTTTTGAGACAGAGTCTGGCTCTGTCACCCAGACTGGAGTGCAGTGACACAATCTCTGCTCACTGCAACCTATGCCTCCTGGGTTCAAGCAATTCTCCTGCCTCGGCTTCCTGAGTAGCTGGGATTACAGGCATGCACCACCATGCCTGGCTAATTTTTGTGTTTTTAGTAGAGACGGGATTTCACCATGTTGTCCAGGATGATCTCAAATGCCTGACCTCATGATCCGCCCGCCTTCGCCTCCCAAAGTCCTAGGATTACAGGAGGGAGTCACCGTGCCTGGCCAAGATTTAATTTTTTGATGAGAAAAATAAACATGAAATAATATATAATTGTGAACTCACTGCATATACTTAAATGTATATAATAATATATAATTGTGAAATTCATTGCTAAAGGAGTTCAGAAGTAGTGATTCCTAATAGAAGAGTCAGAGAATAGAAAGTTTAGAATACTATTATAGAAAACTTTCATGTGACTATGTTTTAGTAAATAACAACTATAGTGTAGATAAAAGGTAGTTATGATAATATCTAATGGACATGATTCAATTAGAACATAAATTACATATTCTCCGTGTAGTATTGAGATTTGGTCACATAATTTATAAAACATAATCTGTAAACACTGGTTTATCCAAAAGTCCACATGAAAAGAGAGCTCACTGTGACAACCGCACAGCTCAATTGACATGAAAGTGTTCAGCTGGTATCTTCATAATTAACCATTTACAACACTAAACATTATAGTGACTCTGATAAACAGGCAAAGTGGATGATGTACACATAAAACTTTTAGGCATCTCTCTTCATCTCACCTTAGTCTCCCTAGGATGTACATTCTAATCTTTCTATGGAGGAAATAAGAAATTATATCCACTTGGAGTTGTTTATCCAATTAGATGTTTGGATTTGCAGTAATTTATTCTCACTTCCCAAACCCTTCTACTCCTCATCCTGTGCCCTTTGACATATTATCAAGATGGATCATCAATACTCAGATAGGATATAATCCCCATTCTTGAATTCCTAGCATTATGTTCTAGGAATTAACCAGACTTATCACAGGGACATGGGTTATGGATACTGCAATATTTAACATTTTTAATAGGAAGCTTGACAGTAAACTGTAGTATTTATGTGCAGAATTTCTGCTTCTCAGGTCACATGACTTCCCTCCTCCCTCAAATTTCTCTTCCCTCCCTCCCGAGGGATATCTTTTCAAACCTTTTTTTTTTTTTTAAAGGCCCATATACTTGACATTTTAACTTGCTGAGAATGCCATTGGAGACAGCTTTAATAAAGGAGAAATATGGTGATTCATTGGTTGTTAGCATTTATCTATGAGGGAGAAAAGTAAGTAGCCAGACTGAGAAAAAAAAAAGCAAATAAGTAACAGTGTTTCTTTAGTTTTGGTGAAAAGAGAACAAACATAGATCCTGAAACAATTACAGATTTGAGGAACAAATGATGTCTAGATTAATTCCTGGTTGTTTTTGTTTGTTTGTTTGTTTGCTCATTTGTTTTTTAATGAATTCTCTCTCTGTCATCCAGGCTGGAATGCAGTGGTGTAATCTTGGCTCACTGTAACCTCCGCCTCCTGGGTTCAAGTGATTCTCCTGCCTCAGTCTCCCGAGTAGCTGAGATTATAGGCACCCACCACCACACCTGGCTAATTTTTTTTTTTATTTTTAGTAGAGAAACGGTTTCACCATTTTGGCCAGGCTGCTCTTCAGCTCCTGAGCTCAAGTGATCTCCCTGCCTCGGCCTCCCAAAGTAGTGGGATTATAGGTGTGAGCCACCATTTGCAGCCTGATTTCTTGATTTTTAGATGAAGATGTGGGTATGACATGAACTTTTGTAGACTGAAGAAAGAATAGAAAAGTCTATCTACCTCCCTAAGATCCAAAATGGGTTGTTTTCTCTCAAATGAGTCTCCAGAGGATGTTTATTTCTATGTTTACATAAAATAAAATAATGCTAACCTTTATTAAGTGAAGGCAAAGAAAAAGAAATTCTTCTTTCTTATATACCTCATAAGAAAAAAGGTACATCAAGATAGATATTATTATCCTTATTTTATTTTCAGAAAGTTGTTAACTAACCAGGATAACAAATGGTGGTACCACAATTTAAAACCAGGTGTGTTATGCTATAAGCCCAGCTTTTTGTTTTTGGTTCAACATGTAGTAGTACTGCATTAAGAGGAACATAGTAAAGTGGCAAGCAGAACTTCACAGTGGCATGACAAAGATTTCCTTTATTAGGCAGGCTCAGCCAATTAAATATCTAGGACAAACAAACCTGAATATTCAAAAAATGGACTTCCAACCGAGAAAATCCTGTCCCCATCTACTTAGTGACCATCCCAAAGACTAATTCAACTGGCTCATCAGTCCTGGAAGTTGCTACAATTAAGACCAAGAGGTGAAGTTAAATATCTCCTCATAAGACATCAATAGTGCAAGAAAAACAACTTGAAGAGACACATCTTATTGAGATGTTTGTTGCTCACATTGCAAAAGAAGCTGAGTTGGGCCTTTTATCACTTCACTGGGACAAGGACTAGATAGATATACAGAATAGGACTGAAGGGAATCCTGAGAGTCTTTGGAAAGTTACACTTGGGGTCAACTATAAAATGAAAACTAAGAGCACAACAGAAAAACTATCTATTTTAAAAATGATCACTGAATAATCTTGTAGAGAATTTACAAGTATCATAGTTTACAATTACTTACTATGTTTTTAAGGAAGATTTGTACTAAAACATTTTGGATGGTATCACAAAATCTGGTCACCACCTGACTTCTAGATATGAATATGGCAGAAACATTTGACCACAAAGAAAATTTTCTTCTAAGTTTAGCTAATCTAAGAGAGAAAGTTATATCCTATGTTGATATTTTTGAAAAAAATCCCCACGCCTACCTCAAGATGCATGGCTTTGGGAAAATATAGCTTAACTAAGGAGATACAAAAGAACTTGACAGGGCACTTTGATAGGGCTCCATCAATCCCCTGACACAATCTAAGCCTCTAAGATCTAAGTCCTCTTATAACTTATGGGACTGTAATCCCAGTGGTTTCCTTTGATTTGACCATGCAATATTACAAAAGCAATATCTGAGAGTCCAATCACCACCTCATGCCCAGGGCAAGACAGTGGTTTAAAAAAAAAAAAAAAAAAAAGGTTCTGTAGTGTTTCTGATACCCTTACAATGCTCCTTCTAATAAATGAGAAATCATAAATAATCACTTAATTGCAATAATCACAATAATCACACAGTGAATAATTATCAATACAGTTGTCAAGTTGAGGGGCTCAAATATGCCTATGGAAAAATACTCAACCTCAATAATCAAATAAGAGTAAGCTAAAACAATAATGAGGTTTTTATTTTAAAATTCAACTGGAAGTATTTCCATATATTTTTGGTAGGGTAAATTTGTATGCACAAAGATATTTATCATAGTGTAACTTTAATGTACAAATTGCAAGACAACCAAATCACACATCTCCATCAGTAAGTGATTATTGTATCTCTATTCAACGACTTGAAACTTTAGGACAATGATGAGGGTCAATATATAGTTCAATATATTATTGAGTGAAAACAGGTAGATATTATAAACTCCATTTAGGAAAATTAGAGAAATAGTACATATAAAAATTCATAAATAAATATCTGGAATAAATTTTTGTTAAAAATCTTAGTAAGGCCATTTTAAGAAAGTCGAATTGTGGAGGATTCTAATCATCTTTACCTATTTTTCTATTTTGCTTGTAATAGCTACAGTAATGAGCTTTATTACTGTTATAATCAGAAAAAAACTTGTAATTTTCATTTTGGGAAATGTTAAAGCCAAATCGAGAAAGTACTCATTAGAATTTATCACAGTATTATAATATTTTAATAACATTTTTCATGATTATAAAATTATTTAATGATTGCAAATTTAGAATCATACTGAAGTACTGTTTTACAACCTGTTAACCTGTTTTTTTCTACTTAACATCTTGTGAACATGTTACCATATTTCCAAATATTCTTCACAACACATGATTTTAGTAACGTTTTAGTATTCATTGCATAATGTCTTGGTCATTAACATTTAAATTCTGGTATAGAAAGTAATGACATAGCATGATTCTGGATTACAAAAAGGTGTTTATTGATGAATAAATCTCAGATGTCCACATAAGGTTAGGGTTCTCAAGTCAGATAGAGTTGCCTCATAATTCTTAGCCTCCAATAAGACACATTCTTTAGTTGGGGACCCCACTAGCTGGTTCAGCTGTAGAATATCAGTGACCACACCCAGAAGCACTAATACAACCAAGGTAATCTAGGAAGAAAAGTCTCAATTGGCTGTTTTCTTGGCTATTTATGTAACCTATACTTTCCTTATTAAAATGACAATGACAAGTAATTACATAGAACATTAAAAATGTGAATCCATTTCACTTTTTTATAATAAACCTATGATGTAGGTGCTATTATTATCCTTATTTAACAAATGAAGAAGTGGAGGCAAAGAGAGGTTATATAGCTAGAGAAAGATAATACAGCAGGTTACTACAGAGACAGAAATTGAATCCATATTCTTATCTTTAAAATAATAAGCACATTCACAAAATTTGAGGTTCATTCAAGAATATATTCTTACTTCTCAGAAGATTCAAGATTACAGCCCAGCTGTAAACATGTATTCTTCCCATTACACTCCACTCTCTCCTAGTAACAATAACAAAATGATCTTTATGGAGTAACAATAGCAAAATGAATAACAAAATGATCTACTGTTCATTTTGTTATTTAATTCAAGGGGCAGAGAAAGGACATCACATTTGTCCCTGTTTCTGGAGGCAGTTAATTCTAAAGAGTTTTATTATACAGACACCAAACAGTTTACAGAAACAGCATGACATTTCTTTTTCTACCATTTATATTCTGCCTACTACTGTCACCAAAAGCAGAGAGGTCCCTAAGTTCATAAGAAGTGGTCTAAATAATATTCAGATTTATACAAAGAAAAACAGAGAACTTCAACTTCAGAGATAGTACTTCAGGAGGGAACAGGTACCGACTGAACACAGCCTACATGCCTGTGAACTAACACTTCACATAGGTAATGACTGTTGATTTGCATACTAAACAACTGCACATCAAGAGGCAGCTGAACTGTAAGAAATGAGTGGAATAGAAGGAACTAAGTCATGACCTGCCCCTCCCAGCACCCTCCAAAGGAATGTAATTTATTCTGGGTCTTCCTGAGCTCCATTTTCTGTCACTCTAGCCTTCAGTCTTCCTTAAGCAAATCTCATGGTTCCAGCTAGAAAATGACCACAATGAACAATAGTTCCCCCGTCCTTGTCATCATGTCTGTAAGCATGTAGACACAGGGCATATTAACAGATATTTTAGGCAATTTGCAAAATCTCTCTGAAAATGAAGGAAAGTAGGGCTCCACAGGACATAACAAGTACTTCTGTCCACCCCCACACTTAAAGCCAAGTGATGTATTAATAAAAGGCAATCCCATATATATATATCCTTTAACTCTCTGTGCCTCTAACTGTCTAGGAACAACCTTAATCCCCCCTTCCCCAATGCACACACTTTAAACTGGCTATTGGGTACTAGGCTTAGTACCTGGGTGACAATCTGTACACCAAACCCCCATGACACTAGTTTACCTATATAACAAATCTGTATATGTATCGTTGAACCTAAAATAAAAGTTAAAGTAAATAAATAAATAAACTGGCTATGATAGGTCATGGGGCAGGGGAACTAATAGTCCTGAATGCAAAGCTCTACTACAAACTATCTTTCCATCTACAATAGTCAATTAACTCCTGAGTCTCATTTCATGATTTCTTAAAAATAAAGGTGTAGACTCTATAATCCATCAGGTCTCTTTTCTCCAAAATGATAGTTTTAATAAAATCTATTACATCATAGACATAGTTATACTTAATCAATTTCAGAACCCTGACAAAGAAAGGTGTGATTCTTTGCAGGACCTCATTGTATCATGATCTCCCATACCATTCCTAAGTGATTTCTTAAGGCAACTCGAAAAGGTGACATCAAAATCCTGAAGTATTTACAGCCACCAAAATGATTCCTTTGATGTTCTTCTGAGAGGTTAAAATGGTGCCATTTCCTGTCTGTCATTCTTAGTCTGGTAAACTAATCAGTACCCAGCACCCAGCATGTCTTAGCCTGTGGGGCAGTGAACAAATCAGTGATTTAGAGATGCTGAAATGCATACTGTGGAATTACCAAACTGTGGAAATTCATCCAGGAGAACATACCTTATTTCAAGAATATAAATGAATTAATCAGTAAGCATGCCACCCACATACCAGAAACATCCCTGATTAAACTTAATGTAGTGAATTTGTGCAATCACCACCAAACTAACCATTGATTAAACAAAGGCCTCTGAGTACTAATTCTTTTAATGTACAGTTTATTTCTGTTCTCCTTTGAAGGATACACCTCTGAAAACTTTGCTAGTTTTGGGGACACATCCACATTTGAAATTCAGTCTGGGTTTATTTCTCAAGGAGGCCCATTTCTTTCACAGGCAGTGCAATTAAGGAATCAGACATTTAGACAGATGCCTATTTGGTGAATCTGTCATAGTGGCACTAAGAATTCCCTGCTACCTTGTGGATTGGCAGAGAAACCTATTGAGCACAAGATAAGCAGCCACCTAATTTCTCCTCCCCACATATAAAAAAAGGAGGAGCAACTACCCCAGGCTACTTATTCCAGAGACAAGAGTTCAAGAGTGAATTGCACCAAAGATTCAATTCTCATATATCTTACATGTTTTAATTTCAGAAATAATGCTGTTTGCATGTAGGTGGCTGATAAAGAAGGTAAGAGAGTTGCATACCATGTTATAAAAACTTTGATTCTCCAAGAGTGGTTCTTTATTTTCTTCTCTTGATTGATAGATAAATAGATGATATATAGGTAGGTAGGCAGGTAGAGAGACAGAGAGACAGAAATAGAGATACATCACATTAACTAGGACTTAGTCTATCTCAAAAATCTACTTACAGAGACTGAGACTATAGTTTAACAATAGTATACCCTGCATTTACTGAGTTAATATTATGTAACAGATACTATTAATATAATAAAAGAATCAAATTCCTGCTCCCAAGGAGCTTAAAATTTAGTGGCAGTAACTGGGTGTAACATCTCTGGACTGAAAACGTTGTGCCTGGTAATTTTTCAGGCTCTCATTCTAATTCCTGAGAAGTCACACTCATGTAAATACTAGATATTGAAAAGCATATTTTTAGACTTAAAACTGAGCATGAAATCTACAATCCTGATCCATAATAACATATAGGTTTGCTCTCTCAAGTCAAAGCACGAGAATGGAAAGAAAGGGAACCCCTCCCTCACCATAACAGGCCTGGCTAATGTTCTCTTAGTCTTACAGAATAGTCCTACCTGTATCATTGAACAACTATTTAAATGCACATTTAATTGTGCTATAATGCCTAGAAAAGCATATTGATCAGACAGTAAATTCTTAACATACGTTAGTAAAACATGTTCAGGTCAAAAACATTGACTGCTCTCACAGCCCACATCCATTCCATGATCAATTCCTATGAACTACACCTTCTATGTACTGCTGCCATATATCCAGAACATGATCACTTCTCATTACCTCCATCACTATAACTCTAGCATAAGAGTCAACAGGTTCCATAGGAAATTATTATGATACAAAAATATTTAAGGACTGTTATACATAAGATGAAAAGCCTGTTATACATATGATGAAAAGATGAAAATTTCCCTGTGACTCTTGGTGGTAGAATCAAAACCAATAAAGTGTCATTTTTTCAATGTACATAAGAAAATCCAATATTCTCTGACAACAGGTTACTTTAAGAAGCAATGGGTGTTTTCAAGTAGTTGTAGAAGAATGTTTTAGAGAGGAATTAGCAAGGTCAACCAAAAATGGGAAAAGGAGAGGAAATAGCTTAGAAGATATTGTTCCATCCAATCCTGCAATTCTATGCTTTCAAATTGTAACTTTCTTATAAAGTTCATGAGTCACAGATGAGATATGATTGTCATGTATAACAGACATGACATGTTTATAATACTGTAGAACCATGAAACAATATCCTATTAGAAATTGGGATGCAATTCAAATATTCCTTTCATTCCAAATGAATCTCTCCTGCTTTGATTTGTATACATCATTTCAGGACTTCGAAAACCAGCTGGGAAATTGCTGATTTGTCTGCAGTATGAATTTCTTTGTTAGGAAAGAAAATGGCTCTTTGAAATAGTGTTCTTCCTATGAGAAGAGGAGATATTTATGCTTGTTTTCCAAACACACACAGGTCAATTCAAAGGGAACCTACTTATTCCTCGAGTAAAAAGCAGTATCACCGTAGGAAATGGTTCTTTCAGTGGCTGACACTAAATTTCTATACACAACAGTCGTAAGTTGGCACAGAAACCAGGAAAGGAGGTGAATGCTATCTTTCCGACACAGGCAAAGTTCACTCATTAGAAGTTCTTTACATATTTGAAAGGAAAATTCCCCTGGCACCATCTTTCTTTCTTTACAAGACATATCTATGCCAAAAAATGCATTTAATTCTTAATTTGATTCCCTGTAAAATTCTATAAAAATAAATTGAATCACAGTAATGTTTGCTCATATTTGAAGAGCAATAAAAATAATTTTTGCTATTTTGTCATTGGTTTTAGTATCGGAGAAGCCATACTCCTTTGATGTCTAAAAATTCCAAGCCAAGCAAACCAACTGCTTGACTGTGGTGGCAGCTGCTATTCTGCTGTTGACTGTCACCTTCCCAGAACTCTTCAGAGATCCTTCTGAGAAGACTCCAATATTGTGGTATTTCTAAAATGCTCAAAATAGCAATGCTGTTCCTTACCAATGAATTGGTTTGCACAGAAGCCATTATAAATTCTTCAATGGCAGTGCTCAGTAAATGAAACTTTTAATTAATTGGATCCTAGTTCATTAAGGCTCCTTGTCTCAGATATACAGGCACCTCAATCACAGCTAACAGCCCTTACTTAAAAATCCCCCAACAGGACCAAATCTCCATCCTGTTGGGGGGAGATTTGATTTTTAGGAAGAGTTATAAAATTATCAGAGCAAGATAACTTCTCTGATAAATGAAGAAAAGTAGGCTTAAAGAGCAAAATTAGTCATAAAGAGAACTATTTCCATAGGTGTTTTGAAACTTAAGTCTGAGACTCATTTTTAAGGAGAAATCCAAAACATGCCTTGATAAATGTTTAAAGAAGCCACTTTAAGAAAAACAACACTTGGGCATGAAATAAAATTCAACAGCCCTCATGATGAAAACTGTCAACAAATTTGGTATAAAAGGAACATTCCTCAACATGATAAAGGCCATATATGACAAACTCACAGCTAACATCGTACTGAATGTGGTAAAACTGAAAGTCTTTCCAGTAAGACCTAGAAGAAGACAAAGATGCCCACATTCACCACTTCCATTCAACATAGTACTGGCAGTCCCAGTCAGAGCTATTAGGAAAGAGAAAGAAAGAAAGGACATCCAAATTGAAAAGCAAGTCAAATTATTTTTGTTTTCAGATGACATGATTTTTTATTTTAGGAAATCTGACTCTACAAAAAAACTCTTAAATCAGATACACAAATTCAATAAAGTTGCAGAATATAAAATCAACATACAAAAATCAGTAGCATGTCAGTATACTAGCAGGGATCAACCTGAAAAAGAAATCAAGAAAGCAATCCTATTTACAATAGCTACAAAAAAAAAAGTATAGGAAAACATTTAACCAAAGACATGGAAGATCTCCACCAAAAAAAAAAAAAAATATATATATATATATATATATATAAATATATATATATATATATATATAAAAATATATATATATATAAACACTGATGAAGGAAATGGAAAAGGACATAAAAAATGAAGAAATACCCCATGTTTATGAATTAGAAGAATTCATATTTCTAAAATATTTATACTACCCAAAGCAATCAACAGACTGATTGCAATCCTTATCAAAATACCAATGGCATTCTTTACAAAAACGGAAAATACAATCCCAAAATTTGTATAAAACCACAAAAGACCTTGAATAATTAAAGCAATTCTGAGCAAAAAGAATAAAGCTGGAGGCAGAGGCATCATACTATGCGATTTCAAATTATATTACAAAGTCATAGTAACACAAACAACATGATACTGGCATAAAAACAGACACATGGACGAATGGAACAAAACAGAGAACCGAGAAATAAATCCATGTACTTATAGCCAACTTATTTTTAGCAAAAGCTCCAAGAGCATGTAGTCTCATTTAAAAATGGTGCTGACACAATGTGCAATTGCAAAATTACAGAACCAGCCCAAATGCTTGTCAATCAATGAGTGGATAAAGAAAATGTGTTATATACACCATGTAATATTACTCAAACATAAAAAGGAACGAAATAATGGTATTCACAGCAACCTGGATGGAATTGGAGACTATTATTCTACGTGAAGTAACTCAAAAACGGAAACCCAAACATGGTATGTTCTCACTCATAAGTGAGAGCTAAGCTATGGGGGCGCAAAGGCATAAGAAGGACTCAATGGACTTTGGGGACTCAGGAGAAAGGATGCGAGCTGGGTGAGGGATAAAAGATTACACATTGGATATAGTGTACACTGCCTGGGTGATGGGGGCACCAAAATCTCAGAAATCAACACTAAAGAACTTATTCATGTAACAAAATACCACCTGTTCCCCCAAAACCTACTGAAATAAAAAATGAATTTTAAAAATGGTGTTGGGAAAACTGGACATCTATATACAGGAAAAAGTAACTAGATTCTCATCTTTCACCGTATAAAAAAATTAACTCAAAATGGATTAAAGACTTAAATGTAAGACCTGAAACTATGAAACTACCAGAGGAAATGATACAGAATATTGGTCTCAAAAAGATTTTTGAGGTAAGGCCTCAAAAGCACAGGCAACAAAAACGAAAAACCAAAAATAGACAAATTGGATTGCATGAAGCTACATTAAGCATTTTAAGCTTCTGTACTGCAAACAATTAACAAAGTGAAGAGACAACCTACAAAACAGGAGGCAATATTTGCAAACTTTCCATATGAAAAGAGGTTAATTACCAGAATACACGAGAAACCCAAACAACTCAACAGCAAAAACAAAACAAATAATGTCATTAAAAAATAGGCAAAGGACCCTAATAGACATTTTTTAAAAGAACACAAACAAATGGCCAATGAGTATATTAAAAAATTTTCAACATCACTAACCATCAAGAAAAGTGCAAGTAAAAAACACAGTGAGAAATAACCTCACCCCACTTAGAATGGCTATTATCAAAAAGACAAAAAAAAACACACACTGGCAAGAACGCAAAGAAAGGGGAAAGCTTATACACTGTGGGAAGGTAAAAGTAGCACAGCCACTATGGAAAAAAAGTAAGGAGTTTCCTCAAAAAACTACAAATAGAATTACCATATGATCCAGCAATGTAATTGCTAGGTGTATATCCAAAAGAAAGAAAATCAGTATATGGAACAGATATCCGCACTGCCATATTTACTGCAGCACTATTCATAATAACCAAGATAGGAAATTAATCTTCATGTCCCTGAAGAAATGAATGGATAGAAAAAATGTAGTATAGATATACACAATGGAATATTTTTTGGCCATAAGACAGAATGAAATTCTGTCATTTGCTCCAACAGGAAACTGGAGGTCATTATGTTAAGTGAAATAAGCCAGGCACAAAAAGACAACACATGTTTTCACTCATATATGGCAACTAAAAAAGTAGATTTCATGGAGGTAGAGAGTAGGATGATGGTTACCAGAGGCTTGGAAAGGAAAGCAGAGGCAGATGAAGAGAAGTTAGTTAAAGGCACAAAAATATAGTCAGATAGAAGAAATAAGTTCTAATATTTGACTCTACAATAAGGAAGTTATAATTAACAGTAATTTATTGTATATTTGAAAACAGCTAGAAGATTTGCAGTATTCCCAACACAAAGAAAAAATAAATGTTTGAGGTAATAGATATCCCAATTACTCTAATTTGATCATTACTACATTGTATACAGATATCAAAATATCATATGCACTCCAAGAATATGTAAAACTATGATAATCAATTTAAGATTTTTAATAAAAAAAGAAAAATGACACTTTAACGAATCATCATATAATATGTTCAGTGATTATTGAATGACTAAAGAATGGTTGGGTGCATTTGTTGTAAAATGTAAAAAAATCAGCCTCATTTTGAGTCATATTTCACATGATAAAAATATCATCTCTCCATGTATATTTTCAGTGAGTATTTATTCATTATTTTTGTGTCACTGTTAAGAGCTAACAACATAATATTTTTTATTATACACAGTCCTTGCCCACATGTAGTTCACAGTCTACTCAGCAACTGTTTTAAAATATAGGATATATTAAAATTAATGTTTGGGAGCAAAATACTGCTAATTTTTCTCTTCTTATAAGACATAAATTTTAGCTGGACATATGGCCACAAGGAAAAGGACTGTATCTTCCAGTCTTTTTTGCAGCCACACAGGGCCATGTGACTAAGCACTGATCCATGGGATTAACCAGTGCAGTTGTACCACAATGACTGGGAAGTTTCCTTACAAGGAAGTAATTGTACCTTTTCACATTCTGCTCGGAATGTGACTATTAACACATTGTCCTTATGACAAAAGCTATGTCTGACAAATCCTGGATCCCTGACATCATGGAACACTACAGCAGCTTTGGAATGCCTATCTCAAGTTTTAATTCAAAGAGAAAAATATAGTTGCATCTCATTTAAGCTTCTGATCTTATGAATTTTCTGTTTCTTGCAGCCAAGTCTAACCCTAACTAAGCATAGTATTAAAAAAGTGTTATTTAAAGTCATCTTGAGTCTGATAGGATAGTTACCAGTAACAATTCTGAAGGGAAAATGCATATTTGCAGAACAGTAACAACAAAAAAACCATAGGACTGCAAGTTTATCTCACATCATTGTGTATCTCACATTTGTGAACCTCAAAAATCCACTGGGCAGAAAAAGGACAGATGGTTAATTATCATGGTACATATAAGAACACGGCACAGAGAGATTGTAAGACAGGCCCAAGCTCATAAAATCCACTCTTCTTTTTAGTGAGAACCTACATGGGCTTTTTGCCTTACCTCAGCATGAGAGCTTTTATTCCCTTAAGTAAAGTTGCAAAGAAGGCCAAGTGGGCTCTGGCAGTGTTTCATCAGTTAGCGAAGTCTGCAGTAGAAAAAGAATATGAAAAGAAAGAAAGAAAGAGAGAGAGAGAGAGAGAGAGAGAGAGAGAGAGAAATGCTTTTACTTCTCTGAATCTAGATGCAGATAAAGTTGGAAAGAAAGGAGAAATTATCTGGAAAAACTGGTCCAGTTGGAGATACAGAGCAGACAATGGAAGACACATTCTAGATATCTCCTCTCATTACTTTATATAGTGTTGCGTTTTCCATAAACGGAAAGTGTTGTGCAGAAGGGTTTAGAAATATATTTGCAATATTCACATTAAAAGTGAAGGGAAACATACAGGGAATAAGAAAAGGGAAAACTCTGAATCTGGCTGAGGAAAAAAAAATCCACTTTACCAGCTGGAGAAAAGCCTGGGTAATAAGTAGAGTCAATATATTTGTGAGGCAAGTTGCAAAAAGGCACTGAAGATGGGAGAGGGAAAGCAAAAGGAAGACGACAGCATTTGGGGACTTATTGGGCAAAAATAAAATCGCTTTCAACATGCATCCCACACACAGATACTCAGGCAGATTTATTTGATCAGTTCTGACAATAATAAAAAGTAGTACAAATGGAAGGTGCCCAGCCATTCTCAAGGTAGACAGTTCTGTCTGAAAATTTAACATCTAACTTCCACATCTGGGCAATACTCCACTTAGAGGAAAGCACAGTGAAGCAAGTGGGCCTTCACTATTCCATAGCATTTTAGAACTGTTTCAGACTGAAATTCTGCAGACTGGAATAGTTGGTGTTGATAGTTAATGGTTGATGCAGAAGCTTCTATCCCAGATGGTAAATGTAGCAAGTTACATTAAAATAAAATAGTAGAAAGTTATTAACATAGAGAATGCTCACTTCCTTCTTCCAGAGAGCTTTCTCAAAGCCCCATCACCAAAGCCTATCACATAAATAATGTAAAAGGTGTTATTTAATAAAATCTTATATATGAATACCAGCTGGC
The DNA here is from genome assembly GCF_043159975.1 of Macaca nemestrina. Lineage (NCBI taxonomy): Eukaryota > Metazoa > Chordata > Mammalia > Primates > Cercopithecidae > Macaca > Macaca nemestrina. The sequence continues at coordinate 141,017,360 of NC_092126.1, read as the reverse complement.
TGGACAATAAGAGCACATGCAGTAACATATCCATGCCATTAAGACAAGGATACCTCATGGGACTTTGAGAATTTTACTCTGTAGTAGAGAAACCAACGTGTATGAAATTGTTTTAAATTTAATTGGCAGGTTCTATGATTTCTGTTCAACAAAACAAATATAGTACAAATTCTCTAACAACTTTGAGTAACTACGTAACACCAAATACCACAAATGAGACTAGTATGCAATAAACTACATGGGAAAAAAATTAGGGATTTTTCTACCTCCAAATGTGGTGTGTTCACTTATTTTGACAATTGTAATTTAGTTTTTAATTATTCATCATATGGTAGTGAATATGCTGCACAGTATTTCATAAAGAAATGAAAACTTACGCCGGGTGCAGTTGCTCACACCTGTAATCCTAGCACTTTGGGAGGCTGAGGCAGTCAGATCACTTGAGATCAGGAGTTTGAGACCACCCTGGCCAACGTGGTGAAACCTTGTCTCTACTTTAAAAATGCAAAAAATTAGCCAAGAATGGTGGCGGGCACTTGTAATCCCAGCTACTTAGGAGGCTGAGGCAGGAGACTCACTGGAAACTGGGAGGCAGAGGTTACAGTGAGCTGAGATCGCACCACTGCACTCCAGCCTGGGTGACAGACAGCGAGACTCCATCTCAAAAAATAAATAAATAAAATAAAAATAAAAGAAGAGAAAACTTAATCTGTAATGGGGAGTTCTATTAGCAGGCAACACTGTATTAAATATTTGCTTGGAATAATGCAAAAGCAAGAAATTTATAGCAGGGATCCATATGAGTGAGCTTTCACAAGACTATAACGGGAGACAGCCAACTCTAATCCTTAATGTCTATACCCTGTTTTCCCTTCTGCTGCTTACCTCATCTGCCACAAGGATTTTTTTATTGTTCTTAAAGCTCATCCTAATAACACCTTGAATTTGAAAAATGTCTTAAAATGTACAACATATTTCACATTTATTATCTTAATTTAATCCGGAGGTTCTCAACCGTGAGCAATGTTACATCCCCAGGAAGCCGGAAAAAAATGACAATGCCTGAAAACATTTTTGGTTATCACAACTGGGGAGGTGCTACAGGGTAGAGGCCAGGATAGCTGCTGAACTTCCTACAATGAGCAGGACAGCCTCCTACAACAAACAATCACCTGGCGCAAAATATCAATGGGCTGGAGTTGAGAAACTTCAGCTACAGGATTTCATCCTATAGCTACATTATGTGGTAGAAGGTAAAAGAACTGCTATCCCCATTCTTGGGAAAGAAAATGGTGCCCACAAGCTCTCTAAATTATACAAAACTGTATTGGAGCCAAGGATCTTATTTCAGTGTATATTTCATAAAACAATACAAAATCCCAATGACCTGTGAAAATCATGGGAAAGCTCAGTGACTAAAAAATCTTGAAAATAACAAAGAATGACATTCACATCAACAGTGGAAACACACAACAAAGAAGAGTGGGAAGGGGACAACTATCTGCTCTTCCCACAATGCAGCGGATGGGAAGGAATGCAAAGATACGAGGATATGAACCCCAGGTCTGCTGCTCACTCACCAGCTGATAGGGTATGGCTGCGTCCCCTGCCCAAATCTCATCTTGAATTGTAGCTCCCATAATTCCCACATGTTGTGGGAGGGACTCGGTGGGAGAAAATTGAATCATGGGGGTGGTTTGCCCCATACTATTCCCGTGGTTGTGAATACATCTCACGAGATCTGATGGTTTTACAAGGGATTCCTCTTTTGCTTGGCGATCATTGTTTCTTGCCTGCAGCCATGTAAGATGTGCCTTTTGCCTTCCACCAGGATTATGAGGCCTCTCCAGACACATGGAACTGCTGAGTCCATTAAGCCTCTTTTTCTTTATAAATTACCCAGTCTTGGGTATGTCTTTATCAGCAACGTGAAAACGGACTAATGCACCAGCTATAGACTTTTGGCTGTGTTGCCTTTGGCACTTAACATTTGCAACTCTGAGATTAGTTTTCCCAACTTGTAACATGAGAATAGCTAAATAAGAATTCCTATGAAAAGCTCTTTATAAAACATCAGGCATTGTCCAAAATGTTTATTATCTTCAACATTAGTGATGATTTTCACTGACTTCTCCCTTCCTCCTTGCTGATTGGTTAGCAGACTCCTTATTTACGTTCACAGACTAACCACACAAAACCTAGGCTTATGAGCAAAAGCAGATACATAGCCAGGTGCCATAAAGATGCTGAGGAGAAGGGAATATGTGGAGAGGTGTGGCTAAAACCACAAGTTCTGAAGACAAAGAAATAATAAATGAAAAAGAACAATGTAAGAGTACACAATCAATCCCCCTTAGGCCACACAGTGCTCTAAGTGCCTGAAAAACACTGGTGGACAAGATAGAAAAGTTTTCTACCCTGATAAATCTTACATTTCAATGGGAGAGAAATAAGAAATCAATATATAAATAATACAAATAACAAAAAATAAAATATAAAAAGGTTAGGAACTCAGGCTAAGACATGAGATGCCAGTTCAAAGTATCTGTGAAGCAAAAGATTAGAGTTCCCAGAAATAAATTGAGAAATAGGCTGCATGAATGAAATTACTGAATACAGGATTTGCAATTCAGGAAGTTCAGAGTCAATTATATTATGTGTGGTAGGTTCATAAACATGAGCAAACACAGTGCATCTAGCAGGATCAGATTATTAAAAAGGTAGGAAACCATTATCCAGTTGTTTTCTTAAGCAATAGTTAATGCTAAAATATTTCATCCAACAACTATCTAGACGTACTTCTTACTTATTAGGAAGTAATTTCCTAAATGCATACTGAGACAGAAAAAAATAAGAAAATCTCTGCTAATATTCAATGAAACTTCTAAAATCAAAAGATCAGAAAGTCCAGTCTATCACTGATGGGCATTTGAGTTGGTTCCAAGTTTTTGCTATTGTGAACAGTGCTGCAATAAACATACATGTGCATGTGTCTTTACAGTAGAATGATTTATAATGCTTTGGGTATACACCCAGTAATGGGATTGCTGGGTCAAATGGTGTTTCTGGTTCTAGATCCTTGAGAAATCGCCACGCTGTCTTCCACAATGGTTGAACTAATTTACACTCCCACCAACGGTGTAAAAGCGTTCCTATTTCTTCACATCCTCTCCAGCATCTGTTGTTTCCTGAGTTATTTAGTTATTTATTTTGAGATGGACTCTCGCTCTATTGCCCAGGCTGGAGTGCAATGGCGCATTCTCAGCTCACTGAAACTTGCGCAGAACAAGGCTGGAGGCATCAAGCTATCTGACTTCAAACAATACAACAAGGCTACAGTAACCAAAAAAGCATGGTACTGGTACCAAAACAGATATATAGACAAATGGAACAGGACAGAGGCCTCAGAAGTAATGCCTCACATCTACACCCATCTGATCCTTGACTAACCCGACAAAAACAAGCAATGGAGAAAGGATTCCCTATTTAATAAATGGTGTTGGGAAAACTGGCTAGTCATAGGCAGAAAACTGAAACTGGAACCCATCCTTACACCTTATACAAAAATTAACTCAAGCTGGATTAAAGACTTAAACCTAAGACCTAAAACCATAAAAACAACAGAAGAAAACCTAGGCAATACCATTTAGGACATAGGCATGGGCAAAGACTTCATGACTAAAACACCAAAAGCAATGGCAACAAAAGCCAAGATTGACAAATTGGATCTAATTAAAGAGATTCCTCACAGCAAAAGAAACTATCATCTGAGTGAACAGGCAACCTACAGAATGGGAGAAAATTTTTTCAATCCATCCATTTGACAAAGGGCTCATACCCAGAATCTACAAGGAATTTGAAGAAATTTTCAAGGAAAAAACAACTCCATCAAAAAGTGGGCAAATGATACGAACAGACACTTCTCAAAAGAAGACATTTATGCAGCCAAGAAACATACGAAAAACGCTCATCATCCCTGGTCATTAGAGAAATGCAAATCAAAACCACAATGAGATACCATCTCACGCCAGTTAGACTGGAGATCATTAAAAAGTCAGGAAACAACAAATGCTGGAGAGGATGAGGAGAAACAGGAACACTTTTACACTGTTAGTGGGACTGTAAATTAGTTCAACCATTGTAGAAGATAGTGTGGGGATTCCTCAAGCATCTACAACCAGAAATACCATTTGATCCAATAATCCCATTACTGGGTATATACCCAAAGGATTATAAATTATTCTACTATAATGACACATGCACATGTATGTCTATTGCAGCACTGTTCACAATAATAAAGACTTGGAACCAACCCATATGCCCATCAATGACAGACTGGATAAAGAAAATGTGGCACATATACACTACGGAATACTATGCAGCCATTAAAAAAGGACGAGTCATGAAGTTGGAAATCATCATTCTCAGCAAACTAGCATAGGAACAGAAAACCCAACACCGCATGTTCTTACTCATAAGTGGGAGTTGAACAATGAGAACACATGGACACAGGGAGGGAAACATCACACACCAGGGCCTGTAGCAGGGTGGGGGGCTAGGGGAGGGATAGCATTAGGAGAGATACCCAATGTAGATGTTGGGTTGATGGGTGCAGCACACCACCATGGTATGTGTATACCTATGTAACAAACCTGTATGTTCTGCACATGTATCCCAGAACTTAAAGTATAATAAACAAAAAGAATGAATTAAAAAAAATCAGAAAGTAATAGGACACCTATCAACTATGCAGAAATAACTGAAAATGTTAAATTAGTAAGAAATCTTGAGCAGATGCGGTGGCTCATGCCAGTAATACCAGCAATTATGAAGGCTGAGGCGGGAGGATAAATTACGTCCAGGAGGTTGAGGCTGCAGTGAGCCGAGATGGCACCACTGTCCTCCAGCCTGGGTGACAGAATGTGACTCTCTCTCAATAAAAAAATAAAAAATAAAAAAAAGAAAAAAAGAAAAAATGATCGTGGCTCAATATGACCAAACTGATTCTAATAAAGAGGAGATCAGTAGTAGTAGTAGTAGGAAGTTATATTGTTTCAATAGAATAATTTCATTAAGAAAAATTAGTCAGCAGACCTCTTTAGCTGTTGAATTTATAAAAGGATAAAGAAAATTTTAGAATTATGGTATAAATCGTGTGGCAGAATATTTGTTCTTTTGTTTTGTTCACTAAAACAATGTGTTACAACTTTTTAATTCTGGTCTCAGCTCTCATAAATACCATACCATCAACTCCTGTCAAAAATAAACATTTTAAAAGGCTATAAGGCTACTTTTATGTGATATGAAGTCACTGTTCATTCTCATGAACAGAAAAATAAGGTAGCAGGAATAGAATTCATTCACACTCTTTGTATAATGCTGACAAATGCACAAAGTTCTTCAATATGATTAGAATAATTACACAGCACAAAGTAGACTGGGGATTTAGGATTATCTAGTTACCTTGACCAATTCCAATTCAATTGAAAAAAAAAAATGAAACTACTAATTCTAGATTCCAGGAATGCTCTTTGGTTCCTAAACTATTTGCAGTAGCCATTTATATTCCTGAAACTAATGATACAACTACTTAATATGGGTTTTTTTCATTGTGCTTTGCATGTATTACTGCTATTCTTTTGTGAATATGATAGTCTCTAAAAGGAAAAAAAAAATTAAAAATCAGCTTTAAAGACTAAGAACTTATTTAAAGACTAAATAAGAAAACATACCAAAAAGCAAAGAAGTATTAAATAATTTGGGAAACAATCTGGCTTTCTGAAGTCTTTCGACAACAATAATATTGATGATTTCAGAAAGAACCAAATGTTACAGTGTTTTGGAAGACAAATCAGTGGATCATCAAATATCATCATCAAGCCAAGAGGTACTTAAAGGGATTCAGCATTTATATCACCTTTCTTAGTGTGTGAGTTAAGTTTCATAGTAGACAGGAGTCTAAATCATTAGCCATATTAAATCTACATTTTAACTCCCCCAGACAGGACATATTAACCTGTAAAATCAAAGAGATGGTCTATGAAATAGTAGTAAGAGTTACCTTAGCTTTCCAATAAATATCTTCTAATTTTTTTTCTTTTTCTTATTCATGTATGGAACATAGTCAATGGAAGTGCAAAAAGAACACAGTGACAGAGAAGACTAAGTATTTTTTACTTTTATCAATATGTAAATTCAGATTTTTGGAAACATGTTTAGAAATATCAAAAATGTTATATATTAATAAAGCAATAGGATCCCAAAAAAGAGATACATAAAAACGTAATAAAGGTGATTTAAAAACCTAAATGCTTTGCTGAAGATCCATTTGAAAATGAAGTCCATTTTATTTCTCACTGGACTTAATACATTATAATAAAAAACTTTATCAAGAGTATACTTTCACCACTCAACTATATTGGAGGGAAAAATAAATTCAATCATTTCATTAGAGACTGTTGTTTCTAATATCTGCAATGTCTTCATTCATTGAATCAGTGTGTATCTGGCAATATCATGATTCCTGTAAATGTGAATGTATAGTTTGAGCAGAAATCATCACAGGTTACACTGAAATACATACACACTATTGATTTGAATTAACCTAAAGTTAAATAAATAAAATTAAATCAATGAAACTGAGTTTGATGTACTCACTTTCCTAACAGCTATTTTTCAGTATATAAAATAAATTCAATGAAAAATAAACACATCAACTAGACAACTGATTGAAACGGGAAAACAGCCTTCTCTTTATAATACTTATGTTTCATGATGTGGCTTCAATAAAACTACACCAACATTATTCTCTAATATAATCTGTGGTGTGTAATGTACAGAAAAATATAAAACCCACCTACAAAATGTATTGTGAATTTAAAAAAAAATAAGTAATACTAAATTAACTTTTAAAAATAAAACATCTTGCTTTTGGCAACATGTCACTCTAAGAGAGGAAACTACATAATATATTATAATAAGGGCTAAATTAAATAACAATGCTTCATTTCTCTCCTATCCAAATAGAGAAATGGCAATGGCTCTATAAAAAAAAAAGTGAAGGGAAAGTCAAATTCATTCTTTTCATTTTCTTATAAAAGTCTCCTCAATGACTTTGATTATGAAAAGACGTATTTCCTAAAGGACATTAGAGATGCATCCCTGAAAGCCCTGTTTCCAGACTCTGACCTCAAATGCAGGTGAGAAAACTTAGAACCAAAATGAGAACACAAAAATTAGAATAATTGAAGAAAATAGTTTTAAGTAGATCTTCTCTCATTTACTTGGTAACCTTTAGCTTTGCTGTTATTAGTAAACAATACCTTGGGAATATAACATCAGTGGATTTCATTAGCATTCCTGCAGCAAATATTTAATATCCTAGGTGGCCATGCTGAACTTCCCAAATGTTAATTGATGCTATTACCAATTGCTTGTGGCATATTCAAGGTGTATCAGGAAATTAACAACAGAGCTTATAGGACAGGGGATGCATTTTAATAATTGGTCAGATAATCGGTTTTCCATTAGCTTCTTTTCTATAGTAAAAAGAAGGATGTTCTTATTTGGAACTTGTAAAATACTTAGATACGACACTATGTACATAGGTGCCAATATAATATTAGCATTATCAGCAGAATTTCTCTTACTCAGACTTATGCATAAAATTTGCAGGTGTCTTTACTAATTATTCCTTTAAAATGATCTCTTCTTTTCTTCATTAACTAGAACTAGAGCAAAATCAGTAAAAGGGTCTATTTTAAATTACTAGGTATTATATTGATCATTGGATAGTATGTTCTGGATTCCATGATCACTGTCTACTTTTGTCTACATTCAGGACTGTTAAGATTATAGGAGTTAAAACACATTCTTTGAGGGATAACATTTAGTATGTTTTAAATATGCATAATGCAGTCCAAAACCAAATGAACATGCAAATAGTGTGACAAAATGCAAATTCCTTCACGAGCAAGGGTTCCAAAACAGTTTGGTTATTTCCCACATAGTGATGTTTCCATACATGTAATGTGTAGTGATCAGATCAGGGTAATTATCATATGCATCATCCTGAACATTTATCATTTCACTGTGTTGGGAACATTCAATATCCTCCCTCTAGCTATGTGAAACTATATATTATTGTTAACTACAGTCATCCCACAGTGCTATAGAAATGTTATTATTAACTTCATTTTATAGATTAAAAAATAAGAGGCTTACAGCATAAATAACTTGCTAATATGGATGACAGCTGAAATTTTAATCTAATTTTGTTTAACTACAAGTACTCTATCTGCTCTTCCTAGGAGAAATAACACTGAGGCCATGATTCAGAAAATCTGGGTTCTAGTCACATTTCGCTATTAATTAGCTATGCCATTTAAGGGAAAATGTAGAATCTCTCTCTTCTTCTCTAGTCTATTAATTGAAGGAGCAGTAATTCTCATGAAATTAAATCTTTATATTTGTAATTGATCACACAGAAATGAATATGATTTTTACAAAGAAAAGTTAAATTATAAGGGGACAATTACATGAAATTTTATTCGATCAAATGAGCCATCTTCTCTATATAAGATCCAAAACCCATATTGAAAACAGTAATATTTTGGAGCAATGCACAAAGCACTGGAAGTGGATAAGGAAATACTAAGAGCTTTCTTATTTTAAAATCCATGCATTGCTTTACATCAATTTCTGGCAGACATCCTGGCTAAAGCAGGAATTGAAAATTATTCAAAATCCCTCTATAGGAATCTTGAAAAAAAATCTGAAATCAATAAAAACATTCATTATGTAGAAAATAAGGCATAAGAATATTCCTTGTTTGTTTTAAAGAAAAGGTCTATGGCAAGAGGCGTTGTGGTACTATGACTGAAAACTGAAGCCACCACATAATGGGACAACTATTACCCACTCTATTATCTTCAGCACCTGAAATTTCTGTTTGGTTGATTTCTTTCCAGCTCATTTAATCTCATTTACATATTTTACCAAGACCCATTTTATCCCACCATTTAATTCTTTGCCCAACCTATGCTGTTTCAACTACTCTTCTCTCTTTGTGCTTCCTGTAAATCTCAACAAATGACTAAACTTGACTCTATGAGCTAGATTCTTTGGCCCAAGCCCTACCCATTGTATAACCAAAAATAAGTGAGTCTGTCTCCTTGAACTTTCTATCTCCTCACTTTCAGACGCACTAACTGACCTGGAAAAAAAAATACACTTTCTAGTCATGAGATCACTTCTAACTGGTGTATTACCCTATTTCAGAGGTCTGAAGATTATTTTAATCTAACTGTATTAGACCCTGTATGTACAGTGTCCTTTGGATGTGATACTACATGCCTGCTTCCAGATGTGATTTTTCATTTTTCATATACTCCTCTCCCAGCCCCAACCTTCTCAAAATAGTTCATCAATCCCTCTAAATAGTGCTAGTGACAGAAGCTACCTATTTCTTCACTTTTTAAACCCTTCTACAATGTTTTTAAAATTTATTGTATTTTCTTTAATTGACAAATCATAATCATGCATATTCAGGAGATACATAATGATGTTTCAATATATGCAATGTATAGTAATGAGATCAGGGTCCAGTGTTTTTAAGGTAATTCATCTCAGACAATAGATAAGATGACTTTGCTTTTAGTAGCTACTATTTTCAGTCTCATTAGAAAACTCCTTATGCATTTGGAGGGTATGAGGGAATACCTTTCGTATCTGTATTGTGGCGTTTTCCATTCACAACCTAATTTCCTATTAAAACAAATCCTCTTCTTAAAATTCAGCTGAATTTTACTACACCAAGCCAACACTAATACAAACAAGCTACAATATCCTATTTTATATTGTCAGGAGAATGCATGTTTGTTCTGTCACTTTAACAGGCTTTTCTTTCTACAAATCCACCAAGTGGCTATTTTCAGTGTTAACATAAGAGAGTGCTCAAGCTTATCACCCAAACTTCCAGATATGATGAATGGCCAAGGCAAAAAACATATTTGTTAAGGAAGCAACCCATATATAGCGTGTAGAGCTTTGACTGATCGTGTTTACTCAATGGATACAAATGTTATTGGCCTTTAAAAAATATTTGGGGGGTTTACGTCCTGTTTTCTTTTCCTTTCTGAAAATGGCTTTTTCAGACCAGCATCTGCACAGGCTTACACAATGCAATGGTATAGAGTAGCCGTTATCAGCAGTTTTGTATAAACAAAATTGATTCATTTATTCTAGAATGTGATGAAGTATAGAAATGGTTCACGCCTAAGTGTAAGTCCTCACTATTACTCTTTTTTTCAGGGCTATTTGTTGTCTATATTACTTACATCAACACAAACCAAAGTAATTTGGTTAAATAAACTGAGAAACTTGAATTTGATTCTGGCACCAAACATTAGCTTCTTTTTATATCGTGACCACATTATTTAGTTGTCTACATATAAAATAAAGATTTATTCATAGAGCTAATGATTCAAGAATTACTAATTGAGTGTCTATTATGAACTAGGAACTTTTATAGGTTCTTACTTTATTGCACTGAAGAAACCAGTCTCAGCTCTCACACAGCTTACAACCTAGCATGAGGAGATAGTAAACAAATACACATATCCCATGTCAGATGGTGATAAATGCCATGGACGAATGAGAGACTGCAGAGGGGGTACAGCTATTCTTCTAGAGAAGGAAAACAAGCCATGCAGGTATCTGAGGGGAAGAATAATTCAAGGAGAGGAAACACATGCATTAAGTCCTGAGAGAATTATAGAGAAAATTTAATAGTAATAATATGAAAATTCTTTGATGACTTTAGTAAGACTATTATTATCATAGCTTCTAAGTTCCTCACTTTCTGCCACTTTTGCTGGCTAGACATGGCTTGCTATTTGTTCCCCAAAATATAACTCATAATGACACTGTAAAGTCAAGAATAACTGCTGTCACTCAAATAATATGTATAAGGCAACTTATAATCATTTGTTCCATAGCTCAGTTTTAGAGCCATTTTATCATAGAGAATGCATTCCTTAGCAATTTTCCTTTTAATCAAAAATGTTCCCGAATATGACAAGAAATTCCCAAATCTAGACTACAACATCAGCCAAAGTAGAAAAATAGCAATTTCCCCTGTAAAACTGATTTCAAAACTATCATCATCTGTCATCATCATCATCAATCACAAGAGGAAACTGCTTTGGTAGCATTATTTTAAGTCCATATTTAACTAGATGACAGCTTAACCTTCTTAGGGAAGCAGAGTAATCTCTCCTTACAACACCAACCAAGTACAGAAAAGCAGATTTGCTCTAATGTAGAAATTGGCTTTCATCTGATTTTATAAACACACTGTGGCATCTGACGATTCAATAGGTACTTGGGTTTTTCTTTTGAACATTCAACACTCTAGCAGAGCTGGTAAAGATGGCGTACTCAAGAATTATTGCAGTCACTGCATCAGCATTAGCTTATCAACAGAATTGGCTGTGTATGACGTCCAGCTAGAAAGGCATCCATGCAAATCTCCCTTCCAGAGAAAGAAAAGGCACCTGTGTAAATATATAGTAGAACACAATGCATATGTGCTTTGTGCATGGCATTCACATTCATTTCCCATTCTATGCTTGTACTTAACTGACGTCCTCCACTTGCTGTTCACATTCATGCCCTAAGACTTTTCTTGTCTTTATGTGTATGGTTGCACTACTTACTCAATTTGCAGTGAACATCTCCACCAAGTCTGTATGTCCAAATCTCAGCCACACTACACTGAACAAATCTACTGCCAACTCATTCCACAAACATTCCCTGAATCCCCCTGAGAGGATTTTTCGCCTCCTCTGAATGCCCCATCAAACTTCATCTATGCCTCTTGTAGGAACTCATCTTCTAATAGAATCATTTGTTTGAACCCACCATCCCCTCTCTCCTTTTCATGTTAAAAAGCCCTTTGTGGGTAATTATTATAAGCTGTTCGCCTTTTAATTTTTATTTGTCTTGGTATTTCCTATAATAGTATATAAACATTGCATTGCTGCAAATACATGTAATAAATCAGCAAATACTACATTTACTAACAATTCTGCAACTTCAAACTAATTCCTGAGTTATAAATGTGCCTACCACTATCCCCAGCACAGCTATGGGTCAGAACGAAAGTAACTATCTATGGAAGTTACTTAAGGCAAATGTTAAACACAGCAATCTTATTACTCAAAAAAAATGTAGTATGTTTGCAAAAATATCTTCCCATTATAAGTTTCCTTTCAGGATAAGGGGTATTAAAAGTGTTTTCCTTATTATCTCCACAATTGCTAGCCCATTGTCTTGATGACAATTTGTTGAATGAATATGTAAATGATTGCATGATTTTGTAAACTTTACACTATCTCTGCCACAGAATCTAAACATTTTGGGGAGGGAAGGTAGTTGCAGGATAAGAATGTCCAAAATATGCAATTGCATTGTATGATAATTTTTTTAAAAACACATCAATGCTATTAAACAGAAACCTAGCAGAAAATACAGGGTTAAAATTTTTATCTGTACCTAAGGAAAATAATTGGGACCACTGACATTCTGAAAAACTAACATCCAGAAAGGTATTTATCTAAGAGCATCTGACAGTGTGAGAATGTGAAAGTGTAAAGTAGAACACGCATGTGTGCACACAGATGTACCTCTCTGTGTGCCTGTTGCTGGTAAAGTTGAAAGAAGAGGTGAGAGAAAAGGAATAATTCTCAAAAAAGGAACTCCATTTATTACTAGGATTTAAGTATGAATTCATGAAAAAATATAAAAACTTCAGCAGAGCTAGACAGTTCATGATTACTTGTAGAAGACAGGTAGCTGAAAGCTTATAATTTTTCGTAACATGACCAATGACACTCAGTTAATAAAATATTGGGTTAAATTTCGAAATTTTCACCCTACAGTCTTCTGTCTAAAGAAGAAAATACATATACCCATTTTTATTATTTTAAATCAAAATGCTAAGAGTTCTAAAAACATGTACATGGTACATTTCTAAAACTCAATGTACATTACTATTTTCTTTTACTCATTTCAGTGTCTATACTTCTGAAGAATAGTTGCAACAGTTTCAATGCAATAGGAGTTATTGGAAAATTAAGTATAGCAGGAGAATCACCCTCTGGGTCAGTGTACACACTGTCATTGCCTTTTTCTGAAAACATGAGAACAATCACTTGAGAATCTATGAATTGTGATATTTCCCAACCTGGCTGCATTATTCATCTTATCGTCAGAATGAATAACTGGCACAAAGCAGCTACTCTGAAAGTGTTTGTTAAACTGTGCTGGAAATTGCATCAATCTGTCTATTTTGCCCACATATAAGATCTAAAATAAATTAGGGATCTCCCTAGCCTCAGTTTCATCCCTAATAAAATATAGTGACTTTATCTTCTACTAAGTATCTCCCAAAATATATCTCATAGAATACTGATTATTAAATATATAGGAGGAGTGAGTTCTATAATCCAGATATGGGAACAATTCTGTTTGAAACAGTGATATAATTTTAGCTGTAAGACTCTCAGGGTATTTAACATTAAACCATTCATTGTACCTATTGTGGAAGATGGATAGTATTTCTCAATTTATTTGACTTTAGAATGCTTTTTAATTAAAATATCATAGTAGGTTGATTAAACCTTCCCATAGCTGTTGAACATTAAATATCACGAATTCTTTAAGTTTATATGTTATATAAGCACTTATTTTCATTTACTAGCTCTAAAAGTATTTTCCTGGAACCATCACAGCATTTTCAGATTCAGAGAACAAGCCCTTGAGCAATCGCTACATGTTTCCATGGTTGGGCTGACTTATCCTGTTCCCTCCCCTTGTTTGTCTCTCTCCTGATGGGTCATACTTTGTTTAACCTTTCCTTTTATTTAATGTCTTTATTCTCTTGATAATCATAATTTCCTCTCTAAACCAGGACTGTCCAATGGAAATATAATGCATGACACATATGCAGTTGGAAATTTTCTAGCAGTAACATTTAAAAAGTAAAGAGATAGGAATAAAATTAAGTTTAATAACATTTTATTTAACCTAATATACTCAAAATATCATTTCAGCAGAGAAACAATATAATAGTGAAATAGTTCATATTCCTTTTTTTGTACTTATCTTCTGAAATCTGATGTTCATTTTTCACTTACAGCACATATCACTTTGGGGACACATTTCAATTTCCCAATAGCCACATGTAAGTAGTGGCTGACACACTGGATAGCACAGCTCTAAAACACATACAGCAGTCCTCACTTATTCATGGTTTTGCTTTCCACAGACCTGTGGTCACCCACAGTCCAAAAATAGGTGAGTATAGTATAATAAGGTATTTTGAGATGAGACAGAAAGACCACATTTACATAGCTTTTATTACAGTATGATGTTATAATTGTTCCATTTTATTAATAGCTATTAATTTCTTACTGTGCCTAATTTATAAATTAAACTTTATCATAGGTATGTATGTATAGGAAAAACATAGTACATATAAGGGTTTAGTACCATCTGCAGGCATCTACTTGGAGTTGTGGTATGACCTGTGGATAAGGGAGAACTACTGTACAACTCCTCAACATGTTACTTAAAATGCACAAATTAGGCTGAAGAACATATTAAGTGCAGTTATTCAAAGATACATTCTGCTTTTTCATAAGGTTTTTACATTGCTTTCAGCTTTGTCTCCAATATTTTCCTTTGGGCAAAGAGTCTATACTGCAGAAGTATGGCAACTTACACCATTGGCAATGTCTTCAACACTGACTACTCTATCAAATGAGAGTTTGAACAATGATCTTTCTACATGTAAAATACTAAAGGTTTCAAGAATAATGCATGTAGAAACCTCAGAATTTTCATTTTGCCCTTATCATTGAGAAAAGCATTTTTTAACTTGTCCATAGTGAACTACACTATTCGTCCACTCCATTTTGTTCATTTACTCGTTACTAACAAGCTTTAACACAACGATGTCCAAGCTTTTGGCTTCCCTGGGCCACATGGGAAGAAGAAGAGTTGTCTTGGGCCATACATAAAATACACTAACAATAGCTGATGAGCTTAAAAAAAAAAAAAAAAGCAATCTCATAATGTTTAAATAAAGTTTATGAATTTGTCTTGGGCCACAATAAAAGCTGTCCTGGGCTGCATGTTGCTCATGAGCCACAGGTTAAACAAGCTTGCTTTAATCCTGTAATACAGTCCACATATGGGCCTAGAAATTCATCATATAAAAATGAATATTAAGGTTCCACTTCTAACAGAACCTCCTATCTTATTTGGGAGAGAAAAATCTAGTAATAACCCAGAGCAGTGGTTGCTGACGTAAGAAAAATACATACAGTTACAAAGTAAAGTCGACAATACCTTGGATAGTCAGGGAAGTCTGCAAAGAGCTAGGCCTTAACAAAGGTAGGTCTCAAAAGAAAGCTATGCATTTGCCAGGTTTCAGAGGACAGTGGCAGAGGATAATAATACATTCCATGGAGGGAGAACAGTTATTTGCTAAGTATGGAAGTATACAAATACAGAAGCATGGAGGGCTGAGATGATGAGGCAACTTAGACCATGCTCAGCTTGCACCAGATTTTGCATACCAGGCTAAGCAAGTCAGCTGAAATATTTTAAGAAGAAATGTTACAGATCAGAGCCTTCAAATTTCCCATCTTTTGTTCTAAATTCCTGCTGTACTTTGGAATATCTATGTGAGTAGATTTTGACTGAACTGTTATACGTGATTAGTGTTTTTATGGAAAGTTCGTCAACTCTCAAGATACTGGTTCCCTGTGAGATCATGAGGATCTGAATAAAACTTCTTTAACTGCAGCAAGTAATTTGTGATGCAGGATATTATTAGTCTCCTTACAGTTTTTACTCCCATATGCGGAAGGGTGAAATGTCCAGATCCATCTTTATTCATATTGTATGTATAGATAGACACACTCAATAGAGCACAGGAAGATTGAATTGACTATTCAGGGACAATTTTCTTACCTCTACAAGTTTAAATGATGCTTACTATGGTGTATCCATATATATTTTGACCCTGTAATCTGCTATGAACTCACTGGAGAATTGATGTTAAAAAAGTATCTCTGCTTCATATTTACCTATGTAACAAACCTGCACATCCTGCATATGTACCCTTGAAATGAAAAGTTGGAGAAAAACATTGTGCTTTAAGCTTACTTTTCTTATGAACCCTTTCCTAATGAATCCCTTCTATCTTGAGTCTGAATAACATATATAGCCTCTGCCTCACCAACTTCATGTTATGATACATGGACCAAATCAGATGAAACATGTGAATGCATAGAGTACATTCTATGACATGGTAGTAGCCATTATGGTTGTCATTACTGTTATTTATATTAATATTAAATATACATTACAGAAGCAAAGCAAGAATGGTCAAAGAAAATGTCTATCGTTTTGTGGTTTCTATTAGAGACTTCTTTCTGACCCTTAATTTTAAAAATTATTATCCATTTGATGTCTTTTAAAATAATTGTGTTCTTCCCAGTACTAATATGTTTTTGATGGTCTTTCACCCAATACCTAAGACCAAGTATGCAGATGCAGACATGCTCTTTTTGTTCCTGTATTCCTCAACATTTAGGAATTGTGTTTGAAGTTAAATAAATGATGGCATGAGATGACTTATCCAATAGGGCAGAAAACAAGAAGATAAGTGAGATCCTTTGAAAAGGAACAGAAATAATTGGCCCACACACTGCAAACACAGCACTCAGGAAAAATCAAGCCTAGACCTGTATTACCTTGTCTGGCATACCGTTTTAATTCTAGAAAATAATTCAACTGAACAAGCCTGGATTGCTTAGAAGAGCATGACTTGTGCCAAAGCAGGGAACATGGGGAAGAGAAGTACACAATCTAATTGGGAGGCAGATACAGAAAGAATGTGTTTGGTCACAAAGCAATGTGTTCTAGATGAGCTCCAGTGGAAAGACAAGCTGACAGTAGTGACCTAAAGAGTTCTGACTGCAGACATCTGAAAGACATGGCAGAAGATGCAGACATTAAGCTAAACATTAGAAGCCAAACACAGCTTCGGCAGGTAAGAACTGGAAGGAAGGGGTATCCCCGGAAAAGAGAATGAATGAGCAAAGACAGAGAGATAGGAGCAAATAATGAGTGAAATGGCAAGTGATAATAAGTAGCAGGAGGATAAGGAACATATTATGAGTTGACGGTTAGAAAAGCGGAGAAATAATCATGGGAACACTCTTGATGTCAGCATTGTAACTATCTACCAAATGCCTGGAATACCAAGCAATAAAATGTAAGCAATAAAAATGAAATTAATTTACTACAGTAATTATGATATTTACAACTTTTCTAATTAGTAGTACACTGGCCCCTGAAAATAAGTAGACCTAAGTGCTCCATTTACATATTCATATAATCTCTTTTAATTGTTTATTTTTAAATATTTCCCTTAAAATTTGTTTATACTGATTTGCATTCTTTTGAAGGGGAATAACACATTTATATATTGCCTTTGTCAACGCCATGCTGAAAACCGCCCTTTGCCATAAAAAGATATTTTTACTAATGGCACATAATCAAACATGCACTTCATTAGTCATTAAAACTTACTACAAATATTCAACAGCTATGTAGCAATTGCAATGAAAACAATGAAATTGATTTCAAACTGTAATGCCTGTGATTTGTCTCATAAAACACAGGAAAAAACTCCCTGTGAAAAGAAATAAGATATGCAAAGAACATTTTATTTTCACTAGATTTACAAATGTTTAAAATATAATTTTTAATATTTAGTATTCAAAACTAAATTTTTAAAATGATGTTAGTGTCTTAATAAGCTTAGTTGCTCGACGTTACCATTTTCATACATTAGTTATATAGTTTTCCTAAACAATGCAATGACTAAGCTTCCATATGTAGGTTGAATCACATGAAACCAACACTGTCTAGCTATTGTTCACCTACAAAATCACAGTTTTGTAGGTTTACTCTAAGATACTAAAAATCATAAAATCATAGGATTTCAGAGTTAAAAAAAAAACTTTGAGAAATCTAGTGGAGTCTTTGGCCTGGTTTATAAAAATTCCTTCTAGTATGAAATAATGGTCATTTGATATCTACTGTTGGTATATTTGGAAAAAGGAGCTTAAAATAATACGTGAACAGGAACAAAAGGAGCATTTAATGCAAAATAAGCCCAATACTCAAATTAAATGGATTTTTCCCCTTATTATCCCACTTTAGATAAGATTTCGTTTTAACTAAAGGAACGGAAAAGGAAAAAAGAAAACATATCTCAAATTAATATCTAACCCCACAATATGAAAGGCAACTGAAAATAATTTAGTTTTTTAAATGACCAGAGTAAAGGGCATCCAGGACTTACTATCTAGACTAACAATATAATGCATTTATTTCTCTAATTTCAAACGAAAGGAACTAAGATTAGCATTCTTAGGTAACACTCTTTCATGTAAGTAGCCTAGAAGAATCAAGTGAATTATTCAAATCCAGAAAGGAAAACCACTAAGAAAATAGATCTTTTAATGCTCTTCAGCCTGCAACCTATCCAGGAAGAGAGAAATCAGATAAAAGATAACCTTGAGCTAACAAGGTTATGAGGGATTCTTTCAAAATGAATGATTTTAAGATGGGTCAATCCTGAGTTTTTATGTCAGGTAGGGCAAAAGGGTACAGAGGAGACTTCCTTCTTAGATCTGTTCCCATCCCATAAAATTCAGCAAGAAAACAAGAACTTTGTTGACCAAATAAATTAATTGTACCCTTTTATTGTTTTATCCCTATAAATGAATTTACCTTTTTCTCCCTTGTTCTCTGACACTTCTTAATTTATTAATTACAATAGGAAGACTGCTATTGCAGTCTTACCAATACAAAATTATTAACCTCTAACTTAGCTTTTTGAACTATGAAATAAAAGGAACCTAAGAGATCACAGGATTCACCTCACTGACTATAAATAAGGATCTGAGCTTAGGGAAACTGAATTGCCCAAGATCCCATAGCTTTTAAGAGCAAGATCAGGCCCCACAAGACTTGCTCTACACTGCTGGCCTATAGGGCGATGGCCTAGCAGGATAGGATACTATCCCTTTTGTTGTAATTTCATCGTTTTTGCTATGAGATTTGAGGGTATGTGTGTCTGTGCATGGATCTGTGTGTAGCTTAGACAAGCATTAGCAAGGTTAGGACTCAATGTTATACTCATTAATTAATCTTTCTTAAATGATCAGTAATCCTTTTTAAGTCCAAGGATCGTCCACATAAATCAAACTCTGTAATGCCACAGGATTATTGGCAACTGGGTAACTAAATACAAATCACATTATTAACGAAGAATTACCAAAGTATAAATTGCTAAAGGAATCAAAGAAATTAATAATTCTCCAGTATATGATATATGCACTAAATTAAAATATATTAAAACAGAGAACTTTGTACAAAATAAAAAGGTATTAGGTTGACTAACTTAAAAGATGACTATTGAGAATTTTTCTAATAAAACCAGAGCCGGGCCGGGTGCGGTGGCTCACGCCTGTAATCCCAGCACTTTGGGAGGCCGAGGTGGGCGCAGGAGATCGAGACCATCCTGGCTAACACGGTGAAACCCCGTCTCTACTAAAAATACAAAAAAAATTAGCTGGGCGTGGTGGCGGGCGCCTGTAGTCCCAGCTACTTGGGAGGCTGAGGCAGGAGAATGGCGTAAACCCGGGAGGTGGAGCTTGCAGTGAGCCGAGATCGCGCCACTGCACCCCAGCCTGGGCGACAGACCGAGACTCCGTCTCAAAAAACAAACAAACAACAAACAAACAAACAAAAAAACAGAGCCAATTGATAATTTAAAATGACAACATATAAAATAATTTTTACAGGAGTAAGTTAGGTTCCAAAACGCAGTTTGGCAACATTTGGATTTTTAACACAGCAAAATATACACATTTTATTAAAAATCACCAAATATTTAAAGCCAAACAAATAGCTGAAGGCAAAGCATTAAATACACTGAAGATTGTATTTAGCAATTCAGATAACAAATTTAAGATATTTTCTAAGATTTTTTTATTTTGAAAAATCTACCATTTTATTATACATCAGCAAATGAAATTGTATTATTAAAAATTTTCTATTATTCATTTTATTTGCAAATAATTTTTGGACTAAATCTTACATTAAAATTCACCTATTTTATAATTTAATAGAAAATATACTGCTGTTGCATTATTTATACATTGTTTATATAAGATTTAGCTATAAATTCCATAATTCATAAGGAAAAGCAGTCCTGTCAAAATCAGTAATCAAAACTGTTATACAGTTCCTAGAAGATAATACGTATTTATTTATTCCTTCACCATGTAATTACTTACTTATTTAAATAAAATGGTACATATTCCAAAATATGTTATTCCTCAAATTCGATTGTTCATAGCCTGCAAATTTAAAAGATGAATTTTACAATGAGGAATAAACCAAGACTTTTTTTCTTTAAAGTAGTCAGTTAATTTCCAGGGGTATCACTGGTTTTATAAAAAGTCTCAATGGCAAGTCCTGTTAAAAAACATTCTTTGCTGAATTTACAGAGGACCTGATTTTATTATGATATTTTATAATCTGTTTAATAAGTTACCCTGATGACTAAGAAAATTATCACAGTAAATCTATTTTTAAAATGGCCTATAGGCTGATTTAAATCTGAATATCTGAAGTAAGCAAAATTAATTATTTAATCTTCATATGAAAGTCAAACTGTCTCACTTGAAATTAAGGGATAAATTTCATCAGATCACCAAAAAAACCAATATTCATTCCTTACAAAATACATGAAAACAACTCCCTTCTTATCACTTACCATTTCTTTAAAATCCCTGCCCAATTTTTAGACCAGAAATAAAATATTTTTTAAAACCTGAAATCTATCCTTCAAGAAGGTTACATTAAATAAGTCAGAGAAGATGCACAACAATTATAAAGCTTTTAAATAGCGTAAGGGCAATCCAAGTTTAGAAATCCCTCTCTGTTTTTACTTTCAAAGATTTTACACTAAACCTTTCTCCTTTTTGCTTTTCCTTTTGTTTTTGTTTTTCAGACAGTGTCTTGCTCTGTCGCTGAGTCTGGAGTGCAGTGGTAGGTTATATAGCTTACTGCAGCTTCAACTCCTGGCCTCAAGCGATCCTACTGCTTCAGTCTCTGGAGTTTCTAGGACTACATGCATGAGCAACTGCACCCAGCTTACAGTGAACCTTTCTAAATTTAAACTCCATGTGATATTCTTCCTCCCTCTCACCCCTCCTAAGTAGCCAATCCACCACTAAGTTGAGACCATTTTACTTCATTCACATCTCTTCATCCTCACCACCACCTGGCCACAATGTACCACTCCTGACTCCACCTACTTTAGTAGCTAGTATGATCATCCCTCCTATCTCTCAACCCTCTTAAGATGCTTTACTGTCTTCCCATTACTCATAGAGAAAAGGCCAAAATTCTTTAATTGGCCTATAAATCCCCACACTGTCTGGCCTTTGCCAAATATTCCCACCATCTCATCTTCTACCATCCTCCATCTTGCTCTCTGCAGTTCAGCTACACTGAAGAAGTTTCAATTCTTAAAATGTGCCATGCTCCTTCCCATTTCAGGGTGTTTGTACGCACGCTTTCTTCTGGCATGATCTCTCTTAACCCTCTTCTACCTATTCATTCTATCTCCCTACTTGATATGTGATCTCCCTTGCTATCTCCCTCTCTTTTATGATGTGTGATTTGTGACTACAGCCTTAACTGCCCACTAAATGAGAGTGGCATCCTGATGTCTAGTGTAGAGCCTTACATCCAGTAGATATTAGTGAGTAAAATTAAAGTGAATAAATAAAAATGATAGTTTGAGGACATGCTTTTTTAGTGTCCCATTTGGACACCGACACGGCTTGTGTTGCGTTCCCAAGGGAAATAATTAACATTATTCCTGAGCCTCCAAACAAAAAGTACTGGGTTCAATAACGACCTTTTTAAAATGCTCACTGCTTCTTGAAGACTAAAACAAAACAAAACTATTTACTCTTCACATGTAGTTCAACGAATTGAACACAGCAGGTGTTGAATAAATATGTATAGAATAAAGTCAGTTTCACTTTATAGGGATTTTCAATTTACAATATGCTTCCATACACATGATGTCATTTAGACTGTATGTCAAGCATTAAATGACATTAAATGAGCACCTAATGGTATTATCCCAGTTCACAGATAAGGAAGTAAAGTAAGAGAGGTTCAGTGGGTAGCCTGTGGTGGACTCTCCTATCTCCAGCTCCTATGTACTTCCTGCCAAATGACAGATTTTTTAGCAGTGACCCAGAGGATGTAAACTTAACAACTGCTCCCAATGAGACTATTCTGTAACTTCATAATAATTATGATTATGTTGCTGCTACACAGTATTTTCATAATTATGTGTACAACTTATAATACCTTATATCTAAAGAAGTACTCACTTAACATCCCTCAAAACTCAACTTGACCAACCTCAATTTCCTGAACCCTTCTCCATTGAATTAAGATGGCCCACTGCTGTATCTCCTATAATAACATTTCTACTTGCACTAAATTTTTTGACTAGTTTACTGAAATCTTTCCGTCAACTACATTGTATGTGCACTGAAGCAAGACGATGCCTCATGTTTCTATTCCAGCACTTAGAACAATGCCTCTCTCAGAGTGGCCACTGAAAACCTGGGTGCTAAGTGGATGTACTGTAATAGAAAATAAATGAGTTAATATTAAATAAATGATAGTAGATACATGAATTAACCCAAGAATATGCATAGTACTAGATGCTCTTGTTATTTCTAAATTAACAATATTTACAATCTAGTGGGATCATTTTACTGAAATCTAGTTCTATAGTTGGCATAGTAACCATTAATTAAAATACATAATCAAGTGTTCATCATATAGGATAGCAAAGCTCCTCTTACTAGAGTTAACAGACAACACAATTTGCATTGGGGAGAAATTTTATTTTAAGCAGAGAGAAGAGTTCAAAAATTTATAAAAAACAATTATAGGAATTATTAGAAAAAGCAGCAGAAAATAAAAAGATACTGAATGTGTTAATGTCAAAATTTTAAAATATTAAATATTTACTGGAGCATGTTGAAACACAGGCTAAGATATTCCTTTCCTGGGTAGATATCTGAGGTTCTGTGTTTGTAACTGTATTAAAGTTAACTTGGATAGTAATAAACTGCTTAATCTAAATAGTTTTTAGGTTATCATAGTATGCATAATCCTAATATGCATAACCTAGATAAATGTATAAATTAATAATGTTGGCATCATTACATCTCAAACTATTCACAATAACCATTCATTTCAAACTCTAGTCAAAAAACAAATAGAATGGGCGAAAATAAATCCTTTTTGTCTCTGAAATGTATAAACTTACAGGTCTTCTCTGCCACTTGGTTCTTTTGTTAGTTCTGAGTAAGCTCTGAGACAGCAGATGTTATCTATACAACAGATAAGCCAAGATAAATAAGAACTCAATTTTTCCAAATAAGTATGGCCCTTTTTTCACACAAAAAAAATAAACTCAGGGCAATACTGTTCAACGCAAGTGAACAGATTTTGTCAAAGCTTCAAGCAACAAGAAAGGCAAGTTTCTGGTCTCCAGTTAGCATAAACTTGAATCTTCTGTGAGTGAGAAAATACTGAGAATACAATCACATGTTCCTCTGGCAAAGAAATTGGTGCTACTTCTTAAACAAGAGAAAAAGAGAAGAGAAAAAAGTAAAAGAGAAATATGCTCTTTGTGAAGATCACACATAAAATGATCAAGCTTCTTTTGGAGTAGCTGATAAAGATTAAAATAAAATTTCTTTATGACAAAGGCAATCAACAATGCATCTGCCTCATGCTAAAGAAAATTATTTGACTTTTTCCTAATGCTGGGTATTGTACCCAACCCTGCCAGTTTCATAAAAGGGCATTTAATGAAATTTCTTATTAGAATCATCAGCATAAATCCCCATCAACAATTTCTTGGTCCACTGTTGGGAATAAAGGCAAATCAGATAAGTAGCTCTGTATATAAATGAGACGAGCAGAGACTCCACAAGTTTGTAAGTCTTAGCCAAACACAATGAAAAAACTTCCTCTTTTTTTTTTTTTTTTTGAGCCGGACTTTCGCTCTTGTTGCCCAGGCTAGAATGCAATGGTGTGTTCTTACCTCACTGCAACCTCGTCCTCCTGGGTTCAAGTGATTCTCCTGCCTTAGCCTCCCAAGTAGCTGGGATTACAGGTGTGTGCCACTATTCCCAGCTAATTTTGTATTTTTAGTAGAGATGGGGTTTCACCATGTTGGTCAGGTTGGTCTCAAACTCCTGACCTCATGATCCACTTGCCTTGGTCTCCCAAGACAATTTCTTAAATGCATATCCATTACTGGTTTTCTTGCCAAATGGCACGTTGCCATTTCAGAATCTACCAGACAAATTCTCAGCTGAAAACAAGGAAAAATTGCTAGATACCTAACAGAGCAAGGAATTATATGGCATTGCTGTAATCGTGAAGAAGCATTAGCAATACTAAGTGCATAAAGTAGATTTTCCATGTGATTTTTTTGTTTGATTTTCTTCTACCTTTTTCTGTGTATTTCACTTCTTATTTTAAATGGGCATGGATAATTCTGAGAAAGGAAAACTCACTGGGCTCAAATTAGGGAGTCCCGACTTTTCCATTGACTTTCTTAGAAAAGTCTTTACTTATCATAATGAACTTCTTCATCCACAAAATTACAGGAGTAAGCTAGATGACCTTCATGTCCCTGCAACAGATAATAACTATGACCTAGGATGATTCTATTATACGGCTGCTTTGTTAAAAGGTTTAGTTGGGGGTGAGGAGGTGGGCGCTGAAATTAGCACCAAGAAAATGGTCTGAAGATTTTCAACAGATTTGATTTCTCAAACCATCTATGCCTATCCTGGTTCACTGGAAATAATCCTTAAATAAATACTACTATTCCTAAATTAAGTAGTACATGCTGAATAGTATTGGCCTAGTTCAGAAAAGTCATCTATATGCTAATCAATGCATATAGCCCTAAGGGAGAATGCAGAATATATCACAAGACTGCAAAAAACAAAAACAGGCAAAGGCTTTTTAATCGACCACTTAAGAGGTTATGTAGAGGCCAACGGTGGAGTTATGAAGTGTGTTTCTAGTCGAGAATGCCATCTACTGACAATAAAATACTCAATATTCATATTCATTTTATTGAGTGAAGAGTCAACAGTGGATTTCAGACTGGGATCAGTGAAGAATCTGGTATGTAAAAATAAAAGCCCGTCAATTCTTAGCATCCCTTTGGGGTTTCTGTGGGTATATGTTTAATAACTGTCATATCTCAAGACAGTTCAGTCTGACCCCTATTTAGTTTAAAAATATAATCATAGCAGCCAGAGCAGCTAGCCATGCTTGAATAGTTTGAATGCTCTTAACAGGTGCCCCATTAACCAATTTCTGTGTATGCACTCAGATATCTATCAGAAGTGTTCGATTCATTTCAGAAAAGAGAATAGGGACTATTCATAAAAGTAGAATCTGTCTTCCTGGGTCAAAAACCTCCTCTATCTATTCTTTGCATTCAAACTTTCTTATGACTTCCCACTCATAATAAAGTCATCTAATTTAGAGCTTGTTAATCCCTTGGTCAAGCCATTATTTAGAGGTAGAGGGTGATAAGAGCTAAGAAAAAGACTTGATCTCAATTATAATTAAAAAATGCAAATGAAAACAAATATATTTTCACTCTTAATGTTTTCATCTATTGAGTTGGCAAAGATCAAAAGTGTTACACTGTTGATAAATGCCTGGGTAATAGACATTCACATACATTTTTGGTGAATGGCTTCATTAGTACAAACTCTATGGAGTTATTTTGCAATATTTACAAAAAGTAAAAACAGCCTACCTATTTTTAGCTATATAGTGTTTAGACAACCTGTTACTGGTCAGAATAGCTACCAAAATAGGGTTGCTGTAAAGATAAGATGAGATAATGCATGTAAAGAGTATAGAAAAAAAGACTTGCATTGTACTAGTATTAATAAACATTGATAAATCTTACCAGTTGTTCTCATGCATTCACTCATCAAACGTGTAGTATGCTATACAACACAGTATAGTGGAAAAGATCTTAAGCTTTGCAGTTAGAGATACTTGAGTGCTAAGTTCAACCACTCTGAATGTTTTATATGGCCCTGTAAACCCTATAAAATTGGAATCAATTATCAATAATTATATAATTATTTAGCAGGCTTTAGACAGTTAAATGAGGCATTGACTATAAAAATTAGTGCAATTTCTGGTTCAGGTAATTTTTTTTATTATTCTTATTGGATGATGATGATGTGATCAAGTCATTTTAGAAAATACTACAAAATTTCAGACAGGTCTCAGAGACAGTCATATTCACAAAGGTTTAAGAAAAGTACATGTGTGCACTATATATCTCTATATCTGAAACACGGTATTTAAATGCTCTCTGATAAGCTCTGTCAGTTAGGAAAAATTATTTATAGAAATATATAATTCATGTATAATCCTATATGTTAATTTCATACGAATGTGTTGTATTGTGTTAATAAATATCTAAAAGGCTACGAAAAAATACCAAAATCCTTGCACTGTGAATTGCAATTAGCATAATTTTATCAGGACATAATTGATTGAATAAACCGAAGAGTACTTTAAATATTTTCTGGCTTTTTCTTCTCTTTCTATAGTAAAATTACATTTTAATCATTATCAACCGTTCTTTTTAGCTAAATGACCAAAAGAAAAAAAAGTGAAGAAAATGTACATTTATTTGACTTTAACCCAAAATAACCAATTTGATTCTTGTGAGCCTTGGATGTTGCTAAGGTACATTTCTTAAATTATAGCAGCAATTTTTCCTCAGAAATCTTCTAATTTTGTTCCAATCACCGTAGTCATGTTTACGTTATTTCCTTGCATAGATATACTGCTTCCTCAGAGAACTCTTGAGAATAGAAACTCTTTATCAGATGATTGAATATCAGTGAGATGACTAGCCAGTTAGGTTAAAAATATTTTTAAAAATTTACATTTAAACAAAAAGGAGATAATCTGAATGACAAAATATGGGGAGTTAAGGGGATGGATTAGGGAAATTTCCTCCCAGTCCTCTTCTCTGAGCATCTCCATGCCTAAGCATGGCAATTGTACTATCATGCTATTCAGAGCCAAGCTGTCCTACTTGGTAACCACCACTAGCCAGATGTGACTATTGAGTATTTGCAATGTGGCTAGTATGAATTGAAGATTTAGAGCAAAAAATGAGTGTAAAGTATCTAATTGGTAATTGTTTTAACATTGGTGCAGTTGAATGATAATATTTGTTGACATATTGTGTTAAATAAAAGGACTTATTAAAGTAAATATCACCTGTTTCATTTTACTTTTGGGTGTGACTACCAAAAAAGATTAAATTATATTTTTGATTCACATCATATTTCTTATTCTGTTTGTTTTTTTGAAACAGAGT
Source organism: Macaca nemestrina (assembly GCF_043159975.1). Taxonomy (NCBI): domain Eukaryota; kingdom Metazoa; phylum Chordata; class Mammalia; order Primates; family Cercopithecidae; genus Macaca; species Macaca nemestrina. The sequence goes on along the minus strand of NC_092126.1, from coordinate 140,989,714 downwards.
CGCACTTTGTCGCCCAGGCTGGAGTGCAGTGGCATGATCATGACTCATAGCAGCCTCAACCCCCGGACTCAAGTGATCCTGTCACTTCAGTCTCCTGATTAACTGGGACTAGAGGCGTGCACCACCATGCTCAAGCCAATTTTTGTATTTTTTTGTAAAGACAGGGTTTTTGCTATGTTGCCCATGCTGGTCTCAAACTCCTGGGCTCAAGCAATCCATCTGCCTCGGCCTGCCAAAGTGCTGGGATTACAGGTGTGAGCCATCGCACCCATCCATCACATCATGTTTCTGTTAAATAGTGCAGACACATAACATTATTATTCATGACACAGGTGTATGACATGTGTTCTTTTGTATGCACCTGTGGGTGCTCTGATGGTTCCAGAGATTAAGTTGGTCTCTAAAAGGAAAGAACCCATATTATCAGTACAATCCTATCTTCACTGGGCATGGGAAGGCTGGCGCATTACCATTATGTGGGTCCAAATTTTCCCCTCTCAAATTGAGGCACTGCCCAGCACGGTGTTGAAATCAGAAAGCTTGAGTTTCCAGCTGGTATACTTGGACAAATCACCTAAACCTTCTGAGTCCCTTTTCTTATCTGCAAATTTCTTGTTGTCTACCTGAACAACCAAATTGCTGTGAAAATCACACAAGGTATATATGAGAGCTCTTCAGGTTGTACATACTATGGCACTTGAGGTGCTATTAATATTTAGTTTTATCTAAACAAATCGCATTTGGAAAAACTGATCATTGGCAACCCATCCAAATTGGAGCAAAAATACCACACCTGTGCTGTCAATGCACTGCTGTGTAAGACGGGTGACAGCTGATTTGTTCAATCATAAGTCACACTGGGATTGCTCAGAAATGGTATATTTTCAAAACAAGTAAATAGAGTTGGGATCTCCAGTAATGCTTAACAATGATGACCACAGTAACAGCATTCAGAGTAGAGAAACTTTAGGTTAAGAACAGATTACAATTCCATGATGATGATGGTTTCCTGATAACTGACAGGGCTGTCTCCCTCATGTTCTCATGCATTCACTCATCAAACATTTGGAGTACGCTATACAACACAGCATAGTGGAAAAGATGTTAAGCTTTGAAGCTGGAGATACTTGATTGTTAAGTTCAACTACTTGGAATGTTTTATATGGGACTATAAACCCTGTAAAATTGGAATAAATTATTAATAATTATTATTACTTAGCAGGTTTTAGGACAATTAAATGAAGCATTGATTATAAAAATTAGCACAATTTCTGGTGCGTAGTACTCAGTAAATATTAGTTAAAAAAATAATACTTACTCTTATTTATTTACTATATAAACATGAAGATACTTTAAGACAGAGGCTCTGCCCTCAAGATATTATCTAGACTATTATCTTTCAGCTGTAACTAAGGAAGTCTTAGATTAAATATTTTCAAATATGTAAATAACTATATGAATATTAGGCTGTAATTCTAATGTTTAGCACTGTATAATTAGAGTCTTGATTCTTATAAGGGCCTATTCAAGAAGCCTCATGACTTTTATGAACTGAAATGCATTTTACCTAACATTTCATTTAATCAGTCTTTTAACACTGGACTTCAGGAAGCTCATGTGGAAACAGTGGTTCCCTCTGCTACCACTCTTAAAGCTAGGCTAAGTATCCTATAAATTGGACCTCCTTTGAAATCATTTTTTAATAACACCCAAAACCCATTATCACCACATCCTAATGCAATAATCATTTACTGTGGTCCTATGAGATAAATGATGAAATACATCAATAACTTCTCAACTCCTTTCATAGACCTGGTTCAATAAACTCTTAGTATGAACAAACATCATCTTAGCCAACTTATTTTTTCTACAACAAATGAATGAGTGGTAAGGAATTCCAGAGAAAGGCCCTATAGGCCAATTCTGCAAGACTAATGCATTAGCGTCCTCAAAATAAAAGTTGCAGCAATTTGTAATCATTCTTATATACAGCACAAGCAAACAGGATCCACACGGATGCAGAAAAGTGGTTCTGACATCTATCATCAAAATGAATCACTGATTTTCTCTTAGTTTGTAGCTCTAAATTAATTTGGGATGTCCAAATTTCCATATTCTAGAATAACCACCATCAAATCAATCAACCCAATCCTATTTAATAAATATTAATTGGGTAATAGAAGAAAATCTCATTCTCAAAAGACTCACAATGTTGTTTTTAAATAAGTCTAAATTCTAACAGTCATTCATATATATTACAAGTTGTTATAAATATTCCACCTAAAGCTCAGCTCTCAGGAAATTAATCATCAGACCCTCAGTCTTCTGATCTATAAATGAAGATAATAATATGTCTATAATACCATCATTTGATACATTAGAAATAATGTATATAAATCCCTTATCAAAGTCTTATCATTACTGATGATGATGTTTTCTTTATTTGCTAAGGTAGAGAGATCTGCAAACTTGTTCATAAAGGGCCAGATGATATACACTTTCAGCCTTGCAGGCCATACAGTCTCTCTCAGAGCTACTTACCTCTAATGTTGTAGTGTAAAAACAGCCAATACTTAAACAAATGAGTGAGACTGTGTCCCAATAAAACTTTCTTTATGAACAAGGAAATTTAAATGCTATATAATTTTACTGTGAATGAAATATTATTATTATTTTGATTTTTTCCACCACTAAAAATGTAAAAACCACATTTAGGTTGGGGGCAACACAAAAAGAAGAAGAGAAACAAACTTGGCCAGTGGGCTATGGATTGCCAATTCCTTGGCTGGAGGAGTCTGATCAAAATGTATACAAATTAAATATAAAATAATTTGACCAATTTATTTTTGAAAAAAATCACTTGTAACTAGAAATGTTTTATACCACATACAAAACCATATTATTTTCATTTACTTAACTTTAAATTCTGTTAGTAATCTTTGGAAAAAATAAACATTTTGTTTCACTATTTAAACACCCTTAATTTGCAGATTTTTCAGTAATATTTTACTTCTAGTATCAAAAGTTCAACTATGGTACTTCAAAGCACTGCAAACAAATTTACTTTGAGTGTTTGTTAAACATATTGCTTATTCTCCTTACTAAATTAACTGTGGTTTGTGAAACAAATGAATCCAACAATACAAGATGTAGAAACAATTTTCAATAAATAGGTCTTCGTTTACTATTTAATCTCCTTTCTGCCACTGACTTAAAAGCATCTGCCAGGAAGAGGTGCAAACACCATATTTCTACAGTTACATAATGTTAATTATAATGGAATTACACTACAAATAAAATTTTAATCATGCTGGCCTCTCTTCTCTGTGTTCTTATTACTTACCCACACACTCCCAATCCATTAAATCTGTGCTGCAGCATTAAAATGGGTGGAAGTGCAGGGAGAGAGAAGATGAATCTGATTTGGTCAAAAGGTCAAGGCACAATAATTTACTCAAATAAGTAAAGTAGGGCATAATCTTTTCATCCTTTCATACCATATGTTTTTAATGCTGGATTATGTGCAAAATGAACAAAGACACTAAATATTAGTCAGCTATGATGAGACTATGAAGCTGGCTGACAAAAGCACCTAAGGATGGACTGTTGAGGTTCATATCACTTGCTCTCTTGGCATCAAATTAGTTTGGAACTATTTACCTAGCATTCCTAATCTATCCATATTTTATCATCTACCAACTTATCTTCTTGAATGTATTTACAATGAAAAGTAAAGATAAATAATAGAAGTCTGCAAATCCACAAAATAGGTCTCTTTCCTTTTTTTGATATTACATGCCATTGGTCCCCAAATAATTAAAGAATCATCACAACGAATGCACATATCTGCAAAAAAATAAATACAGTTAGTAACAGAATGCAGCATAAAATAGGGTACATTCTATTACATTCTATACAGCAAGACTGACTTGTTTTTGTGAGCTCAGTCATTTACATATCTGTGTGACATTAGATAATTTACACAACACTCTGTGCCTCAATTTCTTCATTTATAAAATGGAAATAATGATCACAGCTACTGCAAAGAGTTACAAAAATTAAAGTAGTTAATATTTTTAAAGTTCTTGTAACAGTATCTGGTATGTAATAAGAATTATCTGCATTTGTTAAATAAAACAAAGGCTAAAATTCTTATTCAATACTATATAGTCTATATTACTGCTTTATAATACTTGCATTTTCATAGGTCACTACTAAATGGCTCTTTTTAGATCTCAGTGAGAAAGTTTTAATAAACTTAATAAAGTTCTTAATGAAGAACTTAATAGCCCTATCCATGATAAATATTTGCCTATGATGAAGGTGCAATGGAAATCTAAGGGTTGTTTGCCTCAGATACCACTACCTCTGAGCACAGTTAATGAAATGAAATTACAGGGCAATAGGGCACTTATTTCTAAAGCAGCTAATAATTAAGGCACCGTTAACCAGCAGTGCAGAAGATTTGACTTCCCCATAGTAACCCTGAAAATCTGCCACTTCAGTAGCTCCTGCTCTGTATGTAAAGTGGTTATGCTCAATCCAGTGCTTTTTCCTCTTCCAAAAATCCACTTAAACTATGGTTTCCAAACTCACAATTCCTCATCAATAAACATGATAAGATTCTTACGGAGCCCAAATAACAGCATACTACTTTGCTAACTATGATAGGGAGTGTCAAAATGTAGATGAGGCAAGTAATACCTTCGAGGATATTATAATCTATCTGAAGAAATAAAACATAATAACATAAACAAGTAAGAACGTAATGGCAACATAAAACCATACAGCAAGGAGGTAAGAATGATATATGTAAAAAAAGCAAACGTGGGTGCCATATTTTGATGTCTTATATCTACACAATGCTTTCACCAGTATTTAAACATATTTATTCCCCCATCCCACTCTAGCCTGGCAAATAATCCCTGGTAAACAAATTATGTTGGTATTACAGATTACCAAACAGAGCCTCAGAAAATCTAAGTAACTTGCTCAAGGTCTTCAAGTTAGAGGAAAAGCTATAGTGCAAAATCCAGATCCTTGTACTCAAATTCATGATTTTAAAACTACAGCGGGGTCACTCTATCTCCTAAAAGGAGAAACCCATAAGATTCAAGTACTTCATGACAACTTGCTAAACAGAAGATGTGAGCCAGTTCATGATGAGTGGGGTCAGATGTGGGCAAGCTGATGGCAAAGGAAGGTCACCTCAAATGGGGAATGGTGTCAAGGCAGACATGAACAGTAAAAAGTGCAGCACAGTAAAGAGTAAGTTTAGATCAATGACTTTAAACGGAGTGCTTGGGGAAGAGGCCTATGCTGACAAAGAATAGGAAAGTCATGAGCTAGTATTGTTCTTTTTCTATTGGCTGTACCCAAGATAAGGGGGAAGGACCTGGGTTTTGTTTATTTGTTTTTGTGTTTGTTTGTTTGTTTTGTTTTGTTTTTGGGGTGGATTCTCACTTTGTCGCCCAGGCTGGAGTGCAGCAGCTCGATCTCGGCTCACTGCAACCTCTGCCTCCTGGGTTTAAGCAATTCTCTGCCTCAGCCTCCTGAGTAGCTGGGATTACAGGCACCCACCACCACACCCGGCTACTTTTTTGTATTTTTAGTAGAGAGGGGGGTTTCACCATCTTGGCCAGGCTGGTCTTGAACTCCTGACCTCGTGATCCACCCGCCTTGGCCTCCCAAAATGCTGGGATTTCAGGCGTGAGCCACCACGCCCGACAGGACCTGGGTTTTAAAGCAATTGCATTGAGCATTACCAAGCTAAATTCAAACGTTAGTACTTTTTTTTTTTTTTTTTTTTTTAGACGGAGTCTTGCTCAGTCACCCAGGCTGGAGTGCAGTGGTGCCATCTCGGCTCGCTGCAAGCTCCGCCTCCTAGGTTCATGCCATTCTCCTGCCTCAGCCTCCCGAGTAGCTGGGATTACAGGTGCCCACCACCACACCCAGCTAATTTTTTGTATTTTTAGTAGAGACGGGGTTTCACCATGTTAGCCAGGATGGTCTCAATCTCCTGACCTCGTGATCTGCCCACCTCGGCCTCCCAAAGTGCTGGGATTACAGGCATGAGCCACCACCCCCGGCCCAAACCTTAGTACTTCTAAGATCATTTTATGTTTCTTGAATATCTAATATGACTTACATACTCAGTGAATCTGATTAATTCGGGAATCCCAGCGCCAACTGATACCCCATATTGAGCTGACAGAATGTACTAAGTAAATCTTAACATTTACTGCACACTTATGATGTTAGAAGCATTGTGCTAAAGTCTTCTATATTACCTCATTTAATCTTCACAACAACCATAGTGGGTGTATCAAGGATTCCCAAGACTAGCCCTCTACTCAGAGATTCACTAGAACTCACAGGACTCAGAATCTAAGTTGTACTCATGGCAAAAACGTATGACAACTATGCAGTAATGGTACACAGTTGGATAACAAGGGAAAAGACCCAGGTAGAATCTGGAGGAACTCATGTGCAAGCTTCCTTGTGCTCCCTCTCTCTCCCATGAGGTGGTCTCACAGACTGTCGTCCTTCCCAGGAACAAAAATGCAGCAACACATGTGGACTATTTCCATCCAGGGATGTCTATTAGGGATTCAGTGCCCAGGTGGGTATTTTATTGACAGGAGCAGGTGAGGAAGGAGAAGCTGGTCACGTAGGCATGCTCTGCTTACTGTTGATGCTCAGGACACACCACCCAAAAATACGACTGTAGAAGACCAGAATGTGCCACCCCGAAATATATTTCTTTGGCATACATTTGGCTGGTTATTCTAAGAAATTGCAGCCACAGGAGTAGCTCTGAAAAGCTGTCCTTTTGTAAAAGAAACTTACATCTATAAAAGAAATCTACATTAGTAAAAATATCTATATGAGGGCTACTCCAGATAACTTTTATTACCTGAAAGACATTTATCTACATAAAAAGATACTCTGTATTCACTTCACTCTCCTATATCTTATCTCTCCACACCTAGCGGCCCCCCAAGAAGCCCCAAATTCGTATCCCTTTGTGTAAGCTCAGGACGCTAAATAAGCTTCAACCATCTGACCCTTCTTCGAGTTGTGGGACCCCATTTTGTGGGATGGCTGCACTTACACATGTAATTAGGGTTTTTTCTCTGTTAACCAGCCTTGTGTCAATTGAATTTGTAGCCCAGCCAAGAACCTAAAAGGAAAGAGGGAAGACATTTTCCCTCCCTTATACTACCATGTACCACAATTCCAAACTCCCAGAAGGATGCAGGCATGCAGCATAAACCACACTGTACAGTCTAGGCATGGTGATCCGCTGTAATCAGTCAGGGAGAATTTTGTATCAGTACCAGCCTCGATCCCAGATGCCAGCCAAGGGACAGTCTCATAAGCAGGCCTCTGTAAGAATAACATTCTCAGGCCTACTCTGTCAACTCTTTTTGGCACGGGAGGCAAGAATAATTATCATTCCACATAGATGAAGCAACTGAGACACAGAAACATTAAGTGGCTCACCTAGGGTCCTCGATATTCTAAAAGTGTGTCAGCTTGACATCGCCTAAAAACCGACACGGAGTTAAGGGCTTATATACAAGTTGTTTAGTTTTAGAAGGGATACCGTGAAACAGAAGGGGGAAGACACATGGAGGGATGCCTAGGAAACATGGGAAAAGCAGGGATGGAAAGCTAATCCAAGGGAGGGTTATTAAACTGGTAACCACCATGGGCACCCACAGGGCAACTGGACGGAACAGTGTAAAATTACCTTCCAAGTTGTCCACCTAAAGCAGTAAAGAAGAGGAGTGCCTTTACTTACTGGCTCTCCAGTAAGTACACTGAATCTTCTTTGGTGAAGGTTCTCAGAAGCTATTAGCTCTCAATGTTTGGTAAACCCTAACACAGAAAACAAGCCCTAAGCAGAATGCAACCTGATTTTGCAGCTAAAGTGGGAGCCAAAATTTGCATCCAAAGAATGCCAAATGGGGCATAAAACATGGTAGCACAAGCAATGTGACTTCCCTGTGATATACTTAAGTCATTGGAGTGGGTTTCTGTCAGATTCTTTTATGATGGATTAGAAGTCTGTAGTGGCTTTTAGGGGTTGGGGAAGGGAATAAACAATGTAGACAAACATAATGGTGTTAATTCCAGTATTTGTTTAGTTTAGAGAAAGATGACAGAATGAAAATTTGACTTACAAATTGCATGCATCTCAGCATTCTTTTCAGGAAGCACATTTGATAAGGCCAACAATAGGTTATTTATAAAGGTAAGTTTCACTAGGGAGACTGAATCTGACTCATTTTTCTGTTTGGTACCCTGGGGTGTGTGTGGGGGAGGTGGCTGGGGGGTTGGGTGTATAAATTCTTATATCCCTTAAGAATTTTATTGAGATATTATTCATATAATATAAAATTCACCCCTTCAAGTTATATAACTCATGCATTGGTTCTGTGCCTATGTAAAAAAATTAAAAATAAAGTATACAATTCAGTGGTTTTTAGTACTTTCCAAGAGTTTCCATCCAATTTCAGAACATTTTCATCTCCACAAAAATCAGCCCACATACATTTATTCTCATGTTTTCTTTGGAGTCACTGCCTATTCTCCTCTCCTCTCAGCCCCTGGCAACTACTTATCTATTTTCTGTCTCTATGGACTTGCCTAATGTGGACATGTCATATAAACAGTATCATATAATATGTGATATTTTGTGACTACTTTCTGTCACTTAGCAGAATGTTTCCAAGGTTTATCCATGTTGTAGCATCAGTATTCCTCTTCATTGCTGAATAGTATTCCGCTATATGGATATACACACATTTTGTGTACTAACTTATCAGTTAATGAACATCTGGGTTGATTCCAGTTTTGAGCAACTATGAATCATGCTGCTATAAACATTCATACACAGGTTTTGGTGTTCACGTATGTTTTCATTTCTCTTGGGTATACACCTAGTAGTGGCATTACTGGGTGAAATGGCAACTCTATTTTAGCATTTTGAGGAATTGTTAAGATGTCTACCAAATTGGCTACATTATTTTATCATTCTACCACCAGTGTATGATGTTTTCAATTTTTGCACATTTTTCTTATTATTTAAAAAGAGTTATTAGTTTCTTTTAACCATCCTAGTGATTGTAACAGAGTATCTCACTGTGATTTTATTTGCATTTACCTGATGACTAATCATTTTGAGCATCATTTCATATGCATGCTGGCTACTAGTACATTTTCTTTGAAGCTGTGTCTATTCAAATCCTTTGCCATGTTTTCACTTGGTTATTATCCTTGTTATTGTTGACTTGTAAGATACTTTATGTATTCTAGATATAAGTCCCGTATCAGATATATGTACAAGTATTTTCTCCAACACCTTAGGATGGTTTTTATTGCTTGAATGGTAGCCTTTGAAAGAATTTTGTTTTATTTTGATAAAGTGCAATCTATCTTTTCCTTTCGTCACTTGTCTTTTTTTTTTTTTTTTTTGGTCTTATCTAAAGAGAATGCCTAATCCAACGTCATAAAGATTTTCTCCCAAGTTTTCTTCTCAGAGTTTTGGCTCTTATATTTAGATGATTTGTAATTAATTTAAAGTTAGTATTTGTTTATTGTGTGAGGTAGGGGATCTGAGATATTTTGAGCTATACATCAGCTAAAAGACAGAAATGTTAATGTGAATGAAAAATGTAACCTAAAATCTGAAATGTAGAAGTTTTCAGGTTTCCTCAGAGGAAAAACAAATGTTTCCCTTTACATTAAATTTCCATCTCCACAAACTGCCAATAAAAGGCCCACAAATCTGGGATGCATCAATGTTTTCATTCTTTTAACATAAGGAAGATATTTCAGTACAACCAATAGTATTCTGTCAATTATATATAATACCTCTCCAAAATTTCTCTATTAGATGTTTCATCAAAACTCTGCAGGCAATGACTACTTAGAAACAAGGCAGAATCACTCAAGGAGGATTATTTAATGGCCCCACCCCAAACCTTACATTTTGGCTTGAGATGAAGTATTAATATGCATCAAGATTGTCCTTTCATAAAATGAACAGAAATGTACACTTCTCTACCTTTTTTCTGATAAAGATACTATCAGAAATCTGAGTTCTAATTCTTGTTTTTTCCAGAGTCGTTCTCCTTGGATACCTAAAATGTATCCTGAGAAAAAAGTTAATAATGAAGACAACAGTAACAGTTACTTGTATTTGTAGCAATTGGCAATTATTGAGTGCTTTCTATACGCTATAGTATGGTGTCAAGCTCCTTGCAATTATTATCTATGTAAGTATCACAACAATGAGGATATATCTTTATTTCCTTTTTTCAGATGATCAAACTGAGGCTTCGAAAGGTTAATTGATTTGCTAATACAAGGTTGAAACAGAAGTAAAACAGAACTGAAAGGAAGTAAAACAGAACTGAAGGTCCTTAGCTTCCACGGAAAATACTGATGTCATTCATTGCCTTTCTTACATATCTTGACAAAGTAGTCAGATACAAATATTTGAAGACCAGTAAATTCAATGGAATCAATACCTTGGCTAAGAAACTTTCTCATTTAATGTACTCAATATTCCTGGAAACGTATTATGAATAAGGTAAGTACCCTGAGGGTTACAAAATATAAGGAATTTGTCAATTAGTAATTGTTATCATAGTGGGAAAACAAAAACATCCTCACCTACATAGAACACAAGGCAGGTGGTGATAAGTGTTCACAGTATGATGAATGATTACTGGAGGGAGAGTGTAATTCCAAATGAGAAGATTTGGGAAAACCCAGAAAATGGACAAACTGACACCAGGAATGTGTGATTTGAGCTCCACTTTAAAATGGAGGTTGGATTTCAGTGAAAGTAAAAGAACATGACAAGAGAGGAAGACAGTATACCAGAGGAGAAAACACTCTGAGCAATGGCAGAGAAGAAATGAGTAGCTGTATTTGTCTAACAGCAAGTACTGAAATATTGATCAATTCATTTAAACATTTGACCTGAACAAGCAAAAAACCAATATTTTCTTGGGTAATAGGAAGTAGAAAGAGAATCTGAAACAAATAAGATGTAAGAAGGTACTTATCATAGGGAAATAAAAAGAAGATTGTATGAATTTGGCAAAGTAAATTTCATTAAGTTTAATGTCTATATTTCTGAAAAAATGCCATCTTTTGCTGGAAATATTTGATGGCTTAAGAACCACCTCAAAACAACCATAAAAATTAATGCTTAAATCAGGCTGAAATGTGAATAATGATTATGAGTTCTAAGTAAATAAACAAATCAGGCATAAATTACCTTGCCATAATTAAAACAAAAATAAAGCCATTATTTTATTATTTTATTGTTGATATGAGCATAAATTAAAGATTCTTTTATGAGAATGTGGTTGAAAAAACAGGTAGAGATAACACCAAAACTCTAGGAGAGGTTGTTTAGTAATCACTTCAGTGGATAACTGAGAGGGCCTCAAAATAATAAACAGGAAGAGAATGCAATGGCCTGAAAAATCCAACATAACACAAACGGTAGATCTGCCTTTCTGTAGCAATGAAAGGTATACGAATAGAAAGAAAATGCAAGTAAAAGAAATAAACTCACTTAGAGAACATCTGACTGTTCATGTGTATTTCTAGAAATTTTCTGTATCACTGGGACACAAAAATCCAAAACAATTTTATACATGTGTATGTATTTCTTTGGAGCCCTTAAAACAGTGTTAAGCAATAGCCAAGATAGATGATTGTGTTAAACAAGGAACTGGTTAAAATATAAATCACTAACCCTCTACCTCCAGAGTTACTGTAAACATCAAGCTAGACACAAAAGGATCAGCATTGAGCCAACTCACCATTTCTATGAATCTAAGCATTTATGGAAGATAAAATCTTCCTCATGGAAATAGGCTAAAAATTAGCTCTCTAATGTTGCAAGCCCTTTGTAATCCTAAGAGGAAGCTGAGCCCAAAGCTTATCATTTCTTTAAACCTTTCACACCTTCGACTCTAGCATTCTCTTTAACAGATGCTCCTCACATCTCACATGCCGTTGCACAGCTTCCTACAATTCCTAAATATAGAAAGGAAGATGACACATTTTAGTACTAACTGATAAGCAAAATTGGAATTGCTATAGGAAAATCTGATAAACCGCTCCTATCATGATGAAAAATGGAGGGACTACATTCGTGATAGAAGAATTCTAGGGAGTAGAATTGTAGACTGGAATCAATCCTTCTTTGTTGCATGTAAACATTTACTCCACTTTTCTATAAGGGAAAAAGATCCCTTTGGTGTAGTACTACACACATGTGTGTAAGAATAATATAATATATAAACAGTTGGAGATGTGGAATTTTTATAGTTACCACCAATATTTATGCCAATCTGTAAATTTCTACATGTTTAGACTTGGCTATGTGTCAAAAAATATTTTTTTTATTTTTTAATATATGGATTCTCACTATATTGCCCAGGTTGGATGGCATGTGGTGACCATTCACAGGTGTGTTCACAGCACACCACATCCTTGAACTCCTGGGCCCGAGGGATCCTCTTCCTTCAGCCTCCCGAGTAGCAGGGACTACAGGTACATGCCACCATGCCTGGCTAGACTTATGCTTTAAAATAAGTGATAAAATAGTGTATACATGTTTGCAATTTCATAGAAAATAAAAATATACCCTATTATATCATTCTAAAGTACATCTTTTTAACTTTTAATTCATATGTTACTAGTTGTACCTTAAAATTACATTGCACATTTTAACAATGTATACATTCTTAGCTCCCCTTGACTCCACAATAAAAAGCAGTGATTAAATTGTCTCTTCCTAAGTTTAGGCAATAAAACCTCTCTCATGCCTAATTTTTTTTTTTGAGACAGAGTCTCGCTCTGTCGCCCAGGCTGGAGTGCAGTGGCCGGATCTCATCTCACTGCAAGCTCCGCCTCCCGGGTTTACGCCATTCTCCTGCCTCAGCCTCCCGAGTAGCTGGGACTACAGGCGCCCGCCACAGCGCCCGGCTAGTTTTTTGTATTTTTTTGTAGAGACGGGGTTTCCTCGTGTTAGTCAGGATGGTCTCGATCTCCTGACCTCGTGATCCACCCGTCTCGGCCTCCCAAAGTGCTGGGATTACAGGCTTGAGCCACCGCGCCCGGCCGGCCTATATATATTCTTTACATGCATTTCCCTTTCCCTGAAGCACTCTCCCCCTTGATCTTCACATGCCTGTTTTTCTCATCCTGTGAAATTCAGTGGAAATGACTTTTTGTCAGAAATACCAGCCTTCCAATTTTTCACAAATTTAGTTATTTATCTGTTACTTGACTCTCTCTGATAGACTTTAAACTCCCTAAGTGGTAGATGTACATTTGATTTATTTACCACTCTCTTTTTACTCCCAGCATCTAGGTAGGCACTCAAACGTTTATTAAACTAATATACTCGTGGGTATGTTTATATCTCGACTGGTGCAAAAAGTTAATCGTTGTTCTAAGGTCACCTGTGTATTTCTTTTTGTATTGCTGTATTTTCCAAATTTTCTAAAATGAACACATATTACTTCAGAAATCCCTCGTTAAAGAGATTTCTCTCTCTCTCTCTCTCTCTCTCTCTCTCTTTATAATGCTTTTCTCAGGCCTTTGGTTTTGTGATACTCTCTGGATATTTGAGTCAAAGGCAGTGATTCGCAGCTTGGCCACCAGAATGTGAGTATTAGTCACATCTATGGAGAAGACATTGGAATATCTTGTAGTCCTGAAAGTGATTATGATTTTCAAAGATTACTCAAAAAGGAAAGTTTGTTTTTTTTTAATTGATAACACTTTGTACGAGATTGTTTCAAAAGCATGAAATCACTTCTGGAGGTAACAGCAATAAATCTTTTTCTTAAATGGCATCAATGGCAGAATCCACAAAGGAACAAGATTAACTCGTCCTAGAACTAGACCAGCCCTCAAGGTCAGAAAGGCGACAAGACAGGGAGCCCAGTCAGAAAATGCACTGCTTGCAAGTATGGTAACAAATAAATAGCAACCTTGTAGAAATAGAGACAGAAGTCCAAAAGCAGACAAGAGAGGGTTGTTGAAGCATGAGGAAGAAGACTCATGTCACAGAAAAGCCCAGGAGCATCAATCAAAGTCCTGGGAAGCAGACTGAATTTCAGGGGCTGAATTTCAATCCTTGGGAGAGAAACTTTAAGTTAGATAAAGTGTCATCCTACATTTAATGTAGGATCCTAAAGGAACAACTGAGATAGAGTAGAAAGATCTACATTTCAGAATGTGGGGCCAAGAGCCTCTAATATAAAAGAGAAGTCTAGTTATTGAAGTCATAAAATAAAACCCAAACTTGTAGCAGACACAATCCACCAATAAGCTAAAGGGTAGTGGATTGCAGCTCCATCAAACCTGCTAAGAAAGGGCAAGATCTGTTCAAGAAAAGTTGGTAGAGACTGCAAGACTTTTCAAGAGGCCATAACTATAGGTGAGGAGGGGTATGCAGACTGGAACCAGCCAGGGCGTAATATCAACTATAAGTAAATTAAGGGAACTCTTTTGTTTTTAGGTTTAAAAATAGTTTATTGGGACATTTTCCATTATAAAAGTAACACACACTATGAAAATTTAAGGGTAGAAATCCAGCACCCGTAATTTCATTAACAAAAGATTAACATTGCTAATATGCTTATGTAATTACTCATTCTAGGTGTTGATTCGTGTTTGTTTCACATTCTTTTTTTGTTTAACTTTCATTTTAGGTTCAGGGGTACATGTGAGGGTTTGTTACATAGGTAAACTCATGTTACGGGAGTCTGTGGTACAGATTATTTCATCACCCAGGAATTAAGCCCAGTACCCAATAGTTATCTTTTCTACTCTCCCTCCTTCCACCCTCCACCCTCAAGTAGACCTCAAGTGTCTGTTGTTTCCACATCTGTGTTCATAAATTCTCATCATTTCGCTCCTACTTATAAGTGAAAAATGTGGTATTTGGTTTTCTGTTCTAGTGTTCGTTTGCTGATGATAATAGCCTCCAGCTCCATCCATGTTGCCACAGAAGACATAATCTCATCCTTGTTTATGGCTGCATAGTATTTCATGGTGTATATGTTCCATATTTTCTTTATCCAATCTATCACTGATGGGCATTTAGGCTGATTCCATGTCTTTGCTATTGTGAAGAGTGCTGCAATGAACAATCGTGTGCATGTGTCTTTACGGTAGAATGATTTATATTCCTTGGGCATATACTCAGTAATGGGATTGCTGGATCAAATGGGAGTTCTGCTTTTAGCTCTTTGAGGAATTGCCATACTGCTTTTCACAATGGTTGAACTAATTTACATTCCCACCAAAAGTACAGAAGTTTAAGGGAACTTTTTTTTTTTTTTTTTTGAGATAGAGTCTCACTCTGTCACGCAGGCTGGAGTGCAGTGGCACAATCTCGGCTCACCACGACCTCCAAATCCCGGGTTCAAGTGATTCTCCTGCCTCAATCTCCCAAGTAGCTGGGACTACAGGCGCGTGCCACCAAACCAGGCTAATTTTTTGTATTTTCAGTAGAGATGGGGTTACACCGTGTTAGCAAGCATGGTCTCAATCTCCTGACCTCGTGATCTGCCTCGTGATCTGCCTCAGCCTCCCAAAGTGCTGGGATTACAGGCATGAGCCACTGTGCTCGGCCTAAGGGAACTCGTAACACTGTTGGTGGGAATATAAATTAGAACAACCGTTTCAGAAAACAATTTGGCAATACTAGTAAACTTGACACACATACCCTACAACCCAGTGATTCAACATCTGTGGGAATATGCCCTAGACAAATGGTTGTATCAGGAGGCTGTATATACCAGGAAAAACTCACTGCTGTGGTTTCCCAAAAAGAAGCTTAAATGTCCAGTAATACAAGAACAGGTAAATATATCATGGTGCAGTCAGAAAAAAGTGTTACACTGCCTTTAAAATCAATGAACTGGAATCCATGTTGATCACATCAAATACAGAGGGAAGCAGGCCAGCAGCCAAGGATATTGTATTATAGCATGTCATTTAAATATATGTTAACACCACCAAATACTATATATTTTTTGATAAATGAATTTGTAACAAAAGTATAAACTCATGAATAAGAAGGAAACATTCACTTTGGAATATTTAATACATCTGAAGAGGCAGAAAAAGAAGAGACTGAGGTGAGAAAGGCTTTATTTGTATCTGTAGTTTAAGAATTCAACTGTGTCTGTAACTGAACTGAATCTAAAGCAAAACAATCCCATTTTTTCAAAGGTTGTGAATCCATGGATATAAATTGATATTAACTTCTATACGTTATATTTTGAATATTTATAATTTAGTTTTAAAAATTAAAATCCTAAAAGAATATTTCCTTTTTTGCAAAACATTCTCTTTTTGAGTGACTTCCAACATTCTGAATCACTGTTAAATAGGAATATCAGATTATGTTTAACAATGCTAAAGAGTATATTGGGATTTTTTTTAATGTACCTATTGGGATGCAGCCTAACACTCTCCTCACAGATATGCTATCCTACCTAAGGGTTTGATGGTTTTTACTTGATCATTATGATTGATTTCAAGAGACTGAGTGGATTGGCTCTATGCTTTTCTTTCTGACTTTGTGATTTTTTTGTGTGTGTGTCAAATTGTACTTTAGGAAGATATATACTGTGATGTCAACTCATAATGTCAAAATTCAGTCACGCATAATTTTCCTCTCCTTCAATCTGAGAAACTGTCTGTTTTGCTACCATTACTAATTTTTGAAAGGTAAAGAAAGATGGAGGCATGGACATCACCGCTTTCTAGAAAATAAAATGACAGACATTTATAAAAACTCAATATTAAACACATGGTAATTCTGATCATTTTTCTGATCACGGATGACTACCATGAAGACATATTTAAAACTGGTCACTACAATCTACTCATCAGGTGTCTAAATTGAGAGAAAAACACCCACTGCTCTGAAGTGCTAACCTGTTCGAGTATGTAAAAATATGTAGACTTCAGACTTCAATTGAAGTGTTTATACTTGTATCCCCTTAAGCTACCACTGAACCAGATTTCCATACTCAGGAAGCGACGTACTTTCACCACATTACTCATCTTATCTTTAGGAGATCCAGGAGCGAATCTTGAGCAAATATACATTTAAAAAAATCAGTCCCACCTCCCAATCATGGAGACCACTTAGGTTAGGCCCAGGACGAAAATTTATCACTATGAAATTAGAATGAAACAAACATAATACTCCACTAGATGACATGATGCAATGAATCACAGTATGAAATAAGCCTCCAAGCATTTTCTATCCTAATTTCTGAACATGGTAAGGGCTATAGTATGTCAATGAGCCCATCGTGGTTTGTTGCCAACCTCATTCCAACTTCTGTCATTTTAAAAAGGTGTATGAAATATAAGAAAACAACAACAACAACAAAAACACATCCACAACAGATTCATTTTGTTACTTTATGCTCCTAGAAAAATCAACTTCCTATGAGAAAGGCTCTAACTTATTTCACCAAGGTACCATTTAATTGTACAAAAACAAAACTTGCTTTTCAGGGTGAAAGCTGACTTTTGGTGACTGGCATTTGGGAACACCCATGGGAGCCTGGAGAGCATTTTATCTGTTGGCAACAGAAACCCTTACACTGCACTCTGCATCAGCTAAATTTGAGACTTTGGCAACTTGAGTTTATATATTAATGCTGATTGCAACTTCTTGGTGAAGAAACACTGCTGAAGGTACAGGTGTAGACCACATTCCAGCTTTTTATTTCCCCTAGAAAATAACACACATCTGCTTACTGTACAGTAATTACTGAATGGTAATTAGAATTTAGCTTTGGGATTAAAATAACAAATGGAATTTTTAGGAAATGGCTCAGAGGGAACAAGTGAAGCCTGAAGTCCTATGACATTTTACAAGGCTCCAGGGAGACAAGGGGTAAATAAAGCAGAAAGAATATTGGACTGCAAGTTACAAGCCCCAAGTTCTCAGTCGTGTTCAACAGACCAGCTTTGTGAAGTTAGACAAAACATCTCATTTCTCTGGCCTCAACTTCCTCATCCATAAATTAAATGTGCTTGACTAAAGACAACTAAAACTCTCAACTCCAACATTCTCAGTGTGTCCTGACTTTCTGATACTTTAAAACAGTAATTTCATTCAGTGAACCAGATTCCTAACTTGCTAACTAATACCTAACCAACCACAGCATTTATGAGATTGATACCCATCCTGAGAAGATACTTAGGAGGTTTAAAATGGAAAAATTCATTATTTCATTTCAGGAAAAAAAAATCCATATTAATATCATGGGTGCTTTGATGATCTCAAAGATTCATAAAAATCTCCAATGATCTGTGGATCACATTTTGGGAAACATTATTTTCAATCAAAAATCTCAACCCAAGCTATATATGGGATTTGCACAAGGTGAGTTTAGAAAATATTTGGTTCTCATCTCAGATGAATTAAATCAGAATCTCTGAGAGTGGGGATATATCATTGCCATTTTTTAAAGTCCTCAGTCAATTCAAATGTGCAAAAATTGAAAAAAAAAAAACCACTATTTTAAACTAAATTAAAATTTATTTAAAAATTGATAGGTCGCTGATATGGTTTGGCTGTGTCCCCACCCAAATCTCACCTTGAATTGTAATAATCCTCATGTGCCAAGGGCAGGGCCAGGTAGAGATAATTGAATCATGGGGTTGGTTTCCTTCATACTGTTCTTGTGGTAGTGAGTAAGTCTCATAAGATCTGATGGTTTTATAAATAGGAGTTCCCCTGCACAAGCCCTCTAGACTGCTGTCATGTAAGACGTGACTTTGCTCCTCATTTGCCTTCTGCCATGACTGTGAGGTCTCTCTAGCCATGTGGAACTGTGAGTTAATCAAACCTCTTTCCTTTATAAGTTATCCAGTCTTGGGTATGTCTTTATTGGCAACATGACAATAGACTAATACAGAAGCATTTTAAGTTCATTCAAGAAGCCTTTCAACATGACGAGGAGGTCTGATGTGGTGTCTCATGCCTGTAATCACAGCACTTTGGGAGGTTAAGACAGGAGGATTACTTGAGGCTAGGAGTTTGAGAACAGCCTCAATATAGTGAGACCCCATCTCTACAAAAAGTACACACAAAAACACAGCCAGGTATGGTGGCACACATCTGTAATCCCAGCTATTCTGGAGGCTGAGGTCGGAGCATTGCTTGAGCCCAGGAGTTTGAGGTTATAGTGAGCTGTGATTGTGTCACTGCACTCCAGCCTGGGCAATAGAGCAAGACCACACCTCAAAAGGAAAAAAAAAATGAGAAAAGAACAGTTTTAAAGCATCAGAATCAGGATACCTGTACTGAGCTAAATGCAAAAATGACAACAGAAATGATTAATGTAGGGGAATTTTTAAAAACATATACTATACAGTACATGTCACAGAGTTGGCCTTAGCCAATCCATAAGTCTGCTTATAGAGAGTACTTGGCAAATGCTTGTTAAATAATTGACTGACTAAACGAGTTGGTGACTCATGAGTCATGTCACGGCTGGCATGTGGAAGAATGTTACAGACTGAGATTTCAATATTTTAAACTAACAACCAAGAAAAAAATAAAAATTTAAATGCAATGTAAGGAATTCACTAAATTTTTCCTTTACATTCCTCATTAGTAGTTGGTACAGACAAATTTGTGTTATCATACAGGTTTTAGAATGCCTTACATGTGAAAAAAATTTTTTAAAAGGGTTTATTATAATTCATGTAGGAAAACATACACAGTTTTCTATTGATAAGGGAAGAAAATCAATGTGGGGCATAGAGTGACATAAAACTACACATGCATATGGTAGGTTAAGTTTTCTCTGAACCTACAGAAAAAGGGAGAACTAAAGCAATAGATGCTGCCTGACAGAGTTTAGATTTCTGTCCTCACCCAAATCTCAAGTTGAATTGTAATCCCCAATGCTGGAGATGGGGCCTGGTGGGGTGTTTGGATCATGGGGGCGGATCCCTAATGGCTTGGTGTTGTCTTTGTGATAGTGAGTTTTCACAAGATCTGGTCATTTAAAAGTGTGTGGCACCTGCCTCACGCCCATCCCCTGCCACACTCTCTCTTGCTTCTGCTTTTGACACGTGATGTGCCTGGTCCTACTTTGTCCTCTGCCATAAGTAAAAGCTTCCTGAAGCCTCTCCAGGAGCAGATGCTGGTACAATGCCACCTGTACAGCTTGCAGAACTGTGAGCCAATTAAACCTCTTTTCTTATAAATTACCCAATCTCAGGTATTTCTTGACAGCAATGCAAGAATGGCTTAATACACACTGCCTGACTCAAGAATTCTCTGAAAACCCAAGTATCAGGAAAATTGCTTTATGGGCTAAATACAATTGTTCGATAAACATTAGTTGAAAACACAATTTGTTTGTCTTCTATGATTTTATTTTTGGAGATACAACAGTTAATAACAAAATGCCTTTGTTTCCAAAGACCTTTTGATGTAGTAGAGGAAATGGGCAGATTCAAAAAGACAAAAGATGTCAAGAAAGCCGTGAAACAAAGCAGACGACTAGGAAATAGATGAGTCTTATCATAGAGAAGAGTGAAGCAAAGTTGAGACCCTCACTCTTGCTGCATTGGATTGTAAATCCCAGGAAAGGTTTAACACTTAAGTTTTGTGTTAGCCTCTGTTTTTTAGGAACTCAAGGCTAAGACATGGATTTTTACATGATATCAATGGAGATAATCTTCAATTTTTTAATAGGTGAATCATCTGTTATAAAGACTACACTGGCTACATTGTGTGGAAAATGTACTGTGGGGGGCCAAGACTGAAGGTAAGGAGACCATTAAGGAAGCTAACTTGGTGATTTAGGCAGACAATGGTATGCAGGAACCTTGGACTATATTGGGAATGGTGCAGCGTGCTGTCACCTCCTCCAGCTCCTCAGGGTCCTAGGAAGTCTATTTTCCTACAATACTAATAAGTTTGTATTTACTCTGTGAAACATCATGCATATACTTTTATGTATTTTCTATGTAATCATGGCTTGTGGTCATCTTTTCATGTAGGTAAATATAGATCTATCATATCATTTTTTAAAATCAGCTTCACATATTCTATTGTATAGACAAGCATAATTCTTTCAACCATAACTTCTTAAAACAAGACTCTGGTGAACTACATTAGATAGACAGATAGATACAGGGACACACATATCTTACACACCTCGGTAAATAGTTTTGTAAGACACTAAAAGTAGAGATTCTAGGTTAAAGTGTGTATCAGCCAGGAAAGGTTAGGCTGTGTTTTGATAATAATACCAATACAAAATAAAATTAAAATAAAGCTCTCGGGGACTTATGGAAAATTTTCTTACTCATATTACACATCCAATATGGGCCCAAAGAGAGCACTTGCTTATCAAAGTCAATAGGGACCCAGTTTGACAGAATAGCTTCATTTAGAACACTGCCTGTTTCACAACAGGAGGAAAGAAGGAGCACAGGAATTGCCAACTGATTCTTAAAACTTTTCCCCATATGTTGTACTTATTACTTCTGTGATTAAATTTTAGCTTTATCAATAGAGCTACTACAAAATCAAGTGTTGGACCCTGAATAAAATATAAAGTCAAAATCTCAGCTGTGCATCTCCCCACCTAGCCTTTTCATTGAGAAGATACCATTTGTTTCTAGGGTAAATCATAGTAAGTGGCAAACTACCCAGCACAGGGTTGAAGGAGACCACAGTGCTTAAAAAACAAAAAATTAGCTGGGTGTGGTGGTAGACGCCTGTAGTCCCAGCTACTCGGGAGGCTGAGGCAGGAGAATGGGGTGAACCCAGGAGGTGGAGCTTGCAGTGAGCTGAGATCGCACCACTGCACTCCAGCCTAGGGGACAGAGCAAGACTCCATCTCAAAAACAAACAAACAAACAAACAAACAAACAACAGGGACTTTTTTGTTACTAGGCAGACTCATTGTTACCATTATACACCTAGATAATGCTGATGGTATGGAATACTGTTTGAACTTTAAGTCTTAGTTTCATCATCTATAAAAGGGGTATAACACTCCCTATAGGAGAGGCTAGTTATTTGATCAGTCAACTTGATTATATTTCCTAAGCTCCCTAGCAGTTAGATGTAACCAAATGATGGGTTCTCCCAAAGGGAATGTGGATAAAGAGATAGGTGCCTCTCCCAGTGCCCACTCATGTAAAAGATCTGTGCTATCCTCACCTTCTCTCTCTCTGTTGTTGTGTCAGATGGACAGAAAGAATGTAGCACAGGACTCAGAGGCTCTGTAAAATAGTGGGCCAAAAATAGAAGGATGCATTTGTATTCGACTGCTAGGCGATATTAAAATATCTATTGTGTTAATATACTGAGATTTGGGGGGCTACTGCTTATAGCATTTAGCCTACCCAGGCTACAGGAATAAACTTCAGAGATAATGTGAATTTGGTTGCAGACCAACAGAATAATATCACAACAAAGTGAGGCACACAAAGTTTTTGGTTTCCCTGTGCATATAAAAGTCACATTTACACTATACTGTAGTCTATTTGGTGTGCATTGCTTTTTAGCATTAAATCTTAAAAACAATGTACATACTTCATTTAAACATACTTTATTGCTAAAAAATGCTAACAATCATCTGAGCCTTCAGTGAGTTGTAATCTTTGTTGCTGGTAGGTCTTTTCTCAATATTATGGCTGCTGACTAATCAGGGTGGTGTTTGCTAAACGTTTGGGGTCACTGTGACCATTTCTGAAAATAAGACAATAATGTTTGCTGCATAGATAGACTCTTCCTTTCAAGAAAGATTTCTATGTATCATGTGGTGCTGTTTGCAAGCATTTGACCCACAGTAGAACTTATTTCAAAATGCAGTCAATTCTCTCAAACTCTATTGCTCCTTTATCACTGAGGTCTATGTAATATTCTAAATCCTGTGCTGTTATGTCAACAATGTTCAGAGTATCTTCACCAGGAGTAGATTTCATCTCAGAAAACCACTTTGTTTGCTCATTCATCAGAACCAACTCTTTATCCATTCTAACTTTATCATGAGATTGCAACAATTTCAGTCACATCTGAAGGCTCTGCTTCTAATTCCAGTTCTCTTGCTCTTTCAACCACATCAGCAGTTACTTTCTGCACTGAAATCTTGAACCCCTATAAGTCATCCACAAGGGTCAGAATAAACTTCTTCCAAACTTCTGGTAATGTTACTGTTTTGGGCTCCTCCCTTGATTCACAAATGTTCTTAATGGCATATAAAATGGTGAATTCTTCCTAGAAGGTTTTAAATTTACTTTGCCCAGATCCATCAGAGGAATCACTGTCTATGACACTGATAGCCTTATGAAGTATATCTCTTAAATAATTAGAGCTGAAAGTCAAAATTACTCCTTGATCCATGAACTGCAGAATAGATACCATGTTAACAGGCAAGGAGATAATATCAATCTTGTATATCTCCATCAGAGCTCTGAGGTGACCAAGTGCATTGTTGATGAGCAGTAATATTTTGAAAATAATTCCTAAGATTTTTAGAATGGTCAATGAGCATTGGCTTCAACTTAAAGTCACCAGTTACATTAGCTCCTAACAAGAGAATCAGCCCATCCTTCGAGGCTCTGAATTCAGGCAATGACTTCTCCTCTCTAACTATGAAAATCCTAGATGGTATTTTCTTCCAATAGAAGGCTGTTTCATCTACATCAAAAATCTCATTTGGTGTAGCTACCTTCAATGATCTTAACTAGAGCTTCTGCATAACTTGTTGTAGCTTCTACATCACACTTCCTGGTTTCTTTACATTTCTGAACCAACCTCTGCTGGCTTCAAATGTTTCTTTTTGCAGTTTCCTTACCCCTCTATCTTCACATAATAGAAGAGAGTTCGTTCCTGGCTCTGGATTAGGGTTAGGTTTTTAAGGGAATGTTGCGGTTGGTTTGACCTTCTATCCAGACCACTGAAACTTTCTCCATCTTATCACTAAGGCTGTTTCACTTTCTTATCATTTGTGTGTTCACTTTTAGTTTTCAATAAGAACTTTTCCCTTGTTTTCACAACTTAGCTGTTTGATGCCAGAGACCTACTTTTTTTGGCCTATTCTCAGCTTTCAACATGCGTTGCTCACTAAGCTTAATCATTTCTAGCTTTTGATTTAAAGTGAGAGATGTATGACTCTTCCTTTCACTTGAACACTTCAAGGCCATTGGAGGGTTTTTAATCGGCCTAATTTCAATATTATTGTGTCTCAGGGAATAGTGAGGTCCTAACAGAGACAGAGAGACTAGGAACGGCTGGTAGCTGCTGTAGTCAGAACACACTCAACACTTACCAATTAAGTTCACTGTCTTTTATGAGTTTGGTTCATGGCACCCCCCAAATTTACAATAGTAACATAAAAGGTCACTGATCTCAAATCATTGCAACAATATAGTAATAATGAGAAAGCACGCAATATTGAGAGAATTATCAAAGTGTTTCAAAGAGACACAAAGTGAGCACATGCTGTTGGAAAAATGGTACTAATAGCCTTGCTCAACTCAGGATTGCCATAAACCTTCAAATTCTTTAAAAAAAAAAAAAAAGGAGTAACTACAAAGTGTAATAATGCAAACTGCAATCAGATGAGGTATTCCTGTATTGTATTTCTATACTAGGGCAGTTTACAAAGATTAAATGTGAAAAATGAAAGAAAACTCCTATCACAGTATCCATAAACAATGCATACTAAGCAAATACTAGCTATACTTATTATCACTATTCTAATATTACCAGTTGATAGGTCTGAATATTTCATTATTCAAGTCAGTCTCAACTTGTATGGGGCCATAACTGATCAATAAACATATTTAAGACAAAACCTACTTCAAAAGTCATTCCTGGTATCACTGTCTTAGCATCAAACGCAAATATTGTTCAAAGAAAAACCAAATATGTCTTCCTATTTTTTTTCAGTAAAAATCCAATCCTTAAAAATGTTATTTCAGGGTAAAGGAGTACTCACATTCATTATTTAGAGAACACTGACACAAATGTATATTGATTTTAGGTTTTATAATGAAATTTGCTTGATGTAGTTTTCTTCACAAATGAAATGAACATTGACCTGCCTGATTGCATATTGACAATAAAATCATCTCTAGATACAGAAGCCTTTGTAGATACTGTCAAAGAAAGTTAGACATGATGAGTGAGCTCTTTTATAAGTTGACAGTATTAGAGTTGACCCTAACTTTGATCTTGCCCTATTGTTTGGAAAGAGACTGCAGTGAGGTATTACTTCTCTTCTTCACTTTACCTCAAAATAGCCTTGTTTCAATAATTTACTTGGTAAGAAGTAGAAGAGGAGAGGGCCCATGGAAGGAAAAAGAACATCATAAGAGCTTGTATCTATAAAACAAATAAAGGTAAAACACTCTCACCTGTCAGTAAAAATAACTGCCTACAAAGAAACAGAACTGGAATAACTTTCCGAGTATTTGCCACCTTCCTACTTTAAATGCAAAGTAATAAAGTGCATTCAGTTGTTTTGCATTTCCTCAAAATGACTTTTATCTTTCAGAACTGCTGATTAAGTGATTCTTTGGTTACTTTCATAGGATACACCATTTTATCCACTCATTACAGAAGTTTATTTAATAATCTAATGCTTCTAAAATAAACAAACAGCTGGTTTTTTGAAAACCGTGTATATGTCACTTTACTGGAACAAATATTATTAGCTTCATTCTGGGTGTCTAGTATGCTTATTGGACTCCAAGGCAGAAAAACTGAGGGACTATGTTTTAAAATTGCATGAGCACACTTGTCATTCATTACTAAATGGCCATTCTTTGCCTGTCACTGTGTTAGTCCCTTGAAAATAAGAGAGACATCAACTCTGCCCTTTGGGAGCTAACAATTGAGTCAGAACTTGAGCAGGTTTTATTTGAGGCCCAAACCAGTTCCAGGAATACAGAAGTCCCCACAGTTATGGGCTCTCACGTCTCTGGTAGAAGTCTGAGTTAAAGAAAAACCACCTGATTCCCAAAATATTCAAAGAAGCATAAAATTAGGTTTAATTTTGTAATTACATTACAAAATATTAATTATATTACAATTATATTACATATATTTTGTAATTATATTACAAAATAGTTTAAATTCGTAATTATACTTCCCTACATTATCATGTATTTTTTCACTGTTGGAAAAAAATATAGTAATATTGATATTTAGAAATAAAAAACTTTTTGTTATTAAAAATATCTTGGATATGGCAGAAAACGATCCATGTATTTAAAAGTATGATGAGTAGGCTAAAAAGCAATTTAAAACCAACAGTCCCTAATAAAAAGCAATACAAAAATCTTGCTAGACAATTGGTGTTTACATGACCTCTTCTCACCAAAAAGACAAAAGATAATTCATGTTTTTGAAAAAAGTAATGATTCTATTAAGGAGAACCAAAGTAATTTCCAGCCTATATCTGTCTACTACAAATAAACAAATACTTAAATATAAATTAAATAAGTATGTTTCAAAGTAAGTATTAGATTTCATAGGATTCTGTATTGATAATTATGAGACATTCATTCATATGTTATTAGGGCCAGAAATCCTGTCCTAACTCAGCTTTCTCAATTATCCACTCAGCAAGTTACTATTCAAACTCCAAGTGGTTCTTCAGGAGCTGACATGTTGATATTCCTCCGAAAAAGCTGGCATTATCACTTGAGAGGCCTTGCATCATTTGAGAATAATGAGTAGGCTAAAAAGAAGTTTAACACCAATAGATCTTTAAAAAAACAAACAAACAAACAAAAATGAACACAGGAGCATTTCTCCTTCGTGACCTATATCTGAAAAGAGGAAAAAGATTTATAAGTAATTGTTTTTTTCCTTACTTTAATAATAGTTGTTTAAAGATCGTGTTTATGAATTTTGAGGCCTGTGTGCAGTTTTAAAAGCCATCCAGAAGTTTTGCTTTGCTTAACCAATAAAACAAGTAGAGATACACAAAAGTGCAAAACTCCAAGAAGAATCTGTGAACAAATCCTACAACTGCAAAAAGAAACAGTTGAATTAGCTATTTTTAGGATCAAAAGAGAAGCTTATATGAGTTTTCTGTGTAGTTACATATAATTTTATTAAATGTGTATAATAACTTCAAAGGAATTAATTCATTGTTAAAAGTTGAAGGTATGGAATGTTTGGGAATAATTAAAAAGATGTACGCAATTCTTGCTGAGTAATGAGTATGTCAAGAAACATGAATTTTACTGAACCTATTTATTAAAGTGTATACATCAAAGATCTTAAAAGTTAACTACTCTGCATTTTTAGGTATTCACATGACTCCTGATGGAATATAACAATAAATGAATATAAAAACTCAGATACAAAACCAAACACTTCATGTTCTCACTCATAGGTGGGAATTGAACAATGAGATCACTTAAGACACAGGAAGGGAAACATCACACACTGGGGCCTGTTGGGGGTGGGGGGAGGAGGGAGGGGTAGCATTAGGAGATATACCTAATGTAAATGATGAGTTAATGGGTGCAGCACACCAACATGGGACATGTATACATATGTAACAAATCTGCACGTTGAGCACATGTACCCTAGAACATAAAGCATAATAATAAAAAAAAAACTCAGATACAAGTTATAAAACAACTTACTATTAAATTTAAGAATTTAAATAATTTTTATGACATTTACATGATAAACTTTTGAATATATATGTTTAAAATACACTCATATCACTCATATTCATATATACATAAATATGAAGCTATGAAAGAAAAGGGAAGAAATATGCAGTAAGAAACTTTAGGCCTGTAATTTGAACTTATGTGTCAGATTTCTCATCTGTATAAAGAGGTTATACTTAACATTCTGTTTACTGGCATCTACCAAAAGGAGTGTTATTCATCTGGTTTGGACAATCATACGGCATTAGTTGGGCCACACCTCTTAAGAGTTGTGCTTTCAAGGAGGTCAGAAGGTCCATGTACCTAGATATGTTGTAGCTTTTTCTCTTTTTTCTTTCCCAATATGATGAATTGGAGTAGTGACCTGCCTTAGTGCCTCCTCCCTCTACAAAGGTATAAGGATACATCTATTCAGGAATGTACTGGAACAGGTACATTTTCTCTAATTAACTTAGAGAAAATAGAGGCTTTCTCATGGTCCATGATATTATACTGCTGTTGTGCGTTGGCCAAAGCCCCAGGTAAATATAACATGCTCTACTTTGCTTTCTTTTCCCTTTTTAAGCATCCATTTCTCTCAGTAATATGATAGGTAGGAGAGGTATCTGGGCCAAGCAGAATTTGGATATTATTCACATGCATGGCTATCATAACATCATAATAGCACCCCATTTCTCCGGGTCTAGTTGTAAGACCTAGCACAGTATCTTTTAAACAGTGTGCATCAGTGAAATGGTAGGTAGTGATACACATTCTCTCTAAAAGAGCCAAACAGTCACTACGTGATCATTTAGTCCTAATGCTTTCATTTTACACACCTGAAAATGTTAAATATTGTGTAAAAGTCAACATACATGTATAGAAATACACACAGGTATATATTTTAATATTAAGTTGTAATTGTGGCCAGGCGGAAGGACTCACGCTAGTAATCCTAGCACTTTGGGAGGCCGAGGTGGGCAGATAACTTGATGTCAGCAGTTCGAGACCAGCCTGGCCAACATGGTGAAACCCCATCTCTACTAAAAATGCAAAAAAAAAAAAAAAAATTAGCCAGGCATGGTGGCATGCACCTGTAGTCGCAGCTACTCGGGAGGCTAAGCCAGGAGAATCTCTTGAACCTGGGAGGTGGAGGTTGCAGTGAGCCGAGATGATGCCACTGCACTCCAGCCTGGGTGACAGAGTGAGACACCATCTCAAAATGAAAAGAAAAAATGTAATTGTAATAAAAAACATATGGCAATTCTCTGGTTAAATAAGCACCTAATAATAGGGAAAGAGCAATATCTTGGGGGTCTGTAAGTTACATTTAAAGTTCAAGTTTCATCATTATCTAGCTATGTGACCTTAAGTAAATTACTAAGCTTCTCTGAAACTTAAATTTCTATAGTCTGCAAATGGAAGGGAATGAATTATCAGTGCTGCAAAGTGAAGGGAATGAATTATCAGTGATGCACAAACACTGGCTGTAAAAGAATCCATCACCTTGAGACTTTGGAAACACCTAGACTCAGTAATTAAGTCTTGAGTAAGGTTCTAACAGTCTGATCAGGTTTCAAACCCACTTACAAATTGATCCTATTTTAACAATCCTGCTTCTAAGCTGAAACTCAAGGTAAATGACTTGCCCAAGTCTACACAGCTAGTTACTAATGAGGCTGAAATTAGAACAAATATTTCTAACTCCCACCCCCATGGTTTTCTCACAGAAAGCATAAACAACCACTCATTAAGCTGATTATCCTGCTACTTTAATAAGAACTAGGAACCTTAAAGACTGGGAACCCTGAAAATACACACTTTTTCTCCAACCAGAAAATGTTTCTGGATCTATATGTATCCTTCAAAATGAAGAATTGCTTAATGGCTGCTAAAGCTAGAGGTAGAAACAGCAGTTCTTTGGTGGTGGGGAGGGGGTGTCATAATTCCTTCAAAAAGCAAAAGAAAAATGCCTGTAGGAAAGTCTCCTTCTAACAAGTGATTCTAGTAGATGAGTTAAGAGCTTCTGTCTTGTAGTTGGAGATACTAAAAATAGCCTCCCCTGTAAGATTTAAGCCATTTTAATATATTTTATTTTATACATGGGAAGTGTAGAGGAGTTTGAGAAGGATTGGGAAAATAAGATAACTAAGAATTTTTTAGATGAACCAAATCATGCATTATGTCAGTTTCTGTATATTATCATAAATGGCTCACTGTCTATCTGATAAAACCTATCATATAATACCTGAAGCAGGGAGAAAAGTCTGAAATTTTTAAGTGGTAAAGACTAAAAATAAAAATTAAAAAAAATCTTTTTTGCCAGCAGCACATGCCAGCTGAAGGATTCTCAAGGCTTTATATTGTGAGGTCACCCACTAGCACTTCACTTTTGGGTACTTCCAGCCGCCTGCTGGACCTGGCCATCAATCACTCTCTAAGTAAAGCAGCTCTTCTGCAAAGAAATGAATCTTTTCAGAACTGGTTATTTTTAGCAATACTTTGGCAAATATTTAAACCGTCACTGACTGGAGGAAGAAAGTACCTGGATGTAATTAGCATCTTTGCTAATTCTCTGTATTTTCAGATCTGCATTTTGAATTCTCTTCTTGTTTATTTGAACTGTTGATTAAGTGATTCTCTGCCAGTTAATGTATGCATTCACCGAACTATTGATTACTTCAAATGACTGCCTTGAATATTTACTACTGGTTAAATATTTTAAATTTCTACCAACATTATCTTGTACCCAATTAAGAACTCATTGAGGCAGTTTTTTTTTTTTAACTTCTCTTTCATTTTAGGGAGTATTCTTGAAGCTAATTACAGGTAAGACTTACTTGTTTCCCTGATTTTAAGGTTTAACTTTCTGGAGGGCAAATGCCCTGTCCTGTGGGAGGTTACTAACAAGAGCTTAGTGTAGAGTGTAGCGTGGGGTGTTGGACATAGAAGGAATGGAGAATAGGCTACTCTATTCGTGCCTCTTCTCTCTCTCCAGCTTCTTTAATTAGTTCCCTTGGCATTTCTCAGGGAAAAAAGGTGGCACAATCCCCCTAAAGTCTCACATTCACCCACCCACTACTTCCTTTTAAAAATAAGTTTACTTTAAAACTCATTTCTAGTGAATTTTATAACCAGACTTTCTACCACACAATTTAACATTATAGCTGTAGTGGAGTCAAAAAAATTCTTGAAGCCCAAATGTGCAATTCTTACCTGCTTCTCTACTGAAGCGTAAGGGGGCTATGGACCAAAGTATCACATTCAAAATGCACCACATTCATTCAGGACCAGGAGAGAAGAGATTCTTTTGAACTGCAAGAAATATATTGTCTTTACCCCAACAGACACTATAAAATTGAGGCATCAATAACACTTTGTCTCTGCAGAGCATTTAAAACTTCCATCCTGCTTTACAATATACTAATCTAGCTGGTCCTCACAACCACTTTGTGAGGTGCTATTTCAGGGTTTCTCAACCTTGGCACTATTGACCTTTGGGCCAGATCTTTCTTTGTTGAAGGGGTGGTCCTGTGCATTGTAAGATGTTTTGGGTCATCCCTGGTTGTACCTACTAAATGTTAGTAATATAATCCCTCCCCCTCAATACACACACACAACTAAAAATGCCTCCAGAAATTGCCAAATGTCCCAGGAGGGAACAGAGAGTGGCAAAGTTGTTCTCAGTTGGGAACCAGTGATTTATCTATAATCCTCATTTTATGAAGGGCCTGTTGCTAGAAATATTTAAGTGACTTACCAAAGTTTACTAGGACTTTGATTTATCCCCTTACTTAACCTCTCTAAACCATCAGCACATCTTTAACTCTATCTCTAAATATATCTCAAAATCTATCCACTCATCTCCATCTCTACTACCACCACATAGAACAATGAATCATCTCTTGCTTGGGCTACAGTAATAACTTCCTACTGAGGATCCTTACTATCTCTTTATCCTCGTAAATCCATTCTTTACATACTGCAGGGGTAATATTTTTTAAATAAACTAAATCATAACCCTGTGCAGCTTAAAGACTCCAATGCTGTCCCACTGCATCAAAAATAAAATCCAAACTACTCATCTTTTTTTATTTCTCTGGTATCTCGTCCTCACCCAACATACTCATCACAATGACCTTCATATGCTTAGAATATGACAAGTTCATTGCCACTTTGGAGTCTCTACACAAGTTATTCGCTCTGTTAAGAATGTCCTTAACCTTCATTGGTGGTTTCATCAGATCTCAGCTAAACCAACTACCTAACCTAAAGTAACAACTTACACATTTCCTATTTTAATTCTCTGCATACCATGTATTAGGTGTTTGTCTTGATTATTCACATGCTATGTTATTTACTATCTGTCTTCTTCACAGAAATGTACACTCTAGGAGAACAGGGGTGTCTTGTCTATATTTTGACTATTTTGTTCATCACTATATTCCCTGAACCAGAACAGTTTGGCACACAGGAGGCACTCAATTAGCACATGTTAAATAAAAGCATTAAATAATGACAAACCATTATTTAATGACTCCCTGTAGTCATGGAGTCAGAAGCAGAATCCAGGTGTTTCATTCTATTATACTGCTAAATTCCAATCACTTCAAAGCTATCGATCCATAAAAATATTTATAATAGAAATATGGTAGGGACAGGGGGAGAGAAGGTAAGGTGGGATCTCTGCAGTAGAAAAACTCACAATCAAAGGGGAGTCCCCCCCCACACACACACACAGAGACACAAACACATACTTTAAAAGTACATGTGAGAAATGCCAAAATTTGGTATGAACATAATACAATTGGGAAGAAGGAAGTAGAGGGTGGAGTCACAGAATCCTTCATGCAAGAGGCTAGCTAAAGCTGCATTTTGAAGAACACATAGTTCAATACGTATTTCAGCAAACTGCAGGCTATCAACACTTTGGTCTTTAAGAGGTCTGGACTAAGAATGCCAAGTGAGGGGGAATTCCTCCTAGCTAGAGACAATGAGCTAATTATACTGCTTATATGTTTGCTGTAGGTATTCTGACATCTCTTGGCCACGGGCTGCATGACCCAGAAAGACACTTCTTCCTTGCCTGAGTGAAACAATGATTCAGCTTCCCCAGTCATTTCTTTGTGTGTCTGCTCAGAACAAAAGCTGTCATCTGTGCTGAATGTTGCCAATGTGGCCCTCGGCTGGTATATTGGAATAGCTCTGAATGGGATGAGAACATAAAACTAGTATCTTTTGTGATAAGCACAATTTAAGAACTTGGGATCTGTGACAATAATGACTAAATGATAAGAGCTGGTTTTCAAATAAAGTGTAATGGGCAGTCTGAAAAATAGCTCTGAAAATGAAACTCAAACTGAAGCAAATTAAGTCTCGAGTATATTCTATGCAAGTCCCTGATGATGGGGAAGGGGGAGGAGGAAATATATTTTATTTCTTTATACTCTCTTTTTCTTCTTGACTGATTCCATGCTAATTCAGAGCTCCAAAGTTATTTATAAATTTGGATATTTGGAAATAAATATTTTCTAGGATCTTAATTAGAACAAACATTTTGACATTCTGATATAATATATCTCTATATGATTTCACAACCATAAGTAAAGCCATAGGTAAAATTACTGTAAAGTTAGTAAAAATCAACATGATACAAATACTTTCAGCCTGCATGTACCTACTAGAAAACAGCATAATACAAACTTGAAAGCTGACAACAGTTTCAATTCTATGTGTAATTCTGTTCAAACATTAAAACAACTCATCATCCAAAGTCATTATTTTTTGCTGTGATATGAGAAGATACATATTTCAAATGATAATAAAATTGAGAGTAACCAAGTTAATAGGAAAAGACTGAAACTTTCCAAGGAGCATTAGCAAGAAGACAACTACACTTTACTCCTTGTATGACAGTATGGCAGATTTATGGTTCAATATGAATTTGTCACTAATCAAGGACCCCATGTGGTAAAACTGAAATATCTTCTATACTGTTACCCTCAAGAGATTTCTGCCGGGCGCGGTGGCTCAAGCCTGTAATCCCAGCACTTTGGGAGGCCGAGGTGGGCGGATCACGAGGTCAGGAGATCGAGACCATCCTGGCTAACACGGTGAAACCCCGTCTCTACTAAAAATACATAAAACTAGCCGGGCGCGGTGGCGGGCGCCTGTAGTCCCAGCTACTCGGGAGGCTGAGGCAGGAGAATGGCGTAAACCCGGGAGGCGGAGCTTGCAGTGAGCTGAGATCCGGCCACTGCACTCCAGCCTGGGTGACAGAGCAAGACTCCGTCTCAAAAAAAAAAAAAAAAAAAAAAAAAAAAAAAAAAAAGAGAGATTTCTACATTGCCAACGTTCCCCACTTTTATTTTTCTTTTCTTTTCTTTTTTTTTTTTTTTTCTTTTTTTTAGAGGGAGTCTCTGTTGCTTCTGTTCCTCTGTTGCCCAGGTGGGAATGCAGTGGCATGATCTCAGCTCACTGCAACCTCTGCCTCCTGGGTTCAAGTGATTCTCCTGCCTCAGCCTCACAAGTAGCTGAGATTACAGGCATGCAACACCACTCCTGGCTAATTTTTGTATTTTTAGTAGAGACAGGGTTTCACCATGTTGGCCAGATTGGTCTCGAACTCCTGACCTCAAGTGATCCGCCTGCCTCGGCCTCCCAAAGTGCTGTTATTACAAGCGTGAGCCACCGTGCCTGGACAGAATCCTGTACTTTAAGAAGTATGTATCTATATCCATCAGTTTTCATTTTTTCACAAGACTGGTATTTTTTTATTTAGGATACAGCTGAAAGCAGAAAATTTATGCCAGAAAACCTTAAATTCAAATCCAGATCTGACCATTGATGAGATATTTTAACACGGAAGACTGACAAAACCTATGAGTCTCCAGCTTTCCATTTATAAAATGAAGCAGGCAACTCCTATCCCCACAGGATTATTTCTCAGATTACCAGAAATGTACTGCATTAAGGCATAGAACTATGATCCTGGCACATGATATGTACTCAATAAATGTTAAATGCAGAATAATTCATATGGATTATTTCCTGCTCCTTCTTTCATAAATGTATATCAATTAATTCAGGCTGGCAAATCAAGAAAGAATGAAAAGAAAATGACAGCCTTTGCAATTTAAAAGTGGGCCATCACCCTCCACTACATACACAGGATGAATCCAGGTAAACAGAGCATCCGTGGAAAGCTAGAAAGAGCAGTAGAGGCCCAGGGTCAGTATGGAGAAGAGAGAACTAGGGAAGTGATGCCAAATTGTGAAAGTTCCTTAATAGTCGCTATAACTTCAAGAAAGTTTCTTCCTTGATTTGCTAATGAAATAGTTCTGAG
Organism: Macaca nemestrina; assembly: GCF_043159975.1. Lineage (NCBI taxonomy): Eukaryota > Metazoa > Chordata > Mammalia > Primates > Cercopithecidae > Macaca > Macaca nemestrina. Next base: position 140,954,634 of record NC_092126.1, on the reverse strand, counting down.
TCCAGGCATTTCTTCTTCTTTTTTTCCTTTTTTTTTTTTTTTTTTTTTTTTGTGTGTGTGTGTGTGTGTGTGTGTGTGTGTGTGTGTGTGTGTATGTGTATGTGAGACTGAGTTTCGCTTTTGTTGCCCAAGCTGGAGTGCAGTGGCATGATGGCATGATCTCAGCTTACTGCAACCTCCGCCTCCCGGGTTCAAGCGATTCTCCTGCCTCATCCTTCCTGAGTAGCTGGGATTACAGGCATGCGCCACCATGCCCGGCTAATTTTGTATTTTTAGTAGAGATGGGATTTCTCCATGTTGGTCAGGCTAGTCTCAAACTCCTGACCTCATATGATTCGCCCACCTCAGCCTCCCAAAGTGCTGAGATTACAGGAGTGAGCCACCATGCCCAGCCCAGGCATTTCTTTTTCATATGATAGAAATGGATCACTGCTTAGAGCATAAACAAGATAGGAGTGATTCACACATAACACACCCCAGTCAACAAAGTCAATGGCCTTCCAAAAAGATCCCTTGTCTGTATTTCTTTATGCTTGGTATAGGGTAAGTACTAGTAATTGTTGAATGATGAATGAATGGTACCAGCAAAAATTGTTGAAAATAAATCAGAGGTTACATGACTCGCACTATAGTAGATGCTCAATAAATACTTTCTGTATTGACCATATAAATGAAGTGATGAAGAAATGATAAAATGATGGAAGGATTGAACAAATGCATAGAGAGTCCATTAAAACCAACCAACCAATGAATAAAAGAACAACTATGTTCTCAGATTATACTGTAAGTAAAAGATTTTAAAGTCCATGATAGAAGCCAGGATTCACAGTAGGGTTCATGGAAAAGTAAAAATATAAAGTTGGCCATGTCAATAAATACTCTTACACCACTTTTATTCTCTCCACTCTCAGCACTTCACACACATACCTCACATCAGTCCTTTCCAAGTAAGACATAAAAGCCAGAGTATCTAAAAAATAGCAAAGAGACATCAATTCCAGCCTGTTCCCTTTACAGAATATAATTAGTAGATGACATACAGCTCTGTATAAATTAGGGTCTTCTGAATTTTCATTAAGCATAGATACCACGGGTTACAGGACCTGCAGAAGTTTACTTATTCCTATGTCATCTCTAGATTTCTTCCAGAAGTTTATACTCAAAAATGGATCAAACATGTGAGTATTTACCAAAAGCTTAACAATATATAAGGTAATGCCACAATCCCTACTGATAATTCACAGAGAAAGTTGATTTCTTTTATTTCCTGCCAAGAATGTAATTCCATCTCCAGAAATAAGTTCGTTCAGAAGATGCTTTAGGCTGCTTCAAGCCAAACTAGGTAACTAAGTGTCACTGAATATTTTCTCTTAAAATATTGGGAAGCCAAGCTCCTTTGTTTTTGATGGCAAACCTCCAGAAGTAGAACAGCCATGTGATTTCCAGAGTGACACTTGTCAGTGGTGGGCTTACTGATATTCTGGAATCAGAACAAGTGCTAAACATATAAAGGTGTTAAATATTTCCCTTCCTGTGTAGGTAACCAAACCTACAACCAAATTAGAAACACATGCTAATTTTCCTCCCATATGTCTTATCTTAGGCTATAAAATTCTATATTGCATCAGAATAGCAGTTATTTCCAAATATTAAGGAGAACAGTATGGAAGTTCCTTGAAAAACTAAAAATATAACTACCATATGATCCAGGAATATATACCACTGCTGGTTATATATCCAAAGGAACTGAAACAATAGATCAAAGGGACATCTTCATTCCCATGTTTGTTGAAGCATTTTTCACAATGGCTACAATATGGAATCAAGCTAAATATCCATCAATGGGTGAACAGATAAAGAAAATGTGGTATATGTAGACAATGGAATAATATTCAGACATGAAAAAGAATGAAATCCTGTCATTTTGGACAACATGGATAAATCTGGAGGATGTCATACTAAGTGAAATAATCCAGGCATAGAACGACAAATACTGCATGATCTCACTTATATGTGGAATCTAAAAAAGTTGAACTCACAGAAGTAGAGACTATAAGGATGGTTTCCAGAGACTGCGAGTATAGGAAGGGAGGAATGAGGATAAAGGGTATAAAGTCTCAGATAGACTGGAGGAAGAATAGGTTTTGAGATCTGTTGCACAGCAAGGTGACTATTTTATATATATACATATATATATATATATATATATATATATGTATGTATGTGTATATATCTATGTATCTATAATCAATACTAATGTATATATCAAAATAACTAAGAAGAGAGGCCAGGTGTGGTGGCTTATGCCTGTAATCCCAGTACTTTGGGAGGCCGAGGTGGGTGGATCACCTGAGGTCAGGAGTTCAAGACCAGCCCGGCCAACATGGAGAAACCCTGTCTCTACTAAAAATACAAAAATACCCGGGCATGGTGGTACATGCCTGTAATCCCAGCTACCCGGGAGGCTGAGGCAGGAGAATCACTTGAACCTAGGAGGCAGAGGTTGCCATAAGTTGAGATCGTGCCATTGCACTCCAGCCTGGACAACAAGAGCGAAACTCCATCTCAAAAATAAATAAACGAATAAATATAACTAAGAAAATAAATTTTAAATGGCTCATCATAAAAAATTAAGTGAGGTGATGGATACATTAACTTGATTTAATCATTCTACGTTGTACACATATATCAAAACACATTTTACTCTATAAATGTATACGATTATGATTTCCCAATCAAAAATGTTAATAATAAAATATTAATACATGACAATAAAACTTTTATTTTTGTAAGACAGTCAAACTCCTCACAAATTGAACTTTTTCATTATAATGCACATGCTAGTACTCTGGTAGCATACTGAATGAAAGAGCTAATGCTCAAGAAAATATTAAAAAATCTATTCAACATCTCTTAACATCTACACTTCCTCTATGACCTGCATTTAGTAGTAATCTATAAATTGTTTCATCTTAGTAATTTGTACTCATTTGTTTTGCCACATGTCTTTTAACTCATTAAACATAAGCACCAGTGGAGCCAGAATTGCTAGAGTAGAATCTATCCATCTTCTGATTCCCTCTTTCTGATTTAATGAGAAATTTATAGTTGATTACAAAACTACATTTATACTCTAGGAAGAAAAATTAAAGGATGAAATTCAATAACTACCTTCTTGAGTATTCATTTCTAATTACCACAACCTAGTTCTCAGAGCTAAACCACAGGTTTATAAATTTCTTTTTAAAATATTTTTTGCATGTCTATATATTAATAGCAAGAAAATTTCAAACTCAACATAGAGTGCCCTGTGTAAGGCACACAGTTGCTGTCTAACCAATGGCCATCTTCTTTTTTTTACCCAACGGAAGAGTATGAGTATGAATTTTTTTTGAGAGTTTATCTATCTCTCCTCAAACCTGATGATGTGACTAAAGGTTAAATCCAAATTAGTCTAAACCAGGACTCTATAAAGCAAAGCAGGATATTTGTTTTGTAAGTATAGTTTTATTAGAGCAAAGTCACACCATCCTTTTATAGAGAGTCTCTGGTTGCTTCTGTGCTACAAAGGCTATATTAGGTCATTCTTGCATTGCTATAAAGAAATACCTGAGGCCGGGCGCGGTGGCTCACGCCTGTAATCCCAGCACTTTGGGAGGCTGAGACGGGCGGATCACGAGGTCAGGAGATCGAGACCATCCTGGCTAACACGGTGAAACCCCGTCTCTACTAAAAAATACAAAAAAAAAAAACTAGCCGGGCGAGGTGGCGGGCGCCTATAGTCCCAGCTACTCGGGAGGCTGAGGCAGGAGAATGGCGTGAACCCGGGAGGCGGAGCTTGCAGTGAGCTGAGATCCGGCCACTGCACTCCAGCCTGGGCAACAGAGCGAGACTCCGTCTCAAAAAAAAAAAAAAAAAAAAAAAAAGAAATACCTGAGGCTGTGTAACTTATAAAGAAAACAGCTTTAATTGGGTCATGGTTCTGCAGGCCATATAAGCATGGCACCAGCATCTACTCGGCTTCTGGAGAGGCCTCAGAGAGATTTTACTCACAGCAGAAGGTGAAGCAGGAGCAGGCAGGTCACATGGCAACAGCAGAAGCAAGGGGGTGCAGTGGGAAGTGTCACACACATTTAAACAGGCAGATCTCACAAGAAGTCACTCGCTATCACAAAGAGAGCACCAAGCCATGAGGGATTCACTTCAATGACCCAAACACCTCCCACCAGGACCCACTTCCAACAGTGGAGATTACAATTCAATATGAGATTTAAAGGGGACAGCAACCAAACTATACTACTGGCAAAGTTGACTAACTGCAACAGAGACTGTATTGCCTGCAAAGCCTAAAGTACTTACCCTCTGGCCCTTTACAGAAAAAGTTTGCCAATACTTGGTATAAACTAATCCTGATTACTCCATTCCGCTTACCAATAATTGGTTTGAATAAAAGCATATGACACAATCCCAGCCAATAAGAGCACATGAAAACGTCTGTGAAACGTTATGGGGAACGTTTACTGGCTAATTGAGAGAAACATTCAGCCCAATAGAGGTTCTCTTTAAGTACAATAATAAAGCTGATCACATTTAAGCCTGATGAGTCAGTGTGTACTTTTACCTGTGGCCAAAAACTTCCTAATAATGTTCCCATTTCATGGAATGTAAGTAAAAGAAACAACTAGCGAGCGAGAGTCGGAACAGATGCGGGTAGCCATTAATAAGACTAAAGAAGTAGCTCCCCTAAAAAGGCATTTACTTTTTATAATAATGCAGGCTTGGAGGGATGACTGAAGAGCCACATTGGTCTCTACAAAACACAGCGAGAATTCTGCTTCTATTGCATTTTTTAAAATTCTACCCTAAGAAATCAATACTTGACAATTAGCCATGATTGCAAACAATCACTAAGATAGCCATACATTTTTAAACAAAATGAAAGATTATTTCACATGAAACAGACTAAGTAGAGGCTGGATAACTTATAAAGAAAATAGTTTTAATGGGTTCCTGGTCCTGCAGGCCATATAAGCATGGCACCAGCATCTACTTGGCTTCTGGGGAGGCCTCAGAGAGATTTTACTCATAGCAGAAGGTGAAGCAGGAGCAGGCAGGTCACATGGTGAAAGCAGAAGCAAGGGGATAGGGTGAGAAGTGTCACACACATTTAAGCAGGTAACTTGTAAGTTACCCTCCTCTAGATAGTTAGATGTGACTAGAGAAAGAAAGGATAACTAAATTTTCATTTACTTAAAAAATTTCCTATCAATGAATATAGTCTGATTTAAGACAGTCCCATTTAAAGTGGCATTCATTCAACAGATAATTACTGAGCATCCACTGTACACTTCGTACTTCAGATATAGCAGAAGACAACCAAAAATGACCCTTGTTATTGAGGAATTCATATTATAGTGGGAACAGCCCAATGAAAATCCAAAACAGTAAATAAGCAATGAAAACAGTGCGATGAAGGAAACATAGGACGGTAAAGGAAAATGGTACTATTGGAGGGATTCCGGGGAAAGGGGTATCTGCATAGATTCAATGGGATACAATTTGAGCAAAGATGTGAAGGAATTAAAAGGGTTAAGGAGGTGACTTGGTAGTCAGAAGATCCAGAGAAAGTAAAATGTAAAACACATGTTCATGCCTAACATATTCAAGGCCACTGTGGTTTGGAAAAAGTAAGAGGAATAGCAGTAGTAGAAGAAATTATAGGCCCACATTAAGTAAAAATCTGTAAGTTATTGTAAAGACTTTGGCTTATGCTCAGGGTGAAATGGAGGATCACTGCAAGACTTGAACAGAGAAGTGCTATGACCTGATACACAATTTAAAAAGATCACACTATGCAGAGACTAGACCATAGTGATGGGAGTGGAGAACAATGAAATGCAGGAGAGCTGGCAAAAGGTATTAAAGTAGCACAACAGAGATATTGGTAGATGCGGAGGTGGTAAAAGGCTGCCTATTTCTGAGAAAGAGACAGAGACAGAGACAGAGACAGAGAAAGAGAGAGAGAGAGGAGAGTGTGTGTCCATTTAAATTTTTTAAATTTTCAAGTAACTTCAAGTATTTTCTAGTAATTTTCAAAAATTTCCAAACTAAAAATTGCTAGGAACAGTAAAGAATACACCTAAATCTCCTATCTAGTTTCCAGTATTGCAGCAACCAAATACTACAAACTGGGTGGCTTAAAACAAGAGTTTATTGTCTCACAGTTCCAGAGGCTAGAAGTCTGAAATCAAGGTGTGAGCAGGGTCATGCTCCCTCTAAAATTTGTCATGAAAACTTCTTCACGGCTTCTGGTGGTTTGCTAGCAAACTTTGGCATTCCTCGGCTTGCAGCTCCATAACTCCAATCTCTGCCTCTGTTTTCACATGGCATTGTGCCTGCCTGTCAATCTTCGCATGGCCCTTGCCTTATAATGATGCCAATCATAGTGGGTTGGGGGCCCACTCTACTCCAGTATGACATTATCTAAACTAATTACACATACAACAATCCTATTTACAAATAAAGTCATATTCTGAGGGACTGGTGGTGAGGATTTCAATATATCTGTTTTGGCAGGACACAATTCAACCAATAACAATTTATTCTTTTTTTTTTTTTTTTTTTTTTTTTTTTTTTTTTTTTTTTTTTTTGTGATCCAAAGAGGTAAATTTATTTAGTACAAGTCAAATAGCAAGTAAATAGCAGAACCAGGACAAAATTCAGAAATTTGGAGACCAAGTTCAGTACTCTTCCCATTTCACCTTGAAGTGCTCCACACACTTGAATTGAAGTAAATTGATTCAACTGAGGTTATTATGGTGAAAGAGAAATGACAAGTTTCCAAAGACCCAGCGATGTGTTGCGAGTACAGTACCATAAAGAATATCCCTGGTCAAGTCATCATATTAAACTCTTCTTTAAATATAACATTGTATCCCATTTGATTTCTTTCCTTTCTTTTCTGTTGACATGGGGTCTCGCTCTGTCCCCCAGGCTGGAGTGCAGTGGTGCGATCATGGTTTCCTCCAGCCTCAACCTCTCAGGCTCAAGTGATTTTTGGTCCTTAGTTTCCTGAGGAGCTGGGACTACAGGAGCACACCACCACACCTGGCTAATTTTTTTTTTTTTTTTTCAAGAGATAGGATTTCCTTGTGTTGCCCAGGCTAGTCCCAAACTCCTGGGCTCAAGTGATCCTCCTGCCTCAGCCTCCCAAAGTGCTGGGATTACAGACATGAACCACCATGCCTGGCCCAATTCACTTTCTATAATTATACATATAATTATTTTCCCTGAACATTTGAGACAGACAACATGATGATGAGCCTTGTATCTAGATATTTCAGTATTTCCTCTAAACAGGGACATTTTCTTATATACCCATAGTACAGTTACTAACTTCATTGAACTGAAAACAGTCACACATCACTTAACAACAAGGATGTGTTTTGAGAAATGTATCATTAGGCAATTTCATCATTGTGGGAATATTACAGAGTGTATTTACACAAGCCTAGATGATACAGCCTACTACACACATAGGCTAGGTGGGATAGCATATTGCTCCTAGGTTATACTTGCAAACAGTATATAAGTTATACATTGTATTGTATATATATTGTATACAGGTTATACATGCAAACCTGTATAGCATGTAACTGTCCCAAATACTGTGGGCAACTGTAACATAATGGTATTTGTGTATCTAAACATATTTAAACATAGAAAGATACAGTATAAATATAGTATTATAATATTATAGGGGCCTTAGTCATGCATATGTGATGCATTATTGACAGAAACATCATTATATGGTGCATGATTATATTTGTACTGAACAGTTATCTAATCTGCTGGCTGTGTTTCAATGTTGTTAATTCACCCAGTAATATTCCTTTTAACATTGTATATCTTCCACTTCAAGATCCAGTCTACCGCTGCATACTGCACTTAGTTTTCACATCTCTTTATTATAGTATCCTTTAAACAGTAAACCTTTCCAGCATTTTTTTCTTTCACTATACTTATACTTTTGAAGAATAAAGTTGATGAGTCATTTTTATAGTCCCTTCTATCACTCTGATGTTCTTTATCAGAAGTGTTTTTTCCCCCTTCTCCTTCAAACTTAGAAGTGTTTTATTGTGTGTGTGTGTGTGTGTGTGTGTGTGTGTGTGTGTGTGTGTGTGTTTTAATAGAAGAGTACTGAGGCTTTAGGACAAGTCAGAGCCAGATCAGTCCATAAATGACAATGCCGCAGATGCTAGGATATGTGGAGGGAATTTTCCAAAAAGAAAGAAATTCTGTACTGAAGAGATAATAGATAAGGGGGTGCAGCTTGAAGTCTAAGTTTTCTCGGGGGATGGAACTATGGAGAAACTTGTGTTGCAGGAGAATATGGGCAAAGAAAGAAGCTGTCAACTCCAGTAAAGATGCACCTTAAGTGAGGGAAAGATTGGGTATTCCCAAGGCTGATGCACTAAGAGAGAAATAAGGAAATCAGAGCGAGGGCAAAAGGCAGTACTGAATTTCAGCAGTTGTCATCTTAATAGTAAAGCTGTATTAGAAGTCTGTTATATGCCTGGATCACATGGCAAAACACACATCCACACTCACAACCACACTAGTACATGACAAAACACACATACACACTCTCACACCCACACTACGTCACCCACCACAACAATAAATGTTTGACCTCATTATTTATTTTTTTTATGTGGCGGGGAGCTAATAGTGGTTTTGGTGTAAAGTTAGAAAGTAGAAAAGAAAAATCAGTAAGCCATTCACAGAGTAAGTAAACATGTGTGTGGCTCAAAACAAATCAAATTATTGCTCTGTATAACTCCAACTGCTCTCACAAGCAGCAGAATTTTGTTAAATAGATAACCTCACCCACTTTCCAATTCAGTTGTATGCAGTTTGGGGCATGAACTTGGAAGACCTGAATTGCCCAGTATGACTAGGTAAGAAAAAAATTTAAATATTTGAGGGCCAGAGGTGTCATGGAAGAGAGGGATCAACCTAGTGGCAGCACCACATGAGTAGAGAAGGGAGGTTTGAGAGGTCTCTGGTCAAAGCAGCCCAAAGGGAACGTAGAGGACAATTACTAAGAATGGCTTTTAAAATTATTTGTTATGGGGTGTGCTCCCACCTTTCTCCAGCTTGTATCACTTAGAAAATCTTTAATGTAGGGGCTACACTGCTCAGTAATGGTTTTCTTGTGAAAACAGATTATTTTGGGTAAATTTGAGAATGGTCTGGTAGTTGAGTTCTATGTCTGGGTTAATGCCAAAACACACACACACACACACACACACACACACACACACATTAAAAATACATTATAGGCCGGGCGCGGTGGCTCACGCCTGTAATCCCAGCACTTTGGGAGGCCGAGGCGGGCGGATCACAAGGTCAGGAGATCGAGACCACGGTGAAACCCCGTCTCTACTAAAAATACAAAAAATTAGCCGGGCGCGGTTGTGGGCGCCTGTAGTCCCAGCTACTCGGGAGGCTGAGGCAGGAGAATGGCGTGAACCCGGGAGGCGGAGCTTGCAGTGAGCCGAGATCGCGCCACTGCACTCCAGCCTGGGCGACAGAGTGAGACTCCGTCTCAAAAAAAAAAAAAAATACATTATAAGTTGGGCATGGTTCCACGTGACTGTAGTCACAGCTACTAGGAAGGCTGGGGCAGGAGGGTCGCTTGAGCCCAGGAGTTCAAGGCCAGCCTGGGCAACATAGCAAGACAGACCCCATCTCTTCAAAACCAAACAAAAACAAAAGTACATTATGCCACTAAGCTTGAGATGAGGATAGAGGAGATTCTGAGAGAGTCAAGCACTGTGAAATCACAAAAATTCCTTGAAAACTCAAGACTTTCAAGGGCCTTGAATTGGTGAGGTGAAAGTCAAGAACTTCAGACATAAAGACCAACCCAGCTGATATATGGATATATGTGAACTATATAAAAAATTGTACTAAGGTAGGGGTGTGTGTGTCTATGAGATATATATTTGTGTGTGTGTGTGTGTGTGTGCGCACACGCATAAAGTCCTGACCCCAAACCATACACCAATGTACGCACTATGCTGCAAGGTTGAATTTAGAAAATATCAAGCCCAAACAAAGCTGTAGAAATGTAATAGGCTGAGGATGGATGGTGAGATCTGCTAGGATGAATGGAGAACGGGGGTCCTATAACTTCATCTTTTATTGCCCTCCCACCCACCACCCAAGCAGACTTTCCCATAGCTCTGAGATGCTGGCCTGGAACTACAGACTAGAGTATTCACATTCAGTACCCAGTTCTAAAGGAAGTAATGTGCTGCAGAAAAAAAAAAAAAAATGGAGAAATCTCTCTAGCTCCTAAAGACCCTTTAAGCCCACAGCAGAACTCCAGCTCAACTTTTTGAAGCATTTTATCTATTTTATTTTCCCTGTGTAGTGTAGGACACCTCCTTCGGTTTTTGTGCTTCCCCTAGAAAAATTCTTTTTTAATCAATATTTCAGAAAAAAAAAAAACCCACAAAGACACACACACACACACACACACAAAAGTCAGATGTGGGAACCCTAGATCCACCCAACTGCTTAGATTGACTCTTGTCATTTCTACTCTTCTTTGAATTTTACTAAATCAATGAGATGAAATGTCTCAGGAAATATTTGACCATTATCCTTCTAGTGGAACAGACTGAGCAGGGCAAAGGTTAGAGCGGGGCAGAAGGCTTCTTGCCAATGCTCACACATAAACTCACAGAGGACTCTGGGGTAGAATCTCAAACACTGATTCAGTGACCTTGAAATGGACTATTAAGAAAGCACAGTGTATCTGCAGGAAAGCAGAGTCTCACAGCAATTGTTCATCATCACCTTCCTGTATGAGGAGACACTGGTCCAAGCCTTTGTGTCACAACTGATTTGAGGAGCAATGATGAGTCTCTAAAGTCATCGGATCAGATGATAAAAACTTACCTCTGGTAACCACAGGTCTAAAATTTGGCATCCATCCTTGGCAGAAGGTTACTGACTAGATAGTCACCTGAGAATCACTCACTGAAAGTTCGTTATTTGAGTTTTACAAAGAACATTAGAAAATATTTCAGTCACTTTAAAAAATGAATAACACAGGAATGGACACAGAGTTCTATGGAAAGTTGTATTTTTCATGAATAATGAAGAGCGCCATGTTGCTGAGAGAGAGGAAAGTCAGAATGGGGCTCCAGTCCCTCATTTTTTTGTTTTTGTTACTGTTTTTCAGGGTCAACATAGAGGTGAGAGGAATATGGCCTTGCCTGACTCCTCTCTCGGGGTATCAGTGTCTCTCAACCATCAGCCCATTCCATGGATCAAACTGATTCGTTTATCTGACGTACTACAACACTGACCCTCTCTATCCCAGCACTACTATATACACCTTAACTCAATTTGTTGTGCCTGTTATTGCACTGAGTACCATCCCAGAGAGATCTGCCGAGTTCTTCAGCTGGTTAGCCTCTTCTGTTTGAAGGTACACAGGCATGGACTCCAACTTCCAGGTCAGCCTTCTAGCGGCAGGCATCGGTGAAGGACTTGTTCCTCCCTAACTCCTTGCACTGTGTTTTACGTCAAGAGCATCTTTCTCTCCACACATCACAGACCCCTGCCTGGGCACACCCCGCATGTGGAAGCTGGCAACCTTTTCTTTTTTAGCCTGGATGTCAATAAGCATTTGAAGACATGAGTCAAAAAGAAACTGGATTTTCAGATTTTGGAAAACAAAAAAAGAAGGAAAGGTCATTTCCAAAACATCTCAGGCCAGGTTATTGGCTGAATTTTCTGAATTCCATAGAATTACTTAATGATGAACAGGGCAAAATCCTCAGTCCCTCCAGAGCACTGAAGGGGAAGCAGAGCAGCTGCAGTGTACATAGCATCTCCCAAATATCAAGAACTTGGGACATGATTTGCAGCGCAAGTAAAGTTAACTCTCTTAGGAGGCCACAGGGAAGTCTTTGTAGCTTACAGTCTTAGTCTGTGGCAGCTGTTCCCCAAGAGAGTCTCCCTTTGTTTTATTATCAATGTGAAGCCCATTGCCATCCAAAGACTAATGCAGGCTAAAGAATTCCTACTGCTTCCTCAGCTGCAACCTGTATCCCACGCCAAGGCCCAGCTCCATCATCTTTCTGCAACTTTGCCCTAATTACTGCCTTTCTATCTGGCTCAGAGATAACCTGAGAGGCCAGATTTCAACCCTCTCTCCTTCTCAGATTAAGGCCTAGAGAGTATCCCTCCCTGGAACCCAGAAACAAGTATAGTTGCTCACCCAACCTGAAATTCTACACCTGAAATGGCACTGCAGCAGAAATAGCTAAAAGATTTCTGGACTTTATTTACCTATTGAGGCCCAGAGATCTTTGGAAGCCTCCATGCCTCCAGCTCCCAATCTTCCCCAGGACAGCCTGACCTTCTCATCATATGTCCTAGTCTCTATCTTTCCTGAAGAATTTGTTTTCAGCAAGGGAATGAGGAAGGAACTTGGACACGGCCTTCAACATAAGCTCACAGAACAAGAGAAGGACCAGGCCTACAGCATCCTAGAGACTCTTGCTGATGCAGCCTAAAGATAAATTATTAGGAACCTCTCAATTGAAAGGTAAATATGGACTCTCAAGGACTTCCATGTCGAAGGGCCAGAGCAACAAGGATCTCAAGTGGATTGTACTGATGCACCCAGGAAAATTCTATTTAGAAGATGCAGAAAATTTCACATAGGGAATGAACTGGGGAAGGGCTCAAAAGATAACCAATCAAGGGGCTCAGAAAGCCTCCTTGATCCTTCCTTGATCCAGGCACTTGACAAGTAGGGAAACCCACTTTTTTTTTCTCCCTTTTCATTCTTGCTGTCATTTTAAAACCCACTTGATTTGCTTTCACAAGTGGCAGAAGTGGGGTGCACTTCTCATGGTCCTTGAATCCATAAAACCATGGTGTCAAAAGAGAACATCTCAATCCTGGCCTTTTCACCATGCCACCTTTCCCTACTCAGAAACCCATGTTTCAGAGGCAGACTCAAAATCTGAGCTGAGAGAAAACAGATAATTATGGGAGAAAAATGTGGCATCTAGTCCTCTCCTGTGGGTAAGCAAGGCTAGTGGCACAAGGTGGTCCTGCTTTGATATTTGCAAGGGCCTTGCATAGACTCATTAGGTTAGGGCAGACGGAAAATACATCTCTGCACATAGTAAATATTGTCACCTCTCACACACTACAACTAAGACAGAACCTGGCAGAATGTGACTAAAATGGGGGCCAAAAGGGCAACCCAGAGCTAACTATAAGTTAAACAACAGCAGATCGTGAACCCAGGAATAAGAATCGGAATTGTGCCCCAGGGGACGGACTCCAGCCATAGCAGAGGCGTGCTTCAGAGACTAGAGCTACGAGGTGAAGTTAGAGGTGCCTTCAAGGACCAATGGTTCCAAGGATATGGCATAATTAAGGCTATGGAGTCCCACATGCCTCATAAAACAAAACCAGAAAATCAAATAAATTAAGCACTCTGAGAACTAATTAGCTTAGAATCTCCCAAATATTCAATGACAATTTGGGTAGTCTAAGGGCTATAATAACCAAGAAATACTTTGTACCATTATTGGCAGTCCAAGATCTCCGGAAATCATGCCCTGAAGACCATCTTTCTTCTTAGTTAAAACTCTAAACAGAGGCACAGTCTGACAGCCGGGCTCATGATCGTACCACTTAAGTGCCCACTGACCCAGAAAATTTGCTAATGGCTCACAGCCTCATCCCCATAGCATACACTGTGGGGATATGGCACCTTCCCATGTTTTATAGATCCACTTAGAGTACATAGAAAGTACCCTTGGGTAGCAAGAGCTCGAATGCCCTAAGTTTCAGGCCCTCCTGAAAGATCTGGGATACCAATTTACAGCAAAGTGAAAAAAAAATGGGAATCCTATAATAGCCGTATCCAATTAGTAAAGAATCCAGAATTTGGACACAGGATTGGGGACTTCACACACTAGAGGGAAAGCACTTTCCTGCAAAGTTCATAGGAAGAGAGAGACCCTGGTGAGCAATGTGTCCCAATTTCTGCCCCAAAGAAGACAGGCTCCTCAAAAAACTAAATTCAGAGAATGGATGAGTCATTTGTCTCAGTGGATACATCCCAAGAGAGAAAACAAAAGCCAGTAAGGTGCCCTGCTAATGCCAAATCAATGTCAGCCTCTGAAAAAAGCCCAGGCCAGGCCCCATTCAAACCAAAGTTGTCTCTGAGTGGTGTGGACACTGAAGATAACATGACAGTCACACAATGAGGAATCTAGGCCCAGGCAGAGCTTGGAGGTAAACGGTGCCGTGATTGTAGACCACTCTCCCTTCTTAAGCAAAGCAAAGTAACAAAAGCCACATCCTGCAGCCTTCACACAGATTTTGAGGACCTGAATTTTTGGAGAAGGGGCAGCATCTTTGTCCATTTGTGCTGTTATAAACAAATAACACAGACTGGGTCATTCATAAATATAGAAATTTGTTTCTCACACTTCTGGAGGCTGGGAAGTCCAAGACCAAGGTGCCAGCAGGTTCAGTGTCTAGTGAAGGCAGCTCTCTGTGTCCAAGATGGTGCCCTGTTGCTGCATCCTCCAGAGGATGATGTTGTGTCCTTACATGAAGGGATGGAGGGGTAACTCGCCCCCTCCAGGCCTTTTATAGGGCACTTCATCACCTCCTAAGGGCCCTCCCTCATAATATTGTTTCACCTGAGATTAAATGTCAACATGAGTTTTGGAGGGGACACAAACATTCCAACCATAACAAGCAAGTGGTTCATAAACAGGAACAGAGGTCCTAGCAACACTGAAAAAGTCAATAGTGTCTGAAGCATCCTCCTTCCATACTTCCCAATTAGCCTGTGTTCCCAAGCTGGCTCCACCAACAGGTGTCTAGGTTTCGAGATACCACAGCTCACCCTCACCCATGCTATGGGCTCTGTCTCTTTGGGCTGTCATTTCTACTGGGCTAAAAGTCCTCCTTCATCCCTTCCTGGAAGGGAAGTTCTTTTTAATGAAAATTTCAGGCTGGTGTGGTGGCTCACTCCTGTAAGATTCTCACCCTTGGGAGGCCAAAGCTGGTGGATTATTTGAGCCTAGAAGTTTCAAACCAGCCTGGGCAATATGGTGAAACCTCGTTTCTACCAAAATAATAATAATAAAATGCAAAAATTAGCCAGGTGTGATGGTGTGTGATAGTGGTCCTAGCTACTCAGGAGGCTGAGATGGGAGGATCGCTTAAACCCAAGAGATTGACGCTGCAGTAAGCCATGATCACGCTGCTGCACTCTAGCCTAGGTGACAGAGCGAGACCCCATCTCAAAAAAAGAAAAAACAAAAAAAGAAAATTGCAGTTTATGTGAACAAAATATATTTCACTACCCTGTTCTCTGAAGAGGACAGTCTCTGTTATCCTATCCAAAAATGTTTTTTTCCAAATGTATTTGTTTCTTCTAATAGGAGAGTAGTATCTTCCATCTCTGACACATTTGGGGTAAAGGCTTATGGCATCTTTGTAGCTTGGGGTGGTTATGTGAGCATCATTCTCAAATATGACATTCCATGTATGGCTTTGGTTGCATGGCCATTATTCCACTTATATACAGTCTAGATATCAAAGAGCTGTTCTCTTTCCCAGTGGCCACAAAATTCTTAATTTATTTGAGGTCAGTGTTGACAAGCACACAAACAGATAAAGACTAACAACTAGATTCTCTATTGTCTCTCACCTAACAGAGAACAGGTCTCTATAAACAATGAACCCACTTATAGATATCACCAAATGGTCAGACCTTAAATTCCCAAATCATTCCTGTCAATAAGGGGGAATAATTTATTGGGCAAAATGAGCCCAAAACATAAGAGCCGTGGAATTAGTAGAGAGGAAAACTGAAATCAGAAAAACAAAGTTAGCAAAATCCTATTGTTATTATGGATTCATCTCTGGGAACCAAGACAAAACATATGTAGAAGAAAATTTCCCGTGAAGTACATTCCTACACGATAAATTTTGCCTTGCTTTGTCAGTTGAACCCACTGGATATCTCAGTGGAGGACCTCCAAAGCTGTTAAAATTAATTTTAAAAAAAGAAAGGTAAAATCACAGCTGTCATACATGTATAAGATTAATAGGTGTTAAAGATTTTATTTTACTCATAATAAGAGATCCAGTCAAATGTTATAGCTGCTTTCTCTTTCTGGATATGTTTTGAAAATATATCCAAGGATTTCCTAAAAGACTGAATGTATAATGTATAATGAAGAATCTTCTTTAGAGAAGATATGAGTTAGAAGTAAAATTTTATCTTCCTACCATATGGATATAGTTCTTTTTCATCCAGCATTTTTATAGTTGATTTTCAGTATTTGTGAACACCAAAAGCATGTTCAGTATAATCTGAAACAAAGAAGAGAGCACCTGCTGTTAGGAACAGTCATTTTAAGTTGAACAAAACCATTCAGGAGAGAAAATAAAAACACGTGCTGAGTTGGTGGCTTTATCTCAAAAGAACCAGTTCTCAACCAAGACAAAAACAAACTCATGGGGAAGTTTTGCTTGGAAAGTAGCTTCAATATTATTTAATACCAGTAACTGGATTATAGGAAGACATATATTACTTTATTAATCTTACAATGAGTCATATAACCCATGGCATTTTGACTAATTGACTCATAATTTTAAACACTAACTTCATAACATATACAATAAGCTGTATATTCAACAGTTGTATTTGGCTGGTTACCCCATAATTATAAGGAGTAGTTCAGATAGTTCATAATATATATGGATGGGTAGATATTACATAGTGGCTATTTATTAATGAAAAGATGAAAAGACATAACTTGGAATTTCTTATTTAGTAATGAAGAAATAAACAAGCTACAACTAATGTTAGATCTCCAGACTTTATTAAAAATAATCAACAACTTTATATCATCTCAATTCAATTAGTGTTGTGAATTTATTGAGAATTATTTTTATATCCAAAAATTGATATATATATGTATATATGTGTGGTGTGTGGTGTGTGTGTGTGTGTGTGCGCGTGTGTGTATGTGTAAAAAAAGAGAGAGAGAGAGAGACTCAAGTAAAGAAAAAGCAAGGCACAGTTGATAACTAATTTTCCACCTACAAATGGCTATCACTGTCTGGATGTTGAAATAGGAACCACCTAGTATACTTGCTGAGAATTCCAACCTCAGAAATACTGTCCAAAACATGTTGGAATGTATGTGTTAACGTGGTGGAACTTGTAGTTTATGATAAAATTACACTTTGATAGAACCCGTTGATTCTATTACATTATTTTCTCAGGAATTCATCATTATTGAAATGGATTTACTGTGGTTACTGTAAATGCCTAGAAGCATTCAGTATTTATTCTTGCAGAGGAACCAGCAATAACATATAGATCACCACCTAAAATTGGGTCATACTATTTGCTTATGGAGTGTTATACTTTACATATGCAAATGTGACTATCATACCACCAATACTGGTGCAACTGCTATATTCTCTGACTGGGAACTTATTTTCATTAGCCCCTACTTTGTTCACCCAAGCTGTGATCAACAAGGAAAAATGTTTTTAATAGTCCAGTTAAAAGGACAATATGGTAGTTGAAAACAGAATGAAAGGTACTAATCCATCAGTGATGAAAAGCAAGTTTGGCTTTGTTAACACTAACTAATTAATAAGCCAAACAGCCCTTGTATTTAAAATGTAATCATTTACAAAGGCAGCAAAGTTACAGGAGGAAATAGCACTGGATTAGTAGTCAGGGGACTCAGAGCCTCATTCCAAGGACAATTGCCTTCACTTCCCTATGTTTTCCACTTTTGTCCTCAAAAATAAACTAAGTATTTGCTGGTGGAGTTCCACTCAATCGGCTTCTGGTGTTTGACACATTCTACTAAAGGTGAATTTTCAGAATGTCACACAAGGTACCTGTTCCTTTATACATCCCTTATCAGTGACATCTCATCACCTCTCACTACCCACATATCTGGTACACAGTTTGGCCAATAGTCTTTATATATTTGGGGGCCTTCTAAAATCCCTGGGGATAATCACATTTGTTTTCTTAATCCTCTTTGAGGAATTGTGCTCTTATTCATGAGTGTCTCTTTCAGCACCTAATATATTTTTTCAATAATGCATCAATCAATTTTAAATAATTAGAAAGTATTTTTCAACATAGTTATGACAATCTCCCAAACAAAGTTTTTTTTTAGGTCATGCTGGAGTCATAAAACTAATGATTTTGCAAGTTCACTTTAGGCAGAAACATTTTATGTCAGCAGATAAAGCACATTTCACTGATAAACTAAAAACAAACAAGTTTCCCATGTAGTTGTCCTTAATAAGAAGTTAAACACAATGAATCCAGTCTAATCATGAGTAGTAACCAGATGGCTAGGCAATATTTGACACATGACTTATCTGTCAATGCTCATAGCCACGTACTCAATTCACTCTGGGTTTGACCTTGATTGTCTTACAGACTCTGTCAATCACGATGGCATGTGATTCTTTAATCCAAGGTAAATTTCCTCTGTAACTACAATCAGATGGTTTCTAAGGCATCACTGTCAGTCACTCAGTTATCCCCAAAGGTAGGCTTTCTATAAGTGTGCGTGATAGTCAACAAACCTTCAGTTAAAATGCCAGTGGAAGATAATTTATGCTGTACTTGACATAAGTTTGCTGGAAAGAACGAGCTTTCAGGAGAGACTAATTCAAGAAACTGGATTGGGAAACTTGGATAAGGAAAGTCAAGAGTAACCCTAAAACTCAAACTAATCAGTAACTCTCTTGCAATCAAGCCTGTTACACAGTATTCAGGGAAGTAAAATCCTCTTACTAGACCCATCAATGAGCAAGTGGACCCAAAGTATGTGTTTCTTATTTGAAAAGCATGAGATAAAATTTGTGTTAAAAGACAGTCAAGTTTGAATCCCGGTTCTACTATTTCAATATTGATAAGGTTAAACTTTACATCTCACTTTTCTAACCTGTAAAGTAACATATCCTTCTAGACTATTGTGAAGAATGAATTTGATAATAAATGTAAATATACCTAGTATCACACACGACCTAGTAAAGTGGTCCCTTAATGTTAGTTCCATCCCTATCCTTCTAGAAAACATTTTAATTTAAAAAGAAATGTTTTAGGTTAGATGTATTATTTACCAGATTAAGAAATTTAAACTCTTAAAAAAAAATCTATAAAAATCAGAGAGCTCTTAATTAGGATTCTCTTTTATCTACCATGTAGATACAATCAACATACATGCACCATCTAATTCAGCAGCCATAAGCTACCTATGGCTACGGAGCCCTTGAAATGTTGCTAATCTGAATTGAGACGTGCTGTAAGTAAAATATACAGTAGATTTATAAGGCGTAGTACAAAAAATGTAAAATATTTCACTTATCATTTTTACAACTGAGTACCTATGAAGTAATAATTGTTTTACATAAAATATATTACTAATATTAATTTTACCTATTTCTTGTTGTTGTTTGTGGCTCCTGGAAAAAGTAAATTTGGCTATGTAGCTCACATAACATTTCTAAATGATAGTGCTAGTATATATAGTTTCTCTTTAATGAATGTCTGAATAAACAAATTTGGTAGGTGCTTTCGGAATTATACCTGTAGACCATCTTACTAAACACAGTCCTTGGAAATTAAAATACACAGTGAGTATAAATTGGTGAATATTAAAAGCTTTGAAGAGAGAGTACTATGAGAAAAATAAAAGTTCAGCATAAAATTGCTAATGGTGGTGTTGGACATGAAAAACACATTGTCTTCAATGACATTCATAGTGTACACTCTTAATAGGGTAATATTTTTTGTTATAGCTACTACAGGGAAAGCATTCATCCATGCTGGAAGTTGAAGTTTATTATCTCAACTTCATTGGAGGTACAAGGTATTGTATTAATGAAATCTAAGTCTCTTCTCTCCTTACCAATTCATCCTATTTGGGGCATTATGGGACTGTCAGCTAAACAGTTTTATTTTATTCAAAGAACAGAAGACCAGGAAGCAACGTTTCTTATTTCCCTCCCACCAAAAATACTCTCGTGGATAATTTTTATTTGACCAGAAATATTTTAATCATGTGAGCACTTAATAAGGTACAAATAATTATGTGCAATTACATGATAATTACTCTCAACATAATTACCACACCAGTGCAGCTTTGTTAGAGATAATCAGATAGCTACTGGTGAACTGCAAATTAATTGATAACAGGACATTTATAATTGCAAATGATCATGATTACCTTGGAGTATGAGCACATTAGAAATGTGAGTAGGATGGCAGAAGGATCAGAGACATTCGTTTAACAGAAATGTCATAGAATAAGTAAGATTAGATCATAAATCTACTGGACTCAGTTCCAACCTAAAGGATGCTCTGTGTCTGCTATTTGCAGATTTTTTGGTCATATGTCATTTAGTATATACACAGCCTATATTGGGTTAGTCTACCAATCAGAGATTTTCTTCCTGTGTGCACCATCTGTGTTGTAGTCTGACTGTATTTATAGGCATCTTAGTAGCAAATTACACTTTTAGAGTTAGACGATAACAGAATGCCTACCCTCTCAAAAAGATACAGATGCCAAGAGGTAAAAATGTCTTAAGATCATACACACAATGAGTGACGGGCCTACAGAATTTCAATTCTCCTCATTTCCAGTCTAGAACTGCATTAAATTAACATGGCACAAACCTAATTTCTTCACATACTATTTTACAACATTGTCATACTTGAACATTGACCCTCAAATACATATTTAATCATTGATTCAAGCCTAACATAGGTCTCTGTTTTAAGGCCATCCTAAACATTAATATCTGAGAATTCATTGGTTTGATGTTAATTGCAAGTTTTTTCTAAATCACACTAATATGAACATGAATCTATTAAAGCAAACACTACTTTCCATGGTAGAATGCCTATCACACTTTATGAAACACTCTTCCTATTCCACATTCCGACTGTATGCCAGAATGTTTCTATAATTCTTTGAGTTTAAGATGGCTTAGAATAGCACTCTGCACTTCAGAAAACAAAAAAAAGTATGCACTTTTGTGTAGAGCAATGTATTATCCACTAATTCAAAGACATATGTGTTACAGCCCTGTCCCTTGAGAAGCTCAAAGCTCTCATAGAGTATAAAAGCCTTACACAAATACCTTCAACAACAGGCAGCATGAAATGCATGCTATGAAAGTGGTGCATCCTGCTACAGAATTTCACAGGTCCTAGCTACCATTCCAGGATGAAGTGAATGGTAACGACTTCAAAAATAAAGGAGAAATGAGCTGGGGCTTGAAGGGTATTCAAATTTAGGAATATGGAGTAAGGACATATAAGGTAGTATATGAAAAAAATTTTAAATCCAGATGACAGAGAAAGAAAAGCAAGCAATTGTGATGGTTAAATTTTATGCATCACCTTGGCTAGGCTATGGGGCCCAGTAGTTTGGTAAAATACTAGTCTTGATATCGCTTTGAAAGTATTTTGTTAATGGGATTAACATCTATAATCAATTTAGTTTAAGTAAAAGAGATTATCCTCCTTAATGTGGGGGATCTTCATCCAACCAGTTGAAGGCCTTAAGTGTAAAAACTGAAGTTTCCTGGAGATACACACACACACACACACACACACACACATACACACACACAATCCTATTGGTTCTGCTTCTCTAAAGAGCCCTGGCAGATACAGCATATTAAGATACAAGTAAGTAGCCAAACACAAGAGCAAAGGAAAATGACTGGAAGTTAGATTTGGAATAGACAGCACAGGTGTGCTGAATAGCCCGCTAAAGAATTCAGATGTCTGGAAGAATTCAGGGAGGAGCCCCAGAAAGTGTGTTGAGCAGAGGAGCAAAAGCAGCCCAAGAAGTGCACTGAGGAGACAAGTGTGAGTAGTATTTCTGATGGATGAGAGGAAAAAAGATATGAGATGTTCAGAAACCAGGTGGAATGTTATTAACAATATTTAATCGCTAACCTTCCCAAATCAATAAAATCCATGAAAATCACATTGAAAATGTTGAATTCCATCCTGTAATAAAATAATATGGTGATAAAGTCATACATTCTTACCTCTACATTTAAGAGCTCTTTTGAGAAAACACTTGGTTGTAGCAACTCTTGCTTTAAACTTTTGTTTTCATGATTCTTTAATGGATACACAGTCTACTATTACTACTATTACTCATATCTCCTGCTTTCATCCACATTTAACTATTCGACATACAAGGAAGTGGGCATCAAGTGCCCTTTATTAAAAAAAAATTCTCTCTGATTCCTGAGTGATTTTTTTTTTTTTTTTTTTTTTTTTTTTAGACGGAGTCTCGCTCTGTCGCCCAGGCTGGAGTGCAGTGGCCGGATCTCAGCTCACTGCAAGCTCCGCCTCCCGGGTTTACGCCATTCTCCTGCCTCAGCCTCCCGAGTAGCTGGGACTACAGGCACCTGCCACCATGCCTGGCTAGTTTTTTGTATTTTTAGTAGAGATGGAGTTTCACCATGTTAGCCAGGATGGTCTCGATCTCCTGACCTCGTGATCCGCCCGTCTTGGCCTCCCAAAGTGTTGAGTGATTTTTTTTACCTTTATATTTCTGCATGCTGTTACATGTGTCTATAGGTTTTCTTGGGTACAAAGATCACTCTTTGTTGATTTTCTCCTGACTTCCATTTGACAGGAAAGTTGTTTCTCAAAATATTCTTATAAATTCAGAAAGGGTTCCAATTTCTTGATATTGACCTTGAAGTGTGTTTATTTCTTGCATTACTTGTGCTAGTATAGTTTCTTTCATATTTAAGTTGGTTTTTAAAGCAATGAATCCCCTAAGCTATATCAAGTATCTTAAAATATAACCGCTGAAATTAGAAAGCAAAAATAAAAGTGATAATCTTGGTCCAGTTTGCTTGTGGCATATCATGCTAATCTGTTGACACTTTTTCTTAAAGCAGTGTTATACTAATTACCATCATTAGCAAACATCCTCCATAATGTTGGCCATATGTGCATACCACCAGAACTGTTTACTTAGCATTGTTAAATTCATATTTTAAATTTAAATATGTATTTTCCATTTGTCTTAATGAATAGACTCAAGGAAGCCATGGACTTGCCATGCTGGTTATAGTTTCCTAATATACACAATAATATATATATATTTTTACTATTAAAACAAAAGCTAATCTTAGGTATGTCACCCAAAACAATCATAGTACCATTCACTAAGTGGTATATATATATTCTACTTAGTAAACTCATTAGTAAGTACATATTAGACCCTTTATTTTTATATTCTACTATTCCTTACTGGGACAGTGGTAGAAAGTATATCATGTGAAGCCCTGACAAATACTCATTCGTTTCCTATGAAAAACATCCCCCTACTGTTGAAGAATCTGCTCATCCTAGAAGTCCTGTCATTGGCTACATAGTTAATGCATGTTCTGTGTGATTTCAGGAAGCATGACAAGTACTTGGGCATGGAAGCTACAAGGCAGTGCATTTAGACTCAACATATAAAAAGAATCATTTCTACCAAAAGGATTACAAAATGATTCTGTACTAGTTAGGCTTTGATTCACATACATGGAATAAACCATATTTTCAGGTAACTTGAGTTCATGAGATTTACTTTAAAGATAAAGGGGTTGGTAAAAAGGGCAGATAATCTTCTCCTGACTCTACTAACTACTTTCTTTACATTGAATTTTATGCTGTGCTATCCGCATGCCTGTAATATCATTGCCCTCTCTCTGTGCCTTTTAGCTTTAGTCCAACCACTCTCTGCTCATTCTGTCTGTATAATCAGATCAGGTTAGGATGCTATGACATATTCAACACACCAGCTAGCCAGAGCTCTTGCCAAGTCACCTACTAAGGATCACAGTTGGGGACAGGGAGCCACCTCTGGTTCATTACATCATGGTGAGTGAAATTAAGTCATCTGGTATCAAGCAGTAGTTACTACTCAAGCTCAATCCTCTGCATGGCATGGAGGAAGCCTGTCTCGGACCTTCTACTTCAAACCTTTCCCCGTATTCTTAATTTTATTCTCTCAGCTTTCTTGTATGGAATTTACAATCTAATAAGATAAATAAAATTTCTATACAAATATAAACAGTGTTAGGCCATTTGAAATGCATGTCATAACAATGGACCAAAGTGCTACAGAATTTCCCAGACTTTTTTTCCTGGTTGAAATGAAGCAAAATTACTAAGGAGAAGGATTGTAAACTCGCCCATGAAGGATTAGTGATTTCCATGTTTAGGAAAAACAAGCTAGGATATTCTAGACAGGGAATCCTACAAAAAAAATCCAACGTCACAAAGAAAAGGCAAGCTATCGGCAGAGTAAAGTTTAGGAGACTAACGAACATTCTCAAGTTTCCTAAAATAGGAGAGTGAACCTAGAAGGTAGCTTTTATAGCACATTCATTAGAGATCTTATTTTATAAATTAAATAAATGTCTTATACATATTCCTCTAAATCAAATATTTATGTCCCCTGCAAATTCAAATGCTGAAATCCTAATCACCAATGTAATAGTGATATTGTTTGAATGTTTGTCCCCACCCAAATCTCATGTTGAATTGTAAACCCCAGTGTTGGAGATGGGGCCTGGTGGAAAGTGGTTGGATCATGGGGGAGGATCCCTTATGGCTTTGAGGTGTCCTTACAATAATGAGTGTCCATATACGGTTGTTTGAAAAGATGTGGCAGTTTCCCACTCTCTTGCTCCTGCTTTTGCCACGTGATGTGCCTGCTCCTGCTTTGCCTTCTGCCTTTAGTGAAAGCTCCCTGAGGCCTCTCCAGAAGCTGAGCAGATGCCAATGCCCTGTTTATACCACCTGCAGAACCGTGAGTCAATTAAACCTCTTTTTAAAATAAATTACCCAGTCTCAGATATTCCTTTCTGGCATGAAACGAACTTGAGATGTTCATTTCTGGCAACACAAGAATGGCCTATCACAGATACTGTTAGGAGGTAAGGCCTTTGGTCGATGATTAGATCATGAGGGTGGAACCCTCTTGAATGAGATTAGTGCCCTCATCAAAGAGACTCAGGAGAGTTCTCTGATTCCTTACACCCTGTGAGAACTCAGAGAGGAGAAGGCTGGCTATGAACCAGGAAGTGCACCCTCACCAGACATCAATTTGCCAGCTCCTTGATCTTGAAAATCCCAGTCTCCAGAATTTTGAGAAATAAGTGTCTGTTGCGTATAAGCCACCCAGTCTATGGTATGCTGCTAGAGAAGCATGAATGAACATGCATATTTATAAGAAAAGAAATGGCCTAGTTTTCTTATCCACCTCCATCTAGGGGTATTACAATTTTACAATCAGTTGTTCAATCTGAATGAACAACTATAGCCTCTTTTCCACGGACAAGACAGCAAGTGACATATTCTGCAAAAATATATCACTTATAGCAAGTTACTGCACCCTTCTACCTTAAAAGTAAAAATAAAAGAATGTGGGCCTTATCAGTCCCTTATTCAACTACTCACCAAACAAGTTGAGGCTCAACGACACTCATTTAGCTTGTAGCTGATGGTGCTTGTAAAATGTGCTAGAGGGATGCAAAAACTTCTTACCTCAAGATCTGCACACTTCTAGTTGACTCTCACACCCTATTTGACAAC
The DNA here is from genome assembly GCF_043159975.1 of Macaca nemestrina. NCBI lineage: Eukaryota > Metazoa > Chordata > Mammalia > Primates > Cercopithecidae > Macaca > Macaca nemestrina. The sequence continues at coordinate 140,928,887 of NC_092126.1, read as the reverse complement.
AGAATAAAACAACAATAATAGCAACAACAGCTACCTTCTTTGAGAAATTATTTTTCCAGATTCTGTATTTTAACATTGCATATGCATAATTTTAATTATTTTTTCCTTTAGTTATTTTTCAAATTTTATTTTATCTTTTAAAGTTCAAGTCAACTAGATTTTAGATTTAATTCTTATAATAATCATATGAGGTAAACTATTGTTATTATTTCTATTTAACAAATGAGGAATCAGAGTGTTCAAGTCAAACCAAATTATAACAGGAAGTAAGTAGCTGAGCTGAGCTTCGAACATCCGAAAGATTTTCTCTACATCATACTTGCCACAGTATAACCAACTTCAACTTTGCTTCACACTGATCCAACTCCTGGGAATATTCAATCTATCCCTTTCTATCCATTAACAGTTTGATATCCCCACAAAAAGCTCTGCCTAAGATAAACAAACCATTAAAATAAATACTTCAATAAAAATCTAGAATAAGTACTGTGGAAACTCTGAGAAAGGAGTGTTTAATTCTGCAAATATATTCTCATACAGGTAAATTACACTATGGGATGAAAAATAATTGATCATTCAGATTCCCAGAGGTTCTATGCACTGGCTTCTCACCATTCTGTATGTCTTGGCTAAAGTCCATCGACCAGCTAGTACCATCCCTAATTAGCAACTTAGTAGATTATGCCTATGTTGACATTTTTGTTCAAGCCAAATGGTCTGTTTGCTCAGTTGATCACTGTGTCCTCGCTAGGAGTTCTTAGCCCATCAAAATCATATTTGATGAGTCTGGCAAAGTACTCAACTGTATTTGTGTTCTCTTTTGTTCTAATGCTAATCATTGAGGATTTTAACCATCCTTCTGATGAACTGAAAAGCTCCAATTTAGAAATCCAAATAAACCAATCTTCTGTGTGATGACTGATATCAGCACAATCTACCAAGTTACAGATCACTGATAGTTGTTCTGATCTGTAGTGCCAATCATACCTGTTATATAAACTTAAAATGTCAATCATCTTTGCCTTTCTTCTCTTTTGGCCCCTACATGCCATCAGGAACCAAGTACTGTTTTCACTTTCACAATCTCTCTTTCTCATTTGTCTCTTTTCCAATTCCTTTTCCTCTACTCCAATCCAGGTTTTTACTACCTCTTGCTTGGTCTACTTAATTGCCTTCTAACTTGGCTCTCCATCTCGTGCAACCTGCTATACATTGCAGCTAGAGCAGTTGTCCTGATGGAAATCAACCACTCATGTCCTTCTCATATTCAGAAATCTTTAAAGCTCCCTACCGTCTATGAAAAGAACGTCAGTCTACTTAGCCAAGTATTAAACGGCTTTCATGGGCTGGCCTACTTGCAACCAGTTTTCTTTTTTTTTTTCTTTTAAATTTCAATCGTTTTTAGGGTACAGGTGGTTTTTGGTTACATGGGTAAGTTCTTCAGTGGTAATTTCCAGGATTCTGGTGGTACACCAATCACCCAAGGAATGAACACTGTACCCAATATGTAGTCTTTTATCCCTCACCCCATTGCACCCTTCCCCTCAAGTCCCCAAAGTCCATTAAATCATTCTTATGCCTTTGCATCCTCAGAGCTTGGCTCCCACTTAAAGTGAGAAAATACAAAATTTGGTTTTCCATTCCTGAGTTACTTCACTTAGAATAATGGCCTCCAGCTCCATCTAAGTTGCTGCAAAAGACATTATTTCGTTTCTTTTTATGGCTAAGTAGTATTCCATGTGTATATGCCCCATTTTCTTTATCCACTCATTGGTTTGCAACCAATTTTCCAATCTTTCTTCATAAATTCATATACTCAAAAGAGAAAGATCAACTTACAATAAAACTTGACTTAGTAAATAGCTTTCCCCTGGATGCAGTAGAGCAGTGGTTTTCAAACATTCAGGTCCATCAGAATCACGTGGAGTGCTTCCTGAAACACAGATTCTGAGCACGGGATCCAGAAATTTCTGATTCAGGAGCTCAGGAATGAAGTCTGAGACTCTGTGTTTCTAGCAAGTTCCTAGGTGCTCCTGTTCCAAGGAACAATGGTCTAGACTACAGCACCATAGAACCAAGAGTCTAGACTAGAACCCAATAGTCAATATTAATACCAAACACACCAAGAGCTCACTGCATACTGTTCAGTAAGTAACTCAAGTAAATACAGTATATGAATGATCTTTTCTTGATTTTTATGGTTTTTTATGTGACTGGAGTCTATGTTTCCCTCATAACTATGAGCAGATTCTAACAGTGAATGTGCTTACCTGTGCTTTGGGATGTATCATTCAGAATATCTCTAAGAATTGGTTTGGCTTAGGATCTCAGTCATACAGGTAGAATATAGACAATAATGTCCCACTGACTGTTTTTAACCCAAATTGGAAAGAGCTCTACTTTTTCCAATCATTAAAGCAATGACTGTTCACCATTCAAATATTTCAGAATATATAAAAATAAAGTTAAAACTCTTCACTCTGTAATTTCATCCCTTAATTCTTGAACTTGGTATTAGTTTCACATTCTTTTCTTTTTCCACACACACAAGACAGACAAAAACACAAAGATGTGGAATTATAAAAATGGGATCACATATTACATCCTATTTTATGAGTGTTTTTGTCCTCTGAAAATGTAATGGCATTTTTCCAAGTCCCTACATGTAGACCTACCTCATCATTATTTAGAGTTATTTTAACATTTTTAGTAAGAATAAATCATTTTTCTTTATCTATCCATTTCCTAGTGGACATTTAGGTGCATGGTTTTTGGATGTAATCAAAAATACCACAATAAACATTTGTTTACACATGACTTTGTGTTTATAAATAATTCCTGTCTTACAGAACTTAATGTTTTAAAGAAACATGTTTCTCTATTACAGTTATTCGACTTGAATCAGGCTGAGGAAGTCCTTCCTTAAAAGTAAGAAACATTCTAAATAAACTGTTCTTTGGAACACACACACACAAAAAAAAGTGAGAAACATTCTGTATTTTTGTATAGTAGTATGTGATTGTTTCTATATTTAAATTTCAGATTAATGTGTTTTTGTTTGAAGTGGTATTGATCTAAGTGTTAAAATAGACCATTTTTTTCAGTATTTGCTGAGTTATCAATCCATATTACAATTCATTTTATACGACATTTAATATCCACTTAAATTTATAACTATGGTTTGTTCTATTTCTATTGATCTATCTACATCTGCGTAAGTTTTTACTGACAGTACATTTTAAAATATTTTGGCTTTTAAATTCACATATATATCTAGTAAAGTCTCCCATTCCCTCTTCCACAAGGCTCTGTTCACTTCCTACATTTCTCTATAGCCACTTTTTTCTCCACATCAAATTTAGGTTCATTAAGTTCTGCCCTTATTCTAAGCAAAAAACAAAAACAGAAAAACTAAAGATTTTTACTTGAACTTCAGTAAACTTATAGATTAATGTGGGCACACGTGACATCCTTAGAATGACAGGACTTCCCATTTAGGAACAGAGTGTGTTTGCTTTTCAATCAAGCCATTGTTTATATTATTTAGTGAATGGTACTTTTTTTTTCATGTAGGTCTTGATGATTTCCTAAGTCTCCTAAGTTTAATTTTTTTGTATTTCTTTCTCCTGTGAATATAATATTATTTCTTTTTTTATTTTATTTATTTATTTATGGGTTTTTTTTTTTTTTTTTTTTTTGGAGACGGAGTTTCGCTCTTGTTGCCCAGGCTGAAGTGCAGTGGCATGATCTCTGCTCACTGCAACCTCAGCTCCCCGGGTTCACGCCATTCTCCTGCCTCAGCCTCCCGAGTACCTGGGACTACAGGTGCCCATCACAACACCCGGGTAATTTTTGTATTTTTAGTAGAGACAGGGTTTCACCGTGTTAGCCAAGATGGTCTCAATCTCCTGATCTTCTGATCCGCCCACCTCGGTCTCCCAGAGTGCTGGGATTACAGGCGTGAGCCACCACGCCGGGCCTCTCTTTTTTGATTCTTACAAGTATGAGTTAATAACTAGTTTTGTTTATCTTATCTCTCATCATGTTAGTAAACTCATTAGTTCTAAAAGCTTTTAATTGTAAAACTTTATTGAAGAACCCAAATACAATCTGAAAATAGTAATATTTGTCCTTTCCCACTATTTATTCTTAATTCTGTTTTCATTTTACCAACTACCATCTTCAGAGCATTGTTGACTAACAGCATTGATAAAGAGTATTTCTGTTCTTTCTCTAACTTAAAACAGAAACAGTTTTACTGTTTACAGTGAATTGTTACATTCACTACCGTTTTTCATCTTTCGTAGTAACTTGAAAGTTTCTAGGCTGGGCGCGGTGGCTCACGCCTACGCTTGTAATCCCAGCACTTTGGGAGGCCGAGGCGGATGGATCACGAGGTCAACAGATCGAGACCATCCTGGCTAACACGGTGAAACTCCGTCTCTAGGGCGTGGTGACAGGCGACTGTAGTCCCAGTTACTCAGGTGGCTGAGGCAGGAGAATCGCTTGAAACCAGGAGGTGGAGGTTGCAGCAAGCCAAGATCGCGCCACTGTCCTCCAGCCTAGGCAACAGAGGGAGACTCCGTTTCAAAGAAAAAAAAAAAAGTTTATTTTATCATTCCTAATGTTTCATGAATGTTACTGGGGAATGTCTATTTGATTTTATCAAAAGGCTTTAAACATCTTTCAAAATAGTGTTACGGAATTTCTTATTTCTCTTTAAAATGTATTATAAATAATTATATTAATGTACCTCTGAATACTGAACTCTTCTTGCATTTTTAGAATAAATACACTTGGTAAGTGCATATCATTCTTTTAACATAATGATGCATGTGATTCAATCATATTTACAAGAGTAATAATAAGGAAGCTGGTCTACAATTTTTGTTATTGTTACTTCGTACGGCCTTTCTAAAATTTGACAATATATTTATGCTAGCCTCTCAAAACATGAACTTTAAATAAGATAGAAAGTGTTCCCTGTTACTTTTAGTTTTAAAATTCTGAAACATGTTAAATCACTTGGTAATGATTTGTTTCTTGAGCTTCAGCACTTAACTATGAAGCCATCTGAATCTGTGTATTTTGCACAACTGAGGGTAAATCTAAGACAATCTTTTTTTATTGCTTTATCTTGGCAATTCATTTAAGCCGGAAATTTTTCTTTTCCTGAAAAAACGAAGTGGTTCTTTCTTTTTCCAAGCAAATCACCAATTCTGCTTGCAAGTATACATTCATAACAAGCACCACTGATTTTGAAAATGTATTACATACATATGGTACTATCTCCTTTAAATTTAATATTATACATTTACAAACTCTTTTTTTTAAATCAGAAACAACAAAGCTTTGTTGATTTTACAAGTCTTTTCAAATATGGGGTATTTTTAATTCTATATATTTTGTATGTAAACAAGTCATTAATTTCTACTTTTAAATAATTATTCTCTTTTTATTAATTTATTTTGTTTTATAATGTTCATTTTCTAGCTTCTCGAGTTAAATGTTTAGATTACTTAATTTCAATCTTTCATATTTAAAAATGTTGCATTTACATTTTAAAAATCTCTCAGTAAACATCTGACCACATATTAGAATCCTGAATAATTATTTTCTGTGACTTGTTTTAAAGACAGTTCATAGTATAATTGATTTCCTCTTAAACCTAAAAGCCATTCACAAGTTTCTTTGTTTAATTTTAATTTCCAAGTAGTTCATATTTTTGGCCCTTGCCAATTTATAATTTTATTGCTCTTTAATTAGACAATAAAACTTGTAAGATATTTAACATTTGATATTTGAAATTTCCTTTACACATATGATCAAATTTCATAAACATTCCAAAAATGTTTCTGAAATAATATACAGTCTACATTTGTAGAGTATAACTTTCCAACCATGGAGACAAGGTCTTGCACTGTCACCCAGGTCAGAGTGGAGTGCAATGGCCTCATCATAGCTTAGTATAACCTTGAACTCCTGGACTCAAGCAATCCGCCTGTCTCAGCCTAGCTAGGACCATAAGCATGCAACACTATGCCCAGCTCATTTTTTCATTAATTTGTAGAGATGGAGTCTTCCTATGTTGCCTAGTCTGTTGAACACCTGGCCTCAAGTGATCCTTCTCCTTCAGGGACTACAGGCATAAGCCACCAGGCCTGGTCTTGAAATAAATCTTAACTGAATGACAATAATCAAACCAGGGGTTCTCAAATGAGGAAAAGTAAACATCATATACTATTAGAAGCCAGGTGGAAATATCAAAATGGGTCAGGGTGAAAACAGAAGTATCTTGTTCGAATGTTTTCATTTATTTTTAGTCATCATATTAACTTTATTTTACAATTAAAATGTTATTAAATGACCAGGTAAAAAGTTTATGGTTATCAAAGCATTGGTATGAGCTTAAAATTGTGGAAAATATTACATGATTTGTCTTGGATTTTTTTACCTAGTTCAATTCTGGGAGATGTATTAAAATTTCCCTGTCTGGTAATAGTTTCATTAATTTCTTCTTGAATGTTTATGCTTCCAATTCATCATAATGTGTGCTTTTCAGTGCACAAAAGTTTGATGCTATTATACCTTGTTTAATGGCGGATGTTTTTTGTAAAAATAGCCCTATATGCCATCTAATTATTTATTATTTGAAGTGTATTGTACTAATGGTATTGTTACCTGTTACCTTTTTATTTTTGGTGGTGGTTGTCATGGGAGGCTCTGTTATATTTTTCCACATCCATTCATTCCATGAGGTGGCAATCATTTTTGAACCAATGTCCAATCATGCCAAAAGCTGCAGATATAATAGTGAAAAACTTTCTAATCACATTGTGCCATTTTTTTAAAAAGTTTTCTTTTAAACAGCATGGAATTGGTTTATCCATTTTAAGCTAATGTAAGAATGTTTTATAATTTAAGATTTAATTTACCTACTTTAATTGTAACATATTTTGTATATATATTTTTAAATTTACTTTTATTACATCTATGTCAGACATATACAACATATTTTGATATACATATACACAGTGAAATGATTACTACCATCAAACTACATTCTATCACTTATAGTTGTTTGTTTATATTTTCTCATTGTTTCATTCTTCCAAATTTTTACTCTACTATTAAAGCTTTCTGTTTCTTCTTATTTATTATTTTCCATTCTCTAGCCATTCAGGAGTTATTCATCTTACTTCTACTTCACTGTTGGTAATCTTTAAATACATAAGCATATGTAATTAATGTTTCTCCATCAATCTCAATAATTAAACTGTCTCTAAGAGCTCCCCCTTCAGGAACCAGGCTAGGCATTTACAAGCTTCTATGTCTTCAGTGATTCCCTTACACTACACAGCATTCACCACAACATACACACAGCACCTAGCTTCTCTTGAAATAAGCTAGAATTTACTTTTAGACAAAAATGATTGCATTATGGTCCTTGCAGTTGAGGATCCTTTCTTAACCATTTCATTAATATTTCATAACTTATATTATCAATAATTTAATTGTAATATATTTTATTGAACTCATTACTCTCAGGTTACCAAATTTGGCTATCAGGTCACTTGGGGAGCTTATTAAAAATACAGACTACTGGGACTTATCTCAGGTTTACACTTTCATAATCTCTCACTTTGGACTCCAGGAATCAGCATTTAAAGTCTCCTTGGCAGAATTCTCTTGCTTGTTATCTTTTCATTTTTTGATATTAATGATTATCAAAAATAATAGATAATAACCAAAAAGTCCTAAGAGGTGTGATATGAGATCTCATTGTGGTTTTGATTTGCATTTCCCTGATGAATACTAATGTTGAGGAAGGATGTGGTGAAAAGGGAACCCTTAAACATTGTTGATGGGGATATACGTTGATACTATGCATTATAATGAACATACCATTATGCAAAACAGTAAAGATTCCTCAAAAAGTTAAAAACAGAACAGTCATATGACCCAGCAATTCCACTTCTGGGTATATATTCCAAAAGAAATAAAATAGCTCTCTCGAAGAGACAGTTGAACTTCCATGTTCATTACAGCATTATTCATAATAGCCCTGATACTGAAGAAATTGTGATACACACATCATAATTGTGGTATATATAAAATATAGCATATAATATTAATAGTAATATATAATAATATTCCACACAGCTGAACATTTTTCAGTCTTCAAAAAAAATCTTGCCAGTTGCAACAACACCAATGAGTCTAGAGGACATTATTATGCAAAGTGAAGTAAGCCAGGCACAGAAAGACAAATACTGCATGATCTCACTTATATGTGGAATCCAGAAGGGTTGAACTCATAGAAACAGAAAATAGAATGGTGGTTACCAGGGGACAGGTGTGGGGATAACAGGGAGGTTTTGGTCAAAGGGCACAAACTTTGAATAATTTCTGGATACCTAATGAATGAATGATTTCTGACCTAATGTACAGCATGGTGAATATAGTTAATAGTAATGTATTGTATACTTGAAATTTGCAAAAAGAGTATATCTTAAGTATTCTCACCACAACAAAAAAAAAAGGTAATTATGTGAGGTGATGAAGATGTTAACTAACTTGATTGTGGTAATCATGCCACAATGTACACATATGTCAAAATAATCAAGTTGTATACCTTAAATGTACGCAGTTTTTATTTTTCAATTATTCTTCAATAAAGCTGGCAAAAGAAAATGTCCTTAGGTGACTTTTTTTTTTTTTTTTTAAGATGCAGTCTTGCTCTTGTCACCCAGGCGGGAGTGCAATGGCACAATCTCAGCTCACTGCAACCTCCGCTTCCTGGGTTCAAGGAATTCTCCTGCCTCAGCCTCCGGAGTAGCTGGGATTACAGGCACCCACCACCACACCCAGCTAATTTTTGTATTTTTAGTAGAGATGGGGTTTCACCATGTTGGCCAGGCTGGTCTCAAACTCCTGACATCAGATGATCCACCTGCCTCGGCCTCCCAAAGTGCTGGGATGACAGGCATGAGCCACCAGGCCTGGCCACCTTAGGTGATGTTAATGCAATCTGCCCACAGGGCCAGTCTTGTAGCAGCATTTGTCACCCATATATTTTGCACCCCTTCTCATATTGTGACTTACTTGTGATACATTTTGACTCATTTTCATTTTGGCTACAGTACATCCTTAAGTCTCTCCCACTACCTCCTATTGTTTTATTTTGTTTTTTTTAAAACAGTACATTTGCAGAATACTTTGAGTCTTTTTATGTATCAAAATACACATTTTTCCATCAAACATGAGCAAACTGTGTCTGGTGAGAGAATACTATGGTTGCAACCCCTTTTACTCACAGTTCTGAAAGGAATGTTGCATTGTCCTCTAGCATTTTGTGTGGTAGATGAGAAACTGGATAACAGTCAAATTCTCTTTTCCTTGAAGGTAACCAATACTTTTTCAGTGTCAACTTTTGTATACATTTTCTCCTTACCTTGGAATTCAAAATTTCATCATGGTATGTCTAAAAGATTTTATTTTCATTAATCTTCACCAGCCTGTGGTGAGTTCATTTAATGTGAAGGCTTTAAGAATTAGGTTAGGCTTAGAGGAAATGGTAATCTATTATTTCTCCTTCCTCACATCTGTTCTCTATTTCTAAAATTCCTATTATTAGCTATGAGATGAGCCCCAAAACCTATCCTATGTGTGTCATCTTCTCTCTTATAAAATCTCTTTTTTACTTACAGTTATGCAAATTTGGTCAGCCTTCCAATTAATTAATTTGGTTTCCAGTAGCATCCAGTAGCATCCGTTCTGATATTTACTATCTCTACTAAAGGGTATACTTTTTTGTTGTTCTTTTTTCCTCAAGCAATCTCTCTTTCTTCTTTAATTGTGCTTTCCTTTTTTCTATTATTTCAATATTTTGGGGGGTACAGGTGTTGTTTTATTACATGGATAGTTCTTTAGTGGTGATTTCTGGGATTTTGGTGCACTCATCACCCAAGCAGTGTACACTGTACCCAACATGTAGTCTTTTATCCCCCATCTACCTCCCACCCTTTCCCCTGAATCCCCAAAGTCCATTTCATCATTCTTATACCTTTGCATCCTCATAGCTTAGCTCTCACTTTTAGTTCCTTAAGGAATGTCCATACTGTTTTCCATAGTGGTTGTACTAGTTTACATTCTCACCAGCAGTTTAAACGTGTTACTTTTCACCACATTCATGCCAACATCTATTATTTTTTGACTTTTTAATAATAGTCATTCCGACTGGTGTGAGATGGTATCTCAGTGTGGTTTTATTTTGCATTTCCCTGATAACTAGTGATGTGAAGCATTTTTTCATATGTTTGTTGGCTGTTTGTATATCTTCATTTGTGAATTGTCTATTCACATCCTTTGTGCACTTTTTGATGGGATTATTAGGTTTTCTTCTTGAGTTCCTTGCAGATTCTGGATATTTTAGTCCTTTGTTGGATGCAGTTTGCAAATATTTTCTCCCATTCTGTGGGTTGTCTGTTTACTTGTTGATTATTTCTTTTGCTGTGCAGAAGCTTTTTAGTTTAATTAGGTCTCATTTATTTTTTTCGGTTTTTCTTGCATTTGCTTTTGGGTCCTTAGTCATGAATTATTTCCCTAAGCCAATGTCTAGAAGAGTTTTTCTGATGTATCTTCTAGAATTTCTATGGTTTCATGTCTTATATTTAAGCCTCTGATGAATCTTGAGTTGATTTTTGTATAAGGTGAAAGATGAGGACCCAGCTTCATTCTTCTACATGTGGCTTGCCAGTTTTCCCTGCACCATTTATTGAATAAGGTGTCCTTTCCCCACTTTATGTTTTTGTATGCTTTGTGGAAGATCAGTTGGCTATGAGTATTTGGCTTTATTTCTGGGTTCCCTATTCTGTTCCATTGGTTTACTTGGCTATTTTTATACCAGTACCATGTTGATTTGGTAACTATAGCCTTGTAGTATAATTTGAGACAGGGTCTTGTTTTGTTGCTCAGGCTGGGGTGCAGTGGCATGATCTTCACTTACTGCAACTTCGGCCTCCTGGCTTCAAGCTAGCCTTCCACCTCAGCCTCCAGAGTAGCTGGGACTACAGGTGTGCCCTACCACACCCAGCTAATTTTTGTATATTTTGCAGAGATGGGGTCTCCCTGTGTTGCCCAGGCTGGCAAAAACTCCTGGACTCAAGTCACCCACCTGCCTCTGCTTCCCAAAGTGCTGGGATTACAGGCCTAAGCCACCACACCCAGCCCTGTTTTCTTATTGTTTCTTTTATTTGATAAATGTGATATCCTTCTGAGTTGGACAGGAAACTTCCATATAATTATTGTTCTCTCCTATATTCAACTTTAAATTTTCTCCAAACATTTGTGGTTATGGGCTTTGACAAGTGACATAGCCAGCAGAATAGCAACAGCATCTTTCTCCATTCCCTAAATTTGAATGACACATACTATTGAGTCAATAAACAGGTCAGAACAGCTCCCCCACATCTCTTTGCACAATGATAGCTCTGGAGACTCCTCAAGATTTGAGGTAGATGACTGGGGAGCCTTATGGGTTTTCCAGTTGTGGGACACAGTTTTCCCTCCTATATTATTTGATAGGTAGTTGGGAGAAAGAAAGATCAAAAACAAAACTAAAACAAAACAAAACCTGCTTAAATTGCCATCATGGTCTTATCCCCAAATTTATTGACAATAAAAGGATTCTGTTATCATTTAAAAACATGCATACATGTGCATATATGAGAACATGCATACATGTGCTGCATATATGAGAACATTCATAAGACATATTTTTTCAATAAATGGATAGAACTCTGAACAAAAACTACTTGATTCTTGATCAGATGGAAACCTCATGTTGATAAACAAAAATGAGTAATTCAAGTACAAACGTAGTTGAAATCACAATGTGCTGAAATGAATATAATGCATATAGGAAAACTACACTAAATTATGTGGTATTTTATTATCATTCACACCTACACTACATTTAGTTTGAAATTTGAATTCTCACTGAAAAAGAATAAAACTAAATAAAAAAATTTTAAAGATACAATTTTAACAGACATAAGATCAATTTAAAATGGCAGTGGTTTTACCTTAATTTGGGGATGCAAACATTCTAATCAATCAATTTATGTCAAAGAACTGAGACAGATTATCCCAGGTTTATTTTAAAAGAGATTAACTGAGTTGACCTAAGTAGTTTATCTGATTACTGTCATGGAAGAACACTGTGCCCATCAAAACAGCAAGATACAGGAATTCCTCAACTCTAACATACACAAACCTCACAATTCGTAACTATACTGGCTCCTAGTATTTGATGTTTTCACTACTTAACATATTTAAAGTGTGTCTTCTGTCCTCATCATACTTAGAGTTATCTTTTCACCTCTCATTTCAATCAGTCTTTTTCCAGAACTCGGAACTCCTCTGTGCTTTATTTCACCCGGAAAAAATTATGATCATGGACCAGTCTTACTCCAACATTCATGATGACTGGAGTTCACGTCAAAAGTGGAGTCATTCTTGACACCTCTCTCTGCCTCCGCCAACACACCAGTCACACACCAGGCTGGTTCCTTGTACCTCTTGTCTATTTCTCAGATGTCTCTCCGCCTCCACTGTCCCCACTCTATTACAAGCCTTACCTGACCCTGAGCAGTTCTCTCTGCTTCCTCTACTTGTTCTTCATGAAGCACTAAAATTATCTTTTTAAAAGAGCTGGTGATATTTTTCTGTGTATAGCCTTTCAATAACCTTCCAGTTATTTCTTATAATGCAGCCCAGAAAACTTACCATGGCCTAAAAATTCATGTTCCAGCCCCTCCTTCCTTTCCATCCTTATCCTCCAGCATCCCCTTCCTTCAGCCACAATGACTTTCTATTCATCCCTAAAATTTCAATGATTTCCACTTCCTGTACCTCCTCAGATACTATCCCTTTAAAATAAAAAGAAATCTCCCCTAGGTCATGCCTAGCTAAGACTTACTTGTCCGTGAAGCCTCCATCTTTGACTCCCCTCTTTTACTCACTCATAATATTCACTTTAACCACTGAACACAACCATAAGTAAACAAAAGTATGATTAGTTATTTAGCTTCTATTCTCCCAACTCAGAACATAAGCTCCAGGCAAAAGGGATTATGCCTTCTTGTTCATCCTGTATCCTAAGGATCTGGTAGAGCTTTGTGTACAGAAGGAAGGTGTTCAATACATATTGATTGAATTTAGGAACCAAATGTGACGAATGGAAATCAAGGGGAGCTGCAAACTTAATAATACACACCCATATACATTCCTGAGCCACCTGAAAGACACTCAACAAATGACAACAGATGTCAAGGCCTTGCTGAGGAAGTTTAAGAGACCCCTTCTTTGGTTTGGAAACATTGCTAGAGCTGTGTGATGATACAAACATAAACAGGTGATCAGAGTGATGATTATGAGAGATGCAGCAATAACAGTAACAACTTACTGAGAGCTTACTGGTGTTAGATGTCATGCAGTTGATGTGGAATCTGTCACTTATTCCACATCATAAATAACAGTGAGCAGTATTATAATCTCCATTTTAAAAATGTTCACACTGAGACTCAGAAAAGTTATTTGGCTTGCCTGAAGTCATAGCAAGATTAACTAATATAAGGCCATCCAGGACATGAAGTTTTGTCTGACTCTGGATCCTTATAGCTCTTAACCAGTATACAAGACTCTCTCCTCATTTTGCCACCAGCTTATGTTTGACCTTGGCCAAGAGACCTCTCCTACTTAGTTCACAATTGCTTTTTCAGTAAAACGATGGTTTTAGTCCAGGTGACCGCCAAACTGCCTTCCACCTCCAACATTCAAAAGAATGCATATTTATAGAGTCATAAAAGGATCACAGTGAGATTGACATTCAATGATAAAAAATTTAAAATTATAATTTAGTAACATGTTCTTCCCAGTCTACTTTAGCTTTTCCATAAGCAAATCAGGAAACTATGCATTTGACTAAACTATTATCTCTCAAGCCATTTTATTAATACAGGCATAAGAAATTAGGAAGACAGAGAGGAAACACAAAGCAAAGAAAAAGAATTTGGGTGAGTTTTGAAGTCCAATAACAAGAGAAAAGAAATAGTCATTTTCTAATTTGCAAATTACATAACCAGCCAAAGCAGGTGGTCCAAGGTTAAACAGAAATGAGGGCAAGGTTTGTTAAAGGATTAAACTAAATGTTTAAAAACAACAATGACACAAAAAACAGAAAACAAAAAACAAAAAAAAAAACAAAGAAAAAAAACGAGCTGTATCAAATTGACCTTCTTATTCAGATAAAAAATGATTGTGGGACAAACGTAATCCATTCAAACATAACTTTAAAAATAAAACAAGATGTGTTAATGGCTGCTTATATATCTCATATTCTATAAATCATCTGCAAAAAAAAATACGGCCCACCTCACACAGTAAGATGCTGCAATAGTCCTCAGGGAAAGCAGTGAAGGGGAATGCTCAAAATGCTTGATAGATAGATAATCCATTTAATGTAAAATCTCCAGGGCAGGAAAATGAGATACCTTTCACGGCAACTATCTCAAAGCCAACCTTCTGGTGCCTTTTGTATCCTTTCCCAATGCTCAGAGGCCCCTGCAATTCTTTCCCAATGTTCAGGTTGAACTGGCTTTTTTTTTTTTTTTTTTTTTTTTTTTTTGAGACGGAGTCTCGCTCTGTCACCCAGGCTGGAGTGCAGTGGAGCGATCTTGGCTCACTGCAAGCTCCGCCTCCCAGGTTCAGGCCATTCTCCTGCCTCAGCCTCCTCAGTAGCTGGGACTACAGTCGCCCACTACCACGCCCGGCTAATTTTTTGTATTTTTAGTAGAGACGGGGTTGAACTGGCTTTTGTGTCACTTTTTGAAAAGCTTGAAAAAGTACACGATATAGGTCAGAATAAGTAGATAATTTATGCCTAACAATTTTTATTCTGTTTTGATATTGTTAAAATATTAAGAAAGTTCATAAGGAAGAATCTGGGGCACAGATATAAGGTTCAGGGATATGTTGGGGCTTATTATTTTCTTTTAAAAATGCAAAAAATATTTAAGAGAGCAATGTGTTCATACGGAAAAGGGAAAGATTCTGGTAAAAAGTATACAGTATAATTCTGGAGCATCAGTCTTACACAACTCTCTCTCAGATCAGATCCGGTCTTGTGCTAAGAGAGTCAAGGTGCTCCAGAAAGAAGTTATAGGCTTGACACCAAGAGGTCTGACTTGTTCTGAGCCTTCATCTTTACCCCACTTGCTGCCTCTCGGGATTCCAACTTCATACACTAGAGCTCAGAGATTGTAAAATGAAAGCCTGTGAGTCAAATCTGGCTCACAGGTATGTCCTGTCTAGCCCACCAACGATGCCTACACTGACTATGCTTTAAAAAGAATGTTGAATTTGTTGCCAACATTTTTAAAGCTGGAGATTTCACTCTTCCGAAAACAAAACCAACAAAACAAAAAAAATGAGGAGTAACAGATTCCACGCTTTTCTGCAGAAATTGAAGATCTAGAAACAATGGGTTCTCTTTCCCAAATGACAAGAGTGAGTTAATGCTCACCAGCAGTGCGTGCCGCATGTTTTCTGGACTTTTTCTACGTAGGCTCAAAAACTCATCTATTCTGTGACTACTCTAATTCTCACATTTAGGAAACCTGCTGCTGTTTATGAATGCTGCTGATGTGGACATATTCACTTCCTTGTATCAGTGAGGATTCACTCCATTTAGTCTAGGTTCTTTTCAGATGTGGAAGAGGAAACAATAAGAGAAAAACCTGCCCAACCATTTTCATCTAAGGGGTAAGCATTTTACAATGGTTGTCTTTATTACAGCAGCTGAATGTGTCCCCCATAATTATTTTACCAGTGTTTGAGACCACAACCACATTCATGTGGTAAGAAATTGTTAAATCAAAGCTTTTATTTCTTAATTATTAATGAAATATATTTTATGAAACATGGGGTATGTTTGTACTGAAATAATGATGGACAAATAATGAAGGATGGTAAACTTTTGGAAACATATCTAAACTTCTTACATTAATACTTCGGGGGAAAAAATTCTCCCTTTGTAAATCATTTGTTACAAGTTTCTTTTTATTTCTGGAACATAAAATTTGATCTGTCACTTTGCCACCCTGTCCTATTTACCAGGGCTTAAAAGGCCCTTCACACATTTTCATTTCCCATATATGCAGCATATGCAAAATTAAAGAACATTATGTATGAAATCCTGGCAGCTTCTATTAAATTGAATTCAAAAATTTGTAATTTAGGGTTTGAGGTTGAGGCTCCACTCTAATTTCATGATTAATGAAATTGTCCTTCCTAATTTGGGGTTCTTTTCATTCATTTTGATAGATTTCTGAGAATGATTTTGTGTGTGTGTCAATTTATCCATGTTTCTTAAATGAAAACAATGATTTATTTGATACCGACGTGTGAAAGACTATTAATTTCTAAGAAAATCCAAAGAGAAAATTGTGAAGTCAGGAACAAAATCAAGATAAACTGAAAACATTCATTCAAAACTATAACTTAGTGATGAAAATTTGAAATTAGTATAGAGTATAAAAGTTATATTTATTGAACACCTCCTCTAGACCAGTATTATTTTAAGTCATCTCATAGGACATTTTACTTGATTTTCACAAAAGCACATTTTTATAGATGAGAAAATACATTCATATCTTAGCTTGTTCAAAGTCATCCAGATAGTAACAGTAAAGTGAGATTTTGAACTCGAAAACTATTTCAAAGTTTTTTTCGTTTTTTTCACTTCTATTTTCCTTTAACAGCTTAAGTCTCCATTGACTCCAGGAACTCCTTCCCTAAGCCATCTTTTCCTCAGATAGTTCTGAATAATCCCATAGAGTTTTGCCAACTCTCTTCTCACTACCCCCATAAACACATGTACACTAGACTTCCCCACCTGTCTCATTTCTCGTCGGAGTGCACACCTCCTCCCTCTACCTTCATACCGCATATCTTTAAAATCCTCCTCCTCTAAGAAGCCATCACACATCAATCTCAACCCAGTCTCACATTTATTATCCACTAGGTCTTATGTAATCTCATTATATTAATGTGTGCTTACTTCATTTATTTTACTTTTAAATATCTTCTTCCATTTTTAAATGTGTAAGACAGAAATTTCAGAACAGGAACCAGAGCTTCTCTTTCTTTAGTCAAGACACATTAGACTCGATGACACACATATCTGAAAATGAAATCTATTTGGTAAACCGACGAAACAGAAGTGCAAGGAGGCAGGCAAAAAGAAAAGGAAGAAGGTCATTAGGAAAACTGGAAGGAAGAGGTACAGACATGCAGATGAGAAATATTCATGATCCCACAACGGTTCCCAGAGACAAAATAAGCATCCCAGAGGGTCAGACTTCCCTTTCCCCAAATAGCCAGGAATATCCCTAGCAATCCATAGCTCTTAGTAATCTCATAAGGAGTGATTGGATCATGGTCTCTTAATACACATCATCCTTCTTCATGGTGTCTTTCAACTGCAGAACTACCAAAACTGGGGCCAGAAGATTCACATATTCCTATCCTAACTCTGCCCAGAGTTAATGCTATGTTGGTGATAACTTGCCTTCTCTCTGCCTCCATCTCATCTCTAAAACATTTACCGAGGGTCTACAATGGATCTTACAGACCTATGCAAACAAATGCCTCTCCAAATCGGGCTTCATGTACAGTTGTATTTCTCATTTTTCCGATTTATCTCTTGATGTTCCACATGCATAATGGACAGGAGGTCCACCGAGGACATCCACACGAGGGAGTAGATAGAAATCCGATCACTGCCATTGCTTATCGCTGCCACACTGTGGCGCTACTTAAGGACGCTGCTGAGGAAGGCGCTGGACAATGAACTCTACTGTATACAGGTTTTTACACAGACCCCACATGGCCTATGAAGAGCAATTTCACTTCCTGAATGCTAAGCTCATCGAAGACGCCCAGCACTTGGGCTTCCAAGGTTCCCATGGTTCCGTTTTTTGAATCCCACAAATAGCCACCTCCTAAGTCCCCAGCTGGTTATGGAAGCACTGAGACAGGAATGGCTCTGGCACCTACCATCTCTCCAAAACTTCATTTCTTTTCCCTCAAAGATACTAAGCATTTTTGCTTTTCACCCTGATTATACCCCTTCTGAAGCAGCGATGCCATTGGTCTGCCCTCAGGGGAAAATCTCACATAAATGATTCTAAGGGGAGTGATTCTGAACTCTCTTACTGGAGAAGAGAAAAAGCAACCTGAGCTAACCACCCCCTCATCTATAAAACAATGTAGAACTGTGTTAAATGTTTTGATGGAAAAGCAAAGGTGCTATAACAACACAGTCGAGGGAATCCTCCTGTAGACTGGAGGGTCAAGAAAGTGGTGCTTTCTGAGGAAATGGCATCTATTCTGAGATCTTAAGGATGAACAGGAATCATTTGGAGGCATTTCACATAAAATGCACCACAGTTCAAAGACTCTGGTGCAGACAAAAGCTAGTTCTGTTGGAGGAAGCAAAAGACCAGTGTGGTTTCACAGTAGAGAGCACAGGGAGAGTGAGAAGATGAACCCAACCTGGAGGTCCAGATCACGGGGCGCTTGGCTAGCATGGTCACCAAGACCCTTCCCGATCACTGTTTTAGGATTCAGTGCCCACTGGCGACATCACTGAAATACTTAATTCACTTAAAACACTTAATTCACTTAAAAACAGTTTTCAGTCAAGTCAGGCAAAAGAAAAACAGCTGTGTTCACAAAAGAAAAAGAGCTGTGTTCTATAATACATAGATTGTTGTAGGTGCCCTCTGTTCTTATCCCCAATCTGCTGAGGAGCTGCTCCTGGGGGACTCCAATGTCTCCGATCTCACCAAAGTCACCTCCCAGGTACGGATAATCTGTGTTTCACATGTCCTGTGGCACCAGGTGTCCCACACCCCCATAAAAGAGCCTCTGCAATCAGAAGGTAAGAGGTCAGGTAATTGAGTCAAATTTTCATTGCTGCACAGGAATTAATTAATGCAGGCAGGTAAGCACTGGAATAGAGAGAGACAGAGATGGGGAAATTAGGTTTAAAATTAGCTTTCTGAACATAATCAGAAGATTATGTATAAGGTTTACTGTATTATGATCCCAAGCTTTTTCTGAAAACAAATCTTTCGGGGAAAAATAGTTAAATTAAAATGGCAAGATGCCAAAGTCTAGGTCACAAAAACACTTAACAAATTTTGAAAGGTATCTGAAGGAGATGGATGATGGGAGAGGTTTTTTGTTATTGTCAGATTTAGGACACTGGTGTTTTTCTGCCATCTATCAAATCTATTTACCATGAGCAGGACTTTTTTTCTCCGGGCAGGCCCATACAGATAGAGATTCTAGTGATTTCATTTCCTCCGTATTTCTGGTACTTTTGTGGATCACACAGAGGATGATTAAATGGCTTTTCTGTATTGTTTGTTAAATTTGACTCTTCCCACGAATTGGGGGTGGTTCCCATGGGAACCTCTGAACGTGGAATAAGAGCAAAACAGATCGCAGACAATCATTCAAGTCTCTATTGAAAGCACACTTGGCAAAATACTTTATTCACTATTTCTGTAGAAGCAATTCTCTATACATATAAATTTGAGATCTAAGGAAGTAAAAGTCTGTTTTGCCGTTGTTGTTTAATGCTTATCCCAACTAAAGATCTTAGTACTTATTCCACTTTTTCAAAAAGTTATTTTGCACACAGATTCAGACAAGGATATTATGCCAGAAACCATCTCTAATGTCATTTGAGCAAAATACGCCACTGTAGATTGAATGGTTCAGGATGGAAGAGAATATATTTTTGGAAAGGAGAAAAATTACCATATCCTTCTTTTTTTTTTTTTTTTTTTTTTTGAGACAGTCTCACTCTGTCACCCAGGCTGGAGTGCAGAGGCACAACTGGCTCACTGCAAGCTCTGCTTCCTGGGTTCAAGCAATTCTCCTGCCTCAGCTTCCCGAGTAGCTAAGGATTACAGGCGCCCACCACCACACCCGGCTAATGTTCGTGTTTTTTGTAGAGACGTGGGTTTCACCATGTTGGCCAGGCTGGTCCCGAACTCTTGGCCTCAAGTGATCCTCCCGCCTTTATCCATTGTATCACAGACAACAGGAATTATTTCAAAAAATAACAGAATATAAATGTTAATACATTAACCAACATATATTGCTTCAAACAAGTATGATTTACATAAGGTAGAGCTAAAGAGAAGTTACAAAAATAATTCTCATATACACTTGTGATTTTTCATTTGATCACAAAAACTTTTTTAAGTTCCTTAAGCTAAAGATCCCACACTGCTGTCTACCTAATACCATTACCACTATGTGAAATTTACACATGACTTTCCACATTTCCGGGGCTACAGCTGAAGCCAACACACTCTCTCACCTAGGAAACAGAAATAGCCTCATAACTGTTCTGCTCTCTTTCACCCCAGATACTTCTCTATATAGCAGCCAGAGCAATATCTAAAAGACAAATAGATCATTATTTAAACACTTCAACTACTCCCACTTCAGAATAAAGTACACTTTTACTATGGTTTAGCACTCCCTTTGTGAGGGGGCCATTGTTTAATTTCATTTCTATCTCCTTCCCACAAACTCCTCAAAAAGTTACTTTGCTCTCTATCTCCAATTGCTCTCTGCCGATATTCATATTTAAAATCACTCTAATCAGGTTTGCACCTCCAACACTCCCATAAAACTGTATTTATGAAAGTCAAGAATTCTCCCAAAGTTACCACATCTAACGACCAATTGTTGGCAGTTGCCTTTGACATCATTTGTCACTTCCTCCTCCTAGATACTGTTTTCATCCATTTAGTTTGTAGGGCATTTTCCTTCTTCCTCCTAGGTTGCTCCTCTTCTTCCACACATTGTAACGATGTAGTAATGCTATCTTCGGTCACCCCCTCTACTACATTCACTCCCATGGTGATCTCATTTGCCTTGAGGTTTTAAATACCATTGGTATGCCAATAACTCTTACATTTCTGTCTCCATTCAAGACTTCTTCTCAACTCCAGACTCTTATATCCAACTCCCTATTTCACTTCATTCCCTGGATTCTCTATTATTGAGCTATTGCCACAAAACTTCTGCATAACAGACCACCTCCAAATTCACTGACTTACAACAGTAGCTATTAATGCTCCTGAATCTGTAGGGTCTGGTAAAATCTAAAGCAGGCTCCACGGGCAGCCCTCCTTCCAACTGTGGGATGAGTTGGGCTTAGCTGGGGTGGCTCTGTGTCACTTGCATTCACTTGGTGTCCAGGCTAAGAGGGCAAAGGCTGCCCCAGGAAAGCTCTTCTCATGATAATGACTGAATCACAAAAGGCTGAGCCTGACCTGTGAGTACATTTCAGTCCCCTTCTTCTGTCTCACCTCGACATGACCCACCGGCCAGAGCCAGTCATACTGCCAAGCCTAACTCAGGAAAGCAGATACAGAAGTATGCCATGGGAACAGTGGGTGTCTCCCACTTTACACAGCCACTCCTCACCCCATCCAATCCTGTTCCAGCACTAGTCTTTCCCATCTCAATCTTCTATTTTTTCAGGACAAAACACTTGACATCACATCCTGGATTCTTCTTTCTCTCATACTTCACTTCTGAAGCCTTCTAAATATATTCAGAATCTGGCAAAGTCCCATCATCTCTACCATGCCCCTGTAAGAGCTACCGGAGTGTGGCTCATGGCTTATTCCATTATTCTGCAAACAAGTCACCCTGCTCCTAACTTGGCTCCACCCCTCCCCAGTCTATGCACCCCAAAGCCACCTACCAGACAGCACCTCATATCAATCAAACTGAAGTCCTGACAGTGATTTATAAAGACTGGCCTGATGCCACCTCTAATCACTTCTCTAACCTCTTCTCCCACCTCACTCATCTCACTCACTCTGTTCCAGTTATAGAGGCTTTCTTGAGGCTCTTTGAACAAGCCAGGCCTACTACTACCTTATGACTTTTGTACTAGCTCTTACCTGTGCCTGGTAATTCCTTCTCCCACATGCCCATCTGACAAACTCACCCCGTCTCCTTCAATATTTTGTTTAAATGCCACCTGCTCTATGAGACCTACCTTGACCTCACTATTTTACACTGTAACCCACTCACTCCTGCACTCCTACCTCCCTGCTTACACACACTTTTTGTAACACTGATCAGTTAATATTGTACATAATTTACTTAGAAAAGATCATGCATTATTGTCTTAGTCTGTTGCTGATAACAAAATAAACTGAAACTGGGTAATTTATAAAGAAAATACATTTATTTCTTACAGTTATGGAGGCTGAAAACAGAGAGGCCACATCTGGTGGGGGCGTTCTTGCTGGTGGGGACCCTCAGCAGGGTCCCAAGGTGGCACAGGGTGTCACATGGCTGAGTGTCCTAGCTCAGGTCTCTTTTCCTTTTCTTACAAAGCCACCAGTCCCACTTTCATGACAACTCATTAGTCCATTAAGTCATTAATCCATTAATCCATGAGTGGATGAATCCATTCTTGAGGGCAGATCCCTCAGGGTCCAATCACCTCTTAAAGGCCCCACTTCTCAATTCTGCTACATTGGGGATTAAATTTAAACATGAGTTTTGGAGAGGACAACTATGCAAAACATTGCAAATATGTTGGCTGATGTATCCCAAGAACCTTGGATAGCACCTGGAACATAGATGGCTACAAAAATGTATTCAGTCATTTATCCCCTTTCTCAGCCAGACTGAGCTTGTTTTGGCCCCAGAGCCCTGGCCCATGCTGTTCCTTCTGCCTGGATACTTCTTTGTTCAGACAGTCTCTTAGCTGCCTCCCTGTCAGCATTCAAATCTCTGTCCACATACCACTTCCTCATAGACATTTCGTCCTTCTTGCCTCTTAGTCCCATTTTCCTATTCATCGTTTT
The DNA here is from genome assembly GCF_043159975.1 of Macaca nemestrina. Classification (NCBI taxonomy): domain Eukaryota; kingdom Metazoa; phylum Chordata; class Mammalia; order Primates; family Cercopithecidae; genus Macaca; species Macaca nemestrina. The sequence continues at coordinate 140,905,905 of NC_092126.1, read as the reverse complement.
CTTCATGCTTCCACATAGTCAAAAATATTTACTTGTTGGCCAAGAGAGGTGGCTCATGCCTGTAATCCCGGCACTTTGGGAGGCTGAGGTGGGCAGATCACTTGAAGTCAGGAGTTCCAGACCAGCCTGGCCAACATGGCAGAACCCCGTCTCTACTAAAAATACAAAAATTAGCCATCTAAAAAAATATATTACTTGCTTACTAGCTATTGTCTGTCTTCTCCTATGGGGTCCATGAGAACACGGAATTTGTCCATTTTGCTCATCCCTGTATCCTCAACTTACTTATGATAGTTCCCAGTGGACCAGTAGGAACTCAAAAAGTATCTTCTAAATAAATAAACATCCTCCCCAAAAGAGAAAGCAAACAAATCTTGTCCTCCTAATGTGGAAGAAAAATGGTAATTGCATTGAAGGGAGGGCAAGCTTTAAGAAATTAAACAGAGTGAACATGAGTTTTGTGGTTAAACAGAATGTTCTCCAGTTTAGTCATCCTTAAAAGCTGCAGGAGAGTGCCCTGCTCTTCCAAGATAACATGCTTGAGAATGACTTTAAGAGTAAAACCAAGAAAAATAATCTTCTGGTGCTCATTTTAGGTTGAGTAATTTCCTCAATAAGAAAACATGCATACAATGAACAAGCAAGTTATCTGATGTTTCAAATGATTAAGTGCAAGCTGAGATAGCTTTGAAGTAGCTGCTACAGAATCCCCACGGGAGGATCTGTAGACAAATAATCAGCCTGGCCCATAGAAATAGATTTCTCCAACAAGGGGGAAAAAAATAGAAAAACATATGTCTTACAACTGGTACAGATACTTACAGTTTCAAATATCCCAAAAAATTGCAAAGAAAAAAAGAAATATTAATTTTCCAAGAGTGTTCAGAAGTCTATTTATGTTAAGAAATAAGTTGGTTTAGGATATGTTACAATTAATAAACAACTAATATTTAGCTGACATTTTTATTTTTTTACTTATTAAAAACACTGTTATAGATGCTTTATATGGATTTAACAGTGTTCTATGAAGTAAATGATCTATCACTATATTAGAAATGATGAAACAGAAGCAGAAATAGTTGAGGCAACTTTGCTCTAGAGCATATGCTCTTAACCTCTGTGGTAAATGCTTCTTAAGGGATAATATCAATTTACTGAATGCTCACAATGTGTCAAGTATGTTGCTAAGCATTTTGTAGAATATCAGATTTTAAATGTATATGAATAAACCTAATCATTACATTTAAACTGTAACCTTGCATATATTCAGCTTACTTGGTAACACAGGAAAAAAAAAAAAGCTATGCCCACCCCATTCCCTGTTGAATTTGCATTGAAACTCAAAGGTCTGCCCGAAAACCTTGTAGAAATAATTTTTGGTTATTTCACCAGCATGAGTCAGGCTTCTGGTTATGTTATCATCATGAGGAAGTGAAAATACACAAGTCAATTATACAACCTGCAACTACACAACCTGTAGTTGCACAACCTACTACTACACAACCTGGTTATTGTCTTTATACTAAACATTAAATTAATTTTATGTTACAGGGAAAAGTCATTGCATCAAATCATATAAATGTAAACATCACTATTCTTAAAAACTGCAAGCTTCATAGCATTTATAAATACAGATTAAAAAATTACACATGACCTAGAGTAGTATCTACATAGCATGCTGTTTTAAAAACATCAAATAGTGTTACAGAATGTCAAGCAATATTTCCTGTGGCCTGAGGGAATGCAATTTTCTAACTATGAAGGTCTCCATCTTCAGCATATAAACCTGAAGGTGCTTTTAGGGGACAGCAGTAAAAATGTGAGCTAGTGGGGCCTCTGAAGTATGCATTCATCTCAAATTGACAGTTTATGGTCAGTAACATACTTCTCAATGTATCTCTCTACAGACTAAAAGTTGCTATTGAACTTACCCTCATATAAATGTGCTCTGCATGAAAACAGACAAATAGAAGTGTGTACCCCTTAGAACAAAATAAAACCACTGCATATGATCATGGGATTTCTACAATATTAGCAGTCTTTGCACTACTCCACTACTTGACCAAATCTGAAGGCCACCAGAAGGCAGACGGAGCATTTCTGAAATGATATAATAACCTAATAGCTGACCCAAAAGTTTCACACACTGGGAAATTTGCCTGATTCACAGATATCACACACACAAAAAACCTCTCAGATTAGAGCAGAATCAACAAAATATATAAAACTCGATACAAGTAAAGAAAGTTTATAATACTTCAGTGTTTGAAATTACAGTAAGAGAATTAATGGATTTACTACATACACACACCCACACACACACACACACACACACACACAGTCACGGCAGAAAGGGGATGTAACGTTCAATTGGCATCCAAAGGTAATTCCGCTAAATGTTAAAAAGTATTAAATATACATTTCACAGAAAATTACATTTGTCCTTGACTTTTGCTTGTCTCTGATCCACATTATTAACACATCATAATACAATATAAATGCCACACATTGGAACTGTCCCAAGGCATCTAGTTATATGGAAGGAGGGACGCATTAACATTCACCGACTCATTTAATTTCGTCATCTGATAATTATTAAGTCCATTTATCAAGCCTCATAAGATTTACACAAACTGGGTAATTTTACCCTACTGTCACAGCCCAAGAAACAGTGTACATTTAAAACCAGAAGTTAGAAAATTACAGTTAGACCTACTAATATGTTTTTCTTTTTTTTCTTTTTTTTCTTTTTTTTTTTTTTTTGAGAAAGAGTCTCGCTCTGTCACCCAGGCTGGAGTGCAGTGGTGCAATCTCAACTCACTGCAACCTCCACCTTCTGAGCTCAAGTGATTTCTACCCCAGCCATCTGAGCAGCTGGGACTACAGGCACACACCACCAAGTCCATCTAAGTTTTTTAAATTTTCTGTAGAAACAGGGTACCCCTATAATGCCCAGGCTACTCTCAAACTCCTGGGCTCAAGCGACCCTCTCACCTAGGCCTCCCAAAGTGCTGAGATTATGGGAGCAAGCCACTGTGCCTGGTCTTACTGTTTTCCTGAATAATCTTATCTGAATGTGTCCAGCTTCCATAGCCCAAGAAGCAGCGTATGTTTAAGGTGAAATCTGCAGAATTGCAATCAGTCCCACTACTATTTTCTGAATTATCATTAGCGATAAAGTCCCACCACCAATCAACCATATGGGAGCCATGAAATAATTCCAACTTGAGACACACGATACATGCCTTAAGATAAGAAGAAAAACAGCACTAGGAGCCAGCTTTAGAGAAATCAATATCAATAGAAGTAGTGTGGGAGTGAAAGAGAATCAATTAGAAGAGTCACAATGAAACAGACAAGGAATTTGAAAACAGGAGAGGAGTTTTTAATGAGGACAGATGGACTGGGAGAAAAGTCTTCTAGGTAGAAGATACAACACAAGGAAAGACACAGAGCCTGGAAATTGTGAGATCCATTTGGGAAAAGGCCGTCTTGTTTGATCAGAGCAGTAAGTATGAAATACAGAGAGGACACTGAAAGGAAGCACATCTCCAAAGGGAGACTAGAATTGTGTCACAAAGGCCTCAATTTAGGCTGAGGAGCCTGTGACTAATTTGAAAGATAATGGTGAGCCAGTGAAGCCTGTTGAGATGGGAAATAATGGGATTGAAGCATTGACTGAGAAAGACCTCACTGGCACCTCTACAAAAAATGGGCGAGGAAGGTTAAACAGTGGAGGACTGGAAAGGGGGAAATATGTGTTGGAAGATGTTACCATAGGTGGTCATAAAAAATAATTAACAAATAAAAGTCATTTCCATTTATGATACATAAAAATTAATGAGCCCCTAGCTTCTGGTCTGGCTTCTAGAGTACTTAATGTTGGTCTGTTAAAATTACTGCGATTTTTTTTTTTTTTTTTTTGCTAGTGTTAATTTGTTAATTTGCTTTTATTTTTTAGTCCAAGATATGAAGAACACACATGGTTAAAATCAGAAATAGCATGAAAATCCAAACTAAAGGGCTGGAATGCTCCTCTGATGTATGCTGAGGGTAGAAAAATAATAGTAATTAAAAAATAAAGTGCTGGAATACTTAAACAATTAGACATTTTCCATAGTACTATGGAATGAGGCCAGGCGCAGTGGCTCACTCCCGTAATCCCAGCACTTTGGGAGGCCGATCACGAGGTCAAGAGATCGAGACCATCCTGGTCAACATGATGAAACCCCATTTCTGCTAAAAATACAAAAATTAGCTGGGCGTGGTAGTGAGTGCCTATAGTTCCAGCTACTCGGGAGGCTGAGGCAGGAGAATCGCTTGAACCTGGGAGGCAGAGGTTGCAGTGAGCCAAGATCGCGACTGCAATCCAGCCTGGGTGACAGAGTAAGCCTCCATCTCAAAAAACAAAACAAAACAACAACAACAACAACAAAAACTGTGGAATGAAGTGTGAGCTCTAAAAACAAAAGAAAGTGATATTTACTAATTATCTGCTAGGTACCAGGCTTTACAACTTCCCTGAGAAGTATTGATAGTCACCATTTTACAGATAAGGTGACATATAACTAACATATATCATCTTTTTTTTCCACAACACTACATTTGAACAAATGATAAACTGCAGGCTATAACCATTAGGGAGTTAGGAAATCAATATTGTGGGTCATGACCAGTATATAATTTACAATGGGATAAAATGTAAAATATCAAGTGAGCACTGATTATAATAAGGGTAACTAATATTTTATGAACTGTTAGTTTCATATATATGTGTTTGTGTGCATTTACTGGAACAGGATATAAAATATATTTACTATTTTAGAGAAGAGCAAAACAAATTGGAAATCTACTATATAGATACTATATACATAGATATTACTGTAGATAGTAATATCTATCTACAACATATAGATATTGCTCAGGTTACCTTTAGAAATAAATTGTAGTCTAATCAAAAATACTTCAATCCGTAGTAGCTAAAAAAAAAATACTAACAGCAGTTGCTCTAGGTTTAGCATATGATGACAGAATTAATAAAATAGTCAATTAAATTATTCACTAAAGCTACAGTAAACAAAAATCAATAATTAACATCAATAGAAGTCTTAGCTTCCTATGTACTCCTCAGATATAGATGAAAATATTATTTTAAAAATAAAATAAATATAAATTAAAATAATGTAGCAATTTTACCTGTTTTCCAAATGATTTCTAAATTTATGTAGCTATTTTCTTAAAATGGTTAATTATCAATTCTCAAATAAAAGTATTAAAGATTAAAAAACAAAACTAATGGCAAGACTTCATTTAAAAAAAAAATAAGAAGCATGATTCCAGTGTACTAATTACAGCATCCTGAGTTTGTTTTCTAGTCTATTATGCTAGGTTATGTGACCTTTGTCAAATTACTTAAGGCTTCTAATCCCCAAATATTCTTATATTAAAAGTGGGAATGATAATAATAACATATTTCATAAGGTAGATAAGGAGAAACCCTATGTAAAGTGCTGAGCAAGAATGCCAAGCTCTTAGAAAATGTTCAACAAATAGGATTGAAATTTTATTTCATGTATAATGCTCGGCATGATTAATTTATGCCAAAGCCAATTGTTGCTGCCAGTAAATTTCATAATTAAACTGAATGTGAGGCGGAATCGTAAAAGCTAAAGTTTGAGGATATTTCACCTTATTCCCGATTTTTCTCAATCTGCCGGTCCTTTCTTGTCTTCCTGCTCTCTGTGAACTTAAAAAAATTAAAAGCTCAATCTCACTTTGCTGCACTATTATGTTTTATATGATTATTTCCAAGCCTCTAACTGGCGAAGCCTTGATTCTCAGTCCTGAAGGATTAACGGTAGCACAGGGAGTGCAGAGAGATGCAATGTGACAAGGCCAGAGTTGCTAGGCCTGCAACATGACCAACGGTAGCTTAAAATTCCCTAAATGGGTTCAGATCACTGTGGTATGATAAATGTGTGGACTGCTTTATAAAGAATCACGTAACAGTGATTTATTTCTGGGGGGGGAACAAAATGCCAACAGAATTAATTTGATGAAGTGACAAGAGAACACAGACTTTAGTTGTGGGTCACAAACGCTCTTCATCTTTCCACTACTATATTTCCAAATGAGCAAAGGAATTGTGAAGTTGAAAACCACTCTCTTTGGGGAGAAAATTATGAATAAGAAGCCCAGAACACCAGAGAGAACCTCCACCTGAACATCCACTCTCTTGAGACCACCTCCCTCCAATATTGTTTTCATCAGCAGTGCTTTCCTAGGGGGTAGAAAATGACGTATATCATGGTACAAAACCCTTATTGTGGTATCTGATCTTCCCTGCACATATATTCTTATTTATGTCAGTAAAATAAATCCAACATGAACAGGACGGCTTCGATGTTGAGAAATCCCTCCTGAGAAACTCTGGGCAGATTTTTCTCTCTTAAGAAGCTTAGAGCTGATATGGCTTTGATAGATACAATTCCAATTTTTGATTTAATTCAATAAACTTAATTGAGAACTTGTTATGTGCTGGGCACTGGTTTATCTTTGAGTTCTCAATTCCAGGTTTAAGAATAATTATTAACATTAGGATGTGGGGTCAGAGGGATGAGTACAATACAAGTCATGTCCTTAGTAATCCATGTCACTGTGTAGGCAGAGTTGAATTAACTACTATAGTTAGGCGAGTGTCACATGCAACCCTTTCAATGATCCTTTGCCACCCATCCTTGAACCCCTTGATCTGCGTGTCCAGCCAAGGTTGATGATCCTTCCACAATAAGAACAATTCTTCACTCTAGTGCGTGTCTTTCCCTTTTAGAAACTCTATGAAAATCCCATAAGGTAGGAACCAACAAAGTCTAAGACACCATCAGTGGGAGTGATTAATCATGGGAACTGTCAACTTAAAACTTCCAAGTAAAAGAAACTCATTTTACTGACCTACAAGTGGGAGAGTAATTTTAAGGCTGGAAGCTAGACCCTTCAGTATCCAGAAAAATTCCCAGACCTGATATGTAAGCTGCGGCCAAAGAAATAGATCACAGGCAATACTAAAATTGTGAACTTCATGGCAATTGCTCCAGTCCCACCAGCTCCACATACCTAAATCATGAAGGCTTGATAGGTAGGTATGCTCATCTCCTACACCCTCTATTTCTTTCTCATCTGCAGAAGAAAGGGATGGAGCTTTGCTCATGTCTAATTCTACTTTATCTTCTTATTTCAAAAATATTGCTGTAAACTCAGAAAGGAGGCTCAGAACCCTTACTTCCCCTCACACTATTTGCTGCTACAGTTCAACTATGTACGCCTGAGTAGCCCTAAAAAGTAACCAAAATATTATGGTAAATCAATTCCACCAAACTTGAGTCATTAAAATTAGTCACGGATACCTTTAATTAGCATCTTACCTTTAATGGCTCATGGCAATGTAAGAACTCAGGCCCTGGAGGACACAGCACAGCAATTTGCTTACTGATTCTGCACTTATAACAACAGAATGTTGGGCAATCATTTAACTCTAAACTCAATTTCTTCATCTACAAATCAGAGATAATAATAACTCATATGTTTGTAAATAAAGAACAGGGTGCAATGCCTAGCACACAACATACATTTAACAAATATTTATCATTGATAAATTAGTAGAATGGTATAATAAGAGGAGTGAGAATTTAGACGTTGATGATCTGGGCTCAAAATTACAATCTGCTGGTGATTCTCTGAGCCTCAGTTTTTTGGTTTTTTTTTTTTTTTTTTTTTTTTTTGAGACGGAGTCTCTCTGTGTCTACCAGACTGCAGTGCAGTGGCACAATCTTGGCTCACTGCAAGCTCCGCCTCCCAGGTTCACACCATTCTTCTACCTCAGCCTCCCAAGTAGCTGGGACTACAGGCGCCCGCCACCATGCCTGACTAATTTTTTGTATTTTTAGTAGAGACAGGGTTTCACCATGTTAGCCAGGATGGTCTCAATCTCCTGACCTCGTGACCCACCTGCCTCGGCCTCCAGATTTTTTATGTCTAAATCAAGAATAGTATCACCTCCTTCTAAGGAGAATAATAATCTGATTAATGATTAATTAAGGAGAATATGAATCTGATAATATTCTTAGCTGTTGTGAAAATTAAACAAGAAAATGAGCATTATTGAACCTAACACAGTTTTGGCACATAGCTTATGCAAAATCAGATTGACAAACTTTGGTTTAACTTCATTAGCCACCAAAATATTTGTGAAGGTAACTGCAAACCAAATCCACAAATAGAATAAGACAAACAGAACAGTATTATTAATTGATCTGGCCATGGTTAATTCCAAGTAACAAAGAAAATGGGAAACATAAAACAGAAAAATATCCAGTCTCTAAAACGAACATGAACCCAAAATCATGAGATGGTCAGCAAGGCTGTACGGCAGTACAGTGAACCATCCAGAGAGAGTGAGCATGGTGCTCCCAGTGACCTTGAGAAAAATCGCTTATGTAATGAAGGCACAAAGCATGGCATACATTTGAATCTAGTTGAGAGAGAAATAGAGGTTAGGGCCATAGAGCACTCATTTTGCTCCTTCAGAGGAGAGTAGAAGTAAAGTACAGTGTCATTGCCTGGCAATTGCAAAAAATAGAGGCAGCCTATTTATAATATTTGAAAGTTACATGGAAATTCACTCCTTAATTCTCTCTCAAGATCTCACATTATATTCCTGAAAGCAACCTTAGTTTCCACGATGTCCTCCTTCTCTGCTTCTTTCTTCTCCTCCTACTCCTCCAGCCCCCTCTCCTCCTCATTTTTGTTCTTCTATCATTTGCAGAGGCAGCTGTAGTAGTTTGTAAACTGGCAATGGAGCAGACGATTTAAAAGGGAGTGAAAAATGAAAGCATTTCAGCCGGGCACAGAGGCTTTCGCCTGTAATCCCAGCAGTTTGGGAGGCCTAGGTGGGCAGATCACTTGAGGTCAGGATGTCAAGACCAGCCTGGCCAACATGGTGAAACTCCATCTCTACTAAAAATACAAAATTAGCCAGGAGTGGTGGCGGGCACCTGTAATCCCAGGTATTGGGGAGGCTGAGGCAGGAGAATCACTTGAACCCAGGCGGTGAGGTTGCAGTGAGCTGTGATCATGCCATTGCACTCCAGCCTGGGCAAAAGAATAAGACTCTGTCTTTAAAAAAGAAAGAAAAAAAAGAAGAAGAGGGGTTGGGAGCAAGATGGCCGAATAGGAAGAGCTCCAGCCTCCAGCTCCCAGCGCGAGTGACACAGAAGACAGGTGATTTCTGCATTATCAACTGAGGTACCGGGTTCATCTCACTGGGGAGTGCCGGACAGTTGGCGCTGGTCTGCGGATGCAGCCCGACCAGCAAGAGCTGAAGCAGGGCAAGGCATCGCCTCACCTGGGAAGCAAAAGGGGGAAGGGAATCCCTTTTCCTAGCCAAGGGAAACTGAGACACACAACACCTGGAAAATCGGGTAACTCCCACCCTAATACTGCGCTTTACCAATGGTCTTAGCAAATGGCACACCAGGAGATTATATCCCACACCTGGCCCAGAGCATCCCACACCCACAGAGCCTCCCTCATTGCTAGCACAGCAGTCTGAGATCTAACTGCAAAGTGGCAGCGAGGCTGGGGGAGGGGCGCCCACCATTGCTGAGGCTTAAGTAGGTAAACAAAGCCTCCAGGAAGCTCAAACTGGGTGGAGCCCACCTCAGCTCAAGGAGGCCTGCTTGTCTCTGTAGACTCCACCCCTGGGTGGAGTCTGACAGCTGTCTGACACCTTTGAGGAGGGCAGCGGATCTCCCAGCATGGAGGTTGAGATCTGAGAACGGACAGACTGCCTGCTCAAGTGGGTCCCTGACCCCTGAGTAGCCTAACTGGGAGACGTCCCCCACTAGGTGCAGACTGACACCTCACACCTCACAGGGCAGGGTACACCCCTGATACAAAGCTTCCAGAGCAAGAATCAGACAGCAGCACTCGCTGTTCAGCAATATTCTATCTTCTGCAGCCTCTGCTGCTGATACCCAGGCAAACAGGGTCTGGAGTGGACCTCAAGCAATCTCCAACAGACCTACAGCTGACGGTCCTGACTGTTAGAAGGAAAACTAACAAACAAAGGACACCTACACCAAAACCCTATCAGTACGTCACCAGCATCAAAGTCCAAAGGCAGATAAAACCACAAAGATGGGGAAAAAGCAGGGCAGAAAAGCTGGAAATTCAAAAAATCAGAGCGCATCTCCCCCTCCAAAGGAATGCAGCTCATCGCCAGCAATGGATCAAACCTGGACAGAGAATGACTTTGACGAGTTGAGAGGATAAGGCTTCAGTCGATCAAACTTCTCAGAGCTAAAGGAGGAACTAAATACCCGGCGCAAAGAAACTAAAAATCTGGAAAAAAGAATGGAAGAATGGATAACTAGAATACTCAATGCAGAGAAGGCCATAAACGAACTGACAGAGATAAAAACCATGACACGAGAGATACGTGACAAATGCACAAGCTTCAGTAACGGACTCGATCAACTGGAAGAAAGAGTATCAATGATGGAAGATCAAATGAATAAAATGAAGTGAGAAGTCTAGAGAAAAAAAAGGAAAAAGAAATGAATAAAGCCTTCAAGAAATATGGGATTATGTGAAAAGACCAAATCTACATCTGATTGGTGTGCCTGAAAGTGAGGGGGAAAATGGAACCAAGTTGGAAAACACTCTGCAGGATATCATCCAGGAGAACTTCCCCAACCTAGTAAAGCAGGCCAACATTCAAATTCAGGAAATACAAAGAACGCCACAAAGATACTCCTCGAGAAGAGCAACTCCAAGACACATAATTGTCAGATTCACCAAAGGTGAAATGAAGGAAAAAATGTTAAGGGCAGCCAGAGAGAAAGGTCGGGTTACCCACAAAGGGAAGCCCGTCAGACTAACAGCAGATCTCTCGGCAGAAACTCTCCAAGCCAGAAGAGAGTGGGGGCCAATATTCAACATTCTTAAAGAAAAGAATTTTCAACCCAGAATTTCATATCCAGCCAAACTAAGTTTCATAAGTGAAGGAGAAATAAAATCCTTTACAGACAAGCAAATGCTTAGAGATTTTGTCACCACCAGGCCTGCACTACAAGAGATCCTGAAGGAAGCACTAAACATGGAAAGGAACAACCGGTACCAGCCATTGCAAAAACATGCCAAAATGTAAAGACCATCGAGGCTAGGAAGAAACTGCATCAACTAACGAGCAAAATAACCAGCTAATATCACAATGACAGGATCAAGTTCACACATAACAATATTAACCTTAAATGTAAATGGACTAAATGGTCTAATTAAAAGACACAGACTGGCAAATTCGATAAACAGTCAAGACCCATCAGTTTGCTGTATTCAGGAGACCCATCTCACATGCAGAGACACACATAGGCTCAAAATAAAGGGATGGAGGAAGATCTACCAAGCAAATGGAGAACAAAAAAAAGCAGGGGTTGCAATACTAGTCTCTCATAAAACAGACTTTAAACCATCAAAGATCAAAAGAGACAAAGAAGGCCATTACACAATGGTAAAGGGATCAATTCAACAGGAAGAGCTAACTGTCCTAAATATCTATGCGCCCAATATAGGAGCACCCAGATTCATAAAGCAAGTCCTTAGAGACTTACAAAGAGACTTAGACTCCCATACAATAATAATGAGAGTTCAACACCCCACTGTCAACATTAGAAAGATCAACGAGACAGAAAGTTAACAAGGATATCCAGGAATTTAACTCAACTCTGCATCAAGCAGACCTAATAGACATCTACAGAACTCTCCACCCCAAATCAACAGAATATACATTCTTCTCAGCACCACGTCGCACTTATTCCAAAATTGACCACATAGTTGGAAGTAAAGCACTCCTCAGCAAATGTAAAAGAACAGAAATTATAACAAACTGTCTCTCAGACCACAGTGCAATCAAACTAGAACTCAGGACTAAGAAAATCAATCAAAACCACTCAACTACATGGAAACTGAACAACCTGCTCCTGAATGACTACTGGGTATATAACGAAAGGAAAGCAGAAATAAAGATGTTCTTTGAAACCAATGAGAACAAAGATACAACATACCAGAATCTCTGGGACACATTTAAAGCAGTGTGTAGAGGGAAATTTATAGCACTAAATGCTCACAAGAGAAAGCTGGAAAGATCTAAAATTGACACCTTAACATCGCAATTAAAAGAACTAGAGAAGAAAGAGCAAACACATTCGAAAGCTAGCAGAAGGCAAGAAATAACTAAGATCAGAGCAGAACTGGAGGAGATAGAGACACAAAAACCCTCGAAAAAATCAGTGAATCCAGGAGCTGGTTTTTTGAAAAGATCAACAAAATTGATAGACAGCTAGCAAGACTAATAAAGAAGAAAAGAGAGAAAAATCAAATAGATGCAATAAAAAATGATAAACGGGATATCACCACAGACCGCACAGAAATACAAACTACCATCAGAGAATACTATAAACACCTCTACGCAAATAAACTAGAAAGCCTAGAAGAAATGGATAATTTCCTGGACACTTACACTCTCCCAAGACTAAACCAGGAAGAAGTTGAATCCCTGAATAGACCAATAGCAGGCTCTGAAATTGAAGCAATAATTAATAGCCTACCAACCAAAAAAAGTCCAGGACCAGACGGATTCACAGCCGAATTCTACCAGAGGTACAAGGAGGAGCTGGTACCATTACTTCTGAAACTATTCCAATTAATAGAAAAAGAGGGAATCCTCCCTAACTCATTTTATGAGGCCAACATCATCCTGATATCAAAGCCTCGCAGAGACACAACAAAAACAGAGAATTTTAGACCAATATCCCTGATGAACATATATGCAAAAATCCTCAATAAAATACTGGCAAACCGAATCCAGCAGCACATCAAAAAGCTTATCCACCATGATCAAGTGGGCTTCATCCCTGGGATGCAAGGCTGGTTCAACATACCCAAATCAATAAACGTAATCCAGCATATAAACAGAACCAAAGACAAAAACCGCATGATTATCTCAATAGATGCAGAAAAGGCCTTTGACAAAATTCAACAGCCCTTCATGCTAAAAACTCTCAATAAATTCGGTATTGATGGAACATATCTCAAAATAATAAGAGCTATTTATGACAAACCCACAGCCAATATCATACTGAATGGGCAAAAACTGGAAGCATTCCCTTTGAAAACTGGCACAAGACAGGCATGCCCTCTCTCACCACTCCTATTCAACATAGTGTTGGAAGTTCTGGCTAGGGCAATCAGGCAAGAAAAAGAAATAAAGGGTATTCAGTTAGGAAAAGAGGAAGTCAAATTATCCCTATTTGCAGATGACAGGATTGTATATTTAGAAAACCCCATCATCTCAGCCCAAAATCTCCTTAAGTTGATAAGAAACTTCAGCAAAGTCTCACGATACAAACTTAATGTGCAAAAATCACAAGCATTCTTATTATACACCAGTAACAGACAGAGAGCCAAATCATGAATGAACTTCCATTCACAATTGCTTCAAAGAGAATAACATATCTAGGAATCCAACTTACAAGGGATGTAAAGGACCTCTTCAAGGAGAACTACAAACCAGTGAAATAAAAGTGAAATAAAAGAGGACACAAAAAAATGGAACAACATACCATGCTCATGGATAGGAAGAATCAATATTGTGAAAATGGCCATACTGCCCAAAGTAATTTATAGATTCAATGCCATTCCCATCAAGCTACCAATGACTTTCTTCACAGAATTGGAAAAAACTGCTTTAAAGTTCATATGGATCCAAAAAAGAGCCCACATTGCCAAGACAATCCTAAGTCAAAAGAACAAAGCTGGAGGCATCACACTACCTGACTTCAAACTATACTACAAGGCTACAGTAACCAAAATAGCATGGTACTGGTACCAAAACAGAGATATAGACCAATGGAACAGAACAGAGTCCTCAGAAATAATACCACACATCTACAGCCATCTGATCTTTGACAAAGCTGACAAAAAGAAGAAATGGGGAAAGGATTCCCTATTTAATAAATGATGCTGGGAAAATTGGCTAGCCATAAGTAGAAAGCTGAAACTGGATCCTTTCCTTACTCCTTATACGAAAATTAATTCAAGATGGATTAGAGACTTAAATGTTAGACCTAAAACCATAAAAACCCTAGAAGAAAACCTAGGTAATACCATTCAGGACGTAGGCATGGGCAAAGACTTCATGTCTAAAACACCAAAAGCAACGGCAACAAAAGCGAAAATTGAAAAATGGGATCTAATTAAACTAAAGAACATCTGCACAGCAAAAGAAACTACCATCAGAGTGAACAGACAACCTATAGAATGGGAGAAAATTTTTGCAATCTACTCATCTGACAAAGGGCTAATATCCAGAACCTACAAAGAACTCAAACAAATTTACGAGAAAAAAACAACCCAATCAAAAAGTGGGCAAAGGATATGAACAGACATTTCTCAATAGAACACATGCATACAGCCAACAGATACATGAAAAAAATGCTCGTCATCACTGGCCATCAGAGAAATGCAAATCAAAACCACAATGAGATACCATCTCACACCAGTTAGAATGGCAATCATTAAAAACTCAGGAAACAACAGGTGCTGGAGAGGATGTGGAGAAATAGGAACACTTTTACACTGTTGGTGGGATTGTAAACTGGTTCAACCATTGTGGAAAACAGTATGGCGATTCCTCAAGGATCTATAACTAGAAATACCATATGACCCAGCCATCCCATTACTGGGTATATACCCAAAGGATTATAAATTATGCTGCTATAAAGACACATGCACACGTATGTTTATTGCGGCACCACTCACAATAGCAAAGACTTGGATCAACCCAAATGTCCATCAGTGACAGACTGTTTTAAGAAAATGTGGCACATATACATCATGGAATACTATGCAGCCATAAAAAAGGATGAGTTAGTGTCCTTTGTAGGGACATGGGTGCTGCTGGAAACCATCATTCTTAGCAAACTTTTGCAAGAACAGAAAACCAAACACCACATGTTTTCACTCATAGGTGGGAATTGAACAATGAGATCACTTGGACGTGGGAAAGGGAACATCACACACTGGGGCCTATTATGGGGAGGGGGGAGGAGGGAGGGATGGCACTGGGAGTTATAACTGATGTAAATGACAAGTTGATGGGTGCTGACGAGTTGATGGGTGCAGCACACCAACATGGCACATGTATACATATGTAACAAACCTGCACGTTGTGCACATGTACCCTAGAACTTAAAGTATTAAAAAAAAAAAAAAGAATTAAAAAAAAGGAAAGAAAGAATATCCAAAAGTCAGGAGGGCAGACAAAGTCTCTAGCTCTAAAAACAAAACCAGAAAGCTGGTATATTTTGGAGAAATTATGAAATATTTTTTCAAAAAGATATCATTTGTGCCAATCATATGTAGAAACAGATGCTTCCACAAATATTGGAAAAAAATACAAGCACCCACACTGTTTATATCCTTTACTTCCTTCTTTGGCTGTATGACCAATCAAAATAGCCCCATGCTAAACCAAAGCAGTGTCCATCACATTTACATGTGGACAGTAAATATGCCTATGACAGAAATCATTAAAATGTCAAAAAATGAATGTGAGATGCATCAGGATGAAGAAATACATAATGATGGCAGTGAGGTCTAATGACCAGCAGGTTCGGATTTATAAAACCACTCTCAGTTCCTGATTAAACTACCAATTGTTGGTGGTTTAGAGCATTTCAATCTTTACTACTGAAGACGGATTCATAAAATGGATGCAACTGTCAAAAGGTTTAAACATTTTGGAGGCAATCATAAGAACGCCAATTAAAAAGTATTTCATAGTGAGAATATATCTGCCTGAACACCAATACGGGGTAATTCTGCTTGTAGTAAACCTGAGAACAGTGAAAGTGTAGTTATGTAGTTATCAGTTTGAGACTCAGGGAGCTATATGATTTTAGAATATGAGTTAAAGATTAATCTAAAAAGGCTCAGTGAACTTTCCATGGTTTCTTCCACTTTATAGCTGTATTTTTTTCCTACTACTGATGTGACAAATTGCCACAAATGTAGTAATTTAAAGCAATACACATTTACTATCTTACAGTTCTGGAAATCAGAAGTCTAAAATGGGTCTCACTGAGCTACAATTAAGACTGGGCTGGGCTTCCTTCCTGTTCCTTTTGGAGGATCTATAAGAGAGTCTGTTTTCTTGGCTTTTCCAGCTTCTAGGGACTGACCTTGATCCTTGGCTCATGTTCCTCTTTCATCTTCAAAGTCAGCAATCACATAATCACAACTCCTGTCCCTATCTTTCATTTATAAGTACCCTTATAAAATATTGGGTCCACCAGGATAATCCAGAATTTTTTCCTAATTTTAAGATCCTTACCTTCATCATATTGGCAGAGTCCCTTTTGCCATGTGAGGTAGCATATTCAGAGGTTCCAGAGATTAGGACACTGGCATCTTTGGGGCAGGGCCAGCATTCTGCCTATCACAATACCCCACATAACAACATTGTAGAAATGCTAAGGTGCTCTGCATTTTAGGATTTTTTTCTCCAACTCGCCCAGCAACTGATATTCCAGCTGAAGAACAGGAGTAAGTAATATTTCATTTGAAATTTCACATAACCCGTAACCTTGAAGACTGTATACTGAGTGTGCTCCAGGCTGGCAGATTATAAAACAGGATCTTTAAAGAAAAGAAGCTGGAATTCTTAACACAATCAAAAGATGTTCCATCACAATGAAACAGCCAACTCATACACACATCAAAAACCTGGGCATACATAAGTAGAGATCACATGAACAAGCAGTTCAGGGAATAAAAGGAATAATTTTTCTGAGTGCAAAATATAAATTTTGAGGCATACACCAGCTTTGTACCAAGAAAGAAAGGAGCCATGCTTTCATATATACCTCGTTCTTAACTGGCCTATGCTATGGATGTGTATGTTCCCCCAAAATTCATATCTTGAAATCCTAATACCCAAGGTGATGCTATTAAAAGTTGGGGCTTTTGGGGAGGTAATTAGGATATGAATGGGATTAGTGCCCTTATAAAAGAGGCTCCAGAGAGCTCTGTTACCTCCTCTACGCATGTGAGAATACAGTAAGAAGGTCCATCTACGAACCAGGAAGTGGGCCCTCCCCAAAAGTGTCTGAAGTTGCCATGATCTTGGACTTCCAAGTCCCTAGAATCGTAAGAAATAAATTTCTGTTGTTTAGAAGCTACCCAGATAATGGTAACTTGTTATAGCAGCCTGAATGAACTAAGACAGTCTGATCTGTGCAACAGAGGCACTCATCTTCTGTTAATCATATAAAACGAAAGCTCTGTTTTCTCATCAATCCATAAATAAGGATTTTAAAAGGTACATTATTTCAGCTGGTGTATTAGCTTGTTCTCACACTGCTAATAAAGACATACCTGAGGCTGGGCAATTTATAAAGAAAAAGAGGTTTAATGGAATCTCGGTTCCACATGGCTGGGGAGGCCTCACAATCATGGTGGAAGGCAAAGGAGAAGCAAAGGCACATCTTACATGGTGGCAGGCAAGAGGGCTTGTGCAGGAGAACTCCTCTTTATAAAGCCATCAGATCTTGTGAGACTTATTATAAGAACAGCATGGTAAAGACCTGCACCCATGATTCAATTATCTCCCACTGGGTTCCCTCCATGACATGGGGGAATTATAGGGGTTACAATTCAAAATGAAATTTGGGTGGGGACACAGACAAACCGTATCAGGTGGGTTTTGTGGATTGGAAGGAAAAGATGCACACATCTGTGATAGGTTCCTGACTGATTTAGACAACAAAACACATCAGAAGCAGAGTGGTTACACTAAGGAAGAGTGTGCACTGTGCACACTGGCATAGTTTTTCCCAGGTTCTTGGTTCTGGAGCCATCCAGTTGGCCTGACACTCCCCAACCAAGCAGTCTTGCAAGAATGCCCTTCAACTCAAGTTGCCATCATCATCACATTAGAATCTCAATGACAATCTATGTCTACCACTCCCAAGCTATGTTCAACTTTCGGGATAGCTCGAGGTAGTTTGCAGTTTCAATATTTGATTGCATTACATTCCTTTTCATTATGTTATATCTTTGCAAAGCTGGGTTCATAGCCATTGCTATAATAAAATGTGCTTCATGAAAATCAATGCAGACAGGGAATCAGGTAGCAGTGTCCAATCTAATTCCAATGTATGTGAAGTCATTCTGGGCCCAAAAGGAGGATATATCCCATTAGTAAGCAATGGTGGTTATTTAAGAAAAAAAAATTTATTTCAATTTGTGTGTTTTTTTTAAAAGATATATATTTTTTCAAATTATGTTAGTACATAAATTCTTATTCACTTGTTTCAACCTACATACCTAATGAATAATACTACTTAATGTTGAGTATTCTCTTTGGCCTAGGGGTGTGATGAAAATATTACAAATATACTACAGGCACTATGAACCAGGATCTATGCTCTTCCATTTAAAGGAATATTTATAAACATTGGTTCTCCTGGTTCATTAAGCAAACCCAATACTCAGAAGGCCACATTCTCCCCCATTTGTTAGAGGAAAAAAGATGCACTACCCAAGTGCCCTGGAAAAAATCTTTGTCCTGCTTTCCTGAAAATCCACTCCCCATAAAACCATACACAGAAAAACTGTCTTTGCTTTGGCTACTCTCTTAGTCAGAGCTCTCCAGAGAAAGAAAACCCATAGGCGAGAGAGAGAGAGAGAGAGAGAGAGATAGAGAGATAGATAGATAGATAGATAGATAGATATATAGATAGATAGATAGATGAAAATTTATTATAAAGAATTAGCTCATAGGATTATGGAGACTGCGAAGTTCCAAAATCTGCCATCTATAAGCTGGAGATCCAGAGAAGAGCTAATGGTGTAATCCCAGTTCAAGTCTGAAGGCCTGATAACCAGGATGGTATAAATACCAGTTCCAGGGCAGGGAAGACCAATGTCCCAGATCAACCAGCAGGCAGGAAGAGAAAGGGACAAATTCTTAATTCTTCCCCCTTTGGTATTTTTGTTCTATTCATGCCCTCAGTGAACTGGATGATGCCCACTCACAACCTGCTTTACTGAGTCCATTTATTCTAATGGTGTTCTCAACCTAAAACACCTTCACAGTAACACCCAGAAACAATGTTTTGTCCAGGCACCCCATGATACAGTCAAGTTGACATAAAATTAACCATTTCAGCTGCCAAGCATCTGAAGCTTCTTCCTCTTTTGAGATACCCCCACTATAAGAAGACATACTGGGGCCGGGCATGGTAGCTCACACCTGTAATCCCGGCACTTTGGGAGGCCAAGGCTAGTGGATCACTTGAGGTCAGGAGTTCAAGACCAGCCTGGCCAACATGGTGAAACCCTGCCTCTAGTAAAAAAAAAAAAAGAAAACCATGAAAATTAGCCAGGCGTGATGGTTGGCGCCTGTAGTCCCAGCAACTAGGGAACTGAGGCAGGAGAATCGGTTGAACCCGGCAGGTAGAGGTTGCAGTGAGCCGAGATTGCACCACTACACTTCAGCCTGCGCAACAGAGCGAGACTCCATCTGAATGAAAGAAAGGGAGGGAGGGAGGGAGGGAGGGAGGGAGGGAGGGAAGGAAAGAAGGAAGGAAGGGAGGGAGGGAGAGAGGGAGGGAGGGAGGCAGGGTGGGAGGGAGGGAGGGAAGGAAGGAAGGAAGGAAGGAAGGAAGGAAGGAAGGAAGGAAGGAAGGAAGGGAGGGAGGGAGGGAGGGAAGGGAGGGAGGGAGGGAGGAAGGAAGGGAAGGAGGAGAGAGAGAGAGAGCGAGAGAGAGCGAGAAAGAAAGAAAGAAAGAAAGAAAGAGAGAGAAAGAAAGAACGGACATACATATTGGGAGATGATCACATTCCGGTTAGAAGCTAAATGAGCCGACTACTTACTTTCCCAACCTCTTTGCAGCTTGGTTACCAACGGCTGATACATGCTCAGCCAATGAGATGCACTGTCCCCAGGGCTCTGAATTCGGATCCAAACAAACAGATATTAAGGAGCAGTATTTACATAGTGGCAACACAGGCAGTTGCAACACTCAGGTGCAGTAGGTAGGAGTAGGGTAGGGTGTTCACAACACTACTCCCTTGCCTGCCTGGCCCGCTTTGGCTTTGTCCGTGCCATCATCCAAGACTGACTGTCCTATCTCCCTGCTGGACTCAAAATCTTTCAAAAAATTCATTTCTTCCTCCTTAAATCATCTGCAGTACTTTTCTATCACTTGTGAAAAAGCCATGATGTGCATAGCTCCCCAAATGCAATCTTCTTTCTACACAAGGTTCATAAACTTTCCAATGTGATAAAGTTACATATAATAACTCACAAATATAACTTAAGCAAGTAAATCGCCTGCAGACAATAAAATTCATTTTTAATAAAGCATCTTTCTAATCCCTTCACCCCCAAATTATCATTTACAAGGAACGAAAATACAGACAAGACATCCGACCTGGAACACCTCATACTTTCAGAGTTAAGAAACAGAAGAAGTGGTTTCTGTCTTCCCTTCACACATTCCCTTTGTCTGCAGTGGCAAGGCAGTGCCCATTGCTGATATATCTGGTTAGTTCATTTAGAATAAGACTTAAATCACTTGCATTTTATGGGTAAAGCTGACATAACCTTAAGTAGAGCAATATGAAATGTGCCACTGAAAGGTATGAAATTGACATTTCATGTCCAATTTAGATACAGCTAGATGACCTCAGTCTAAAGGAGCCATTTTAAATAAGGGCCAGAGTTTTATTTTTTGACAGATGGGTGCCCTGGCTAGAGAATTTATTTAGGTTATATCTGAACTAAAGTGTGATCTACACAATTATTTTGATTCAATGGCTCTAGATACTGGGAAAATATTTTCCTGCTCCTAGATTCTAATTTTTTATGTCACAAATGTCCTATTTAAGAACTGTGGGGTTTTGTTTTGTTTTGTTTGCATTTCAACAATCATATAAAACTGGATGGCATGCAACCAGTTATTCAAACTAATAATCTCTCTATTTTCATCTTTACTTATTGCATGTTGTTGGATAAGAACAGACTTTATAATTAATGACTTTCCACAGTACACTAATACAAAAGTAAACAGAATCAATTCTTTTGAGTGGTATCTGTAATTACAAATAGCATAAACTATGTTGTCCCTATTTATACAACTGGAATACCCTTGGATTTGTTTGATTTTTTTCTTTTTTTTTAAACCCAGGAATCAAGCAATGTAACCATTTAATTGTCTAAGATGTATACTCTCAAAACCAATTATCACGTCGCTTCTCAAATAAAACAACTTTCTGAATATGAAATATGCTTTAAACCAAGCATTACCAGAGACAGCCTTTGCATTTTTGTCAACTTCTCCAAAACACAAACAAGAATGGAAGAGTATCACCAAGATATACACAGAGCCCAAATAATAGAGTACGAAACATTAATTAATTAGTTATTAGTTGGCTATATCACTTACTAATTGGACAGTTTCTCCTAATAATTCAGTGTATCTTTTAGTAATTTGTTCAGTCATTAGTGAAAGAAACAACACAAACTAGTATAACCCAAAAAGAAATTTAATAGTTTACATAACAGAATACTGGGACAACCTTGCTTCAGGTACAGGTTCATCCAGGAGCACAAATGATATAACGTCTCTCAACTCTGGTCTTCATTGAATTAACTACATTTTGAAAAGGTCCCTTTCTATAGTATGGCAAAATTATGGCCAAGAACTTGGGATTACACCCTTACACCTCCAAATACAAAAGTAAAGAAAGAAAAGAGCCTCAGAATTAGCATCAGCAGATCTGACTAGATTGACCTGGGGTCCTGAGCCCACATCTGGATAAGACTTATGGCCAAATGCCTCTGAGAGGCTATGTCTGTATCACAAACCCAACCCTACAACTAGGATGAACCAAACACCTCTCAGAAAAAACAGATCAAACATGGAGAAAGCACATCCCCTAGAGAAAATAAGGAATATTTACCAGAAAGGTGATGAAAAATGAACTCAGACGGGTCACTGCTATTTAAGAGCACTAGCCTGCCTCTCTAGTCTCTCCAATTCACTGTAGACCAGGAACCATTTTCCATACTTGTGGTAACCCCATTTGTTCTGAACAACAAATCTGCACACAGGTCAGGCAATTAGAGCTACACTTGTGAAGACAGAGAGTGTATTTTACATGATAAGGTTCCCCTAGTACCCCTGCATCTGCATTGACCAGCCCCATTTCCCCACTTTCTTAAATAAAAAGCTCTGCCCCACACTAGCTCCATTACCAGCCTCGGAAATACAACAAATATGCGTTGATTACTCTCACTGTTTCTCTGATGCTTCTTCCTGGTAAAAACAAGTCTAAAGTTCTGTACTACAAATTTACCATCAAATTCTCTCTGGCTCACATATGCTACCATTGTCTTACATTTCCAATTTTCATGGCTTAAAAACTACCATTACATCTTACAGAATAAAGATTTACTATCTTGAAGTTGATGTTAAATTGGCCCTAACTTTTTCAGACTTTAAGATAGATAGCACTTGTATTTTACATAACACTGCTAGGAAAAATAACATTCTGATGAACATCCCTCTTTCCAAGTTCCTGATGTTCATTTTAACCCCATCTCCTCCTGTCTCGAGCTTTTATCCTATATTCATGCCCTCTCCTCCTCTTTATCTCATCTGGGTTCCTCAAGGTCCACACAGGCCATCTCTAATGCTCTCCTGCCTGGCCCTGCCACATTCTTTTCAATGCTGGCCCCCAGAATATTTGAGGATTTTGTTGCACTTCACTAGATCAGGGTTTTCCAGCCTTGACACTACTGACATTTGGGGCTTGATAACTCTTTGTTGTAAGGGGTTGTGATGGTCAATTTTATATATCAACTTGACTGGGCCACAGGTTGACTACACATTTGGTCAAATGTAATTCAGGGTGTGTCTGTGAGGATATTTTGGATGAGGTTAACATTTGAATCTCCGTACTAAGTAAAGCAGATTGCCCTCCATAATGTGGGAGGTCCTCATCCAATCAACTGGAGCTCAAAATAGGACAAAAACTTGAGTAAGAGAAAACTCCTGCATGATTCCCACATAAGCTGGGCCATCATGTATGTTCTGTTTCTCTGGAGAATTCTGACTAACACAGGGCTCCCTTTGCACTGAGGATGTTCAGCAGCATCCCTGGCCTCTAATCACTAGATGCCAGTGGCATCCCCTTAGTTATCACAACCAAAAATAGGACCAGTCATTGTCAAATAGCCCCTGGAGACCAAGATGCCCCTAGTTGGGAATCACTGCATTAGAGCTTGGCTAGAGACACCATCAAGACAGCTGAGGACATAAAACTTCCTTAGAAACCTGAGAAATTTTTAGTAGTGATTACACCATCATTCACAGTACTCATGTCTCCCTAAATGAAGGATTTCTCCATGCTCCCTTCTTGTAGCTTTTCCATGTGTCAGACTGGATCCTATCATCCATCCACCTGTCTGCCTTTCTTTGAAAAGCAGTGGTTTTCAGATGCAGACTGGGTACGAATTCAATCACCTAGGAGGCTCGCTCAGCACACCAGTGCCCTGGAGATTCTGATTTAATAAACCTCATTGTGAGGCCAGAGAATCTCTATTAATAAAAAGTTTCATGGGTAATTCTGATACATAACCTCAATAGGAGAACAATTTCCTTAAAACTGCAGCAAGCACTGAGGGGCAAATGACACAAATGCCTCTAGACACAAGCAAGTCATCTACCTCTTAATGGAGATCGGAACATTCCCCAACTCCTGACTTGACAGTCTTTTCCAATAAGTGAAGAAGGATCATGAAATGGGCTGGTTTTTTAACCAGCTTAGGTCAATTTTTTAAAATTTCATCAGTTTTAAAATGATTGCCTTTCATAATAGAGAAATGAGATAAGTCATAGAAGAGAAAAATAGCCTTTATAAGAGACATAGTCAATTTTCATAGGAAAATCATAAGAAAACAATAGAGCTTTAAATCTAATTCTGGAAAATGACTCTTAATAAATCAAAAGATTGTTAAAGGACTTAGCCAGTGATAAATTAGAAAAAGGAAAATAATCTTAAATTAAATAATTCATGAACTCAGGCACACAAGTAATTTCCTAACAACAATTCAAGTTGCAAGACATATATTTATTTTGCTATGTTAGAATATAAATTTCTCATCCTCAAGGGCTTTCATTTGTCCAGTTTAAAATTCTACAGCAAATCAGTAAATATTAAGGATAATGTTACACCTAAAATTTTCCTCAAAATAAAATCTATGTATAGCTAGGAAAAACAGAAATCAGAAACTCATTTCAAAAAAGAAAAGCTTTCAAAAAGCTTTGTAGAAATTTTGAGCTATACTCTTTTGAGAACAGATTGACATTGGAATGTGCAATTTGCTCCTCATCACTGTTTGCAAAATACCATCATTATGTTATTCCAGTCCTCTGCTAGCAACAGTCATAAAATGTATGGAGATCTCCATGCATTTTATGACTCCATCTGATGAGACAATGACACTTAAGAAATCTTAAGAATTACTTGGGAAAAGAGACATTACAGAAAATGCCCTTTGATTCTAAACAACTATAACATAAAGAAGACAGTCCAGGTCACTTTATCTTCCTCTAAGGAGAAAATGAAGTAACTAAAGCTAGAATTAATTACAGATAGGAGGGAATGAACCCATTAAGTGTTGAAGTTCCAACCAACCCTTAGTTGCTTCCTCCTCCTGCTTCTCAACTCCTGCTATACAACCTACTACTGATTGCTCTGGTGTCCTAATATCAAATCCTTCATTTCTGTCCCTCTGCATGCCTCCTACTTCTTTCTTATTTCTCAGTTTCATTATCTTCTTGTTCTGTAAAACCATCCAAGAACCAATTTCTCTTTGACATTCACTCTGGCAGCCTGTCCCAATTGTTGGAAAGTTGTTTGGCCAACTGTTCTTGACTTGCTATCACTTTTTCAAAATCTATCACATCTTATTTCCCCTATAGTTTCTGGACAGAGGGAAAGTCTACAAAAACAGAGAAATGGGCCCTGTCATCCACAATGAGGATCCATCAGAAGTTCTAAAGAAGTGACTTTATGACAGTAATCATATTAGAGAAAACTCCATTCACTGTGAAAATATAAATATGAGTGAGAAAATGGCAGAAGGTTTTAAACTCCTGCACTAAGGAAAAATGATGACAATCTTGGATGCTGGCCAATCACAAACACTCATTCTCTATCCCCGTCCAGAGAGTACAGCATGATCACTATCCTCATCACAATGGCAAATTGTAATGAAACCTCTGAGGATATTAGAGAGAAAGACCTTGCTTTCTGGATTGTCAAAACAATTATAATAAAGCAGCTGCTCACCTTCATTTGAGGAATATAACACATTATCTCTCTTCTTCACAGCAAACCTATTTCTGGATGTCTGCTATTGGATAACAAACTACGGGGAAACCTAGTGACTTATTACCGTGGATTACTGCCCCTCATGTTTCTGTGAGTGGTCTGAGCTCAGCTGGGCAGTTGTCCCTTGGCATCACTCATGCCATTTCAGTCAGATAGCACTTCAGACTGAAATGAACTAATGGTTCGGTTGGGTGGGGATGTCCAAGGTAATTTACATGTCTGGCACATTAGCTGGGAGAGCTAGAATAGCAGCTGGCTGGCCAGGAATTGATCTTTCTCCATGTGGTTAGCTTGGGCTTCCTCACAGCATAATGATCAGACTTCTTACATGGCAGTAGCTTCCCCTAGAGTGAAGATGCCAAGAAAACAAGGTGGACACTGCAAGGCTCCTTATGACTTGGCCACAGAAGTTATGCAGGATCCCCCCGACTGCATCTGCCAGTTATCCAAGGAAAACACAGAATCAGCATGGGAAATATGAACACATAGGGTATGAACTTCCAGAAGCTCTCTGAGCTATCTTAGCTAACACAATGCCCACTAGGTAAATTAGGAGATGTACTGTTGCTCTCAGATTACAAATAAGAAAAAAGCTCACTGATTCTAGATCTCAGATCCAAGACCTAGAAAGTGTCTGAACTGGGACAGGAATCTGAGTATTCAGACGCCAAGTTCACTGTTTTGCTGGCATCAAGCAGGTGGTAAACTTAAAATGGATTATACTTAAAAAACTAACTGGGGTTTTCATCCAAATGTTAGTTTCATCTGCAATTAATCAATCATCCATAGAATGGACATTTTACGGAGTTTGCTGTCTAACGTAAATCACATCTTTTGCTGAGAGCAATCAACTTTCCTTTAGGAAAACTGCTCCTTCATGCTGGGTTTGTGACACCCTACTTTACCCTAGCTAACGGCAACATGAGCTCAAGTATTCTCTCTCATCTGAATCTTACTGCTACTAGAAGTTTATGTATTCTAATGGAAATGGCCAAGAAAGACTGTCAAAGAAGTGTTGCTACTGAGACCCATTCTTTCCCCCAATTATTCCCTAGGCCTGATACTCTGTCACCTGATACCCTTCCTATTAATTTCCTTTATGTTGATGTAAGACTGAGTCTATGGGCTGCAGATCAGAGACACTGAATACGAGGAAGATAACTAGTTATTGTGCACACCAGATTTGGTGTCTAATTCGACTTAGTTGAAATATAACTCTACCACTTCCTTACTAGGTGTATGTATCCTTAGACAAGTTTCTTAACTTCTCTGAAACTCTTCTTCATCTGTAGAACAAAATTAATACTATCACCTTCTTCAAAGAGTTGCAAAGATTAAATGAGATAATACAAGTAAAGTACTATGTTTGGCTTGAAATAAACACAAAACATGTCAGCTATTATATTTAATATTACAGGTCCATAATCCCTTATCTGCAGCTCTAATATGCAAAATGCTCTGAAAAACCAAACACATTGTCAGCCCAACCTGACCTCAGCTGAAAAAAGATGCTCTTTATGATCTTTATCCCATTCAAGCACTAAGAAATGTCAACGTGCTTGGCCATTGCCCAAGATTCTCTATTGGAATGTCCCATAGCATACAGCACTAGTAGCATACTACCGTTCTACAATCTAAAGTTCTAAACTACATTTGACCCCAAGGGTTTCAGATAAGAGACTATAGATATGTAAGTTATTATTATTCAAAAAACCTGTTTATTCAAAAAATAAACACCACACAGTTCTCTCTAGGGTGATCCCACAAAACTTAGACAATGTATTAAAACACAGAAAATTACACTAGAGCCAATTTCAGTAACAAATAAACATTTTATTCTGAACTAATACTGCTTATATAGGCAAATTGTGCCAAAGGAACAAATTTACATATAACTTGATAAGCTGCAAACATCCTACTTCTAGTTAAGGCATGTAATTAGAACTGCATCTCCTGGATTTTTAATTTAGAGTGTGTTTAAGAATTCTATTTTATTACCTGAATTAAATACCATTGGTTTTATACTTGTAGGTTTCTCGCAGGTTTGCTGTTCACTCATATTGTATCCTCTTACTCATACTGAATCAGATAAATCAAAGGTTGATATTTGAATCCCATCTTGGGACTGCTGCTCCTGCTTATAGTGTCAGTTCTGGCCCTCAATGGTTCAGAGCTCCAGAAAAGCAGACTAAACTACTGTGGCATATTTTCTTTAGGGTTAAATTTTAATTTCAGAAGAAAAATCCTGAGACTATGTTTTGAAAATAAAAAAGAAAAGTTGATGACAAAAGTGTGCAACCCCCCATACAATACAAATAGGAATTATTCAAACGATAGTAACATATGGACAAAGCCACATTACTTATGATAATGAAGAAAGTTATGATGTGCTCTATCACTTTACCACTAGTTATTTACATCTTTTAAAATAATTTTTTAAGATGTATTCCAATTCACAGTGCAAATAGTTTTGACAGCAAGCAATTGATAATATGTAAAATTTACTTATAATGCCAGTTTTGAAAACCTTCATTTAAGGAAGCATGTCTATCTGCCACAAATGCAATATTCATTAACAAAACCACCAATATAAGTGGGTTTGAAAGGATCTACCTGTTAATATAACCATTTATACATACTATGTGATTTTATGTACAATCTGGTTAAGTAGGTAGGTAAATGAAGGAAACTGAGTTATAGGAAAGCCAGAAAGGTTTCTCAAGGTCATGAGGTTAACTGCCAAGCAGATGATGCAAAAAAAAATTGTTAAAAACAATCTAACTTTAATAACAGGGTGAAGAGCTTCTCTCCAAAGTCTCCAGCATATTTTCGGTTTTCACGAATTTTTCAGACAGCATCTGTTTTTAAGTAAGTAGAAACATACTCAGGGAAAATAAGGCTTGTTAGAAGAAATTAAAGTCAAAGTCCATAAACATGCCCTCTTTACATGTGTGCTAAAGGAAATTTAATGCCACCAACACTTGATTATTTCCTAGAATGAAAGAGAATGCAAAATAGATACCTAAAACAACTTTATCTATACCTGCACCACGCAGAACTACTGGTTCTCACAAGTCTACCAAGGAAGCCAACAGTTATTTTGTTTCTCATTACAAATAGCTGCACCCAATGCCCACGGAAAGTCTCTGCACACGATGTTATTTTTTGGCAGGTTTGGACAAGCATCTGCAATGTTCTATGGGATCTTAATGGTATCACAAGAAGGCTTTCCTACTATCAAAAAATAACAACAAATGTAGAATGTTAAAGCTCAGGAAATGTTAGCTTCATAAAGTTTATGAAATTTTGTTTTTTTTTTCTTTTCCTAAATAGTTTATGTGCAAGAATTCTTGGCACTGAGCAGCTAAATTGAAATTGGCATATATTTCCAATGTTACTATATTATGAATGAATAAATGAGGCATTTCCCAAACATTTGACCACAGAAAATGTTAGTCTGTAGCTCCTCCATGTTCCATGAAGTACATTTTGGATAAGTATTCTCTAAGATACATCTAATATTACAGACACATCTTAATCAATCCATAGATCTAAGAGTCCTATAAAACCAAAATCTAGCTAGTTTGTTAAAGTTTCCATTGATAGGACACTCACTACATGTTGTGGAAACACACTCATTGATGAATGATTTCATTCAGTTGGCTCTTTACGGTTTTCTTTAATATGTCTTAGATCTTACCCCTGTGCAAATGCAAAGCAGATCTAAAAGTTTCAGTGAAACACTCTCTGAAAAAGCCTGCAATTTGAAAGAGAAATTAGGGTGTGGAAATAAATACCTTTTAACAACACAAACTTCGTATTTTCCCCGCTTTGCTTGAAAGAGTGGCATTCAGAGGAAGAACAAAATTCAGTAACAAGTTATCTTCTTCCACTTGAAATTGTTTCATGTAAATGAAGACATCAATTACATCCCCCTGCACTGAATTTACACCACCATAAGCTAAACATCCTAAGTTATTCTTGAGACGTGCTATGGATAACATCATCATCCAAACTGACCTCCTCATGATATCAGCTTGTTTGACAAAATCTGTCTTAGTGTAGTTCACAGTCTTCAGATTGTGATCATATCTCAGTGCAGGATTAATATTGACCAGGTTTCCACTGGATCCAAGCCCTAGCTCTGCCATTCACTACCTTTAAGACTTTTACAAGTTACTTACCTTTCTAAGCCTCGCCCTATTCAACAGTAAAAGAGTAATAATAATTCTTGCCATGGTGAGGTTTCTGTAAACATTAAATTTAAACTATTGAATCTGCTGCATAATAAGTATTCAATAAATATTAGCTAGTATCAATATGTCCATTTTGGAAATATGTGTTTTCTTCTGGCCAGTTTAAAAAAGTAGAATTCACCAAGTGCTCAAAAATGACTGATTGGCTCAGGGTTGCAATCAGCAGGTAAATGGAACAATGAGAAAAGAAACTGGCAGACGGTTAAAAATAAGCCACAAATTATCTGCAAGCAGATAAAGCCCTGACTGTATAATCATTACCAACCAGACTCTATCTTCGTCTTTCCATGTAGTAACGTGTCACTTTCTTTAAAAGTTTCAGTGAAACACTCTCTGCAAAAGCCTGCAATTTGAAAGAGAAATTAGGGTGTGGAAATAAATATCTTTTAACAACACAAACTTTGTATTTTCCCCGCTCTGCTTGAAAGAGTGGCATTCAGAGGAAGAACAAAATTCAGTAACAAGTTATCTTCTACTCTTGGTTTGATGCCACTCAGCTTTGAGCTTGCTTTTGACTACACCAGTGGAGCTCGCAATCTTTCAATTTGGTGCATGACTTAAAGTTCCCTGTGGCACCTTTTAAGCACTGGCAGATTTCTACAACAATGATGAATGTGGCTCCATTTAGTTCAAACCTTTAGCATCCTATAGGTGCAAGAATTCTTGGCACTGAGTAGCTAAATTGAAATATGCATAAATTTCCAATATGGAATCTGATCCTTCTATAATTGGTGCGGTTGTGGGGAACTCTTGGCAGGAGTGTAAAAAGTGAAGATACTCGAATTATCTCTCCTGTAATTTTTTTGATATTTTAGAAATATTCTTGATTTTTTTAAACAATCAAAAAAAGTAATAGAGAAAAGAGATTCGTTTCAATCGTGGTCTTGTTCTCAAAGGATTGTGACACATCACACAAGTTCAATTAGCCTGAATTTTCCATTATATCAGGAGCATGTTATTCTACCCTCCCTCTTTCCACTTAATTTGATCAAATATTGAGTTCATTAAAAAATTTAATAAAAGGGAGGGGCGGCACCCACTAGGCTGTGAAGGATGATTCACAGCAAGGTACTTCTGAAATTTCTTGATGCACTTGCTCTTTCTCAACACGCTGGTCACCCCTTCACCCACAGCACATTGGGGCTGTGATGGGAACCCGACAAAGGGCAGCTGATCCACAGGGTGTCAGGTGGATTCCAGCAAGGGCACTGCCCACAAAGATGCAAAGATGGTAACTTAACTAATCCAGTCTTCTCTTGAGAAGAGAGCTAGCAATTAATTGAGAAAGGAGAAAAACTCAAACCACAAAGATGAAAAAGATACAATAAACAGTTAAACCAAATTAACTATGTAACCATGAAAACTGGATCCTCAAACTGCTACGACTCCTAATCAGATAAAAGTCACAAAGGACCTTCTAGTTCCGAACCACCCTCCATCTAGGTGAGGTCAAGGTGTGCCACAGTTGCGCAGCTTTCCCAGAATTCCCATCAGAATCTCCCATGTGGACAGTATTTCTCATCTCCTTATTTCTGTATTTCACCTTTTGATAAACCCCCAGCAGTTAAAGGAACCTAAATAAGTATCTACTGCTTGCAAACAAAGGAGGTCAAAGCACATTTAAAGTAAGAAAAATACTATTTGATGAATTTTCAACCAGGTTTGAAGCTATATTCTCCTCACCTCCTCTCAACTTTGCCATACACAGCACTCCATTTTGTATATCAAATTACCTTAAATTACCATTCTAGTCAAAACAATTATGTGCTAAGGAGCTAACACCATCAAGCACAGGGCTACAGAACTGCAAGATGCTCAATAAATCTTATTAGTTAATGATTAAATAAAGTTCACAGGACACAAAAATTATTAAATCAATATTTCTTAATTATATGGCATAAATCTACTAGAAACTCAGATATCTACTTATTGCTCAGAAAGTACAAGAAAAGGTGCCAGATAAAGAAACTGAAATTAGAATTCATTCATATATTTACTAAGCACTTTAATCCTAGGAAATCTGCAACACTCTGACATGTGCCATGTATTGGGTGCAGAAACAAGATAGAATCATAGGCCATTATCTTAAGGAGCTATAGGCAGTATGGACATCCTAACATACAGTAGAGATTTATTTTTTTTCATTTTCCATCCTATCACATAAGAGCTTGTAGGTTTTAAGTGGTTAGAGATCCTAAGAGGCCCTAAGGAAAAACTATGTTCACTGGAGGACATTCTGTAAAGACAGTGAATTTTTTAATACTCAGACATTCAAATAACTGTATTCAGGAGTCCACAGACAATGGCTGCTTGCAATGAAGATACACTATGGAA
This sequence comes from Macaca nemestrina, assembly GCF_043159975.1. Classification (NCBI taxonomy): domain Eukaryota; kingdom Metazoa; phylum Chordata; class Mammalia; order Primates; family Cercopithecidae; genus Macaca; species Macaca nemestrina. The sequence continues at coordinate 140,873,794 of NC_092126.1, read as the reverse complement.
AAAGCTTTTAGTACAACAGAGTCACAATTAGTGCTGATCACACTCATCAGGAGGGATATTCTAAATGTGATGGGGTTTTTAACATTAAAACACACACGCATACATGTACCACACACACACACACACACACACACACACCGGAAATAAAAACCAAGCAACTTAGAAATCTTCATAGAAGGCCGGGCACGGTGGCTTATGCCTGTAATCCCAACACTCTGGGAGGCCGAGGGGGGCGGATCACAAGGTCAGGAAATCGAGACCATCCTGGCTAACACGGTGAAACCCTGTCTCTACTAAAAATACAGAAAATTGGCCGGGCATGGCGGCAGGCGCCTGTAGTCCCAGCTACTTGGGAGGCTGAGGCAGGAGAATGGTGAGAACCTGGGAGGCGGAGCTTGCAGTGAGCTGAGATAGAGCCACTGCACTCCAGCCTGGGCGAGAGAACAAGACTCCATCTCCAAAAAAAAAAAAAAAAAGAAAGAAAGAAAAGAAGAAAAAGAAAAAAGAAATCTTCATAGAAATCTGTGCCCAAAGGAATTGAAGTCAGGATGTCAAAGATTTAGATCTAGAAGTGATATCTGCACTGCCATGATCATTGGAGTTTACTTAATTCATGATAGTCAAGATATGGAAACAACCTAAGTATCTATCAATAAATGAATAAAGAAAATGTGGCATGCATACACACACACACACACACACACACAGATAGAATAGAACATTATTCAGCCTTGAAAAAGAAGGAAATCCTGCCATATGTGACAACACACATGTACCTGGAAGACATTATGCTAAGTGAAATAAGCCTGTTACAGAAGGTCAAATACTGGGTGATTCTACTTATATAAGACATCTAAAATAGTCAAACTCCGAAACAAAGAGTAGAATGGTGGCTTACAGAACCTATAGAGGAAGGATAAATGGAGAGTTATTGTTCAAGGACACAAAGGGTATAAAATTTCAATATGCAAGATGAATAAGTGCTAGAGATCTGCTGCACGACATAGTGCCTATAGTTAACAATACTGTTTTATGCACTTAAAAATCTGTTAAGCAAATAGATGTCAAGTGATCTTATCAGCAAAAACATGGAGCAGGGGCAGGAAGAAACTTCTGGAGAGAACAGATATATTTATTACCTTAATTGTACTGATTGTCTCATGGATCTCTGCATATATTAAAATTCACAAATTGAATATATTAAATATGTGTAGATTTTTGTACATCAACTACACTTTAATCAAGCTGTTTTTTTGTTGGTTGGTAGGTTGTTTTTCACTCTGTCTCCCAGGCTGGAGTGCAGTAGCATGAACACAGCTTACTGTAGCCTCAACCTCCTGGGCACAAGGGATCCTCCTGCTTCAGCCTCCCATGTAGCTGGGACCACAGTCACGCATCACCATACCAGATAATGTTGTTGTTGTTGTTGTTCAGACAAGGAGTTCATTTTGTTGCTCAAGCTGGTCTTGAACTCCTGGGCTCAAGGGTCCTCCTGCCTCAACCTCCCAAAGTGTGGGATTATAGGTGTGAGCCATCGTACCTAGCTTAAGGGGTGTGTGTGTGTTTGTGTGTGTGTGTGTTTTAAATAAATCTATGCAGACAAAGGCTTTTAAAAATGCATGACCTCAAAGATAAAAGAATCCTCTATCTGCCAAGAAAGTAATCATCACCTAAAACTCCCCTTTTTAACAACATACTGATTGACCTCAGTGGCATGGCTAACAGGGTTGAGAAGTGACAGTGGAAGTTGATGCTGGCATCTTATCCCGCATTACTGCCTTGTTCATATTTTTTAGATAATCCCTTCCCCCCACTCTCATCACCTCTCCAAAATCTGTCAGAGGGTTGGGAATTTTACATGACTTCTGGCACACTCTTTGACAGGGTATATCGTTAATCTACTGCTAAGTGATTTTTTTCCCTTTATTTTCATTCCACAAGCAAGCCTGGCCACAGTCTTCTGGCATCTTTGCTTTCTGTCTTTATGGAATTGTTAGAATTTTTCCTGGATTCTTGGCTTTGACTATCCCACATCTTAAATTCTTATATCTGATTATATATTTAAAAATTTGCCAGGGCCTAATCAAGACGAATTAATTTAGCCATGCACCATCTTCAGTGCTTTTAGTTTGCCACACATTGCAGTTTTACTTACAGAGTCAGGTTGACCAGTGCTATGATATCAAGCTGTCTGGTCATCCCAAACATAGTTTTGATTAGTTAAGTGGTACAGGACAAGAGCTGTAAGTCCGAAACTCTAACAATCATTTCTTGGTCCCAAAACACAAAGTAAATTTCTAAGGGAATCCCCTACAATAAATCATCATATGTCAGCGACTAATTACAGCTAGTGTAGTGCTAGAAAACTACAGCATCTCAATTAATCTTGCGAGATGTCAGTTCAGAAACATGAGAGTAGGGTCAGCATGGGAGGATATACCACAGCTGGACAGAGCAGTAGCAAAGACATCTGAGCATCCATCTAAGTAAAGGGGTGCAAAGCCTGGACCAACCAAAGAAAGGGACCCTTCCAAACAAGAACTGCCTAAATTTGCCTGGATACTGACCAGAAAAACCTGTTTAATGCATAAAAAATTAGTAAAGTCAAGTGATTCTGATGGTCAGTTGCAATGATGCAATAAAAGGGAAAACTCCTCTGGAAGCAGGCAGAGCTATGTCACTCTGCGGTGCAGAGGGGATAGTTACGTGACCTTGAGAAATGCACTCAGCCTTTATGAACTTAAATATCCAAAATTACAAAGTGAGGATAGTTATTCCCATTTTGGAAGGTTGTTGTAAAGATTAGAAATAATATGCAAGGGTGTCAGGCACACAGTCAATGCTCAAAAAGAGCTAAATTTACTATAAACTCCACTGTGCCTGGCTGAGGGTTCTTAGAAGATCAGCTAGGTTATCACTTCGCTGAGGATACCTTATGTCAAGAACATACTGTCCCGGCTTCTACTTGCTGTGTAATTCAAAGACCAGTATGGCTTGTCTAGTCATGCCAAGTCTCACCGACAGTACCCAATATCTCATAATATAACATGGCAATCTTGAACTGAGACATTCAGTGAGCTCTTACTGAATGAGAATTCCATTCTTATTGAATGGAAAGAATGAGAACAACAGTCAACCATAAACCTTGCACAAGAATGCCTAACATAAGCTGTTTTACCTGGGTACATGATCACTTGTGAGCCTTTGTGAAAGTTGCAAATGTTGACAGATTGTAAAATGAACATCTATTAATTGCCAAGGAGCATCAACTCAAACGTTATGACAACCTTGCTTTGAGAATGTAAATTATGATAATTTCTTTGCAGGGCAATCTGGAAATAATTATAGAAGTTTTTAAATGTACAATACAGTATTTTTGACCAAACAAATTCCAATTCTTCTTTCAGGAATTTATCCTACAGATATAATCACACATGTTTTTAAAGATATTGTTTATCATAGCAAAAGTCTGTAAAGAACATAAATTATTGTGAGCAAGTTCTAGTATTGTGGCCTTTATACAAAGGAATAAATACTCTTGGCAGGGAAGAATTAGCTATGTACAGATTAATGTAGACTGACATCTAAGATACATCTTTAAGTGAAGAAAAATATTCCATGCCATCATTTTTTATAGTAAGCACTCAGATTTTTTTAACTGACCAAATCAGTTAACACGTGCCCATATAACAATAAAGATCTCTGAAATGATAAACAAATAATAGTAACATTGTCTCTAGGGAAAAGAGCAGAAAGCGACAAAAGGCAAACAGTTTTGACCAGGTACCCTTTCATACTATTAAAATGTGCAATCATAGACAAATAACCTTTAAAGAAAAATAATTTAAAATACAAAGGGCTAAAATGGCAAACTGAAATGGAAAGTTCAGACACTATCCAGGGAAATTAAACATTAGTAACCAGAACAAATTAATCAAGGTATCAGACACCACTTCTTGAGCAGAAGGAGACATTTTTTCTTCCAAATTATACGGATAATTACCTTTAACTCTTCCTCTTCATTTCAACAATGCAGAATGAAGGTTGTACACTTCAGTTTTTCAGACTGTGAAATGGAAACTCTGCCAAGTTACGAGTTTGACATTTGCTTATATTCTTCAGTGAAAGGTTCTAAATACAACACAAGTTCTATAGTAACCAACTTACAATTCTATAGGACTGGAGGATATGGGTCCTCTGCCACATACTTTTTTTTTTTTTTTTTTTTTGAGACGGAGTGCAGTGGTGTGCACAGGCTGGGTGCAGTGGTGTGATCTCAGCTCACTGAAACCTCCACCTCCCAGGTTCAAGCGATTATCCTGCCTCAGCCTCCTGAGTAGCTGGGTTTACAGGCACATGCCACCACGCCTGGCTAATTTTTGTATTTTTAGTAAAGACGGGGTTTCACCCAGGCTGGTCAGGCTGGTCTTGAATTTCTGACCTCGTGATCCACCCATCTTGGCTTCCCAAAGTGCTGGGATTACAGGGCATATAATTTCTTATACTTGAAATTATATATTCACCATATCCAGTGCTGTACTGACTTCTAGTATTTGGTAAGAGGGAGGAAGGAAGAAAGGGAGGAAGGGAAAAAAGAAGGAAAGAAGAGAGGGAGGGAGAGAAGGAAGGAAGAAGGGAGGGAAGGAAGGAGGGAGGAAGGAAGTCATTAAAATTCACAAAGTCAGTGAGTCTAGACATTCAAGTGGCTTCAGATGTAGAGAAAGCCTCCCAAAGTATGAGGAGCCTCACACTAACTCTCTCTGATTCTCAGTTTTCTCATCTAGGACCCAGGGCCATCACTGTATCTAGTTCGTAGGATTATTATAGGTTTAAATGAGATAATAGAAACATTTCGTGACTTCCTTGGTAAATTGTAAATGTTCAATTAATACTACTCATTATGATTAAAATTCACTTAGACGGTATTTCACTCAGTTTTAAGATCTCTAGACGAATATTTATGAGCCAGCCTTAGCTAGCAGTCCCACACTCGTGATAGTCATACACAAACTTAAAAAATTATTTATCGGCCAGGCGCAGTAGCTCATAGCTGTAATCCCAGCACTTTGGGAGGCTGACACAGGCGGATCACCTAAGGTCATGAGTTCAAGACCAGCCTGGACAACATGGAGAAACCTCCTCTCTGCTAAAAGTACAAAAATTAGCTGGGCATGGTGGCGTGTGCCTGTAATCCCAGCTACTTGGAAGGCTGAGACAGGAGAATCGCTTGATCCCAGGAGGCGACCACACAGTCAGCCGAGATCATGTCATGCACTCCAGCCTGGGAGACAGAGTGAGAGTTTGTCTCAAAAACAAACAAACAAAAATATATATATATATATACACACACACATATATATATAACCTAAATGCCTCATGTTGTAGTTTAAATAATATGGAAGTTAAACATTTAAAAACTAGTAAAGTGTGAAACTAATGTTTCTCCTTTAACATACTCTCAAAGTAGAATCCAGCTAAACTATCCTCATTTACCCAGTGTTATTTATCCTATATGATTCTATTTAGAGCCTCCTTCACTCAGCTGAGTCTAAGAATTTCCTGACCCCTGACAACTTGACTGTTTGTACATTAGGTTATGAGTCAAGCTCTTACTTGCCTACGGCCCCTTACATGCTGTCTTCTTTGCCTGGAACTTTCTTCCCTATGTACATTAAAATGTAAATCAGGTTATGAGTCAAGCTCTTACTTGCCTACTGCCCCTTACATGCTGTCTTCTTTGCCTGGAACTTTCTTCCCTAGTTAGTTTCATACAACTTCCCTTGTATGGCTAGTTTCATCTCAAGTTTGGGGGTCTCAAAATTCACATTTACCAAGAAGCCTTTCTTGACTCTGCCACCTACACTAGATCCTGCCCACATTTTGCTCCATCTCAGCACTTTCCTTTTCTCCTTCAGAGCCCCTATACAGTTTATAATTTTTTAAAGTATTAATTGTTTAACTCTTTTTGGGTAACCCCTAACAAACCCTAAGCTCTATGATGGCAAGTTCCATGTCTGACTTATTTTCTTTTCTACCCATAGGTAGCTTGGTCCTACGGCTTAGTAGCACTTGGTATCTGTAGGTTAAATGGAAAAATGAAGTGGATTCTAGAAATAGACTATTTTCCCATTTCTCTAAATTATCCTACTTGGACTGGAAGACAAAAGCCACACCCGGAAGCCTATACCACTACAAATTTCCAGGGAGTAACAAATTCCATCTTTGAACTTTCTGTGTTCGCATTTACTCTATATGGCATCTATGAAATTGCCCAATGCCTAGGGAAACATCAGTAGTGTTGGAGATTTCAGTATTTGGTACGATCCATCACTCATCATTCTGCAAAAGTCTAACAGTGGATTTTGTGGATAAGGACATCCAAATAAAATTATGCTAAAAACAGCTAGAGAAACTTTCTTATACAGGAAGAATAAGGGATATTGGTGTAGTAGTCAGGGTTCTCCGCAGAAACAAAACCAACAGGATGGACTAGATGTATACATGGAGACAGAGAGACAGAAAGAAAGAGACACATTAAGGAATTGGCTCACGTGATTATGGAGGTTGGCAAGCACAAAATCTGCAGGGTAGGTTAACAGGCTGGACAAGCAATGAAGAGTTAATGTCACAGCCAGAGACCAAAAGCTGTCTGCTAGCAGAATTCTTTCTCCTGGGAGATCATTTTTTTCTGACGGCCCTCTGCTGACTGAATGTGGCCCACCCACATTATGGATCTGCTTTATTCAAAGTCCACTGATTTAAATGTTAATCTCATCTTTAAAATATCTTCATAGCATCATCCAGACATGTTTGACCAAATATCCAGACCTAGACTGGTTGACATATAAAAATAACCATCACACTTGGACCCTGTAATGTCATTTACATATTAGTCAATTTATCTTCTCTGGCAAAATGAAAGACATGCAACTGAAAACTTTTTCTAAATGTCATAACAAGATGCAAAGGCATGTACTTTTAAAATGAAACATCATGTTCTGAGTGACTAATAAGCATGCATTTGAACCCGTACATAAATGCCTTTCACTGAGTTTTATTGCCAGTAGTCAAAATCATTCTTTTATTTTTGTTTAAATTTCTGGCCAGAGGAACCAAAAAAACCATCAAACTTGATATTTTCTGGAAGTTTGGCAACATTTGGAAGCCTATCTGTAGGAAAAATATATGTAAACAGTGAATTTGGAATATTCAAATATATTCAGATTAATGAACAACATATAATTTACACGCACAAATTACCAATCTACTATAACTACAAAAATTCTGTTTACATTCATATGCAAATGTTTGGTTGAAAATCTTCCCATTTTAAAATGGTTCTTAACATTTGGAATACTTTCCTAAACCCCCATCATTTGTGAAGATTCACCTTCCTTGCAATAAAATGTGCTTCAGAAAGTAACGTGTACATACTAAGGGGTTTTAAGCATACACTGATCACTAAACATAAAAGCTTCTGTCTTAACCAGGATTCCAAATTGGTTAAGAGCTTTAGTTCACAATCAGGTATACCTGGGATCTGATATGATATCAGTATTGACATTTATTAGCTGCATGACCCGAGACAAATAACTTACTTTCTGATTCTCAGTTTTCTGATTTAGGACCCAGAGGTCATCACAGCCTCTAGCTCATAGGATTATTATAGGTTTAAATGAGATAATATAATAAAAACATTTAGTGAATTCCTTGGTACATTGTAAATGTTCAATTAATACTACTCATTATGATTAAAATTCACTTAGACAACCAATGTATTTTTATCTAAGAGCGTCTGTAATAGCTGGGGTATTTTTTCTAAGAAAAAGTTTTTATCATAATCAGAAAAAAAGATATTTAAAAACAAACCCTGAAAATATGATGATACATATGTGAGTAAAGCCACCTGACAGATGTGAAACTAAAAAAACTGGGTGATGTGGAACAAATTGTTAAATAAATAAATTATCCAAAATGTAGTCCAAAGAAAATTACATTGCATCTATGATCCTAAACCCTGTGTGTCTAATAAAATCACCTGGGAAATTTTAAAATATTCCATTAGCCTGTGAAGTGGTAAAATATATGTGTTTGTTCTACACTCCATTTACCGACATAAAACTCCTAAAATCCTTGGAATCTCCAAAGGAAAATCTTTTGTATGCTAATTAGCAGATGAATGGCTGGCAGCTACTAGGTAACTTCAGGATGGGGGCTGGTCACCAGAAAGACCAAGATATAATTAGAGGGTTGGGACTTTCAGCCCCCTCCCCCAACCTCCTAGAAGAGGGACGGAAGGTTAAGTTGATCACCAATGGCCAATACTTTGATCAATCATGCCTACCTAATGAAGCTTCCAGAAAAATGCAGGACAGCGTTCAGATCCACTTCCAGACAGCTTAACACAAAAGGTTCCTGGAGAGTAGTGTGCCCAGAAAGGGCATGCAACCTCCGGGGCCTTTCCCCAATACCTCACCCTCTGAATCTCTTCCTTTCTAACATCCTTTATAATAAACCAGTAAACGTGTTTCCCTGAGCTCTGTGAGAAGCTCTAGCAAATTAAATGAACCCAAGGAGGAGGGGGTTGTGGGAACACTAATTTATAGCTGGTCTGTTTTAGAAGTGCCAGTAAAACAGGCAACCAGAGGCTTGCCTTTGGCATTGGGAGTGGGGGACAGTCTTGTGGGACGGAGCCCTCAACCTCTGTGATCTGAGACTATCTCTAGGTAGAGAGTGTCAGTACTGAACTGAATTAGAGGACACTGACTTATTGTCCACTGGAAAACTGACTGCTTCCTTGATGTGTGGGGGATTCCCCCACATATTTGGTCACAAAAATCTTCTCTATTGATTGTTTTTGAGTGAGAGAATAGAAAACGCATTTTGAGTTTGTTTCTCCCACACAGAAGCCACCCCAACCCCAGATCGATTAACCGGATTATTCTAATGAGCAGCCAGGGCTGAAAGCTATAACATTAGATATTTAGTAAAGAGTCTTTGTGTTAGGTAGGAAGTTGGCAAGGGGGATAGAGAAGGAAGATTGTTCCATAGTCAAGTAAGTTTTAGAAACATGCATTTCACAATGCACATAAAGATTCTGAAAAATTCTCATGTAAGAAAACCTGTTTTAAAATCCTGAATTTCCTAAGTTCATTTTTGTTAAGAACATTTTTAAAGGGAATCCTATTTATATCTACCTAGAAGAATTAGTGTTCCACAGAACATGCTTTAGCTCTCAAACCTGGCTGAACATCAGAATCACATGGGGAGCCTATTCAACTACAGTTTCCTAAAACTCATTCCCAGATACTCTGATTCAGTATTATCTAGAGTGGGGCTGTGAAATTTTCTTTTCTTTCGAAGCTCCCAGGTGTTTCTGAGGATCACATTTTGTAGCAATTACCCTATAGAGTTTATATTTAGTTCCATAAACACGTCCCCCCTCCTCCACTTCCAAGCTGGGGACAGGAACGGGTCTTTCCACTAGATATGAGGCCTCCTGCAATGCTTTGCTTCTAACATTAGCTGAATAAGAGTTTAGTGGTGATGGCTATGTGTGAAAGAGCATTTGAAGATAATTAGTATTGGGGTCCAACCCAATTATGAATGCCAGGCCCAAGTTAAACTCAGAGGCTTTACATGTAGGTTACTATAAAGCACCTTAGAGAAATATTTAAGTATCACTGCATAAATATCAAGACTCATGGTTCCCAGAGTTAATAAGACCAAGTTTACAGGCTGGGCACAAAAAGCTAAATGCCCACCCTAACTGTGATAACAATTTCTAGAAACACATTTGCAAAAGAGTCTTTAAGTATTAGCTAGAACAAGAAGGGACTTTTTAGGTGTTGATTTTATGAAACAATCTGAAGGCACTGGACAATATGAATTATTCAGAGAAGGCACAAGCTTTTAAAAGAAGCAACATGGCAGCTGTGGTTGTATGGAATGTTAGAATTCCCTTTGAATAAAACTATACACCACAACTTGAAAAGCAAGTAGAGAGATTTACACACCTAATTTGCAAGGTACCTTTCTACATTCTGCAGAATACAGAGATGTGAGTACTTACTATAAACTGTGGAAAATGCCATGGGCTGTTTAAGGGGATGAATTTTCCAAAGTCCTAGACAGGCCTCAAAAGGCACGCTGAATAGGTAACTTGTGTGTCTTGTGCTGTGGATGTTCCTAACAGAAAGCTAAGAGGATAAACAGGGTTACCTGGAAACACCTCCATTTCTCTTTATAGTTCCTTGGTTGCAAGCAAGAATAACCAACTCTGGTAACCTAAGCAAAAAGAGACTATCAAAAGGATATTAAGATCGCATGGAATAGAAGGAAGAACTAGATGGCCAAGCAGCTCCAAAGCCCTCAGTGGAGATACCATTAATATTGGACCACACACCACGTTCAGTCAGGCCAGGACACTGACACAGCAAAAAGCATAAATCTACTAACCATTTCTTCATCCTTATGTTACTGAGCCCAAGATTCTACATATGAGGAGAGGGTCTGATCATTGCAACTTCGGTCACATGCCTGCATGATGTACTGGAGCAATGAGAAGAGCCTGGCTGAGCTCATCAGAGAGGCCTCACGGTCCACTTCCTATTAGGAAGGTGGGCTGAGGTTTCATCATCCAACAAGACTGCAAACAGGGGAAGAGGTTTTGCTGTTAGAAAATAAAACTTGTTCCTGTGATTAAAAATAAATGTCCACTACAATATCAATGGCTACTACTTGAAATGTTGTCAAACAACATTAAATTTCCTTTAATAATGTCTAAGGACAGCAAATGTTATTAGCAAAGGAATGCACCTCAGTCACAAGAGAGAAACACAGAATGATGCCAGAAAATATATTGGTCAGCAGATCAGCACTGTCTACCTTGTCATATAAACCTCTGCCATATAAAACATTCACATGTTTTTAAATTGAGGAAAAAAAAGAGTGCCTTGTACTCAACTGAAATTGTCCATTTGGAAACCTACAACTTACATGAGATGTCTTCTCATATTACAATATAAAAGCACTTAATTACATTGTGAGATTTTTTTTTCATTATGTACATAATAACCTTTGTTGTTTGCTTATTTTCTTGATTCTCTAATTTAAGCCCCAAATTACTTGTTAATCCCTTTGCATACTGGAATTAAATATGAAATACATTAAGCAAATATAAATATCTTATATAGAAAATGCAAATGCACTTTCATACCCAGTTGACTGTTATCCTCCATAATTAACATGAGACATAATAGAAAATAACTAATCATAGACCAGGCATACATCTCAAAGCTTAGACAGGTTATGGATGTCACTCCACATACCACCCCCAGTCCGTCATTCAGCTCTCTATACTGAAATCAGGCAGATCCTTCAGAGTTAACAATCTGATGTCACCCCAGCCCCTTAAAATCTTGCAATGGCTTTCTACAACATAAAGAGTATCTCCCGATTTCCTCATATTCCCCAATTTGTCCCATTTGCTAGAGATGCTACTTTGCACAATGCCATAATGCAACAGTCACAGTCATTGCTTGTTGGTGGTCCAACTCTTGGGATAACATTCACATTCTAGTCTATGACACTATGTAAGTGAAGGCCCTACTGCCACCCTCCCATACCCCAGCGTCCACTCATACCTTTGGCATTCTCTGCCATTTTTCCTCATAAGTCCATGGCCATTGTACATACTATACCTTCTTTCTTAATTTTATTTATTGATTTATTCATTGAGACAAGGTCTTGCTCTGTCATCCAGACTGGAGTGCAGTGGCAGGATCACAGCACACTGTAGCCTCAACTTCCTTAGCTCAAGTGATCCTCCCACCTCAGCCTCCCGAGTAGCTAGGACTGCAGGTGTGCACCAACACACCAGCCAGTTTTTGTATTTTTTTGTTGTTTTTGAGACGGGGTTTGCCATGTTGACCAGTCTGGTCTCAAACTCCTCAGCTCAAGTGATCTGCCCACCTCGGCCTCAAAAATTCCTGGGATTACAGGTGTGAGCCACCACCTGGCCACCCTCTGTCTTAAGTGCTCTTTCCAAACCCAATCTGAAAACTGCTCATGTTTCTTCTTTATCTTATCAATTATTTCCCATAATATCAATGAAACTACCACCATTATATTCCATATCACACTGTAATTTGAGTTTTCTTTTTACATCAAGCAAAAAGCTCTTTGAAAGCACAAGTAATATGCCTTATATATGTGCAAGAAGTCTAACTTTAAAACTGTCTATGTAGGACCTCAGTAAAGGCTGACCAATCACATTGATGAGTGGGATGGTAGATGTGATACTTGGGGTTCTCGACCTTCAGCATAAAGAAAAATGGTTTGAGTTATTTCCCCACTAAGGGCTTCAAGCAAAAACTGATGACAACATGTTTTCACAAATGATAAAGCCTCCCTCCAATGATTTTCAAAGCATTGTCTATTCCATTCATATTGACTATATTCTACCTGCATTTTTAAAAATTTGTGTATCTGTGTCTTAAACGATATAGACTCTGATTATCATTTGGCCACACTCAACTGTACACATCCTTCATCCTTTAGTATTGGGTCCTTACTATACAATTAAGCAGGCTATATACATGCTTGACATTTAGGCCTCGTAGCAGGGAACCAGTTGTTTCAGTTAGTTAAGAATACAATGCAAATCAATGTCTATCAATCTTTAATAAAAATCTATTGATAAAATGAAAATCCTGATATAGTGCATCTGGGTGAGGAAAAAAGTTCTGCATTTCTCACAAGCTCCTTGGAGATGCCAATCAATGGGCTACAATTATATCACAGCCATGGGCAAATTTCTTACATAAATGATACTCTATTCTGAACTATAGATCATATACTTAGACTGTATAACTAGACCCAACTAGAATGCATGCTTTTAATCAATGAAATGCAGCATACATAACATCAAAGATCAATATCAAACTCAAATAGTCCCTATTGATGGACAATTTATTATGTTATATTCAGATATAAGGGAAACAGCCCTTCCACCCGCTTCAGTTGCTCAACCCTGGTAATTCAGGCAATTGAGAGTAGTGAAATCCATCAGTGTAATTATATTTCTATAGCTCTTTTTAATATCTAAAAGCCTAAGAAAGCAGAATTGGCTGAATTTCTACCATCCTTTCCAGTGAAAGTATATATTTTAGGTCTTTCATGAATACTGGTCTGGTGCTCAGAAGAATTACTTAGAAACTATAGTAGAGAGTGCATCTTGGAAATTATCTAACAGGGGAGAATACTAGGGCATGAATAATTAGAAGCCTGCAGTCAGGCCAATTTCCATAATGAGACCATAATCAGATTCTATAGGATATACATAAATGGATGGGGGTCTCTCTCCAGGAATTAAGACACTGATGTGAGTTAGCTTAGTAACTTACCAGAAGAAAAAAAATGGAAAACAGTAAATTCCCATTGTATGTGTTAGAAATACAGAAAGAAACATATAAAAGTAATTAAGACATCTAAGTAATGAGGTCTAATGATGAGCTCTAAACAAAACAGTTTTTGATATAAACATTCTTTGGATCCCATACAATAGGTAGTAAACCAACATACAAAGATGAAACAGAGAAACATTCAAAACAAACTACCAATGTTTCATTCTTGAAAGGCTGTAAAAACACATAGGAAGTAAAATAACATTAACACGTTTCTCTTCAGATATGTTAAACTCCTTCTTACATGCATGCTAATAATATACCAGTCATTATTGTTATGCTTGCTAAGTTTTAAAATTCAAAGCACCTATAAAGTGACTGCTATTCTCTGGAGTAAACAGAAATTCATTTCCCAGTACTGTCAGTATTACAAATAAAAAATGTGTAAATCTTTTATAAAATTTCAATCACATTTGACTGAAAGCAACTGGAAACATTTTTATATTTCTCCTCTGTCACATGTCAGCATTTCTTTTACAGGATGGCAAGATGGGCTATAGCTGAAGTAGAAAGAATACAGATGAGAGCCTATTCAGTAATTCATTCTTTCTAATAAATAAGATTCTTGACCATAGCCAAAACCATTTCTCCAAAATGAAATCTCAAATAGTGCTAATCTCATCTCAGTTCTGATACAGTGGCTCGCAATAATAGTCAACCATAAAACAACGCACTATGGAAATGTTGCCTTCCTCTGTCTCTACACAGAGAGGATTGCATTGTCTATCCTGCAGATAAAAGCACAGGAGCAAACATAAATCACTTTATACAGTATTTTAAAATAATGAAATTTCGTATTTGTAAATCATAACATCCACATATTTCATCTACAACACAAGCGTCATATTGAATAAATGCATTGAAAGGGTAAAATCATAATGATAAACAGCATTTTTAGGGAAGGTCTAATTATACACCTGGCACAAGGCTACGTGTATATACAATTAAGTCACTTCAGTCTTCACAACCCTACAGGAATTCCTCCATTATATGTAGGAGGAAAATGAAGCTAAAAGAGGTTAAATGACTTGATCTAATGTTACATACCAACATTAATATAGATTTGTATATATATTAAATATATAAGCAGTAGAGACAGGATATGAATCACTGAGTCATTCTAAATCACCAAGTCTGCCTCCAGCCTTTCCTATATATCACATAAAATAGTGTTTTCCAGCTGTGGAGACTAAACACCAACCTAAAACATGGGATTCATTATTTTGGGGAGTACATTATATTATATTTCTTTTCTTAAGAGTTTATCTTAATATGTTGATTTAAGTAGCCACATTATAAGAAACCTATAAAAATTTGTAAAAATTCATTAATTCAGAAGAACAGGGAAAGGTTCTTCTCTAAAAATAGTAATGTTTAAAAGAAAAGTATTAATTTCACTTATACCACATACTATAAACAATAATACACTGGTGAATTTCAATTATTACAAGAATTGAGTAGAATTAACAGCACTCTGAATTGTCAATGACCTCACAGTACGTATACACACATTACAGCCACCTTAATAGTATCCATAATTGTTTTCTTATCAGGAATTCTGACCACTGGGTTTAAAAAAGAAAATGAAAGGAAAATACCAAGGCTTTTAAGTTAAATTCTAGTAACTGGTAAGACCTTGAAACGTGATGAAAAAAATAGAAAAGAAAAACTCTTTATACCGTAGACTATGTTGTATTATTCTGAGCACAGGATTTTGAATGAAGTTTATTGTACTATAGGTAAGATAGCCAACATTCCACACTGTAACACAGAAATTTTCACAAACATGATGCTGTTGCAAAGCATATCACAAATACATGTCACAATATTATCAAAGCAGGTTATTTTCTATTTCTGCTATGGTATAGTGACATCTTACTCTCAGTACCTCAGCCAGGAAGTAGGGAGGTAAAACTGAGTACGGTGAAAATGGATATGAAACATCCATGCCATTATTCTCTCACACACAAACAAACACACACACACACACACACACACACACACACACACAAGAAAAACAGGCAGGGAGGGGAGAAACAGGCCGCTTCAGTCTCACTCCGAACCTGTTTACTCTTACTAAGAATGTTTGAACAGCTTGTGTATTTTATTTTTCCAGTTCACAAATGGTAGGAAACAGTAAGTAGAAAAGGCTAGTTCACCAAAGCAAAAGATACATATGACGATTGTCTGAAAGGCAGCAGAAAGCAGACAGACATCACCAGTGTTGGTCTCAACATTTCAGCTGTACTCCATGGGATCCTGTTGCACCCCCCAGTGTCACAGGAATGTGTCAAAGAATGTTGAAACAATGAACAACAAATACATAAAACATTTAAGGATACTACGTTCTGTTTAAGTTGTAAAGATGGTAGTATAGGGCTCATTTACCTAATGCTTACAAGGTGCCATGCACACTGCCCTAAAGTCTTAAATGTATATCATTAATGTTCACAGCCTATCTGTAAGATTTCACTTCACAGATTTTAAAAACTGCCTTTGAAAAAGTAAGAACGTGTTTGAGATCACACAGCTAGTAAGAGACAAAACAAGGATTCAAACCAGGTCTGTCGGATTCCAAGGCCCATACTCTATTCTAAACCACCAAATTATGTTTATCATGGTGATCTCGTGTCATCAAGAAGTAAATTATATTTAGTCACCTGCTTAAGCAGAAAATGAATACATTTTACAGGGGTATCCATTTTTAAAAGCTATTGTTATATTAAAAACAAACTTTCATTTACCATTACTTAGATCCAAGAATTCTAGATGACCTTGTTAGTACTATAATTTTTTCACTAAGAATTAGATGTGCAACTTAAGTAATCACTGTCTCTATGAAGTTGCCATTCACCCAATTAAATACATTAAAAATAATGCTTGGACTCCCAATTAGTTCACTAATCTGTAAGGAGTCTAGAATCAATATCTAGCTAATAGCTAATCAAATGAGTGACTAAAGACTAAAAAATTCATATTTATAATTAATAGTTGAAGACCCATCATAATATAGATAACAATACAAATTTGCACAACTCAAAATGATGGCAGTGTGCCTAGAATCAAGTCTTACAAAACATACTTGGTGATTTGAGTCATATCATTGTTTTGTTTGATTGTCTTCTTGTCCAAACTGGACCCATCTCAGCATAAGCACACATGCAACACCTGTCCTCACTGGAAATTTCCATGACAAACCTGAAAGGCACAGGCAACATGGATACTCACGATTTATATTAATACAAGTGTGCAAGGTACAAAGTATTTTTATATACAAAAGTTCAGCCCAAAGGTAGAGAGAATACGTTACTGTGGTTAAGAACAACAACCAAAAAAATTTATATGATTTTTTAAAACTCAAGATCATTATAGAATGATGATTAATAATGGAGTAGTGATTCTACTGCCCTAACCTTCATTTTCTTATGAACCAAAAAAAAGACAAAATATTTGCATTTTGGTCCCCCAAATGTGCCACTTTTATTTAATTAATAAAAATAATGAAAATACGTACTTAGGGGCTACACACTGATATTGATCCTGCCCAAATATGGAAAATATTTTCTTTCCAAACTATGAAAATGTGTTGAGTCTGGCTTAAATATGCAAGAAAAAACAAACGGTTTCTAAAAAGGAACTAATCCTGCAGTCAATTCCAGCTTTTTCCAGTTTCAAAGACCAAGTAATTATCGCAAATATTTCCTAATCACTCTCACTGACTTGCTTGCCCCACTTACCACAAACTCTGAGTAACAACGTTTATGCTCCATGAACATATATTCTCTGAGTGTAACTGTATTTTTGGCATCTACTATGTTTTAGGCAAGAGATACTTAAAGGTGAATAACAATAATCAATAACAAAAACTGTGTACCGGATGCTTACTAGGATTCGGGCACGTACTGCTAGTACTTTGCATGTAGTACTCTACATAATCTTCACAAAACTTGTGTGCCTTAGACAATGTTATAGATGTGTCCTTCACTAAACTAAGTGATTTAATTTATGATGTCTTTTAATTACCTGACAACCCTACAAAACACATATTATCCTACTACACAGATGAGGAATCTGTAACCTAGAAAAGTTAGGTTACTTGCTCAC
Organism: Macaca nemestrina; assembly: GCF_043159975.1. NCBI lineage: Eukaryota > Metazoa > Chordata > Mammalia > Primates > Cercopithecidae > Macaca > Macaca nemestrina. The sequence continues at coordinate 140,856,224 of NC_092126.1, read as the reverse complement.
AATCACACAACTAGTACAAAATGGATGTAGGATTGGTAAAAATTTTGCCTCCCAACTTCAAGCTGTTATCCACCGTCTCAAGGAACTTCCATTATACTGAGTGGCATGTGAAATGAGAGCTATTACAATGTAGAAGGCAAGGTAACAAATTTGTCCTGGCTTGATCAGGACTTTCCTGGTTTAAAAAATGAATGTCCAGCATCCCGGGAACCCCTCTGTCCTGGGAAAAGCAAGAGAGATGGTCATTGTCATGACAGATATTATATCAGTGGCATGGAAACAAGTACAGTGAGAGTATGTACAGGGGACGGAGCCATTCTTTATGCCTCAATAGTATTGAAAGAGGCTTAACTTAGTGACATTTGAGTTGAGCATTGTGCAAACTATAATAAACACAGTAGAAAAGGACAGCAAGAGGAGACCAAAGAGACAGGCAATGTAAACAGAGTCATGAAAAAAAAAAAAAAAAAGTCACATGAAAACTTCCAGGATGGGTGATTAGATTGTTACAGTTGATCTGCAAGCCAGAGGGAGGATAGAAACAGGGAAGTAATGCTGGAAAAGAAAGCATCATCCAGGAGGGACCACAGGCAATCTTGGAAGAGGGTATTAAGCCTGAGGATGTGATTTCACCTCATTTCCCTTCCATAACACTGTAAGGAGAGATAAGCTTTGAGAATAATTAACACCTTTGGGTTTATAATTCAGTGAGAGCTCTATGTGCCTGGGTAGGGATATGCCAAATGGTTCTTGACTGGAAGTCTGATGCATTACGAGGGAGTGGAACTGTTAGGCACACAACCCAAGTAACAGAAGATGAGCTCAGGGGAACAAACAAACAAACAAATAAAACCCCCACTCCCATCCTTATCCAGTATTCTTTCCTCTTTTTTGCTTGGTCTAATAAATCAGTATTCACTTTAAGTGATAAAAATCCAACCCAAATCAGCTTACGTCAAAGGGTAATTTATGAATCTGAGGAGCTGCAAAATCACCAGGTGATATGGTTTGGCTCTCTGTCCCCACCCAAATCTTATCTCAAATTGTAATCCCTGGAATCCCCAAGTGTTAAGGGTGGGACCTGATGGGAGGTGACTGGATCATGGGAGCAGTTCCCTCATGCTGTTTTCGTGATAGTGAATGATTCTCACGAGATCTGATGGTTTTATAAGGGGATTTTCCTCCTTTGCTCATTCACTCTCTCTTGCTTGCTGCCATGTAAGAAATACCTTTGCTTCTCTCTCCCCTTCCACCATGATTTTAAGTTTCCTGAGGCCTCCCAAGCCATACAGAACTGTGAATCCATCAAACCTCTTTCCTTTATAAATCACCCAGTATTGGGTAGTTCTTTATAACGATGTGAGAATGGACTAATGCAGTAAATTGGTACTGCAGAGAGTGGGGTACTGTTATAAAGATACCTGAAAATGTGGAAGCAACTTTGTAACTGGGTAACAGATAGAGCTGGAACAGTTTGGAGGGCTCAGAAGAAAACAGGAAGATGTCGGAAAGTTTCGAACTTACTAGAGACTTGGAGGACTCAGAAGAGAGAAAGATGTGGGAAAGTCTGGAACTTCCGAGAGACTTGTCGAATGGTTTTGGCCAAAATGCTAATAATGATTTGGACAATGAAGTCCAGGTCAGATGGAGATGAAGAACTTATTGAGAACTGGAGCAAAGGTCACTCTTGCTATGCTTTAGCAAAGAGACTAGCAGAATTGGCCGGGCGCGGTGGCTCAAGCCTGTAATCCCAGCACTTTGGGAGGCCGAGACGGGCGGATCACGAGGTCAGGAGTTCGAGACCATCCTGGCTAACACGGTGAAACCCCGTCTCTACTAAAAAATACAAAAAACTAGCCTGGCGAGGTGGCGGGCGCCTGTAGTCCCGGCTACTCGGGAGGCTGAGGCAGGAGAATGGCGTAAAAACCCGGGAGGCAGAGCTTGCAGTGAGCTGAGATCCGGCCACTGCACTCCAGCCTGGGCGACACAGCGAGACTCCGTCTCAAAAAAAAAAAAAAAAAAAAGAGACTAGCAGAATTTTGCCCTTGCCCTAGAGATCTGTGGAACTTTAAACTTGAGTATGATGATCTGAAATTGGAAATTATGTTTAAAAGGGAAGCAGGGCATAAAGGTTTGAAAAATTTGCAGTCTGATGATGCTGTAGAAAAGAAAACCCATTTTCTGGGGAGAAATTCAAGCCAGCTGCAGAAATCTGCAGAAGTAATGAGAAGCGAGGACAATGGGGAAAATGTCTTCAAGGCAAGACAGAGATCTTGGTGGCAGCCCCTCCCATCACAGGCCCGGAGGCCTAGGAGGGAAAAACGGTTTCTTGGGCAAGGCACCGGGCCCCCTGCTGTGCACAGCCTAGGGACTTGGTGCCCTGCATCCCAGCCGCTCCAACTGTAGCTAAAAGGGGCCAAGGTATAGCTCAAGCTGTTGCTTCAGAAGGTGTAAGTCCTAAGCCTTGACAAGTTCCCCATGGTATTGGTCCTGTGGGTGTGCAGAAGACAAGAATTAAGGTTTGGGAACCTCTGCCTAGATAGATGTATGTAAATGCCTGGATGTCCAGGCAAGACGTGTGATGCAGGGGCAGAGCCCTCATGAAGAACCTCTGTTAGGGCAGTGCAGAAGGGAAATGGGGGATGGAGCCCCCAACACAGTCACCACTGGGACACTGCCTAGTGGAGCTGTGAGAAGAGGGCTATGGTCCTCTAGACCCCAGAATAGTAGATCCACTGAGAGCTTGTACTGTGCATGAAAGCAGACACTCAACTCCAGCCATGAAAGCAGCTGGGAGGGGGGCTGTAGCCTGCAAAGCCACAGGGGCGGAACTGCCCCAGACAGTGGGAGCCCACCTCCTGCATCAGCATGACTTGAACTTGAGACATGGAGTCAAAGAAGATCATTTCAGAGCTTTAAGATTTAATAACTGCTCTGCCTGGTTTCAGACTGGCATAGGGCCTGTAACCCCTTCGTTTTGGCTGATTTCTCCCATTTGGCATAAGAATATTTACCCAATCCCTGTACTCCCACTGTGTCTCAGAAGTAACTAACTTGTTTTTTATTTTACAGGCTCATAGGTAGAAGGCACTTGCCTTGTCTCAGATGAGACTTTGGATTGTGGACTTTTGAGCTAATGCCAAAATGGGTTAAGATTCTGGGGGCCTGTTGGGAAGGTATGTTGAAATGTGAAAAGACATGATATTTGGAGGGCCAGGGGCAGAATGATATGGTTTGGCTCTGTGTCTCCACACAAATCTCATCTATTGAAACGTAATTCCTATAATGCACATATGTCAAGGGTGGGATGTGGTAGGAGGTGATTGTATTGTGGGAGCAGTTTCCCCCATGCTGTTCTCAAGATTGTGAGTTCTCATGAGATCTGATGGTTTTATAAGGGGCTCTTCCTCCTTTGGTGTCTCTTGCCTGCCACCATGTAAGACATACCTTTGCTTCTCTCGTGCCTTCTGTCATGATTGTAAATTTCCTGAGGCCATGTGTAACTGAGTGAATTGAACTCTTTCCTTTATAAGTTACCCAGTCTCAGGCAGTTCTTTATAGCAGTGTGAGAACAGCCTAATATAGCAGGTTAACTCACTTTAGACATAGCCAGATTAATGGGCTCACATGATGCAAGAGGAGCTGGTTTTGCTCCATCATGCCCCTTGCTACCATTCTGTTGGCTTCATTCTCAAGTAATATGTGGTGACCCCAGCAGCTCTAGGTTCTTTTTTTGGTGGTAAGACAGCTGTAGCAGTGGCAGGCCCACATGCTCCCTGGTTCTAATCTCCTTATCTATAGGAATTAGTTCAAGGGCATGCATGGAACCCAACTAGAGCCACTGAGAAAAAGCAAAGCATCTCACTGCAGTGGTTCTCACTGGGGCCATGTCTGTTCTGTTCTAGAAGCAATTACTGTGGACAGGAAAAGTCAATGCTCTTCCCGACAAGACCTGGTTCCCATGCTCCAATCCTTAAATGGGAAATGGAATCCCACCCAGACCATATGCACTAAGAATGGGATAGTAATAGAGGTCAAAATTAAAAAGAAGCAAGGGAATGGGCATTTATTAGCCAAATAACCAAATTCCATGCTCTCTTTTCCCCATACCTAGAGAATTCGCTGATATTCTCACATGCTCTCATTGGAAATCTATGACAAAGACTGACTAGTTATTTACCAAACCTGTTTTCCTTTCACCCTTCTCCCCTAGGCACTCTGCCAGATGCCACTTCTCAGTTTCCCTTGTAGCAAAGGATGTCTAAATGACTGAGGTCCACCCCAGGGAATATGGGCAGAAGTCATGATAACCACTTGCAGGCTGTACCTACAACAACCTCCAATGAGACTTCTCTGGATTATTTATTGCCTCACATTCTGTATCTTGAATGAATGATGAGGACTCTAGGTATTTAAAGAAGAACAAAGGCACAAAACTCTTAGGAACCTGATTCCCTGAATGACCCCATGGACAGCCACTCAATCAGGACCTAGTCTACGAGTACTGAACTACCACACAGGAGCAAGAAGTAAAAAGTTAAAATAAGTAACTGAAAATTAAGAGCTTATCTATTATAGCAGCTCATGTTAGCCTGTTACAAAGCCCTGTGGAGTTTGGCTGAAAACATGACAGTAAGCATGTGAAAACCTTTCCAGCCCTCCAACCCCATTAAATCATAAGAAGGGGCTTGAAACACACACACATACACACACACACACACACACACACACACACACACGTAGACATAAATGGCACAGAAGTGGGAAAAATTGGAAGAAAGGAGTTCAGAAAAAAAAAAAACAAATTTCTCAGGACATGAGGCTCAAGGAAACTAAAGAGGAAATGAACAGGGGCTCCTGGGAAAGAAGTGACTGGTAAGTATACAGTATTTATGCCTACCTACATAGTAAGAAGATATATATCATTAACTAATTGTGAAGATGCAACAAATACATACTGAACAAGAGGAAAAAACTGACTCTTTAATGTTGGAACAACAACTATCTTAGCAAAAGGTATACTCTTAATATTGACCACGACACATTTCCACTGCAGCCATTGGGAACCGAAATTGTAACAGGCATTTTTATGAAAGACAAATACATAGGAAACATAAGATGAGGCAGATTCTCTAATGGAAATGGGCCAACAGGATGAGAACAAGAGGGATCATTTTCTTTTAGAGGGGTACCTGGGATATATATACAGTCCCCTTGGTCATGCAGAAAATAAAGATAAATAAATACATAAATAAAAAATAATTTTGCAAACCTCAGTATGTTACGGATTACATCTTTCTTTTCTACTTTAGTATTTTAAAAAATTCTCCTGGAAACATTTTTTATATATAGGCAAAAGTAAAAAGTGGTCCAATGGCTTAAATAAGAAAAGTATTGAGGCAAAAGCAAAAAAAGCTGTTAAAAAAATCAATTCTGGAGAGAGAGAACCTGGTTCAGATCCCAGCTCTGCTACTTACTAGCTATGATGAACAAATAACTTAGTTTCTCTATGCCTAGTTTTCCTCATCTGTACAACAGAGATAATAACAGAAGGGCAAAGTAGGGCAAAGTGCTTTAAAAAGTATCTCAGAAATAGTAAGCACTATGTATGTATTAACTGCTTCTATTATTATTTATTGTATCCATTCCAGTTTTTCTACCAGAAAAAAAAAAAAAAAACAAGGGTTAGTAGAAGAAAGGGAAGTAACAGTCACTGAATATGGAAGAAATATCACATATAGTAATAAAATGTCAGAAAATGCTAGTTGCTCCCCCAACAATTTCTTCTCCTTCCTGGATAACATTTCTAGACTGTATTTCCCAGCCTCCTTAATAGCAACATACATCCACAAAGAGCTGGGTTCTGGCCAGTGCAATGTAAGGAAATGTAATATGCACTCATTCCAGTTTTGGGCAATTAACATCCTTCCAAGTCTTCCTCTTTCCAATGGCTTGATGCAAGTAAGCACGGTGACCCTGCTGAAGATGGCAAGGGCACAGAACAGATGAAGGCTGGGTCTCTGAATCACACTTTGAAGGAGTACTGCCATGATCACCCATTCTGGGACTTCATACAACCGAGAAATAAATATATTTCACATCTCAGGCAGTATCCTTTTTGGATCCATTATAGCTGTTAAAAAGCCAATCTAATAGAGCCAAGCTCTTGACCCATGTTGACTCATGCTCTCATGTTTAATCCCTATCATGATGCCTTAAAATAGATGTTATACCAATTTTATAGCTAAAGAAACTCAGGCTCACAGAAATTAAGGAACTACATTGCCCAGCACTGTAAATGTCATAAATGATGGAGCCAGATTTGGATCTGGGTTAATCTCCTTCAAGGTTTATGAACTTTCCAGCCTCTACACAACACTGCAATGTGGAAAGTGTCCTTCCGATCCTCCCTCATTTACTCCTTGGATTCTTCACTTCCTGACCATTGGTACTTAATCTTTAAACTGAAACTCCATTTTTAAAAATGTGCCTGTGTATCTACTTTGGGAGATCTAAGATGACATCTCCAAAACGCATTCATCCCTTATAGCTCATTCTATCCACATATGAGTCCATGACAGGACAACAAGTGTGCTTAATCTATTTGTTACAGAAGATATAGAAGTGTAGCAGTTTTACAACTGGCTAGAGTATCAGAGATAATGAACGGCACAGCAGAGATAAGGAGAGAAAGATTTTAAAAATATCAAACCAGAAGTGATCTTTAAAGTGTGGTACACACCCCAGGGGCTGTGCAAAACGATCCACTGGGATACATAACAACAGCATGAGAACTTCTATTTCATAATTTTTGCTTTATTCATCTTTTTTTGTTTCTTTTTCTGTGTGTTTTACAAGTAGTGTATCATATAACAGCATGTCTTCAGTTTATAAATAAATGTTATTGATATATTCTGATAGTAACCAATAATAATGAAGATCGATACATCTAGGCAGTAAATCCTGCCTCCTTGCCTCCTTCACTAGGCTTAAAACATAGCATTATAGGGAAAAATGAACAAAAAAGAACAAAAAAATCAGTGTGTAGAGACAACCCCCGCCTATCATATGAAATAGGTTCATTCAACTAAAATAATATAAAAGCAAGTTTGTACAAAATATTAATTTTTTAAGATAAGAGAGATTGAAGCTAATGTATATTATGTCTGTCTTCAAATATAACAAAGAAAAACCAACAAGTTAAAATCATATTCAGACAAACTTGTAGAAAAGTCAGTACCATGCATGGGAATTTTCTGCTGAGAAGCTTTATTTTTTTAAGACCTAAATTGAAGGAATGGATGTCCTGTATACATTTCAGAAGAAAAATTGCAGCCAAAAGATTTAGTGCTTAGAGCGGAAAAGAAATCAGAAGACCTACTTTTGAACAAAAAGGAGACAGAAGTAGATAAAATAAGTGAATGATAAAAAATCCAACATCATTTGAAAGGTTTGTTCTCTAATCACTCTTAATTATCTGCCAATATGAAATGACTATGGAAAAAGGTACTGAATTGACTCCCAATTGACTTGAAAAGTTTTACAACTCAAAGAAACTGAAAAGTGTTGTTTAAAAAAAAAAAAAAACTGCAAATAAGAAAATTTACCTCTGTTGAAACTTACATGTGGCTCTGACACGCACCCTTAAACAAGTCACTTCTCTTAGACTCTTAGTTTTTAACTGAAAAGGTCGGTTTTTCCATCCTTGCCAGCTACCTCCCAGGGTTCAGATGGAAAAACAATGAGGTTTATCATCATCATCTCTCCTCAACAAGACAGAGCAGCTGAAACCAGCTTCAACAAACAAATCAATAGCTATTTCATAAGGTAGCAAATATAATAGTCTCATGAAACTTGTTTTTGATCCTTACAATCTTACCTACTCCTGCGACCCATTGCAGAGATTCCCACAAAATCTTTAAAGAAATCAAGATAAAAATAGCAAGAATAAACTTATGGGTAACATGTGAATTTTCTCATGAATGCCACCCAAATCACTTCAAGGTGCCTGTCCTCATGACACACTGTTCTTTTTCACCCACTTGGGTAGAGACAGAGAAAGACAGAACAAACTTGCTATTAGCCAGACTTGGGAACGCTATTGTGTGGACCTGCTCATACGCAACCTACACAGTCTTTACGCTCCTACCCCACTCCCTAAAGGACATAAACCACAAACCTCAAAAAAAAAAAAAAAAATACAAGTACTTTCCAAATTATCTTACGTGGGTGTCCAAACGACTCAGTTATGTGGCGTTACTCCTTAAACTATACAGCTCCCACTACAGTAAACTGCAAGAGCTTCCCATGCAATTAAATGACACTGTTACTCTGACAAACATGTCCCCGCCCCTATGTTGATTCCAGCAGGAAAACTAGAAAAAGTTCCACGAACATTCCTTTCAGGAACTCCTCTTTACAAATAAAGCTCCAACACACCTCAAGATCCAGCCCACTCTCCTCCACGCAGACCACACACCCAAGGTGCTCAGTCACATTGATTCGCCCTACACAACCTCCGCAAGCTTTTTCGCACCAAATCTGGAGACCCTGGCCAGCAAGCAACCGCCTTATCTTCCCGATGCGCGAAGCCGCCTCCTCGCAGGAGCTCCGCTGTGCTGCAAAATGTTTTCATGCAGCCGACTCTCTGGCTGGTTCAGAGAGATTCAGGAGCCCACGTCCTCCTACCCTCACCTCCACACCTTTCATAAATAGTAAAATATATACACGAAGCACAAGAGAGAAAATGTACGAAGGTTTTGAGCCCTCCGTTCCAGAAGGAGCGCCAGTGGATTGGTGTCTGTGGGGCGCCTGGCGCACAGCTCGCTGCTGTCTGGGTCCGGGGAGGAGACAAGACGGTTGTCTTGCCCCTCAAAAGAAACTGGAAATCCCCCAGAAGTTGTTGGAAACGAATGCCACCCCACAAGCTCCCCTGGCAGAGACTGGGGAGTCAGGTACCTTCCATAAGAGCAGGCACCTGGTCTGTCACTCGCCGCCGTAGCCCCAGCGCTTAGCACCCAGCCTGGCACACAGTGGACGCTCCAAAAATCAGTGTCTGTTTCCACACGGCTCCTTCCATCACGGCTACGAGCTCCTGTTCCTTTAGTCCCAATTCCCTTCAAACCCCAAGTTCGCCTCCCTCTGCTGTGGGCTGTAACTGGGCTATCAGAAGAAAACCCCCGCCAAGAACCCGGCGCCAGAGGTGAGGGCGCACGGAGAAGGGGCAGTGGCCAGAACCAGTTGGAGGAGCTGATTTTAAGGGTTCCCGAAGCATTCCGGGCTCTGGGTTCCTTGTTTTGTGGCTGCCTCGCAGCGCAACAAACTTATTTTCTGACTAAGAAGGAGAAGAAGGGTCGCTGTGGGGTGACGGTGGCGTCGTCGGGGCCCTGAGTCCTTCTGGGCTCAGGCGTTCAGCTCCCGCTGGTCCGACCCTGCAGGGCTGTCAGGCTCTGGGCTGTAGGGCCCCATATACGTCGTCCAGCTCTGCAGGAGTGAGAGCCCCAGGAAGCCTCTCTGTCCTTCAGGCAGCCTGCGCGGACCCTGCCCTTTCCCCCCAAATCCCCGGGACATTGCGCGCCCACGCCGGAGCCGGACCCAAACAGCTCGCGCCTCACTTACCTCAGCACCTGGGCGCTGGGCTGGCGAGAGCCTCGGGTGCCGCGCCGGCACAGTCCGAGGGGCCCGGTGTAGTGGCGAAAGCTCCCTACTTGTAACCAATCCTGGTGTTGAACCCAGTGCTCTGTCTGGTGCGGCGCTCCCCTCCCTCCTGGCGCTCGCGGCGGCTGAAAAAACCTGGCGCGCCGGAGTTCAGGCTGCCGGCTCCTTAGCCGCAGGGAGGGGGAGAATCGCGGGGAGGGGGAGAGGCGCGGGCGGGTGAGTAGGGGCGGGAGACGAGAAGGGAGGAGGAGAGGCGCGGGAGGCCGGGAGCCCGCGCGCAGCGGAGCCGGGCATGCTCAGTGCACGGCCGGAGAAGGAGAGCGCTGGGGCGCAGCACCTGCTAGGTGCTGCCGAGAGGAGGCAGCCCCAGGTCCCCAACGCGCGAAATTAGGAAAGGGCACCTCTCCTGATTCTTAGGCAAGAGAAGATTATCAACGTGCAGCGACGTAGGGGTTGTGCTGTTCAGCGGCTAGGGATAAGCCGAGACGATTCTCCTTCGTTTGCAACCCTAATGTCGGGGCACCAGGAGGCGCGACCTTCCTTGGTACCCGAACCTCTGGCCTCCGGGAGACGCGGAATTCGGGGGATCGTTAAGGCGCACTGGCCATGGAAACAAATGCTTCTGCGTCTGGGCTGAAAATTGTCGAACCAGGGAATGTGGGTGGGCGGGTGGCATTGAACTCAAGCCAGAAGAGGGGCTCTGGGAGGTTTTTACCTGCCTGTCCTTAGGCGAAGGACATTGGCTAGACAGGCTGCGTTACAGACCTGAAGTCTCACCCATGCAACATGCTTTCAGGTTGGAATGTGGGGCGGGGGGCGGGGAAGGTCAGAGGGAACAGTTGCTATAAAATAGGTACAAGGATCAATTTGTGGTGTCTTGGTCGCGGGGGTGAGGCATGTTGAAAGCCTTGTTATTCGAAAGAATGTGCTTTGAACGACGTTATCATGGTCATTCTACATTATGAATCTACTGTTTCCTTGCAGAAGTAGCTCCCTTCGCCCCAACTCCAAACCTCAGGGTAACCGTAGAGATTGGCTGCAATGCCCCAGCCCCTAACCAGCACTGTGCAAAGTGACTTTGACAGGCAGAGAAAAGCCAACCCAGTCGAACTCGTCTGGAAAGCATTTCCAGCAACCCAGAGGAGCGTCTGCTTCTCTCGCTGGGAAAAAGCCCCAGGGGTTTTGCTGAACCCAGGTCTTCCTGCTCATCTCTCAGCAGTTCAGAGCTACATAAACAACTTCTGACCACTTACACAATCATGTAAACCTACCCTGACATCTCCATTATGTGTAAAAGATGTTAACTGGAAAACTATTTTTAAACTACTGTAGTAAGCAAATAAACATCCAACTCCAACATGTATGTGCAGCAGCTTTATTAGTTCATTCAATGTTGGTTTGGTTTGGTTTTTTGTCTTTTGCTTTTTAAAATTAATTATTATTTTTATAATTCCTGTTCTGGAAGTGGGCAAATCCAGACTAGTGATAGGTATTGTTGTGTTCAAATTTTTCATCACTTGAAATTCCATGACTTTCATGATTGCTGAGATTAATGCTAAAGAAAGTTACCCCCACCCCCACCCCACCCCAACCTCCCCACCAAAGTTTCCTGATTACTTAAAGTTGGAGAGAGATTTTAAGGCTTTTTCCTCCCTCCTTGCCTGCTGTGTTTCTGTAATAGAGGCACTTTTGCAAAACTGGAATGTTGGTGGTGCAGGTGTTTTCCATGGTAGACAACCACTGAGGATCAATGGTTCCCAGGTTCCCACTCACTTTGAAGGCTTTTGTGCTTCTGCCAGAACCATGATATACTACCTGTACTACGTATGATTTTTTTTAGATTGATTATTTTTCTGCAACTAGTCAATTAAAAGTACGTATATATAACTTTTAGTAAGACCGTTTATCAAAATATGCTTCACCAGAAGTTCTCCAGAAAATATTCCTGTGTAACCGTGCATACTCCTAACACATTAAAGGGAAATGTCGTGTTTTAGACTGGACACAGAATTTCAGAAAAGAACAAAGAATAAAATATGCTGTCACATTTCCCACTGGAACTATAAATTGAAGCAATGTTCAAAGTTGTATGACAATTTCAGGCATTAACTGTATTTCTAAATTTCAAATGTACATATTTTGTTTCCATTCTCCCCTTTGGCCCTTATTCTGTGCCTACTATATGGTAGGCATTGTCTTCTAGTAGATTCTGGGAAACAAACTAAACATGACCCAGACTTGCTCCACAGTTCACCATGTAGTTAGGAAAACAGGCATTGTGTATCTGGAGAGACAGATTTGGGTCATGTTGAGGGGATGTCAGTTAAACGTTAAGTTAGGAGGAGGCATTTTTCTTTTCACCAACACACCCCCACTGATCCAATGCTAAGCTTGTTCAGTACCTCCCCAACATTTTCTCTAAAACAGCAGCTAGTTTAAAATGCAACCAATAATCCAGTCCCTTTTTTCCATCCTGCAGGGAAGAAGCAATGCTCAGCTGCCACTTCTGCCAAGATAGAAAGCCTCTCACCGAAGCTCCCAGGATTGGGGAGTGTTCCTAATAGACTCAGCCCCTGTCAGGAGACAGAATGGTTTATTTTGATGACAGTAGCCTCACACGTGTGTCTCTACATATCCAGGACCCCGGCTGTATGTCAGTTTCTTGATCAGGGGACCTGTGATTGGGATTCTCTGGAGGGGAATGTTCCAAATGAATCAATTAACGCCGCCAGCAGCAAGTTCAATACCACTGCACTGAGACCCAGCTCTGTATCATTGCATGAATGAATTACTGGTGCTCATGTAATTTGCAAATAATCATCATTATAACACAGTGGAAAATTTCTCCTGCCCATTTAGCCTGAGTAGCACCTGAACAGAGAGCTGCAATAACCCTCACAACACCCTCCAAAATAACTATTTACACATATGTGAAGTTTTACATCCAGGTCTTTTAATATGGGAGTATCTACATGGACACAAGGTCACCTCTTACACTCATTAAACCAACTGAATGAGGTCTGATAACTCTTAAGGGAAATCAACGCTGAAACTGCTTTTGACTTTTTGGAGACATGAATGGAATACATCATCAGGTTTTACTCAGCATGCAACAGTTCTGCAAACTCCAGACAGGGCCTCTCTCTGTCCCACTCCCCCATTACGCCTGCTGTATTCCTTCTCTACACATCTGAGGATTTGATGAGTGGGGATTTACTATAAGAGGAGGAAAGAGGAAAAGCATCACGGGAAAAGAAATACCTCTTTTCTGACCACATCTGATTTGATGCAATTTTCTCCTTACTCCTGGCATCCAGTGGGATTTTAAAAAACTCATACATACCATCTTTCTTTGTTCTAAATGACTTGAATAAGGTTGTTCAATGACAGGAGTGACTCAGTCAGATAAAAATATGTAGGTTTTATAATTACAGTTTTACTTGTTTAATGTGTAGGTACCTGAATAGATCTTCAAGCATAAAGTAGCACTTGTATCCCATCCCTGATTTTAAAATATAAACCCAAGTTTGCTTTAATTAAGTAGATAAATCAGTATTTTAATAAAGAATTATATCAAGAAGGGGTTTGTGTTCAGTTTCAAACTGGAGTATAATAAAATAGAACTCAACTAAGGATTTTCAGACCAGCCTTGCAAAGCTTCCTCCTATGCAATTGTTTTAGGTGACTGATTGACACTTAAGCTTTAAACTAAGGACATTGGACTAATAATGGGCCCATATTGGGATAATGATAATTAGCACACAAAAGCACAGTTAATTGCCATGAAGGTTGCAACACAGACTGACAGATACAGTCAAAGTAAACTAGAAGCCTGACACCCCAGCCAAGATTCCTTTATAAACATGGCTGTGAGACACCCACTGAATTTAAACATAATAAGGTGGAATTAGGGATCAATCAACTGTTTTCTTAGCCATACGTTTTCCAGATTTTTTTGGATTCTTTATACAAAATCCAAAAATAATTGTTCCAAAGGTCTTCAGTTGCAAAAGTATTTATAGTTGATTTCCGTCGTCCTCAGTAATTATGTTGTATAAAGTCACTACAAACTGTGGAGACAATAGAGGGTTATGTTCCTGACAGCCTCTAGTAACAAGATTTTCATCAACTGATAAAGATACCTTTTTTAATATATACTGTTGATTCATTAACATAGAACTTATGGCCTGCAGCACTGTAATTCTTGCCTGAACAAAACTTATCTAACACATGTATTTTCTCTGTGAGGCACATCACAGCTTTCTTTTGCTTAGGAATGCTAGACAGCACTCCAGCTCTATGCTTGAGGCCATTTTAAGCAGCAAAATCACCAACAGAAAAACCCAAAATTTGAGAAACATGCACTAAATATACTGCAAAAAGGAGACTTTTTTAGAATATGAGAGCTGAAACAAGAATACAGAGCATCACTTTGCTGGATCTCAGCTGGGAATGTGTGCATTGGGCAACTAAAATTTTCATTCTCTGTGCATCTACAAATACCTCTGTGTGTCTACAAGTGTCTACTCAAGTGCCTTAAGTATTGACTTTGGAGTTATAAGTAAATTTTAGCAAGTGGGCAAATTCACAAATATGGTATCTGTGAATAATAAGGGTCAACTGTACCAAATGTCTCCTTTAAACGGCCACATCCACCCATATGGTATGCGATTCAATTTAGAGACATTCAATTTATACAGAATTCATCAAATCATTTATCTTTTCATCTTATCCTAAACAATTTACACTCTATTCACTTAACTGTAATATACTTTCTTCAATATTTTCATTTTGTTCATATTTTTAATATCAGTTTCTTCATATTCAATGTGTCCTGAACTTTTTTGTCATTCAATAGTTATATATCCCCTCACTTTTAAAAGCTGCTTAATATTCCATTTCAAAATATACTACAGATAACTCAATCAGTTCTCTATTGTTGAGCATTCAAATTGTTTGTGTTCTGCTATGATAAATAACTCATTGATAAATACACTGAAGTTAAATTTTACACACATTTTAAATTATTAACTCAGAATAAATTCCTAGAACTTGATCTAGTAGGTCAAAAAGTGTGTTAGTTCATTTTCACACTTCTGATAAAGACATATCAGAGACTGGGTAATTTACAAAAGAACGAGGTTTAACTGCAGTCACAGTTGCACGTGGCTTGGGAAGCCTCACAAGCATGGTGGAAGGCAAGGAGGAGCAAGTCACATCTTACATGGAGGGCAGCAGACAAAGAGAGGAGAGAACTCGTGCAGAGAAACTCTGGTTTTCAAAACCATCAGATCTTGTGAGACACATTCACTATCACAAGAACAGCACAGGAAAGACCTGCTACCATGATTCAGTTGTCTCCCACTGGGTCGCTCCCACAACACATAGGAATTATGGGTGGGAACAGGGAGTCAAACCATATCAAAAGTATTGTGACTTTCCTCATTCATAATTATTAGATTCTGTCTGGTAGATGTCCATGATAAACAATTAGAGGTAATGAGGGCTGGGCTCTAGGCCTCATACTCATCACCCTCAAAATAATGTAGTAAATTATAAGAAGAGATAATTCAAGGCTAAATTCTGCACACATAACAACATAGCAGACATTAAAATACAGTCATTCAAACTGTAAGCTCAATAAAATCCCAACTCTCTGTCCTTAAAGTTTCTCCAATAGCCCTTTGAATCAAAGATTCACCAGAGGCAAATGTGACAATATTGCAAGGGCAGGATTCAATTAAAGTCTTACTTAGAGTCAGGCAAAAAAACTCTCTGAAAACTGCTCAACACAGAACTGATTGGAATCAAAATCACAAAACATGATTCCTAAGAATATAGGTTAATGGGCTCACCAGATTTTCTTTCTGTGCTATGCAAGGGCAAAACTCACTGTGCAGTATTTCTAGCCAGACCCGTATCTTAAACACCAATCATTTCGCCAGAGACAATAATCATTCACCAGTGATAATAATCATTGCTATGTTCAATTGTGCCAATTAGCAAGGCTTGTATTGTTAATAGTAAATACTGTTAATTGAATCTCAAGTGAGTTTCAGATAAGACGTTTACAGATGCTACCTTCCCTCTGCAATATGTATTCCTGATTAGGACTCTGCAAATGTTAACAGCAGTACCCTTATAGGTTAAAACCAATACACACAAAAACACATGCAAACACACAACCATAAGCCATACATCACACTATATATAACATCTTTAAAAAAATTAAATGCAACATGGAAAGGTTATGTTTGTTTTTAGTATGATACTTATTCATTTTGCCAAAGTTCATGTCAATTTACTCTCTCAACATAGTGTATTTTTTCAGTTCTTTGCATACTTGCTGAGTATTACAAGTTTATTTATATCTTTTATAATTTGTGGACATAAAGTGTTTCTTGTTTTCCTTTTTTAAAAATTTCTAGTGAGGTTAAAGTTTTTATATGTTTATATGTTATATGCATTTTATAGATTGCCTCTGTGTTCCTTATTTATTTACTTGAGTTTTCATGTTTATCCTAGAGATTAGCCAAAGATTTCAGAATATTTAAGGTAGTATACTTTTATCTGTTGAAAATATTTCTTTCTATTTGCCTTTTCACTTTAGAAATCTGTACTCCCAGTGTTTTAGGAGGCCGAGGTGAGTGGATCACCTGAGGTAGTAGTTTTTCTTTACATTTCTATCTTTGGTGTCATAGACTTAAAGTATATCCTCGGATTCTGACATATAGAATCAAAATGTAAGGAGTCCAATGGACCCACTCCCAAGCAAAACAAGCATAAATGGAGGTGAAAATTATTTAAACACACACACATTTAAAAACTCTGGAAGTGGTTTTAAGGACATATATATCAATGAAGAAATATTTATTCAAGAAAATCTAGTAAAACTCATTAAGAACGGTGAGAGTCTGTGGCATTTGTACCATAACCTTCTCCCTGTCAGCTCAGCATGGCGGAAACTCCACTCCAGGTGAGCACAGCCAAGAACATAGCAGTACCCTTCACTCCCCAGGCAACCCCAGAACCCAGTAAAAGGAATATGGTATCTTTCTGGGAGGGACATACCTTTAGCATTTCTTATCTTCCCCACAATTACCTGTTGCACAGGCTAAATATATCAGGAGTGTGGCCAGGAGGTCAAGGCTACCTTCTTTCACTCAGCCCCCATTCATAGAACAGGGAGATTCTTTCTAGCCAATTGCCCTAAACATAGCTCGTTTGTAAGGAGAAGGTTCTCTGTCAAAAGAGGTAAGCCTAGAATACCAGAGGCTGCTGCCCCCACCAAAATTCCTTCTAAATCTAGGGTGTCACTCAGAGAGAAGCATACAACTGTCCCCACAACTAGTTCCAAAGCCATGGCTCAGAGACTTGGTCCAGGGGGAGAGAGAGGTCATAAGAAAATAAAAAAATAAACAAGAAAACTTACTTTACTTTAAACGGAGTGTAGAAAAGTTCAATTTTAAGGATCTCAATATCAAAGGAGATTTTGGTAGAAAGCAATTAGGAAGAGGATGGTACCTTCATGAGGGATTTAAGCTAAACCACAAACCAGTAAGCTTATCAGAGAAAAAAAAGAGAGCTAAGAAGAGCCTTCTTTGGGTCCAAGCAAACCCCAGACATTCATCTCAAAATTACCCCATAAAGGAACCCAAGTTTAATTGAATTGTTTTCAATCTAGGGAGCAATTTATGCTCCAGGGCATTGTATAAACAATAGATCAATCAGTTGGGAATTAGTAGAGCTTAACAGCTGGATGTGATCATGGAAACAGAGACTGGAAGAGAGCCCTTCTAAAAGCATTGTATTGGAGGCTGACTGCACATGTCAGCCTGCACCCTGTAAGGAGCAAAATCAGAGTCTTCATACTGTGAGGAAAATAGACTCTATTATAATAGCCCAGCAAGTGACTATACAAATAAACATGCAAACAACAATAAACATGTGAGGCAGAAGGGGGCCCTCCAGAGTTGTAACAATATATTATCTAAAATTAAGTTTTCAACAACAAATTATGAGACATGCAAAGAAACAGGAAAGTGATTCATACAAGAGAAAATAAAAGCAGGCAACAGAAACTACCTGTGAGAGAAACCAGATGTCAGATTTAGCAGAAAATAAAAAAGAAAACCGTCAAAGTAACTATTATAAATATGTTCACAGAACTAAAGGAAAGAATGATTAAAGAAGTAAAAGAAGACATGATAGCCATGTTGCTTCAAATAGAGAATGTCAGCTGGGTCTTGTGGCTCACACCTGATATCCCAGCACCTTGGGAGGCTGAGGTGGAAGGATTGCTGAGCCCAGGAGTTCAAGACCAGCCTGAGCAATACAGTGAGACCCCTGTCAGTACAAAAATAAAAAATAAAAATAAAAGTAAAAAATTAGCCAGAGTTGGTGGTGCACCTGTAGTCCTAGCCACTTGGGAGGCAGAGGTGGGAGGATCACCTGAGCCTGGGAGGTCAAGGCTTCAGTGAGCCATGATGGTCCCACTGCACTCCAGCCTGGGCAACAGAGCAAGACCCTGTTTCAAAAACAAAAAACACCACCAACAAAAACAAATAGAGAATGTCCATAAAGTGATAGAAATTATTTTCAAAACAACCAGTGATTTTTCTGGAGTCTAAAAGTAGAGTAACCAAAATGAAACTTGTACATAATATCCAAAGCAGCACTATTCACAATAGCCAAAAAGTGGAAGCAACCGCAATATCCATCAAATGATGACTAAGTAAACAAAGTATGGCATATTCACACAATGGAATATTATTTAGCTCTAAAAAGTCATAAATTAATGATACATGATACAATGTGTCTGAACCTTGAAAAATTTATGCTAACTCAAAGAAGGCAGTAAAAAGACCACATCTTATATGATTCCATTTATATAAAATATCCAGAACAGGGAAATCTGAGATACAAAGTAGATTAGTGGTCACTTACGGCTAGCGGTTTGGGGAAGACAAGGAGCTAGGAGAATGATAGCTAAAGGGTACAAGTTTTATTTTGTACCCTATTTAGCTATGAAAAAGTTCTGAAATTGATTTTAGTGATGGCTGCACAATCTTGAGAATACACTAAAAACCAAGTGCATGGTATGTGGGTTTTATCTTAACAGAGCAGTTACCAAAAAAACAATTCCCGATTCAAGGAACATAAATAGCCACTTATCTTTCCTCCTACCATATTTATGCTTTTATTTTTTAAATAGTCATCTTTAATTCTTCTGGCATTAACTTTTGCTTTATTGGTGATTTTTGTTTTTTTAACTAAACAGTTAGACGGTTGTACGAATATCATTGTTTATGGTGGTTTAGCCATAACAATATCAATTCTACTTTTGTGAAAGAAATAAAGGTGTTTTTGAATTTTATGAAAAAAGTGCTAATTAAAAGGAACACAAGATACCAAAAGGAATAACTTCAAGAAATAGCACTTGCAGATGTGAGGGCAATCTGGTGGCAACATCTATCACCCCATTGATCACCAGGGTTGAATTGGCTGATCTGGCTGACTAGGCAGGTGTCCCCTTCCTCACTGCTCCATGTGTGTCCCTCCAGAAGCTGCGCATTTGGTGGAAAAGGATGACCATCCCCCGTAGAGGAGGACCTGTCTTCCGTCAAGGGTATACGAATAGCTGCGTTCCCCTGCTAGAACCTCCAAACAAGCTCTTAAGAAAGAGCACTTGCCTGGAAACATTTTACTTAAAAATCCTGCTTTGAGGAGGAATAAGTATGAAATAAGTGGGTGACTTAAGTCTTCGAAGAAAAGAGTCTTTCAAACAAGTTGGGAGTCAGATTACTCTCATTAAAGTACCCTGAGAGCAAACTGATGAAACAGCAGTAAGGGCAAGAGAGGTGCGGGGGTATCAGGTAACAAGGCATTTGCTGCTGAAATTAAAATGACATCAAGTCATGTATATTCTATTTTTCTAAGAAATTTGCTTTTCAACGAATCTGAAATGCTAATTTTTTATTTGATAAAATATAACATGCATTTAAATATATATCCAGGTTACTTACTTATATTCCTGTAGACATACATTAGTGTTCATGTTCACTAATTTTATATATATGTATATTTAAAATATTTGTTAGGACAAGAAACCTTTTGATTCTTCTTTCACTGTAAATTCTGGGCTATTTTTGTTGATTGATATTTGGAATAAATATTACAATAATTTTGTAAGGTTAATTATTATTGATATTTTTATTTGAATTGTTCAAGATACGGAAAACTAATGATAGTAATAGCAAATATACATTTATTTAGTGCTTTTGATGTGTCAGACAATAAGTTTAATCTTTACATACCCTTTATCAATTTATCTTTTTAAGACCTCTATAGGGTAGGTAGGCTGTGTGTGCATGTTTGTGTGTGTGTGTGTTTAACTTTTTAAATTGCGAAATAAACATATATAGGAAAGTGCGTAAGTATAAATTGGCTAGGCGCAGTGGCTCATGCCTGTAATCCCAGCACTTTGGGAGGCTGAGGTAGATGGATAACCTGAGGTCAGGAACTCAAGACCAGCCTGGCCAATATAGTGAAACCCCGTCTCTACTAAAAATACAAAAATTAGCTGGGTGAGGTGGCATAAGCCTGTAGTCCCAGCAACTCAAGAGCCTGAGGCCGGATAATTGCTTGAACCCAAGAGGCAGAGGTTGCAGTGAGTCTAGATCGTGCCACTACACTCCAGCCTGGGCAACAGAGTGAGACTCTGTCTCAAAATAAAATAAAATAAAATAAAATAAAATATAAAAAAAGAACAAAGAAAAGAAAATTGCATAAACATAAATGTAGAGATCAACACATTGTTACAAATCGAACCTTTGTGCAACTAGTAAGTTTATCAAGAAATAAAACATTTTCAGAACCCTGAAAGCTTCTTCATACCCTCTTCCCGTTACTACTCCATCCTAAACAATGTACTCCGCAACATTATTATTCATCCTGCCTGCTCTATGTTCTTTTCTTTCCCTCTTTGTCTTTTCTTGGAATAATTGTTTTTATCAATCAATTTCCCCCTTTATTAGTTTGATAGTTATGTCGTCTTTTATTCTTCTTTTAAAGTCACCCTAGAGATTACAAATTCATCCTTGATAAACTAAGTTTAATGTTCCCTGGAATTTTTACCCTTTCTCCAGTAACTCAAGACGCTTAGAACATTTTAACTCCATGTATACTCCTTCAAACTTATTGCTCTTAGAATTGTGATTTTAATATCTCTCTTCTTTCTCCCTCTCTCTAGCTCTCTAACTGGTACCTATTATTTTCCTATGTGTCTATCAGATACACTGAGGCACTGTTGCTACTGTTTTATGTAGTTATTATGCATTTATATTTACCCACCTATTCACCCTTTGATTCTCTTCATCTTTCCTGCATCTCTTATCTTTTAATCTAGATTTATTTAGAATTGTCAGTGTTAAGGATATTCTGTTGATTCGTTCTCGCTTACATTACTTTTCTGAAAGTTTTAAAATTTTTTCTTCGTTTATAAATTATATATTGGCTGCACTTGGGGTTATATGATTTCTCTATTACTCTAGGAAAAAAATTCAAAGCTTACAGGTTTAAACAATGCTTTTATTTGATGAGATTCTGTATGTCAGCAATTTGGATTGATTCTTCTGTAAGTCCTGCCCATATTACTAATGTGGAAGCTTAACTTGGGCTGTTTTAAGATTTTTTTTTTTTTTTCCACATTTTGTGTTACATGAAAGACAATACATTGGTTGGACATTCTTTTTTTATTTTTTTATTTTTTTTTGAGATGAAGCCTCCCTCTGTTGCCCAGGCTAGAGTGCAGTAGCGTGATCTCGACTCACTGTAACCTCTGCCTCCTGGGTTCAAGTGAATCTTCTGCTTCAGCCTCCTGAGTAGCTGGGATTACAGGCGTGCACCAGCCGCCTGGCTAATTTTTGTATTTTTAGTGGGAGGGGTTTCACCATGTTGGTTAGGCTGGTCTCGAACTCCTGACCTCACGATCCGCCCACCTCAGCCTCCCAAAGTACTGGGATTACAGGCATGAGCCACCATGCCTGGCCTGGTTGGACATTCTTTACGTGGTTTTGCATTCTTAAGGAAGCTAGCCCTGGATTCTTCACTCACTCTTGTGCAGTGCAGCTGCAAAGCCTCTTAATACTATACATATGATTCCCTAAATATAACTTCCATTACATTTTGTTGGTTAAAGAAGTTCTAAGACAAACTCTGATTCAAAGTGAGGAAGAAATGAAGAAGAAATACACTCCATCTCTTGAAGAAAGGAAAAAAAAGTTGTAGTGTCAATGGGTGTGCGTATACGAATGGGAGGAATTTGTGGCTAATTTTGTTAATACCACAATATGTCATCTGGTTACAAATTATTCATATTTTCTTCACGTGCAAAATATGCTCATAAGTCCTGAGGACTCTCAAATATCTCATTCGATTGTAGCATCAGGCTCACAGTTTTGGATCTTTTGATCTGCATCCAGGCCTGATAATGACAAGGCTTTTAGAGTACAGCTCTTCCTCTATGGCATCTCTTCTGAACTCAGAAAAAGACTTTTGAACTTAAAAGACACATAAAAAGCCTCCATACACCCAGAATACAATGGTGAGACAAGGATAGGATAACTTAATAGAAACTCCGTTTAAAAGAGGAAGATTGAGAAGCATATATCAATCATCAGTTCAGAGATTTTTTTGAAATGTAGGCACACACTTATTGTTAGTTTCTCCTCCTCCAGATGCAGAGAATGCTCCTTACTTGTGATCCATTTACACTACCTAGGAATAGAGTTTTAGTCCAATGTTGTCTGAGTCTCTGGCTTTACTCCCTCAATAATCATTCCTTTTCTATATGAAAAGGTCTATTTTGCAGCTACATCTATTTCTCATCGTTCCTCTTCCCGTAGTTATAAGCTCAGAGGCCATCTTTTACATGATGTCTCATGTAAAAGAGTCTCAGCCTCTTTTAGACCAAACTAGAGTGTTTTGTTTCATAAATACAATTATCCTTAAAACGTTGTGGATTTCCTTTAAATCTTATTGGGTGACACTCTAAATCCTCAAAGCCATGTGTGCAATTATTTTCAAGACAGATCTGTCTCTGCTTTGGTCATGTCTGGCAGCTGGGAGTCAATAGTCTTAAAATTCTTCTGTCAAACTGTGAGGGTCCACTAGCCTTCTTCTTAAATCTTTCTGAGGTTTTACTAAAGTATTTTAGAGCCACACCCATGGGTTGACCTTTACTGAGACTAATTCTTACACTGAGAATATTTTGCTAGCTGGAAGAATAGGGGATGAAAAATAGTTTTATTTTACAAGCCAGAAAGTCCCAGGCCCTTTACATTTCCTCTAAATTCTGCTTGGAAACCAACATTGTCAACATTCTGTTCCAGATTGCCTTATTTAGATCTACACATTCATTAAATGAATTTCTGTCTTTTAAGTAACTTCAGGTTACAGTTTCACCTGCCACTGCATTACATAAGTCACCATTTTCTAGCCTCCTGTAGATGTTTCCCCATTGCCTTTCCTGCTTACAGTGTGAGTTTCCTCCACAATTTTCCAGGCTTCACTCAACACCAAATCCCAAGGTCAGTGGCATATGTTTTATGTTTTTATTACAGCAGCAACATAATCTTAGATATCAAATTTTGTATGAGTTATTGCTACTGCTTAATATGTGATCCTAATGTTTGAATGCCTTAAAACAATGCATTTGTTTATTTATTTAAAACAATGCATTCAGTTTATTTGCTCACAATTCTATGCTTCAGCAATTTGGTCTGGATTCAGCTGGATGGTTCTTCCGTTTGTCCTTGCTGCAGTGACTTATGCAGCTGCAGTCATTTAATTGCTCAATCGGGGCTAGTCATACGTCTTATAGTTGGTGTTGGCTGTTCATTGGTCCTGTCTCTTCATATGGCCTCTCATCTTTAAGGAGGCTAGTCTCAGTTTCCTCGCATGGCAGTCTGTAGCAGCACGAGAGTGGGAGCTAAAATTCCAAAGCTTCTTGAGGTCTGTGCTCAGAAATCCCATATTCAAACTTCTTCCTCATTCTCATTCCCACTAGCCAAAACAGATCACAAAGCGAGACCAAATTCAAGGAGATGAAGTACTACACTTTACTTTCCAATACAATAAGCAACAAAGTCACATTGCAAAATAATTTTCATTCAGGAATGACAGAAATTTCTGGCCATTTTATTTTGCGATGTAACATATCATTGATAAAGTTTCTTAAATATATGACTTCTTATCTCTTTTACATTTTGTAAAACTTCTATGCATTATATTTTCAGATACTGCTCCTGCCTGATTCCTTCTATAGTTTCCTTTTGAACTCCAATGACCTATCTGCTGTTAGGCCTTCTTACTTTATTTCCTAGTTTTATTGCTCTCCCTTTATTTTTTCTCTTTCCTTTTACTTTTGCTCCTTAATATTCAACCTTGATAATTTCTTCTGATTCATATATTAGTTTACTATCTTTCTCTCCAACTATGCTTAATCTGCTTTCATAATATCCAATGAGTGTGTAACTCCAATTT
The DNA here is from genome assembly GCF_043159975.1 of Macaca nemestrina. NCBI lineage: Eukaryota > Metazoa > Chordata > Mammalia > Primates > Cercopithecidae > Macaca > Macaca nemestrina. The sequence goes on along the minus strand of NC_092126.1, from coordinate 140,832,023 downwards.
TTGTGCTTTCAATTCCATTTGATACTAAAACAAAAATCCTAATCTTATCTTTTTTGAGCGTAATAATCTTAGTTATTTTAAAGTCTGGTTTTAATAGCTCCATTATTCAGAACCCTTATGAATCAGTTCTTATTTCTATTGTCTGTTCTCTCACTCTCCATTAATGCGGACTTTCCTCCTCATGGGACTGGTTCTTTTTGATTCAGTGTGAGACATTTTGTCTGAAAAGTTGTAGAAATAATTTGAGACCTAGGATGATATGGCATTTTTCTAGACAGCATTTATATTTGATTCTGACACGTGGCCAGGTGAAATATCTATCTCAGTTTACCTTAATCCTGTTGTAAGGATTACAGGTCATACTCTTCCTAAAGAGCAGCCTGACATGATCCTAACCCACAAAATGGTGGGTTTACCAACCTACCCTTTTTGGAAGTCCTAGACTCCCCTTACACAATGAAACTGTTAAAAGCACTGATAATTTTCCCTGTCTTTTAGCACCTCTACCAGAATTAGAAATGGACTTAGAGAAACAACAGCCCCCAAGTCCATTCTTACCTTCCTGACTTTCCTATGTAAAGCTCTTCATTGTCTTGTTAACCCTCCAATGCCTGCAAATGGTAGGGTTTTTCTTTTCGGTCATTTTGCAAGCCAAGAAACCCCAGCTGGCAGTGATACTCTGCCTGGGCCTCATTCGGCCACACTGATGTGTCTCAGCTTGCCTGTGTTATAGCTTGTAACTGCATTTAGTGGTTCCCGAGCTCTTGTACCATCCCCCTAAAGAATAACAATATACGGGACATTGAAGAGTGAGGAGGGCAGAAAAGGATTTTCTTGAACGATGAAAATGGCTATCAGTGGAGAGGAGACACGGCGGGATGGATCCTCTACCAGAAGGTGAGATAGTTCCCCCTGTGTGGCTGGTTCTGGGGCCTTTTATGGACTCAGAATGGGAAGTGTGTGCTGATTGGTTTGTGAGTGTGCAAAAAAGTCTAAAGGGAAGACATCATGCAAAGCTGGGCAAGACAGTGTAGAAAAACCAATTAGCAAAGGATAGGTATATGTAAAATAGGTGAAAGGTGGAGACCAGTCAGAGGAAAGCATGCCAAACAGGAAGACAAGTTCTCAATCGGGTCCAAGGATGTAACTTGTAGCTTGGCTTTCAGACTTTAAACTGTCTTCGTCTTGCAGATGGGGTTTCACCAGGGACCCACACCTGTCTGCTTAGAATTTCTCTGCCTCCTGCCTTTATCACAAGCATACTTTTAAAAAGAATTTATTCAGTTTGTCACCAATGAGATGGGTGGTATTAATTACCTAGTCTGCCCTTAACTGAGTAGATGTCTCAGCAGTTTCTGTTATTATCCTGTTTTACTGATTAGGAAACTTAACCATGTTCACACATGTAATGAATGAGAGATTGAGGGAAATTGACATGTTTACAGTACTAGGCTTGCTAATTCGATAATCCTCTTTTTTTGCTATTATAGGTTTTTATTTTAAAAGAAAAGAAAAAAAGCAAAATCTACCAATAATTTTATTTGTAGCTCAATTAATATGTATTAACCGTTTATGTATAAAGCACTCAATAAAGTACTAGGGAGCAATAATGTAGAGACAAAGCACGTAAGATGCTTTCTCTTTCTCAATTCTCAATCTGATAGTTAGGATAAAGCTACTATAGTTCATAAATATAGATGGTTATTATTTTTATTTAGCCTATAACATGCAAGAGTAATTCTTTTGGATCAAATGCAAATTCTATTGAACAAACATATATTTATGTCCAAACATATCTATTTATTCATCTATCTTTGTAATGAGAAATATCTGCTATTAATCCTGTACTTCATTATCTCTCCAAGTGTGGTTAAGGATCTCTTAAATCAGAATCACATGCAGTGGTTGTTAAAAATTAGACTCCGGGATCCAGCCCAATTTAAGAAACTATGAATTTCTTTTGGTAAGGCCCTTGGAAACTACAGAAACACCCAGATGATTTTCATGCACATTAAATATGGATATTGACTACCTTAAATATATTTGGGTTATTTATATCACCTAAAATAACTTCTCTCATAGCTTATTTTTTCTTAGGCATTTTATCCTTTTTGGGGACTTTAATTACCATCTGGATGTGGATAAATGTCAAATTTTTGTTCTTATTCTAAACCTTTCTCCTGAGAACTGGATTTATATGTCCATTTGCCTTCAGAACAAATCTGTGTGAATGTGTCGTAGGCAAGAATGTCTAAAATGTGCCAATTTTCTGGACTATTCTCTTAACTCACTCCCCATTTGGTCATACTTCTTAGTTGCCCTCAGAGTAAAAGGCTTTACTGTTCATCCATCTCCCCAAGCAAAGAAGATCATCTTCACCCTAAATTCCTCTATCTTGCTTTATCCTCATGCAACATACTGATGAAATTCAAAGTCTGGTTTGGTAAATTTCATAGATATATCCCAAGTCAATTAAATTCTTTCTGTGTCTATTGATATAATATAGGCTTTAGACTTCTCTAGGTTGGATAATAGAACTTACTTTAAAATATAAAGCATTTTATATTTTAAAAGTCCTAGATTCCTCTTACTCCAGGAAGCTGTTAAAAGTACTGATAATTTTCCCTGTCTTTCAGCACCTCTTCCAGAATCATAAATGGCCTTAGAGAAATAGAGCTCTTCATTGCCTTGTTAGCTCTCTGATGCTTGCAAATGATGTAGGATTTTTCTTCAGTCACTTTGCAAGCTGGGGACCCTTGACCAGCAGCGACACCCCACCCGGGCCTCACTCTTCCATGCTAGCATGCCCCAGCTCGCCTGTGTTACAGTTTGTACCTGTGTTCAGCGGTTCTCAAGCTCTTGGATCATGCCCCAAAAGAATGAGGATATGCGGGACATTGAAGGGTGAGGAGGGCAGAGGAGGATTGTATTGAGCTACGAAAATGGCTTTCAGTGGAAAGGGGACAGGGAGGGATGGATACCCTACCTGTCTTACCCTACCCATCCTACCTTATCCTTAAAATATAAAGCATTTTATATTGTAGGCTCTTGTACCTGTGAGCACCAAATCAGAATCACCTGCCATGATGGTTAAAAATTCATGTAACTGGGCCCTACTTCATACTTACTAAATTGTAGCTATAGGAGTGGGGCCCAAGAATCTATTGTTTAACAAATATCTCTGGGTAATTCTAATGCACATTTAATCTTCCACTTATAAAGCTGGATGCTTTCACTAGAGACAGCAAAGAGGGGTTAAGTATAGAATAAGGCAATTGAATAGCGTGCATAAAGAATGTCAGATGTGAAAGAAACGAGAGAGATAACAACTCTTAACTGCACAGAGGAAAAGCTGAGACATAGAGGGTCACCCAGCTAGTCAGTGATAAATTCAGAAAAAGAAGCCAGATTAGGTGACTTTCAATCAAGCGCTCTATTATACTGTACTGCTTCCCTCTTTTCAGTATGTTCCAAACTAGAGATTATTTTAGGAAACTTATTTAGACCAACTAGAATTTGGTAATGATGTTATAAATACCCCAATGCTACCTCTCATGTAAAATATGTAACTTGTTCACGTTTTTGTTAAAAAGAAATCAGCTATTTGCTTTTATGGTCAAGATTTTGAAATGTTTCTAAAGAAAACCAGTGCATACTTTTTATAAAGGAAAAATGTACTTCATAGGTTTTTAAATGTAAACCACAAATGTAATTGAAATCATTTTAATTGTAAGGCAAGACTGAATTTACATCCTAGGAAAAGTCAATGTAAGCAATTATAAGAAACTCCTAAAGCTTATGCACTCAAAGAATGCAAAGATATTTTAATTGAGATTTAAAGACACCATCTACCTAGAAATCTTAAAGGAAGAATCTACTTGTTTAACTTCATTATCTAGCTCTGAACTTGACATTGTGATAAAAAAGTAATGGTTTCCTTCCAATTATTAAAGAGGCATGTATTTTAGAAAAGGGAAGAGATGTTTAAATGCCTTATTAAAACTTGTTCAAAATGTCTTGCATAAACCAAAGAAAAGTTTCAAATTTAGTGGAAAAAAATAGCAGTTTCAAGAAGATTTGTGAAACTGAAACTTTATTAGCACTCTAAATTTTCTTGAAAATATCTAACAAACTTTTGCCCATGGATGAAAGGAAACGAAGTATCATTTGGCTCTGTGTTCCCACCCAAATCTCATCTCAAATTGTAATCCCGCACGTGTCAAGGGCTGTAATCCCCACTTGTTGAGGGACGGAAGTGATTGGATTATGGCGCAGTTTCCCCGCTGCTGTTCTCATGATAGTGAGTGAGTCTCACAAGATCTGATGGTTCTAAAAGTGGCACTTTTTCCTCTGCCCGCTTTTATTCTCTCTCCTGCCACCTTGTGAAGAAGGTGCTTGCTCCTCTTCACCTTCCACCATGATTCTAAGTCTCTCGAGGCCTCCCCAGCCACAAGGAACTGTGAGTCAATTAAACCTCTTTCCTTTACAAATTACCCAGTCTAGGGTATTTCTTTACAGCAGTGTGAAAATGGACTAATTCAATCATCATCCTCAAATAGTCGCTTATTGGGCAGACCCTGTGAGCCCAGGGCTCAGGTAAGGGCTTTCTCAGTGTTCCTGCTTAGTAGTCCTGTTGTAGTCAGACAAGATTCTCTGGGTGAGAAGGTTTCTTGCCCCCCTTTCCCTGAGGAGGTAGATTTTGCTACTACACTTTCCCCTGAAGTAGTGAATCTTTTGCTTGGGCCTTGGGAACTGGAGTATTTCATACTCTTCCTCCAGTAGATTAAGCGTCTAAAATATTCTTTCTTTCTTTCTCTCTTTCTTTTTCTTTCTTTTCTTTCTTTCTTTCTTTCTTTCTTTCTTTCTTTCTTTCTTTCTTTCTTTCTTTCTTTCTTTCTTTCTTTTCTTTCTTCTTCTTTCTTTCTTTCTTTCTCTTTCTTTTCTCTTTCTTTTCTCTCTCTTTTCTTTTCTTTCTTGTTTTGAGACAAGTTCTCACTGTCACCCAGGCTGGAGTGCAGTGGTATAATCATGGCTCATTGCAGCCTTGACTTCCTAGTTCAACTTATCCTCCCACCTCAACCTCCCAAGTAGGTGGGACTATAGACATGTGTCACCATGCCCAGGTTGGCTCATTTTTAAATTTTTTGTAGAGATAGGGTCTGGCTACGTTGCCCAAGCTGGTCTCAAACTTCTGTGCTCAAGCGATCCTCCTGCTTGAGTCTCCCAAAGTGCTGGGATTGTATCTGTCTTTGAATTAGAGTGTAATCCATTTAGATTGTATGTGATTATACATTTGTTAAGCTTAAATACACCATCTTGTCCTTTGTTTTCTATTTGACCCATCTTTCTTTGTTCCTTTTTTTCTGCCTTATTTTGGATTGAATATTTTTAGAGAGAATTTTATTCTTTCTTCTACTGGCTTTTTAGTGATGCTCTTTTGTCATATATTTCATTTCTTTGCATGTTTTAAAACAATATTTTAAAATATTTACCAGAACAGGCAATAGTCTCCTAAATATTACTTTTAAAGTGTAACGTTTAACAACATATCTTCCTGAAGACATTAGGAAGTTGTTATTACTTCAGCCTGAACTAAACACCTTTTAGTGTGAGTCTCTTGGGGACAAAGCCCACCAAATTTTATTTTTCCAGAAGTTTTTTATATGCTATTATTGCTGAAGATTTAGAATTCTAGGATGGCTTCTAGGATGACTTTTTTACATGTTTAAGAATAATTCATTTTCTTCTATTTTTACTGTTTCTAATAAGTCAGTTATAATTTATCCTAGTCCTCTGAAAGTAGTATTCCTTCTTTGCTTTGTTTTCCTGCTGGCTGCTTTTGAAGATTTGATTTTTTATCCTTGGATTTTAGCAATTTGACTATCATGCACCTAATAGTTCATAGAACAGAAAATTATTTGCAATTATTCTGTTTGTTATTTTCTGAACTTATTTTGAGGTTGATTATTTTCTTCAAATTTGGAAAATTTTCAGATATTATCTCTTCAAATATTTCCATTGCCCCATTCTCTCTTTCCTAGGACTCCTTTTACATGTATATTAGATTATGTGATACTGTCCTATAGTTTAGATATTCTGTTCTACTTTTTAAAATTAATAGACTTTATTTTTCAGAGCAGCCTTAAGTTTACAGAAAAATTGAATAGAAAATACATAGACAGGTGCAGTGGCTCACACCTGTAATCCCAACAGTTTGGGAGGTTGAGGCAGGCAGATCACCTCAGGTCACGAGTTTGAGACCAGCCTGGTCAACATGGTATAAATCCGTCTCTACTAAAAATACAAAAATTATTTGGGCATGGGGGCATGTGACTCTAGTCCCAGTTATTCTGGAGGCTGAGGTAAGAGAATCACTTGAACCCAGGATGTGGAGGCTGCAGTAAGCAAAGATCACACCACTGCACTCCAGCTTAGGGGACAGAGATACTCCACCTCTAAAAAACAAAAACAAACAAACAAAAAAACCCCACAAAAACATAAAAAACCCAAATACAGAGAGTTCTCATGCTACCACTCCCACCCCCAGCACACACACACAGTTTCCCCTATTATTAAAGTCTTACCTTAGTATGGTACCTTTATCTCAACTGGGGAGCCAATATTGATACAGTATAATGAACCAAAACCCATGGTTTACATTAGGGTTCACTTGTGGTGTACGTTCTGTGGATTTTGAGAAATGTATATGGTATACATACGCTATTACAGCATCATCCACTATAGTCTTACTGCCCTAAAAATACCTTTTGCTTGACCTTTCCTGGAGCACCTATTTATCCTTCCCTGGAAGTCACTGATTTTTTCCTGTCTCCATAGTTTGGTCTTTTTCCAGAATGTCATATAGTCAGAACCATATAGGATGTAGCCTTTCAGATTGGCTTCTTTCAATTAGCAATATGCATTTAAGATTATTCCTTGTCTTTTCATAGCTTGATAGGTCATTTCTTTTTAATCACCAAATAGTATTACATTGGCTGGATATACCAGTTTGTGTATCCATTCAACTACTAAAGCACATCTTGGTTGCTTCCAAATTTTGGCAATAATGAATAAAACTGCTATAATCATTTGTGGGTTTTGATGGACATAAATTTTTGGCTCATTTGGGTAAATACCAAGGAGTATGATTGCTGTATCTTATGCTAAGAGTATGTTGGTTTTGTAAGAAACTGCCAAAGTATCTTCCAATTTGGCTGTGCCATTTTGCATTCCTAGCAGCAGTGAATTAGAGTTCCTATTGCTCCACATCCTCACTAGTATTTGGTGCTGTCAGTGTTTTGAACTTTAGGCATTCAAATAGGTATGTAATAGTATCTCATGGATGTTTTATTACGCTGGTGTGAAAGGGATTGCACCAACCTAATAGTATGCTATTTCCTAAAGGCATACAATATTTAGCATCTTTTCTGCTTTTATAACTTTTTTTTTTAGCAAATTGAAATCTCACTGTGTTGCCCAGACTGGTCTCAAATTCATGGGCTCAAACAATTCTCCCACCTCAGCCTCTCAAGTAGCTGGAACTATAAGCACACAGCAACATGCCTGGCTTGGGAGCATGTTTAATATGTCCATTTGTCATCAGTTTATCTTGGTGAGGTGTCTGTTCAGATCTTTTAATCATTTTTGGACTGTGTTGTGTGTTTGCTTTTGTGGAGTTTTAAGACTTCTTTGTATATTTTCAACAAAAGTCTTTTATCAGATATGTGTTTTGCTAAGATTTTCTTTTAGTCTTTTGCTTATCTTTTCATTCTCTTAACAGTTTCTTTTGCAGAGCGAAAGTTTTTATATTTGATCAAGTCCAACTTTAAGTTTTTCTTCATGAATTGTACTTTTGGTGTTTTATCTAAAAAGTCATTGGCAAACTCAGGATCACCTAGTTTGTCTCCTGTGCTATCTAGGAGTTTAACAGTTTTGCATTTTACATTTAGTTCTATAATACATTTTGAGTTGATTTTTGTGAAGGGTGTAAAGTCAATGTTTACATTCATTTTTGACCTGTGAATGTCAGTTTTTGCAGCACCATTTGTTGAAAAGCTATTTTTTAAATTAGTTTTTTTCCTCTGAAATCAATTTAAATAGTTTCTATTGGCCTGTTTTTGAGTTCATTGATCTTTTCTTTTTCTGTGTCCAGTGTTCTATTAAGCACACCCATAGAATTTGCATTTTTGATATTGCCCTTTTTAGTTGTAGAGTTTCTATTATATCCATTTTTAAACTTCCCATTTTGTCTTGAAGTTCTCCATCTCTTTCCTCATTCTGTTCATCCATTATTGTGTATGATTTAAGCTGTTTTTAGTCATTTTGAAGTTCTTGTCTACTAATTCTAACATATAGTAGAATTACATATTAAAAGTAATGGCAAAAACTGCAATAACTTTTGCTTCAGCCTAATATATTATCTGTGTGTATGTCTCTGTTGATTCCTTTAGCTCTTGGTTATGGGTTATAGTTCTCTGCTTCTTTGCACACCTAGAAAACACTATTCTGTGCTGTACAGTGTTGGTGTTGTATTTAGACATTTCTGATATTTTCCTTTAAAGAATGTTGAGTTTTCTTCTGGAAGGAAGGAATTTATTGGCAGTTCACTTTAGTCATATTGAAGTTCAGTTTTAGACTTGCTAAGATGGGTTTACTTTAGTTTGCCCTTAGTTCCAAGGCAACGTTGTTTGTCTTTGTACGTGTTCCTTACTCTTAAGTAATAGACTTTTGGGCGTTTCAATGGAAAGGTCAATGTATTTATCAAGTACCTCTAAGTTGATAGGATTGTACCTCAACTCTCCCTAGCACTGGACAACTGTTACTGTTGGAAGCTCTGCTTAGCTATTTAGCCACCCAGATGTTGCTTTATGATTTAAAATTCTTACCTTGTACATTTGCAGTTTAGGACTCAGTCAAGAATATGAGGTGAATCTGCATTCATGTTTAAAATGTTCCCACCTGAAGTTGACTTATTTTAGAGGGTTTTTCAATGTTAAGTCAATCTAGTGGTCCTGAACTCCAATCTCTGTTTCCGCAGCCCTCCCTCTTTACTCTTCTTTCCCTGTGTCATAGTGAACCGGGATGTTACCTGAGGGAGAGAGTTTAGGTAAATATAGGGTCCACCTATTGTGACTGCCTTCTTTCACAGATTTAAAATTGTTATCTGAAGGGGAATTCAGCTGATATAAGATACTATTTCCTTAATGGAAGTAGAATACCTCCCTTGGTATTTGGTTATTTGGTTTTCTTCCTTGTAATTTTCAGTGCTGGACATTCTGTATGAAAAATTGTAGTCTTTTCTAACTCTTTAAGGACTTTCTTTTTTTCTAGGAACATTTAAAGCACAGGCCTATTACTTTAATACAATTAAGCATTGAGAGGCTCCAAAGCCATATTTCATGTGTTTATACAGAATCTGAAATGGGCACTCAGCAAAGGTCTTACTCATGATCAGAAAGAAAGGGGAGTTCATTGGGAAATCATTTGGATCTTGTATGATTATCAATAGGATTATTTTATCAACCACTATGATATCCTACACTAGACATGTATTATTACTCCCTGCAATGATTGAAGATTTATTGAAAGCATTTATTATCTATAAAATATATTAGAATTCCAATAGATATTAAAATGTCCCTCATACTAATCTTAGATAACTTTTAGTTTCTCAGATCTTAGATGTCAGGAGATTCAGGGAGCTGAAATCTCATGAGGAAGAATACAGTATAGCAGAACAAGTCTGAATTGGATTTTTAAAAAAATAGCCCAAGTAATTTAGCTAACCAACATTCAAATCCCAAAGATAATTTACACATACAGAAGCACAGGCCATTGACTGCATTATATTAGACTAAATGAAATGTCCAGGTGATAGCTTTATGATTTTCCCCCAAAATAATAACTTTACTAAAAACAGGGGTGTATGTTGTTATGTTTTCACATTTGGTAGGCTAAAAAGTTCTGTTTCAGTGGTTTGCCAACTCCAAAAATTATATATTTTTTAGCAGATGTCCAATGTGTAAGATGGTTCAAATTTGATGTGCTCTAGTTAAAGTAGATGTGAAAATGGAACCGTTTCATACTTTGGACCCTCCAGTTTTTAGGGCTTATACGTTTTTCAGCACCTTCAGAGGACTTGAGATGAGGTCTCCAAAAAATGAGAGAAGTCTCAAAATATAAGTTAATAAATATTTGATTGAGTATGTTAAAAACATATTTTGTTAACTTCACTTTCCAAAATAGTTCATCACTTATGAGAACATTATGAAGGTTAGGCTTTTCTCACTTTGCAAGAATCCTTGAATATGCATTATGATTGCTGAGAAATCATAGGCAATAAGTTAAATGAGTTTCTCACAGCCACACAATTTTAAAAACAAAGTTAAAAATTATTTTTAACATTGTATTTACTGTGTAATGTGAGTTTATTTTAATGTTTCATAAAATCTTTATAGGAAGGGGTCAAAAATCACAACTGCTTGGCAGCTCCTCTGACGTGTTCATTTTTGCAGAGATTCAAGGGGGTACAGTTAGACAACCACAGGAGTTAGTGAACTCCTAAGTCTCCAGCTTCGTTTCATTTATGCTATGCACTCAGTCTATATCAGGAATTACATGTGGTTGTTACATAGTGAGTAAGATGGAACCAGGTTTCCATCTTATATTATGGTTAGGATTATTAATGGCAATCTGTAATGGTTATCTAAGTTAGGAAACAGTTTAGTACGGAAGTGAAAATAATTATTGCATAACATGCAACTTGTCCTTCAATAACATTAGCTCAGGCATTAAAAATAACTAGGATGAGGTGAGGGAAGATAATTGAAACTCTGGACTCCACCTCTATGTCAGACCACTCTGTGGTTTCAGCTTACTTATCACCTATCTTATGAACCAAAGTGCATACAAATACAACCTAAACTCCTCGGGTAAAAGATGTTCTTATAATTAACGCACTAGGGAAATAACAACACACAGCATCTGATTTTATACTATGGCCCTGAGTTCTGAAAAAATACAATCTCTTTGAGTTTTTAATTGAATGTCCTAAAACCTGTTAAATGTAATTCTAGATCTCTACGTCAAGAGCAGTGCATTTGCTTAGCTAGTTTTAAAGGCAATTAATTAAAGGTCAATGAGAAAAAGTATACTATCGCAAAAGAAATAAGAAAAGAGAAAGAAGAAGAAAAGCAGCTTATTAGAATACAAACCTTTCTGAGAAATTTACACCCCAAGGTATCATGAAACAGCCTTAGCTAGAAGCATTTGCTGCTTAGTCTTGGTAATTTAAGCTCTGAAAACAATTTAAGTATAATATTTTTGTTGGAAAGTTGTCTCAGCTCAGGAGAATTTTACATTTTTAACTAATGTTATTGCTGTGCATGGCCCTTTTATGTATCTTAGTAGTTGACTTATTGTTAAAAATTTGACCCTGATTGGGATCATAGAGCCCTAACTTGTGTACCAAGTACACCCTTTTATTCTTTTGGAGGAGTCACAAAAATAACGCATGTGGATTTATTCTTCAAATAGCTAAGCATAATGTATTTGTCCTTCTCCTTAATATTGACGGAATACTATATCCCGGCAACTTTGCTGTAACCTGTTATTACCTGAATAAGCCTTATTTGTTATTCATAAGCTTTCAAGTACTTACTACTTCGTCTTTTTTTTTAACCCTCATTGCCTATAATTGCTTCTTAAATGCTTTCAAATAAAACTTCTTTACTTATCATTTCTATTCTTTATAAAATCATTCCCTGTAGTCAAGGTGAATCATTGCCACCTCCTTTCTTACTGTTTTGTGCTAAACAAGCATATTTTCCTGCCGCCTATGTGAGTAATTTCTTTAGTGCTGTTGTAAGAAAAGTCTCTAAGCCCACTGAAACCAGTCTTACAAGGATTGCTGAAAGACTACTTCTCAGTATGTACAGAATTTTGCAATATTTGCATCTCTGTGTACTTACCATAGACCCTAAAGTAACTAAATGAAGGTATATAGTTTCATTTATATGTTGAAGACCCTACTGTGACAGAGGTCACTGTTTAATTGATTATATTTTCCTCAAAATATAAGGGACTTTTGTGGAGAAGATATGATAGAACTGGCTTTAATTTTTCTGTTTATTTTATTACCATTGAATACATTCAAACACAAAAGCTCAAAGAAATAGGCATTTGATTGGCTTGGTTCTAAGGTATGAAGGACGAGAGTTGTTAGTATCTAACTTGCATAGGAGAAAGAGAAAGTAAAAAGTCTAATTCAATCAAGCAGTAAAAGAGTTTGGTCCCAGTTATTCAAATCTGTCAAGAGTAGATAGATGTATCGATGCTTTATGTCAGGGCTGCTTCTTGAATCTACTCTTCCCATAGACCATTTTGGCATAGGAGCACTAGAGTAAATGCACTTCCTTCTTGACTAAATTACCTCGAACTTTATGCATCTGCAGCTAGTCATTTAAACATGTCAAGAATAAAGGAAATAAATCTTCAGGGACTGTTGGATCCATCTCTGAATAATAGCTGGGCCATCACTGAAGCCAGTGAAATACTGCAAAGATGTGGTCTTGGCTCACTGTGTATCGAAAGTTGAATAGTGTTCACAGAGCATTGAATTCAAGTAGAGGGTTCATGCAATACATGCCCTTAGCAAGAGTTCATGCACTGGGTGCAAGATTGATTACATATTTCATGAAAGCCACACTCTCAAACTACTAATGAAAGGTTCCTCTTACTTAAGGCCAGCAAACCAAAAATTGCCTGCTAAGCAGAAAGTAAGTATATTAAGAAACAAAGCACCAGAGATGCACTTTGTAATGGAGATTCTCCAACTTGATAAAGAAAAGGAAAAGAAATCACGGGCTGCAAAATACTATAACCAAAATCGACCTGCTACCTAAAATTGCAATAAGATGAGAATTCATTCATTTATATAAAAACATTTTTTGAGCATTGACAACATACCAGGCAACACTAGGACAATGTTATGGGGTGATGCTATTTTGCTCACTTTTTAAAGTCCAGTACTTATTTGTTTTATGTGCTTAACACACTGTCCTTGCCTTCTAGTAACAGGACATGTATTCCAATGACTAGAATATAAGATACTCTTTTACATAATAATTATAAGTGAGAAGTCATGGTCAAATATTATGCTTTTTTTTTTTTTTTTTTTTGACGAAGTCTCTCTCTACGGCCAGGTTGGAGCGTGGTGGCAAAATCTTGGCTCCCTGCAACCTCTGTCTCATGGGTTCAAGTGATCCTCTTGCCTCAGCCTCCCAACTAGCTGGGACTACAGGTGTGCAGCACCATGCCCAACTACGTTTTGTATTTTTAGTAGAGATGGGGGGTTTCACCATGTTGGCCAGGATGGTCTCGATCTCCTGACCTCGTGATCCACCTGCCTCGGCCTCCCAAAGTGCTGGGATTACAGGTGTGAGCCACCATGCCCGGCCTAAATATTATGCTTTTGATATGTTAAATATTTATTCGTCCTCTTCATCCTTGACTTTTTTGGAGTTTCAACAGTATTTTCTATTTGTCTACCATTCCTCCCAATATAATGATATTTGTATAAAGTAATTGTCTATTATTCTTCCCTCCCCCACACACTCATATTTGAAAATCAAATCCCATGTCACAGGGGAAGCCTGGCAATCACAATAGGGCAGTGGCTCAGATTTAAATTTTTCATCTCATCTTCAAATAACAGAATACATGTAGTCCCAGAAATACTGGCAGAATTGAAAAAAGACATTCATTAGACATTACTTTGTTATGTGTAAACACTTGAAACATTTCATAATTTTTGTTTAGTAGTTCCTATTTTTTTTTCTTTTTTGAGATGGAGTTTCGCTCTCATTGCCCAGGCTGGAGTGAAATGGCGCAAACTTGGTTCACCGCAACCTTCGCCTCCTGGGTTCAAGCAATCCTCCTGCCTCAGCCTCCCAAAAAGCTGGGATCACAGGCATGCACCACCACGCCTGGTGTGAGCATCAGTGGATAATATATACCTACCATGTTTGCATATGATTATGACTGTGTTGATTTCTGTAATCAAGTCAATGGCTTATTTATTTGTTGATGATGGTTGTTTTTACTAGAGCCCATTATCATCACAAAAATATGTTTAAAACTCTCACGATCTTGAGAACCCTGACAAGAAAAAATACTACTTTCTAGACTAAACAGCAACAATATTAATAAGCTAGGCCCTACTATGCTCTGGGGAATTAGCAGAAAATTCATTAACAATATTTTTGGTCTATTTAATATCAATTCTAATCGTTGGTTAATCTGTCCATCGGTCAGTAGGCTTCACTTTTAGTGCCTATCCATATAGAAAGTGGACTTGCAAGTACAGGTAAATTTGGCACACATTACAGTTCTTAGCTGAGACCTCAGACTCAGTAATTTTTTGTTTTTAGAAATCTTTTTTTTTTTGGCAACCATTACCAAACTATAAATGAGCTTCATTCATTTGCCATGTGGTTGTTCATAAGACAAATGTCCAAGTGGATCAGATTTCTGCAATTGCTAGGATTCTTGAGAGGTTCCCTAGCCTCCATTCACCTAGCTATCTGTCTCTTTATTTAGGGATGTGTCTTTGCATGGTACTTTGTTTTAGCATTAGGCATTTTTTGAAGGGTTAAGGGTCATGTATGTTAACAGAGTGTGTGGGGAGCACTCCTATAGCACTTTCACTTTCTAAGTATCAATAACAGAAATGTGAGAAAATCACACGTGGAAATCTCATGCTTCTAGCAACATTCACAGTCCTTCCATCTGCATTATTTTCAAGTATTTAACTCAGATTATCTAGTTGCAAATTGAATGCTTTAAGGCATTCTGGCTCCATTTGAGAGAAACACTTTGTTTTGACCTTTTGGTTTCCTCTCCACCTCTTGCATTGCTTCTGTCTGCAACATGCTTGGGTAATTTTTTGAGACACCAATTTATAATTCCTTGGCAAACATCAGATGGTGTGAAAATGTGAATATGTTAATGATGTTAATACACAGATTATACATTCAAATGACTGCAACTTAAGTGTATAATGTATTTTAGTTATTTTATTCCTTAAACTGTTCATCATAACATTCAGGTACAAAATCTTTCCCTCTTTTTACTTTTAGAAATAAAACCAACATTATATACGAAATTTTTAAAGGTAGCATTTTGGGCTTGCAAATATAGCAGATTTAGTTGCTTTTAAGTCTTTATTTGATCAGTTTTAACAACTTTAATACTACTGAGGTTGCTAAATTGCTGTTAAGTCTCCATTTATGTTTTGTTTTAAAGAACTCAGAGTAGCACACATTTATCCTGAAATACTTGCAAAATTAGGTGATAAGAAAGTCAGATCATTGCATGTCTGTGTGAATAATATTAACACCACTAATATGGTAATCTATGATTATTGATGACAACTTAGATCTCCTCCACATTGCTTTTTTACAGAGATGTACAGTTTAGAAAATGATTATTCATATGTTAACTTTTTATTTGATAGTCATGATTATTACCATTTCCTTCTTCATGATTATCTTCATCAAGGATTTACTTATTGTTTACACAATACAAAGCACTGCAAGAGGAATTGATAGATGCAAAATGTTATCTCTGATCTTAAAGATAATGGGAGAAATTCTCCTTTTTAACTAGCAAATGTATAGGTGACTTGAAATTTTATTATGCCAAATTTTCATCTGATTGCAGTGAATTAGGGAGATACCTTCATGATCAAAAAGGGAAAACGAGGCCTAAAATAAGTAAAAGTAGCTTAATCAAGGGAAAAAAAAGCATTAAAAGTATTAATCTAATTCTGCTAGTAGTCTAGAATATTCCTTATCAGAATACTCTCTTTTGGGAAAAAAAAACTAAAACATTAGAATATTTTAATAATTGAGAGGCAATTTTTTGAAAGCAAAGCAAAATAAAGTTCTTTTGTGGATGGATAAGAATGCAAATATTATTTAAAATTAATTTCAATCTTTCCTTCAAAGTTAACAACAAAACAGGCAAACAAAGGACACCAAACTACCATCTTGCTTTCCTCTGATTATTTATAAAGGAAAGTGGCACTAAGTAAAGATGCCTGAAATCTCAGTGTTCTCTACTGACTCCAAAATTAGCTATAGATTCTGTTTTAGTTTGTGTCATTAGACTATGTCTCGGGAAAATAATTTCACAAGAGATCTATTTGGATTAAAAATGCATCCTGATGACTCCTTTCATTGCAACGAACAACCAAATTAGTCTCTGTGTGTTCCTTTCCAGAAAGCATATAATAGGATAAATGATATTTACAGCAACTGCCTCTGAAGAACTCAAATACACTCTAAATCTACTGTTCTTTCGGCAAAGATGAATATTGATATTTTACTCCATGTCTACCAGTGTCCTGGAAACATGTGATTGTACCTTCACCCTTTCACTCTCCTGATTAGATATTACTGCATCAGGTTGCATAATTTTAATCTGAAGGTCACAGTCAGTGCTTCTGATCACCAGTGCCCCTACTCACATCCTTCCCTTGTCGGCCCTGTCAGAATTTGAGGCTTTCTGTACATTCTCTTGGTTAGGGGCTGTCTATGGTAGGACTGCTATTGTATACAAGTGATAAACCTTGAATGATGTTATACTGTACCAGATAACTCACAAAGTTTTGCTCATATCTTGGGATCTGATGCTAAACACCTCTGGCAACCATTTGAAGAACATCAAGATTTTCCCAGGACTAATGCAGTGGCTCATACCTGTAATTCCAACACTTTGAGAGGCTGAGGCAGAAGTATTACTTGAGGCTAGGAGTTTGAGCTTAGCCTGAGCAATATAGCAAGACCCTGTCTTTAGTGGGGGAAAAAAATTAGCCAGGCATGGTAGCCTACTCCTGTAGTCACAGCTACTAGGGCGGCTAAGGTGGGAGAATTGCTTGATCCCAAGACTTCTAGGTTACAATTATCTATCATTGCACCACTGCACTCCAGACTGGGCAATAGAGAGACTCTCATCTCTAAAACAAACAAACAAAAAAGACTTGGCCACCTCCTTCTGTTACCTTAGGTAAGTGCAGTAGTGTGGTATTCAGTAACCTAAAAGGCACTCCTCCTTACCAGAACTGTACCAAAACCCATATTCTGGACAGCGTAATACTTTGGCAACCTTTCAAACCAATATGCAGTAAATATGTTTTGTTTTCTTTTATCTCTCTTTTTCTTTCCTTCCTTCCTTCCTTCTTTTATCTTTTTTCTTTCCTTCTTTCTTTCCTTGTTTCTTTTTCCTTTCTTTCACAGGGTCTCAATCTGTCACCCAGGCTGGAGTATGGTGGCAAAATCACAGCTCACTGCTTGGTCTCTTGGGCTCAAGGGATTCTCTCACCTCAGCATCCTGAGTAGCTGGGACTACAGGCACACCCACACCCCCGCTGCCAATGCCTGGCTAACTTTTTACTTTTTATAAAGGTGGGATCTCACTATATTTCCTAGGCTAGTTTCAAACTTTGGGGCTCAAGCAATCCTCCTGCCTCAGCCTCCCAAACTGCTAGGATTACAGGCATGAGCCACTGCACCCAGACAGTAAATATGTTTTCAGTTTTAGAAGACAGTATAGTCTGAGGTTTGTATAGAAAATAGATGGAGATGGAGGACCATGGCTGGTTAGCATTTTTCATCCTCTACTTTGTTTTCCTAAACAATTCACTTTCATGACAAATTAGTAGACGCTAATCGGAAAAACAATACTACTCAGATACCCATCCTGATTTTCCTTAGAAGATAGCTCAGAGGCTCCTCTTCCATTAGCATGTCACTTGGAGGTCTTATCCCCAACCTGGTGACTTATCCAAGTAGTCCTTTTAAAGGAAACTTTCCTGTCAATGACTCTGTTAAATATATATTTTTTTCATCTCATTGTATTTTCATGTAATTTTTTTATCACCCTGGTAAAGGTTTAGTGTCCTTCATGATATGACACTCCATGGGGCTACTGCTTAATCCCATTCTGCCCTCATCCCAAATTAATATCAAATCTTACTGGTCTCAAAGCTCCCATCATTTGCATGAGACACAGACTATTAGGAATGATGTCTTAGTCCAATCCAATCTCCTTCATATAAAGATGAGAAAATGGAGTGCCCAGAGGAAATATGCTTGACAGGGAAAAATGCTTAATTTGCATGAGGTCATCCAGTATATGGAGTGTCAGAAGTAGGTCTTCTGATCCTATCCCTGTGCTTATTCTGTAAGTGTAACTGGATTAAGAAATGATGTTAATGAAGTGAATAAAATATTAGCTCTCATACACCCTTAGAAGTTAAAAAAAATCATATTAAAGGTTATCCAAGATCCCTTTTGATGTTTTAACCTTCTAATTTTGACTCTGTAAAGCATATTTTTGGGTCTTCATTATACTTTCCATTTTTCCCCTTTTCCCCTCTGCCTGGGAACGTCTCACATCCATCTAGTTAACTACTATGCTGTCACTGTATGCTATCCTAGGCATCACTTTCTTGGAAGAATCCTTTTCTGAGTATCCATATTATGTTTTCTAAAATATCCTTCTTCTAAGTAACACTCATCTCTATTGTAATTAATATGAATTTATGTGTTTCACATTTTGTCCTGCACATTATACTGCAAGCTCTGATGATGGCAGGGATCACATCTGTTTTGATGATTTCTTCTACATTCTTTTGAAAATTACACTAACTTTGGCCAAAGTTTTTCTCTTGTGACCGGGTTTAACCCATGAGCCCCCAAAACCTGTGTGGTTGAGTTTAGGCGTGACAGTGAAATTGTTAAACTGAACATGGTGAGGAAGGTACTGTTTTCCTCTTGGTTAGTAGATCATGTGGATATAATTCCAGAATTATCTAATGCCCTGCATCCACCTTCATCACAGCAGCTGGCCCAAGGGAATAAGATCAACATGCATAATCAGGGATAAGATAAAGTATAAAAGAGAGAGAGAGAGAGAAAGAAAGAGAGAAAGAGAGAGAGAAAGAAAGAGAGAAAGAGAGAAAGAAAGAAAGAGAAAGAAAGAGAGAAAGAAAGAAAGAAAGAAAGAAAGAAAGAAAGAAAGAAAGAAAGAAAGAAAGAAAGAGAAAAAGAAAAAGAAAAAGAAAGGAGAGAAAGAAAGAAGTGCAAGGTATTGGAGTCCCTGGTGTTGTGGTATCTAAAGACTGGCTCCATTTCTGCCCCATCTACGATTTGGTTAAATTAGTCAAAACATTCAATTTTTAATTTCTTTTTCGTTTTGTTTAAGCTAGTATGGGTTCTGTTTATTTCAGCAACAACTAAATTTCTAATTAATTCATTGTATTAATAGCACCAATTACAGTGCTACACACACTCAACTAGTTCTTGAATAAAGAATGAATAAATATCTTTGAACCAGAACTGAAAATTAAATATCTCTTAAGAAGGGGTGTTCATGTTGGTTCTAATTCATGACTTGTGGATCAACTGAGATTTAAATATGCTAAATATTTGATAATTTTATTGATTAAATTACTCATATGACTTTAGAAGTACCTTATAAAGCAAGATATGTGGAAACTTGAAACTAAGGGTAACTAATTATCAATCTTTTTTTATGAATCCAACTGAATTCTTATATGATGGCTAAAACTTACAGGAATTAAAAACTAGAACGAAATACAGCAGGATACCAAACAAAAATCAATCCTGTATCCCAGGAATTCATATACACCTTAAACGTATCTCACCACATGATACAATGGGTGACTTGTTAACTGTTAGAGAGTATGAGAATAAAGAATTCATGAATCATCTTGTCTGAAGTCCTGTTTCTTTATCTGTAAGTAGAGACGATAATTTTGGTGTGGACATTTATCAGACGTTGGCTGTCTTGCATGCAAATCCTTTTATTACTAGTACTCCTTCCTAGTTCACCTTGCAGACATTTTTTGTGGGGCACTTAATGCAGAGTTTGGACCATGGGCCCACTGTTATAACCTGGTGAGTAACATGGCTTCTGGCATGCAGTGAGACTACTAAATACTTGTGAAATGAATACGTAAATTATGGAGAGAACTGAAAATGTGAAACCATAATGTAGCCTCATACAATTCTGCATGCTTTATGGAGGCAAATCCCATGTTTAGTGGTTAATGTGGACATTGAACTATATACATTTATGTTTATACCAAAAATGCTCAGTATAACAGAAATATTCCTTCTTGGAAACAGCTTGACTTCACTATACACAGAGAGTTTAACTCACCTTCAAGTTGTATCCATCACAATTAATTAATCCATATTTTACATATGACTTTGGAGAGCACCCTCTGAAATGCAGGCAAGGCCATTTGGTTCAAGAGGCCCCATCCCATTCTTTATTCAACACAACTTTCTTCATTGAGGTCCTTCCACATGTACTTCACAACCTGGATAGCTGTGGAAAGTAATCAGTCTGGCACAAAAACGCAGCCCACAGACTTAGGGCCCACGTAATTTTTATTCAGATCTAATCTGCTGTAATTGTTTGGCCACTTGATGCTGTCCGTAACATTTGTAATTTTTCACTGTTCAGTATCCGACTCCCTCATCCA
This sequence comes from Macaca nemestrina, assembly GCF_043159975.1. Taxonomy (NCBI): domain Eukaryota; kingdom Metazoa; phylum Chordata; class Mammalia; order Primates; family Cercopithecidae; genus Macaca; species Macaca nemestrina. Next base: position 140,811,448 of record NC_092126.1, on the reverse strand, counting down.
CTTGGTGATAGTATCCTGATTGTGATTGTGATGTTCACTCCTTCTCTCCCCTCACTTAGCGTTTGTGCTTCTGGTGAAGCTAAACCCAGTCCCAATTTAAGCAGATTAGCACATTCAATTCGCAGGGCCACAGGTAGGGTTTCAAGGCACAGGAACCAAGGAGAGCCAATTAGTTATGAGCAGACATTTAATGAGGGCTTCTAAGAAAGAAGCTTTCTGACACTTTTAAGAGAGCTGTCAGAAATAATGTTCTCTTGACTTGTAGGAAGAGAACAAAGTGGTTTGTAGCTCTTGTAACTGCTGGTGGCCATTTTGTGAAAGCATTAAGATGAAACAGCCATTGCAAAAGATGACACAGAAATATAGAAATAAATTGGATCTTTGTAATATCATTGGTCTGCTTGATCTTGATGAACCTTTAGTCCTTACAGTTACTTGTGTCATTAACTACCTCTATTGTTTAATCCTATTTGAAAGAGACATTCTTTCATTTATAACTGAAAGCTTTCTAATGAGTCATCTGCTTTGCTGGAGCTCAGATTAAATTGAGTCCTTTGTCACAAAGGCATCCATGACCTAAACCCATAATAATCACCCAGTGTTTCTTTTCTATCACCCAATGTTCCATCTTTTAAATCACCCAAATGTCTCTGTGTTTTCCAATAAAGGATGTGCTTGGGGTGTAAGTATTGGCTAGAAATTTTTTCAGTTCCAAGTGATAGAAAATCAAACCAAGTTTACTTAAACAGAAAAAGGAAATTTATTACTCATATCACTGAAAAATTTTAGAAAACTTTTGATTTAGGGATTCAAACAATATTGACAGATCATATTTTACGTCCATCCCTTGGTTGTGCAATTAAATTGGTTTAATTCTCAGGTTCCACCAAGAGCCATCAGCAGCTCCAGGCCTATGTCATTTGGCCTCCAGGTTCAGCAAGAAAGAAAACAAGCTTTCCTTAGACTAATTTGGAAAAATAACTCTTAGCCCTGATCTCTTTGATCGAAATTGGGTTACCTCCTGTCCCTGAATTACCATGGTAAAGAGTACAGAGGCTGAAGTCACATGTCAGTTCAGGAAGTCAGAGATGGAAACAATTCTGCCTGAAGTTCTTGCACTATGACTGGGAACAGGAATGTGGTTCACTAGAGGAAAACAGAGGTCTTTGGATTAGACTAAGTTAAAACAGATGAGAAGTGCAGACAGTAAATACCTGCTGCATTTTACAAACAAAAGCCAAATTCTAAGCATTTTAGAGTTGCATTTTGAACTATGGCTCCTATACTTACACAATTTTAGAGTTAGATAAGTCCTTAAGACTTGACCTTCTGAGAAGTGGAGAATATTTTTGTGGGATCAGGATCATATAAGAAGTTGGTGACAGAGCCGAGAATAGAACTCATGGCTACTCACTCTCAAGAAAATTGATTTTTTTGGGGGTATGCCTCTAGATTTATAGAAAGAGTATGCACACCAAAGTTACAAAGATCTCTGAGTCCTAGTTCCTTCCTTGTTAAAGGGTGATAAGCTTACTTAGGGGATTAAATCGGATATGAAATGCCATTAATATACCATATACACAGTCTAGAACAAAGGTGATCCTATTATGACTCTAATTGCAGTTTTTTTTTTTTCTTTAAGAAATTTACTTCTCTATATAATCAAAAGATCATGGAAGTGGTACTATTCTGTTTTCACGGACGACATAGCCATCTTTTCTGTACATTAAATCACAGCATCTTCATCTTATTCTCAGAAAGCTTTCAAGAGAGTTGTTATTAGACACATAAATGCCTCTAAGTACTGGGATCATATTATCTAAAAAGTGAATAGCCTTCAAAGACAAGAAAGAGCTGGTTTAAGAAATCAAGGTTTATCCACTGAGACATTGGACTGTCTTTCTGGGACTAACCTCAAGCAAGTGTTACCTTTGGCATGCCCCTTAACTTTTCTGTAAAATGAAGATATCTTCCCACTCTTCCACACTGAGATATTGGGACAATCAAATCAGACATTATGTATTAAAGTATTTGGGAAACTGTAAAGTAATATAAAATTTTAAGAAAAAATATATTTTCTGCACATTAGTAAACCTGATTGATACATAAAGCAATTTCCTTTATATTGTTAAACATTTTATCATTGTTTAATATATCTATATTTATCAGCCAATTATGAAGTAGACTGAACAATATGAAATTGCTATTTTGGTTTTATTTGTCACTAAATCTAATAAAGAATTTAGTGCAAAGTATAAATGCTTTCTAGTGTTTATCTCTTCTATGGATAGCAAAATTACTTCTTCTCTTTTCTATATGTGTGATGACTTGTTTCAGAAAGAAAAGACTCTGATTTTTCTCCTTAATATTACTTCTTTGTATGTTCTCCTTCTATTTTTATAGTTAAAATAATGTTCTCGTTTTAGTAGTTCACAAACTTGGTTGAAATTTGAATCTCTTGGGAGCTTAAAAATATTCTGATGTCCAGGCTGTTCCCCAGATCAATGACATGGCAGTATCTGTGGTTGGGACCCAGACATCATCAGTACATCAGTACAAGTCCCCATGTTATTTCAATATCCAGCCAAATGTGAGAACTGTTGCTATTCCAAGGTCACTCAACAATGGTACTTAACTAAGAAATGGGCAGAATAGTAGAATTTTTTTTCTAGGAGAGTTCTGAGATTTAATTTTAACAAAAACTTTAAAGGTTGGTATCAAATTTATTTGTTATAAGGTCTCATTTTCAATTTTCTAATGTTTTTAGTGAGAAATAAAAGGAAGAACAAAATTTCAGTGACATTTTCTGTGTGCTCTGTAGAAACTATTATCACATCCCTGAAAATCATATTTTCACCTCTGAAGGTGTATTTCCATGGGTTTTTTGGTGGCATCACGGTTCCAGTGTATGATTCACACTTTCAAAATAAGCCATGTCACCCTTTCCTCATGTGTCTTTTCCCTCCTAAAAACTTTCACCTGCAATTGCATCTTTTAAAAGCATGTTTTCCGTCTTTTGTGGTGCAAAACATAAATGCCATGAAAAAAAAAAAGTTAAGAAGGGAAAATAAGGTCTGAAATTTTGTAAGTAAGACTACAGAAATTCTTGATAAAGGGCCTGTTCCAGCATTCTCTTATGCTTTCTAATTCAACTCAATGAAGAGTTGACAATTCACCATACCAGAAGCACAAAATGAGAAATTTTGAGGGCCAATGCACAAAGACAGTTTCCTAAATAGATTGAGGAAAAGAAGTGTACTATAACAGGTATATATGACTGTGATACACAGTAGAAACTTCTGAGGTCAGGAAGCTTGAAATTTAAAATCCCCAAACGTTTCTGTCCAGTGGTCTGTATGGAGAAAGGATTGTGTCTGCCTGTGGTTTTTTACTTATATGCACAGTTCGAGCATCAGGCATGTCATCTTACTGGGTTTGAGGTTTGGTCCTACTTATTGTCAGTGCCCAAAATTGTGTTTCTCTCCTGGAGGCTAGAAGGGAAAAAAGAAAGTATAATAAAAGAGAGGAAGAAAATGACTGAAGAGTGGTATTAAAATTTTGTGTATGAAAAGTGAAAATAGTAAGAACTATGATTTTTAACTGATTTTTAAATTTTCAACTAATTTGCTTCAAAGTTGAGTGGTGTCCACCTTGGGAAAAAAAAAAGAAAGAAAAAACACCCTCAAATCAGAGTGCTTATAAAAAAAAGAAAATTAACTAAAATATACTTGGAGGAAAAGGAAAGAAAAAGGAGAGATCCGAGGGTTTTTTTTTTTTAAACTGCTATTTATTTGACAAAATACATTTGAATTTAATTAAAAATGGCAATTACTTGTACATACATTATTTCAAAATATTTTCACTAAGCACCAAATAGAATAGTCCCCCAATCTTTTCACTGATAAAAGATTGCCTTTGAAAGAATGCCTAAAACAATCAGTTTATTTAGGTTTTTAAGAAATAAATCTAAAGCTGCCAATTAGGATTTCTAATTACCATGAGAAGATTCAGTTAACAACCTTGAAGTAATATGAGCTTTTAAAAACTTTGTTTGACCTATACATCCTAACTGAGAGGATTTGTTGGCCTCAGGCTGCTAATCACATGTCCATGTGCAGGTCTCTCTCTCTCTCTCTCTCTCTCTCTCTCTCTCTCTCTCACACACACACACACACACACCACTGAGAAATAAGTATCATGTGTAAATGATAAAGACTATATGGTCCCTGTATATTTAAGGGGAATAATATCTAATTCTCATGACTGCAGTATTAGTGAATACACGAATGAAACTGAGAGCTTGCTCTGAGCTATTTTTTTATTCTCTACTAAATGGGACCATTAGCTTCTGGACAGGGGAAAATAATGGTATATTCATTTCACGTGTCTGATAGTGTCTTGCTCCCAGTAATGATAAGGAAACAATGCACATTAGCACATTTGACTACATAAGCCAGGAGAGTAGAATATCTGAGTGAGTGAGGCTCCTTCTAAGACACATTAGAGAGCAGTGGTGATTACGGTAAATTGGAGAGTAAATACTCATCTAAGGCGTGTAAATGGTACTTAGATCCAGCTGATTGTGATCATATGAAAATGTGAAGCCAGAGCTTCTAGATCTTCTAATTTTTTGTTTTATAAGAGGAGCCAGAAAGCTGGTATTTTATGTGAAGTATGCCGAGTATTTAATTTTGGGAGATAATTAAATGCATCAAAATGTGAGCTACATAATATACATTCGACTATGGCCGAATATGGTACATAGGTCACAACTTTACAGATATCTGATTTCTTTGTATTTTAATCACTCAGCTGTGTGATTTATTTTTGCAACTCTCATAAGTCTTTAATTGATTCTCAATCCTACTTTGACATTTATCAAGAGTTGTTGGTTGTACTTACACTAATAACCTATGCCTTCAAATTAACACTGAGTTCTTAAAATCTAACGACTGTTTCTTCAGCTGTATAGAGGGAATGAAATAGGACCTACCTCGATGATTATTTTTTGTGTTAAATTAGTTAATATATGCCAGCTCCTCATGCTTTGTAAGTAGTAAATGTGTTTACTATTATTATAAGTCTATGTTGGAGTACCCAACACATCTCTCCAAAGATTATCATAAAGGAGATGCTTTGAAAATATGAGTTGATTGATTGATCAATAAGTTTATGACAACAAATATCCATTGAAGAACTTTTCTTATCCTTTGCCACTTGGACATGACCTAGGATTAGGAGGATATGATTGAGAATAATTAGATTTTAGTTTAAGCCTCTGATAGCATGTGAAAGCTTAATTTTTGAAATAATTATAGTATAAACATTTTTACAATAAATAAAATATGTCTAAATAGCTTCATAAATATTTAAACAGCTAATCCACAAATCCACCTGTGCTCTCTAGGCAGCATAGTTTGAAAGCACGAGCATTTTTTTAGCAGCATGCACACCATTAGTGCACATTATTTATACAAATGCAACTCTTTTCTCAGGCCAAGCCACTCCCCATTTAGAGAGAAGCTTAGTGGTCAGACTTACAAAAAATACAACTGTTTCCTCCCTGGATCTGTAGCTCAAATGACTGAAGGACAAACCTAGGAAGTTACCCTTATGCAGGAATAATATAAATGATGAGTAGAAATACTGTGTGAAGAAATAGGCTACTGAACAATGATAGAGTAGTTTTAGGTATTATGGGAATCATTTCTCCCCCTTTGCGGATCAGTTTTGTTAACTGTAATGTACATGAATTTGACTCAATGATATTTCTTTTCTAGTTTCAAAATCTGTGATTAGAATGTTAATAGCTGACACATATAAATGTAATTGTAGAAACAAGTTTTTTTTCTGTTTTCAGTTTCACTGGAATAAAATAATGTTCTAGTCAGTGTGCAGAAGTACATGTTCCTTTTCTTCAAGGAGTTTAACATTTATTATATGACTGTCTAAATATGAGGAAATATCACACAAGGAGGAGACAAAAACACGAGAACAATTTATAGAATATAAAATTTTTTGATATTTCTTCAGAGACTTGTTATAAATGCTAACATCTGAAGATATGAAGAAAGACTTCATGGCTTAGGTTTACTTAGACAGAAAGCTGAGGGCTCTGAAGAAGGAGCAAATAATTTAAAGATCTAGAATACATGTTAGTTTGATTTTGGGGAAGAGTAGCAAGCAGATAATAATAAGAAAAAAAGTCCTTGCTTATGCACTTTTTATTCAGAGATGGACCAGGCACAATAGTGGGACAAAGCACTGAATTCTTTAGAACAATTCAAGCCCACAGTCCAGTGGCTACTTCATTTTTCATTGTCAGGAGATACTGGTTTCTCTGTTTCCTTCTCTGTATAAGTCATGTGAGGCGTGTAAGCCCACTTTTCACACACTAAGAAAACATTAAAATGTGGTAGAACTTAGTATTTAAATTACTAATGTAAAAGCCAGTTTTCTTATGAAAATGCTATTAAAAAGTCCAGGTCTTATGAAAATCTGCTCCTAGTTGCACAGAAATGTTTAAAAGGTCCTGGTAGGATTTTTCTAATATGATAGGGGCAGATAAGGTTCATTGTCTGTTAGAGAATCAATAGAGTAATGAGAATGACATGGTTTTATTTTATTCAGTTTCTTTACCTCATAATACACACATTGCAATTTGGAGAAAATAGAGTTAAATTTAGAAACAACATACCCTATCATGAACATGGCACATAACATTAATATGTAGATGCATCTGTAGATATACCTTACAAACCTCAAATGGCCCATAGCTCATGATCTCAAAAGTGTATTAGAGAAAATTATAAAAATACAAAGATAAATGGAAACAAGTAGTAGGTGGCTAATATACTCAGATCGTGACAAATGAAGTTGACAAACTGTAAGTGTTGGCAGCTGGCTTAGTCAGTTAGGGTTGTTATAACAGAATACCATAGACTTGGTGGCGTATAAACAACAGAGCTTTATTTCTCACTGTTTGGGAGGCTGGGAAGTCCAAGAACGAGGTGCCGCAGATCTGGTGTTTGGTGAGGGACACTTTCTGTTTTCTCTACAGCTGTACTTTTACTGTGTCCTCACAGGTGGAAGAGGGAAGGGAGTGCTCTGTGGTCTCTTTTATAAGGATATTATTCCCATTTATTAGCCACCCTTCCCCCATGAGCTAACCATTTCCCACAGGCCCCACCTCCAAATACCATCAGCCATCACATTGGAAGGTTAGTTTCAACATATAAATTTTGGGTGGGACCCAAACATTCAGTCTATAGCAACTACCCAAAAAACATAATTTAAGAGGCCAATCTAACTAACGATGTATAAATAATCTTCAGTTTCTTACGAATGTAAATATACCTTCTTTTTAAGAGCACATGGAACATTCATAAAAATTAGCCAAATATTAGGCTAGAAGTAATTTCAATAAATTTATAGAGGTGAAAAAACACAGATAATATTCCCATGATGGTGCAGAAAATCTATGACCGACAAACAAAATCAGTCCCCCACAAAAAATTCTTCCTCTTAGGGATTTAAATGTTCTCTCTTGAACACCTCTTAGTTCAAAGAGGAAAAACCAAAACTGGAGAGAAAGATTTACAAAGAAAAATTAAAAATAAAAATAATATCTATTAGAACCCAGGGGACATAATGCTCTGAGGGAAACTCATAACCTTAAAACTTATATTCATTTTTTTTTAAAAAAAAAAGAATAAGGACAAATAAATTATCAGATGCAAAATAATTAGAAAAAATAAAATACACTAATAAAAGGTCTAAGTAAGGAATTTATAATAAAGATATATGCAAAAATAAATTATTGTGAAAACTTAAAAACAGTAGAAGCAATATGCAAACAGATGTTGGGAGTAGAACAGTAAAATAAACAACTGATTAATCACAGAAAGGAAAATGTGGGAGGCTGTGGTGAGAGGATCACTTGAGCCCTGGAATTTGGGCATCATAGCTAGATTATATCTCTAAAAATAAATAATTTAAAAAGAGAGAAAGGAAAATTAATATGATTATTTATACAAATAAATTTAGACACCTGAATGAAACGTATAATTTTATAGGAAAATATAATTATCAAAACAGACTTTAAAAAAATAATTCAAATTAATCTATTTTCATTTAAGAAATGTTGAATGCTATCAAGAAGATCCCACTCAAAAACCTCAGGCTCAGATTGTTACACAGGGGGTTTAATCAAATTTTTAAATAATTGTAATGTTGTTTATTATAGCATGTAAAAAATAAAGGTAGATTTACAAACTATCTTAAGACACTGAGTGTATTATTGATATAAAAACCTGACAAAGACTGTACTAAACACAAAAATCTTATGTATTTTATTATTAAAAATATAAAATAAAATATTTATAACTCAAATTAAGCAGTTCTTGTAAACCATGCCACATTACAATCTAGTATGGATTATTTCAGGAATGCAAGGATGGCTTAATTAACTAGGAATTTATTAATATGATTCCATTTGATAAGAAATCTATGGAAAAATAATTTTATCATCTGTGCAGATGTTTATCAATAAACAATTATTGATAAGTGCACAACAAAATCTAAGTGATGGATTCCTCCTTCAACACAATGAAAAAGATTAGGTTCTGCTAAAACATAATTATTAGATGATAATTATTTTGTGTGCAATTGATAAACATAATGACTGCAATTTAATATGGAATTTGTATTAGTTTGTGTGGTTTCTTTTTTTTTAGATTTTTAATCTTTTGAAACAAGAAGGGCAAGTTTTCTCACAATTAAAGAAAATCTTTAGCCATATACAAAGAATATAATTTTAAAAATAAACGTCTACAGAAGTATCTTTTCTTTGGGCACATAATTGCTGGTTTAGAGGCTTCAATACTTGCTATGCTTTCCTCTGTGTCAAGGCAACACAGAATAGCTATAAGTGCTCTATAGAGAAGTAGTGAAAATATTTATTCTCTGTATAATCCTTGAAGGAATAAGTGTGCTCTGATTCAGGCTTGGGGCATGCCTCCCACTCCAACTCGGCAATAATCCCCATATTCTCTCTAAATAAAATGAACATACACATAGGGATAGTTAGTGAATTAATAGAAAATGGAAACAGAGTCTGGAAACTTTCGTTATTTACCAAACACTGAATCACAAGCTTTTCTATGCCAGGGAGGAATTGAGGAGCAAATCAGTGCAGTCTACTGGCTCCACAACTTGCTCGTTGTATAGGGCTGCTAGATTTAGCAGCTAGAAATACAGGATGCCCAGTTAAATTTGAATTTCAGATTAGCAATTTTTTTTTAGTATAATTATATTTTGTGTAATATTTGGGACACATGACCAGGATGGCCTCAATATTCTCTAGCTTGATTAAACTTTAGTTTTCTTCCTGACTCTTGGCCCTTGACTTTCATTTTCTTAAGAACATTTGCTTTAGAAGCTTGAAATTGTGTATCTGTTCTCTACCCCTTTGATATATGAATCTTCCATATCCCAGAAATGTCTTTCTCAAGGACCTGAGAGCTATCCCTTCGAAATGTGATTATTAGGAAAGTCAGGGTCTGTATCTCCCAGTCTCTGTGAGGGGGCAGAGGCCTAATTTTAATAAGCACCAATTAGCAAACACAAATGGCCTAGTCACATTGAACAACCTGCTCCCAACATTCTCTAGTACCTTTCTGCTACCTCACCCAGCAATTAAAAACTCTTGTTTCATCCAAATTGTGTTCAGCCTCTTTTCCGTATTGAAATAGTCTCTCTCCCCATTGCAATAATCATGAATAGTATTTCTTGCCTGTTTAAATGGTCCAGGGCAAATTTTCTTTTGCACATACATATACTACATATTTGGGACATTATATTTAAAATTTATTTGTCATTTGTCTGAATTCCAATTTAGTTTTTTTTTTTTGTTTTTTTTTGTTTTTTTTTTTTTTTGGTATGTTTTGTCTGACAACCCTATAGCTGGGATAACATGGGATAATTTTGGATAGGCCAGGATCTACATCACCGTTTCCTTGTCTGCAAAATTAGATGATCCTATTATTGTATATGGTTTGTTGGGATTAAATTATGTACTCCCTACGAGTCTCTTAGCATAATCTTTGGCACACAGGAAACACATAATCAATGATTGCTGATGCTGTTCTTGTGTTCATTAACAGGAAAAGAAGTTGATAATACCTGATGTGGTTCCTGCGTCATTAGCTTTCATATCAAGATGATCAGTTCACAGAGTGGGTGCCTATTTCTCTCCCCTACAGTAGCAGTTAATGAAACAAATAAAAATTGTGTGTTTAAAAAAAATTTATATTCACAAAATAGTTTTCGCCATCTCTTTCTTTAGCAGGCTCACAATTATTTAGCATCTGTGGGAGAGAGTTCCAGTTAACAGGAATGAGAGATTAACTACTTCCTTTCGGTATAATAGGAATTACACCTGAAATATATGACTGTAACTGTACATTACTGATCACTGCACAATTCAACAACTGCAAACTACATCTTGGTTCTATCAAGGACCTAGCTCCATTCTTAGCCTTGCTTTTTCATTAGTCCATTTTTCAACAACTTGTGTTGACTGAGGTAAAGGATAGCAAGGAAAAATTAAGCCCATTCCTTATCTAGTCATCTGTGGTACAGATGTTTACTCATTCCAAAGTAAAGTAATTGGTAACAGTTTGAATGTCTTGGAGTATTGACCTCTGCTATCCTACTTATTTTAGAAAAGGAAAAGGCAAGTAGTGAACTGACTAAAGGACTGAAGGGACCAAGAGAATGAGGACAAATAGGAATCATGCCTAGATAAAAAATAAATTGCTCCCACCTAGGTGAGAGTTGCACAAAACTTAGTCAGTACCTCCATGTGTGGACTCTGCACCTCAGTGGGAAGACACACACACACATCTCATTAATGCTTGTAGTACTAAAACTATCTTAATATATTTCCAATAGAATACCTACTAGTTTATGATTCACATACTGTGTCAAGTTTAATCTTACAGTTTCATAATGAAGTATGGAGACACAAAGTATTATTTGCTTTTTTTTAACGTGGGGTAAATGCATTCATAAGTGTTTTATGATTTACACAGTGAGGATGTCTGACTAATGTAGTTCATATCCCATGCCTAATATTGTACAAAGTATATAACTTCATGACTACATATTTAGTCATACAATAAGACATTTCGAATGGGTATTATGGTGTAAGTGTGTGTGTGTGCATGCAAGTTTATATGTGTATCTTAAAAGTTTTACCTAATTTTACATTCATAATTCTCTATGAAGAGGACAAAGCAAGTTTTTTTTTCCTTTTAACTCTTATTCTCATTTCATTGAAAAATGCAGAGCATTCTTACTCAAGTCTGCAAGTTAAATGTTAGGGCTAGGATTGGAGCATAAATCTTCCAATTCCCTGTCTGAATTTACTGTCATTGATAATTTTTTATAATATTAAAATTAATTAAAAATATATTTTAGTTCTATACCACTGATTAGAAACTAGGATCAACAAACAACAACAAAAATCAGCTTCTGCTGTGAAATGGCACGGTACATATTCTATTTGCTTTTATATGGAAGGTTCTCAATATCTGAGAATACCCAGTGGATCAGTCATGATTCTATTAGAGAAGCAGAACTCACTAGGAGTGATATGGGTTGCACGGTAGTCAAATCTGGAATAATTCTGAAAGTTGGTTGGGCAGTCTATACAAGCTGCTGCCTCTGCATCCACTGTTGAGGCTTAAGTCATCACAGATCTGCCATACTGGCAGTGGAGAAATAAAGCCACATGCAGATGAGAGCAAGGAGAAGCTGGGACCCATGAGGACAACTAGAATTCTCAAGGACACACTAGAACCCATATCTACCCCCCCCCCCGCCATCTCCAACTGGAATAGCTTGGGTGACTTGCAAGAGAACCTGATATTCCTCATGATGAAGCTATGACACATTTGGCCCAGGATTAGAAGTTGAAGGAAGATGTCTGGCTAGAAGAGCTGTGGATCTGGGTGTTGCTCCATGCCAAGGAGGTGAGCTGGCACATCAATGCCAACACCTGTAAGAAGCCATGGTACTTGGAGCCCAGCAATGATCTCCAAAACATTATATATATATATATATATATATGTAAATTCTGTCTTACTTTCACCTTCCAAATCTTGTGTAAAATGTCTCTTGTGCCCAATGATATCCTGGAGACATACAGGGAAAGGAATTCCAAAAAAGCAATGTAAGTGTAGCTACATTTGCACCACATAAAAGTACCATCTGCCCAGGGTGGTGGCTCATGCCTGTAATACCAGCACTTAGGAAGGCTGAGTTGGGAAAATAGCCTGATGTCAGGAGTTCCAGACCACCCTGGGCAACACAGAGAGACCCCATCTCTACAAAAAATCAAATAATTAGCTGGGCGTAGTGGTGCACACCCATAGTCCTAGCTATACAGGAGTCTGAGGTAGGAGGATTGCTTTAGCGCAGGAGTTCCAGGCTGTAGTGATCTATGATCACACCACTGCACTCTAGCCTGGGTGACAGCATGAGACCCTGCCTCTAAAATGAATAAATAAATAAATAAAAAATTTAAAAGGTATTGGAAAAAAGACATTGAACAAAACCCATTTAAAATGCACATGAATACATCATTGGGGTTTTTAGGGGTAAAAAAATAAAGTGTAATTGAGATTTTTTTCTTTATTTTCTTTTTTATTTTTTTGAGACAGAGTCTCGCTCTGTTGCCCATGCTGGAATGCAGTGGTGTGATCTGGGCTCACTGGAAGCTCCGCCTCCCAAGTTCACGCCATTCTCCTGCCTCAGCCTCCCGAGTAGCTGGGGCTACAGGCACCCACCACCGCACCTGGCTAATTTTTTGTATTTTTAATAGAGACGGAGTTTCACCGTGGTCTCGATCTCCTGACCTCATGATCTGCCCGCCTCGGCCTCCCAAAGTGCTGGGATGACAGGCGTGAGCCACCGTGCCCGGCTGAGATTTTTTCTTGAAAAATAAAGCTAAAATTTACGAAAATAAGTATTTTATTTTATTTAGTAAAATGTATGTCCTAATTTCAAGTATGTGTTTATTTCTCAGGAAGGACAAACACGTTATTAAATGTTGATTTTGGTTTTTCTCATATTAGTTTTTCAACAACAGTATAGATAACACAGTATGATACTATTTACTTCTCATTTAATTTTCCCAGAAAGATCATAATGAGGCTAATTTTTGAAAAAAGAAATTTGTGGGCATCTCAAGATTTTCATAAATTTCCACAAGGACTCCTTTTAATTATTTGAGGTTGAAAGCATTCCTATTTGAGTTGTCTATTTTGTCTCGGTCTGCATTAATTTTCTTTTCATTTTTAACTGGCCTAACTCGCCAACATCAATGGATTTGTCTATAATTGGTTCATTCTTTAAAATTATCTCAATGACTTCAAGATATCCTCCATTTTGTGCAAGATTTGGAATTGTTTACTACATGTTACTATGCTGACTTACAAAGTCATTAATAGTCATAGACACACAGTAATAAGCTGTAAAGAATGGTTAAGTTGGAATTATTTTTATAAATGGTTGGTTCATTAGTGAATACTGTGTAATTAATAATCACTTAACTCCTCCATAGTAGATATATGGCCTAGGCTCAGATAAACTCTCTGATAATGAAGACTCTCTGAAGACTATTTAGTAAATAGAAATAATCAATTTCCTATAAACAAGAAACTTCAGGGAAAGACAATGTGATCCCTTTACAAGTTGACAGTGCATTTTATATGAAATGTCTCAAATCCAGAGAAATTTGCAACTCTTTATTTCCCAGAGTTCAATGGCATCATTTTAAAAACCTCCCTATTTTTTTCTTCCAGTGATGGTAAAAACCTATCTCCTGACCTAAGTCTAAGTGGAAAAATGTCATTGTTCTGACAATGGTTTTCTTCACTGTTGACCCATTAAAAAAAAAATAGAATCTGAAATTATTCATCTATGATATCTATAACTTAATTCATAAGATAGTTCTTAAATAAATATGAAATGGAATTTTTTATCATTATAATACTCACTTTCCAAAGTAACCAGCTAACCATATATAAATGTTTATATTTTCAAAATCATTATCCATTGTTTTTCTGGAAATGATGTAAATATATGGCTTTTCAAAACAGATACCTAATCTATTAACATTTAATTAGACTCATTAGAAATTGTAAAGGCCATTTGACTTGAAAGCATTGGGCTTTGAAGAAAAAGAAAGGTTTATCTCAGAATTCCAAAATGTAAGGTTTACAACGATCACAACTATCATAAGGTTTACAACTATCACTACAGCAAGAAGGTTGTAATAGGGAGCAAAAAATTTGTACTGTAAAGCTATAGGACAGGGAAGATGAATAGTGAAATCACTTTCTTACTACCCAATGTAAGATTTTGACTAGAATAAATGGAAGATTCACAGAGGATGAGATAAGAGCATAGATGCTCATGGGTGCCTAATAAGGGCAAACCTAGTCTAACTCTTTCATGAATAGTTTGGGGGGCATCCCAGTGCATAAGAGCTTATATCATGGAAGATGGCCAACCTCTTATAAACTAGAGACCTGCATCTAACATGACACTGAAGCATCATGACACCTAAGTAGTAGTAGAATGGCAATGACTGTGGGAGATTTCTTGACCTAAAGGCAGTTTAACAAGTCTCAGTCAGGTGTTGAAAAAGCCGTTGGGAGTCTGTGAGCTACACAACCATCAGTATAGCAATGGTAAGAAGGACACTGGATAAAAAGAGGACTTGAGTTCAGACAAGACGTGCAGAGGGCCTCAACTATGCAGATGGGATGTAGGAAGAACAGAGGCTGACAGCTTAAGACTAAGCATGAACAGGCGCCTCAACAGAGGCAATGAGGATCAAAGGCAGCACATGGCGCTGAGGCCAAGATATGCAGCATTCCCTTACCTCATCCCTAAGAACATAGATGATCTATGGCAGAGTGTGAAAGAAGAGGGGGTGGGGAAGGAGGAAGAATCCCATAATTATGGAATACTTCCTCAAAAGTGACTGAATTTTAAATAAGGGGTGACCAACACACTTTGAATCCACAAATGTGATTATTTTCAGTAATCTATTGAAATGGTAACTCCTGAGCTATATTGAATTTAGTTACTAAAAACTCAAGTTACGTATTTTCTCACCAATGTTGTCTATACATTTCAACATTGCTACATGTTGATTTGACCCAGTAAGTTACCATCTAAGAATTTATCCAGGATAAATACATGGTCACACCAAGAAGCAAAGATATGTGTATAAGAATGTTAACTTAGCTTTTCATTTAATAGCAAATTACTGGAAGAAATCTGCATGGCCACGTAAAGGGATCCATGAAAATGAATTGTGGTACTTCCATACAATGGAATAATAGTCAGCTGTCAAATAGATGCTCAGCAATTTGCATTTTGTAATGGGCTTTATTAAAATTTAATTAAGATAATTTAGCAGGTTACAATAAAAATGTAAAAGTTTGGTGACAAATTCCCACAGTATTTAGCTTATCCTTGGTATTCATTATAAAGTTCATTGTTGCCTACTGTATCATGGATAGGGCAAATTTTTATCATGAAACTTTTTTATTACATTTGTAATGCCCTGTTTAAATAAGATTTCTTTCAAGTATGTACTGCATTGAAGAATGTTTATTATAAATGTATCAACCTATTTAAAATACTGTGAACAATGAAGATACAACCTTAGCAAATCATTGTTTGATTATTTTGAATACTAGAGAGAACAGTATTAAAATGTTCTTACTTCTTAGGGTTGCTGTAAAATACCAGTAGGACTTATATAACTAAATTACAAGTAAATCCCCTAATGCTTGGGGAATGAGGGGTTCTGTTTAATTAAATATTCTATTTTACTCAGTTATCACATAAGTCTTACATGGTTTTCAGCTTTAAAGTATTTGAACATAAATTAAAAAATGAAATACAGTAAAAATAAAACCCAGAATAGAACATAATTTAATTTTGATTCATTTGCAATTCATTGACTTTCAGCATCATGGAAGAAACTGTTAGATAACACCAACCTGAGAGTTACGGCACGTAAACAAAACCATGTAGCTTTTTTGAATTTACCCACTGTATTAGTCAGCTTGGGCTGCTATAACAGAATACTGTAGACAGGTTTAAACAATAGGAATTTATTTCTAACAGTTCAGGAGGCTGGGAAGTACAACATGGAGATGCTGACGAGTGATTTGGTTGCCTAGTGAGGGCCTTCTTTCTGGCTTGCAGACAACTGATTGTCTTCATGATGTGTCTTCCCATGGCAGGGAGAGACATAGAAGAGGAGAGAGCAAGAATGAGAGAGAGAGAGAGAGAGAGTGAGTGAGAGAGAGAGTAAGCTCTGCTCTCTCCTCCCTTTCTTATAAAATCACTAATTCCCATCATGGGGGTCCTACCTTCATCTAAGCCAAATTGCTTCTCAAAGATCCCACCTCCAAATACTATCACATTAAGGGTTAGCACTTCAATAAATAAATGTTTGAGGAAGACACATTCAGTCCATAGCAACCACCTACTTCATGATGGAGAAAATCTGAGCCCAAAGAGGGAAAAAATTCACAAGCCTAGAATCACACATAATTATTGGCAGAACTCAGCTGGGCCCTCAGTCTCCCAATCCATAGTTAATAAACCCCCACAGTACTCTCTCATAGCACACATTTCCCTTCCTTATGATACAGTCACACACTGCATAAGGATGTTTCCATCAATCATGGACCGTATATATGATGGTGACCCTTTAAGATTATAATGGAGCTGAAAAATTACTACCGCATAGTAACATCATAGATGCCATAATGTCATACAGCAACCCATTAATCACCTGTTCGTGGTGATGCTGGTAGAAACAAACTTACTGCACTGCCAGTTGTATAGACGTATAGCAAGTACAATTATGTACGGTACATAATACTTCATCAAAAATAACTATGCTACTGGTTTATGTATTTACTATATTTTTTATTGATTATTTTAGAGTGCACTTCTTCCAGTTACACAAAAAAAGTTAGTTATAAAACAGCCTCAGGCAGGTCCCTCAGGAGGAACTGCAGAAGAAGGCATTGCTCTCTTAGGGGATGACAGCTCCATGCCTGTTATTGTCCCTGAAGACCTTCCAGTAGGACAAGATGAAGAAGTCGAAGACAGTGATATTAATGACCCTGACTCCGTGTAGATCTAGGTTAGTATGTGTGTTTATGTTCCACTTTTTAATAAAGTTTAAAAAGTAAATAACATTTTAAATAGAAAAAAGCTTATGGTATAAAATGTGAGCAATAGCATTTATTATATATTATATATATATCTATTTTTATTGTTGCCAATTACTAGCGTTATAACTAAGAAACTGAACTTTTTGTTACACAGATCTGATTGTATTATTTTTTATTAAATTTTAACCCATATAGAAGACATATGGAACATGACAGTGCTATAGACTATGTCTCTTTGGTTTACTCGTTGGACATATGCTTTACATACAAAAAGTTATTTTGATTCACCATATGTGATCCATATTTAAATGTGGAAATGGAGCCTCACAGGAGATGTATCAAAATAGCACATGCAAACATTTACTATTTGTGCCAGTAAGTGGATCTTTAGCAGAAAACTCAAAAACTACCATATGCAGCAGCTGTTATTCAGTGGACCAAAAATAACGGCCTAGAACAATGCAGGCTGCAGTTTCAGCATATTTGAACTCCATCCACCTAGCAAATACTTATTTCTCAAAATTCATTCAGATGCCTAAAAGGCCCTTCATTCGCAATTAACCATTGTAATTGTTCCAACCCAGACATGCTATTTAGGGAGAAGTACTCTGGAGAAGAAGTTTCCTGAGCTATCAGGCAATTGTGAGTGAAGGAAGGGGTGACAGAAAACAGATTGTCCATTCCCCAGGACAATTTTTGGAACTCCACACAAAATACTTTTTAATAAATCTCTGGATGGCAAATATGACTGAGACAATACCATGTACTATGCAAGAATATTAACTAGTTTATTAATAATTGGATGCCTCTCTGAAATAAAAGGGCTGTTTCCCATATTGAATATTTTTTATGCTCAGGTATTTTTGTCTGCTGAGATATTCAACATGAGCATGTGTTATTATTTGTTGGAATACACGCCGAAAGTTAATTTCTAGTGCAGTGTCACAATAATGTAGAAAACGCTCACCATCGTCACAATGGTAGTGGGAAAAACAGTGCTCAGCAAACACTCACTGGCTTTGAACTCCAGGCCTATCACAGGCTTATATGCAAGCCCTTAGAAGGAATAAGCCTTGATTTCATCTCTTACAAAGTTTGATAGTAATATGTACTTATGATTATTTCAAAGGGTCATTGTGGGGCTGATTGTACAATGTTGACTACTACTACTACTATCTGGCATCATTCATTCAATTCACACTCTGTTAGAAGTTGTGACACTATGTCATGTCATTATGTTATTTAATCCTCAAACCAACATACAAGATTGTTTATTTCTATGCAGCATTAACACATATATATATACCCCCAAGTCTCAGTGACTTAACACAACACACTCTGATACGGAGGCAGGTGAACCTTCAGAGAAGCTCTCCAGTGTGCTGTGACTGAGAGATTCAGGCTGCTTCAATTTTGTGATGCCACCATGTCCATAAGTCCTTAAATCTAGAGAAGAAAGATCTAGAGACCTGCTCTCTGCCCTTAAATGCTTTAACCCAGGGGTGACCCAGAAGAGCCGATTGTCCATCAGTATCACATGGCCCTGCCAAATTGCAGGGTGCACAAATTATGAAAGAGCTGATGGCTATTAGAGGAACAGTCAGCATATCTGCCACAGATCATGTGATTTTCCCTGTTTTATAAGTGACAGAACTAAAGCTCAAAGACATTAGGTAAATTACCTAGGAAAGTCATACAGCTGTTTAGTACGGAGACTTCATTTTCATACCAAGTCTGTTTGGTTTCAGGTCTTTCTCTTAACTGTAAGCTTTATTAATATTTTGATAACTTATTTTCACATATTAGTGAATGACAATAGACCTATGAAAGGTATGATTTTAAAAATAATTCTTCCTTAGCTAATGACCTTCTCAGATGGTGAGAAAAGAATTATTTCATCTAGGTTCTTCTTTCATATCATGAAAAAAGTTCTTATTGTTTAATTTTAAAAATGTGGATGTTAATACTTAAATTACTCAGATACTTTTGTAATACAAATTATTTAAAATAAAAAAACAAAATTTGGAATATAAACTTTGGATATTTTAGATAAACATAAGCATATTGTTCAAAGTAGAAGAAATAAATAAATGTCTACTTTGGATGTAGGAAAGAGTAACTATTTTGGTACCTTTATGCAGAAGTTAGAAATCCAACAGTTCTTGCCATCTTGATTGCAACTTTTTCTTCACTGAGCTTCTGGGAAGTGCATGAGAAAGTAGGCAAAAAATTCTCATGCTATTAAATAGCAAAATAAATAAACAATAATATACTAATGTAATAAGAATTGTAAAGTGGAACAATAGATAAATCATCCATAGCCAGAACCAAAATATGTAATGTAATACTAGAACACAACATATAGCTTAATAATTTGACGTTGTATATGGTAAATGCTTGTTTGACATATTTGTACTCTTATTTATGGCTTTTCAAAGAACTGCAAGAACAGTGGGATCAATCAAACAGACTTTGATAAGAAAAAATAGACTATGATAGACTATGATTATGTTACTTTTGCAGATGGCCACAGGCAAATAAAATTGTATCTCAGAACAAGAACGCTGATTTTATTGGACATATGGGTCATCTCCTAAAGTAGCATGGAATTCTGAAAAAAATGTGAGTATCACATAATTCTGGGAAGTGCTTTTATTGTAACTATTGATAAGATTAGTTTATGTAATAGCATAATCTTTCTCCATCTTCCATGAAATATACTCAAGAATCACAATCTTTGCTCTCTTTGCAAGAATATAGATACCCCAGTTCCTTCTTTCAAATCAATCTTTTAGATAAAGCCCACTCTTCTATGTGTTTTCCTTTTCTTTTTTTTTTTTTTTTTTTGTGACAGGATCTTGGTGTCACCCCAGGCTGGAGGCGGTGGTGTCATCATAGCTTACTGTAACCTTGAGCACATAGTCTCAAGTGATCCTGCTGCCTGAGCTTCCCAAGTAGCTGGTACTACAGGCACTAGCCACCACGCCTGTCTAACTGTTTTATTTTTAGTTTTTGTAGAGATGAAGGTCTTGCTATGTTGCCCAGGCTGGTCTAGAACCCCTGGCCTCAAGCACTCCTCCTGCCTCAGCCTTCCAAATCACTGAGATCACAGGTATGAGAAACCTTGTCCAGCCTGGTCTTATTATAAATTTAAAAAAAACATTTGGTATGATTTGGAGATATACTAATTATGTATAAAGATATATTATGGAAACAGATACATGTGGTTATACATGGCCAACTGAGAGAAGGAATGGCATCAAAGGCGGTTAACATCTGTTTAGTCTAAAATGTTCCAAGCACTCTAAGCTTTCACATGATTTGCATAATAATAAGTTAATAATAACAATGATAGCTTGTCTTTATTGTGTGACTTTTTCTTTACTGAGCCTTGTGCAGGGTTGTTTACATGCATGAACTCATTTGGTTCTTACAGTCTATGAGGATGGGGTTATTATTGATAAAACCTGGTGCTTGAAACAGTGAAGTAAGTTGTCAAAAGTCACACAACTTTCGTGGGACAGGGGTGAATTTCAAGCCCATGCTCTGTGATTTCAAAATATATTTGGAATTTTTTTTTCTTTATACTAGAATGCTCCTTTGCCTGCTTTGTTCTTCAGCTGCAGGCTATGAGCACTCGTGTCACTGTCTTACCCAATGGTTGGAGTTAGGGTTAGGGAACAGTGTTTTTTTATGCTAACAGGGTTGTCAATGGCATAGTTGGAAACAGCTGATTCCAGCACAGTGCCCATGATAAATCTCTCCAAATGAGGCTCAAGGAGATTCATTTGTTTTTCGTTTTCAAGTGAAAAGCATTAGAGCATTTCATTCTCTTTAGAGAAGAGATTAGAGAAGAACAATTAAGGGACAAGGCTATTCTCCAAGGCTGGCAGAGCCACCATAAAATACTGTACATCCTCTTTAAAATGGGGATCTTGGCTCCTACTAATGAGGGAAAAACTTTTCTCAAATTACTACTTAATGTCATGTGAAATATATGAAAAGCACTATTAAATTGATTTTAAGGGTCTTGTTGAAAGCACTGTCTGTTATATCATTTCACAGTTCCTATTCAAGTTTCCACATTAGGAAGAAAGTTCTTTTTGGAATTTATTTTCAGGAAAGCCCTCTCCCCTAAGGAACTGTATGCCTTGTCTTATTAACATGCTTCATTTTTACCCTGGTAGTTGGGAAGCTCAGACGCAGCATGAATGGTCTATCAAAGCAATCATTTAGCATCTGTGGCAGAGGCTCTTTTTCCTATTTCCCCTTCCCACTGAGAACACAATTAGGGCATACTTTCCAGCCTCCCTTGAAGGTAGTTGGGTCCATATAACTGATTATAATCAATGAAATGTAGGTAAAAGTGATGTGTGTTATATTCAGGCCTGGCTACATACTGCTGATCTTCTCTTCCTTCCCCAAAATTTCCCTCTAATTAACAAGGGCTAGGGTCATCTTGGAATGTATGTATCGAAGACAGCAGAGCCCTTTTCAACCCCAATATCCCACTCCCTGCCCACAGTTATACCTTACATGAGCAAGAAATAAACTTTTAATGCACAAAGCCACCAAAGCTTTGGAGTGTATCAGTTACAGCAACAACTATCCTATTGATTAACAGACTGGAAACAGACTTTGAGTGTTGCTATAACAAAAATTATAGCACAGTAGGTTCTGCTTAACAGACATCTGGGATTCCAGGTTGATAGAGGCTCTGCCATCCTTAAAACATCCCTTCCAAGGTTTCCCTTTGCTTTGTAGTTCATAAGTAGGTGACAAAAAGACTGATGTCAGAGGCAAAAAAAAAAAAGCATAGAAATCCAACTTTCTCCGCCGGGTGCGGTGGCTCATGCCTGAATTCCCAGCACTTCGGGAGGCTAAGGTGGGCGGATCATGAGGTCGGGAGTTTGAGAACAGCCTGGTTAATATGGTGAAACCCCAGCTCTACTAAAAATACAAAAATTAGCCGGGCGTGGTGGTGGACGCCTGTAGTCTCAGCTACTCGGGTGGCTGAGGCAGGAGAATCGCTTGAACCCAGGAGGCAGAGGTTGCAGCGAGCGGAGATCACACCATTGCACTCCAACCTGGGTGACTGAATGAGACTCTCAAAACAAACAAAAAGGAACGCAAGTTCCTCAGAGGCAAAAATATTTGTTTGCCTGTTAATAACCTGGGCCAGGTGTGGTAGCTCACGCCTGTAATCCCAGCACTTTGGGAGGTCGAGGAGGGCGGATCATCTCAGGTCAGGAGTTCCAGACCAGCCTAGCCAAAGTGGTAAAACCTCATCTCTACTAAAAATACAAAAAATTAGTTGGGCATAGTGGGGCATGCCTGTAGTCTCCGGTACTTGGGAGGCTGAGGTAGGAGAATCGCTTGAACCTGGGAGACGGAGGTTTCAGTGAGCCGAGATCACGCCACTGCACTCCAGCCTAGGTGACAGAGCCAGACTCCATCTCAATAGTAATACTAATTTGGAAGGCAGATAACATACATAAAAAAGATTTTGGCTATAAGAAAAAGGATTGAAAAAGAATATTGAGCACTGGCTGTCCCTAGTTGAGCAAAACATGGTATCATAAGACACAGATCAGTTTGAAAAATAATTAACTGTTGTGCACAGAGAATATAAAGAAGTAAAATGCGTTTAGAAATTTGAGGTCCTGCAGGATTTGAGAAAGTTGTACTTCTGGATAACAAACAGGAAGTAAAATAGAACTCTGAGTAACAAAGTTATGTTTTGATTTAACCTTGTAGCAAAGTCCAGTTGGGATAGGGCTTACCAGTTAAATTGGAAGGCATCAAGATAGCTGACGCAAAATAGGCAAGCCTCTGAATTGGGGCTTAGCTTAGGCAGCTTCTTCCTTTCACCCATGAAAGAATTCAAGAATGAGCTCGTGGTGTTAAACAGCAACTTGTATCGAAGCGGCAGTGCACAGCAGCAGCAGCAGAGGTACTTCTTGTGGAGCAGGGCTCCTTGCCAGGCAGTGTGCCTAGAGTAGCAGCTGAGAGGCAGTTCTGCATTCACATTTACACTCACTTTTAACCAAATGCAAATTAAGCGGCAGTATACGAAGAAATTTCTAGGAAAAGGGTGGTAACTTGCAGGTTGTTGTGTCCCCGGAATTGGTGGGTGCTTGGACTCGTTGGCTTCAAGAATGAAGCTGCGGACCCTCGCAGTGAGTGTTTGGAGTTTCTTTCTCCAGGTGGGTTCGTGGTCTCGCTGACTTCAGTAGTGAAGCCGCAGACCTTCCTGGTGAGTGTTACGGCTCTTTAAGGCAGCACATCTAGAGTTGTTCGTTCTTCCCATCCGAAGCTCGTGGTCTTCCTGGCTTCAGGAGTAAGGCTGCAGAACTTCGGGATGCCTGTTACAACTTACAAAGGCGGCAAGTACATAAAGAGCGAGAAAGAGCAAGATTCACTGGGAAGAACCGAAGAACAAAGCTTCCACAGCATGCAAGGTGACCAGAGTAGGTTGCTACTACTGGCTCATGTACCCTGCTTTTATTCCCTTATCTGTAACCAGAGTGGATTGCCGCTGCTGGTTCGGGCAGCCTGCTTTTACTCCCTTATCTGACCCCACCCACATCATGCTGATTGGTCCATTTTACAGAGAACTGATTGGTCCATTTTACAGAGAGCTGATAGGTCTGTTTTGACAGGGTGCTGATTGGTGCATTTACAAACCTTGAGCTAGACACAGAGTGCTGATTGGTGCATTTACAATCCTCCAGCTAGACATAAAAGTTCTCCAAGTCCCCACCCCGGCTCAGGAGCCCAGCTGACTTTGCCTAGTGGATCCCCCGCCAGCTGAGCTGCCTGCCAGTCTGACGCCAGGTGCGTAAGGTGGATGGGACCGGGCACTACGGAGCAGGGGTCGGCGCCCCTTGGGGAGGCTGAGGCCGCCTGGGAACTCACGGGGGTGGGGGGTGGGGTTGGGGGGCTCCGGCATGGCGGGCTGCAGGTCCTGAGCCCTGCCGCTGGGGGAGGTGGCTGAGGCCCGGCGAGAATTCCAGCGCTGCGCGGGCAGGCCGGCAGTCCTGGGGGACCAGGCGCACCCTCCGCAGTTGCTGGCCGGGGTGCTAAGCCCCTCACTGCCCCGGCCCGGCCACTCCCAGTGCGGGACCCGCGGAGCCCGCGCCCACCCAGAGCTCCCACTGCCCTGCAAGCGCCCTGCGCAACCTGGGTTCCCGCCCGCGCCTCTCCCTCCACACCTCCTGGCAAGCAGAGGGAGCCGACTCTGGCCTCGGCCAGCCCACAGAGGGGCTCCCACAGAGCAGCGGCGGACTGAAGAGCTAAAGCATGGCCAGAGTGGGCGCCTAGGCCGAGGAGGCGCCTAGAGCGAAGAAGGGCTGCCAGCACGCTGTCACCTCTCAGTTGGGTCATTGTCATGAAAAGGAGTGGCAACTTCTGGGTGTGGCTATGGCCATGATAAGCTGAAGTGACACACTGATGGGTGTGTCTTATGGAAAGCTACTTCCACCTGGGCCCTGTTTTAGTTCTCAATTTGGTCCAGTATCTGAGCCCTGCCTCTCAAGTCAAATCCCACCTCCTACATCATAACCACCATTTATATCCAAGAGAGAGGCATGTGAAAGAACAAGCAAACAAAGGAAAAAAACAAAACACAGACACACTTGTAAACTATGTCTCAGAACAACCTTGGCTATCAGAACATGAAATTGGCTGAAGGCAAACAAATAAGATGCCTACTAAGATTTTTAAGGTATTGCATTTGTAAAAACTCCATTCACCTAGACTAAAAAAATGTAAATTTGATTTCTTGAGGCTTAGGATGGGCAGAAAGCCCCTTGTGGAAGTGAGCCACCACTGAGAAATGCCCCTTCTCATCACCCACTTCAGATGTGCCCAAAAAACAATAGGCATGAAAAAAAACAAAACAAAACAAAACAAAAAAAAAAAACAAAAACTAGAGGCAGAGTCAGAGGATGTAGAAAACAACGACAACTCCCCTAGCTCCAAGACAAAATCAAGCTCTAATTAAGAAACTCACCCCACTGCCAGGGCAGACGTGTCCACAAGGATTTCATAGTTCTGTGGATCAGTGACATAACTGTTGCCTGTTTTTCCCTTTTCTAAAGGGATTTTTTTTTTTTTTTTTTGAGAATATCTTGTTACTGCTTCTTTTGATGCTGTGTGTGTGTGTGCGCGCGCACATGTGCTGAGGTGGGAGAAGATTACTTTGCCCTTTCAGTCATCGGTGGCTGATCTATGAGGAGCCATATGGGGTTCTTATGGAACCATGTGTACTTCACCCAGAGATCTCAGAATCTGAGCTACCTGTAAAAGACTAGGTGGGATTTGGGAAGGAGATGGATGAATTCTATGTGTGAGATGAAGAGTAAACCAGATATTTGATGATCAGCAACGTGAATTGTGGCAGAGACTGGCTAGCTATTTACCAAATGAATTCCATTTTGTTTTCCCTTGAGGCATATAGTGAGATCTTATTTTCCAGCATCCGTTGCAGTTAGTTGTGGCCATATGACTGAGTTTATGCCAAAGGAATGCAAGCTGAAGTGATTTTTATTATTTTCAGGCTTGGCCCATAAAAATTTCCTGTGCAATTCTATCTTTCTTGTCCCCTAGCTGCTGATAGGGGACTCAACATTCTGGGAAAACTTGCAAAGAATATGTGGAAGATGGAAAAGCCCTGGCAGCATAGGTCCTTGAATAACTGCATGGAGTAGGTTCCTACTCCTGCTCTAAACGACCTTTGCTTGAGAGAAGAATAAACTTTGATTTTTGCTAATCCATTGAGATTTCAGGTTTTCATTTATAATAGCAACTGGCATTATCTCGCCCCATTTCGTTATTTTGAATTAACTACAATTTTTAATTATATATTTTGAAAGTCTTGAATCTTTTCCATAGAGAGAAGCAGGTGTAAATATAAAAAAAATCCAAATAAAGTAGATGACTGTGAATTCATGTCCCCAGGAGATAGTCTAATTTACTTCCATGAAATTAGGAAATTCAGTTCTTATTGCAGTTTTAGTGAGTTAAGAAAAGTAAATGTAACTGTTACCAGTATAACTGTATATTTTTAATAATCTATTTGCCTAAATATTATATTCCTAATACTAACAGATATTCTAAAGGAGCAATTACTTTTATAAACTCTGCAGTGTCCAACAGACTTTTCTAGTTAGATACTATTATTATTTATTTTTATGCTATGCATGGTCAGGTCAATCCTAAAGAATAATGCAGAACTGTCTCAATACTCAATGCTTTTGTCTCCACTAATGGAGATTTTTTTTCTGTCCTGAACTCAGACCACATGAAGCTACAAACTATAAAACTTCAGAAATGATTTCCAGCCATCCCTGGCTGGAGCACAGTAGCCAACCTTTTCAACAAATTCCTGCCCAAATTTCTTTTGAACACCACCATGGTCTCCTAAGTCCCTATCCACTAATGATTAAGGCACTTCTCATAATGACAATTTTGCTTCACTCAGCTTGGCTTAGCCATTGCAATATTCCCTCTATTCTTGACACTCTCACTTCAGCTAATTTCTGACTCCCTTATTTCAGCTAATACTAGTCTTATAATTACCATGACTTGAAACCTTATAGTCAATTTAATACCATCTTCTCTCAAACCCTGTGCATCCATCCAATCAATTTCCAAATTACATATATTCTACCTTCACAAAGTTTCCACATCTTTAACCTTCTTTCTATTCCTGCTGCCTACACATCAGCTCAGATCCTCATTACTTTCCTACCTTCCTTACTATAAAAACTGAGTAATTGGCTTCTGCACTTCTATCGCTCTCCATTGCAATCCACCCTACACACTGCTGCAAGGTTTAGCTCTCTAAGCTGCATTTCTGATCAGAAAATCAGACTCTACAGATAAAAGAAGCCTTAAAAGTTAACTGATACAACCTTTTTTTTTTCTTTTAATATCTTAATAAATATTAGCTTGGATATATGCATTGTTTGTTTTATTAAAGAAATAATAAATGGTTAAAAAATTAAACAGTATGAAAGAGCTCAAAATAAAAAGTTAAAATTTCACTCCTCCCCTCCACCTCCAGTTTTACTACTCAGAAGCAATGGCTGTATTCACTTTTTAGTTATTGTTTTTTTCTTCTTCTGGTGGTTATCATTATAGCTCCATATAGTATAGGATTTTATTTCTAAATGTAATGACTTTTCACACAATCTCTATTGACCTCCCACTATGAAACAGGAGTAAATTGGTGCACTTACCCCTTTTACCCACGTTTTAACTTTTGTTAGTTATATTACTGTCTTCTTTTTCATGTTTCCAAGGCTTCTGTGATTTAAATTGTGTTCTATAATTATGTCTTCAATGCTTTGCATATAGCTTAAGTCTAAAAATTGGGGAATAAACCCTTGCATTTAAAATATTATGATTATTAACTTACATCACTGTAGAATCAAGTAGTGTAGTTAGAACTTTGCAAAGGGAAATGAGAATGAGCTAAAAGAGGTAGAAGAGGGCCGCCACACGCAGTTGAACAGGTTGAGTATTGTACACAGGCATTTGGCCAAAGGTGTGAGTGAAGCCTAAAATTCCATGCACTACGCTTTGTGCCTTAGCATGCTGTTATTATATTTGCCCAATTTTCATGAAAGCTCTATATGTGCTAGTTGGGGCCCTAAGTGGAAAGAAAATAGGTGAATTCAAGATCACTAAAACCAATTAAAGTTTTAAGAGAGAGAGTATGGTAAATATTACAAGAGACTAAATAAGAAGAATATTGTGGTATTTTTCATTGATTACCAGTAGATTATTGGATATTGGTGGCCTTAGCAAGAGCAGTTATATTGAATTTGTTGGGGTGGAAGTCAGGTTTTTAGTGCCTTAATGAGAGAGTACAGAGGTGGTAAAGCCTGAACATATAGTCAATTCTTTCAAAAAATTTGGATTTCCAAGGAAGAGAGATTGTTTGATAATTGGATAGTCAAACCTAGTAACGTTTTTGTTTTTAATTTCTTTTGTTGATTTTGTGTTTAAATATGCCTTCAACATCTAACAAAAGTATTAACTTACTTTGTTCATGTATGATTTCATTTTTAATAATTCTAAATCCATCTGCTATATGTTTTTGTATGTGGTAGTATATGCTGTAGACTGAATGTTTATGTCTCCTCCAAATTCAGTTGTTAAATTCTAATACTCGATATGATGGTATATGAAGGTGGGGGTCTGTGTGAGTTGATTAGATCATGAGGATGGAGCTCTCAGGAATGGGATTAGTGTCCTTATAGAAGAAACCCTTGACAGCTCCTTTGTCCCTACTGCCATAAAAGGATATGGCTAAGAAACAGCTGTATATGAACCAGGAAATAGGCCTTCATCAGACACCAAATCTACCAGTGCTTTGATCTAAAACTTTGCAGACTTCAGAGCTGTGAGAAATGAATTTCTGTTGTTTATAAGCTACCCACTCTCTGGTATTTTCATTATAGCAGCCCAAACAAAGACATTTTAAGTCCATAATTTGAACTATTTATAAACAGCCAGTTGTGGCAATAATCCATTTTTTCCCCTACTGAGTTGTAATGTAACTTTTATCTCATAATCCATTTTTATTTTGGGGGTGGGAGGCATTTCTCAGATTTTTTTATTCCCCTAATCTTACTCTCCGAGTCAATACCAACCTAACTGAATTAAACTCTACTATTTGTTGATGGCTTTTAATCAGAAACTCCAAGACAAAGCTAAGGAATGCATTCTTTGCTTAGATCTTTGAATTCTGTTTAAATCCGTTTGCATGGGTTAGAAACATTCATTATCTGAAAGTTGAATACCCATTTTTAGTCCTGGCTTTCTACAATTTTTCTGTCATCATTTTCAGTTCTTTATCCTTTTTATCTGTTCTGGAAAAGGATCTCACAGTCTTCTTCCAATGATTATATTTTCTGCAATGTCAGTTCAACTCATTACTGCCAACAGTTTTGCCACTCCTTATTTAGTTTTCTTATCTCACCCAGCAAAGTATACCTCTAAATTGTGACTGCACGTCACCTATAGTCTTTTGTTTTTGTTATTCCATAATCGTTAAAGTCTATTTAGAACATAAAGCTAATTTTTGACATTTTATCTTCCTTTATGAAATGCTTTTAGAATATATTTTTATGTGTATTATGAATACAAAATTAACATTCTTAATGGCACAAAATCTTGAATTGCCTTTTTTCCTCTTTATACTGTGTTTAACTTTGAGCAAAAGGTTGTTTATCTTACTCTGTTTTACTTAGAAATGGGACTGTGGATTCCTTGTTGTTACACCCCACATGGCTGCTGCTCAATTTTCCTTTCAAATGGAAGCCATCATGGTTTTGTAGAACCTCTAGTTGAATAGCAGGTATTCAATCGTTGTTTATCAAATATGGCTGTCTTTTATAGCCATATTTGGTTCTGTCTTGAGGAGGATACATCTGATGTTACCTGATTATAGGACAATTCAGAAGTCACTTTATTCCTTGTTAATTTGAAGATGTGCTAGTTTTTGTTTTGTTAAATGAGTGGAAGGAAAAGGAAAACTCCCCCGGATTCCCTACTCTCTGTTTGCTCCTCTCTTGCTTCCTTCCTACCACCAGGTCCTCATCCTAGAACACAATGTACACCACCCCTGCCTGTCTTCCACTCCCTCTGCCATTTTGTATCCATGGATATTGAAGGGGTATAGGAAGAAAGGTTTCAAGGTGAGAGACTCAGTAGTAAAGTAGCCTTAATTGCTGAAAATGTAGGTGGCTTATGCCTGTAATCTCAACCCTTTGGGAGGCCAAGGCAGATGAATCACTTGAGATCAGGAGTTTGAGAGCAACCTGGCCAACCTGAAGAAACCTCATCTCTACTAAAAATACAGAAATTGCCTGTAGTCCCACCTACTTGGGAGGCTGAGGCAGGAGAATCACTTGAACCTGGGAGGTGGAGGTTGCAGTGAGCCGAGATGGCGCCACTGCACTCCAGCCTGGGCAAAGAGTGAGACTCCATCTAAAAAAAATATATATATATATTAGCTGATGTAGAGAGTTAGGAAGAGAGACAAGAGGAAGGTGGATGGTGAAGATCAGCTTTCAAGTAGGTGAAAGTTATTCATTTTTGAGACTTTGGAAATCTCCCTGTAACTTTTGGAAAAAGGACTTTGGAAAGAGGACTTTGGAAATCTCCCTGTAACTTTTGTTATGGAAATGCTATATGGCCCTATTTCCATTTACGATAGAGAAAATTCCTTCCAATTTCTGTCTGAATTTTGTGCTTATAAAGTTTATGTCTCCTTAGATTGGCAGTTGGTGGTTAATTTGATGTTTCATGCATACCACACAACTGTCTCAAAACTGTCAATAACTCATCCATTGCTTAATGAATAGAATACGGTAAGCCCTTGCTCCCACAGCCTTCTATGACATTGCCTCCACCTACCATCTTATCTCTTTGAAAATCCCTTCATGTGTCCTATTCTACTGCCAAATTGCTTTCACCTTTTTATATGTATCCTTTCACTCCCTGCCTCCATTCCTTTTTGCATCTCATTCCCTCCACTTGTTGCAATTGTGCCCATCTTTGAAGGGAACTCTCTCTTCACTGGCTAACTTCACATGGCTGCCACATGATCATTGATGTGAATGTCAGGTGTTTATATGCACTTTTGTTTTTCTTCTGAGACAGAATCTCGCTCTGTCACCCAGGCTGTAGTGCAGTGGCACTGCAACCTTGACCTCCCTGGCTCAAGCAGTCTTCCCGCCTCAGCCTCCCAGGTAGCTGAGGCTACAGTAGTATGCCACCATTCCAGGCTGATTCTTTACTTTTTTATAGAGGCGAGGTCCCTCTGTGTTGCTCAGTCTGGTCTCAAACTCTTGGGCTCAAGCAATCTTCTCGCATTAGCCTCCCAAAGTGCTGAGATCAGCACTGTGTCTTGCCCACAGATTGTTTGTTAACCATGACCTGTACACCGTGTTAGATTCTACTTCTGAAATCTATGTAAATCTATGTTCTTAGGCCGCAAATATTTTTAACATTTAAAATGTGTGAAATAATAGTAATAACTAGATTAGTACAAACAGTAACAACAATAGTCACAATCATTCTAATCAGTAGAAGAGTCAGACTTGAACCTCATCTCTGTTCACTGGGCTGGTGCCCCAGCAGTTTCCTTTAACAGGTACGGCTGGTATTATTTTTCCTTTACAGGTGTGTCAACCACAGAATGGTTGCTTTTTAATAGGCAGCTTGCAGCATATCTTCTCTGTATTTTATTCTTCTCTTAACTGCTACTGCTTCTACAAAAGCAGCAGATGTACTGCAGCTGTTCTTTTGTACAAGGAAGTGGATGAGTTTCCCTTGTAGTCTTTATTGCAAGCATATATGTGCTTTGCCCAGCAACTTTATTGGTTTATTTGTTTCCTTCTCTGGGCTTCTTTTCCTTTTTCAGTGTTTTTTTTTTCTCTCTCTCTGTACATGTATGTCCAGTCATTTCCATTTATCTCATTATCAAAGAACTTTGCTACATAAATAGCCATTTATGACACATTCTGATCTCATGTCCCCCATCTATTACCAAGAGAAGTAATGCTTCAAGTTGGTCCCAAGCTTCCAGTTGCTCTGCAAGTCTGGTAATCATCTAAATGACAGCAGTGACATTTGGAAGTACAGAATTTCCTTGACTGGTTTATAAACTCATCTTATATTTTTTCATTTGTTGACATCTAGTAACTTGGCAATAAAGTGTTTCTTGAAGCCTTGGTGAAGCCCGATTTGGGATACAAAACCAATTCAACATCAAGAGTTTCACTGAAGAAGAGGCAGTAAACCAGTTTAATGGAAATTGAAGGTGTGAGAGCAGGTGTGAGAGCAGGAAAAGTTAGACCTGGGTCTAAGTGTCAAGATTCTGATATAACAGTTTAGATCTCAGCTTCTCTATATACTAGATATGTGATTTTAGGCAATCACTCTAAAATCTTAACCACTCTGAAATTTATTTTCCTCATTGCTAATGGAAGTTTAATAAGCTAATGGAATATAAAGGACTTAGAATCATGTTTGAATTAAAGTTGATATTATTATTACTGCCCCAGATCTGCCACTGTATTTTTATGTGACTCTATATATGTTATTATACATTAATTGACTTTGTAGGGCCTTTGTTTCCTTCTCTATAAAATTAAGGAATTTGTCAGGTAAGTTTTAAGGCTCATTTTACTTTTTAAACTTTATTTTTTCAATTGGTAGAATAATGATTGGTTTGTTCTCATTCTGCTATGATTGTAAGTCTAACGAATCTTAAATCTTCAGGCCATAGCTGCAACAGTTCAATATCAGTTCTATACCAGACAGGTAATTGAAATGTGGCCTGGCAGACATTCACAACATCATCTCTCTTGGCCTGTTAGTCAGTCAATGGAAAAGTGGTCCTATTCTCTAGATTTGGGAAAGCCTGACATAAATCATTAAGACAAGCAGAGTTGCAGGCAACTGACTGATTTTATGTATTATTTCCATAGTCAACTATAATAATGGCTTATTGTATATAAATGTCATTTAGTAACAAGTCCTTGAGGAAGGCACTGTTCTACCCACAGTGTATCTCTGGCTTACAGCTTAGTTTGATAGAACATTAAGGCAGAGCTCAGAAGTGAGTAAGAGCATGGCAAGCTTCACTGTGGTTGTATCCTAACGTGAAAATCTACTGATTTTTCATCTCCCTGGGACACTTAACCTAGTTTCTGATTTATCTTCTCATGCTGGGTAGAAAAAAGTTTTTAGGGTCTTTCAAATGATAAAACCCATAAAAATTCTGGGAGATATATGGAAAGGTGAATAGGAAACATAGTTGTGTGACCTTTGGAAAGTAGCTAAACTAACATGGGTTTGTTTCTCCATCCATAAAAATAAGGGGTGGATCCAGATGACCAGTTTCTGAGGCAGAACTTCTATCTCTAAAAAGCTCTTAAGCTCATGATTTTAAGCATTAAAATCATGGGTTAGTGTGTCAAAGATGGAGGTTTCTGTATCCCAAGTTCATTAATTCTGATTAGGTTAAACAAGAGTAAGACTTGAAAATATACATTTTAACATGTACTCAGGTGATTCTATTGCCAATACTTATGGCTTATGCTTTGGGAACCATTACAAAGTCTCCCCCATTTCAATAAGTTGATGATATATTGACATTGTTTGATTTATAACTTTTATGATTATGGATGAAACAACTATTAGTGATTCATGCTAAAATTACAATAATAATTACATTGATATACTTATTATTTAAAATGGATTGGATGACAAAAGACTTACAATTTACCTCTGCTTTCATAAAGTTCACGTATCCTAAGAATTGATAGGATACTATTTCCCTGAAAAGACAGGACTTCGGAAGGACTTTTCTGTAAAATAATATCATATTTTTCCTCTCTAAGAAGTCTCTCAGTGCAGTTCATATTTCTCCCAGGTAAATTGCTCATAAATCCACATCCAGGAAAAACTTGTGAAAACAGAAACACATTCCTGGAGGAATTTTTGTTTTTTTAAAAAATATATCTTAGAAGATTAATTGTTTTTGAAAATCATTTGATATAACCATATAGAGAAAACTATCTAGTTAACTTTGGGCATTATAGTATTCTCTTTTTTTTCAGTCTGTATACAATAGAGTAGTGGTTAAGGGTGGAGAAGTTGGACTCAGATAAATTTCGGTCAAATTTTTGCTCTACCACTTAGCAGCTGTTTATCATTGGAAAGTTATATGGTCTTTCTAAGCTTCAGTTTGTAAAAAGGGGGTAAAACTGTGCCTAACTCAGGGTTGTTTTGGAAGTTAAATGAGGTAATGTATCTGTATTGCTGCACAATGCCTTACATATGAGTGCTTAAAAATGATTAATTTTGTGTATTTTTATGGACAGGAAAGTAAACCTTATATATACTCTTTATATTTTATGTTTACATTTCTATATCTTTACAGAAGAAAATACTTTATATTTGCATAAACCTGTATTATGACCTGCAAATTGCTTTAGTATATAAAGTCTCACTTGATGTACACAATGAAATTATGACATAGGCAGGCCAGGTATTACTTCACTTGGGCTACTTACAATTCAGGATTAAAGTGTGTATTACATGTGCAAATGATAACACTAGGATGATAACTTGAGTTTTTTAATGCCTATTTCAAACATCCAGTTATTCAGAAAATATTTATTGAATATACACTCTATTCAAAGGTTTATGATAGAAGTTGGAGATGTGAACAGCCCTACCTTCAAGGAGCTAGCAATGAAGCTTTCCTCTGAAGGAAATGAGACTTCATATATGGGATTTAAGACTCAGGACTGCAATAATGACTATAATGATGATAATCATCATGATGCTGGCGCAATAACCACCCATTATGGGTCACCTAAATGTGCATTAGGAATTGTCACAGAATAGTGCTTTTTTTCCTTTTTTCTAATTTTACCTAGAAAGAGAGAGGGACATAAAGATTATGTAGTAAACAGTTATATACATATTACAGCTAGCAGTTTAAACAGAGCACTGTAGACTGGTTGAATCCAAATCCTGTGGTCTTAACTACTACTTTTTATTGCCTTTCAGGGCCACGCAAAAGCTTGCTGTAGCTGTAGCATTTTATCAACATGTCAGTCTTCATTCCTCCACTGTTGATAGACTGTCATAGTGAATCTGGATTTTCAAAATTACTTAATTTAACGTCACTTGTTCAGACTTTTCTGTGTGTGTTTCTGAACTAACTGGAGTGGTACCATGATGGTTCATCTTGGAAGTGGAAGGAATCACAAAAGCAGCTTTCACTTCTCTCTTTCAGAGCTACCTGGCCACTGCTAGGACCATATGGTGTCCCTGTGTGAAAGAGAAAAAAAGATGCCTTCTTTGCATGACCCACCTGAATCCCAACAGGGGTGGGACTAACTTGAAAACTTCCTAGTGCAGACCGATGTAGCACTCACCAACCTGAGTTTTGGATTGGGGAGCTGAACTCAGCTTGGATTTAAGTCCCTATTTACAGTCTTGGGCTGGCGCCTCGTTCAGGATACAACCTGTACAACTGTACCCTGCACCCCTTTGGGGCTGTAGCATTTAGCATCTCTGCCCCTCCATTTCCCCCTCAAGGTCTTATACTTGAAGTTATCTGACAAAGTTCTACAAACAAAAAACCACATAGAAAATAGTGTATTGGACATTATATATATATACACACACACATATATATATGTATGTTTAACTTAGATCCCTGTATGTGGACATCCACACATAGATGGCAACAATATACATGAAAACTGAAACTATCCTGGACATAATTTATCTTTGTCAACTGTTAATGGACATGGCCTTTATTTGAAAGCAATTTAATTAATGAGATTAGTGCCCCTGAAATTCTTCACTGATGAAATAAAGGAATCCATACACACTGATGTCTTACAAGGATGTTTCCCCCAGTTTAATATATTTTTCAAATACCAGTCATTGATCATTCACTCATCACAATTAAAAGAATAAATCCTAAAATTAGCTGTGAATTTCAAGAGAAACAAAACAAAAGCAAACATATTTGATGGTGATTTAGAGTTAAATCATATCGAGGTTTGTGTTCCAAGAGATTTGTTTGTCAAACAGGAAAAATAAAAAATACAACTTACTTTGATGCTGCTCAAAAGCCCGAGGCAGTTTCTACCCCATTTGTATTTCTGGATTTTTTTCAGCCCCATCTGTTTATTTTATATTGAGCAATCGTAGCAAAACAGAAAGCCAGCTTTTGAGGATCTAAAAGCAGGTGGGATTTGGAGATAATTTGAAAGGCATAATGACAAATACTCAGAATAGAGGATCTCATAGTGGCTGATACTATTGTTATTTGGCATTTTATATTTCCTTTAAGTTTGTGTATTTGTATGAGGGAAAATTTACTTGTAGCCCGAACATCTGAGATGTTTAGAAATCGTACGAATTGAGACACTTAATTAAAAAAAAATTTTTTTTTAACTGTGAGACATGATTTTGGGTTTTTAAAGACAAGGGGAGGGGGCTCAGCTTTCTCAGATTACTCTAATGAATTCCCAGATTATAACAAAACCCAGGAGATCTACTTTAAACTTTCTTCCTTAAATATCTACACATTTGATTCTGATGTAGTGCATCTTAAGAGATTAGATAGTACAGAATTTTATTTAAGTACTAACTTTATTCCAGAACAGGAAAAGTAGTAATATTTAGAATATCATGTATTTAAAAGGAGACATATTTTCCAAAAAAGAAGAAAAAAGATGGCAACATTACCTTGCCTTTCATTTGACCTTTTGTGTAATGGCAACATTTTGATATAAACTCATTCTTGCCAAAGAGTCTGAACAAATGTCTGTGGTTTTCCTGGAATTCTGCCAAAGAGCAGTGCAGTTTTTTATGACTTGCCTCAACACACAGGGACAATGGTGACTACCATGGAAAACTTACACACCCCTTTCATTATAGGTGAGCAGAGTGACTTCTGCTCATCCACAGGGTGAAGACTACCAGTGACAATGAGTCCAGTTTCTAATTAGGCACACATCATCATCTCCAGTTTCTATGTTCTGTGCTCATAGAGGGCTGTTCAGGCTGTTAGTTTGCTCTGGATGAGGGCTGGTATTGGGCATCCTGCTAATGGTTAGCACACAAAACACTTTCTGCTTTCCAAGGAAGGGTGTCTCCAAGGTGACCAGAAAGACATGCATAGATGGATACATAGCTGCATTTTTAACTCACTGACAAACTTTAGTCAGTCAGATAAGGTTAGACTACAATGCAGTAACAATGATTCCCAAATCTTAGTCACTTAATACAATCAGAGTTTTACATAAACTCTAATTTTAGTGCCTATGGGGGCAGCACTTCCATATCTTACAGCTCTGCCATCTGAAATGGATTGTAACGATACCACTAGAAAAAGAGGAACTCACTGTCCCAGCCCAGACATGAAACATGTATTTTCTGTCAGTATCCATTGGCAAAGCTACATCCATGTTTCCAGCATACAGGCAAGGAAGGCTGGAAATGTAGGGAGGTGTATGGAATAGTTGGGGGGCGCTAAATATTCTTTAACAACTACTCTGTAAAAATTTGGGGTCTTTGACTAAAACAGATAAAGATTTTTAAAAAAGAGAAAAAACTTTGGCTTTGCATCTCACCTGAGGTTAGGCTTGGAAGCTGTTTTCTTCTGGTGAAATCTTTAAAAATGTAAGGATAGATAGAATTTATTGAGCTTATTTCTCTACTTTGAGCAGAGCAATCAGTCATTAATTTACTTTAGCCATCTGATTCAAATGAATCTGTTAACTTATACTAATACCCACAGTTCCAATGGAATAGCATTAGGAGCTTAAGCTCTAGGGACAAACGGCTTAGCTTCAAAATGTCTCTTTACTTGTTAGCTGCTCCTTGGGCAAGCTGTATCATCTCTCTGAGACCAAGTTTCCACACCTGTGAAAAACAAGAAATGGTCCTAATAAGAGATCAGCTAAGTGGGCTAACATAAGAAGCAGTGCATAGTGCAGCATTTGATACATAGTCAATACTCCATAATGCATAGATATTTCAGATACAAACAGTTGAGACACTCATGTATTTGTTTTTATGGGGTTTCTTGGGATCTTGTGTCAGTTCATGAGTCATGACAAATAGCAATAGTTGTTGTGGGTAGACTTTTCATAAGTTTGTACTCTATGCATTTGTAGCCAGAGAGAGAGTACTGAAATAAATGAAGAATCATAGAGGGGGTCCACAAAGAAACTTGTTAAATCCCTGAAGATCCAAAGTTAAGAACTACATCTCAAAACCTCATCATATCCTCAAAACTGCTAACTCATGCTTGGCAACAAACTTTTCTTAATTGAGTTTTTAATGCATGAATGACTTAGGTAGTATCTTTAAAAATAATGTCTGTTATTGTGTTTGAGAGGCAGCCCACAAGATCTAAATTGATTAATTTTCTTGTGCTATAGCCACACTGAACCCTGAACCAAAATCCATGCCTCTTAATGCTGTAAACTTTCTCTACATGTTTTTACGTTAACCACCAAACCTCACAAAACGACTATTACATTTTTTTTGCCAAATAATTAGCTACTCTTTCCAAACAATATTTTCTAAAGTTGTTATATTTAATACTTTTTATTTCTTTTTATTTGACTTTCACCTTGGAAGCTTTCAATGGGAAAGAGTGTATCAACTCCAAACTACTAATTCCGATATAATCCCAATTGCATTAAAATGACTGAGATTTATTTGTGAATGGCTGAGATATTAGATTGGCAATAAGCTATAGAATTTGAGTACCTCCGTTTTGTGTATCTTGATTATATCTAATGAGATATTTTCTGGAACAAAGAAGCTTCGTGCATTGTGTTTACGATTCTACATCAAAACCACATTGTGTCGGCCAAAAGGATTCTTCTCATTAATTGGATGATTGCGAGTGTAGTAATCAGTGAAAAGGTTTAAAAAGGCGCCAGAAGTCAGTTTCTCTTGTGTCACTGGGGGCTAGAATTTGAGTTTCATTTATTCATTTATTTATGTGAGAAGAGTTGATACCAATTAAACAAAAACAAGTCCAAATGCTAAGAATAGACCCTGTAATGCAAAAATAAATTAGCATTTATATTCTTTAAAAACATTCACAAATGAGTGCATTCCACTCTAACTAATGGCACTTATATTAATATTTATGGGCTGTGGGATATCATTGTCCATTAAGTAGCTCTTTATTTTAGAGTATGCATAAGAAATGACACGGAAGAAACTTTCTCCAAACTGCAGAATAAGTTAACACAGTCTAGGTTTGAAAATAAATGGTGTAGAGGGTTAAAGTCTTAATTATATAAGAATTTCACATGATACATAAACAGCTGTTACATATTAGTCTAGAGGAACTCAGGAAGCAAGAAATCATTGGGGATCAAATAAAGGGCAAAATTTTCAACAAACAAAGTGTCAGAAGAGCCTGGTATGAAATTGAAGCAAAAAGCTGGCATCTGCCAAGGTAAGAATCTTGATTAAAGTTGCTCAAATTGTAAAGTTGTTACAGTCTGGAAAATCAGCTCCCAGCAGCAGACTGCTGAGGATGTTTAACAGGTGGACTGGTTGGATTCTGTAAAGCTCTTAACTATACTGAGGATAGAAAAAAAAGTTCAATATTTTAATGATGAATTAACTTCATATACCCTTTGGAGACTGCTCCCTAATGTGTCTTGAAAATAAAAATGTTTATCATGTCAAAGACTGATAGAAGCTACAGACTTGGGAAGCCTCCTGCAATTGGAATTCTTATTGGACTACCTAGCTATCATATAGAAGTTGTCATACAGAGGTCATGGACAAGATAGAGCAGGGGCCCTGGCATGGTGTGAGGGTTTGCTGTGACCAGAGACTGGCATGGGCAGTGAGTCAGAAAGGCAGAAAAATAAAGTTAAGGAATATGCAATTATAATTCAGAGAAGTCAGTACTAAACACTAGCAAAACAGTATCCTTGAAACCAAGCCTCTGTTTGATCCAACCAAATGTTTCAGATAGAAATGCATGAACCATCCTGAGCAACACTGAGGCAAGAGCAGATAAGTGATTGCACCTAAGTAGAAAAAGCAACTCGAGGTAGACCAGGTAGATCTTGATGATAGATTGAATGACATAGCACCCAGGGTTGTCTGTTGTCTCACCTGTGGAAGCCCAGAACTGTGGTTTTTTTCATTTCCATGGCCACCTCTCACTTTAATGTGATATATTTTTAATATTATTTCAGTTTCATTTTCTGTGACGTGAATTGAGACTGTCAGGTTTTATTCAAGACTTTAATTCCAGAAGAGAAATATGATCAAACTTACTGTACTTCCTTTAGTCTGTTCACTACTTTCTTGTCTCACTAGGCTGCATTGATACTGGGAAAATGAGGGCTTTATAGCCAATTGTTGTGAGTTTGAAACTTGACATCACCTTCCTTTCTCAATGTTAGTAAGAAATTTGAATGCTCAGAGAAGTTTAACTTCCCTGAGTTCCAAATCCCTCTTACCTGAAATGTGAACAAAAGATGTATCCCCAGCATTAAGAGTTACATGATAATGGCT
Organism: Macaca nemestrina; assembly: GCF_043159975.1. Lineage (NCBI taxonomy): Eukaryota > Metazoa > Chordata > Mammalia > Primates > Cercopithecidae > Macaca > Macaca nemestrina. The sequence continues at coordinate 140,771,057 of NC_092126.1, read as the reverse complement.
GGACATGTTGGCTCATGCCTGTAATCCCAGGACTTTGGGAGGCCAAGGCAGGTGGATCACCTGAGGTCAGGAGTTCGAGACCAGCCTGGCCAGCATGGCGAAACCCTGTTTCTATTAAAAACACACACACCAAATTAGGCCAGGCATATTGGCTCACCCCTGTAATGCCAGCACTTCTGGAGGCTGAGCCCGGTGGATCACCTGCAGTCAAGAGTTTGAGACCAGCCTGGCCAACATGGTGAAACCCCATCTCTATTAAAAATACAAAAATTAGCCAGGGGTGGTAGTGTGTAGTGGTACACACCTGTAGTCCCAACTACTCGGGATGCTGAGGCATGAGAATCGCTTGAACCTGGGAGGTGGAGGTTGCAGTGAGCCAAGATGGTGTCACTGCACTCCAACCTGGGCAACAAAGCAAAAGTGTGTCTCCAAAAAGAAAACAAAAATAGCGTTATATGACAATGTATGAAAAGTACCATTCAATGGAAGATACAACATATGAACAGCTTAATTATAATTATTGTTTCCATCTTCTGAATCCTCTCTTAATTACTGCAAAAAAGAGAATACAGCATCATACCCACAGAACTAACAGTTGGGAGGAACTGATAGTGACCTCCTTGTTTAGATTGAACATGTACTCTCCAGATTGCCAGTCACTATGCAATTTTGTTTATTCATTTACATTGTGTCTTAGTACATTTATGTTGCTATAAAGGAATATCCGAGGCTAGGTGATTTATAAAGAAAAGAGGTTTATTTGGCTCATGGTTCTGCACACTGTACAAGAAGCATGGTGCCAGTTTCTGCTTCAGGAAGCTTCCACCCATGGCAGAAGGCAAAGGGGAGACGGCATGTAGAGATCACATGGCCAGAGAAGAAACAAAAGAGAGGGAAAGAAGATGCCAGGCCCTTTTTAAATGATCAGTTCTTGTGGGGATTAATAGAGTGAGAATTTACCATCACTGTGAAGACAGTACCAAGTCATTTATAAGGAATCCATCCCCATGACCCAAATGCCTCCCATTAGGCCCCTGCTCCAGCACTGGGAATTAAATTTCAACATGACACTTGGCAGGGCCAAGCAAACTATATCCAAACCGTAGCACATTACCTGCCTGTTTTTTATAGGCAAATGAATGGGTCTCTCTTATGTAAAGTCACATATAAGTGTTTGTCGGGACCTCAGATTTTACAAAATTCACATGTATAAAAATGAAGTGACCTGGCAAAATTCCTTGAACATAGCATTTGACAAATGAATGATCCTTGTATTTTTATTTATTTTTTGAGACAGGGTCTCACTCTGTTACCCACGCTGGAGTGCAGTGGCATGATCATGGCTCACTGCAGCCTCAACCTCCCAGGCTCAAGTGATCCTCTCACATCAGCCTCCCTAGTAGCTAGGACTACAGGCATGCAACTGGAGAGGCATTAACCACACCCAGCTAATTTAAAAAATTTTGTTGTTGTAGAGATGGGGTCTCACTACGTTGCCCAGGCTAGTCTCAAACTCCTGGACTCAAGTGATCCTCCAACCTCAGCCTCCAAATGTGTTGAGATCATAGGCATGAGCCACCATGCCCAGCCCTAGTATCTTTGTGCTAAAGCCTCAATACCTAACAATCATTTTCCACCCATTTTCATTCTGATATTAAATCATTTTTCCTATGTTGACATTTTCACGTAGAATTTGGAGTAGGACGAAACTTTAAGACTTTCCATGACATACCAGTTACTTGTCAAATGATAAAACTGAGTCCTATAAAAGGAAAGATATTAGTGTGATAACATGGTGGCAGAACCAGGAACGAAACCTGGGCCACTTTATTTACTGTTTAAAGCTTTTCCCACTTCATTTCTAGTTTTATCCTGAATGAGTTTACGCATAAAGCACTTAGTACTGTGCTTGGCACAGAGTCAATATTCAATGAAAATTAGGTATCAGAATTATTTTTATCTCTTTCCTTTATTCATACTGTTTTCTGTGCCTACACTATTCTATTCTTTTTAATTAATCATGGACTGACCTGCACTTCAAACTTGGTACTCATTTATTGTTGCCACATATGCAATACTGGCTCTTTCTCCTATGAAATCCAACAGGGCTTACTTTCCCTATCACTGGCTAACAATCTATTGCCTGGTGGTGTTACTGAGTTTCTTTTTATATTTCCTCCCCCCTGAAAAATCCATTCCATCTGGAGATAGGGGGATCTTTACATTGTGCATATACTGCAGTGTGATCAATATTTTACTGGTGGATTGAGAGACATGGACACATGCTCTTCGAGATTTCTAAGTGACACATCCGTAAAACTGGTGCCAACTTGGTACACCCATATCCTGTGTCATCTATAGTTGAGAACACCAGAGCACCACAGCAATCTTATGACAAACAAAAATTTAAGTTAGCTGGATAGAAAATACTTTTATCTTTTCTAGAACGACTAAGCTTGAAATTTATAAGTACAGTGCCTATGCAATCCCTTAATGAAGAGAATATGAATACTTTGCTTCAGTCATAGCATTTCAGAAACTAGATGATCCATTACAGTGACAAATAAACGCACACTGGCTACACATCTGTCGATGATTAGAAAATGGGTCATATTGCTAATGTGAGAAGGTGAGTGTGAGAACCAGAAGTAGAAATTGTTAAGGAATAATTTATAAACAAGTGCTTACTTATTCAGCAGTGCATGCCTAAAGTGGTTTCTCTTATTTTTACCTCAATGATGAGAGCTCTCCCCAAAATGGACTTGCCACATTTAGGGTAAAGACATACACTTTGATTAAACTGCATGCAAATCCGTTAATCATGAATAATAATGCATCCTTGAGATGCAACCATAGTTTTGCAACACAGAGTTCTTTTTCTTTGTGCTTTAACAATTCTAATCTGCAGCAAATGTGAATTTTAATACTTTTAATACAGCAGGTATGTGTGTCATAATGGGGCATATAATGTGATACCATCAAAATGGAACCAATGGTTGTCAAGAACGTTAGAGCTCAAAAAGGCCTTGGTCTGAGTAGAAACGAATAGGACTGTGTTATAAGAACTTCAACACTCAAAAAAAAAAACAAACAAACAAAAAAAAACCCACAAATCATTTTAGAAGTTAGCTCAATGTGAAACTGTTTCTGATTTCTTTCCTCCTCCTTCTGTTCTTGGCTTCCATTTGACTTATGAATCTGAGCAAGATCAAGGTAACTTTGGATTAATGGAAAATGTGGCAGCAGATTGCAGAGTGCTTTCCTGAGTGTTAAGACTTGCAGTGTGTTTTAAGTAGAAAGCAAGATCAAGCTCCTAAGTGTAACTGATAAACTTATACAGTAAATCAGTGAGTAAGAGTGAATGATACACCAGGTAAATCTTGAGAATAAGTCACATCTCTGACATGAACAAAATTACTTTAAGTCTTATAGCATACTTCAAATCTTTCTGATATTAGTTACCCAAGAGATTGTGAACCAAGTGTCATTTTTAAAGTACAGTAGCTGCTAGATTTTTCCCTCTCATTTAATCTTATATAATATTCCTTATTGGATTTCCCCAAATGCTGTTTTAATCACAGTAGAATACTGGCAGAAGGATACCATAAAGTTTACATTATCTTTTGAAAAGTATATAAGTTGCTTCCTATGTAAAATAAACATTGATACACTCATTACACACCTGTGTCTGTTAAGTGAATCTAAAATTAGTGTTGAGACAGAAGGATTAATGCTAAGACTGGGAAGTCTTTACAAATATTCAACCCTCAGGTATTGAGAATCTACCATGCTGTATGACACACTATAAAAAGTCTTTATTCACTTTAGTCGTGTGGTGAACATTCATTGAGACTCTATTACGTGCAAGACAGTGTGGGTGTGGCTGGACATACAGAAGAACTTGTCCCTACACTCCAAGCATTGTGGTCTTAATGAGAGGTAACACATAACAGAGGTTATTAGCATCCCCTAATAGATATGAAATTTTGTTGTTATCACAAAAGTAGGCAGGTCAGGATGGAGAATAAGCACTGTACTTGGTGATTTGTTATCACTGACAATTTTCAAGATTTCATCTTCTGTAGAAGGATAGAACCAGAGAGTTGGTTGGAAGGGGGATACTAAGAGAGAATCAGGGAAAAAACACAGGCAGTGAATAATCTGGATAAAAAGACTTAAGATTGAGCCTGGTTATGCTACTCTTGGGCTATTCACTTCAAACTTCTGTATATTATTTTTGTGTTTGTGGAGATTAAAAATAGAGCCTACCTCTTAGGGATGTTGTGAAAATTAAATGAGATATTGAGCTAATCCTTGTAAAAAATTAGCATTGTGCCTTGCACCTGTGTTTTATCAATGTCAGTTGTTGTTATTATAACTGTTGTTCCATTACATGATCTCAGAGATGAAGGTGCTATACTTAGGTTATTAGCAATCAGTGTTAATAAGACTGAAGCCTCAATAGAATAAGTGTGCCCCAAAGCCAGACCATAAGGTTGATTTTTTTTAAATGAGTGAAATCAGAGGTAACAAATACACTGAGGGCAGACTATCTCTAAAGAAGTTTGATCGTGTGGGAATAAGAAAAAAAAAGGTGAGCTTATGAAGAAGCAGAGCAGAATTGGAGCCCATTTACACATGACAATGACTCAAGAATATCTGTAAGCTTGCAGAGCAGAGTCTAGGTAAAGAGTGTGTTTGGAAATAAATGAAGGAAGAGATCAGGAGAGGAAGACATGCATACAAATGTAAAGCAATTTCCACACATAACAGATATCCGGGGGAAATGTTTACACATGCAAAGATTCTGTGTACACACACATTCATTCTTGGAAGAGCACTGAGGAAGCAAGTGATGGAAAGCGAATTAGACCAAGTGAAAATTTCAATAAATTTACTGAGCTCTTTCAAGTGCTACCATATATACTCACTGTTCTTAATGGGCACTCTGAGAAGAATTGAAATGCATTATATATATGATCTATATGCATATAGAGAAACAGAGTACTAAGGACGGAGAGAAAGACTATTTCACATGAGTTATTTGCTCTTTTTAGTCAATAGAGCAGGGCAACTAAGGTTTCAAAAGATATAATTCATACTCAATATGAAAATGTAACTGAAGGGAAACTGAATTTCTGAAAATTTGAGATATGAAAACTTTCTGTGGATAGTTGATGATGTCTCTTCTTATTTTATGGGCTCCATTTGGCATTTCAGCAGGAAAATCTTTGTAAAACAGAATATCCATCTTCAGTATATTTGTGTTTCATGTGACCAGCCTGCATCTCTCCCTTCTGGTGACAGCCCCATAGTTTCTGTGTCTGAAACTCCTCTTTTACTCTCAGTCCTGCAGTTCAGATGGGGCTGATCAAATCCCCACCTCCTTGGGTACTCTTGTGATCCAACCTTAGCCAGTCAGAGTCTTAGTTTTGGTGTCCCAAGTTTGGAGAATAAGAAGCAATCCTGCAACTTCTGCTGAAACTTTTGGGAAAGAGGATTTCTTCCTACTGGGATTGTTAAGATGGTTGAATGTAGGCCTTGGGTTATAGTGGCTATGACCAGGACTAAAGCCTTGCTGAGAATGAAGCCTGCACATAATTTTCGATAACATTGTTTGAGCATCTAGATTCAGCCAAGCCTAAAGACTGTCCCTAGACTTTACATAAGAGAGTGAAGTCAGTTTGAACTAAGTTTCTGTCATTCGCACACAGAAAGCCTTGGCTGTAAGTGACAGCACAGTGTCTGGTCTTCAGACAGTACAAACTCATTGTATTCTTCCTGTCAACCATCTTCCTATTGTATAGCCCCATTGTCGATCATTTCAACTATATTCTTATCTTTAGCAACCTCGAGTGTCCAACTTGACTTTTGACTCAACTATTTATTTGATATTATCAACCCTGTATGCAAAGATTGAGACAAAAGATTTTTTTTTTAATTCTGTATGCTTTAGAAATACAATTTTCCTTTTGACATTTCTTCAGGAGACTGAGTAGAGAAGTGAATTAATTTTAATTATTTTTACAAGTAAGACTATGTTTTGAATAGAACGATTATTGAGGCAGCACAGTGAGACTGTGGCTTTTCTAAAGGTTAAGCTTGTAAATACATAAATGCGATACAAAGATATTTTGATACAGATGAAAGCAAGATACACTGGGGAAACAAAATAGGAGGCAGTCAGTTGCACAGGGGGAAAGTATCAGAAGAAGTTTCATAGGGCAAAGCATCCGTTTTCCAGCTATTAGGTTGTTTTCTGTGGATGGGTTGGAGCTAGGAAAGCAGAGAGAGATGCTGGTGAACAGATGACGCAGCATGACATGGCAGTACATATTTAAAGTATGTATTGAAAGAAATACTTCAAAAACAGAAAACAAAACAAAACAAAATTTAAAAAAAGTAGCCAGGTGTGGTGGTGGGCGCCTGTTATCTCAGTTACTTGGGAGGCTGAGGCAGGAGAATCACTTAAACCCAGGAGGTGGAGGTTGCAGTGAGCTGAGATCGTGCTGGGTGAAAGAGCAAAAACTCCGTCTCAAAAAAAAAAAAAAAAAAAAAAATAGAAAGAAAAAAAGAAAGAAATACTTAATAAGTAAAGTTAAACAGAGTAGCTATAAAAATGCCTTAACAAATTATGTTTTCAACTGGCTTCAAAAAAATTTGAACATCTAAATTACTTTAAAAATGAAGAAACTTCTTTTTACTCTTTTGATTCAACCAAACAAACTACGAGAGTTTTCATGCACCCAGCATGCGTTGTCTTGTCCCAGGTGGTGAAATTACAAAGGTGGTTGGATTATGAAAGCCATAAGCCACACAAGATTTAAACCTTTGGTAGATCTTATATGGCTTATGGTTTTCATAATCCAACCACCAGTAGACTATGGAACTACTACGATGTTGGTAATAATTCCAGAAGTAACACACTTGTTTTATGTTATCGTCGTTCACACTCCTGTTCTAAGGAAAAAATATGAAGTATTTAGACCATGAAGAGCATCTTCCCAAAGCAGAAAGACATGATTATACTTGTAAAATTTGTGTATTTATACCTACAAATGTGAGACTCTATACTACTGTACCTGTAGCACACAGCACTATGTCTGACACAAGAGACACTAGATAAATATTTGTTGAATGAATAAATAAATAAACTAATGTGATTTTGTCATTCTTGGAGTTATGCCATGGAACCATTAAATATGCAAATGTGTCTACAATGAACTATTTTAGGTGCTTCTGTAATTAAAGGCGTGTTGGATGCACTTTAAGGAGTCACTTAATGTTGAATTATGCTTAATGATGGGTTGTATTTCAACAAAGTAGTAATATACTTCAGAACGTAGCTTAGCGGTGCCTAGTTGACACTAAATCTCCTGAATAAAATATAAAACGTTCAATAAAGAATACATATGTTGAATTTGCTGACACCCGACATATGGATATCTGGATAGGTCTAGATAGTTTATGGCCTTAAAAAAATTTGCCTAAATGCTTTGCTGAGTATATGCAGAACCAATCAGTACTTTCTTTGTCTTAAAAAAAAAAAAAAAACCAATAGATTTAGACGGATACCATGGCTCAGTGATCAAATACTAGGATGTAGGAGTTCAGCGTATAATAGGTATAAATACGTTTTTCAAGAATGACAGTTGGTGACTGTGATGATGTTGGTGAGGATAATAGTAATGGTGATGATGATGGTGATAAGACACTAGTGAATCAATTGCAATCACTGTGCTGTATTCTGAATCTTGTCTTGCAGAGTCAGGAAATGGCACAGACATTAAAATCAATTTTCTTGTTGACTAGTTCCTAGGAAAAAGAGCTCCAGATGAATTTTAACTGTCTAATGACACATTTTTATGGCTAAGGCATTATGAAAACTGCTATCAAGGTACAGGACCAATAAGAAAATGCGTGGTATAGAAAGCCAAATGACTGCATGCCCAATCTGTTACCGGTATCTGGGAAAATTCAGCTTCTGCTTCAGGCTAGTGTATTGAGGTGTATGAGAATTCCAGGCTCTCTGACTTTAGTTAACCTCTTTCACAGATGAAGCCAAAAAGAAAGAAACATGGATAGTAACTGTTGCAAAGACATATTTCAAAGTCATTAAATGCACATTAATAATCTTCAGAATGTATAATTTTGTAGGTGACAGATACTATTTTTACAGCTGTTCTTTAGAGAAAGAATAAGTTTCTCTTCATTAAAGACTAATGAGTGACATTACATTTAAGTGTTCACATTAGATATGCTTCTTTGAATTTAATGATGGGGCAATGAGGCCTTTAATTAAATACTCAAAAATCTCCACTGGGAGAAACAAAACAAATTTATCTGCAATTTAAAAAAAAAAATGGAATCCATCTGTTATATAATCAAATTTTAAATTTTTTAATATTCAGGCATATTGTCATTGTACCTCTGAAAGCTTAGTTCTCGATATTCTAAAACGTATTGGCACAACAAAGTAAGTAATACAGTGATTTGTGCTTTATTGTATTCTTTTTGTTCTGTTTCTGTAACTTGAATATTCACTATGGAGTAATGAAGAATTCCCTGTAACCCTTGGGTTGTTTCTAAGTTACTGTTATGGTCTCAATATCCCACAATAATGGCAAATCTTCAAGCAATAATTGAAAGAAAAATAATTATAAGATTAAAGATTGCTATCTAGAAATTGGATTATAACTAGTTTGCTAAATTATCATCTTCCTAAATTAGTTTTCCCCCATTTTAGACAATAGTATGTCCATTTACCCTATGCTAGAATCCATTATGTATTTATTAAAAATATAAAATGTAATTAAAGTTATTAAATTTTAAAAAATATTAAAATATTAAAATAGAAGCATAATAACGTTACTGGATTTTCATAATAAGTCATACTTAAATGAAATAATTTTCTCATCAGAAAATATTATTGTAAAGATTTTATAGTTTCTGGAAAACCTGGAAGGGAAAAGCAGTAGTTAGATGCAGAATAATTAAGACTACAATACATCAATATATCACCTGGGATATGTACTGAGCACAGAGTTTTTTTTTTTAGCTCTTGCTTTTGTCTAGTTTGGCTAATGGTCACCATTTCCACAAATATCAAAGAACATAGCAACATGTCATTTTAAAAAATGATAAAGAGTAAAAATGATTTGGAAGGATGAGAAGGAAAAAAAATAACTCAGTCCGTTTTGATGGACTTATGATAAAATCTTTCATTAGGCAAAAGCTTGAGAAGCCTACTGATGTGGGATTAGATACAATTAGATGAGACTCAAAGCAGATACTACAAAGCTTGTGTGAGGCTGCTAATTATTTGTGGTTGATTTTTGTATTTTTCATGGAGCTCAAATCTAATATACAGGCTACCTTCACTTAACAGTTTTGCTGAGAATTTCTACTAAAAAAGAGGCATTTTTTTCAGCAGACCAACCAATGAAAGGGCTTGGGGGTGGGGGAGAGTACACATTTTCCTGAATTAAGTTGGGAAAAGTAATTTCTGAAGCTTCCATAAATTAGGTACCATTTGAGATAAATAAGGAATCTTGCAGCTCCATGCCTTTGTGAATAAAAAAGAATTATCTTAATATATTTTGATGTTGTATTATGGGTTGTAAAACATTAAGGATTATTCAAGAGTGAGGCAGTAGTTCACTTAATATCAGATGTAACGTTACCAATCCAACTCTGATTTTAGATGCAGAATCAGGTCTACCTTTATATGATTTTTACCCAATGCACTATGAAAAACTATTTTGCTCAGATACATTGCAGTAAAGGGAGGATCAATATGAAATAGTCTGTGATAATATTATAAATAATAAATATTATTATTTCATATATATTTATTATATAAAAGTCATATTTTAATTCTAGAAAGTTCATTTGCATTTTTAAAAATCAGTCTTTGTCCATTATCACAGTTTTAAAACCCCAAGATTCTACTCTTCGTTAAACACATATTTCAGTCACAGACCCCATCTGATCTCTGCTGATATCACAGGGATTGGGGAGCAGTGGACCCTTTTACCTCATGGTGGGGATGAAAGTCCAAGCTTTCAGCCTTCTCTGATACCACCCTGGTGATGGTGTAGGGATGGGTGTTGTGGTGATTTCTTACAGTCTGGCAAGAAGACCAACTCCATCTTTGCAGGTGGTGTGTGGGTGGTGTCACAATTTTTTTCCATGGAAAAAATTTTCTATGACTGGAGTAAAGCAGTTAAGGTATAAGTTTTCTGTCTTGTTAAGCTGCCCCCTTCCTGGTTCTCTGGCTAGGGAGAACAAAATCTCTAGGCTTTATGGGTTTTATTTTTTTTTGTCTGCACCTCTTGATGTTTCCAGGTTGCCAGATTCTTCAGCCTAAAGTCTAGAATAGATGAGGCAAAAAGAAAATCCAGAAAACTCGTGTTTGTTCCTTTGGTCTTGAGGCCCCTGTTGCATCTGCCTTCTCTCCACCCTTTGAAGACTCCTATTATTATATATGTAACTAACATGATATTAATTATACTTAGTGAGAGGAATAGGGAGGTGTATATTTATTCCATCTTCCTGGAAGATTGTTTTTAATAAACACTGTAAGTACTCTGGTTGTTGCAAGGAAACAAAACAGGATATATTAATATATTTAGTTTTTTGGCCTGGTGCAATGGCTCACGCCTGTAATTCCAGCACTTTGGGAAGCAGAAGCGGGTAGATCACCTAAGGTCGGGAGTTCGAGACGAGCCTGAACAACATGGTGAAACCCTGTCTGTACTAAAAATACAAAATTAGCTGGGCCTGGTGGCGCATGCCTGTAATCCCAGCTACTTGGGAGGTTGAGGCAGGAGAATTGCTTGAACCTGGGAGGCTGAGGTTGGAGTGAGCCCAGATCATACCATTGCACTACAGCCTGGGCAACAAGAGTGATACTCCATCTCAAAAAAAAAAAAAAAAAAAAGTGTGTGTGTGTGTGTGTGTGTATATATATATGTATATATTTAGTTTTTTTCTTACAAATACATTTAAAAATGTATTTTAAAATAATATATAACCATTATTTTTCTTTTTAATTTGAGGTATATTGTTCTACAGAAATTCCTTAAGCCTCCATATAGCTACAAACTATAGTAGTATGTGTGTGTGTCTGTGTGTGTTGGTGCGTGCACAGACATGCATTTTTATTTGGGGATATTTCCTTTCTTATTATCTTTCTCCCACAGAATTGTTCACAAGTGCTCATGTGAATGTCTTGAATTTTCAAAAAAAAAAAAAAAGACACTTTGGTACTATCACACGGATCATGAATTATTTTACAGTTTCCCTTCTCTTATCAGATTGATTTTCTATGTCATTTCCCTTTTGGCATATATAAGGCATACTCCTTAACTAAAACATTGCCATTTATATTCTCTTTTTTTTCTTTCTATACTTTGCAGTTAGGAATTTTCTAATTACATTTATATTTTCCTAGCAAATTTTTTACATCTAATAATATTTTGTCTAGTTTATCCTGGTAACAAAGAAATATTTTTTTTTCACCTAACAAAAATATGGAAAATTAAAACAAATGCTGTGCACGCAATTACTTATGTGCAATAAAAAAGTGAAAAGTGGTTCAGAGTCTGTCCTATAGCAAATCCTGAAACTCTCACGTGTTCAGATTCTCTGACTTGCTGCTTATTTTTTGTAAATAAAGTTTTATTGGGAGACAACTATCCTCATTATTTAAGTATGGTCTATGACTGGTTTCATGCTACCATGGCAGAGTTGAGTAGTTGTGACAGAGACCTCATGGTCCCCAACACCTGGAATACTTACTCTCTGGCCCTTTGTGGAAAACATTTGCAGCTCTCTAGTTTAGAGGATAACAATGACTCAAATCTCTAGAGAAATAATGTGAATGTATGTAATACTCATTTATTCTGAAAGATCTCTATGTCTACATATGGTAATATTGTAAGAATGTGTGCTAAATTTAATATTTAATGCTAGGAGAAGAATGTCAGACTAATATGATGTTATTACATGTAGAGATGGTCTTCGAAGTTGCAAATAATGGAATAATAAAAAAATCCTCTCTTGGTATTTTGCTTTGGCTTTTGTGGGAATATATCCCCTTGGGTTTTCTTTTTCCATTCTGACAATCCTTCTCTGTTTCTTTTGCAGGTGTGTCTACTTTTATCAGTCATTATATGTAGTTCCAGAAAGCCCTTGACTGCATCTCAATCCATCTCTTCGGCAGTCTTGCCCATATGAACAACTTTATTTAACATTTACTCATGTGACAGCCAATATCTCTAGCACAGACTTCTGCTTTCAGATCCATGCTTGTATATTCACTTGCCTACTAGACTTGACTTGACTGTCTGTAAGGCCAAAAAAAATCTAGCAAATTCAAGACTGATCTTACCAGCCCTAATCTCCTCTGCTTCCATTGTTCTCTGTCTCTGAATGGTTCCACCATCTGCCACATTGAGCAAGCCAAAAACCACAGAGTCATCTTTTGTCTTTAGTCTTCTTCAGTTTCACTATATTTGTTATGCTATTGATTTTTATTTGTTTTAATCTGGCTTTGGTGTTCTTTGTCAAAATAAGTATTCTTTTTTATACATTCTAGAAATTTCACTGCAATTATCTCTTCAAATATTTTTCTTTTCCTTTCTTCTCTATTTTCTGTTTGGTATCTCTACTTATTCTGTTCTTTGTCTTTGTCATATTTTCCATTCCACATTCTTCCGTTGATCCATGTAGATCTGCTGATATATTTTCTAGTTCAAAATCCTCTCTTCTACAATGTATAATAGCTGTTTGAAAACATTAAATTTTTAATTGAATTTTTTTAATTTTAGAAGTTATATTTCATTCATTTTAAAATCTGTTATTTCTCCATGATGATCTATTGTTTTGCCATGATTTTGAGTCTGTAACCTATAATTTTGTTTTGTCTTATTTTTTTTAATTTTTAATTTTTAAGTTTTTTTCTTTTCTTTTCTTTTTTTGAGTCAGAGTCTCTCTTTGTTGCCTAGGCTGGAGTACAGTGGCACAACCTCGGCTCACTGCAACCTTTGCCTCCTGGTTTTGAGCGATTCTCCTGCCTCAGCTTTTCTAGTAGCTGATATTACAGGTGCCCACCACCACGCCTGGCTATTTTTTGTACTTTTAGTAGAAATGGGGTTACACCATATTGGCCAGGCTGGTCTCGAACTCCTGACCTCAGCCTGTAATTTATAATTTTAAACATTCTCATTTTACTATCTTTTCCAAATTTTTCTGTTATTTAAGTTCTTTTCTGAGCTACTTTTCCTTTCATGAGTCTATCAGGAAGTCTTTCTTCTTTATTGGCTCTTGGACAGTTTTAAAAAAATTTTTTAGATGTTTGTGTTGTACATTTACCCAACATTTTTCATCTGTTTGTATTTTTAGAGATGGGGTATTACTGTGTTGCCCAGGCTAGACTCAAACTTGTGGACTCAAGAAATCCTCTTGGCTTAGTTTCCAGAGTAGCTGGAATTACTGGCATGAATCACAGTGCCCGACATATTTGCTGAACATTTTAATATGTTTGTAGTGATGGGCATTATCAGCTTAGCCCAATTTCCATGTTGAAATCAACTAAGTTATCTTTTCATAAACAATCGTGGTAATATTATCCCTCTGTTAAAATACTCTAATAGCTTTGCTATACTCTTTAGATAATGCTAAAATTTTTACTCTAACTGGAAATGTTTGGCTATTTCAATCTCTCAAGCCCTACCTTGTAAAATTCTTCCCCTTACTTTCTCTGCTTCAGCCACTCTGGCCTTGCTTTATTGACCGTATGCTCTTGCATTATATTCTCCACATGTGCTGTGCCTTCTGTGTCTAGAACATTCTTTCTGGTCTTCTTCACTAATCGAGTTTATTGATTTCACTACCCAAATCTCAGTTTAAAGGCTGCTCCTTGAAGAAGTCTTCTCTGACCCTCAGTTATTGCTTAGGATTCTTTGCTCATGTGATTATACTTTTTTTCTTCAGACCCTTTATTATAGTTTGTAATTATGTCATCGGCAGTGTGATAATTAGTTTAATAACCACTTCCACCCCCATAGACTATAAGCTCCTTGAGAGCAAAGGAGAAAGGGCACTATTTGTTTGCTTTTAGACTCAGGGGGACTCCCTCTGTTGCCCAGGCTGATCTCTTAACTCCTAGCCTCAAGTGATCCTGTCGCCTCAGCCTCCTGTGTAGCTGGGACTATAGGCATGTGCCCATCATCACTGTTTATTTTGATTGATGATTTAGCACCAGAGTCCAGCATCCATTAGGTTCTTACCAAAATTTGTTAGGAAATTGTTTGATTCTATCATATTGGTTGAGGGAAGATTCCTTTTGTACTGAGTTAATGTTTATTAGGTGTGCATAATCGTAAATTCATTAATCTAAATATATCAAAATTAAAGCTATCATATTTGATTCCGAATTTGGCCAAGATTATAACAATTTGATAAAATTCATGTTTATTTCACATTACCCTTGACACAAATTGGAAAAAAAAATGAGAAAGTAAGAGTGCTATTTAATGAGAATATTTAGAAAAGAAGAGTTCACCCCATTAGACAGAACCAAAGTATATTATCACATAGATATAGCACCAATGGATTCACAGACCATCTGTTCTGCCATCTAAAACTAGTTAAATTTAAAAAAATTTGAGCAATTAAGAAACAACTATCAGCCTAAAGTCTGAATCAAGAATGATTTGATAATAAAAACTATAGCTATTACAAATACACTTAACTAGGAAGTACCTGAGTAAAAGTCTACAAGTCATTAAAGTAGTATTGAAAGACTGAAATACAGTGCATGAATATTAGTGGAAAAATTACCAAGGGGTAACTGTTACCTGTAGCACTGGAGCACTCTATTAGTCTAATGAATTTATCCTATCTAAGAAACAACAGCACTCAATTTTAATGGTTTTAGAAAAACTCATAATATACTTTTGAACTATTAAATACCAATATATTTAACTGCAAAGTAGAAAAGCAAAGACATTTCTTTATTACATATTGGATACCTAGTTTTAATTCTTGGTATAATCTTCAATAAATCTATGTTGATTATTTGGTTTTCAGTGAAATAACAGAACTGTTGAAACTTCTGCTTATGCTGTGTAGGTGTGGAGATAAAGTACTTTTCATTTAGCATTATATATATATATATTTCTTTTTTTGAGATGGAATCTTGCTCTGTGCCTAGGCTGGAATGCAGTGGAGGGATCTCGGCTCGCTGCAACCTCTGCCTCCCAGGTTCAGGTGATTCTTGTGCCTCAACCTCCCAAGTAGCTGGGATTACAGGAGTGTTCCACCATGCCTGGCCAAACAGAGTACTTGCATTAACACATTGTTAACAATGCTTGCAGTGTTAACAGCTCACAAAGCATTTACACATATACGTATGTATCATTTGACCCTTCTAAAACCCGTTAAGTTAGTCAAGAGGATGGGATTGGCCTTATTAGATAGAGGAAGAAATGGAGACTTTGATCGGATAAAGGGTTCAAGGTTACATAGATGGATCTTAACTTAGTTATTCTAACTCTTAAATTCCTACCCTTCTTACCTCATTATGCATTTTCTGTTTGTCAGATAATTAACATCTTTATATGCTTAATCTTGATAGTAAATAATACTCATTTGGAGAATATTATGTAAAGATTTTTTTCTATTAGAACAAATTACATTAAATCTCTTTGCCAACCAGTAGATAGCTGAGCATATGTTTTCACAAATTCTTGAAGTACTAGTCATATTGTTCTTACATGTGGTAACAGCAATAAAAATCTAGTTTAAAGGCAGAAAGTCTTCACTGTAGGAGATGTATAATTACATGTCTCTGAGAATGTAGTATACGAACACAAATAAGAATAGAAAAGTCCTAACCACTCTCCTGAAACTCATCAACATTTTTCAGAGTATGACTGGATCACTGCTTTAGTATCATTTGTCTGTACTCATTGCAAACAAAAACTCTCTGGTCCTATTCAGCCTATACCTGCAGAGGCAATGCCTGGGGATCTGAATATTTTTATGAGCTCCTCCTGAGAAAATTATTCACAATTCGGTTTTAGAACCACTACCTTGGTGAATCTTTAAATATGTGGAAGATAATTCGAAAGTGGAATGAAATCAAGTGTTTTGACATAATGAGCTTTAAAAAAATCAATAAGCAAGTAACATGAGTTTTTACCATCTTAATTTAGTAAACAAAAATATCAAGTTCCAGTCAGTATTATTCTAGGCAATGTAACAAACAAAAGTATCTTAAATCCATGCAAAAGTTGATTTTTAGAAATTTATATTCAGAATAAAGTTGTTAGCATAATTCCTTTTACTCAGTATTTGACCCTGAAAACAAACAGAACTTTTATGGCTCACATCAACCCAGAATGGGAAGAATCAACAATGATGTTATATTATGGCATGGACAATTGTCTTCTCTGTGTTTATAACTAAACCATAGGCTCCAGTTTAAAATGGCATCTGGCTTGTTGTCCCTAAGGCAGTCTCTACCAGCTTCCCTCTAAAATAGCTATTAAGACACAGGAAAACTCAAAACATCACAAAAAATTAAGACCGACAGAGCCTATTGCTAGAAAATGGGAGGAATTTCCACTAACTATAAGCTGATGGAATTGGATTGAGAGAAAAAAAAAATGGAGGTTTCATGAAAGAGAATAACCTCATATTACTGAAAAAAGATAGGAAGGCACTTTGTTTTCCATAGGTCCCCATTCTCTTCTTTGATGCCTTTTCTTTTTCTTTCCTACGCAGTCTGCTCCCTGTACCTAAATCCTAGGATCTTAGAGAGCCACCATCCCTTTTCTCTCTTATGATAACATATAGTTGTTGCTTTTATATGTAATCCTAGTCTCCTTTCCTGTAGCAAGGAAGTAGAAAAGATGCGGGAACAATACATGCAGTAGATTTTCCTGAACTGTTTTGATTTACAGGGTAAGACCTCCAGAGTGTGGGAGGAAAGACACCTCTTTTAATTCCAACAGAAAAGACCGTTGGAATTGGGCCAAGAACTGTGCATGTCCATTTACTTTTCAAATATAGACCTGAGAAGAGGATTAAATTTATAATCAAATGGACAATAGCTAGGGCCAAGGGCATCCTGCTAATTGGTAAATGCTGTAAATGGGATGGATCTTCACTTATACAAGAAGGAAAATAAAACAACATGTGTCAGATTAAAATTTAATTGCCATACAGGGAAAGGGAAACTAGAAAATCATTTTGAAGGATCATTTAAAAAGCATTTAAAACAATGATTTATTAAAGAAACCAGAAGAAAATGTTAAAATATTTCACCTTGAGTTTAACACTATATGCAACAAAAGATGGTGTCTATGCATACATGAGCAGCAAGTATGGAGAACAAATGGGATCAGATACAAAACAAAAGGAGAATGGACTGACAATAAAACAAGACATATAGACCAAAGGCAGAGAAGATAAAAAGCTGATCAAGGTAAGATAGTAGATACAGTAAATTACATTGCAAAAGCATAATTAAAATTTGCATTGGAGGCAGTAAAGATAAAAACTACTATTGCAGCAAATAAAACCATTCATGTGTGGCACAAAATTGAGATGTCATTCCTGAAAACAAAGGAGAAAGACAAAGTGATTAAAAAGAAACACTCTTCCAGAAAAAGTGAAGTATATGGCAGTTGGAGAATGGAAATCTAAAATGAATATCTGGGGTTTTCCCAAAGAAGAAACCAGAACAATTGGAATGAAAGTTATCATTTAACAAAGAAACAACTGATTAAATCTTCCACAATTGATTAAACTATGAACCTAAAAATAAAAATGCTCCAGAGTATCTCCAGAAAGTAAAATTAGAAGGACCTAACCAGGGCAAGAATCTAATTAGGAAAATTAATGTAAGCATTCTTAAAAGCATTCAGGCAAAGAAGCAGGTTACCAATAGATGAACAACTTGAACTGGCCTCAGACTTCTCCACTGCAATATTAATTTGTTGCAGGAAGTCAGGGACCCCGAATGGAGGAACCGGCTGAAGCCGCGGCAGAAGAAGGTAAATTGTGAAGATTTCATGGACATTTATTAGTTCCCCAAATTAATACTTTTATAATTTCTTACACCTGTCTTTACTGTAATCTCTGAACATAAATTGTGAAGATTTCATGGACACTTATCACTTCCCCAGTGAATACCCCTGTGTTTTCCTATGCCTGTCTTTAATCTCTTAATCCCGTCATCATCTTTGTAAACTGAGGTGGATGAATGTCACCTCAGGACCCTGTGATTGTGTCAACTGCACAAATTGTTTGTAGAGCGTGTGTGCTTGAACAATATGAAATCTGGGCATCTTAAAAAAAGAACAGGATAACAGCGATGTTCAGGGAACAAGAGAGGTAACTTTGAACTGGCCGCCGGTGAGCTGGACGGAACAGAGCTATATTCCTCATCTTTCATAAGCAAATAGGAGAAATATCGCTGAATTCTTTTTCTCAGCAAGGAGCATCCCTGAGAAAGAGAATGCGCCCTGAAGGTAGGCCTATAGACGGCCCCTTTTAAGGCGTCCAGGCTTTTATGGTTGAAGCTCAAGGGATGAAATAAGCCCTGGTTTCCTATAGTGCTCCCAGGATTACTAGGATGGGAAAATTCTCACCTAATAAATTGTGGTCAGACAGGTTACCTGCTCTCAAACACTGTTTCCTGATAAGATGTCATCAATGACAATGCGTGCCTGATACTTCATTAGCAATTTTAATTTCTCCTCATCCGGTGGTCCTGTTTTCTCACCCTGCCTCCATTTGCTTTGTGATATTTTATTACCTTGTGAAGTATTTGATCTCTGTGATCCACACCCTGTTCATGCACTCCCTCCCCTTTTGAAAATCGCTAATAAAAACTTGGTGATTTTATGGCTCGGGGAACATCACGGATCCTGCCGACATGTGATGTCTCCCCCGGACACCCAGCTTTAAACTTCTCTTGTGCTCTTTCCCTTTATTTCTCAACCCAGCCGAGACACTTGGGAAATAGAAAAGAACCCATGTTAAACATCGGGACTGGGTTCTCCCAATATTAATTGATTGAAGACAATTGAACAATATTCTTAGAATTTTGGTGTGGTGAATTTGAGACCTAAAATTTGTAAGCCCAATATTCCTCCATGTATGAAGGCAACAGGGGGACAGTCTCAGATATGAAAGTACTTAAAAATGTATGCTGTGTATATGTCTAACTTTAAAATAAATTTAAATCATAAAACAGCTGAGAAATGAGTAAAATTTTAGAACTCTAAAATGAGGAAAATTACAGTCTAAGATTTAATGAATTTTGAAATTATTTAAATAATTGTTTCAAATGTTCTCTCAAAACTAGTAGATGAAATGAAAATTTTAATGTAATAATTTAGGCCTAAAACCACATCTCAGATGAACAGGAGTGGGTTTTAAGCAGGCAAAGAAATACAAGTTTGTTGAATTGGTTGCCTTTTGTTAATAGATAATAAAGAATATAGTGAAATAATTTCATGACATAAAGATTGATTATTAGAGGTTGTCATGAATATAAACAGCAACTATTTAAAATTTTAAAACTGGAGAAGTTACTTCCAAATCCCTAAAGATTAGCAAGTTTTTTTCTATAGAAAAAGACAGAAACAGGCAAATTCCAGAATATATTAAAAAAAGTCACTTATGAAAATAAGTACGAAAGGATTAAACTCTTCTATTAGAAGATAAATACAACTGGATTTGGCTTGCAATCCCATATATAAGTATATAAACCACAATAGAGAAAAATAATGAAGATACAATTATGATAAAGTATTAAAAATTAAAGAATAAAAACAATCTGCCTAGCAACACACACAAAAACAAGGTGGTGGTAAACTATTTCAAATAAAGTAGAATTCGAAAGCATTAGATGAGATGAAAAAAGATAAATAAACTTCTGAAAAATCTATAGAAAAGAAAAAAGAATAAAAATGTAAATAAAAATAAATCTAAATTGACAAGAAATAATAAAATAAACCTTGTCCCACCAAGTGTTAAAGCATTCTGTATTTCAATGAACAGAAGAATCATTGATAGTAATATAAACCATTGTTTTATCAACCACTGAAAAGAAAAAAAAACTTGTAATTTTCTGTCATGCTAAGAATCATTCCCTTTCAGAAAATGTTAGCATATGAAAAATTGTGTATCTTAGAGTTGATGAAATACAGTTTTATAAAGCTTTCATAATTAAAATAGGATTGTGCTAGGCACAAATTATAAAAACAGAAATGCAAAGGAGCATAAATGAAATGTGTTTATATGAATATGACCTTATAAACTATATAAGATTTTAATTCATAATATTACATCCTAAAGCAAGTATAACAAACTAACTGGAAATATATAGAATACTCAATAAATGGTGGGAAGGAAAATTATACGTTTTGATAAAACTGTCAAGTTAATGTTCACTGGACGGATGTATTTGGCAAGATATTAAAATGATATAATAAAGAACAAACACATGAACATTTAAATGACCTTGGATGGTTAGATTAATTACTAAAACACTGGGGGAAAATAACAAAGAAAAAATAGAGTTATTTAACTCTGTGAAAATTTAAGATTTTTGAACATTACAAACAAAAGCTAAAAATTAGGTTGACCCATATTATATCACTTTTTTTTGCAAGTCAGCATGGTCGCTTATTGGCAAACTATAAGTAAGTTGGAAGAAAATTTGAAGAATATGAAAATTAAAGGTTGAATTTCTTGGATTGATTTTTAAAAATTTTAAAATTAGGATAAATACAGTAATACCCAATGGAAAAAATAATTTGAAAATAATGGAAAAATATTGAAAGACAATAAAGAGTAATTTTTGGAAGAAATGGAAATGGCCAAGAAACATAAAGACATTTCAACTTAACATATATTTCAGATAAAAAATAATTAGAAGTGAATACACCAAAATGTTAATTGTGATTATTTCTGGGTTTGGGAAATATGGATGATTTTAATTTTTGAGTTTATATTTTGTTTTGCTTGTACTCTTCTTTATTTTAAAAATATTCTTAAATGAACAAGACTTCTTCTTGAACATCAGCAATATACATATACGGTCATGTATTGCATAGTACTGTTTTGGTCAATGATGGGCAGCATGTATCATGGTAGTCTCCTAAGATTATAATGGGGCTGAAAAATTCCTATTGCCTAGTGACATTATAGCTGTCCTATAATGTCACAACACAACACATTACTGACATGTGTGTGGTGATGCTGTTTACAAACCTACTGTGCTGCCAGTCATATAAAAACAGCACATACAATTAGGTGCAGTACATCATTCTTGATATGATAATAAATGACTAAGTTACTGGTTTAGGTATTTACTATACTATATATTTTAACCTTATTTTAGAGTATACTCTTTCTACTTACAAAAAAAAATAGATAAGGTAAGTGTAAAACAGTCTCAAGCAGGTCCTCAGGAGGTATTCCAGAAGAAGGCATTGCTATAATAGGAGATGACAGCTCCATGTATGTTACTGTTCCTGAAGACCTTCCAGTGGGACAGGATGTAGAAGTGGAAGACATTGATATTGATGATCCTGACCCTGTGTAGGCCCAGGCCAGTGTGTGTTTGTGTTCTAGTTTTTAACCAAAAAGTTTAAAAAGTATAAAGGAAAAATTAAAAAATTTAAAAATAGGAAAATGCTTATAGAGTAAGGATTATAAAGAAAGAATATTTTTGTACAGTTGTACGGAATGTTTGTTCTAAGCTAAGTGTTTTACAAAAGAGTCAAAAAATTAAAAACATTCAAAAGTTTATAAAGTCGAAAAATTACAGTAAGCTAAGGTTAATTTATTATGGAAGAAAGAAAAATATTTTAGAAATAAACTTGGTGCGGACTAGTGCACAGTGTTCATAAAGTCTGCAAGGGTGCATCATAACGTCCCAGGCTTCGCATTCACTCAGCACTCACTCAGTCTCCCGGGGCAACCTCCATTCCTGCATGCTTTATTCTTGGTAAGTGCCCTGTACATGTGTACCATCTAAAAAATCTTTTATACTATATTGTTACTGTACGTTTTCTATCTTTAGATGTGTTTAGATATATAGATACTTACCATTGTGTTACAGTTGCCTACAGTATTTAGTCCAGTAACATGCTGTACAGGTTTGCAGCCTAAGAACCATGGGCCTACACCATACAGCCTAGGTGTGCATAGCCTATACCAACCAGATTTATGTAAGTATTGTTCATTCAATGACAAAATTGTCTAATGAGGCCTTTCTCAAAAAGTATCCTCATTGTTAGGCAATGTATGACTGTATATGTGTATGCATATGTATATTCATATGTGTGTGTGTGCGTGTGTATATATATATTTTATATATATAATGATTGGGATAGCAGCAGATAGTAACTCATCACAAATAACAGAATAAGAGAAAATGAGCCTGACTGTTGAACGTTTCTGTTGGCTGGAGTTGGGATGGAGGGGCAAAAAGCCACTTTCCTCTCTGAACTCTATCAGCATAGTGTATGTTCTACAGGTGAGGTTGGCTCATCACTTTTACCTTAGTAACATTGAAGGCCTCAACGCACCATAAGTGAAGATGTCTAAAGAAAAAAAAATGAGTGAGATTGTTTGCCTAATGTGAGGGTTCAGGCCCTTTAATATCACTGGCAGCCTCTGTTTTTGTGTGTGTCTTTCACACTACCTCTTATGTGGTTAATTTAAAGCAACAAAAGCATACTCTGGTCATTAACATTTTACATAGGAAAATGAAACTCGTAGTAAAGAAATTGAGATGCTGAAATTGCTAATACATCACAACTCCTAGTAATTCCTGTTACTTTCAGTTGTGTATATTAGTAGGACTCCAAAAATTGAAATGACATCTAGATCAGTGGTCCTCAACGTGTCGTCCCCAAAGCAGCAGCAGCATCACATGGGGATTTGTTAGAAACACATTCTCATCCCCCACCCACAGCTACTGAGTCAGAAACTCTAGGATTGGAGTCCAGGGATTAGTGTTTTTTAAGACTTCCTGGTGACTTTCCCCCTTTTTTTACACATTGAAGGAACAGGCTTATTTTTAGCAAATAAGTTATCTGGAATTTTATATGATACTGTATATAATGTATTTGATGATATATATATATCACCAAATATATTTATATAACACACACACACATATATATATAAAAAACCAAAGTAAGAGGAATATCAGATTTCATTTAATTATCCAAAGCAGCAAATTATATCTCAAAAGCAAGAGTATTTTCCAGGGCCCTTGCCCATTAGGTGTTTCTTGTGCCTTAAAAGCTTCAGCTTGTCACTTCACAATTTATGCTCACTTACTAAGGACCCTCAGATATCCTATAGTAAAGAAGCTTTATTTGAACAAAATAGATTTTCCACATATACCTAATAACATCATTTAGAACTACTGTCCAACAAATAATACTTTGGGACATTCTAGCTTCTTCCTCTCCATGTCCAGCAGAGAAAGAGAACAGATTTGTATTCTAAGTTGGTATATTAGTAGTCAAGTGTCCCCCATCCCCAATTTTATTAAAGTATAATTGATGTACAAAAAGCTGCACAGGGGAAGTTATTGCTTAATGAGTATAAAGTTCCAGTTATAGAGATAAGAAAGTTCCAGAGATATTTTGTTACAACATAGTCACATATGTTACAACTTAGTCATGCTTTTGAAGCTTTTTGCCATGTTGACCAGGCTAATCTTGAACTCCTGGGCCCAAGTGATCCGCCTGCCTTGGCCTCCCAAAGTGCTGGGATTACAGGCCTGAGCCCCAGTGCCTGGCCTTGAAGCTTCTTTTCTTTAGCACAAATAGGGAGGACATTGTTTTAAGGCATAAAAGGAAACATAACATACCATATAATCTTGTGATAAATAAGAATTAGTGCCGCCATTTTCCCATGGGGAATGTGCTTAAAATAATAACTAATTTTATTAGCAAGGTCCCTATGGAATATGAAGATCTTGGCTATTCCCTTTGAAAAAACTCCCAAAAACTTTGCAGCAATAAATAAATAAATACATAGGAATGAGAGATGTCGAATTATTTTTGTTGTTGTTTATTTCATTTTGGAAGTTTAGAAAAGTCTTATGATTTCCTTGATCTGGGCTGGGCATGGTGGCTTACGCCTGTAATTCCAACACTTTGGGAGTCCAACGTGGACGGATCACTAAAAATACAAAAATTAGCAGGGCACGGTGGTGTGTGCCTGCAGTCCCAGCTACTCGGGAGGCTGATGCAGGAGGATTGCTTGAACCCAGGAGGCAGAGGTTGCAGCGAGCCAGGATTGCACCACTGCACTCCAGCCTGGGCAACAGAGTGAGACTCCATCTCAAAAAAAAAAAAAAAAAAAAGAGTCCAGATTTAACCTTGAAATTGGTTTCTATCTTATGACTTCTGTGCTTGCTTCTAGGCCCTCTACCTGGAATGGTGTTCCCTTTATCTTTATATAGTGGATCATTCTCATCATTCGGGATTCATCTCAGAGAGGCCTTACTTGTGCACCAACTCTAACTAAGCTGCCTTAGCTCCCAATATCACTGTCTATGTCAATTATGTTCCTTTTATTTTATTTGTAGTGTTTACAGCTATTGGATACCATCTTGCATGATTTATTGATGGAACTGTTTATTTCTATCATCTCGTTTTTCTTGAAGGCAAGTTGTAGAGCAGGCAGAGTCTTTGTCTTGATAACCACTGTCACCGCCACATAGAATAATGCTGGGCACATGGTAGGCACTTGGTTAGTAGCTGCTGAAGGAAAGCAGAAAAAGTGATGTTGTATACAAGTGTTCAGCAAACTTTTCTGTAAAGGTTTGGATAGTAAATATTTTAGACTTCTCTTATAATTACCTCTGTTGGTGACAGTGCAAAAGCAGCCAGGGATAATATATAAATGAATGAGCATGGCTGTGTTTCAATACAATTTCATTTATTTAAAAAGGAGCTGGGCTGAATTTGGCTTGCAAGTCATAGTTTGACACATCCATTCTAATGTATCATCGAACAAGCATCATCCATTGGGCTGGAAACTTCCCATCATCAAAACAGTGAGTCAACTGCAACAGAGCAACACAGGCACTATAAACCTTGAGGCATTTGGAATATTCCTCTTCCTAATTATGTTTTAAAATAAACTTGTTATTTTATTATAAGTAATGGCAAAAACCACAATTACTTTTGCAACAATGTAATAGAAGAGTTTTAGATTGACATACACACAAAAAAAATTTGCAAAGGGAGTACTGAGAGTTTCCACATATCCTACACCCAGTTTTCCCTGTTATTAACATCTTACATCATATAGTTCACTTGTTATAATTCATGAACCAATATTAATACATACTTATAAACTAAAACCTATAGTTTATTAGATTTCCTTAATTTTTACCTAATGCACTTTTCTCTATTTCAGGAACCCATCCAGGGTGTAACGTGTTACATTTGGTACTAATGACTCAGTGCCAATTATTTTTAAGGACATAAATTGTCTCTTGTCTGTCATTTTCCCCCCATTTCCTCTCTTCTTTCTCTTTTCCCTTCCTCTTTACTCTCCTTCCCAGTCTGGTATGAAATCTGGTGGTAGCAACTGGAGCAGGTTACAAGATGCTCAGGAAGGCAGCAGAGCATAGCGGAAATAACACTAAATTAAGACTTGATTTCCGCTCGTCGCTGTGAGTCTTTGGGATGCATTACTGAATTCCATAAACACCAGTTTCCCTGTTTCTAAGTTAAGAATGCTAAAAACTCCCCTGTCTGTTTCAAGCGACTGTTTCAAGAGCAAGTGAGCTATTTTATGTGAAAACACTTTGCCTGAAAGCATTTTGTATTCTAAAACACAATTCAGATATAAGGATTGTCATTATTGTCAAAGATTAGAGTTGTGAGGGCAAAGTACCAATTCTTCCTTCCTGACTTCAAAATTGGAAACTACTGATATTAATTAGTTCAATCCATGGCAAAGAGCAATAGGCAGTGTTAAGATTAAATTTTAAAGCACTTTATGCAGGCAGAGTTCCTAATGATATTTTATACTTCAGACAAAATTGAATAATCATTAGATATTTTACTGCCAAAATAAAATTTAAGCAGATAAAAATGTATCTTCTGTTTAAAATTCATCATGGGGAATGATAGAATTTTTTATATCAACATGGACTTTTTCCATGAATAGACTCAGTCTTGAGCCAACGCGATCTTCTTCCACATATATCAGCATTTGAAAGTGTTACCTGTTTTCCAAGTGTAATGTAAGTAACATAAATATTGATTGGAAAAGCCCCTGTTGTGACTCTGAAAGTGAAAAACACTTCAAAGATGCTTATAAATAAATTAGAAAGTCAGGTGAGCCTCCATCAGAATTATTTGAATGTTTAGCCTTCTTCCCCCTGCTTTAAAGTCTGTAGGTTTTTTTTTTTTCCTTGTTGGAGATCTTTCCCATGTCACAAATTACAGACTCTTCATTGCATAGTAAATGCCTTGGATTTGACTAAATTCTCTAAAGAGTCTAGGCCAATTTCTTATCATCCTGTGCAAGTACATTTTTGCATTTTGTGAAAATACTTTCCATGGTACTTCTGGCCATTGTGCAGCCTACTCTACTAACTATAACTGTGAGGATTTCTCAGATGCTCTAGAGTAGCACCCATCCAATAGGACTTTCTGTAAAGATGGGAATGTCCATCTGCCCTGTCCAGCATGGCAGCCACTAGCCACATGTGGATAGTGAACACTTGAAATGTGGCTAGTACAACTGAGGAATTTACTTGCTAATTTTAAAAAATGTAATTGATTTAAAGTTGAATTTAAATGAGCACACATGGCTAGTAGCTTCCATATTGGATAGCATAGATCTAGAGTGTTCTTTTACTCCATGCTTGTAAAACTTAAAGGCAGTGTAGAAAATCTAAATTTTATTTTCATTAAAGTCTAGTTACGGAATCCTGGAAACTTCCACCCACTATCCATGCATGACAACCATATTTTGACTCTTGCAATTTTTGGAAAATCATCATAGAAATGAATGTACACAAAATCTGGGGACAAGTTTCCTGATTTTTAAAATCAGAAAAACAACTACATTGGAAATTCAGATCTCTCTTCTCGTATGTTCTTCAGTTAGTTTTTGTCTAGTATTTGTTCACTCTCATAATCTAGGCCCTGCCTGCATGGCAGTCTGAGTCAGCTTAACATAAATAAGTACTGGGGCATTGCACATACACAACCTACATGTGTTCACGCAAACAACACTGTAATGGAATAGGTGAGAATCCTTTTACTTGTTGTCAAACTAGAATCACTGCAATCCTTGGGCAACTCATCTCAGTTCTTAGGACTTTTTTTCCCTTTTTAAATCTGTAAACTAATTTGATGATAGAATGTTTCAAGGCCATCCCATCTCTCCAGCACAGTGATCTGGTGTATTCCACTAATTGTGAATCATTGGTTCTCACTGAGATGTAGTACAGTATAAGCATTATTTACATAACCAGAGTCACCAAATATTGATGACTTGCTATATTCTAGGCCCCATGCTAGGTGCTTATCTCATACCCTGCCCTAACAATAACCTGAAGAGAGGTAACTGCTAATATTATCCCAATTTTCCAGATGAGAAAACTGAGTTGACTTGGTTGGAAAGCAGAAAAGCCAAGGTTTGAACCCAGGTAGCTGGATACCAAAGCTTTTGTAATCAATGCAGTCATTATACCACATGGTGTTGGCAAAAACTGAGTGAAGAAATTCATGATTTTCCAGCAGCTGAAGTACTTTCTATCTTGTAATGAACTTGACCCATTAAATTTATGGTGTTTGGACAAAATTCTCCTTAATATTTGAGTAGACAGTTTAAAAGAAAATAAAAATGTGAAAACAAATAGATTTTCACAGAATGCCTCCTTCCCTGGCAGCAGTGCCCTAGAGATAGAAGGTTTTGAAAATGAGTCTCCTGTGAAGGGGTTGACATATCTTCAGAGGTCTAATTTATTCTGAATTGTTCTCAATTGCTTTCTGTTTGAGAAGATGGCAGCACTCCCAATGGTGCCAAAATAGGCCATATCATGGATGGTTTAGAAAATAAAGTCTATTAAAACCAGAAAATTCAGCAGTAGAAAAGTGACAATGATAGTATGACTTGCTAACATTAATTAAATACTTACTATGTGCCAGATATTTGTTCTAAGCACTGTATGTAACTAGTGATGTGGGGTTTTTTTTGTTTTACATTTTATCTGAGAGTCATTTCTGTAAAGTAAATGTTATCGTTGTACTCTTGCTATTGATGACAAAATGGAAGCACAGAGGGTTTAGAATATCTGCCCCAAGGTTATTCAGATGGTGAGTGGTGGAGCAGGGAGTGACACCCAGGCAGCTCACATCTATTAGTCTAGGCTGTCTCTGTGTTAGGAATCCTCAGTTTGGGACACAGAAGGCCCTGCCCTCACATGGCCTTTATTAGCAACTGTATTTCCATTTTTTTTGTTTATTTGTTTGTTTCCACAAGAGATTGCCCAAGGAAAAAGAGAGAGGAGAGAGAAAACAAAATCCAATTATAAAGATGAATGAGATTCAGATCCAAATAACATGAGGAAATAAAGAAACTTGGGCTCTGAGAGGTGAAGCCATTTGCTATATATAACAACATGCTTCCTAAGTTATTAGAAGTCTGAATATTAACTGTCTTTTTACATTTATGAATGAAATCCTTTTATTTTCTGATTGGTAGGCAGTCAGGTAATGAGGGAAAAGGATAAGTTGAGAAATTATTCAGGTTTCTATCTGATTTAAAAGAAAACAAAGTTTCAATTTAACAGGGGACTTCAGGGACACTCTTTTTTGTGATTCATCTTTTAAGAGACTTCATAGCTATATAAAAAGGGTTAAAAACCTCTAGGAATAGAATAGTAGATATAACTATTTATTAACAGGAGAAAAACAGCATTTTGATACATTAAAACAAAGATTTCTATAGGCTATGAATGGAATTGGCACACCTAATAGTGTTTTAGACATTCCATTATGTTAATCCTCATGACCTTAGCAGAAAGGTTCTACACCAGTAGACACACAGAACACTCTAATTAAAAACAAACACTTCCATATTTAACAAAGGTTAATCTCACAGGTAAAAACATCCAAAGAGTGATGTATTTTTTTTATCAATAGTACCCATTTTTTCCCAGCTGAACAATCATCAGATGACTTTTGCAGGGTCATGCTATACACAAAATAATAAATACAACTTTGATGGTTTGACTTATTAAATTATTTGTGGTCATATCTATACTTTTAACTCTACCAATGTAAACAGAATTTACATAGAAGTAATATTATTAAGTCAGAAAATCGTCCAGTCCACTCAGAAACAGAACAGTCTTGAATTGAAATAAGGCAGGATAATTTCTTTCTTTAATGAATACTATGAGCTGGAATTATGGCTAGCTCCACAGCAACATGAGCATAAAAGTCCTGAAGGTATTTCAACACCAGTTCACACGTAATGGATCAAGAACCCTGGGGTAGATTCAGAAAACTTCAATAGAAGACCGAGTTCTGCCATGTAGGCAACTCAAACAGTTACTTAATTTCTTCTTAGAAATTAGCAACGTAATACTCTTTTGACTATCCTCATTAGATGACTATGAAAAGCAAGTCAGATTATCCAGATTAAAGGACTTTACAAATTGTAAGACAGATAAAAGATATTCTTACTTTGTATATCCAAGGAAGAACAGGACACTAGAGACTTTCTGTAAGGTCAGTGAAATCCTAGCTCTCTGTCCGTTTAAATGTTCCATCTACTCCTTGCATGACATGATGTTTATAACAGTCTTCTCAAGGCAGGGATAGTTTAATCATCTGGTCACAGTAGGGTAACAAACTCTCAAAATCAGCATTTACACATGACCGTTAGGGCATTGTTTGTAGTGTAGAACACTGATATGTCTAGATCCTTATACCATGTTCATACAAGGGTAAGAATATCTCTACACTGCTTCCAGACAATCCACTTAAGTTGAATTCTACCAGGTTAACCAACGAAAGGCTACCACTAACACCCTTAATGCTAATTAATATGGTAAGTGGATGTAAAATACTACTTACAGCTGTCTACCTCTGGTGTGTAACTTTTGACTAGATGAGGCCTTTTAAATATTAGCTAAACACCTGGTGACTGTATTTCTCATTTGATAACTATCTCTCAGTTCAGAAGAACACACACACACACACACACACACACACACACACACACACACACACAGAGCCTGTGCTGAAGTATGTTAAAGTAAGTTATAGGCAACAAAGAGTAAATCAGTTAGAAGGTTCAGTGATTCACATAATGTAACCTGAAATCTAATAAATATCTTAATGACTGTCATATTTATCTCTTGGTCTTGCTTTATGGAAAGCGCCTGCATTGTTGGCAGACAGCAATTATTTATGGTGAAGCCTAGAACTTCTATTTTGAAATTATCTATCTCTGAATATGATTTTGTATGAAATAATAAAGTAATTCCTATAACTTATCAAATGAATTTGCCCCTGAAATCTCATCAGTTTAACAGACTCGAATATTGTATAGTATAATTTAATTTAAAACAAAGCAAAAGGAAAAAACCCTGTAAGCTAAGCACACATGAAAATTTAAGCAAAAAATATTATTTAGGTCATCCAGTTTGACTTCAGTGTTTGAAAGGAAGAAGCACCCCTGTGCAAGAAGTATTTGGGAAACTAATAGTTTAGTTTCCTATTAAATCATGTTAATTTTTGACCACATAAAATAAACATGTTAAATGATGAATAGTTTCTCCAACTTGATTGATAATGTGTCTGCGAAGTTTTTATGTAAAGGTTATTCCCTTAATATTAATAACTTTTTTATGTAATGTAGAGAAAAGATTTAAAAATTTTATTCTAGTTCCAAAACTGAATTACACTTGAATTTGACTTTCAGTTGTCCAGCTATTTAGCTCTGTGCTCATAAGAATTTCTTCAGGGTTATTTTTCATAACTTTTAAGAGATTTCCAATAAATGTTAGTGGCAACTTATATTTATTGAGCATTTATTTATGGTACGTGCAAGTTGCTTTATCATCTCATTGTTCTCAAAATAACTCTATGATATTACCATCTATATTTCAGCAATTAGCACACCAAGGTACAAATAATCATTTAAGGCCACATAGCTAGTAAAGGGCAGATATTTGATATTAACCCACGTAATAGTTCCATAATCTGTGATCTGGAAAGGTATTTTAATCTATCTTTGATATATATTGAAGCAGATTTTTAGGCAAGGCATTTTTTTTTTTTTTTGCTAAATCCCACAAATTAATTCAATTAATGATTTGAAAGATTTGAGAGGCTAAATTGGTTTAAATTTGAATAGAACATTAAAAAAAAAACCCACCTGGTTGGAGAGACTAGGTCATTTTGCAATTTTGAATAAAATAAAAACGATTTCGTATTTTTAAGTTGCTTTCTCTCAGTTTGCTTCTACAGATTCAGAAGAACTTGGTCACAGTTTTCGTCTTTCATATAGTCTTGGATTCAATAGATGGGCCATCCCAGTATCCCTGTATAATTATAAATACTCTAAAATGATTTAAAGACATGGACAAATTAGAGTCCCTTCATTTTGAAAGGTCTAGATCCAATTGACAGTTTCTTCTGGGCATTTTGTTGTTCTTGTCTTATGGATAGATTTGCACCTTTTTTTTTTTTTTTTTTTTTTTTTTTTTTAATCTCAAGGTGCTAAGAAGGTTAAGTCAGGGTGGCCACGCTGTGTCCACTGTGCTGGAGTAAGCATTGGGCTTCCTCAGTAGGTGGCACTCTTTCCTTCTATCTACAAATCTTAAAGTCCTAACATAATATTGGGGAATTGGTGCCATTTGGTGCCATTTTCCAGGAAAAAATGTGAAATAGATGCCAGGGCCAACTGGTTGGTATTCAGAGTATTGCTTTTTCCTTTTCTTTTGAAAAAAGCATTGTTAAATTCTAAAAAGTACCACATTGACCAAATTGTCACTAAAATCTGGCCAAAGTTCTGACTCTCTACTTCTAGTTTATACCGTCATAGAGGATGTGTGACATGTTCTGCCTCCAAATAGTTATTGCAGTTATTAAATACTTACTGACATACATTAAAATTGTGTGGGTAGAAAAACTTAGCAACATCAGATTCTCAAATGAGAACTGGACTATATTCTTTCTGATTTTTACTATTTTATGCACCAATAAATAATTATCCTTTACTTTTGGGTTACACAGTACTAGTATTATTTATTTATTTATTTATTTATTTATTTATTTATTTATTTATTTATGACAGAGTCTCACTATGTCACCCAGGCTGGAGTGCAGTGGCGCGAACTCGGCTCACTGCAAGCTCCGCCTCCCAGGTTCATGCCATTCTCCTGCATCAGCCTCCTGAGTAGCTGGGACTACAGGCTCCCACCACTACTCCGGGCTAATTTTTTGTATTTTTAGTAGAGACGGGATTTTACCGTGTTAGCCAGGATGGTGTCGATCTTCTGACCTCGTGATCCACCCGCCTCGGCCTCCCAAAGTGCTGGGATTACAGGTGTGAGCTACCGCGCCCCACCACTACTAGTATCTTTGATAATAGCAATCACTATTAGTTAATCATCATGTTGTTCTGCATGGCCAAAGCCTTTCGTGTTTCTTACATAACATCTATGTTTTATGACATCTTGCCTGTCAGTGGACTTGAAATGCTACTTCTGTGTGATCCTTTGATTAGAACCATCAGCATCACCTGGGAGCTTATTAGAAGGGCAAATTTCTAATTTGACCCTTAGAAATATGACCCCTTGGGGTCATGCCATTCTCCTGTCTCAGCATCCCGAGTAGCTGGGACTACAGGTGCCCCCACCACACCCGGCTAATTTTTTTATATTTTTAGTAGAGACGGGGTTTCACCGTGTTAGCCAGAATGGTCTTGATCTCCTGACCTCATGATCCGCCCGCCTCGGCCTCCCAAAGTGCTGGAATTACAGGCATGAGCCACTGCGCCCAGCCAGATTTTGTTTTAAATATGAAGCTTTTTCTTCTTGTAAGATATTCCACCTAAATCTCTTAGGATATACGTACAGTATAAATTTAGAATATATAAATAATCTAAAAAGTACAAATAAAGGTGACTGAAACAATTGTTACTTCTTGTTTCTAGGGAGAAAATTAAACTGCTACATTTATTTGCTATATCTCACTTAACCAAATAAGTCTATCAAAATTTAGTTTTACCATAAAAGTGCATTTGTAACTGTAAAAATCTAATAGTTGATTCTCAGTCTTTCAAACATAGAATTCATTTATTAATAGAAATAATACATGGACAAGTGCTGTTTCAATGCGTGGGATCAAACTGAATCTCCAACACCATTCTATGGAGCACCTAATAAGATCCAGGATATGTTTTTCAATATTATAAGGAAAGCAAATTAAGCTTAGTCCCTGTCTTAAAGTATAGTCACTTCTGGTAATTTGGTATAGAGGGCTTTCGAACTTTTTCAGTCATTTCCACCTTAGAACAGAAGATCTTTCGAGCTTTCCAGTGAAAAATAGGCCTATGGGCAGTGGAATATTGAAGAAGAACAAATTGTTGTACATTTGTTGCTATAAACATAGACGAATCTTTTTTATATCTTGATGAGAAAAGAATGTGTGCTTACATGCATATTTTATATATAAATTAGCCTAAAAAGTATACATAGCCCAGTATTTTCATTATGCTCACTTTGACAGTATATTGGAAGATACTAGAACAGTACACATTCGCAGGATATACAATGAGTGTCTCCATCCCAAAAAAATTTGGGAAAGGAGATGGCATTACATGTACACTTGTTCCAGAAACTGAGTATGAATAATTTAGGGGTATGAGTAATTAAAGTCCTGTTAACAGAAATACATAACACAACTCTTTGTGGGATTAATTTTTAAAGTCATAAAAAAACTAAATAGGTAACGATGTATTTATAATGATACATAATGAATAATTTAAAATAGCAGAAAATAAAAACATTTACTTAAGACAACATTAATAACATAATAACAAAGCATTCTCTAGAATCATTGAAATTCTCATACTTGTTGAAAATATGTTGCCAACTGCCACGTGGCAGTCAATGTTTTTAACAGAGTGTTGAATTAGAGTCTTCAATAAACCCAACAATATACCAATTTTGATTTATGAATATAAAGTCTTAGTTACACTTAATAGCATATTTAGTAGGTTACTAGTAAGGACTGCTTAATTGTGTAAAAGTGAAAGCCAATGGAATTATACATCATTTGCCTGAGAAACTGAGAGCAAGACATACCATTTTTTTTCAGCTCAGAGCCAATTCAGAAGACTATGCATTTCAGAATCATGTGTATTGAGGAAGATGAGATATCAACACTAAAATTAAAGCCTGTCAGAATTATATAGTACTTGAAGATGACAGCAGAAAGGGTATCTGTATGGAGCACATGCATAAGAACAAATGTGTGACAGATGAAATATGTAGTAATTAGCCTTCTGATCACAAAAAGGTCATTTCAGTCTGAGGTGGGTGTGGGGAATTGGACCAGGCCTTGCATCATATGAAGCACCTGGAAAGTAAAAGAGAGAAGAATCCTGATGTGGAGATGTGAGTCAATGCACGAAGGTCAAGGAATATCCAATTACTACATTTAAACTATTTGGTTATCCTCAAAGTTAAAAAATATGGAGAAGATATATTAATTACAAGTATACTTAAAGGAGGAGAACCTCCAATTTAAAAAGTTACATTTTTTAAAGCAAACTATTTTCAATCATTTTGGAGACTAATATTGCAAAATGCTCATATTCATATGGCAATGCAAAACTTTTTTCAAGGTGTGCAATGTAGTTATTTCATTATGCTTTAAAGAATGGGACACATGAAATTACTGAGTTGATAAAGGCAAGAAACTCTTTTGTACTAAAATATAAGCAAATATTGTTGGAATATTTAGGGATCGGGGAATGATACTGAGGGAATTTTAGAGAGGAGATGGATAAATGTTTATACCACTCAGTTTTCTAGGTGGAACTGTCTTTTATTAATCATCTTATTACATTGGTTGTAAAAACCCGCTGAAGGGGTTCTTTGTTATTAGTTACTAGGAAACCAAGACACAACTGGATTATAAAGCAGTTATGATTACTAAGAGTCAGGTCACTATAAAATATCTCTCAGTCTTCACCTGAACTTTACTTTTCTTATAAGTAGACATCTTATCATTTCTGTTTCTTTCTCCATCTGATATCATCCTCCCCTTCCTCCCTTCCTCCCTCCCTTCCTTCCTTTCCCCTTTCCCTTCCCTTTCCTCTTCCCCTTCTCCTTCTTCCTTCCTTCCTTCCTTCCTTCCTTCCTTCCTTCCTTCCTTCCTTCCTTCCTTCCTTCCTTCCTTCCTTCCTTCCTTCCTTCCTTCCTTCCTTCCTTCCTTCCTTCCTTCTTTTCTTCCTTCCTTCCGTCCTTTCTGTGTTTTTTATGCATGTATGCATGTATCCTATGAGCTAGAGTTCTAGCACCTGCTTTTCCAAAAACCTCAGAAGTAACCACTAACTTAAAAATTTTATTATTCTCATGCATAATTTTATAATCTCTAATACATATACACTTTGCTACACATATTTTTACTTTCAAGTTTATTAAGTTATATTTGGAGACTAGTTAGATCACAATATGTTTAATTAACAAGGGGACATCCCCATCTCTTTTAAGAAGTTGCAGTCTTGTGAAACTATAGATTTCAAGCTACTCAACATCATAGAGTATTTTTTTTTCTTTTTTTTTTGAGACATGCTCTTCCTGTTGCCCAGGATGGAGTGCAGTGGCATGATCATAGCTCACTGCAGCCTTGACCTCCCACACTCAAGTGATCCTCCCACCTCAGCCTCCTGAGTAGCTGGGACTACAGGGAGGCACTACCATGCCCGGTTGACTTCTGCAGTTCTTGTGGAGACTGGGTTTCACCATGTTGCCCAGGCTGGTCTCAAACTCCCGGGCTGAAGCCATCTGCCTGTCTTCGCCTCCCAAACAGACCGTGCTGGGTCTGTTTTCTTTTATAAAGTAAGGTCAGAGGCAGGAAAAAAAGAAAAAGAAAAAAAAGGCCCAGTCACCTGGCTCCATTGCTTTCACATGGTTTGGGAATGATGCATAATGCTGCTACTTACTTCCCCACTTCTCCTCACTTCAAGCAATACCTCTAGCAGACACCATCCCATCTTCTTTCCTCTTTCCTCATCTCCTCTTCAAGATAATAAGCATTATTGTGCCCTCAAGAAGCTAAAATTAAACTTAGCTGGCTTGTTCACTGTTTGCTCCGAGATCTCCGGAGCCACTGTGAATATCACGAAACTTAAAATTTTCACTTTTCCCTCAATATCTTAACTCACCCTCTCTCCTTCACATGTGCATTTTATGGGATAATTTCCTTTAACATAATGTTGTAGTTTTTTAAATGTAAAAGTTGAATTGCAAAGGTACTAAGTTGACAACTCCAGAAAGTTTAGCTTTCTGTTTATCCAGTATGAGGATATAGGGTCCTATGGGGGAGAGCAAATAAACATGTCCCTTATCTGTGCAAATAATAGACTAGAATATTTTCCCAGTCACTGCTTTACTTAACTATTCCACAAAATATTTGCATTCTTAGAGACTGTCATCTAAGACAAAACCTTTGGTGCCTTTTTTCACCTAATGATACGATGAATTCTTCTCATAATCCCTGTAATAATCTGTGATGAAATGCCTCATGATATGAATAGTCTCCTGGTGCACATGAGTGCAAATTCTTCTTCAGGATAGATCAATGAGTGAAATTGCTGGAAGGAATGTCAATGTTCTATATTATAATAAGATGAAATTGTTTTAAATGTGATTCTGCCAATTTACCCTCTCTCCAGCAATAGAGTTGCTATTGATTAATATCCTTGCCCACACTTTCTATTGTCAAGCTTCTTCATCTCTGCCAGCATAATTCATAAAGTGATTTCTCATTATGGGCTTGATTTGCATCTCCATAATTATGAGTGAGACTGGGCATGCTTGCCTATGCTCACTTATCATTCATGTGTATCCCTCTCTGTGTCTTCTGCTTGCTTGTGGCATGTGCCTGTTTTCCTATTGGGTTGTATTTTTCTTATTGGCTTGTAGGAGTTCTTTATGTATTCTGGATACCAATCCTCTGTGTCTTCGATGTGTTTTAAATATCATTTCCCAGTTGTTACACTTACGGTGTTTTTTTTTTTTTTTTTTGAGGTGTGATGTGTTTTAATGAAGTAAAATAGTTTCAAATTTATTTTTAATCTTTATTGCTTTTTGCATCACTCAAATAATCTTGCCCAGGACCAAGGTCATCAAAAGTTTCTTCATATTTTGCTCTGAGGCTTTTATAGTTGGCCTTTTAAATCTAAGAGATGTACATTATCTGAGATTGATTTTGCATATGGTTGAAGTGGGAATTCAATCCCTCTTCTCCCCCACTCCCCTTTTTGTTCTCAGTACTATCATTACCCCTTGATCTGCCACATTATTTCTGTCATTTCAAAGTTTCTGGATATGCATTGATCTACTTCTGGAGTATTTAGTTTGTTCAGTTGGTTAATTTGTATTTCCTTGCATGAATACCATACATCTTAATTGCTTACAGCTTTATAATAAATCTTGATTTTATTGGGCAAGTCTCTTCACCTTGTATGCTTTCTTCAAAATTGTATCAGTTATTTTTGGCTCTTTACTGCTTCACATAACTCTGTCAAATTTTTCATTCAAAATTCATCTTAATTTTAACTGCTGTTACCTTGATATAGAATTTAATTTAAAGATACTGAATATCAGGACTACTAAAGATGATATTCTCAATTTTTATTTAGGTCTTCTTTATTTTTTTCCTTTTTGTTTAATTTTCCTGTTTATTGATGTATAATAGATGTCCATATCTTGAGAGTATATGTGACGATTTAATATATTTATATAAGTTTTAAAGATCAAATCAGTGTAATTGGGATGTCCATTATTTAATTTGTCTTTTCTTTATGCTGAAATTATTTAAATTATTTTTCTCTAGCTATTTAGAAATATACAATAGGTTATTGTAAACTATTGTCCCCTGCTGATCTATTGACCACTAAGTTTTATTTCTTTTATCAACTGTATATTTGTATCCATTAATCAATCTTTTTTTGTCTCATCACTTCCCTGCCTCTAGTATCCACCATCTACTCTTCATCTTCTTAAGGTCTACTTTTTTAGCTCCTGTGTATGAATGAGAACATGTGATATTTGTCTTTGTGTGCCTGGTTTATTTTGCTTGACATGACTTGCAGTTCCACCCCTGTTGATGCAAATGACAGGATTTCATTCTTTTTTATGGCTGAATAATGTTTTGTTTTGTATATATTCCAAATTTTCTTTATTCACCCATTGATGAAATTTTCTTTATTCATCCATTTCTTTATTCATCCATTGATGAGGTTGATTTCATATTTTGGCTATTGTGAATAGTGCTGCAGTATACATTGGGGTGCAAATATTTCTGAGATGTATTGACTTCTTTTCTTTCGGATATACACCTAGCAGTGGAATTGCTGGATCATACAGTAGTTTTATTTGTAGTTTCTTAAAGAACCTCCATACACTTTTCCATAGTGACTGTACTAATTTACATTCCCACCAATAGAGTACAAGTGTTCCCCTTTCTCCGTATCCTTGCCAGCATCCATTATTGCTGGTATTTTAGATAAAAGTAATTTTAACTGGAGTGAGATGGTATCTCATTGTGGTTTTAATTTGCATTTCTCTGATGATTATTAGTGATATTGAGCACCTTTTCATGTATCTGCTGGCCATTCATATGTCTTCTGAGAAATGTTTAATTAGCTCTTTTGTCCATTTAAAAATCCAATTGTTATTATTGTTATTTTCTATTGAGTTGTCAGAGCTTTTTATATATTCTAATTATTAATCCCTTTTTGGATGAATAGTTTGTGGTATTTCCCCCTATTCTGTGGGTTGTCTCTTCATTTTGTTAATTGTTTCCTTTGTTGTACAGGAACTTTTTAGCTTGACACAATACCATTTGTCTGTTTTTGCTTTTGGTGCCTGTGCTTTTGAGGTCTTACTCAAAGAATCTTTGCCTAGATCAGTGTCCTTGAGCACTTCCCCAATACTTTGTTCTAGTAGTTTCATAGTTTCAGATCCTATATTTAAGTCTTTAATCCATTTTGATTTATTTTTTTGCATATAGTAAGAGATAGGGGTCTAGATCTCTAGTTCCATTCTTCCACATATGGATAGCCAGTATACCCAACACTATTTATTGAAGAGACTGTCTTTTCTCCATTGTATATTCTTGGAGCCTTGGTCTAAAATGAGTTGGCTGTATATGTGTGGATTGATATGTGGGTTCCCTATTATGTTTCATGGTCTATGTCTCAGTTTGTTTCCTTCTTTCCTTTTCCTTCCTTCCTTCC
Organism: Macaca nemestrina; assembly: GCF_043159975.1. Taxonomy (NCBI): domain Eukaryota; kingdom Metazoa; phylum Chordata; class Mammalia; order Primates; family Cercopithecidae; genus Macaca; species Macaca nemestrina. The sequence continues at coordinate 140,731,487 of NC_092126.1, read as the reverse complement.
TTCCTTCCTTCCTTCCTTCCTTCCTTCCTTCCTTCCTTCCTTCCTTCCTTCCCTCCTTCCTTCCTTCCTTCATTTCCTTCCTTCCTTCCTTCCCTCCTTTCTTCCTTCCTCCCTCCCTCCCTCCCCCTCCCTTCCTTCCTTCCTTCCTGTCTCCCACCCTCCCTCCATCTTTCCTTTCTTTGTTTTCTTTCTTTCTCTCTCTCTTAAGTTTCCTTTCCTTGTCTTTTTTCTTTCCAGTACCATGCTGATTTGGTTACTGTAGCTTTGTAGTATATTGTGAAATCAGGAAGTCAGGTAGTGTAATGCCTCCAGTTTTGTTCTTTTTTCTTAGGATTTCCTTGGCTATTATGGCTCTTCTGTCATTTCAAATAAATTTTTGAATTTGTTTTTTCTATTTCTGTGAAGAATTTCATTGGTATTTCAATAGGAATTGCATTGAATTTGTAAATTACTTTGGGAAGAATTGTCATTTTAACAATATTAATTCTTTAAATCCACATGGAATTTTTTCCAATTTTTTTGTGTCCCCCTAGATTGCTTTCAAAAGTGTTTTATAGTTTTCCTGTAGAGATATTTTACTTCTATTTTATTTTATTTTATTTTATTTTGTTTTTGGGATGGAGTCTAGCTCTGTCACCCAGGCTAGAGTGCAGAGGCATGATTTTGGCTCACTGTAACCTCCGCCTCTGGGGTTCAAGTGTTTCTCCTGCCTCAGCCTCCCTAGTAGCTAGCATTACAGGCACCTGCCACCATGCTCAGCTAATTTTTGTATTTCTAGTACAGACGGGGTTTCACTGTGTTGGCCAGGCTGGTTTCAAACTCCTGACCTTATGATCCACCCACCTCAGCCTCCCAAAGTGCTGGGATTACAAGCGTGAGCCATCGTGCCTGGTCTATTTTTATTTTTTTAATTTTATTTTATTTTAGGTTCCGGGATACATGTGCAGAACATGCAGGTTGGTTACATAGGTAGACATGTGCCATGGTGGTTTGCTGCACCTAGCAACCTATCACCTAGGTATTAGGCTCCATGTGAATTAACTACCTGTTCTGATGCTCTCCCTCCCCCGCCCACCAACAGGCCCTGGTATGTGTTGTTTTCCTCCCTGTTTCCATGTGTTCTCATTGTTCAGCTCCCACTTATGAGTGAGAACATGTGGTGTTTGGTTTTCTGTTCCTGTGTTAGTTTGTTGAGGATGATGGCTTCCAGCTTCATCCATGTCCCTGGAAAGGACATGATTTCATTTCTTTTCATGGCTGCATAGTATTCCATAGGGTATATGTACCACGTTTTCTTTATCCAGTCTATCATTGATGGACATTTGGGTTGATTCCATGTCTTTGTTATTGTGAGCAGTGCTGTGATGAACATATGTATGCATGTATCTTTACAGTAGAATGATTTACATTCATTTGGATATATATCCAGCAAAGGGATTGTTGGGTCAAATGGTATTTCTGGTTCGAGATCCTCGAGGAACTGCCACATTGTCTTTCACAGTGGTTGAACTAATTTGCATTCCCACCAACAGTCTAAAAGCATTCCAATTTTACTGCAGCCTCACCAGCATCTTCTGTTTCTTGACTTTTTGATAATCAACATCCTGACTGGCGTGAGATAGTATTTAATTGTGGTTTTGATTTGCATTTATCCAATGCTCGGTGATGGTAAGCTTTTTTTCATGTTTGTTGGATGCATACATGTTTTCTTTTGAGAAGTGTCTGTTCATGCCTTTTGCCCACTTTTTGATGGGTTGTTTGTTGTTTGTTTTTTTTCTTGTAAATTTATTTAAGTTCCTTGTAGATTCTGGATATTAGACCTTTGTCTGATGGGTAGATTGCAAAAGTGTTTTCCCATTCTGTAGGTTGCCTGTTCACAGCAATGATAGTTTCTTTTGCTGTGCAGAAGCTCTTTAGTTTAATTAGATTTCATTTGACAACTTTAGCTTTTGTTGTAATTGCTTTTGATGATTTCATCATAAAATCTTTGCTCATGCCTATTTCCTCAATGTTATTGCCTAGATTTTCTTCTAGGGGTTTTGTAGTTTTGGGTTTTACATTTAAGTCTTTAATCCATCTTGAGTTATTTTTTGTGTAAAGTGTAAGGAAGGGGTCCAGTTTCAGTTTTCTGCATATGGCTAGACCAGTTTTCCCAGCACCATTTATTAAATAGGAAGTCCTTTCTTCATTGCTTGTCCTTGTCAGGTTTGTTGAAGATCAGATGGTTGTAGATGTATGGTCTTATTTTTGAGATCTCTATTCTGTTTCATTGGTCTACATGTCTGTTTTGGTACCAGTACCATGCTGTTTTGGTTACTGTAGCCTTGTAATATAGTTTGAAGTCAGGTAACGTGATGACTCCACCTTTGTTCTTTTGGTTAGGATTGTCTTGGCCATATGGGCTTTTTTTTGTTGTTGTTCCATATGATTTTCAAAGTTGTTTTTTCTTTCTAATTCTGTGAAGAATGTCAATGGTAGTTGGATGGGAATAGCATTGAATCTTTAAATTTTATAAATTACTTCGGGCAGTATGGCCGTTTTCATGATATTGATTCTTCCTATCCTAGAGGATGGAATGTTTTTCCATTTGTTTGTGTCGTCTCTGATTTCCTTGAGCAGTGGTTTGTAGTTCTCCTTGAAGAGGTCCTTCACATCTCTTGTGAGCTGCATTCCTAGGTATTTTATTCTCTTTGTAGCAATTGTGAGTGGAAGTTCATTCATTGTTAGGCTCTCTGCTTATCTATTGTTGGTGTGTCGGAGTGCTTGTGATTTTTGCACATTGATTTTGTATCCTGAGACTGCTGAAGTTGCTTATCAGCTTAAGGAGCTTTTGGGCTGAGACAATGGGGTTTTCTAGATATAGGATCATGTCATCGGCAAACAGAGGAAATTTGACTTCCTCTCTTCCTATTCCTTTATTTCTTTCTCTTGCCTAATTTCCCTGGCCAGAACTTCCAATACTATGTTGAATAGAAGTGGTAAGAGAGGGCATCCTTGTCTTGTGCCAGTTTTCAAAGGGAATGATTCCAGCTTTTGCCCATTCAGTATGATATTGGCTGTGGATTTGTCATAAATAGATCTTACTGTTTTGAGATATGTTCTGTCCATACTTTGTTTATTGAGAGTTTTTAACATAAAGTGATGATTATCTTTCTAATATTGACAGTGGGGTTAAAGTCTCACACTATTATTGTATGGGAGTCTAAGTCTCTTTGTAGGTCTCTAAGAGCTTGCTCATTGAATCTGGGTGCTTCTGTATTGGGTGCATATATATTTAGAATAGTTAGCTCTTCTTGTTGCATTGATCCATTTACCATTATGTAATGCCCTGCTTTGTCTTTTTTGATCTTTGTTGGTTTAGAAACTAGAATTGAAACTCCTTTTTCTGCTTTCCATTTGCTTAGTAAATTTTCTTCCATCCCTTTATTTTGAACCTATGTGTGTCTTTGCACATGAGATGAGTCTCTTGAATATAGAACACCAATGGGTCTTGACTGTTTATCCAATTTAGCAGTCTTTGTCTTTTAATTGGGGCATTTAGCCCATTTGCATTTAAGGTTAATATTGTTATGTGTGAGTTTGATCTTGTCATCATGACGTTAGCTGGTTATTTTGCATAGTAGTTGTTTATCCACAGTGTCATTGGTCTTTGCATTTCAGTGTGCTTTTGCAGTGGCTGGTCCTGGTTTTTCCTTTCCATATTTAATGCTCTCTTTGGGAGCTCTTGCAAGGCTCCCACTCGCTTCTGGCTTGTAGGGTTTTTGCTGAGAGGTTCATTGTTAGTCTGATGGACCTCCCTTTGTAGGTGACCTGGCCTTTCTCTCTGGCTGCCCTTAAAGCATTTTGATCTTGGAGAATCTGATGATTAGGTGTCTTGGAGCTGATCTTCTCGTGGAGTATCTTTTACTGGAGTTCTCTGTATTTCCTGAATTTGCATGTTGGCCTGTCTTGTTAGACTGGGGAAGTTCTCCTGGATGATATCCTGAAGTGTGTTTTCCAACTTGGTTCCATTATCCCCATCTCTTTCAGGTATTCCAATCAGTCATAGCTTCAGACTTTTTACATAGTCCCATAGTTCTCAGAGGTTTTATTCATTCCTTTCCATTATTTTTTTCTCTAGTCTTTTCTGCCTGCCTTATTTCAGCAAGATAGTCTTCAAACTCTGATATTCTTTCTTCCAGTTGATTATTTTGGTTATTGATAGTTGTGCTGTGTTTTTCAGCTCCATCAGGTCATTTATGTTCCTCTCTAAACTGGTTACTCTAGTTAGCAGCTCCTGTAAACTTTTATGATGGTTCTTAGCATCTTTGCATTGGGTTAGGACAGGCTCCTTTACCTCAGCCAAGTTTATTAGTACCCACCTTCTGAAGCCTACTTCTGTCAATTCGTCCATCTCATCCTCCTTCCAGTTCTGTGCGCTTGCTGGAGAGGCATTGCAATCGTTTGGAGGAGAAGAGGCACTTTGGCCTTTTGAGTTCTCAGCATTTTTTGTTGTTATTGATTCTTTATCATCTTCATGAGTTTGTCTAGTTTCGATCTTTGAGGCTGCTGACCCTTGGATGAGGTTTTGGTGGGGACTTTTTTGTTGATGCTGTTGTTGTTGCTTTCTGTTTGTTTTTCTTTAAATAGTCAGGTCCTTCTTTCTTTTACTTCATTTATTAAATTGATTTATCAATGTTTCATATGTTTTTAGCTATTGTAAATGATGCTGCATTGATTTCTTTTTCAGACCGTTTGCTGTTGGCATATATCATGCTACTGATTTTGTATGTTGATTTTTTATCCTGCAACTTTAATTTGTTTACTAGTTCTAACAGTTTTTTTTGTGAAATTTTTAGTTTTTTCTAAGTACAAGATCATGTCATTGGCAAACTATGCTAATTTAACTTCTTCCTTTCCAATTTGGATGCCTTTTATTTCTTTCTTTCATCTAATAGCTCTTGCCAGTGCTTCCAATATTATGTTGAATAAACTGGTGAAAGTAGGTATCCTTTTCTTGTTCCAGATCTTAGAAGAAAGGCTCTTCATTTCTCACTGTTTATTATGATGTTAGCTTTGGGTTTGTCATATGTGATCTTTATTATTTTGAGGTATGTTTCTTCTATACCCGATTTGTTGAGGGTTTTTATCATAATAGGATTTGAATTTTATCAAATACTTTTTAGCACCTATTGAAAAGATCATATGGCTTTTGTTCTTGGGTTTGTTAATGTGATATATCACCTTCTAACATTTGTACATGTTGGAGCATTCTCGCATCCCTGGGATTAATCCCACTCAGTCATGGTGAATGATCTTTTTTAATGTGTTTTTGAATTTGGTTTGTTATTATTTAGTTGATGATCTTTGCGTCTATGATCATCAGTTATGTTCATTAGCCTGTACTTTTCTTTTTTTGTTGTGTCTGTCTGGTTGTGGTATCAGGGTAATGCAAGCCTCATAGAGTGAGTTTGGAAGTATTCCTTCCTATTCAATTTATTTGTTGTTCTTTGACCTTCTGTTACCTCAGTATTTCTTTTTTTATTCTCAAGTTTTGAAAAGTTTGCTGTTATTATTTCTTTGAATAATCCTTTTACCCTTTGCTCTTGCTCAACTTCCTCTTGAACACCAATAATTCTTAGATTTGGTATTGTTAAGTAATTTTCTTTACCTCATAGACAATATTCATTCTTTTTAATTTTTTTCATTTTTCTGCTCTGATTGTGCATATTCTTTCTTTCTTTTCTTTTTTTTTTTTTTTTTTTTGTTGTTGTTGTTTCATAGGGCCTCACTCTGTCACTTAGGTTGGAGTGCAGTGTCAGGATCATGCCTCACTGCAGCCTTGCTTTCCTAGGCTCAGGTGATTTTCTCACCTCAGCATCCCAAGTAGCTGGGACTACAGGCACATGCCACCACACCCAGCTAATTTTAATATTTTTTTTGTAGTAATGGGACGTCACTATGTTGCCCAGGCTGGTCTGGAACTCTTTGGCTCAAGTGATTGCCCGCTTAGTCTCCCAAAGTGTTGGGATTACAGGCAAACTGCATCTGGCCTGACTCTGCATTTTCAAATAACCTGTCTTCAAGCTCATTTATTATTTTCTCTGCTTGATTCATTTTGATGTTGAGAGCCTCTAATGGATTTTTCAGTTCAGCAAATGTATTTCTCAGTGCCAATATTTCTTTTTTTTTTTCCCTTTCATTCTTTTTTTAAATTTGAGACAGGGTGTCATTCTGTTACCCAGCTTGAATTGCAATAGTACCATCACAGCTCACTGCAGCCTCAATCATCCAGGCTCAAGGGATCCTCCCACCTCAGCCTCTCAAGTATCTGGGACTACAAGCACACACAACCATGTCTGGCCATTTTTTTGAAAAATTTTTTCGTAGAGACAGAGTCTCACCATACTGCTCAGACTGGTCTTGAACTCCTGGGCTCAAGTGATCCTGCTGCCTCGGCCTCCCAAACTGCTGGGATTATAGGCAGGAGCCACCATTCCCAGCCTGTACTAAGATTTCTGTCTGATTTTTAAAAATTATTTCAATCTATTAAATTTATCTGGTACAATTCTGAAAAGCTTTTCTGTGTTATCTTGGAGATCATTGAATTTCCTTAAAAATACTGTTTTGAATTATTGGTCAGAGATCGCATATTGCTGTCTCATTAGAGTTCATCACTGGTTCTTTGTCTTTTTCTGTTTCCAGAGGTCATGGTTCCGTTTGCTGTTGTATCTTGTGGACTTATGTCTATGTCTTTGTGTTCAAGGATTGTTTATTCCAGTGTTCTCTGTGTGACTTGTTTTGGTTTTTATTGGATATGTTTGCTTAGAAATTCTTTCTAATTTACCTGTTGATTTTCTTTCTCTCCCTCCTTCCCTCCCCTTCCTTCCTTCCTTTCCCTTTCTTTTTCTTCCTTCCTTCCTTTTTCTTTCTTTCTTTTTCTTTCTTTCTTCTTTTTCTTTCTTCTTTCTTTTACTCTCTTTCTCCTTCTTTCTTTCTCTTTCTTTCTTTACTTCTCACTTTCTTAGTTTCTTTCTTTCTTTCTTTCTCTCCCTCCTCTCTTCTTTCACTCCTCCTCTCCCTCCTTCTCCTCCTCCTCTCCTCCTCTACTTCCTCCTCATCATCCTCCTCCTCATCATCATCCTTCTTCTTTCTTCTTCTTCTTCTTCTTCTTCCTCTTGTTCTTCCTCTTCCTAATCCTCATCCTCTTCCTCCTCCTACTTTTCCTCCTCTTCTTCTTCCTTCTTTCTTTATTTTTTTTCCTGCTAGGTCACTACCTCCTTTTCAGAGCGAAATGACACCTTAAGCTCAAGTTTGCCTTGGTTCCAGTAATCAGAGTACCACTTGTCCAGAAGCAAGGAGATCCCAAAGGGGAAGTCCCAATAGTGTGGGAAGACTGGTTAGGGATTCATGCCCAGAAGGCCTGTGGGACAAACCTCCTACAGGGTAGTGCAGCTGAATAGTCACTGTGATGTGGCATATTTTTGGCATAGTTACAGGGCAGAATTTCCAGTGATGGGAATGGTAGTCCTGCATCCCCCTTCTGTCTCTAATAAGAGAAATATGGCTCTGTCCTGCCCAGCCCACAGAGAGCCAGACTTTTAAGGTTATCTCCCTTGTTCCTTGAAAATGGCTGTTATCCTGTTCTTAAGGTGCGCAGATATCATATTGTTCAAATACACATGCTCTACAAACAATTTGTGCAGTTAACGCAATCATCACAGGGCCCTGAGGCGACATTCATCCTCAGCTTACGAAGATGTCGAGATTAAGAGATTCAAGTAAAGACAGGCATAGGAAATCACAAGAGTATTGATTGGGGAAGTGGTAATGTCCATGAAATCTTCACGATTCATGTTCTTCTGCCATGGCTTCAGCCGGTCACTCTGTTCAGGGTCCCTGACTTCCCGCAATAGTCTCTGGCTGTCCTTGATGTTTCTCCCTTCTGGTACTCCCAGTGCTTCCTGTGGGTTCAGGCCAGAATAGGTCTCCTGCTAAGGAATTTAAGACAGTGGGGAAGCTGGTTTTCTACCTCAACCTGACTTTCTCCAGTGTGGAAACTGTGAGTTTCAACATGCTTGGGGCCAGTTTGCAGGGAGGGGTGTCACAGAAACAGATGTCCAATTCTCTCTCCTCAGAGTTTTTTCACTTCTCTATGTCCCTAGGAACTATCTCATCTTTATATTTGAGTTCTGGGGTATTGCTGGTGATAAATTCAGTGTTGTATATTTGGTTTTGGTTTTCTGGTGGGAGAGGGGGAGTAAAGGTATCTTGCTTCTGTGCTTCCATTTTGGAATCATGAGTCTTTTTAATGTCTTTAAAGAAAGATTTAAAAGTAAGTTTCTCCTTTAAGTTGCTGGGAATTAAAACAAAATATATTTGTAGCCTGGATATCTTTTTTTGTTGGTGGTGGTGGTGCTATTGTAACTGACATTTTAATGTTAATTATTTATTTTTTCTAAAAGATTATTGTTTGTGTAGCTAATCATTCAACACCTGTAGTCTTAGTAGGTCTAATTCTGATGTTTACTGTTTCTGCTGATTCTTGCTGGTGTGGCTGTTGTTTTCATTTATTTCTTTTCTTAATTTTTTAAGTTGTAAATTCATACTCAATGAATCATATGTTTGAGACCTGTTTTTTAAAGTGCATTGCTCCATTATATCAGTTTCCTTTAGGCACTAACAACCTGTAACCACATTAGCCTGAATTATTCTGCTTAGGATTTTGAGGCCACATGGGATGATATGAATTCTTAGTCTAAAACTCATCAGGTCTTTCCTTTGTGAAATTTCAGGAAAGATTCCCCGTCCTCCCAGACCTTCTCCTAAACTAGGATAAGCAAGTTTTCCTAACATGTATTTATTAATGGTGAGCTTTGGTTGTTTCACTCTTTCACAGTGGGCCTTGCCTTTCTGAATTACTAGTTTTGAGCTCCAATTCTTGACCCTACTTTGAACCTTGCATAGACCCTGGGCTTTGTCTCTAGTGCACACTTTGGAGGCATTTTAAAAGCAGTCATCCCAAAAGGGTAGATACACCCCAAAATATCCTGCCCATCAACTCCCGTGGGGATCCTGTTCAAATGCAGATTCTGATTCTGTAGGTCTCCAGTAGGATCTAAGTTTTCATTGTGTGTGTGTGTGTGTGTGTGTGTGTGTGTGTGTTTTAATTTCTAACAAGCTGCTGGTTGATGTGATGCTGCTATTCTGCAGACCACACTTTTTGTAGCACAGCCCTGGATCACTATGGATTGTCATATGTTACTAGCACTGTTATCCCTCTTGATGCTTACCAGCCACTGCTATTGTGTGCTTTTGTCTTTCTGAACATCAAGAAACTGTCCCTACATTCTTGCCAACTCATACGTACACTTAAAAGATGTTTCAAAATCTTTTTAAATTGAGCAAGTTTAAGTGTTTTGAACTAAAAAGCGTTTTAAGAAGTAAAGTCCTAAAAAATGCTCATGTTTTTAGACTTTGAGTATATGTGTATATTTACTTAATGTGTTTCTTTATGTCTAGACCTATGGATCATCTAGTTAGAAAAGAGCAGTAGCTACTCTTTACATATTACCTTAGCTTAATGTCAATGAAAATTTGTTTTGATATTATTTCTATTCTGTTGATGGTCTACAAAGCAGTGTCTGGGACATTGCAGGCAGTGAAAAATGTGTGTTACACTTGTTAAGATCTTGTAACTTGGAATCAGAAATATATGGATTCTAAACAGGTATTACCGTATTATAGCTGTGTGACTTTCGGAAAATTACTTTTCCAAGCCTTTGTTTCTTTAGCGGTAATATAAGTTTAAAGGAATACTTAACTTAGAGGGGTCCTGTGAGAATTTGATGACATAATCCAGCTCTGATATTGCAGATGTTTAAACATTCATTTTTTAAAAGAAACAGGAATGTTTAGAATAAAGGGACTATTGTGATTATATTAAATAATTATTAAAATAATGCTCCTTTATAAGACAAGCCATAATTTTCCTCAAAACTATAATTTAATTAACAAATCATTTCAGAATTATACTTTATGTTTATATTTTAGACTTGTATTGTCCAATAGAGTAGACATTGGCCACATGTTGCTATTTAAATTTAAATTAATTAAAATCAAATGAGGCTGGGTTCAGTGGCTCATGCCTGTAATCCTAGCAGTTTCAGCCCAGGAATTTGAGACCAGCCTGGGCAATATGGCAAAACTCTGTATCTACCAAAAAAAAAAAAAAAAAAAAAATTAAAAATTAGCCAGGTGTGGTGGTGGATGCCTTTAGTCCCAGCTACTCAGGAGACTGAGTTGGGGGTTGGCTTGAGCCTGGGGTGTCAAGGCTGCAGTGAGCCATGATTGTGCCACTACCCTCCAGCCTGGGTGACAGAGCAAGACCCTGTCTTAAAACAAAAAACAAAAAACAAATGAAACCACAAATTGAGTGTGTCAGTCCCACTAGCCACACTTCGAGCGCTTAATTGCCACAAGTGGGGAGTGGTTATTGCATTGAACAGTGAAGATCTAGAATTTTTCATCATTGAAATTTCTGTTGGTTTGCATTTTTCTAGACTAAATAAATTTTAAAAGTCTATGAATATAGGACAAAAAAAATTTTATTGTAGTTACATGTAAATTAACTAATGCTCCATCCCAGTTTTTTCCCTGAAATCACTGATTTTAGTTTTTGTTGTTGTTGTTTATTTTTAACTGAGCTCAATAATTAGGTTTATGTAAATAAAATTTAAGAAATACAGATTCCAAAAACAAACACACCACCCCGTCATTCCTTCAGAAATGACACTAACACTCTACTATCCTATGCTGTCATCTACTTTTGCTCAGGCCATTCTTTTTTCTTAATGAGTAAAACGACTTCAAGGGAACCAGGAACTTGTATCACTTGGTTACTGGGAAAAGATATAGCAAGTATATTTGTAACACTGTGTAAACAGGCTTAGAGCAAGACATATGTATAACCAAAAGTTTAAAAACAGAAAAAAAGAAAAAGATAAAAGGTAACCTAAAAACAGATTGTGGTGAATTTGCAAAGTAAAAAAGGCAATATGAGATGGAACTGAATAAAGAAAGGAGGGTTCTTGGTTTGTTTCCAGCAGAAAAGATAATAAATCTAGGAAGCTGCGCTGTTCACAATTTGACCTCACCCACAGGAAGTATTGGATGGGTCATTATGGAATTCCTTAAGGAAACGAAAATAGATTTGGAAAAAGTACAGTTTAGGAAATGCCAAGAAGGTGGCTTTTTCAGAGATTTAGTATGTTGAAGAGAAAGGCTAAGGAAACGGATTTTTATCCTCACAGGAAAACAGTATGTTTTATGATGATTTAACTAAGCTGTTAAAATGAAAAAGGGCTAGATTAATAAAATTGATCCTTAGATGATATTCACACTGGGACAAAACATGGCTTCTGAAATAGAAGAACAGACACATTATAGTATATTAAGGGAAAATGTTGGATAGTAGTTAGGTCTGGATACACTGAAGTTTGTAAGACAACAGCATTGGAACAATTCCAAATGCCTGATGTAATCATCACAACTATTTGATCAGAAAATATATCAATAATTTATTCAAATAATCTTGATTCTCCCACTGCAAACAGATGCATTCCTCAACTTAATCTAAGTCACATCCCTTCTCCCCAAGATTGCTTTATCAAAAGATATAATTTGCAATAGCACAAGAACTAGAATTTATTATTTCAGTGAAATCTAGCTATATTCAAATGTTCCTTAATTTGAAGAGAATAAAGCTAGCAACAACAGGATATCCTGTGTGTGCCGATGTATTTTTAATTTCAAACAGTTAATTAGTGGTAGAGGGATTCCAAGTTGCAAAGGACTTAATTGAAACTGAACATCATATTCCTGGAACACAGTAGGTGCTCACTAAATATGTGTTGAAGCAGTCAGCACCATCATTGTATTAATACTTTTACTCCACAGTTCATGAGAAACATAGATGAGAATAAGGAGCACAGATGTTTTTCTGACAAAGTCTTAATTTCAAGAAAGTCAGCTAACAAGCTACAGAAATAGCAGGGTGCTTCACAAATTGTTAAGCATACATGGGGCTTATAGGAAATTGAATTTACATTTTGAAATGCGATTTGATTAGAATAATTGACTTTGCAACCATTGTGATTTTTCTCAGAATTATCCCATTTTTAAAACATTCTTTATGTTGGGTCCAGTGCTGGGTCTTCTTCATCTTTGTGGCTATTCTTCCCTTCTGCCCATTTTTGTCACATGATTGGATACATGTCTGCTTATTTGAAAAAAATGCCATTAAAAATACTCTTGAAATGTTATTGCACAAGCCCAATCTTTGGACACGTTCATTCATTTTAAGTATGGAAACATATTATTAAATAATCTTTGTGTGTCTTTAAAGGGGAAAGCATCTCATATTTAAATATAATTATGCATAAACTTCCCTTGACAAATTATTTTCCACTGATTAAATTCAATAAGATGACAGCAAGAATGAGATAAAAAGATAAATTCAACCAGAAGATGTTGTGGAAAAGAAAATCATTTTACATAAGTCAGTTGTCCTGGGCTCTGATACATTAGTTTTACTTTATTTTGTATACTTCTATCTATTTTATGGGAAAACGGAAATAGAAGCTGTAAAGGATGCCCTGGCAATTTTAATCAGTGGATGCCCGAAGTGAATATTCTCATTTTAGCAGGAGCTTTAAATTTTAAGGAAGTTGTCTGATTTCTCAGCTTGATTCAAAATGAAGGTATTTAGTTTAATTCCCTACTACTTCATGAAAAATTTTTTAACAAAGACAGTCTGTTTTATGTTTGTAACAAATATTTATTACTACTCTCAGTAACCCAGTCAAATCAAAGGAATGTAATGAGTTTCATTTTCTGAGTCACTTTCCTCATTAATAGTGATATTATCTTGTATAAATACAAAGATGAAGTGATTTAAAGTTCTTTACATTAAGAGCAATAATATTATTGTTGCTGTCGAGACATTTTAGTATAGTTGAAGAGAAAATGCTACCGCCTCATGTTCTGATTTTTTAAAAAACAAATGAAATACCCTATTAATACTCTGTCAAATCTTAGAAAGAAATATTCAAGAGGATTTACTGTCATTTTCTTGCAAGTGGTATGGTCCTGATAGTTTATATTATAATATTAAGGAGATATCTTTTCCTGGGGTCTTACACCATCAAATGTCGAGAGCCTTTTAATAATTTATTCAACTTGTCATTTTTCACAGGCTATAAAACTTTTTCTCTACCAAAACAACAAGAATAAAGAGGATTCAAACCATTTGAAAAATTAGTGTGGAGATTTTTGTGGGAAATAAGTTATAAGAAAATGCGTAAAGTGAATAATGTTTCCTGTGGCTAGTAGAGTGTTCTCTATGATGAGTGTCTGTGTATAAATGACCTGAAATCTGATCAGGAACAAGGAGGCAAATTGAGCCACAAAGAGGTGTTTTAATGGAATATTCCAGGCTCTTACAATGATGCACTGCTGTGGTTTGCTAGTCTATTTTGATCGTACACCTATGCATCTGCATTTCAGATATAAACAAAACACATAAGAGATCTTCCAGTTTTCTTATCTCATCTACTTAAGTGTGGCTGGCAGGCAACTCATTAAATTGCTGGAGCTGATAATGTGAATAAAAAATATTAGGAGACACTTGCATATCTGGCAACAGGTTACTGGTAAATAATTTATTTGTATTCTTGGAACAGTGCAGAACAACTGAGAGTTCTACATGAAGAATTAAATAATGTTTTAAAATTTGGCATTCCTTTCATAAAGCCCCAATCAATTTTGACACTACACTTAACAAGTATTTAAACTGACACTTACTGCTATTTTTCAACATTCTCAAGTAACTTTTAAATACTTTCCTTTTAATCTTCCAATTGTCTGTATACTACACTTGAGCAACGATTATAAAATCAGTTTTTTAAAACTGGTGTCAGTTTTATCTAACAACCCAAAAAACAGTCTCTCAAAAATTATCAAAAAATTTTAATGTGGCCTGGCGTGGTGGCAGCACTTTGGGAGGCCGAGGTGGGCAGATCACGAGGTCAGGAGATTGAGACCATCCTGGCTAATACGGTGAAACTCTGTCTCAACTAAAAATACAAAAAATTAGCCAGGCGTGGTGGCAGACTCCTGTAATCCCAGTTACTCAGGAGGCTGAGGCAGGGGAGTCGCTTGAACCTGGGAGGTAGAGGTTGCTATGAGCCGAGATCGTGCCACTGCACTCCAGCCTAGATGACAGAGCAAGACTCCATCTCAAAAAAAAAAAAAAAAAAAAAAAAAATTAAATGTGCCAACAATAATAGTTTATGGGTGGGAATATATAGAAGTTTTTGACTCCTGTAAAGACAATTGAGTAAGGTGGCAAAATAGTAACTTTGAGTTTTGGGCAACAGTTCAAATATCTTTGTTTTGGGAAAAGACAACTAGGACCATGTTATATTTGGGGTATTTATGTAAAGCCCTCCCTATGTACAGAGTAACTTCACTTACCGATTACAGAGCTCCGTTTCCTGGGTGGGCCTCATAAAACAGATAGAGAACTTCCTACTAGCGTCCTGAGACAAACCTGCCTACCTGTAAAGAGACAATTCCACTGCATACATCAAGGCAGTGAGTTCCAGGTACAGACCACGCGCCTGCTGGGAAGAGTTCTGTATTAATTAGGCCCAGAGGAAGCTTACCATTGCCACCTAATACTTTACCCTATGCTGCTTTTACCTTTACCCTATGCTTCAATTATTCCAAAACAAAAGGTCAAAAGGGAATATCAATCATAAGCCAGAAGTCCAGAGGTTTTCCCTTCCAATGTGGACATGAAGGTGTTTTCACACGTGGCAGGGTCTAGCAATATCATCATGCGATTGGCATGGGTTTTCATTTGTCAACTTACTTTTGTACTTGGCTATTTATTGTTTGCACCTGCACACTTCCATCCTATTTCCAGGCCCTGCAAGAGTCTTTCAGAAACCCATCAGAGTCAGAATTGATGCACTTTTCAGACACCATCTGCCTTCATGTTGTTTTTTTGTTTTTTTTTTTTTAATTTTTAAGCTGGATACGTGACTTGGCAGCTCCAATATTTATATTTTCACTATCCCACGGTGATCCCTGATATGTAGTAATTTGTCATTTTGTTGAGGTACAAATCTGAATTATTCTTATCACTCCTTACAAAGACTGATGTGTGAAGCCAGTTATTTATTCGGCAGCAAAACAAACTAACAGCCAAACAACTGCATCTCTATTTAACTTTGCCGGTTGCCTTTCTCACTGCCTGTATTGTCACTCTCTCAAGGTGACAGTCTTTCTTGTTCTTTTTGTTTTTTTCTTAAGGTCCAGCAACCAAGATATAAAACAATGAAAATGAAATAGCATCAAACTAGGGATATGATTTTACACACTGTGGATAGCTCGTGTGACTCTCCACGGATCCATGATTCAAGGAAAACTTAACTATGTTGGCAAATTTGGGGATTATGAGCAGTCTCAGGACATATTCGTTGTAAACGTCGACAAGATGCTAGCAGTGACTTTTTCTTTCAACTCTTGTTCGAATTGTTCCCCACATACAAAATGCCTCCCTTCACTACCTTCTTGCTCCTACTTTACTCTCCAGAAGCAAACACTCGGCTACGTGGTGTGCATCCTTTGAGGCCTCTTTCTACTCACTTACATAAATAGATTTATGTGTCTGTGCATAGACCACTTTATTATTTTTTAAAAATGTAAATTGGGATTATACCAGAATGCATGAGAGCAGGGACTTTGTTGATTCTGCTATAAACAGAGGTGAGAGGAGTGTTTGAAACATACTAAGCAATCCTGAAATATTTGTTGGGTTAATATAACTTGCCTTTTAAAATTTACTTTATTTTTGTGATGATCCCATGTCAGTACTTGGGTTTTGTCTACCTCATTTTTTTCCACAGATCTGCATGGGATTCTAAAATGTGAATATATGATAAAGAAATTAAGCACTTTACATCCTAGTTTTTATTAAGACATTCAAGTGTCTCCTTTAAATAAATCCTTTTCTGTGCACAATGACTTCTTGTTGGAGCTGACAATACAGTCATTCACATTCTCACTTTCAGGGTTATTACACCCTTGAAAGTGTTTGGCTTAGATTGTGTGTTCCTTGAAGGGCAGAGATGGTGTCACTTTAAAAATGAAAATGATTAGTGTTGAGTTTAGGCAATGAAGCACATTGACAGATACCTATGTAGTTGGTGAGTAATAATGTCTAGAGGAACAATTTTGCTAGAATATATTTGGTGGGGAAGATTACAAACTGTGACTTACCTTTAAAAAAATAAACAAGTAGCTTGTTAACAAGTGTTAAGGAGTGGAGTCTTGAATATGCCTGTAGAAGCAAGGTGGACAGAAAATTGGAATTGCCTCCTTAAAAGGCTGTTCTCTTTAAATATTAGTTAACACTCTCCACATCCCACTTTCCTCATTTAGTAAAGTTGACAAGAAGATATGAACTTTTTCAGGTGATGAAAGTTGGCCTTATATTTGTAACTTGCTTACTGGATATTTTTAGAAAACCCCAAATGATGCTCAACCATATCTGTTAAAATATGCAAAAATCAGCATTTTGTCTCAGATTGCATTCAAATTAAACAGAAAGTAAAATGATGAAACTTGGAGAAAAGTGTGAACCTTTCTTACACTGACACAACAATTGTTAAGCTAAGAAACTACTTTTTATTCCCAGATGAGATTAAATAATGATATAGGCACACCAGAAACAATATTTTTATCCCCAGGTAAGAGATTGTTTCTGTCTAATAATCTCAAAATATTGCCTTGGTAGTAATTGTTTTTGTGACATAAAAATGATTGAGAACAAGCCAGTAAAATTTGTTGCTGAAAAAGGAAAACATTAAATTAGGCCCCAACTTTCCATAAAATAGAACCATATGGTACATTTAATTATAAGTTGAGGGGATATTTGAAGTTTTAATTTAAGTGTTTTACTTACAACATTAGCTCAATTCTTCTGCCCAGATGTCTAACAACAAGCCACAGCACCACATACAGAAAAACAACCACACTAAAGATAAAAAACAAAAACTGATGAATCATATACTTGCTCTGCACAACAAAAAGGTGTAAAACTCTAAAAGCTCATCCTACAGGGTTAACTCAAAATTCAGCTGCACTTGGTGGGCTGAGTGGACAAGACACGGTTAGAGGAACCCTGATTCTGAGGCTTATTTCTGAGCCCTTTCAATTTACAGAAGCACTCAGCATGCCCCAGTGCCACATTTTGGGGAATCATTTTCTGTACTCCAACACTAGGAACTGATTAGCCTTTGGCGAATTATGTATCATCTCTGAACCTCAGTTTCTTTATCTGTAAAACGGGAAAAAAACGAAACCTACTTCACAGAATTATCATAAGGCTAAATAGTGTGGTAATATATGTGAAAAAATTAGCACGGTACCTTTCACAAAGTAGATACTTAAAAATGTCAGCAACTTCCCCTCATCCTCCTTCACTTCATGCTTTACATGAACCTGGGGTATCTTTAATCAATCACAGTAAGCTGGCTATTTTAGAAGGCATGATCGTATTATGTATTGTACAGCTTGAGGGTGGCATGTACTGCCGCAGATGTTACCTTCTTGCCAGGACAATGGAGATTGATGAGTGGAGGAGGGGGGAGGCCCGAATGTGGGGCTCCATCAGGCAACTAATGGGTCCTGTGATCCGTGCCCCTCTCAGTTGCTTGGTTTGAGGCAAGATGAACAGAGCCAGGAACAGCTGAGCAAACAAAGTAATCCAGACCATACTTGTGGTAATGGTGACAAACTCTAAGAAATAACATCAATCATTTGAAACAATGACCATCTTCTCAGGCTGTGCTCACCTGGATTGGAGGAGGAAAAAAAAGTAAGTGTGCTGTTCAATACTCCTGAGTAAAAGCTCTTTTCAACAGCGATGGCTTTGTTGTTCTCTTATTACTCACTCTATTTTGTCCTCAATACTCACTCTTCTTGTTCCACCTTTGCTTTCAGCATCATAAAGCTGACAGAGCAGACTGTGAAACCAATTCATCGTGTGGCCTGTCCAATGAATTACGTTTACTCCCAATTCTGAAAGGTGCTTTAAAACAAACACAAGAGGAGCCAGCATTTCTCTCATTAGACTACCAGTAGGCGGAAACCTTGGGCTTTACATGAAAAAGGCCCACTTTACTAACCTGAAGAGCATCTTACCTCCAAAGCACTCATCAGGGCAGTTGCTCCCGATTGTGAATTATTATTATTTTCCTGCTGATTTTGTTTTAATGTCCAGTGGAGATACTCACCTTCCCCTTCTAGCTAGTTGACAGATATTCTGGTAAGCTGGGACAGTTGCTGCCTTTGCCCACCTACTGCTTTTTGCCCGGTTTAACACCACCAGTACTTTATTATTCACAGCACCGTTAATTAATTAATAAGGTATTTGGTGATGATATTAAGGAAGCTGGAACCATTTCAGTTTAGATTGGCACTACTCAAGACATCGGTACAATTGATGTTTGCTCAGAAATAGAAGAATATTGCAGGGAATCTGGGAGAGAATAGTAGATGGCGAATTTGGAACCAACTAATTAGAGTATCATCGTAATGTGGATGGGGAACAAGTTAGTATTTACCTTTCTACGAATATAAAAATGATTTCTGAAGCAGTGCCACAAAATGGTGATTCTAGTGGGGATGAAGAACTATTGCAGACTCTGTCACTCAGAAGCATGCCAGGTTTGGGAAAGCGTATTCACTACACCTATTTCTTATATAAGCCAGAAAGTAAAACTGGACAAAACTTCTTGACTGGAGGAGAGGGAATATATAGAGTGAGAAATCAATGTAGGAGGCATTTAGAGTGGGAACAGAAAGTCAAGAAACACTTTGAAAGTAAAAATTAAATATTTGGGAGAGTATTTTACTTATTCATGACAGCAAAGTATTTCCAAGAACTTTAGCAGCATATATTACATATTTTTAAAGTCCTTGTTACCATGGATTTTAATAGCTGGTATAGCAAAATCTCCTTTTTTATTTTTTATTACGTTGAAGCCTAATTGGAGAAAACAAGGTGGTGTAGCAGACAGAGTGCTACTGAGATTGTAATACTGGCTTTGCAGTATTATATATACTGCAGTTAAATTCAGTGAACATTTTTGAGAGCATCTTGAGTATATGTTCTAGGACCTTTGAGAGTTATATTCATCTTTGAACCCGTTTCCTCCCTGTAAGTTCCAGTTACTATTGCTGTGTAACAAGCCATGCAAAAACATGGTGGCATGAAACACTCATGGTATTGTGCTGATGGATTCTGTGGGTCAGCAGTTTGGACAGGGCAGAACCTGTATTACTTGTCTCTGCACCATGATGTCAGGGGGCTTCGGCTAGGAAGTCTCATGTGGAGGCATCTTTACACACATGTGTCTGGTTGTTAACTTGACTGTTGGCTGGACTCTTGGCTAGAACACCTACACATGACCTCTGGGTGGGCTAGTTTGGGTTTCTTCAAAGAATAGTAGCTGGCTTTGAAGAGTGAATATCCCAAGAGAGCCAGGTAGAGACTAGCCTTGAAAGACATATAGTCTTATATTCACCCTAGATAAAGCCCATCTAGATTGAGTGGAGGGAGCATAAACCCTCTCTCTTGATGGGAGGCATGTCAAAGTCATAGTGTAGTAGTAGCCTGTGGAATGGGAGATGTTTTTTTGAATATATTTGGAATATACAATCTGCCATATTATAACTCAGTTCAATAAAGTGTTGTGATGACTTGCTGAAGAAATGTTTTGGCTTTCAAATATGTGAGCATCAGAAGAACTAGAGGTTTTTGAACAACTGTAACATTACAATGAATATTGTATTTTCTTCAGGAAGCATTATAATCTTCACCACCACCCAGGAGGCAACTGGCTTTGTTTGGTGAATACGTTTGGGTTGGTGGAGCAGGGGGTCTTCCAAAGCTCTGACTGAATAACAATACTACATCCTTGCTATCTTTCTTAGGAAGACCTCAGCCTGGGATTTGTTGCCTGCCTCTACCACTTAGTATCTGACTGACTTTAGACAAATTAGTTAACATTTCTTTGCCTCATTTTGTTTATCTATAAAACAGGAGATAATAGTAGCTATCTACTGGAGTTATTTTGGGACAAAAAAGGGCCAGTGCGTGTAAAACAATTTGCACAGTTCCTGAAATATACTAAGCACTCCGTAAATGACAGTTGTTATCATTTAGGAGGGTAGTTTAAATTATCTGAATGTATTTCTTTCCCTGAGTTAAGTAATTGTTGTTATTCAGACAAAAAGGAAATTTCAGGAAGTGGTAACTTGGTGACGGGGGAAAGAAGTGCATGGCTGAGGGAAACTGGACAAAAACATGTTTAAAAGAGTATTTTAATGCAATTTTGCCACATGGTGTGGGCAACAGGGTCAACGTTCTTCCCTGTCTTTACTCAAGACTCTTCAATGAAACTTCAATTTCCCATTTATGTGCTGTGTAGTTGCATTTATCTTGGGGCTACAATAGAAGCACGGAATCTTTCTTCAAAGAGGAAGAGAATGAGACAGAGGCAGCCTCGAGAGGCCTCTTAGGTTTGTGTTCTGTTTTATTTCCTAGAATTCTTTCAGTGGCTACAGAAGGTGAAATGACAGGTGCTACTGAATCTCTTACTCCTGCCTCAGTCAAAGCTATTGGTAACCTTATTCACATCCTTTGTTTTAATGCTCTGCATAAAGGAATTCTTTGATCTCTAATGACAATATTTGAAAACCCCTCCAGCTCTGAGAATCTTCTAGAATCTACTTCTGGGTGTTCTTGAACATCAGGCAATTATGAATGTATACATAGTCTTCCACAATTTACATTTTTTATTTTAATATCTGTTTCTTGGAGCTGTATGTGGTTCAAAATAAAGTTATTAGAAAAGCAAAATTTTAGATTACTAACAGTGTCACAGATTATCAAAACAAGATTTACATGGATATGAGAATTTGTCTTCCAGTAATATAAGAGAACAAAGACCATGTGGGAATCATATCCCTTTTTCAATACAAATTACTCAAAATGCACACACTCACCATAACAACATCCTAAACTACCTCCACCAAAAGATTTAGCCATGTCACTGTAAGTGGCTTTCATAGTTTTTGATGTTGTCGTTACCTTCCATGCAATGGTTTTATTCTGTGTCAACTTACCTAAACTATAGTAGCTACACTTACCATATTCCTTTTCTTCTGTGGTTCCAGGTTAGAACAAGAGACATGTATGGGAGATTTGGGTGGTGCAAGTGGAGCGGCAGCTGTCGATATGCTCTGAGGGTCAGACACAAGAGCCGTCCATGGATATTGTTGCTGAGATGCCTGCTCCCTTTGTTGTTGTAGCATGCACCCAGACCCTCAGTGCCTCCAGCTCCTCCCAGGTCTCTTCCTTTGCCTTTTCAGAGTTCTAGGCCAGATATGCACACAACTCTGTGGCAGTCATCACCCGTCTGACAGGTTATCATCATCATCAAGGTTGGAGATAATGAGGAGCCAGTGAGAGGTTCCAGTTTGTCCTCCTTCTCCCTCAATTTAAGCTCAACACCAGCCCCAAAGGCAACAACCTTGCATAGATTTTTAAATCAGTTCTCATAATTGCATTAGGTCTAATTTCTTTAGTAACTCCCTCATCCTATATCATCATGGTGTACCTTCTTCAGTTGAATGTATACAACTAATTGATAAACCTAGTATCATGTTTCTTAGCTTTTAAAAAACCCACACCTCTACAACCTTTTCTTACTTTATCTTCCACATATTTCCAACAGTTAAGAAGGTTTTATATACAGTTGACCCTTAAACAACTCAGGGATTAGGGGCACTGACCCCTTGTGTAGTTGAAAATCTATGTATAATTTTTGACCCCCTGCAAACTTAACTATTAACAGCCTGCCATTGACTGGAAGCCTTACTGATACCACAAACCATTGGTTAACACGTATTTTGTATGATACATATATTATATACTGTATTCTTAAAGTGAGCTAGAGAAAAGAAAATGTCACCAAGAAAATCATAAGACAGAGAAAATATATTTCCTATTCATTAAGTGGAAGTGGATCGTCGTAAACTCTTCATCTTCCTGGTTTTCACATTGAACAAGGTGAGGAGGTTAACATTTGAACTTAACCTTGTCCTGAAAACTATCACAAGGATTAGCCAGGCATGGTGGCAACTGCCTGTGGTCCCAGCTGCTCGGGAGGCTGAGGCAGGAGAATGGTGTGAACCCGGGAGGCGGAGGTTGCGGCGAGCCGAGATCACCCCACCGCACTCAAGCCTGGGTGGCGACAGAGCAAGACTCCATCTCAAAAAAAAAATAAAAAATAAAAATAAATAAATAAATAAATAAACTATCACAAGGAGGGGGAAGAAGGATAATAGGAGAAGGAGGAGGTGGAGATAGTTTTGCAGCCTCATGGGTGGGAGAGATGAAAGAAAATCCATGTATAAGTGGATCAGAGTAGTTCAAACTCACGTTGTTCAAAGGTCAACTATAGTTTATTTTCAGTACATTATATAAAATCAAGAGGCGCTAAATGATCTGGTTTCCAGCCACTTCTCCACTTCATCTCCTTCTTCCACTCTCATCTACACTTCAAACACACTAATCTCCTCCATGAGCCTCAAACCCAAGGAGGTTCTGTCTCTTTATCTTGGCAAATGGCTGTGACACTTTTCCTGTTATTTACATGGCTGGAATATCTTTTCACTTTTCAAATATTTAATTAAACACCACCACCTATGAGGACCTTACCTAACATTTCTTTCTATGTGATCCCTCCATACCAATGGCATCTATTGCTGAACTGTCTTTGTTTCCTCTATAATATGCACTGCATGATTATAAAATACGTATTTCTTTTTTAGTGTATTTTTGTCCACCTCTGAGCAGAATATACGTTCTATCGTGGCAGAAACTTGAGTTTGTTTTTATTCTCAATTGTGTTCACATTTCCTAGCACAGTGCTAGGAACACATGGCAGCCTTCTCTTGGTGAATCAATAAATTTAACAGCTATGCTAATGCAGTAACATAACAGTCTGGGTATATATACACTTGGAAGCACTCTATTCTCTGACAGGACATAAAAGGAGTTTTCAGGTCATCTTCTTCTGCTGTTGATTGGTGGTAGCTGTGTAAGTTTGAACTTGATCTTGTCCTGAAAATGATCACAAGCTTCCAGGTCCATGTCTACTTCCTAAATCATGCCAGAGTTTTGCCTTTGGAAATTAAATTCAGTATAAAGGACATACATTTCTTTCCTGTAATCCAAAGAATCATGTTTGTATATAGGTTTCTTCTGATGGAGGTGGTAGTTAAAAAATACAGTCCTGACAAATCTTATTAGTAACGTTTAAAAGCATGCATACATCTTGGATGTGATATATGGCCTTCTCCAACACAACCTGAAAAAATGGACCCAATGACCATAGGACATGAGAAAATACGAGACTTTATTTCTTCCTGGATGTTACTGATAGACATATACTTTTATAGATGCACTGCAACTATTTGGAAAGGTAAAAAATGTAACTTATCTCCCTGGGCTCACATAGAAACAGAAATGGTACTGTCTGATCAACTATGCTATTTCTGATGTTCTCTAGAGTCACGTATCTTGAACAGAGCCAATAAAAATGTAAAAAAAAATCACACATACACCTACCTAGACATAGTCATTCTCTTTTTTTAAAGTTTTCGTATCTATTTCTATTGTCTGTCTGCAAAGAAGCTAACTGCAGTTGGGTACTTGTTTCAAAACAGGAGGAAGAGAAGAGCTGGCTTTGCTAACAATTGTTATAGCAGAATCACAGTGACACTTGAAGTATTTTGGCTTTGGAAGTTGTCCTTGTACATTAATTGACATATCTCCGAGAGAATCAAATCACAACATGTTACTGCAAACGTCTGTTTTTCAAAAATCTCCTTTTGTGAAAAAGTATAATCTACTCATTTATTTGATTAAAAAGTACAAATCAGAGGTAAAATATATGGGATAACTATCACTTCCATGGAGAACCTCAACTGACTTCTGAACTAGCTTATTTTCCTCCATTAACATCTCGTTATTTTACCTTGAACTTCTCCTTAATGTAACTTACCACATTGATACTGAAAAGTATGTAATAAACTTAAAAAAGTATCTCTTCTGTCCTAGACTGTGAATTTTATTATGAAGTCTAGTAAGAACAGGATTTTTCTTATTTACTGCTGTGAAACCATAGCCTTACACAGTGCCTTGTACATAGCATGTGCTTAATAAATGTCAAATGGAGGAGTTATACATCATGTCCTTCACAAAACGATACCAACATGGTTCATTTTTACCTAGGTTTCCCCCTTTTTTCCACTTTTCATTTCTACATAAAAATGTGGAGACAAAAAATGTCAGACACAAAATTTTGAGAACATCATCACAGATGTTGCAAGACTGGATACTAATACATAACACCATTGTGTAGATGTAGGTATAATGGTGGTAACATTGTGGTCTTCAAACCTGAGAAAATTGCATACGATAAATACTTGGTAATATGCTGAACCAACTAAGTGAGTTTGTGTCACTTTTCTTCCTTAGAACTGAAATCATCAAAGACTTCTGCTTCCTGTTGTGGCTCTTACTCCATTGAAGGTGAAAAACCACACAAATTCCTCAAGAAAATGATTTCCCTTTAGTTTTTAATATCATTGAAGATTATCTTAAATGGTTTCTCTGACCTCTTTTCAAAATTTCAATCTTGAAAATAAAAATAGGATGCCTGCCAGACCTAGTCAGAAAGGGAGGTGAGGAAGTGGGACAAGTGAGGAGATGGTAATTAATCATACCGGTAATTAATTATACCACCTAGGGCACTTACTCCAAATTTGGATGAAGATAAGAATCACTGAAACTTGATAGAAGAAAAAAAAAATTATTGCTGCAACTGAGACCTACTGAACAAGAATTGCCAGGGTGATCTATATATTTAATACATATCCCTTAAGGATTCTTATCATGCTGGCCAACCTAGAAAGGACTGCTCAAGGTAGCTCAGGCTTCAGGGTGAACCCAAGTATAGGTTACAGGAAGTTGTTCAATAAATCGTGAAAGGCAGAGCAGACTGAGTACAGATCAAAGGAGGTACGTCTGTAATATCAAGAAGCCAACAAGAAACAGAAAAGCTTTCCCAATAGGTTACCATGACAGCTACAGTAATTATAAGAAAATATGCAATCTAGTCTTCTAGGGTAGTTACTTTTTTAAAATAATTGAGGTCTAACTTATATCCAGTAAAGTGTACAAGCCTGAATTCTAAGGTTTGAAAATATTTTACATATGTACACACGTTTGGAACTCCTTTCCAGAACATGATATTAACCATGTCAGTTACCACAGAATGTTTTCTCATGCCACCTCCACAGTGATTTCTAATGTGTTCTTACTCTTTCTACAGTCAGTAGGCTCTATGGTAATGTTTTGTTTCTTTTTCATTGCAGATGTGTGTAATTTGTATTATCTCTCTTATTCTTGCTTGGAGTATGGCAATTTTATAATATTTTCAAAGAACTAACTTTTGGGTTTGTTGCTTTTTCCTGTTATATATTTATATTCTATTTCATAGATTTATGCTCTTAAATACAGATTATATTTCCTCTTTCCACTTTCTTTAGGTTTAATTTGCTATTCTTTTCCAGCTGTATATGAGTTAGAACCTAACATTCCTGAATTTTAACTCTTCTTCATTTTGAATACAAACAGTCCTCAACTTACGAAACTTTGACTTAACGATTTTTCAAATTTAAGAAGGTGTGAAGGCAATACGCATGAAACCATGCTTGGAATTTTGAATCTGGATCTTTTCCCAGGTTGGTGATATATGGTTCAGCACTCTCTTGCTATGCTTCACAGTGGCAGAGAGCTGCAGCTGCCAGTCAGCCACAGCATCACAAGAGTAAACAACAGACACTGTACCGTGTACTGTGTTGCCCAGTGGTTTTGTCCAAATGAAGGATGTTAGAGTTCTGAGCACAGCCCAGCCGGAGTAGGCTGGACTCAGCTATGATGTTCAGGAAGTTAGATGTATTCAATGCATTTTTAATTTATGATCTTTTCAACCTAAATTGGGTTTATCTGGAGGTAACACCATTATAAGTTGAGGAGCTCTACAGAGTAGACAAGTTACAGTAAGCTAAGGTTAAATTATTATTAAACAATTTAAAAATAAATACATGTAGTATATTCTAAGTGTATAGTGCATAAATTCTGTCATAGTGTACAGTAATGTGTTAGGCCTTCACGCTTACTCTTCACTCATTCCCTGAGTCACCCAGTGACTTCCTGTCCGGCAAACTCCATTCTTGGTAAGTGCCCGATATATGTGTACCATTTTTTATCTTTTATACTATATTTTTAGCTGCACCTTTTCTGTGTTAAGATGTACTAATACTTATCATGGTGTTGCAGATCCTTACAGTATTCAGTATAGTGTCATGCTGTACTTTTTTGTAGCCCAGGAGCAGTAGGCTATACCTTGCAGCCTAAGGGTGTATCAAGCTACACCATCTAGGTTTGTGTAAGTGCACTCAATGATATTTGCGCAATGACAAAATCACCTAAGGATGCATTTCTCAGAATATATGCCCATCGTGAAATAATGAATGTACGTTGTTATTAATTATAGTCCCCATGCTGTACAATAGATCTCAATATAAATCTAATCTAAAGGTCTATCATGGCATTTGCAAATAGCGATCCATTTTATTATTTTTATTTTCTAATTCTTATGCCTCTTGTTGTTACCTATTTTATAATTGCTTTGGATAACACCTCCAGAATAATATTATATGGTAGTGGACATAGTGCTCCCATCTTTTCCCTGTTCCAGGCCTTAGTGGGAATGACTCTAGTGTTTTCGGATTAAATATGATGTTTAATATTCAGGTATATATTTGACCATGTTGTAGATATATTCAACCATTCATATTTTCTGCAGAGATTTATTAATAACAGGCATTTTATGTTATTGAAGTATTTTTCAGCATCTATGGAGATAAGCCTACATTTCCCCAGTCAGTCAATTAATATGGTAAATCATATTGATAAATTTTCTAACTTGGAATCTTCCTTTCATTTCTGATATAAAACCAACTTGGCCATTCATATTGTTTTCTTAATGTGTGATAATGCTAAGATACTGATACTTCATTTAAGATTTTGACTTTGCTATTTTATTCATAAGTGATTCTAATCTGTAATTTCTTTTTCTCTGTTTTCTTTATCAGATTTTCCTACTAATGTTATAACATTTTCATAAAAAAAATTAGGATGTTTTCCTTTCTATTCTGTATTCTCTAAGAATTTATTGACTAAGGGTACTATCTTTTTCTTCTATGGAAAGGTGTTAAACTGTATTTTCCTAAGAAATACTGTATTTCATTTAGATTTCAAATGTATTTGCACAAAGGTGTACAAAATAGTATTTTCATGATTTAAAAATTTCCTCTGTATTCATAGTTATTTCTCTTTGCCATTTCTTATTTTGTATATTTTTGGTTCCTCTTTTTTTCTAAAACTACTTAGTCTCAATTCTGTCTATATTCTGTCTTATGTTGGTAATAACTGTGTGTATTATTGTGGTGTTTTATATATATATTGGATTTTGTCCCTAGCTCCTGGCTCATAACTCCCATAGACCTGGTTACAGTCTTTTATTAGAATGTTGGGTGCATTAGGCCTCAGGGACAGCCTCTGACCTTCTTCCTGCCTTTCTTTCACCTGCTCCAATGCAGGACTCTAATGTTCTCCTGCCTTTCTCTTTGTGGGGTTTAAGACTCTGCCATGAGAGGGTCCCACCCTATACCCTGGGGGAAGGAATGCTAATGTCATGAAGCTTCCATTAAAAATCCAGGAGGACAAGGTTACCAACCACACATGTAAATTGAGGACAGTCTGTGTCATAAAGACCTAGCAAATTCATCAGGTGATGATAGTCAATGAGAGATCCCAGCAGCTACCAGCTTAGGCAGTACAGACCAGATGGCCACACAAGCCAATCCAAAGAAATCATAAGCTAAATAAAACAGTTGTTTTAAGCCACTAAAGTTTGTACAAAGTTAACTAATACAGCCTCCTATGTTGCATTATTTTATATTAGTCAATCTTTTTTGTTATTTTATCTCTTCTAAAAGAATGTTAACATTTTTGTGTTGACCGTAGAAATTACAAAATGTCTTTATTACAACCTACTTGAAATTTATGTGTTTTCCACATGCCGATCAGTGTTCGAACATTATAGCAATTTATTCCATTTATCCTCTCTCACTTTTTTTTTTTTTTTTTTTTGCTATTTTTGTTATAGATTTTATCTCTGCTTGTCGACAGCTCAACAAAACATTGTTACTTTAAATGAGGAACTGGCAAACAAGAGGCTGTAGAATGCCATCCTGCTTTTTATTAGTAAAGATTTATTGGAACACAGCTGCTGTAATTTAAACGTGTCCGCACCAAAAATTCAGGTGTTGTCAGTGTGATAATATTAACAGCTGGGGCCTTTAAGAGGTGATTAGGCCATGAGCACTCCTCTCTCCTGAATGGGATTAAGCCCCATATTTTAGAAGGCTGTGTGCATTTGGTTGGCTTGCCCTTCCACCTTCTGCCATGTTAGAATACGGTGTTCCTCCATTCCAGAAGATGCATTCCCTCATCAGACAACCAAACATGTGGGTGCCTTGATTTTGGACTTCTGAACCTCCAGAACTGTGAGAAAATACATTTCTATTCTTAATTAATTACCCAGTGTCAGATATTTGTTGTAGCAGCACAAATGGACTAAGAAAACACCCATGCCTGTTTATTTCTGTATTGTCTATGGCTGTTTTCACACTACAGTGGCAGTGGTTGAGTAGTTGTGACAGAGACTGTGTAATCTGTGAAGCTTAAAGTGTGTGCTACAAAAAAATTTTTGCAGACCTCCATTTTAGACAGTCTAAGAATTTGTAAATTTACCCCAATATTTACATTTCTAGGGCTTTTCTGCACTTTTAGCTTTTGTTTGATAGAGTTTTATTTCACCTTCATTTTTGATTGATGTTTTTATTCTGTGTTGGCATTTTTTGCTTTCTTTATTTTGAATTGTCATTTTTTTTTTGTCTTTTTGTTCCCATAATTGTGTTGAGAAGGTGTAATTATCATTGTGATTCCCGAAGGTAATGTGTTCTCCTTTATTCCTTAGGATGCTTTTAGAACTTTTCCCCTTTATATTTGATTTTCAGCAATTTCACTATGATGTGGCTATGTGTGGTTTTCTTTGTATTTATCTTGTATGTGGTTTACTGAGCTTTTTGCAACTTGCGCTGCCAATATTGTATTTGGAATATTTTCAGCTATTATTTTCAAATACTTCTGATATTCTTTTTCTTCTCATTTTTGCATTCTGATTACATATCTGTTTGAACATTATACCGTGTCCCACATCTCTTGTGTTGTTTCTTTCACATTTTTCCAATTTTTTTTCTCATCAGGTTTCAGTTGGCATAGTGACCTATCATTGGGTTGACTAATCTTCTCTTCTGCTATGTCTCATATAAAACCTATCTAATGACCCACGCTTATTTGCACATACAGTAACTTTTATTGTCTTTCACATTGCGAATGCTGTATCTTTTGAGAATCTTCCACTGTATATATATATACTTCCGGAGTTAATTAAAACAAAGTGAATTTTTGTTTTGTTTTGCTTTTTGTTTTTTTGGAGCTGGGGTCTCACTCTCTTGCCCAGGCTGGAATGCAGTAGTGCGATCTCAGCTCACTGCAACCTCTGCTCCCTGGGCTTAAACTATCTTACCACCTCAGCCTCCCAAGTAACTGGTAGTGTGCACCACCAGACCCAGCTAATTTTTGTATTTTTTGTGGAGAGAAGTTTCACCATGTTGCCCAGGCTGGCCTCATACTCCTGGGCTCAAGCAATCTGCCCACCTCGGCTTCCCAAAGTGCTGGGATTACAGGTGTGAGCCATCATGATCAGACTTAAAGTGAATCTTTACAAATGTTTTTGTTAATCCTTCTTTGTCCCATTTTCCCCACTAGTACCATGCCTTCCCAGATGTTAGTCACTTTAGCTCTCCTACTTCTAATCTGTTTCCTCCACTCAACAAGACTGCTTCTTTTTGTGTTCTATCTGCTGTGGTTTGGTTTCAGAAAATATCTGCAGAGGAAAGCTATGTTTCTCTTCTCTCAAGAATTTATAACCTTGTGCTGTTTGCTGTCCTGTGCCTTCAAATAGTCATTTGATGTATGATTTCAGTTTTTCATTTTGTTCACAATGGGATGATGAGTTTGAATTAGCTGCTTTGGTGAAAGTCAGCCATAAAATCTGTAAGCTAGTTCTTGGCTTCTGAGATGTTCAGCAGCAGGTAGCAGGGCTGAGGTTGAATGGTAGGATTCTATTCCTATGGCTAAACTGGTAAATAGAAGGACTGGACACACACACACACACACACACACACACACACACACACACACACACACAGATAGTTATTTCTAGGTAGGTTAGCAAAACCATGATTTTTGAATGAAAGAAACATCAAAAATGAGCCAGTTTTTTGAACTCTTTATGAGGTGGAGCTTTGGTCTGAGGAATAAGACCAAAACTTAGTTATCTGAGATCATAACCATATTATCAGCATATTTCAGTTGATTGTGGGTTGTGTATTTAGCTAGGGTTTTTGTTGTTGTTGTTTTTGAGCCAGTATCTAACTCTGTCACCCAGGCTGGAGCACAGTGGCATAATCCTAGGTCACTGCATCCTTGAACCCCTGGGCTCAAATGATCCTTCTACCTCAGCCTCCCAAGGAGCTGGGAGTACAGGCACAAGCCACCCTGCTCAGCTAATGTTTTCAATTTTTTTTAGAGATGGAGTCTTGCTTTGTTGCCCAGGCCATTCTCAAACTCCTGGCCTCAAGTTATCCTCCTGGCTTGGTCTCCCAGAGTGCTAGGATTACAGGTGTGACCCACTATGTATGACCCTAGCTAGGGGTTCTTAAATTTCCATTCGGTACGAGGATGATCCTAATGCCTGGCATTATATTGTTTCCACAGATGAGAATCACGTGGCATCAATTCTGAATGGAAAAGGGAGACATGGCCTTGGAAAATTACAGGAGATTTGTTTTCAGTTGATGACACTGGATAATCTAATTTTGTTAAAAGAGAGAGATTTGAATAATCCAATCATGTAGTGACAGACAACCATTTTGCTTAACTGGAATTTACAATAAAAAATAGTGAAGGAGAATTCCCCTGCTCCTCCACATCAAAGATTCACTCAAGTTAAAGAAGGGGAACCTCTAAGATTGAAGTGCCCTAATTAATATAGTGCTTATTAATTATAGACTTCAAAAAGCTTTTATTTTCAAAGTTTAGAGGCTCTGCTGATGACCTCAATATGTCTTATTATGCACATTTTTACCTCACCTTGCCACTGGGGAAGAACAAATTTTAATTCTGATCTGCTAGCTAAAGTTATTAAATAAATGAGCATTTTAAATGGCTGGTTTCTAGGCCTTTTTTATGTTTTCCTTTGAGTGTGTGACAGGAACAAAACAATAACTAGTCTCTAAAGTTTCCTTTGCTCTTCCTAGTAAAGGAGGACTTTTAGGACTCTGTGCCAGATCCTAGCACTTCTAGGCCTTACTGGGCATGGTGGTGAAGAATGAGGGGTGAACCAGGGAAACAGATTAGGGGGCAGATCTATATTTAGAAGAGTAGAATATTACTTGTGGTAGAAAACTAAGTGTAACTGAAAGGAGGTAAAGAAGAGGATATTTAACATTTGCCAGGCATTCTGATAAATACTCAGCATGAGAATTAGCTCATTTGCCTTCATGACAACCCTGAAGGTGGTATGGGAGACACTACTAGTTGTCTATCCAATATCCCATTGGCCCCTGTTTCCACATTAAGAACATTTAGTTTCATTTTGGGTGATGTTCCAGTGGTTGCTAACTTTCTGAGTTTCCCACGCAGTGGTTTTGGACAATGAGTACCAGTGGGCATCAGTAGGAGGGTTGGGGGAAAGCTTTCACATTAGTTACCCATGCAACTCCATCCTCTGCTTCCCCTTCCCTTGCCTTAAATATGGATGTGGTGACTGAAGCTGAAGCAGCCCCCTGTGAAAATGAGTGAATGACCCAGAAGATTACAGAGCAGAGGCCCTGGCATCGTTGAGTTCCCAAACCAAAGCCAGCTACCATCTACCATCAGACTCAGAAATTGATACCCAGACTTGATTAAGCAATTGATTATCTTTCTAGCAGCTGAGTTCATTGCTAAATACCATTGGTAGCCATTCTCACTCCACAGATGAGAAAATTGTGTCACAGTGAGTTTAACTTGCACAGGATCACACAGGTAGGAAATAAAGATAAAACTGAGGGAGCTTGCTTGGGTTGACTTGAAGTGATGGATGTTAGAGCTTGTATTGGAGGAGGAAAATATCTGGGGAGTAACTTCAGGGGTTGTGTTAGATACTAAGAGTGAAATTGTGGAAAAAAGGGATTTTTAAGTTTTAGTTTTAGTTATAAATATACTTTGGCATTTCTTTCAGAGAAACTGCAAAGTTTTAGATAGCTTTTATTTATTTCTTGGTTACTGAACTATCATTCATATTTTAATGATGTAAATATGAAAAGAACTTAGTGAATACCTGGCACATTTTAAGCACTCAATAAAGATTATTTGTTTCAAATATAACAGTGATAATGATGGAAGTGCCATGCAGGCTTCAAAAATAATATAAGTTAATTAACTTGCAAGTATATTTGTTTCGTATTTTTCTTACTCTTAGAAACACAAGACAGGTATGATTTGAATTCCACATTACCATATTTGAAAATGTATAAAATATTAATGATTCAGCAGATATTTAGTGAGTGCCTGTATGTGCAATGTTTCGTGAATAACAGCTTGGTGAATGAGTCAGGATTACTTCCCTTAAGCTTACAACCAAGTAGGAAATATAAATAGTATATTTCATATTGCAGTATAATTATATATTTTAGTTTTATATAACATTAGCTTCTACCTAACTTAATATTAGACTTAATGGTATATTTGATACATTATGAGAATACAGAAGAGTGAATGATCAACTATGCTCAAAGGTAGAAAAAGTTATAGAGGAGTTATCTTTTGAACTGGAGGTTGAAGGATACATACACACAGATAGATGAGATGTCAACAGGGCAGGGGTTGGAATGAAAGACATTCTAGATGGAACAAGAAAATTCATAGGAAAGATGCTCAGCAAGTGCTAGTTGTTTGTTGATGCTGGAGTGCAGAATGCTTGGAAAGATGAACTGGATTATGCTTGCATTAGTCCGTTCTCACACTGTTAATAAAGACATACTTGAGAATGGGTAATTTATGAAGGAAAGAGATTTAATTGACTTACAGTTCAGCATGGCTGGGGAGGCCTTAGGACACTTAAAGTCATGGTGGAAGGGGAAGAAAACGTGTCCTTCTTCACATGGCAGCAGCAAGGAGAACTGCCAAGCAAAAGGGGGAAAGCCTCTTATAGAACCATAAGATCTCAAGAGAACATACTCACTATCATGAGAACAGCATGAGGGTAACCATCCCCATAACGAAATTACCTCCCTCCAGGTCCCTCCCATGACACATGAGGATTATGGGAACTACAATTCAAGGTGAGATTTGGGTGGGGACACAGCCAAACCACATCAATGCTCTAGAAAAGCATGGTATGGTCTGTCTTTAGTATGAAATTAGGATTCTTTTGACAATTGGGGGGAAAAAAAAAGCATATTAGTCCTTTAGGGAAAAAAAAACCTCTCAACTGTATGAAGGATGATTTGGCAACTGGGAGATGAGGAGTGGGAACAACTAACTTGACACTTGCATAAGCAAATGGCTTTCTTGAAGCTGATTGCATTTATATGTAATATAGAGAGTTACTATGAATGAAGCCCATTTCACTGATGAAAAGATTGTGGCCTGGAAAATCTGAAACCCTTAACTACAACACAGGTTGTGGGTAGAAATAAGATAGAGAAGATAGTAAGTACTCTTGATTGAGTTGATTAAGACTGTAACGGGGGCAAGAAGAGTGGAAATCATCTAAAAAGGCTGCAGAAAGAGTTTTGGAAAATTTTATAGAAATTGACAGGAGACGTATGGAAAATATAACTTAAGCTGGAGGTTTCCATTCTTGGTGAATATAGGAAAAGATGCACTTTCCTGAAGGGAACTTACATTGGGTATGTGTGTACTCAAAGAGGTCACTCTAATTCACAAATAAGCAATGTACAGTTGAAACCCAATAAATGGAAGTGAGCTCAACTGTGAGACAAGAGAGGCAGAGTGGCCGAAAGAAACCAAGAGGTAGAGAAAAGCATATGAGATCTTTGGGAATGCCTACATGTAAAGAGATAGGCGAAAAATGTCTCTGAAAATGTTATTGAATGAATTATTATTGCTTTTCTGCCATGTCTTACGTGATGAAGTAGATTAAATGTGGCTGTTTCTGTTGGATGCAATTAGAAAAGAATTATGCATAATCATTCAGATTCTTGGTTTATGTATTTTTTCTCATTATTTTGTCATATATATATATGTATGTATATATACATATATATGTGTGTATATATATATATAATTTGAATTAGATTTCAAGGTATCTTATTTGAAAATGACCAAAATTTCAGTGAAAATTGTGGTCTGATTTTCTAGGAGACATTAGCTAAAAAGAATGAAATATCTCCAGAATAAAAGGAAGACATATTTGCAATCAACCTCATTTTCTCAGAAAAACAAAACAAATAACAGAAACCATATTTGTTCTACACATTTACAAATGTGTCATGGTAGGACTATCAATACAAAGAGGCAGGTGTTCTGTCTCATCACAGTCTGCCAAGGTTTTGCTGCGACTGAAAACAAAACGAGATGAAAAAGCTCTGTCCTAGCCCCATCCCTCCCTCTCCTGAGCCCCCCTCCATCCCCCCATAAAAATAATTCTTGTAAGATTATTTTAGCAACTAAAGCCACCTCTTCCACTTCTATACCAGGCACGGAGAATTTCTCCTGGCCTGGCTTGGAATACTTAATTTCTGGACACATCTGTTTGTCTTTAGGAGTTAACTTTTAAAAGTAACCTTTCAGAAGATAAAACGGAGGCATGAAACATTTTCATTTTCTTGAAGAATCTCGTTTCTCCTCTCTCAGGAGACAATCGCACTGGGGAACTGTCTGGTTCACTTTAAACGAGAGCTACTTGTTTCATTTAAAAAAAAAAAAGAAAGAGGGAAAACAGGTGGTTTGTAAGCAGACACACACCTCAAACAGATTTTCTTTTAATTTGTGCCAATTAGTTGACCAAGAGTGTCTAAGGTTCCTATTTGTTTCAAAAAACAAAACTGTACTACCTATTTACTCCCTAAACATCGTAAATCCCAAATCCATTTTCCAAGCCTAACTTTCATGTTTACCACTTTACTTTCTAACACTTGAGCTTTCTCACTTAAAATCAAAGAGCAAGAGGACTAATTGCAAACATAATTATGTAATGAAGGGCCCTTTATGTGGTGTGTAGTTAATTATAGCTGCCCAATTATGCCTCTAAAGGGAACCCCTTGTACGCTCCCTTCCCCCTGTTGTTGATAGATGTAATTGAAAACCATTGGAACAAATTGATTTTCATATAATTAGTATATTCAAATCAGATGATTTGCCAGATCATAATAAATTTGGATGTAATTTACCCTCCCCCACCATTTGTGCTCTTAATCATTTTGAGAACTCTTGGGAAAATGATATGCTTTATTTTTATATTAATCGTGCCACACAAAGCTCCTTACAGAACCTACATGGCAAAAAAGGGATTATTGACTTGGAATCGTTTACGAGGAAATGTCTGTGGTGGGCCAGATTAGCAGTCAGAGAGGTTTGCCTCTTAGGTTTTTTGTCTGCATAACTGGAAATGGTATTAATATTCTTTTTTAAATCAATGGCATTGTTCCATCTCTCCCTCCTCCTCCTTTCTCTTGCTCCCTTCCTAGAAGGCAGCTGGGTTTGGGCCTATTGAAAACCTTTGGCCCCCATTGAGGTGGGGGTTTTCAAATGAGGGCAATGGCCATCTGGTATCAAGTCCCATGTGAAGAGGGTGCCCCAGCTATGCAGCAGTTTAGTGGGGTCAGGAGCTTGAGCTAATAAATACATCCATTGAAAGACAATGGGGGCTGGTTTTCCTATTCTTGGAGAATGGAAATATGAAAATGGAAAAGTTGGAATGAACCCTCTTTTGGGATTGGGATGAAAGTGCTGATGTGAATGCCTGTTTTCCAAACATATAGATAGACATAGAAGTAAATACAATATAGATCTAGTGTCCATAGGGAGGGGAGTGCTTGGGTACAAAAACACCCCAGTAGCAATGAGCCTAACTGGTGCCCATATCTTAGTTTCTAAAAACCATTATCCACCAAAAGGAAGCAGGGATCCTTGGAGGAACGGCTGATTTTAGGGCTGCCACAGGGAGAGAAAAGGGAAACTGGATCTTGTGTTGTGCCAGAGAGTAAGGACTTTTCCAAAGCATGATGGGGCCATGTCAAAAGAACATGGAAGCCATATTGAAAGTGCTATCACTGGCCAAATTAAGGAAAATTTGAGCAACTACCATAGCAACAACACAAAAATGATAGCAGTGGATTGTAATCTATTGAATAAATGGTTCTATGTGAGATAAATAAATGGATAAATGGAGTGGATAGGATGTTCTTTTTTAGGGTAGAATGTTAGCTACTAAAGGTAGAAGGAATGACAGAATTAAAAAATCCCCATGTGAACCTTCACAATAAACATTAATTTTTAAAAGAACTGGCAATGGATGTTAAAACCAGTAAGTGAAATTAGTATGAGGAATGGGATTTCATGTAATCGCAAAGCTTCTACCCAGAAAAGTATTTATTCCCTATAAATAGAGGGCATAATTTTACAAAGGTGAAGTCTGGAAGAAATTTTTTTTTTTTTTTAGATAGGGTCTTGCTCTGTTACTCATACTAGAGGGCAATTGGGCTCAAGCGATCCTCCTCCCTCTGCCACCGGCGTAGCTGAGATTGCAGGCATGTACCACCATGCCCAGCTACTTTTTTTTTTTTTTTTTTTTTAGTAGCATCAAGATCTTGCTCTATTGCCCAGGCTGGTCTCGAGCTCTTGGGCTCAAGAGATCCTCCCACTTCAGCCTCCCAAGGTGCTGGGTTTACAGATGTGAGCCACTGTGCCTGCCTTGGCAGACACCATCTCAATCAAGTGATCAAAAATTAACATTAACACTTATGGGACAAGCCAATATCTTGTGCCACCCAATAAGACTCAATGAGAGAAAATTAGTGTCACTTCTGTAATATTCCAGCCAAAATGTACAACTTGGGTCTAGTGATGTAAAATCATCAAATAAACCCAATTTGAGAGGCATTCTTCAAAAGTACTGACCTGTAATCTTCATGAATGCCTTACTCCAGATAATCAAGTCAAAACTAACGATTGTTCCAGATTGAAGGAGACTATAGAGACATGACAGTAGGGTGCAACTGTGATCTGGGATTGGACTGTCTCTATAAAGGGCATCACTGGGATAATTACCGACACCTGTATGTGCTCTGTGAGTCAAGGTTTTTGGTACTCATTTGTAGGATTCTTAGATATCTTTTGAAAACTTGATCTCTTTTCTTCAAAATTAAGGAAATGTTAGCATAGCACATCATTACAACACTGTTCTTTATATGTGAAAAGGGTACTTATAAATGGCTATCAATCAATGACACCATATTGCCGACTACAGCATAAGCTCTGTAAAGAGAGAAACCCTGTATGTTGTGTACACTTCTAGCAGGGTTCAACAAATATCTATTAAACTTAAATAGATCTGTGAATGACTAGATAAATAGCATTTCCTCATGATCTGCTCAGTGAAGAAATGACTTGACAGTATGTAGACTCTTAGAGGGCTTTTGTTTGGTAGCAAAAAGCAATTTCTGTTCTGTGGATGCCCTCATGCAGGGAGACAGTGTTGCATCTTGCTTTGCATAATACGTAAGGACACATCCCGAAGAGAGGCTTTCTGTATTAGAATCCTGGTTGTGAACCTCAGTGAGGTGTAAGCCTAAGCAAAACACTTTCGTTTCCATGCCTTGGTTTCTTAACATGTGAAATGGGATGATGACCTATTAAGGTCATCCTCTTAGGGCTCTGGGTGGTTACAAGGGAGATAAAAGTAACTGCAGTGAAGGAGTAAGAAGAACACAGAAGAGTTCACCTCTGCTGGTTTTACGATGTAATATACGTGACACACACAAGGGATATCTAAATTCTTGTGGTCTAGCAAAACTGCATTGGGGCAGTCACAAGGAGAAGGGAACTACTGCCGGGCGCGGTGGCTCAAGCCTGTAATCCCAGCACTTTGGGAGGCCGAGTCGGGCGGATCACGAGGTCAGGAGATGGAGACCATCCTGACTAACACGGTGAAACCCCATCTCTACTAAAAAATACAAAAAACTAGCCGGGCGCGGTGGCGGGCACCTGTAGTCCCAGCTACTCGGGAGGCTGAGGCAGGAGAATGGCGTAAACCCGGGAGGCGGAGCTTGCAGTGAGCCGAGATCGCGCCACTGCACTCCAGCCTGGGCGACAGAGCTAGACTCTGTCTCAAAAAAAAAAAAAAAAAAAAAAAAAAAAAAAAAAAAAAAGGAGAAGGGAACTACTAATACCAATGTTCACCAATCTTTTTTTTTTTTTTTTTTTTTTTTGAGGCAAAGTCTCACTCTGTCACCCAGGCTGTAGTACCGTGGTGCGATCTCGGCTCACTGCAACCTCTGCCTCCTGAGTTCAAGCAATTCTCCTGCATCATCCTCATCAGTAGTTGGGATTACAGGTGCCTGCAACCATACCCGGCTATTTTTTGTGTGTATGCATTTTTAGTAAACACAAGGTTTCACCATGTTGGCCCCGCTGTTCTCGAACTCCTGACCTCAAGTGATCCTCCTGCCTCAGCCTTCCAAAGTGCTGGGATTACAGGTGTGAGCCACTGTGCCTGGCCCAATGTTCATCAATTAATTAATTGAGTTATTTATCCATTATGTACTGAGTACCTACTGGATGCTAAGAATTATTCTAGTATGGAAGATATGCCAGTGAACAAAATATTTTTTAAAAAGGTTGCCTCAAATGTAAATGTGCATAGAAATCACTCAGAGTTCTTGATTCTTTTGCGTGGACAAAGCTCTGGAAGATGCACTTTTAACAAGCACTTTTTTCTTTTTTTTTGAGACGGAGTCTCGCTCTGTCACCCAGGCTGGAGTGCAGTGGCTAGATCTCAGCTCACTGCAAGCTCCGCCTCCCGGGTTCACGCCATTCTCCTGCCTCAGCCTCCCGAGTAGCTGGGACTACAGGCGCCTGCCACCTCGCCCGGCTAGTTTTTTGTATTTTTTAGTAGAGAAGGGGTTTCACCGTGTTAGCCAGGATGGTCTCGATCTCCTGACCTCGTGATCCGTCCATCTTGGCCTCCCAAAGTGCTGGGATTACAGGCTTGAGCCACTGGGCCGGGCCTAACAAGCACTTCTAATAGTCACTAATAGACATTACTAGTAACAATGTAAAAGATACTTGCCATTATCTCATTTAATCCTTACAAAAACTGTATGAATCAGGTACTATTATTATTATTTCATTTTATAGGTGGGCAACCTAAGACTTAGAGAAATTCATGTTTTACTCATGTCTCTTGCTAGCCATGTGGCTAGCAATGTGGCCATGTGGCTAGCAAGAGGCAGATTCAGGACACTAACTCAGGTCAGTCCAACACTAAAGCCAGCTCAATGGGACCCTGCTGTCTTAATAGTTTCAGAAAGCAGAGCCCTGGACTTAGGAAGACCATGGAGCAGACAGAGCATCAGCCTGGCTGCAATGAACAGCAGGGTATGATGGCTGGGGCTGGGTGCCTGCCTTTAGTCTAAGGGTACAGTTATACACTGACTCCAGTTAGGGACTGTGCTCAGCTGTGTTCAGGAACACTCAAAAATTACTGATGGAGACCCAAAAATAAATGTGTCAGTAAAAGATGATTAAATGACAAACTGATGTTAGCTGCAGTTGTATTAATAGTAAAAGAAAAAAGTAAAACTTTTACCCAAACACTAGATGACACCAAAATACTTCAGTCTCATGTATATATGCATACAGTATTCATCTTCAAATCCACTGTGGTGTGGGAGAGGGAAACACTGCAAGAAATTGGGGATCTACCACCCCTTATTGTGGTTTATACAAAGTAAACTGGGGCCATGACTGCCTTTGCCATGGTGAAACCTTGTTGTATTCACGTCAGGTTGATTTCTATTTGCAGTTCTTTCCTCTTGCAGGCATTCTTGTTACCAATAAACAAAGAATAGCCCAAAGCTGCATGGGTGAAGAAAACATGAAGCTGAGATTCATTATTTTTGGTCTCTTTCTCTTTTTCTTTAAACAAAACTTCCGTGCAAATATATGTCCCTCTTGGCTTCTCTCCCAGTCCCCTTTGTCAAAGAGCCATCACTTTTTACCTTCTAATGAATCAGAGGCCTTGTCTTCAGAGAATTTCAAGAAGCTTTCAAGTTGTTTGGTTTTGTGCTTCAGTCGTGATAGCCGCAAGGTAAAAATGTGCAAGAATTGCAGAAACAAGTTCTAGATGAAGTTTCTGGAGTTAATAGTGAGAGTGCCAATCACACTCAATACTAGGTGTCAAACTGTTTCTCTGAAATACATTCTTATGGGGAGAAGTCAGCTTCGGAAGACTTATGAAGGATGTAGGAAATGGAGTTTGGTATTTAAGACATTATTTACTAAACACTAGAATCACTCATAATATGTATTAAAAATGAAGATTCTTGGGCTTCCCCAAACAAATCAGGATTTGGGGAACTTTTTGCTTTTGTAAGTGAACACTCAAATTTGAGCTATCCTGCGCTAAAAGTTGATGCATGTTATTAATAAATGCTTTTTTTGAGGAGCTGAATAATGCTTTGTGTGAGCAGCTGAAGCCAGCCACCAGTGTGCTCTGCCCTAAGACTCTAGATAACAACAACAAGTTGCAAATCTTTCCATTACATAAAATAGGCTAGGCACACGTGTGTTATGTGCTATATAGTCTATTAAGTTCTTTCAACCCTGGTTCCTGTATCGTTTTTTTCTTTCATTTTCTTTCTTTTTTTTTTTTTTTAAATTATACTTTAAATTTTGGGATACATGTGCAGAAAGTGCATGTTTGTTACATAGGTACACATGTGCCATGGTGGTTTGCTGCACCCATCAACCCATCATCTA
Source organism: Macaca nemestrina (assembly GCF_043159975.1). NCBI lineage: Eukaryota > Metazoa > Chordata > Mammalia > Primates > Cercopithecidae > Macaca > Macaca nemestrina. The sequence continues at coordinate 140,690,056 of NC_092126.1, read as the reverse complement.
CATTAGGTATTTCTCCTAATGCTATCCCTCCCCTTGCCCCACACCCCCACAACAGGCCCTGGTGTATGATCCCTCTCTGTGCCCATATATTCTCATTGTTCAACTCACATTTGTGAATGAGAACATGCGGTGTTGGTTTTCTGTTCCTGTGTTAGTTTACTGAGAAAGATGGTTTCCAGCTTCATCCATGGGCCTGCAAAGGACATGAACTCTTTCTTTTATACGGCTGCATAGTATTTTATGGTTTATATGTGCCACGTTTTCTTTATCCAGTCTATCATTGATGGGCATTTGGGTTGTTTCCAAGTCTTTGCTATTGTGACTAGTACTGCAGTAAACATACGTGTGCATGTGTCTTTGTAATATAATTATTTACAATCCTTAGAGTATATACCCAGTAATAGGATTCCTGGGTCAAATGGTATTTTTAGTTCTAGATCCTTGAGGAATTGCCACACTGTCTTCCAAAATGATTGAACGAATTAACACTCCCACCAACAGTGTAAAAGTGTTACCATTTCTCCACATCCCCTGCAGAATCTGTTGTTTCCTGACTTTTTAATGATCGCCATTCCAACTGGTGTGAGATGGTATCTCATTGTGGTTTTGATTTGCATTTTTCTAATGACCAATGATGAGCTTTTTTTCATACGTTTGTTGGTCACCTAAATGTCTTCTTTTGAAAGGTATCTGTTCTTATCATTCACCCACATTTTGATGGGGTTGTGTTTTTCTTTATATAAATGTGTCTAAGTTCTTTGTAGATTCTGGATATTAGCCCTTTGTCACATGGATAGATTATAAAAATTTTCTCCCATTATGTAGGTTGCCTGTTCACTCTGATGATAGACTCTTTTGCTGTGCAAAAGCTCTTTAGTTTAATTAGATCCCATTTGTCAATCTTGGCTTTTGTTGCCATTGCTTTTGTTGTTTTAGTCATGAAATCTTTCCCTATGCCTATGTCTTGAATGGTATTGCCTAGGTTTTCTTCTAGGGTTTTTATGGTTTTAGGTCTTATGTTTAAGTGTTTAATCCATCTTGAGTCAATTTCTGTATAAGGTGTAAGAAAGGCATCCAGTTTCAGTTGTCTGCATATGGCTAGCCAGTTTTCCCAACACCATTTATTAAATAGGGAATCCTTTCCCCATTGCTTATTTTTATCAGTTTTGTCAAAGATCAGATGATTGCAGACATATAGTGTTATTTCTGAGGCCTCTGTTCTGTTCCATTGGTCTATATATCTGTTTTGGTACCAGTACCATGCTGCTGTTGTTACTGTAGCCTGATTGTGTAGTTTGAAATCAGGTAGTGTGATGTCTCCAGCTTTGTTCTATTGCTTAAGATTATCTTGGCTATACGGGATCTTTTTTGGTTCCATATTAAATTTAAAGTAGTTTTTTCTAATTCTGTGAGAAAGTCAATGGTAGCTTTATGAGAATGGCATTGAGTCTATAAATTGCTTTTGGCAGTATAGCGATTTTCACGATACTGATTCTTCCTGTCCATGAGCATGGAATGTTTTTCCATTTGTTTGTGTCATTTCTTATTTCCTTGAGCAGTGGTTTGTAGTTCTCCTTTAAGAGATCCTTCATATCCCTTGTAAATTTTATTCTAGGTATTTTATTATCTTTGTAGCAGTTGTGAATTGGAATTCACTCATGATTTGGCTTTCTGTTTGTCTATTATTGGTGTATAGGAATGCTTGTGATTTTTGTACATTGATTTTGTATCCTGAGACTTTGCTGAAGTTGCTTATCAGCTTAAGGAGATTTTGGGCTGAGACGACGGGGTTTTCTAAATATACAATAATATACAATCATGTCACCTGCAAACAGACAATTTGACTTCCTCTCTTTCTAATTGAATATGCTTTATTGCTTTCTCTTACCTGATTGCCATGGCCAGACTTCCAGTATTATGTTGAATAGGACTGGTGAAAGAAGGCATCCTTGTCTTGTGCCGGTTTTCAAAGGAAATGCTTCCAGCTTTTGCCCCCTGCAGGATGATATTGGCTGTGGGTTTGTCATAAATAGCTCTTATTATTTTGAGATATTTTCCGTCAGTATCTAGTTTATTGAGAGTTTTTAGCAAGAAGCGGTGTTGAATTTTATCAAAGTCCTTTTCTGCATCTATTGAGATAATCATGTGGTTTTTGTTGTTGCTTCTTTTTATGTGTTGGATTACGTTTATTGATTTGCATATGTTGAACAACCCTTGCATCCTAAGGATCAAGTCGACTTTATCATCATGGATAAGCTTTTTGGTGTGCTGCTGGATTTAGTTTGCCAGTATTTTATTGAGGATTTTAGCAGTGATATTAACCAGGTATATTGGCCTGAAATTTTCTTTTTTTTTTTGTATCTCTGCCAGGTTTTGGTATCAGGATGATGCTGGCCTCATAAAGTGAGTTAGGGAGGAGTCCCACTTTTTCTATTGTTTGGAATAGTTTTAGAAGGAATGGTACCAGCTCCTCTTTGTACCTTTAGTAGAATTCGGCTGTGAATCCATCTGGTCCTGGGCTTTTTTAAATTGGTAGGCTATTACTGCCTCAATTTCAGAACTTGCTATTGGTCTATTCAGGGATTTGACTTCTTCCTGGTTTAGTCTTTGGAGGGTATATGTGTCCAGGAATTAGTCCATTTCTTCTAGATTTTCTAGTTTATTTGTGCAGAGGTGCTTATAGTATTCTCTGATGCTAGTTGCTATTTCTGTGGGATCAGTGGCAATATCCCCTTTATCATTTTTATTGTGTCGATTTGATTCTTCTATCTTTCCTTCTTATTAATCTGGCTAGTGGTCTATTTTGTTAATCTTTTCAAAAAACCAGCTCCTGGACTCATTGATTAAGGCTTTTTTCGTGTCTCTATCTCCTTCAGTTCTGCTCTAATGTTAGTTATTTCTTGTCTTCTGCTAGCTTTTGAATTTGTTTATTCTTGCTTTTCAAATTCATTTAACGGTGATATTAGGATGTTGATTTTTAGATCTTTCCCACTTTCTCATGTGGACATTTAGTGCTATCAGTTTCCCTCTAAACACTGCTTTAGCTGTGTTCCAGAGATTCTGGTATATTGTGTCTTTGTTCTTGGTTTCTAAGAACTTATCTATTTATTCTCTAATTTTGTTATTTACCCAGTAGTCATTCAGGAGCAGGTTGTTCAGTTTCTATGTAGTTATGCAGTTTTGAGTGAGTTTCTTAATCCTGAGTTCTAATTTGATTGCACTGTGGTCTGAGAGACTGTTATGAGTTCCGTTCTTTTGCATTTGCTGAGGAGCATTTTACTTCCAATTATGTGATCAATTTTAGAATAAGTGCAATGTAGTACTAAGAAGAATGTATATTCTCTTGATTTATGGTGGAGAGTTCTGCAGATGTCTATTAGGTCTGCTTGGTCCAGAGCTGTGTTCAAGTCCTGAATATCCTTGTTAATTTTCGTTCTCATTCATCTGCCTAATATTGACAGTGGGTTGTTAAAGTCTCACACTTTTATTGTGTGGGAGTCTAACTCTCTTTGTAGGTCTCTAAGAACTTGCTTTATGAATCTGGGTACTCCTGTATTGGGTGCATATACATTTAAGATAGTTAGCTCTCCTTGTTGCATTGATCCCTTTAACCAATATGTAATGCCCTTCTTTGTCTTTTTGAATCTTTGTTGGTTTAGTCTGTTTTTTTTTTTTATTATTATACTTGGTAAGTTCTGGGGTACATGTACGGAATGTGCAGGTTTGTCACATAACTATACATGTGCCATGGTGGTTTGCTGCACCCATCAACCCGTCATCTACATTAGTTATTTCTCCTAATGCTATCCCTCCCCAAGCAGCCCACCCCCAAAAGGCCCTGGTGTGTGATGTTCCCCTCCCTATGTCCATATGTTCTCATTGTTCAACTCCCACCTATGAGTGAGAACATGCGGTGTTTGGTTTTCTGTTCTTGTGATAGTTTGCTGAGAATGATGGTTTCCAGCTTCATCCATGTCCCTGCAAAGGACATGAACTCATCCTTTATGTCTGCATAGTATTCCATGGTGCATATGTGGTACATTTTCTTTATCCAGTTTATCGTCGATGGGCATTTGGGTTGGTTCCAAGTCTTTGCTATTGTGAACAGTGCCACAATAAACATGCCAGTACATGTGTCATGATAGTAAAATAATTTATAATACTTTGGATATATACCCAGTAATGGGATTGCTGGGTCAAATGGTATTTCTGGTTCTAGATCCTTGAGGAATCGCCACACTGTCTTCCACAAAGTTCGAACTAATTTATACTCCCACCAACAGTATAAACGTGTTGTTATTTCTCCACATTCTCCCCCGCATCTGCTGATTCCTGACTTTTTGGTGATCACCATTTTAACTGGTGTAAGATGGTATCTCATTGTGGTTTTGATTTGCATTTCTCTAATGACCAGTGATGATGAGCTTTTTTTCATGTTTATTGGCTGCATAAATGTTTTCTTTTGAGAAGTGTCTCTTTATATCCTTTGCCCACTTTGTGATGGGGTTGTTTTTTTTCTTATAAATTTATCTTCCTTGTACGTATTAGCTCTTTGTCAGATGGATAGATTGCAAAAATTTTCTCCCATTCTATAGGTTGCCTGTTTACTGTGATAATTTCTTTTGCTGTGCAAAACTCTTTAGTTCAATTGGATCTTATTTGTCAATGTTGGCTTTTCTTGCCATTGCTTTTGGTGTTTTAGTCATGAAGTTTTTTGCCAAGCCTATGTCCTGAATGGTATGGCCCAGATTTTCTTCTAGGGTTTTTGTGGCTTTACGCCTTACTTTTAAGTGCTTAATCCATTTTGAGTCAATTTTTGTATAAGGTATAAGAAAGGGGTCCAGTTTCAGTTGTCTGCATATGGTTAGCCAGTTTTCCCAATACCATTTGTTAAATAGGGAGTCCTTTCCCCATTGCTTGTTTTTATCAGTTTTGTCAAAGATCAGATGATTGTAGATGTGTAGTGTTATTTCTGAGGCCTCTGTTCTGTTCCATTGGTCTATATATCTGTTTTGGTACCAGTATCATGTTGTTTTGGTTACTGTAGCCTTGTAGTATAGTTTGAAGTGAGGTAGCACAATGCCTCCAGCTTTGTTCTTTTTGCTTAGGGTTGTGTCGCCTATGCAGGCTCTTTTTGGTTCCATATGAAATTTAAAATAGTTTTTTCAAATTCTGTGAAGAAAGTCAATGGTAGCTTGATGGAGATAGCATTGAATCTATAAATTACTTTTGGCAGTATGGTCATTTTCACAATATTGATTCTGCCTACCCATTAGCATAGAATGTTTTTCCATTTGTTCATATCCTCTCATTTCCTTGGTGGTTTGTAGTTCTGCTTTAAGAGATCCTTCATATCCCTAATAACTTGTAGTCCTAGATATTTTATTCTATTAGTAGTAATTGTGAATGGGAGTTCATTCATGATTTGGCTCTCTGTTTTTCTATTATTGGTATATAGGAATGCTTGTGATTTTTGCACATTGATTTTGTATCCTGAGACTTTGCTGAAGTTGCTTATCAGCTTAAGGAGATTTTGGGCTGAGACGATGGGGTTTTCTAAATATACAATAATATACAATCATGTCATCTGCAAACAGACAATTTTACTTCTTCTCTTCCTATTTGAATACAATTCATTTCTTTCTCTTGCCTGATTGTCCTGGCCAGAACTTCCAGTACTATTTTGAATTGGAGTGGTTATAGAGGACAACCTTGTCTTGTGCCAGTTTTCAAAGGGAATGCTTCCAGTTTTTGCCCATTCAGTATGATAGTGTCTGTTGGTTTGTCATAAATAGCTCTTATTATTTTGAGAAACGTTCCATCAATACCAAGTTTACTGAGTTTTTAGCACAAAGGGGTGCTGAATTTTTTCAAAGGTCTTTTCTGCATCTATTGAGATAATCATGTGGTTTTTGTCATTGGTTCTGTTTATGTGATGAATTATGTTTATTGATTTATGTATGTTGAAGCAGCCTTCCATCCCAGAGATCTAGCAGACTTGATTGTGGTGGATAAACTTTTTGATGTGCTGCTGGATTTGGTTTGCCTATATTTTATTGACAATTTTTTCATTGATGTTCGTCAGGGATGTTGGCCTGAAATTTTCTTTTTTTTGTTGTATCTCTGGCAGGTTTTGGTATCAGGATCAGGATGATGGTGGCCTCATAAAATGAGTTAGAGAAGAGTCCCTTTTTTCTATTGTTTGGAATAGTTTTAGAAGGAAATGGTACCAGCTCTTCTTTGTACCTCTAGTAGAATTTGGCTGTGAATCCATCTGGTCCTGGGCTTTTATTGGTTGGTAGGCTATTAATTACTGCCTCAATTTCAGAAATTGTTATTCATCTATTAGGGATTTAACTTCTTCCTGGTTTAGACTTGGGAGGTTGTATGTGTTTAGGAATTTATCCATTTATTCTAGATTTTCTAGTTTGTTTGCATAGAGGTGTTTATACTATTCTCTGATGTTAGTTTATATTTCTGTGGGATCAGTGGTGATAATACCTTTTATCATTGTTTATTGCATCTATTTGATTCTTCTCTCTTTTCATCTTTATTAGTCTGGCTAGAGGTCTATCTATTTTGTTAATCTTTTTTAAAAAAAACCAGCTCCTGGATTTGTTTTTTTTTTTTTTTTGAAGTGTTTTTCATATCTCTATCTCCTTCAGTTCCGCTCTATTTTAATTATTTGTCTTCTGCTAGCTTTTGAATTTGTTTGCTCTTGCTTCTCTAGTTCATTTAATTTTGACATTAGTGTATCAATTTTGTCTTTCCTCCTTTCTCTTGTGGGCATTTAGTGGTATAAATTTCCCTCTACACACTGCTTTAGATGTGTCCCAGAGATTCTAGTACGTTGTGTCTTCAGTCTCAGTGGTTTCAAAGAACATCTTTGTTTCAGCTCTACTTTCGTTATTTACCCAGTAGTCATTCAGGAGCAGGTTGTTCAGTTTCCATGTAGTTATGCGGTTTTGAGTGAGTTTCTTAATCCTGAGTTCTAATTTGATTGCACTGTGGTCTGAGAAACTGTTATGATTTCCATTGTTTTGCATTTGTTGAGGAGTGTTTTACCTCCTATTATGTGGTCAGTTTTAGAATAAATGTGATGTGATGCTGAGAAGAATATATATTCTGTTGATTTGGAGTTGAGAGTTCTGTAGGTATATAATAGGTCCACTTGATCCAGAGCTAGTTCAAGTCCTGAATATCCTTGTTAACTTTAAGCCTCATTGATCTAATATTGACAATGGGGTGGTAAAGTCTCCCACTATTACTGTGTGGGATCTAAGTCTCTTTGTAGGTCTCTAAGAACTTGCTTTATGAATCTGGGTGCTCCTGTATTGGGAACAGATACATTTAGGATAGTTAGCTCTTCTTGTTGCATTGATTCCTTTACCATTATATGATGCCCTTCTTTGTCTCTTTTGAACTTTGTTGATTTAAAGTCTGTTTTATCAGAGACTAGGATTGCAAATTCTGCTTTTTTGGGCTTTCCATTTGCTTGGTAAATATTCCTCCATCCCTTTATTTTGAGCCTATGTATGTCTTTGCATGTGAGATGGGTTTCCTGAATACAGCACACTGATGGGTCTTGACTATATCCAATTTACCTGTCTGTGTCTTTTAATTGGGGCATTTAGCCCATTTACATTTAAGGTTAATATTGTTGTGTATGAATTTGATCCTGTCATTATGATGCTAGCTGGTTATTTTGCCCATTAGTTGATGCAGTTTCTTCATAGTGTTGATGGTCTTTACAATTTTGTATGTTTTTGTAGTGGCTGGTACTGGCTGTTCCTTTCCATGTTTAGTGCTTCCTTCAGGAGCTCTTGTAAGGCAGGTCTGGTGGTGACAAAATCTCTCAGCATTTGCTTGTCTGGAAAGCATTTTATTTCTCCTTCACTTATGAAGCTTGGTTTGACTGGATATGAAATTCTGGGTGGAAAATGCTTTTCTTTGTGAATGTTGAATATTGGCCCTCACTGTCTTCTGGCTTGTGTAGGGTTTCTACAGAAATCTGCTGTTTGTCTGATATGCTTTCCTTTGTGGATAAAATGACCTTTCTCTCTGGCTGCCCTTAACATTTTTTCTTTCATTTCAACCTTGGCAAATCTGACAACTATGTGTCTTGGGATTGCTCTTCACAGGGAGTATCTTTGTGGTGTTCTGTGTATTTCCTGAATTTGAATGTTGACCTGTCTTGCTAGGTTGGGGAAGTTCTGGGTAATATCCTGAAGAGTGTTTTCTAACTTGGTTCTGTTCTTCCCATCACTTTCAGGTACACCAACCATATGTAGGTTTGGTCTTTTCACATAGTCCTATACTTCTTAGAGGCTTTTTTCTTCCTTTTCATTCTTTTTCCTCGAATCTTGTCTTCGTGCTTTATTTCATTATGTGGATCTTCAGTCTCTGATATCCTTTCTCCACTTGATTGATTTGGCTATTGATACTTGTGTATGCTTCACAAAGTTCTCATGCTGTGTTTTTCAGCTCCATCAGGTCATTTATGTTCTTTTATAAACTGGTTATTCTAGTTAGCAATTCATCTAACCATTTTTTTCAAGGTTCTTAAATTCCTTACAAGATAGCCGACTAGGAACAGCTATGGTCTGCAGCTCCCAGGGAGATCAATGCAGAAGGCAGATGACTTCTGCATTTCCAACTGAGGTACCCAGCTCATCTCACTGAGACTGGTTAGATGGTGGGTGCAGCCCACAGAGGGCATTCTGAAGCAGGGTGGGGCTTCGCCTAACCTGGGAAGCAGCAAGTCAGGGAACCCTCTCCCCTAGCCAGGGGAAGCTGTGAGGGACTGTGCCATGAGGAAGGGTGCACTCTAGTCCAGATATTATGCTTTTCCCAAGTCTTCCCAACTCACAGACCAGGAGATTTCCTCGGGTTCCTATGCCACCAGGGCCCTGGGTTTCAAGCACAAAACTGGGTGGCCGTTTGGGCAGACACTGAGCTCACTGCAGGAGTTTTTTCATACCCCAGTGGTGCCTGGAACACCAGTGAGCCAGAACTGTCCATTCCCCTGGAAAGGCTGCTGAAGCCAGGGAGCCAAGTGGTCTAGCTCAGTAGATCCCACCCCCATGGAGTGCAGTAAGCTAAGATCCACTGACCTGAAATTCTCACTGCCAGCACAGCAGTCTGAAACTGACCTGGGATGCTTGAGCTTGGTGAGGGGAGGGGTGTCCACCATTACTGAGGCCTGAGTAGGTGGTTTTCCCCTTATATTGTAAATAAAGCCTTGGGGAAGTTTCAAGTGGCTGGAGCCCTCTGCAGCTCAGCAAAGCTGCTGTAGCCAGACTGCCTCTCTAGATTCCTCCTCTCTGGGCAGGATATCTCTGAAAAAAAGGCAGCAGCCCTAGTCAGGGCTTATAGATAAAACTCCCATCTCCCTGAGATAGAGAACCTTGGGGAAGGGGCAGCTGTGGGCACAGCTTCAGCTGACTTAAACATCCCTGCCTGCCGGCTCCGAAGAAAGCAGCGGATCTCCCAGCACGGTGTTTGAGCTCTGCTAAGGATCAGACTTCCTCCTCAAGTGTATCCCTGAACCCCGTGTCTCCTGACTGGGAGATGCCTCCCAGTAGGGGACGACAGACACCTCATACAGGAGAGCTCTGGCTGGCATCTGGCAGGTGCCCCTCTGGGACAAATCTTCCAGAGGAAGGAACAGGCAGCAATCTTTACAGTTCTGCAGCCTCTGCTGGTGATACCCAGGCAATCAGGGTCTGGAGTGGTCCTCCAGCAAACTCCAGCAGACCTGCAGCAGAGGGGCCTGTTAGAAGGAAAACTAACAAACAGAAAGGAATAACATCAACAGAAAGGATGTCCATTCAGAAACCCCATCTGAAGGTCACCAACATCAAAGACCAAAGGTAGATACATCCATGAAGATGAGAAACCAGTGCAAAAAGGCTGAAAATTCCAAAAACAAGAATGCCTCTTTTCTTGCAAAGGATCACAACTCCTTGCCAGCAAGGGAACAAAACCAGATGGAGAATGAGATTGATGAACTGACAGAAGTAGGCATCAGAAGGTGGGTAATAAAGTCTGTTTTATCAGAGACTGGGATTGCAAACTCTTTCTTTTTTTTTTTTTTTTGGCTTTCTATTTTCTTGGTAAATCTTCCTTCATCCCTTCATTTTGAGTCTATGTGTGTCTTTGCAAATGAGATGGGTCTCCTGAATATAGCACACTGATGGGTCTTGACTCTATATCCAATTTGCCAGTGTGTGTCTTTTAATTGAGGCGTTTAGCTTGCTTACATTTAAGGTTAATATTGTTATGTGTGAACTTGATCCTGTCATTATGATGCTAGCTGGTTATTTTGCCCATTAGTTGATGCAGTTTCTTCATAGTGATGATAGAATTTACATTTTGATATGTTTTTGCAGTAGCTGGTACCAGTTTTTCCTTTCCATATCTAGCGCTTCCTTCAGGAGCTCCTGTAAGGCAGACTTGGTGGTGACAAAATCCCTCAGCACTTGCTTGTCTGTAAAGGATTTTATTTCTCCTTAATTTATGAAGCTTAGTTTGACTAGATATGAAATTCTGGGTTGAAAACTCTTAAGAATGTTAAATATTGGTCCCCACTGTCTTCTGGCTTGTAGGGTTTCTGCAGAGAGGTCTGCTGTTAGTCTGACAGGCATTCCTTTGTGGGTAACCCGACCTTTCTCTCTGGCTGCCCTTAACATTTTTTTCTTCATTTCAACCTTGGTGAATCTGACAATTATGTGTCTTGGGGTTGCTCTTCTCGAGGAGTAATCTTTGAGGTGCTCTTTGTATTTCCTGAATTTAAATGTTGGCTTGTCTTGCTAGGTTGGGGAAGCTCTCCTGGATAACATTCTGAAGTGCATTTTCCAACTTGGTTCCATTCTCTCCATCACTTTCAGGTACACCAATCAATCGTAGGTTTGGTCTTTTCACATAGTCCCATATTTCTTGGAGACTTTGTTTGTTCCTTTTTATTCTTTTTTCTCTAATCTTATCTTCACACTTTATTTCATTAAGTTGATCTCCCATCTCTGGTATCCTTTCTTCAGCTTGATTGATTCGGCTATTGATACTTGTGTATGCTTCACGAAGTTCTCATGCTGTGTTTTTCAGCTCCATCAGGTCATTTATGTTCTTATTGAAGCTGGTTATTCAATTAGCAGCTCCTGTAACCTTTTATCGAGGTTGTTAGTTTCCTTGCATTGGGTTAGAACATGCTCCTTTAGCTCAGGGGAGTTTGTTATTACCCATCTTCTGAAACCTACTTCTGTCAATTCATCAAACTCATTCTCCATCCAGTTCTCTTCCCTTGCTGGTGAGGAGTTGTGATCCTTTGGAAGAGAAGGGACATTCTGTTTTTTAGAATATTCAGCCTTTTTGTGCTGTTTTTTCATCATCTTCATGGATTTTCTACCTTTGGTCTTTGATGTTGGTGATCTTCAGATGAGGAGGTTTTTGTGTGGTTGTCCTTTTTGTTGATGTTGACACTTTTGCTTTCTGTTTGTTAGTTTTCCTTCTAACAGGTCCCTCTGCTGCAGGTCTGTTGGAGTTTTCTGGAGGTCCACTCCAGACCCTGATTCCCTGGGTATCACCAGGAGAGGCTGAAGAACAGCAAGATTTCTGCCTCTTCATTCCTCTGGAAGCTTCATCCCAGAGGGTACCCTTCAGATGCCAGCCAGAGCTTTCCTGTATGAGGTGTCCATTGTCCTCTGCTGGGAGTGTCTGTCTCCCTGTTAAGAGACACGGGGGTCAGGGACCCACTTGAGGAGGAATTCTGTTCCTTAGCAGAGCTCGAGCACTGTGTTTTGGGAGATCCGCTGCTCTTTTCAGAGCTGGCAGGCAGGAATGTTTAAGTGTGCTGAAGCTGTGCCCCTTCCCCCAGGTGCTCTTTCCCAAGGAGATGAGAGTTTTATCTATAAGCCCTGACTGGGGCTGCTGCTGTTTTTTCAGAGATGACCTGCCCAGAGAGGAGGAATCTAGACAGGCAATCTGGCTACAGTGGCTTTTGTGGCACTGCGATGGGCTCCACCCAGTCTGAACTCTTTCATTTTCTTATAAGAAGATTGAGACTGAGAGGAATTATGTGACCTATGCAATGTCACAGAGCTAATCCATGGAGCAAGTTGGTATTGGAACCATGGACTGCAAGACTCCTTAAACAGTATTCTCAAATGCTGTATTCCATATAAACAATCCATATTTTAAAACACTTGGCAATTTACTAGTTAAGAAAAGCTTTTATATGCATAACCTCTTTTAAGTTTCATTAGAACTGCATGGTTTATGTAAGTATTACTAGTTTCATTTTTTAGAGCTTTAGAATGTTCCCATAACTAGGAATTAGTTTTGCTTGTACCAAATCTACAGATTATCAGTGTCCCAGTCTCTCACAGTTTACTTGTTTAATTCTCATATCTAGCAGGTAAAGAGGTTTTTGCTACTGTCTTTAAATCAGGCACGATTATGCTTTACTTTTAGTAACTGGCTGCCAAGCTTATAGTTATGGGCATATCTAAAAGCATTTGGTGACGACACCTTGGCTGCACTGTTTGCAAGTGAGAAGAAATGCTGAAGATGGTAAGAACAGCCAGAGAAATATAATAAGGCATTGTTCAGGTCGAGAATGGCACATCTTCTCTCACTTCCTTATCCCTAGGAAAATGATTCCCATTTCATTTTTGAAAGTGGGCCTAGTAACACTGATTTTTGAAACAAAACTTCAGGGAGGGCTGATACCCAGGGCCCCCAGTGCCACTTTCAAAGCTAATGTTGCTTTCTTCTTATCTGGCTGACACCCGTTGTTTCATAGAGAATGTACAACACCTACCTTGCCATTTGTAATAATTTTATACTACCTGAAATATTTGAAAAGGGCTTTATGATCATTTTAGCTCATTACTTCTCACTAGCCCTGGGGTAATTCAGCATTGAAGTCATCAGGTAGATATTATTAGAGCTATTAATACCAATAATAGCAATAAGTTTAATGCTATTGTCATTTTGGTAAATGGCCTGCACCCTGAGGGGCTGAAAATGATGACTGTCGATCTATATGTCTGAAAAAGAGTTTAAATCACATTCAGATGATGGTGTCTTAAGATGCTGAGAGAATTTTCTGCAGGAGATTCAGCTTTACATGTAAAGAATCATTGGCAGTTTCCCTAGATGGCTCACTCCAAGACATGCCACAACCTAGAAGCAAAAAGCAATACTATACAGGACTACCATTGTCATGGGATCACTGTGACATGTAGATATACAACAGATCTATAGTTGTCTCTCACTGTAGTAGGGCTCTCTTAGAGGGACAGAACTAATAGGAGATATATATATATATATCCACATGACCAGCTGCAGAAATGAGGACTGTAATTCTCATGAATATTTTCCCCTTCTTTTGTTAAAAACATGTTTGTGCATGTGTATACTTGTACTAAGAAAATATCTTTATTTTATTTCCTTTCTCCTTTTTCATGTGACATAAGATGTATTGACTTCGTATCAGCATTAAGTATTGGTAACTTTATGTAATAGTATTTGGGTTGGGGATTGGTGTGTTCCCAGTTGCATGAAGGATCATTGTATTATGTTAGGCATAATTTTGACCTTGTTGTCTTTATTTGAAGATTATGTATGATCTCAGGAGATGTGTACGGGTTCAAGTTGACAAGGAGTAGACTTGTGATGGTTAATACTAAGTGTCAATTTGATTTGAGAGATACGAAGTATTGATACTGTGTGAGCCTGTGAGGGTGTTGCCAAAAGAGATTAATATTTGAGCCAGTGGGCTGGGGAAGGCAGATCCACCCTTCATCAAGTGGGCACAATCTAATCAGCTGCCAGTGAATGTAAAGCAGGCAGAAAAACATGAAAGGAGATGACGGGCCTAGCCTCCCAGCCTACATCTTTCTCCCGTATTGGATGCTTCCTGTCCTGGAACATCAGACTCCAAGTTCTTCAGTTTTGGGAGTTAGGCTAGCTCTCCTTGCTCCTCAGCTTACAGATGGCCTATTATGGGACTCTGATTGTGGAAGTTAATACTTTATAAACTCCCCTTCATATGTATATACACAAACACACACATATACATACACACACACACACACATACATATACACACACACACATACATATACACACACATGAAGGGGAGTATACATATATATATACACACACACTAATAGTATGTATATATATAGTCACGCAGTAAAAAGCAATACTATACAGGACCGCCATTGTCACAGGATCACTGTGACATGTAGATATACAACAGATCTATAGTTGTTGCTTTATGATTTTTAAATATGCTTCTTATGATTTTTAAATATGCTGGTCATGTGTTCATAGCTGGTATCGATTATTACCTTCTTCTACTACCCATTCTGTATTCCCTTTGCCTTCAGCAAGCACCTCAGCAGGTCGTGGTTTTTTTCCTAGTGGAGTGACCCAAACCTTCATTCCTGAGGGGCATTTGTAGTCCTGCCTGGATTGGGCTGTTGTAGTTTCCCACTGACCTTAATCACAGGCCATGGTAATACTAAGACACCCTAATGGATCTCCTGTATTCCATGCATACTCTTCCTTATCTCCGTTGTAGAGTAGTAGGCTGATTTCATCTTGATAGTCTGGGTCAATCATCCTAGCCAACACTGTAACTCCCTTCTTAGCCTGTTGACTTAAAGGTAGGAGGACCCTAAAGTGTCCAGGTGGCAATCTTCCAGTTTAGTGAAATCACTGTCATGTCTCCTGGTGGCAGCATTCCTCCCTCTGGAACTAAGACCCCTAGGCCAGCAGAACGTGATGTCCTGGGACTAGGAAGCAAAAGTTTTGCTAGTGGATCACTTCCACCTCTTGATTCTTTGACCCACGAATCCTCGCTATGGGAGAAACAGTACCATGTATTGGATGGTGATTCAGAGCATAAAGGGCTTTCTGAAGAACTTTGCCCCAGCCCTGGAAAGAATTTTCACCTAGTTGGTCTTATAACTGTGACTTCAAAAGGCCATTCCACCATTCTATCAATCCAACTGCTTTAGGATTATGGGGACCATGGTAAGACCAATGACTTCCATGGGTGTGACCCCACTGTTGCACTCCTTTAGCTGTAAAGTGAGCATCTTGGTCAGAGGCTATGCTGTGTGGAATACCATGATGGTGGATAAGGCAGTCCATGAGTCCATGGATGGTAGTCTTGGCAGAAGCATTGCATGCTGGATAGGTAAACTCATATCCAGAGTAAGTGTCTATTCCAGTGAGGACAAACCTCTGCCCTTTCCATGATGGCAGAGGTCCAATATAATCAACCAGGTAGCTAGCTGTATGATCACCCCGAGGAATGGTGCCCTATCAGGGCTCAGCGTGGTCTGTGCTGCTGGCAAACTGGGCACTCAGCAGTGGCCATAGCCAAGTCAGCCTTGGTGAATGGAAGTCCATGTTGCTGAGTCCATGCATCACCTCAATTCCTGCTACCACGGCCACTTTGTTCCTGGACCCATTGGGCAATGACAGGTGTGGCTGGGGAAAGAGGCTGAGTGCTGTCCACAGAACAGGTCATCCTGTCCACTTGATTATTTAACTCCTGCTCTGCTGAAGTCAACAACTGGTGAGCCCTCACATGGGATACAAATATCTTCATAGTTTTTGACCACTCAGAGAGGTCCATTCACATACCTCTTCCCCAAATTTCTTTGTCAGCAATTTTCCAACTATGTTTCTTCCAAGTCCCTGACCATCCAGCCAAACCATTGGCTACAGCCTATGAATCAGTATATAATTGCACATGTGGCCATTTATCCTTCCATGCAGAGTGTACAACCATATGCACTGCTCAAAGTTCTTCCCACTGGGAAGATTTCCCTTCACCACTGTCTTCAGGGATATCCTAGAAGGGGCTGTAGTGCTGCCACTGTCCACTTTTGGGTGGTGCCTGCATATCATAGAGAACCATCTGTGAACCAGGCCCTAGGCTTCTCTTCTGTCAACTGATCATAGGGAACTAACTCCCCATGAGGTGATTGGTGCAGGCTGGGGTGAGAAGGCAGGGTGGCAGGAGTGAAGACCATGGGCATTTGAGCCAATTCTTCATGTAACTTACCTGTGCCTTCAGGACCTACTTGAGCCCAATCACTTCTATACCACTTCCATTTGGTGATGGAATGCTGCTATATAGCTAGATGGGTCAGGAAGCACCCAGTTTATGATAAGCAGTTCAGGTCACATAGTGACTTAATGACCCATAGTCAAACGTTCAGTTTCCACCAAAGTCCAGTAACAGACCAAGAGCTGTCTCTCAAAAGGAGAGTAGTTATCTGCAGAAGATGGCAGGCCCTTGTTCTAAAATCCTAGAGGCCTCCACTGTGATTCACCTGTGGGAGCCTGCCAAAGGCTCTAAACAGCATCCCTATCTGCCCACAGACACCTCAAGCTTCATTGGATTTTCTGGGTCATATGGCCCAAGTGGCAGAGCAGCTTGCACAGCAGCCTGTTGCAGAGCCTTCTTCTGTTCTGGATCCCACTCAAAACTAGCAGCCTTTCAGATCACTCAGTAAATGGGATGGAGTAACACATGCAAAGTGAGGAATGTGTTGCCTCCAAAATCCAAATAGGCCCACTAGGCGTCATGCCACTTTCTTGGTTGTAGTGGGGCCAAATGCAGCAACTTGTCCTTTACTTTAAAAGGAATATCTTGACCAGCCCCACGCCACTGGACCCCTAGAAATTTTACTGAGGTAGAAGGTCCCTGATTTTTAGTCAGATTTATTTCCCATTCTCTGGCACACAAATATCTCACCAATAAGTCCAGAGTGTCGGCTACTTCTTGCCCACTGGATCCAATCGGCATAATGTCATCAATGTAATGGACCACTGTGATATCTTGCAGAAGGGAAAACCTACCAAGGTCTCTCCAAACAAGCTTATGACACAAAGCAGGAGAGTTGAGAATACCCCTAAGGTAGGACAGCAGAGGTATATTGCCAGCCTTGCCAGCTGAGGGCAAATTGCTTCTGGTGGGCCTTATGGCCAGGAATGGAGTAAAAGGCATTTGCCAAGTCAATGGCTGCATACCAGGTACAAGGAGATGTATTAATTGGCTCAAGCAATGAAACTGCATCTAGTACAGCAGCTAGAACTGGAGTTACCACTTGGTTAAGCTTATGATAATCCACGGTCATTCTCCAAGATCCATTGGTCTTCTGCACAGGCTAAATGGGAGAGTTGAATGGGGATGTGGTGGCAATCACTACCCCTGTATAATTTAAGTCCTTCATGGTGGCACTAATCTCTGCAATCCCTCCAGGGATGGGATATTATTTTTTATTTACTATTTTTCTAGGTGGAGGCAACTCTAATGGCTTCCATTTGGCCTTTCCCACGATAAGAGCCCTCACCCTATCAGTCAGGGAGCCAATGTGAGGGTTTTGCCATCTGCGAAATATGTCTATCCCAATTATGCATTCTGGTACTGGGAAAATGACCACAGGATCAGTTCAGGGACTTATTGGACCCATTATAAGTCAGACCTGAACTAAAACTCCATTAATTACATGACCTCCATAAACCCCTACTTTAACTAGAGGACCACAATGACATTTTGGGTCTCCTGGAGTCAATGTCAATGCAGAGCAGTGTCCAGTAGTCCTTGAAATGTCTGATTCTTTCCCCAGTGCACAGTTGCCCTGGGTCTCCTTGGGGAAGGAAAAGGCTGAATGTCTCCTTGGGGAAAGATGGGAGAAAGATTCAATGCATAAATTGTTGGTGATACAGTGGGGTTCCTCCTCAAGGGGACCTGGCCTCCCCTTCATTCAATGGGTTCTGGGTCTATAAACTGGCTCAAGTCTGGAAATTGATGGAGGGGCCATGCATGATTCTCTGTTTTTATAATTCAAATTAGTCTTTTGTCTCTTCGACCTAGAAGTTTTCTGTTTGCATAATTTAATCAGGAATGCAATAGGCTTCCCATCAATTTCACTTCTTTTGAACACCGTGATTAATTACCCAATGTCAGAGCTCTACACAAGTCACACTATTCTGATTGCTGCTTTGCCTCTGCTGTCAACTATGGTAGCTATGCCCAACTTGCCTTCGATGGTTGAGGGCTGCCACTTGGCCCCTGCCACCTCAGGATCCAATTATCCCCATTGTATTTAAATTTTGTAGTTGAGTGACTGTGGTTCCCAGTGTTGGATCTGACATACAGAGAAGAATTACTCTTCCAAGATGTAGGTGCTGTCCTCACAAATCTATTTAGCAAGAGTGTATCTTCTGGACCCTCCCAGCTGGGATGAGTAGATCTAAGGTGACTAATTCACTTCACCATCCCAATCACCTTAAGCCTCTTGATCCCTTCCTCTACATTAAACCAAGGGATATCAGGCATTTCCAGATCACTCACAGTGAGCCATCTTTTAATCCATATTTCAACTAACCAAGAAAATAAACTATTAAAACCGTTAACTCCCCAAACTGCAACATTAAATGCGGAGTCCCCACTTAGTGGGCCCAAATCAATAAGTTCAGCCTGATCCAACTCTATGTTCCTTCCACCATTATCCCACACCCTTAATATCCATTCCCATACCTGTTCTTCAGATTGCTGTTTATATAAATTAGAGAACTCAAACAGTTCTTTTCGAGTGTAGCACACCTCCTCATGGGTCATGCTCTCAACCTCACTCTAGGGGCCTGTCGGGACTTTAGTTATAGGCCTAGAGGCAAACAGAGGCGTTGTGGGTGACTTCTGAGAAAAATCTACATTATCTTGCCTGGTAACTGCCTCAGGGGAGGCCATCATTGTTGCCTCAGGCAGTGCATGGTTTATCTCCTCAGACAATGGTGGAAAGGCTGATGGTAACATGGGTCAGGGAGGGGATGTTGCCACTACTGGGGATGGGGAAGCTGTTCCTTCTGACAAAAAAGATTCATCAGTGTTTACAAACTCAGTGTCTCCTGCTTCATCAGGGTCCTCTCACACATCCCCATTCCAAGTTGCAGGGTCCCATTCTTTTCCAATCAATGCCCTCAGTTTAACAATAGATACCTGATGAGGTTGTGCATGCACCTTTCGTTGCAGGTCAGCTACTTGCATGATAAGTGCTTGTATCTGGCCAGGTGTGGTGGCTTATGCCTGTAATCCCAGCACTTTGAGAGGTCGAGGCGGGTGGATCACTTGACGTTAGGAGTTCAAGACCAGCTTAACCAATATGGTGAAACCCCATCTTTACTAAAAATACAAAAAATTAGCTGGTCGTAGTGGTGGGCACCTGTAATCCCAGCTACCTGGGAGGCTAAGGTGGGTGAATCACTTGCACCCAGGAGGCAGAGGTTACAATGAGCTGAGATTGTGCCATTGCACTCCAGCCTGGGTGATGAGAAAAACTCTGTCCAAAAAAAAAAAAAAAAGAGAGCTTGTGTCTGTTTTTCCACAATTTCAGCTCTTTCTGTAAAAGAGATAACACTCTTAGGGTAATCTCAGCACATTTGAGGCTCAGTATCTGCTTCTGAAACCAGGACACAGAATCCCTGAGTTCATCGTTTTCTTTCATCACTTTGTCCACTGAACTTAGGAGGAACCAACCAGCTTCTTTATGTTCTTTGGTTCTCCACATATGGTCAAAGGTATTATATATAGAGTCACTAAACTCCTTGCCTCTCAGGAGTGGTGAATCAGGAGCATCAAATGCATTTATTATGCATAAGTATCTAAACAGTTCACTCCAAGGACAATCAGTGTTCTCCGTACTATTAGAAGTAAAGTCCTTAGCATTTTGGGGTCTAATCATATTAAGCAGCCAACTCCAGAAACCCTAAAACCAATGAAATAACTACATCCTTTAATATTCTCTTCCTCTGGAACCACTCCTGGTACCAAAATCTGCATTAGTCAGGGTTCTCTTGGAGGGACAGAACTAATAGGATATATATACATGCCCATATATACAATATGTGCATTCAGTTTACACACAGATACATTGCATTTCTAGAAGTTAAAACAGATTTGTGTTGATGCAGACATATGTTGCATACTTTTTCAGGTCCTCTGATTGGAGTATGCATATACACTAAGAGAATGGAAGGAAATAAAGGCATATCTATCAATATATAAATATTAACTATGTGGTCATGAAGTCTAATTTGGCATACAAGATACCCAAGTGCCCCAAAGATGTTGTATTTAGATGGAGTCACTTATAAAGTGCAAACTACTGACCCTTAATAAAATGTGAATTTGAAGAAAACAGTTGACTAGTTTTAAAAATAAATCTCCAAGAATAGCAAGCTTTATAAAATAATATAAAGTTTCAGGAATTATAGATTTTGAATTAATTACTTTAAAATCATCTGACTCAAATATTTGCATTATTTATCATACTTTTCTGAGCATTTTCATGTACACACTATATACATAGAAAAGTATATATATATATTTTCCCCTGCTGTTTGACCCTTGCATCACATAAAATGGCATATAATATCATTTACCAATAAACAAATTGAGGCTCAAATAAAGTTTGGGAAATTTGGCCAAGATCCACATGATTAACAAACATGGTTGGGGGGGAGATGGCTTGGAAGAGAAAAGGATTAAAATTGTTTTGAATGACTGCTATGTGCAAGCAATTCTTCTAGATGGTTCACCCATGCTATTTTATCTAGATCTGGCAGCAAAGGTTAAGTTGGATATCATTGTCACCATGCCCAGTACATGAGTACAGCTTTTGACAAAGAGAATGCATTGCCACTGCAGCACATCTGGTTAATGGGGAATGAGTAGGGATTCAATCCTAACCCTTCTGACTTCAATAGGATGAATAATTGAAAGGGTGACTCAATGTTCATGTGTATACTCTGTACTCTGCTGTTACACATGAAAAAAATCTACATTCAAAGGGGTGAGTCTCAGTAATAGAAATGTATTAAATAAAATATGGTATCTGGTAAGAGAACTGTGTTTTAAGTGGTTTTAATCAGTGAAAACTAAGTATGGTCAAATGTTTTAGAAAATCATCTGCAAACCTGAATTCTAAATATTTAGGAGGTCATATTTATTTGTTACCAAGCCAATTTTGATTTTTAAAACTTATTAGCAAAAGAAAAGTTAGATTAAGACAAAAAATTAAGCAACCATTTTATGATAGGTTTTTAGAATAACATATGTAAATAATTTACAAAATTGAATAAATTTGGTTATTATATGGAAATGTTTGAGAAAAACTTTGCTAATTTAAAAGTTGAACTCATGCAGTTCTGACTTTTTAATGTAAAATAAAGCATTATGATAATTTGCATTTAACTCTCTGCTATAGAGCTTCAGTTATTAGTTAGGCAAAATAGTGTGAAATCAATGAGTTTACAATCTAACTATAACAAACATTCACATATAGTAATATAATTTCTCCATAGAACTCCATTCTAACAGTTATTCACTATATTCTAATGACTGAACTTGTAATATTTTGTGACATTTGATTGAGATAATGAAGAAAAAAGTCATACTGTAATTCTTGTATGAGTTAATCAGTTTTCCTTAGAAATCTAATTTGGGATTAAAACATCTTACTCAGGCTCTGTTTCAAGATGGCTGAATAGGAACTGCTCCAGTCTGCAGCTCCCAGTGTGATCAACACAGAAGACGGGTGATTTCTGCATTTCCAACTGAGGTACCTGGTTCATCTCACTGGGACTTGTTGGACAGTGGGTTCAGCACACCGAGGGTGAGCCAAAACAGGGCAGGGCATCACCTCACCCAGGAAAGCGCAAGAGGTTGGGGAATTTCCCTTTCCTAGCCAAGGGAAGTTGTGACAGACTGTACCTGGAAAAACGGGAAACTCTTGCCCACATACTGTACTTTTCCCACATTCTTAGCAACCGGCAGACCAAACAATTCTCTCCCATGCCTGGCTCAGCGGGCCCCACACCCACAGAGCCTTATTCACTGCTAGTGCAGCAGTCTGAGATCAACTGCCAGGCTGAAGCCTGGCTGGAGGAGGGGCATCTGCCATTGCTGAGGCTTGAGTAGGTAAACAAAGAGGCCAGGAAGCTCGAACTCGGTGGAGACTACCACAGCTCAGCAAGGTCTACTGCCACTGTAGACTCCACCTCTGTGGGCAGGGCATAGCAGAACAAAAGGCAGCAGAAACTTCTGTGGACTTAAACGTCCCTGACTGACGGCTCTGAAGAGAGCAGTGGTTCTTCCAGCACAGTGTTTGAGCTCTGAGAACAGACTGTCTCCTCAAGTGGGTCCCTGACCCCTGTGTAGCCTAACTGGGAGACATCTCCCAGTAGGGGCTGACAGACACCTCATACAGGCAGGTGCCCCTCTGGGACGAAGCTTCCAGAGGAGGGATCAGGCAGCAATATTTGCTGTTCTGCAATATTTGCTCTTCTGCAGCCTCCGCTGGTAATACCCAGGAAAACAGGATCTGGAGTGGTCCTCCAGAATACTCCAACAGACCTGCAGCTGAGGGAAGTGACTGTTAGAAGGAAAACTAACAAACAAAGGAATAACATCAACATCAACAAAAAGGAGATCTACACCCAAACCCAATCTGTAGGTCACCAACATCAAAGACCAAAGGTAGATACAACCACAAAGATGGGGAGGAACCAGAGTGGAAAAGCTGAACATTATAAAAACCAGAGTGCCTCTTCTCCTCCAAAGGTTTGCGGCTCCTCACCAGCAATGGAGTAAAGCTGGACAGAGAATGACTTTGATAAGTTGACAGAAGGAGGCATCAGAAGGTTGGTAATAACAAACTTCTCCGAGCTAAAGGAGGATGTTCTAACCCATCACAAGGAAGCTAAGAACCTTGAAATCTTGAAAAAAAGTTAGGCAAATGGCTAACTAAAATAAACAGTGTAGAGAAGACCTTAAATGACCTGATGGAGCTGAAAATGATGGCATGAGAACTTCGTGACTTACAAGTTTCAATAGCCAATTCAATCAAGTGGAAGAAAGGGTATCAGTGATTGAAGATTAAATTAATGAAATAAAGTGAGAACACAAGTTTAGAGAAAAAAGAGTAAAAAGCAACGAACAAAGCCTCCAAGAAATATGGGACTATGTGAAAAGACCAAATCTATGTTTGATTGGTGTGCCTGAAAGTGCTGGGGAGAATGGAACCAAGTTGGAAAACACTCTTCAGTATATTATCCAGGATAACTACCCCAATCTAGCAAGGCAGGCCAATATTCAAATTCAGGATATACAGAGAACGCCACAAAGATACTCCTCGAGAAGAGCAACCCCAAGACACATAATTGTCACATTCGCCAAGGTTGAAATGAAGGAAAAAAATTTAAGGGCAGCCAGAGAGAAAGGCTGGGTTACCCACAAAGGGAAGCCCATCAGACTAACAGCGGATCTCTCAGCAGAAACCCTGTGAGCCAATATTCAACATTGTTAAGGAAAATGATTTTCAACCCAGAATTTCATATCCAGCCAAACTAAGCTTCATAAGTGAAGGAGAAATAAAATCTTTTACAGACAAGCAAATGCTGAGAGATTTTGTCACCACCAAGCCTGCCTTACAAGAGCTCCTGAAGGAAGCACTAAACATGGAAAGGAACAACCGGTACCAGCCACTGCAAAAACATGCCAAATTGTAGAGACCATCGATGCTATGAAGAAACTGCATCAATTAACAGGCAGAATAACCAGCTAACATAATGAGAGGATCAAATTTATATATAACAATTAACCTTAAATGTAAATCGGCTAAATGCCCCAATTAAAAGATACAGGCTGGCAAATTGGATAAAGACTAAAGACTATCAGTGTCTTTAGTCTTAGACTTCTGTGTTCAGGAGACCCATCTCACATGCAGAGGCATACACAGGCTCAAAATAAAGGGATGGAGGA
This sequence comes from Macaca nemestrina, assembly GCF_043159975.1. Classification (NCBI taxonomy): domain Eukaryota; kingdom Metazoa; phylum Chordata; class Mammalia; order Primates; family Cercopithecidae; genus Macaca; species Macaca nemestrina. The sequence goes on along the minus strand of NC_092126.1, from coordinate 140,666,208 downwards.
ATATCTACTAAGCAAATGGAAAGCCAAAAAAAACTCAAAAAAACAAAAAAACAAAAAACAAAGAAACAAGGGTTGTAATCCTAGTCTCTGATAAAACAGACTTTAAACCAATAAAGATCAAAAGAGACAAAGAAGGCCTTTACATAATGGTAAAGGGATCAATTCAACAAGAAGAACTAACTATCCTAAATATATATGCATGCAATACAGGAGCACCCGGATTCATAAAGCAAGTCCTTAGAAGACCTACAAAGAGACTTAGACTCCTGTACCATAATAATGTGAGACTTTTACACCCCACTGTCAATATTAGACAGATTAACGAGACAGAAGGTTAACAGGGATATCCAGGACTTGAACTCAGCTCTGGACCAAGTATACTGAATAGACATCTACAGAACTCTCCACCCCAAATCAACAGAATCTACATTCTTCTTAGCACCACATCACACTTATTCTAAAACTGACCACAGAATTGGAAGTAAAGCACTCCTCAGCAAATGTAAAAGAACAGAAATCACAGAAAACTGTCTCTGAGACTACAGTGCAATCAAATTAGAACTCAAGATTAAGAAACTCACTCAAAACCACACAACTACATGGAAACTGAACAACTGACTCCTGAATGACTACTGGGTAAATAATGAAATGAAGGCAGAAACAAAGATGTTCTTTGAAACCAATTAGAACAAAGACACAATGTACCAGAATCTCTGGGACACATTTAAAGTGGGGTGAAATTTATAACACTAAATGCCCACAAGAGAAAGCAGGAAAGATCTAACATCGACACCCTACCTTCACAATTAAGAGAACTAGAGAAGCAAGAGCAAACAAATTCAAAAGCTAGCAGAAGGCAAGAAATGGCTAAGATCGGAGCAGAACTGAAGGAGATACAGACACACACACACACACAAAAACCGTTCAAAAAATCAATGAATCCACGAGATGGTTTTTTGAAAAGATCAACAAAATTGATAGACTGCTAGAAAGACTAATACAGAAGAAAAGAGAGAAGAATCAAATAGACACAATAAAAGATGGTAAAGGGAATATCACCACTGATCCTACAGAAATACAAACTACCCTCGGAGAATACTATAAACACCTCTATACACACAAAAAAACTGGAAAATCTAGAAGAAATGGATAAATTCCTGGACACATACACCCTCCCAAGACTAAACCAGGAAGAAGTTGAATCTCTGATTAGACCAATATCAGGCTCTGAAATTGAGGCAACCAAAATAGCCCACCAACCAAAAACAGTCCAGGAACAGATGGATTCACAACTGAACTCTACCAGGAATACAAAGAGGAGCTGGTACCATTCCTTCTGAAACTATTCCAATCAGTAGAAAAAGAGGGAATCCTTCCTAACTCATTTTATGAGGCCAGCATCATCCTGATACCAAAGCCTGGGAGAGACATAACAACAAAAAAAAGAATTTTGGACCAATATCCTTGATGAATGTTGATGCAGAAATCCTCAATAAAACACAGGCAAACCGAATCCAGCAGCACATCAAAAAGCTTATCTACTACAATCAAGTGGGCTTCATCCCTGGGATGCATGGCTGGTTCAAAATATGCAAATCAATAAAGGTAATCCATCACATAAACAGAATCAATGACAAAACCCACATGATTATCTCAATAGATGCAGAAAAGGCCTTCAACAAAATTCAACAGCTCTTCATGCTAAAAACTCTCAGTAATTTAGATATGGATGGAAGGTATCTCAAAATAATAAGAGCTATTTATGACAAACCCACAGTCAATATCATACTGAATGGGCAACAACTGGAAGCATTCCCTTTAGAAACTCAAACACAAGACAAGGATGTCCTCTCTCACCACTCCTATTTGACATAGTGTTGGAAGTTCTGGCCAGGGCTGTTGGGCAGGAGAAAGAAATAAATGGCATTCAATTAGGAAAAGAGGAAGTAAAATTGTCCCTGTTTGCAGATGACATGATTGTATATTTAGAATACCCCATCATCTCAGCCCAAAATCTCGTTAAGCTGATCAGCAACTTCAGCAAAGTGTCAGGATACAAAATCAATGTGCAAAATTCATAAGCATTCCTATACACCAATAACAGATAGAGAGCCAAAACATGAGTGAACTCCATTCATAATTGCTACAAAGAGAATAAAATACCTACGAATCCAGCTTACAAGGGATGTGAAGGACCTCTTGAAGGATAACTACAAACCACTGCTCAATGAAATAAAAGAGCACACAAACAAATGGAAGAATATTCCATGCTCATGGATGGAAAGAATCAATATCGTGAAAATGGCTGTACTGTCCATGGTAATTTACACTTTCAATGCCATCCCCATCAAGCTACAAATGTCTTTCTTCACAGAATTTGAAAAAACTACTTTAAAGTTCATATGGAACCAAAAAAGAACCCACATAGCCAAGACAATTCTAAACAAAAAGAACAAAGCTGGAGGCATCATGCTACCTGACTTCCAACTATACTACAAGGCTATAACCTATAACTATAACCAACACAGCATGGTACTGGTACCAAAACAGATATATAGATGAATGGAACAGAACAGAGGCCTCAGAAATAACACCACACATCTACCACCATCTGCTCTTGGACAAACCTGACAAAAACAAGAAATGGGGAAAGGATTCCCTATTTAATAAATGGTGCTGGGAAAACTGGCTAGCCATATGTAGAACGCTGAAACTGGATTCCTTCCTCACACCTTATACAAAAATTAATTCAAGACGAATTAAAGACTTAAATGTTAGACCTAAAACCATAAAAACGCTAGAAGAAAACCTAGGTCATACCATTCAGGACATAGGCACAGGCAAAGACTTTGTGACTAAAACACCAAAAGCAATGGCAACAAAAGCTAACATTGACAAATGGGCTCTAATTAAACTAAAGAGCTTCTGCACACCAAAGAAACTATCATCAGTGTGAACAGGCAACCTACAGAATGGGAGAAAATTTTAGCAATCTACCCATCTGACAAAGGGCTAATATCCAGAATCTACAAAGAATTTAAACAAACTTACAAGAAAAAAACAACCCCATCAAAATGTGGGCTAAAGGATATGAACAGACATTTCTCAAAAGACATTTATGCAGCCAACAGACACATGAAAAAATGCTCATCATCACTGATCATCAGAGAAATGCAAATCAAAACCACAACGAGATACCATCTCACACCAGTTAGAATGGCAATCATTAAAATGTCAGGAAACAACAGATGCTGGAGAGGATGTGAAGAAATAGGAATGCTTTTACACTGTTGGTAAGAGTGTAAACTAATTCAACCATTGTGGGAGACAGTGTGGCAATTCCTCAAGGATCTAGAACTAGAAATACCATTTGACCCAGGGATCCCATTACTGGGTATATACCCAAAAGATTATAAATCATTGTACTATAAAGATGTACGTGTATGTTTATTGCGGCAGTATTCACAATAGCAAAGACTTGGAACCAACCCAACTGTCCATCAATGATAGACTGGATTAAGAAAATGTGGCACATATACACCATGGAATACTATGCAGCCATAAAAAAGGATGAGTTCATGTCCTTTGCAGGGACATGGATGAAGCTGGAAATCGTCATTCTCAGCGAACTATCCCAAGGACAGAAAACCAAACACAGCATGTTCTCTTTCATAGGTGGGAATTGAACAATGAGAACACTTGGACACAGGGAGGGGAACATCACACACCAGGGCTTGTCATGGGGTGGGGATCTGGGGGAGGGATAGCATTAGGAGAAATACCTAATGTAAATGACGAGTTGATGGGTGCAGCACACCAACATGGCACATGTATACCTATGTAACAAACCTGCATGTTGTGCACATGTACCCTAGAACTTAAAGTATAATATAAAAATTTGTGTTTTATGTTATCTATATTTATCTAAATAGGTTGATATAGATATATAGATAGATACAGAGATTCACCAATATATAGATTTTGTCAATTTCTTTTTATAAGATATTAAAATCAGCTGTGTGTATGTGTGTGTGTGTGTGTGTGTGTGTATTACTCATCCTTTCTATCATAGTAGTATGGCATTCTGTGAAAAATAGGCCAGCTAAAATGAAATTCTTACATTAAGGGATAAAAAAGGATATAATTTCTCTGTACAATATTTTGTTGCTTTAGAAAAGTAAGTGGTGAAAACATAGTAATTGCATAATTAATATTTATTTTCTGCTTGAAATAAAATAGTATTATGAATAATTATTATCTTCCTTAAAGATAGAGACAAAGATACAGCCATCATCTTTTTTATTTTATAAATATACGTGTTTGTGCTGTCAATAAATTCTGTAAGTTTCATCTGCAAAAATATGGACCAGTTCTTAGATGTGAGGAAGTCTAACAACTTCTTACTCATTAGTTTGTGGAGCTTAAAAAAAAAAAAGAAAAACTTGGCCTAGCATATGTATGATACTTTCATTTGAATTAAGTTTTTTTTTCTTTTCCTTTCGGCACACCCTTTCCTACAATGGAGGATATGGTTTCAACATATGCACATCTCATTCTATTTATATTTTTTGGAGTAAATTGTTGGCATCTTGTGATGTAATTGTCTCTATTGCCAAAGATTAAAAAACAAACAAAAAACAGACTACATGGAAAATAAAACAGAGAAAATTAACATGAGCTAAAAAAAGAATATCCTTATAACAAGAGAGGTCAAATTCTGGAATAGGTCACTTTGGTGAAGAGGTTGAAATTATTTCCTCTGAAAATGATTAGAAATTGGACAAGTGTGAATCTCTTAGTGAGTCATTCTTTGTCATTTTATTTCACGGCAGGGCAGTGATCCTTCTTTTTTAAACAAAAATACTTTTAAAATTAGATTGTAGAAATAAAATGTGCCAATTATACAAGTACAAAAGAGTTTAAAAATAAACTTGGATTAGGCTATTTCTTTGAATAATTTAGTGCATGTCATCCGTGCCAGGAAATACATGTATATATTCATTCACCCATCCACCCATACATTTACTTCAGCAAAAATTTATAATGCAATTTCTGGCTATTAATTACCATCCTAGCAACTGAAGATAGTGAACAAAACAAAAGTTCGCAGGCTCATAGGATTTATATTTTAGAAGGAGGAAACAGAAAAGAAGAAAGAAGTGAACAAGAAAATTCAGTTTGTCTGATGGTAATGGAGTAGTGAGTTTTGCTAATTTATTTAGAGTGGTCAGGGTAAACCTCTTTAAGTAGGTGATTGTGTGAAGAGGCTTGAAGGGGTTGGCCTACCTGCTGCAAATGACTTGATAATGTAGAGAAAGTTAATAAAAACCTATGTGACAGCCTCATGTATCAATAATCCAAACAAGGCAGTATTGTTCATATTAGTTGGAAAAGATCTCAGAAAACCTTGACTTGAATAGCTATTGTTCTTTTCTACTAGACTAAGCTTCTCCAAACCTGTTTCTTTGGTGTCAACCTAGTATTCTTACTATTATAGTGCTTTGCACAAAGCAGGTTTGCAATCTGACATCAGAGATTTTAACCTCAGATCAAATGCTTGTGTGACACAGGATAAGCTTTCTATGCAATGATGCCATTAAATGTACCTGATATTTATGCACTGTTTTTCAAGTGTCCTGTAGTATGTATGTATACATAATCACTTTTCTGTTTGTACAAAGAGTGAAAGTTAGGTTTTCCTAACTGATTTTAGTAAGTATACATAATTACCATTAAATTCTTCAGGAGACTTTTATCTGTACGCTGAGAATTGAGCAACTTTAACTTTTTTGTTATTACCAGAAACACCTGCCTTCCCAAGACATAAGTTTTGCCATGTTGCATTTCTCCTTCAGTATGAGGATAAAAAAGAAGTCAGAGATACGATGACGGCTTTAGACATGCACAATTTGGATAGCTCTGATCATCTGTTGAGCAGTGAATCCATTAAATGCATGTGCTTGTCTGCATCTACTACTGTTTTCTACTGCGTTAATAGTTTTCATTGAATTATTTCACATATATAATACATAAGGAAAATTTTGAGTTTCTAATGGCTTATAATAGTAATGGAAGGATAGTAGCCCAAAATAATTTAAAAGACAGAAGTCGAAGCAGATAAACAGCTCTTTATATAAAGAAAATCTGATTGGGATGTCAGGTGTTGATCTAATTTAGTTACCTGCTTTTCAGGATAGATGACTATTTTCATATAATATTTTGGGATGGTGATTATGTGATTTGCCTTAGAACCTTAACTTCAGTACTTCTAGATGTTTCTTAAAAATTAAGCCCTTCCTTTGCTCTGATCTAATACTTCTTGTGATCATTCAAGTCTAAAATATCATACTCCTAAGTGAGGGATTCATATTATATGAGATGAGACTGTTTCTGCTTCAATTCATTTGACTGAAAGGAATCTTTGATGACATTGTCTCCCTCTGACCATTCATTAAGCAAATGAAGTAATTGAGACCAAGAAAGATGAAGTGACTTAACCCAGGGTCACAAAATTATTCCATGAGAGAATCCGGAGAGAATGCAGGGCTGTGTTCCTGACTTCAGAGTGTATGTCTAAGTCCTGTTGAAGTTTAGCCAATTTGAAATCATGGGCAGAAAATTTCCAATGGATAACATTTGCAAAGGGAAATTTCATGTAGAGGAGAAAATAGATAGAACATGCAAATCCTGCAGTGAGCAGTTTCATTTGTCCTTTAAGCTGAGGTGATGACACTGCACCATTTCTTATTATCTGGGGGTCTGGATATGACTGAAAAAATCAGTATGGAACCTCATCATCTTCCACAGTTATTGAGCATCCAGCATACATGCAGTGCTGAAGTCAACCCTCTGCACTGCGGTCTCTTTCACACAGGAGTCTGGACCCAGGGCTGGGGCGGAGGTTTCGGCATGTAATTTCTTACCTCAGACAAGATTGGGGGTTCTGTCCTTAACCAAATAACACTGTATTTTCCAGCTAAAATTCTCATCAAAATTTCTGTTGAATTTAATGTTTCCTTATCACAACACAGTGTTCCCAAGTCTTCTAATACACATGCTTTTCCAATACTGCTGGCTGTTTGAGATATTTCCTGCTCAAAAGATTTTCTTACAAAAGAGACTCTCTGTGATTTCAACCAGTATATACTCTGACCTATTTGTGCCTGGGTAAGATTTCTGTTACTTATGAAAAAGTTGTTAATCATTATTCATTGAAAATATTTAACTGCACATTGTCACTTAACCAGGTTGTACTCAGGGAGTTGAACCCAATTATAACATTAGCAGAAGAAAACATAAGAACAAATAGATATTGCAAAAATTACATAGTGTATCCACTAATCAAATATGAATTCATTTTACATTAGCTCATGCTTTGCATTATCCATGTCCTATTTGTTCCTGCTGTTACCTTTCACTATCCACAGATATAAGATTAATGAGGATTGTTTTTGTTAACATTTGACAAATGTCAAAACATAGCTTCTCACATTCCACTGCTGGCCTCTCTCTGATTTTCAGCCTATGTGCTCTTGTCTCTGTGTGAGCTTTTCAGATCTGATCTCTGTGGGAGTCAGATATATTCACCAGGGTTTTGCAAAATAATGAAATGGAACATCTTATTGAAAGTGCACGTCCCTGGTATCAGGTTTCTTTATGAATTCCCAAATCATTTAGGTTCAGTTACTGAGACTTGGAAGTGCCTTGGATATGATCAAAAGGGGTCAGCACACTTCACAGACACCTACTCCTCTATCAGCACTCTTTGGAGAATGTCCCTCTCTTTAAACGTGTTAATGTTGTAAAGGCAGTCCTAAGGCCTAGGAAATGTTCCTTAACAATCTCCCATGCTATATACAACTTTCTCTTTTTTCTTTCTTTCTGCAACTCTGATGGCTTAGCTGAGAGGCTGTGGGCAGACTGAAGCAGGCCAGAAGTATTATGTGGTTGGTTATGAAAGGTTGATTTGTTTCTGACATGAACATACGGTCAGGTTTTGGAGAAGTTGTAAACAAAGCTTTGAACCATCTAGTTGAATTAATAATAGGTTCTCAGTCATGTCCAGATATGTTCTAACTACTTCCCTGTTATGAATGTATAATTGTGTTGGCCTTATCCAATGGTAGATAATGGAAATATGTCACTTTTTGGCTGACCAGCATCTGAACTCTATCTTGGAGAAATTCATCAAATCCTGGGAGTCCTGGTGAATCAAGCCATTGATCACTTGGTCTCTTTGCTGCAAGGGCCTGCCTCAGCATGTTGCATTACCTGGCCAGGAAGGTGTTACGACTCCAGAATTATACTCTCCAGATCTTGAAGACACAGAGACATTAGAAAACCCATTTTTCTGACTGGTGGCAGCCTTAGTGGCAGTCACATTAAATTTCTAGATTGGTTGTAGATCAGTATGCAGTGTGAGCTGGGAAGTTTAATGTTCAATGAAAATACTGTCCTTGTTTAAATGATTTTATGTGTGAAACCACTGATGTTAGTCCTAACCACTACAAACATTCTTTGTTCCTGCACAGCTTTTGAAGTTGAGTTACTGGATCATTTTGTGAATTGCCTAACATCCTTTGAATCCATTTGATGTCTGTTTAAATCATCCAAAGCTGGTTTCTATTTCTTGGAAATTATAGCTTTGACTGCTGTTGCTACACTGTGCAATACATATTGGTAGATAATTTTGCATATTGTGCCATACTGATAATTTAGCTCCCTACAGAAAATTTATCAATTCTTATATTCAAAAGAATCTTTGGGGAATGAAAAAAATTAATAGTTGTCTATATGACAGCTTATGATTATATTTTCATTCTTATTCCATTGCCGAGAGACTGCTCTAGTTTTAGGGAGGCACTGTGGGTTCAACTTGCATCAAGGAGGATATAGTTTTAAAGATTTATAGTTTGGTTCTGATTTGTTCATGTCTTTGTTTACTGAGCTAAACAGTCAAATGAGCTATCGAATTCAGTGCTATGGTATCTGCAACTACCAAGATCAAACACTTCAAATCTTGGTTTGTAATGAAAACGCCCCCCTGAGAACCTTTATGTGTAATCCAGAGAGAAACACCAGACCTGAGGCAAAGATTTAGCTTTCAGGGTTATATAACTTTATTCTGTGTTTAATGTGGGGCTTAAAGCTCATGCTGTCGGACAAGAGGTTTTAGACTTCTGAGCAAGAATGTGCTGTACTTTTGAAATGAAGAGCAGTGAGAATACTATTCCCTCTCCCGTCACATTAGCAACAAGACTCGCTCTTCAAATGTTTCCTGCTGGTTCCCACCGAGCACAGGAAGCAATGTTCTGGTGATTAAGCAGCAATATCATTATAAAAGCCAAATGAATAATCATTGTGTTAATGAACTTTATCTCAAAAAAGATTAGTTTTTTAATGTTAAGCCTCTTCCAATATGAAAGAGAAAATGTATTTCCATTCCATTTAATCAGCCAGAGATGTTCATAATCTATACAATTTCATATCCTGTCTGTACTTATCTCTCTAGATCTGCATGCACAATGACTTCACTGGATGTTATCTCAGCATTCTACTAGATCTCAGCCTCTCCTTTTCTCCCTCTCCAACGCATGTCTCCAGAAATTTAGCCATAGTTTTTCATGAATTAGATAAATTAGATTTGTTGGTAACAAGCAACACGTGATTCACAAATTAGGAATAACAATAAAATTCCTGAGAAACAAATTTTGTCACTTAGAAAAAAATTGGAGTGCCTCTTTAGGGAAAAAAACAAAAACCAAATATTAACTCCCCTTTATAAAATGCTTTTATGAGCTTTGGGTCCTGAGTTGTATTTTGAGGAACAGTGTCTTTTCAAACACAAAACACCCCCTGCAAAAACACGAAAAGGTTTTGCTAGAAATCAGCAGAAGATAACTAGTCCTTTAACTATGCACCCAAAGTATTGCATTCTCTTTCTTTTTGCATCTTATATATTCTTAAGGAATTTTCATAAACATAAAATGAATGCCGGTTACTACGATTACCACTGCCATCTATTTCTCCCTTTTGGTGCCATTCTACCGGATGCTAATATGAAAGAAACCTGCCAGGTAGGGTTCCTGCTGGGTAGAAACTCATAACTCAAAATGGACATTGTCAATCCAGACAAAAATCATCTAACAAGAAAAGTGCAATTCTCCAACACCCCAAGGGCAGTGTCTAGTCAAAAATTTGATAGATTTTTATCTTAACAATCCTCAACTGTGGGGTCATGGGCTGGTGACAGAGAAAGCATGTATGTGTCTTATCTATACTATAGCTCAGTGTTTTGCAAAACATGAAATACAACATTTCATAATAAGCAAACATTAAAAATATAACTTTAAATATATATTAGGAAAAGTGTATGGCTATCATGTTATTTCATGTATAATTTTACCATATTTGAGACTAAAGTCAATCTGCTTTAAATTGACTTAGAATTATGAGCTAAATCATAGATACTAATGCTGGTATGGAAAAATTATTACATTTTATGTGAATAAATGGTGCCAAGAAAGCATAATTTTAACCATAGTTAATTACCATTTCTCATGGGAATTAAAACAGTTGTGTATCATCGTCAATGTTTGAGGTCCCCCTAAAGCATATATTGAGACAATAACTTGAATTCTAATAGTTTATTTGGGAAGTAACTTCAGAGAGTGCAGTGGGAGAGTGGGAAAGAGAGACATGGAAGGAGGGAAAGGCAGTTAAGACACGTTGAGGTTGTAATTTCAAACTCAATCACACAGAGGACACACTGATAAACTATAGCATACAGTACAGCATTGCTTACTGAGGGCAAGCAAGCTCAGGTATTTATCCACATCTTCCCTCGTATCACTGGTTAATGGTTGCTCCTGGGGACATTCATTTCCTGGCACTTCTATCCTATCTTGGAGTCCACATGAGCTTTCTGGACAGATTGTGTCCTCATGCAGAGAGAGATAGGAAACATTCAGTGGTGTAGGAAATGAGAGACACCCTGACAGCATCTTCTGTAACCTTTGCACTAGATGCTATTGAATTGCTTTAAAATGGGTTTTCAATGACCGGTGATGCATGATTTATTTTCCAGAGGTTTTATTTTTAAAATTGCATTCAATTCTAGGGAAATTATTTATACCAATATCATATAAATGAGACAAATTTGTTGACTGTACTACCTATTCTCAACTAGGTTGAATCAACAAGAATTGAATCCTATTTTGTGTTTTGTATCGTAAATGTTTGAGGAACTGGTAGATGATGAGTTAATACTCACATATCTCATATGGCTATGCATATATTGACATGTTGGGCTAAATTCGGCCTGGAAATTTAACTCTGGAAATTAGGAACAAGAGACAAAGTTAGGTATTTGGGAGGAAAAACAAAGACCAAATGGTACATAGCTCCATTAATATCCAAAGGGGTTATTAGGTCATCACCTTTTCAATTACCCTTCTACCATGAAATACTTGTCTTCTTCAGATCCTTTTGTTCAAATCCATTAGTATTTACTTTCCTAGGCTTAATACCAAATCATTTTTTAGCCAGGCATCTCTAAGCAGCTCTGGCGAGTTTTTTGTTTTGTTTTGTTTTGTTTTGTTTTGTTTTTTGCTGTGCACTTCCTAGAATACACACCACCTCCCCATTTTTGTCATCTGGCAGGTTAGTCTATCTCTATTTTTAGCTTCCAGCCAACTGACAATAGATAAAAGTCATGGCTTCAAGCTTTAATTTTTCAGAAATTTCAGTGTTACTTGGAATATAAGTATATAGCTCAGATCTTCAGTAGAGAAAGCTAAAGTGCTACGTGGAGTTTAAAAATTGATCCTACTTTAGTGAAACGGAAGCTTGCAGCTAGAGTATGGGAGGCCACTGGAGGAGTGCCCTGTCACTTTAAAATATGCCCCATTTTGTACCACTACTACCAGGTTCTCACTGAGAGCAATGACTGGAGAGAAAAAATACGTTTAAAAACAGTAACTTGACTCCTTAGCCATGCTTTGGCAGGGTGCTTCACTATTGATCAGAAATGGAATTGTAGTCTTTCTTCTCAGTGCAAATGTATTTTTACCCCTGCACAGTCCTGTAGCAAGCTCCAATTTAGAATTGCCAGTGTAGCTCAGCTATTTCCTCTGAGGTACCAGTACTGATGATCACTCCAGGAACATATTTTCTTTTGCCTTTTTACTACTATTCTTTGTGTAAAACCAAAACTGGAGTTAATTAAAATGCACTAGGAAACTGCTGCATGCACACAGATCCAAAATGAACCATATCCATTCTTAACTAAAAAAACACCGTGATTCAAAGAGCAATGCTTAACCGGTACTTGTATAGGAGCCCGTGGAAAGCGAGAATCTACACATGAGGGGGAAAGAATGCTAGCTTTGATCATTTTTATGGCCTTTCTCTTTAATTCTTAAGTCTGTAAATGAGAATTGACATTCATTGTAATTTTTATCAATAACAGAAAACATTCATTGAGAGTATACTCTGTGATGGAAAGTATTTTAGGAGCTGGAGATAGGAGATCAATTAAGAATGGTTACTGCCTTCAAGTTGTGTACAATATCCTCATTTGGGAAGGAAAACACAAAGTGGTTTATTCAGTGCATTACGAGAGGTTGAGAGGCTTGAAAGGAGCACAGAGAAGGGCTTCATGTGCCACAGGTTGGGGAGCGTGAATGGGCCTGATTCATTTTTAAAGCCTGTAGAACAGTGAAGGAGCTCAATGAGAGGCTACAGGTAGGTGAAAGGGGAAAACAAAAAGGTGATCATTCTAGAAATAATTGTTCCAACCACACTCAGGGCAGTGGAGGATATTCTTTCTCTGTCCTTTATTCTATAAATATTTACTAATCGTCACTATGTGCCAGGGACTCTGCTTCATTTTAGAACCAATAATAAGGATCTTTCACAGGGAAGCAGAAAGAGTTGGAAAAGTAACCTATAGACTAACAGACATGGCAAAGACTTAGAAACCTGTTATACGGGATAATTTTTGGATCCCAATTCAAACACATTTTTAAAGTTCATTAGACCATTGGGAAAATTTGAATACTGACTAGCTATTTGAAAAATTGTTGATGAAGTGTCGTTTCATTTGTGTTCAATACCACTATTATGGCTGTGTTTTCAAAAAATCCTTCTCTTTCAGAAACACACTCCAAAATATTTATAAATAGAATGAGATCAAAAAAGAAAATAAAATAATTTTAGAGTTAGAATCTTATCCATCTTTAGGTATCTCTCCAATCATATAGTGTTTATTGTGATGCGGCTGGTTCTGGTTTGAAAACCATAAGCAGTTAATTATTCTGGCTTGTCATAAATGTTTATGGGCTTTTACTATGGGATTGGAGTAAACATGCAACAATACCCTCCCTGTCACCCCTCACACTGCTTTCTTCCAAGCTCTTTCTGTGCTTTTCCATTTTTATGGACTCAGTCATGTTACTTCCCATTTCCAGTCTCCCATTCTTATTATCTGAATGTCAAAGCAATGTCCATTTTGGACAGGTGCCCTTTCATTGGTTACCTGCACAAGTGGAATGAATATGATGTGACCTACACACAAACACAATAAAGTGTTTACCCTCTTTCAAAACAAATGACAAGCCCCTTTGAAACCATTTCTCTCTTTCTAAAACATGAAAAAAGAAGTGCTGTCTTAGATGGATGTCTAAGGAGGTGAAAGTCTTCCACCAATCAGAGGAATGGATTTTAAAAGATGCAAGATCATCCTTGAAAGCCATTATGAATGGAACATAAGAATTCCATTTTTCAGCATGTCTCCTTTATAAATGCAAGAAAATGGATTCAGAAAATAAACCTAAGCAAGCATTTGTCACTGATAAATCTCCCACTGCTTGGGAAAAAAGTGGTCATTGTCTTGTAGCCTGAACATTATTTTTTTCCCTTGGATGAACTAGAATTCATTTGCTTTATCAATAGGGCCTAATCGCCTCTTCCTCTTCTCTGCTGGGATGATGCTTTAGTTCTGTCTGATTATACTGTCATTCAAATCTGAAATGAGGATGGCAGAAAGAATAAGCAAAATATTAAACAGAGCTAGTTATAAAGAACTATTTCCTAGCCTTCCTATCAGGAGATGAACAGAGGCATCACCCATACAATTATGAGCCAACCCTATTTATACCACAAGCCCTTTCTCAAAGTGCCTTTTCTTTACTGTTGAAATCATGCCAAATGGCTTAGTGTCGCTTGAATAAATATTATGTACTTACCAGGTTGGCTTGAAAATAGTTTGGGAATTAGCTCTTGATCCATCAATGGGCAACAAGAAAACTGCAGCTACTGAAAGGTCTGTTAACATTCTCCCCCGCAAGCAGTCCCAGAAGTCAGAGTCATTTTCTACTGTAAGAGTTGATTAATGGGAAAAGAGCTCTTGTGCTAAAGTAAAATGTCAATAGTTCCGACACAGAACAGTGTAGCTAGACTAGTTTAAAGAGGTTTCTTTATCTCTTTCTCTGTCTCTCTCTCCTTTCTCTCTCCTTTCTCTCTCTCCTTCCCTTCTCTCCTTCCCTTCTCTCCTTTCTCTCTCTCATTCCCTTCTCTCCTTTCTCTCTCTCATTCCCTTCTCTCCTTTCTCTCTCCTTCCCTTTTCTCCTTTCTCTCTCTCCTTCCCTTCTCTCCTTCCCCTTCTTTCTCTCCCTCTCTTTTTTCTTTTCTCTTTCTCTCCTTTCTTTCTTTCTCTTTCTTTTTCTAGTTCTCTCTCTCTGTCTCTGTCTCTCTCTCTCTCCTTTCTCCTTCCTCTCTCTCCTTTCTCTCTCTCATTCCCTTCTCTCCTTTCTCTCTCTCATTCCCTTCTCTCCTTTCTCTCTCTCATTCCCTTCTCTCCTTTCTCTCTCTCATTCCCTTCTCTCCTTTCTCTCTCTCCTTCCCTTCTCTCCTTTCTCTCTCTCATTCCCTTCTCTCCTTTCTCTCTCTCCTTCCCTTCTCTCCTTCCCTTCTCTCCTTCCCCTCCTTTCTCTCCCTTTCTCCTTTTTTCTCTTTTTCTCTTTCTTTCTCTTTCTCTTTCTCTTTTTCTTTCTATTTCTCTCTCTCTCTCTCTCTCCTTCCTCCCTCCCTCCCTCCCTCCCTCCCTCCCTCCCTCCCTCCCTCCCTCCCTCCCTTCCTTCCTTCCTTCCTTCCTTCCTTCCTTCCTTCCTTCCTTCCTTCCTTCCTTCCTTCCTTCCTTCCTTCCTTCCTTCCTTCCTTCCTTCCTTCCTGGTGGGCTCCAGGTTAAGGATAGGTAATGCAAAATGAGTATAATACACTCTTTACCCTTGCAAACTTTTTTGTGTAGATAGATAATACTATGCAAGATGTGTTCAAACCATGTATGATTCAAACGCAACTCTGATAGTACTTAGGACACTATATTTTATTTGTATACATTTATATATTCTCCGTGGAGTTATGCACAAATGCCCAAAGCATGTATCATTTTGAATGCCCAGTGCCTTGGACTGTATTCAGCACATAGGTTTTTAACACATGTATTCTGAATATAGAAATGAGTGAGATTTCCAGGAAAACAGAACAATATTGAACAAGGCTCATAGATATGCATGTAAATATGTTGTTTGAGGAAAAGTGAATATTCCTCCAGTTAAATATAGAGTACCAGGATTATAACCAGGGAAGGCAAGGAAAGGAAGAGATAAGAGTAGAAAGGCAAGTTGGAATCTAATTTTAAATGAGTTTGGCCTTCCATGCAAAGGCAGTGGGGTATAAGATGAACATATGGCATAAGTTGTGCTGGTAGTATGATAATTATCAAGTCAGAGATGAGTTAGGAAGGGGTCCAGTTCCAGCCTGAAATGAAGTTGACTAAAAAGCCTGTGGCTGGGATGAAGGTGAGTGAATGGAAGGAGACTTAGAGAGTGAAATCAAAAGTATTAATGACTCATAGGATGAAAGAGATGCTTCAGAGAGAGAAACAGACTAGAAGAGTGACCTTGGACTTTGAAGGATGCCTGGAAAAAAATTCTAGTTATTAATGTGATAAGTATTTCAGATTAAAAAGAAAAACAGAAAAATTTAGGTTCTCCCAGAACCAAACAAGAAAAAAATATTTGTCCACAAATTTCTCAGGTGTTCTGACTATTAAATGTCTAAGACTTTTCCTGAGCCACTGAGTCTGAAATTCTAGAGCATTTTTTTTTTTTTACCTTAAAGATGGCCTTTCTTGTGTCATACATCCTGAATATGCAAACATGGCCAATTATGTTCTCTTAATGTATATTTTCTATGAAAGACCACTGGAATTTAAGGGAACTACTGAAGAAACCCCCAAAGTCATTATGTGGTCTAAATACCCTAGAGGGAGCACTCAGACATTCTGTGTCCTCACCACAGGCTTGTAGTGCCGCCCAGCATGTCAATCTGCTGAGTTATCTAGATCCAGGAATTTCTTCCTAGACAATCCATTTCATAGATTATGGCTGTGTCAGCAATCAGAAAATAACAGAAATCCCTTCCCACAGGGACTTAAAAATAAAGACATTTATGACTTCCCATTATTGGGAGTTCAGAAGTAGGGTATGTATCAGGGATGACAAAATATGCTTGCTCAAGTGTATTTTTCTAGAGGTCTTTTGACCCTGCTTTCTTCCTCTGTTGGGACTGAAATCTCCGGGAGGGTGATTAAAATAGCTGTAGGAACTGAACATGGGACAGTGTTAAGAGAAAGTAAGAGAGAAGCTACGGGAAAGTGTCCCAGAAAATGAAAGCAAAATAATCCCAGACTTTACCAACAAATGTTTCCTGCATTCTCATTGGCTCAAAACATGCAATATACCTATGCTTGAACCTATCACTGGCAGTAGGATGAGATTAATTTTAGAATCAATCAGTTCTCTGGAAGGAAAAAGAAATACAGAGATTCGGTAACAGAATTATTACAAGAGTGGAAAGATCAAGGAGTCAGAGGAATTAGCTAGAGGCCAGTAACTGCAATAAGCCACTATTGCCTTGCCCCCTATCCTTGCAAAGAAAGAAAGGGGGCAGGTGGTACAATGCTGGGTGTAGGAATTGGTGCTGCTTCTGATGAAACTCCTGCTCTGTCACTGGGTAAGGAAGCAAAAGACCTCTGTCCCACTCTGTGTGCTAGAATCTATAGTCGTCTACAGGTTCTTTCAGCTACTGAATAATTTGCCAGAACTGGAAGCAGGAAGACAATAGCTTTTCCATCCCTACCCCTTCTTATTTCCTATCCAGTGCCTCTTACTGACAATACCCAGCTGACAAAATACTCTAAGAAATGTCATTTGTAGGCTACCATTCCCCTGCTGGAGCATATAGAAAAAAGACTTTGGAGTTAAGTGCCTACATACAAACAATTAGCACCCCCTTAGACCACACACGCCTGCATAGGGAGCTCAGGAGGGTGGTGGATGAGGATAGGGTTATAGCAGGTAGTAGTTTCTCTGAAGCACATAGGTTAAGTAGGTAAGAGAGAAATACCTAAACAAAAATGGGTTCTGTTAACAGCGAGGAGTAGGGGATGAATACTGGACAGATTCCAGTATAAGAGAGGCTGACAACCAATCCCAAAATTCATTTTCAATAACTAATCCAAATTGGTTGAGACTTTGGAAAATATCCCTTGAATTCAAATTGCTTAAATAGTGTTGTGTATCTCTTGATAGTCTAAGAAGAGTGCTGCTATTATTTCTGGTTCTATCAGAGAAATACCCCACATGGACCAAGAAGTAGCATTTCTATGGGGGATATTGTTATCACTACAACACAAGAGCTACAAGGAGTAATTAATGCATTAACCGAGATCACCTCATTAAGATGGAATGTGTCAGACATGCTCACACACATTATCAGTAAGTTTGACTGTTTTATCACTTAATTGATGCTAACAGATTTTCTTCTGAAAGTTTTCACTTCATATTGGCTCAGTGGGAGTCCAAGCATCATTACCACAGGGCTGGGAATGAAAGATTTTGTCAACTCTTTTCCCTGATGAATACGTCATTTAGGAGGACTTCTGGAGGGCAAGACAATCTAGGTTTCCAGTGCGGCTGGAGTCTCATGCTGTAGTCTCACCAGACCTATTTTCAGTTGCTTGGCAAGACATAAAAGATTGCTCCATTAACTTACTTCTATCCTCCTTGACTTCAAGAAATTTCTAAACTTTGTTTCTTGTCCAGCACACATTCTGCTTAATGACTCTTCTTTTTTTTTGACCATCAATGCAACACAAATGACTAATCAACCTGTTATGAAATGGGCACCTATACGTATATTGCACATCTGCCTGTGATATCACAACATCTATCTGCTTTTTAATACTAGTCTTGCAGTCCTCTAATTTCTTTCAGACAATAGGGTCTGGCCATGTCTGCTTTATATTTACGATTTTCTTACAGAATGTGCTCCTTCTCTTCATTTGGATGCTCAAACACTCAATGATAGTCATCATAATTATATTTACATTATTGTTTAAAATGTTTTTAAACTACAAAGAAATGTAAGCTAATTTTAACGCTTAAAAATAATAGCAGTGTTGAAAATAAAAATTATAATCTCCTTACTCTCAAATTCCTGCCCATTTTGTGAAATCATGCTTGGTATCTCCCTCTAGATATTTTATTTAATTCAACAAGAATGTTTATATATGAAATATTTCATCATGCAGAGAAACATAATGAAGATTATTAATTTATGTTAAGTGCCCAGTAAAGTGCCAGGCATATAATAAGTGCTATTAAAGTTTTATTCAATTAAAACATAAGTCCATTTATTCACTGTCAAGATATTAAGTATGTTCCCATTTTTCTATATTTACTTCAGATCACTTTGTGCTTAAAAAGAAATAAAGCCTTATAGATTCATTAAAACCTCAGGCTCACAGCTTTCCTTCCGATCTCTCCCCCGTATCTTCTCTGAATGGACCTGTTAGGTTGGCAGAAATCTTACATCTGCTTCTTGGTGTGTAGAATCTCTGTATATATTTTTTGGCAACATTACTAAATATCTACATGTCCATAATTAGCATATGCTATTATTTGTGCATTTTTTTAAATTTACAAAACTGGGATTATATTGAACATATTTTAAAAAGTTACATTTCCCCTTCTCATTATGGTTTTGTGATTTATTCATTTTAATTCATATAATCTTGTTCACTTAATTTCTGTATATTTTTCAATTGTGTGACGGATATTTACTCACCTCTTATCGGTAGACTTTCAGGTTGTGTAAACTATTTGCTATTACAAAGGGTGCTAACATAAATGGCCTTGTTTGTGCTGCCTCAAGCTCTCCTGCAAGAGTGGCTTTAGGGGAAAGACCTAAACCTACAAGCTTCCTGGATGGTAGTATAAATGCATCTTCAATTCACTTGGTATTAATAAATTATTTTCTAAATTAGCCACATCAGTTGACAATATTACTAACAAAGCAGGAGTATTTCCCTCTTTCCTACATTCTCACTAACACTGGCATGCTCAGACATTTTAACTTTTACCAATCTGGGCATGAAGTGACATCTAATTTTTATTTTGGATCCTTTGAATATTATTGAGAATATGCATCTTTTTATATGTTGTTAGGTGATTCTTACCTTTTCATGAATTATCCTTTGCTCAGTTTTCTATTGGGTCATTCATAATTTTTATTGCTTTCACTATTTTTGATATAAACTGTTTGTGGGTTATTTACATTACAAGTATCTCCTGTAGTATGTAGCTTATATATCTTATCTCTGTTTATGGTATCTTTAATTTTAATGTAGTGAAATTTCTCATCTTTTTCATCTTTGTTGGTTTGTTTTGCCTGTTGTAAATGTTTTTTATGTTCTCTTTTGAAAGTTTTAAAGCTTCTCTTTTAATATTTAGGCCTTTAATCTGTCTAGAATTCATACTTGTGTAGGTTATAATGGAGTTTTTCTATTTTCCATATTAATAGCCGATTGTCCTAGCATCATTTATTAAGAATTCCATTCTTTTGCAACTTTTAGGTATCTTGTTACATGTCAGATTTGTTATACCAAATTATCATATGTTCAGCACATTTGACTTACCTCATTGTTCAAGTTATCTCTTCTATTTTTCTATACCTCTATTCTATTTTCTTTCTCTAATACCACTAGATGCTAATTTAAGAATTACTGTCTAGACTGCATGATACCAAGACTTTCCTATTAAAACTGGCTTTGTGTTTTGTTTCTAGCGCGTCTAGTTGTTTATACTGGAATGGTATTTTGCCTACAAACTCTTGGCAGAACTAGACTTCTTTGTGATGTTTATAAAATACTATATATTAGAAAAAAAATTGTAGTATATAATCCTAAGAATTTTTGGCCCAGTCAATCCTCACTGTTGAAGCAGCTAATGATTTCTACATTTGCTGTCCAGGAGAAGGGGTGACACAGAGAAAGACTATCAAAGCAGGTTCTACAAACAGTAGAATCAAAGATTTAGCCTAGACCCAGAAGAAACAGAAGGCAGAAGGAGAAATTTTTATTGTATATATTATTATGCCTATGGATGGAACTGCTTAAGAGAATTTGGAAATGGCAGTACTTATAAATAAAGTATATATTTCTTTTATTAAGCATTAGCTTCAGCAATCTGGTCAAAGTTATGCAAACTCTTTTCTCTTATTGTTCTCTGTCAATGAGTAACATTCCAAACATTTTGGCTTTATACCATGATCTAAGAAACAAGCCATATCAAAACCACCATTCTCTTTGTACTCAATGAGGCTAATTTGCCCAGGTTACTTTTTAGTAAAATATGAGATATGATCATGCCACTGCACTCTAGCCTGGGTGACAGAGCGAGACCCTGTCTCAAAAGTAAATAAATAAACTGGAAAATACTTTGTAATTCTACAGTAGCTAGCTTATAGGAACAGAACCCATAAACATAAAGGGCTTTGTATTCTGGAAACTATACAATATATACAATGGCCCTCTCTGCTTTTCTTTGGATTGTTTGTGTTAGCCTTGGCCTGAAGTGAATCCCAGGCCCCCAAACCTGCCTGGTTTTGTCATTTTTAGCTGGAAATTAATGGGAAACCTTCACCTTTCCCAGGTGGCAGCAGCAGCGGAGCCAACAACAGTCACCTTAGCCTCCCAGGAGCTCTGAATCCTGCTTGGGGCTGGGGCCAGGCTGAGACGGGCAGCCATTGATGCTGCTCAAGTGGTGGAACCAGGGTGTTGAGTATTTTCTGTCTTTACCTTTGCAATTCCGTAAAACAATTTAAAGTTATAATATTCTATTTTAAACCGATAACAACTCTACTTCAGCTGAGGGTGCTTTTGCATCCTTAAAATACTTGCCAGTCCCTGGAGGCATGTCTGGTTATAACAACTAGTAGCTTCTACTGACATCTTGTCAATAAGCATTGCTATGATGTACAGGACTGCCACCCTTCCCAGTCAAAAAAGAATTTTCTGGCCGCCAAATGTAGAAACTAAATTATCAGTAAAAACTTCTCCCTTATGTAAACAGATAGGGAGGATCTCCAAGAATGGTAGGAATTTAGTAAATTTGAACAATAAGCCTGTTTTACAGACTCCTACCTTGCAGCCTGTTTTTTTTCCCAAACCCTGTGTGGAATGAGATCACCTAGTCGGTTGGAAGCAGTTCCTCACAGACCCTGGCATCTTACAGATGAACCTGAGTGAACTTTCCTCATCACCATGCTAAAATCTCCAGCCTAGGAGGAACTAGATCTTCTTCTATCTTCTTTCTTCTTCCTTCTTCCTCTTCCTCTTCCTCCTTTTCCTCTTCCTCCTCCTCCTCCTCCCTCCTCCTCCTCCTCCTTCTTTCTCCTCCTCCTCCTTCTTCCTCCTCCTTCGTCTTCTTCCTCCTCCTTCGTCTTCTTTCTCCTCCTTCTCCTCCTTCTCCCTCCTCCTTCTCCCTCCTCCTCCTCCTTTTTTTTTTTTTTTCTTCTTTTTTCGAGACAGGGTCTCACTCTGTCACCCAGGCTGGAGTGCTGTGGCATGATCTCGGCTCATGGCAACCTCTGCCTCCTGGGTTCAAATGATTCTTATGCCTCAGCCTCCCGAGGAGCTGGGACTACAGCCATGCATCATCATGCTTGGCTAATTTGTGTATGTTTAGTAGAGAGAGGGTTTCATTATGTTGGCTTGCCTGGTCTTGAACTCCTGACCTCAAGTGATCCACCTGCCTTGGCCTCCCAAAGTGTTGGGATTATAAGCAGGAGCCATTGCCCCAGTCGAGCTATAGCTTCATTACCATCTCATGCCACCCATGTGCTGGCATAATGACTCAGTGGGCCTGCACCACTGGGCCCCCTCCTCTACATGCAATGTTGCACCCTCTGCCCTCTCTGTCTGTCCCATAGCACCTTTCTGTCACTTTCCCTTAGGGACACACTGCTGTGAAGAATCCTTTCAGGGCTCTCCTTACCTGTGATAATAAAATTCTTATTGATCAAAACATGCTTCCTTGTGGAGAGTTGTTCGTTACTCACCGGGTGAAAGAATCCTTGTTTCTTCAGGTAACGTTTCCTCCACAGACTCCTGTCTCTACAATAAAATTCTGTGTATTCTGGAAGCTGGGATGGGAGGAGAGTTAGAGATGAAGTGAAGATTGTTTAGTGGTGGGTCCCCAGAGAAGGGCCATTGCACTGCAATTTCTTTTAGCCCTCTTCCTAGTAGCGGGTGATGGTAAGAGATGGAAGGAACATCAGGTTGACTTGGAGTTCCCAAGGGAATCTTCAAGCTGACTGTGGTGGCATGAGTATTCCAACTTCTCTTTATTTCCAGTGTGTCACTGGAGTGGAACAGCAGAAATGATTCTGTGCTAGATCTCTGAGACAGTGAAACCTGCACCCCTTACGAAGTTTCCCAGGGCCCCGGAATTGAGCGTGAACAGTAAAGTGATTTCCCACGTGCCTAGAACTGCAAGAAAAGATTGAAAAACTTAGGATGAAGCAGGTTTTCCATTGCCTATTTGTGGCTCTGGAACTGCAGAAATTTTGTTGGTGGTAACCACAAGTGCCTTCTGGATATGTGGGAATCAATGAAGTGGTAGAGACTGGCATGGGCTAAGACACAGAAACAGAAGTGAGTTCTTTGTGCTTTGAACCACCCAGTGCTCCTGGTACTGCAAACAATGGCATTCTGCACCTCCACCTCCTTTCTGGGAGTTCTACATGTCAAACGCATTGGGATTGAATAGAAGCCCCAACAGGGGATCATGGTTATTTTTGTAACTCAGTAGTGTGGCAAAGGAGGTGGATTCAGAAATTAACTTCAGGATGCCAATGACCTTGGATCTCCTGTTGCTTTCCTTCTCATGAATTTAATTAGATTATTTTTATGTATGATTTTTAAAAAATAACGAATTCCCCAAAAGATTGAAAACACCTTGAGAGGAAGGATTATGACTACCAATTGACTGCTCTGTCCCTAAGTATTGTGCCTGGTGCATAAAGAGTGTTTACCAAATACTTGTTGAATGAATGAACAAATCATATATACACAGGAATATATGGCTCATATGTAGTTATCACGGGAAAAATTCTAGTATGGGGTTTAGATGTTCTGGATTGATCCTGACACATTCACTAATCATGGGTCACCTTGGCAAGTCATAACCTTTTTGGAGCCTCAGTTTCTTCACGGGCAAAATGGGAAGTTTAGAGTTGAGCAGTGGTTCATGAACTATGTTTACTCTGGGAATGTGTTTGAGAATGGAATAGGATTTGTGCAGTGGGCCTGCTCAGTACTTCTTGCCTTTACTTCAATGAGAACAAAATTAGTTTGTTTTAAATATTAGGCATAGCATTTAAAGAATGTGTCTTTGGCTTATACACTCCCCAAACTCTGCCCACACACCACCCCCCACCACCAACCCATACGCACACATACACTTGGGAAAAATACCTCTAAGTTCCTCTACATATTCTTTTTTAAAAATTTTTATTTTTTAAATTTTCAATGCTTATGGGTACATAAGATATTTTGATACAGGCATGCAATCTGAAATATGCGTATCGTGGTGAATGGGGTATCTGTCCCCTCAAGCGTTTATCCTCTGTTTTACGAACAATCTAGTTATACTTTTAGTTTTTTTAAAATGTACAATTATTATTGATTGTAGTCATTCTGTTTTGCTATCAAATAGTAGTTCTTATAATTATATGTTTTTATTCATTAACAATCCCTACTTTACCCCCACCGACCCCCCATTCCAACTACTCTTCCCAGCCTCTGAAAACCACCCTTCTATTCTTTTCCTTTTCCTTTTTTTTTTTTTTTTGAGATGGAGTCTTGCTCTTGTTGCCAGGCTGGAGTGCAATGGCGTGATCTCAGCTCACCGCAACCTCTGCCTCCCAGATTCAAGCGATTCTCCTGCCTCAACCTGTGGTGTAGCTGGGATTACAGGCATGCACTACCATGCCTGGCTAATTTTGTATTTTTAGTAGAAATGGGGTTTCTCCATGTTGGTCAGGCTGGTCTTGAACTCCTGACCTCAGGTGATCTGCCTGCTTTGGCCAGTATCATGTCAAGGGCTATCCTATTTTCCCAAGCCATTTGGCTGGTAGAGCTTAATTGTTCAGCTATTCCTTTAATGACATCTCTTGTGTAATTGACAAACCACTGTTGATTATAGTAAATGTAATTTATCCAGTCTACATTTTCGTTTATAGTTGACCACCAGAATAATAGAGATTCAAATCCTGCGGCTATTTAATTTCAGGCTTTAAATATATTTGGCATCCCTTGGGGAACTCTGATAGCATCTATATCAAATTGAGGGTCAAAAGAACCATAAGAGGTGCTTCTTTTTCTGTGATCATCCTTTTTTATTTGGTTGGTGAAATGCCAGAGTGAAAGGGATGGCCAATTGGATTAGAGGGCAAGTGCCACTCCAGTTACTTGGCAGAGTACCCAATAGTGGTCCTTTGTAATACCACCATGCATCTGCTTGGGAATGAACAAGGGTAGGCTGATTGGTTAACTTCTGAAAAGGCTTAGTTTCATTGCATCCTGTTAGGCTTCCAGGGAATGCCAAGTTTTTCCCCTTGTCTTGAGAGACACGAGATGAAATTGACCAATAGCTGGAGATCGGATGGCCCTCAGGAGCTGATCCACAGGGCTTTTAACTTCTGGAAATATCAGCCAAAGAGTTTGATATGCCTTATTGCCCCAGGCTGTGTGGTTTTGGAAGAGGGCTACCATATAGTCCATGCCCACTTGGTCAGAGGACCATCCAAGTGGAAAGGGGACAGTTTGGGTTTCTGGCCTGCCCATTGCACAAGTGTAACAATTGCTTTTGTTTAGTGTGCAGACAGAATATTCCATTCCACCCAGTCATTTGCATCTTGGTACCCTGTTTCAATGGCTAAAGTTTGCTTTAAATCTTTAACTTCTATAATGTCCACTTCGGCATTGCTATTGGGTAGGGAAAGGATAGTAGTTTGGTTAGAAGGTTTAGAAGGACAAGAAGATGGAGACAGAGAAGGGGATGAGGAGGCAATGAAATGCATTTTGAAATATCCTGTAGGGTCTGCTCCTGTGACTTCTGCTCCCATACCATAAAAACAACTTAATGAAGGCGAAAACTCTTGTAAAGTTGAGATAGTAATGGAAATTTGTATTGAATTACATTGGTTTTGTTGGTAATTGGTGGTGGTGCTTCCTTTAGTGAAATGAATGTATGGTTTTAGTGATACACAGCTACTTGTTGGGGAGGCCCAACCTTGAATTTTGGTAGTCCATAGAACATTGGATCAGCTATGGCAGAGAAGCTCTGTCCTTGGAGGACAAGATTCCCAGTTAACAGAATCTTCTCCAGAATCTTCCCAGTCTAAGGGAGTTCAGTCAACAGAATCTGCCCAGTCTCAGGAACTCCAAGAAGGGCAAAGATACTTTTCTGAAGTAGAGAGCTGCCTTTGACTTTGCAAGTCTCCACAAGGTATAACAAGACAAGCATCAAAAGTAATGGTTTGAGGTGAGTTTGACTTAGTTACATTAATATAAGATGTGGGGCAGCTAGAGGAAAGAAAAGAGGAAAAAGGGACAGACAGATTAGGCTTTTCTCTTTAATGTTACTTTGGTGAGGGTTGGTCAGGGGGTGACAGTCCATGACTTTGGAGAGGGTGATGCCTTCTTGACTCGGGTATTATGGGTCTACCCCTTCTCAGCGGTCCAGACTGCCGTCTCAGTCGTTAGGAGTATGAGATAAGGTCCTACACAGGTGGGTTTGAGCTTTCCCTCTCTCCAACGTCTTATAAGGATGTGATCTCTGGGTTGGTGTCAGTGAATTTGAAGGGGTGGAGTTTGCGCTAGAAGGCCTTGAGTCCTGAGGGAGAAAAGGGTGGAAGACAGACCAAGTATATAGTTTTTAATAAACTGATCCTTGTTTCAAATGTAGGAAGGTCAGTTGCAGAATTTAGGTAAGGCAGCCCATAGAGCATTTCATAAAGGGACAGGCCAAGGTCTTTCCAAGGGGCAATTCAGATTCTTAGTAAGGCAATGGGAAGGCATTTTGTTCATGGTAACTGGGTTTCCAAGATTAATTTGGTGAGGTGGTTTTCTTTAAGAGTCTGGCTCAATATTTCTACCCTTCCTGATGAGGGTGTATGTCAGGGAATATGGTATTCCCACTTTATTTCTAGTGCTTGGGTTAGCTTTTTAATAATGAGCACAGTAAAGTAGGTCCCATTGTCTGAATCAATATTCTCTATTAGTCCAAACCTGGGTATGATATGTTCCAACAGAGCTTTAACTACATTACTGGCTGTTGCACTTGGGAAGGGGATGGCTTCTACCCAGTGGGTAAGATGGTTTACTATTACTAATACACATTTGGGGTGACCTATTGGGAGCATTTCAGTGTAGTCCACTTGGATGCTTTGGAATGGCCTTAGTCCTGGGTTTCTTCCTCCAAAAAGTTGCTTCTTTAAGGTTTGCTTATTAGTTTTACTGCACACTATGCAACTATCTGTAACTTGCTTAGTGAGGGTATAGATCCCCATACATCCATAAACCCTAAGGACTGCATCACACACAGCTTGGGGACCCCAGTGAGTTCCTTGATGAAGCTGTGACAGTATTTTTCTCATGAGGGGTTCAGACAACATTTCCCTTCCATATAGTAATAACCATTTTCCCTCTGGTCTTTCCTCAGCTCCTAATTTTTTTGGTTTTTCTTGGTCTGTGTGGGAAAAGATGGGGATTGCAGCTGGAGGGGGAAGACGGGTTAGATGGAAAATTGGAAGAGGCAGCTTGCTTAGCTATTTGATCTGCAAGGTTATTTCCCCAGCTTTCAAAGGATGTCCCAACCACCAAGGAAATACTTTACACCCCACAGCTTTTCTTACTTTGGTCTGTGCACAGAGTTACCTAGTTACCATGGTACCTATGTGTAGGCCTTTTCTTCCCACGTTACTGAGAGTCTGAGTTTATTTGTCATGCTTGGTGGGTCTCGATCTCTCACCCAAGGCCACCACAATGAGGCAGTGGGACATGTCTTATCATGAGAGATGATTGAAGAACATTCCCCAGAGGAGAATGGGATCCCAGACAAGACCCCAGATTGTTAGCAACAAGTGCTTGGTGCCACAAAGAACTAGCACTTAAACCGAAAATTTCTCAGCAAGGCAACTTTACTTCTGCAGAAGGGTGCTGCCTGTGTTTAATGCAATTGCAAGAGCACACCGAGCAGGGTAGGGCAGAGGTTTTTCTCCCTAATGGAGCTCCTGTTTCTGTGTTCTTTCCCCATTGGCCGGAGTTGGACTGCACAATCTAAGCTGACCGGATTGGCTATTGTTTGAAATTGAATAGGGCCAATTAGGTGGGAAGTGAGAGGCTGTCCGTTACCAATTAGACAGGAAGGATTGTTTACAGAACCAGAAAGAACAAGGAAGTTTGAAGAGGAACTTATTGTTTCTGGCACTCCAAACCGTTTTCCATAGCAGTTGTACTAATTTACATTCCTAACAACAGTCTATAAGGGTTCCCTTTTTTCCACATTCTCACCAGCATCTGTCCTTGCCTGCCTTTTGGATAAAAACCATTTTAACTGGGGTGACTTGATATCTCATTGTAGTTTTTATTTGCATTTCTCTGATGATCAGTGATGTTGAGCGCCTTTTCATATGCCCTTTTGCCATTTGTGTTATCCTTTGATAAGTGTCTATAAAAGTCTTTCACCCATTTTTTTATTGGATTATTAGATTTTTTCCTATAGAATTGTTTCACCTCATATATTCTGGTTATTCGCCCTTCGTCAGATGCATAGTTTGCAAATATTTTCTCCCAGCCTGTGGGTTGTCTCTTCACTTTGTTGATTGTTTCCTTCCCCATGCAGAAGCTTTTTAACTTGACATAATCCTGTTTGTCCATGTTTGCCCTGGGTGCCTGTGTTTGTGGGATATTGCTCAAGAAATTTTTGTCCAGACCAAACCCTTATATTCTTAGGATAGACATGCCAGTATATAACCAGAAAAAGCAATCCAGTGTATTTCTCCATCATAACTTTGTAGTGAGTTAAAAGCCTGCAAGCATTGTTAAGAATCTGGATTGTTTAGCTAAGAATTGGTAGGAAAATAGGTATACCTGGGAAATCACATTAACATGCTTGTCATCTGTTGTTCAGTACCCAGGAACGTCATATATGTATCCGACTAATCAGAAAAAAATATGTATATGTATAAATACTTTGAGCCCCCAAAATTTGAGAGAGGTCTTAGTTAATTTAGAAAGTTTATTTTGCCAAGGCTGAGGTGACACAGCCTCAGGAAGTCCTGATGACCTGTGCCCAAGGTGGTCAGGGCACAGCTTGGTTTTATACATTTAGGGAGACATGAGACATCAATCAATATATGTAAGAAGTACATTGGTTTGATCTGGAAAGGCAGGACAACTTGAAGCAAAGGCAGGAAGACTTGAAGCAGAAGTGGGGGGAGTTTCCAGGTCACAGAGAGGTGATACACAAATGGTTACATTCTTTTGAGTTTCTGATTAGTCTTTCCAGTCCTTTGGAAAGGATTGGATGTCAGATATGCATCTATCTCAGTGAGCAGAGGAGTGACTTTGAATAGAATAGGAGACAGGTTTGCCCTAAGCAGTTCCCAGCTGGCTTGAGTTTTCCTAGTGATTTTGGGGGCAAGATATTTTCCTTTCACAAGTGTTTGGTGTGTGTCTCTATGAATGCCCACAGGCTGACATTTTTGCAAGTACTTAATGTGTACCAGGTATTTGACTGATAGGTTAAAAAAAAAAAAAAACCTAATGAAATATAGCAGTACTGTAAAGTAGGTAAAAATTATCATTCAGTTTTATCTTTCTTCACTCAAAATGTTTATTCAGGCTGAGCATGGTGGCTCACACCTGTAATCCCAGCAGTTTGGGAGGCCGAAGCAGGTGGATCACCTGAGGTCAGGGGTTTTTGAGGCCAGCTTGGCCAACATGGTGAAACCCCATCTCTACTAAAAATACAAAAAATTAGCTGGTTGTGGTGGGGTGAACCTGTAATTCCAGCTACTCAGGAGGCTGAGGCAGGAAAATCACTTGAACTCAGGAGGTGAAGGCTGCAATGAGCTAAGATTTTACCACTGCACTACAGCCTGGTGACAGAGTGAGACTTCATCTCCCCACCCCCACAAAAAAAGTTTATTCAGTGTCTACTGTATCTCTCATAACATTCAATGTAATGGGCAAGGGATATCAGTGTAAAAACGACACACAAGGTCCCTGCTTTCATGGTGCTTATATGAAAAGCAAATGGGAAGGGCAGAAAATAAACAAATTCATAGGAGTCTCTGAGCTAACAATGTGTTTCTCATCCTTATTATTTTCAGGTGTCTCTGAAGAAAAAAAGACAACAGTTGTGATGGTTAATTTTATGTGTCAACTTGGAAGGTGTTTTTGGATGAGATTAAAATTTAAATCAAAGCACTTTTAATAGTAAAACATGTTGCCCCCATAATACGGGTGGGCCTTGACCAATCAGCTGGAGGACTGAATAGAACACAAAGACCAGCCTCCTTGAGCAAGAGAGAATTCTCCAACAGATTGCTTTTGAACATCAACTGTACCACTGGCTCTCCTGGGCGTCCAGACCGTTGGCCTACACTGCAGATTATTGTGAGTCCATTCCTTATAATCAATCTCTTTCTGTTTCTATTGGTTGTGTTTCTCTGGAGAACTGTAATGAAGTCAGCAATAGAATATAACATAATGAGGGTGGAGTGGAGTGAGAAGAGAAGCTATATTTGAGGGTATTCTTGGGGGAAGGTCTCTCTGAGAAGGAGACATTTGAGCTGTGATCTCAGTAATGCCTGAGAAACAGTTATCTGGAGAACAGCAGCTTGAAAGGCCTTAGGGCATAAAATAATTTGGCATTTGGAAGGAACAGAAAGAATTAAGAAACTGAGGTACAGAGAGGTTAACTATTATTCAGAGAGAAGAGGCGTGGTGGGAGGTGATTGGATTGTGGGGGAGGATTTCTGCCTTGCTGTTCTCTTAATAGTGAGTTCTCAGGAGATCTGGGTGTTTAAAAGTGTGTAGCAACTCCCACTTTATCCCCTCCCTCCTGCTCCAGCCATGTAGGATGTGCCTACTTCCCCTTGGCCTTCCACCAATGATTGTAAGTTTCCTGAGGACTTCCCAGACATGCTTTCTGTACAGCCTGTGGAACTGTGAGCCAATTAAACGTCTTTTCTTTATAAATTACCCAGTCTTGGGTAGTTCTTTATAGCAATGCGAGAATAGACTAATACGCAGATATACAGTTAATATCCATAAAACAGGCCAGAAAGCTTCTCAGGATAAAAAGATATGTTTTTTTTTTTTTTTTTTTTTTTTATGTTGTGAAAACATTTAATGACTTGAAAGGAACTCTTGAACAACTGAGAGTGTCACAGTGATATGAAAAATAGCAGTCAATTGTCCTTCTGTATTTATGTTAAGAAAAATCCTGTAAAATGTCCCCTCCCTGCCAACTTCACAGTTGCCAGTGAGATGAGGTACCTTAAGGCAAGGATATGACCAGGTAATTGGCCCTGCAAATTGATGACAATTAGATCATTTGTACTTGAATAGCAGCAAGCAATAATTGTAATTGACAATGGGTAGGCTGTAATTGATATCAATGATTCCCAGGAAGAAGGGAGTAGAAGACTAGAGAGAAGGCTTAGATTGTGTTTGTGGGCGCAACAAAAATTAGCAACAATGTGTACTTAGAAAATAGGGTTAGAAAATTGGGCATAAACCACAAACCTTATAGTACTTAATTTGTATCTAGATTATAAACTCCCAGGGATAAGGAGTGTTCCATTGGATGCTCCTTGTGATACAGCACAAACTTACCCTTGCTTTTGAGAGGTTAGAAAATAATTTTAAAAGCAGAAAATTTCTACAATGCTGGGACTTTTGCCATAGTTCTGCTGCTTTTGTTTATACAGTTTTTCCCCCATTTTCAAGCTCTAAGGGTTTCATGAATCTTAGGCTCATTAATTTTTATAACATGCCTATGTTGTTGATGTCAAACTTTATATTTTTACCCAAATATGAGAAATGTCACCCAGAGTGGTTATAGAATTCACTCTTTATCACAAAGCAATTGAGAAAAGCCTCGAATGTTTCAGTCAGTAGTTCTCACTGATTATTTTGTGTTACATTGAGCCATTTGCGTACTCTGCCTTTGGGCTAGAAAGGAAGTAGCATCTAAGGCAGAGTGATAGAATCTGCATGAAGTAAATGGCTTGATGAAACACATTCACAAAAATGGCCCTCTGCAATTCTCCATTGATAAAATTTCTTTGGTTACTCAAAATGTATTTATCCTTATTTCAAAATGCATTCATATTTGGATATAAATGAGTGGGGAACACATCACTATCCAGTGTCAACAGTATTTTCATCTGATATTTTTTATGATTAATTTTTATTCGGGCATTGAGATGTTACTGCATACACTCTTCTGTTTCCTGCATTACAGTTCAGAATGACATAGTAAATAATTTACCATATCATTATAAACTTCATAACTAAACATTCAGTGACTGTACATCATTTTTCCTAGTGCTAGTCTCATCTTTTTCCATTTTTGTGATAATTATTTGTATCAAGGAATATCTTTGTGATGCTCTTTGCATTTAGATTATGTTGTTGTGACTTCTGAATTGGGTAAAAAACATGGTAATATTTTAAAAGTGTGATTTGGCATTGACATCCTAGAAATCCTAGAATGCTAAATCTCAGATGGCTAAAGAAGTACTCGTCAAATTTAAAATACACATTAAGTATTTTTAAAATTGGAATTCTGATTCACTGTGTTTGGGGTGGGGGCTAATATTCTGCACTCTAATAACCTTCCAAGTGATGTTGATGATGCTGGCCCTTGCCTCACACTTTGATGGGAAAATGCTAGTGATTTTTTTTCCCCTAAATGTGTCAGTGATCGTTATGTTTCAATGTCCATGTATATCCAAAAACCCTTTAACCTCACCGCCATGCAGGGAAGATATCATGACTGCATGTACATTTTTAGGTTTATGTATTATTCGCCAAAAATTCAGTAGTTAAATCCCTTTCCTTTCTGGCATTTGTTTTGTAGAAGAGTAGCCTGAGGACACCTCACTCTGTTTTCATTTGTGGTTAGATAACCTCTTACATTCCCCACCCTGTGTGTTTATAGGGTCATAATTCAAAAACGAAATTCAAGCAGCAGGGCTAAGTGAGCTCCAGCAGGACAAATCCTCCTGCTAATCACAAACTCTAGACACAATACGAACAACTGTGTGAAAACACTGGGGAGTGAACAAGAGCGGTGAGATTTTAGAGGGGAATTGACATGCAGAAAAAGGAAAGAGCACAGAGTGAGTTTCTGGAGTTTATAATTTTTAGTTTGAGGGCAGGTCATAGTCAGTGTCACACTGCCAATTAAAACTCCCACAGAAACCTGCGGCCTTTTTGGCAAGAAGAACTGGAGGTTAGAGCTTGAAGCAAACACTTCCTCTCAGAAGTCTAAGGGTAGTCCTAAAGGAGAGGGAAAGGGGGCCCCCTAAATCTGTGTATTAACTCTCCCCATATCTCAAGGCTACACCATGAACCGTGAGTGTAGAGTACACTGCTAGCAGCTCAGTTAAGGGTGAAAGATATGAAGTAACATTTTTGATGCCACCTATAGGGGAACACGTTTAACAAAATATGTATAGTGCCTAGTTTAGTTACCTACTGAAAGAAATGTTGAAGACTTGAAGAAATAGAGAAATATACCATGTTAATAGAATAGAAGACTAAATATTGTTAAGATGTCAATTGTACCTCAAATTTATCTATAGGTTCCATGTAATCTCTATCAAAATCCAACAACCCTGCTTTTAAAATTCATACCAAAAATCAGGGACCTAGACTATCCAAAGCAAACTT
Organism: Macaca nemestrina; assembly: GCF_043159975.1. Lineage (NCBI taxonomy): Eukaryota > Metazoa > Chordata > Mammalia > Primates > Cercopithecidae > Macaca > Macaca nemestrina. The sequence goes on along the minus strand of NC_092126.1, from coordinate 140,632,829 downwards.
GAGAAAGATGAACAAAGTTGGGAGACATATAACTATGTAACTTCAAGATTAGCTATAATATGCTGTAATCAAATTATTATTTTACTAGCATAGAATTAGTAAATAGATTAAAGTAATAAAATGAAGGGCTAAAAACTAGAAACACACTTAAGTGTCCATTTGATTTTTTGGTCAAAAATTCAATAGGAAAATGAATAATCTTAACAAATAGTGTTAGGAAAACTAGCTATCCCTTGGGAAAACAATATACCTAGACCTTACTTTACACAAAACACAAAGATTAATTTCAGATGTATTATAGACTGAAATATAAAAACTATAAAATTTTAAGATAAAAAAATATAGGAGAAAATCTTTGTGACCTGTGCGTAGGCAAATGTGTCTCAGGACACAGAAATTAAAACCACAAAAGAAAAAAAATGAATTAGATTTTCTCAAAATTAAAAACTTCTTCATATTAAAAATGTCACAACTTTGGCAGGAAGGTATGCATAAAATTTTTAAAATGCAAGTAGTCAAACAGCAAAGAGGTAGCTCCCACTGGCCTAAGCTAGGACAATGTGAACATCAAAATAAGAATAATGGATGATCATCCTTTAAATTAAAATGATCTGTGAAACTGCTGATAAATACATAAATAAGTAAACAAAGTAAATGGAGGTGTAGAGGACCTATTTCCTACAGTAGAATGACAACCAGTAAATGTGGAAGCAATGATAAAATTGTGAATCACTATTTTGCAGCCATCATAGTAACAATTATTGCAGACAACACTTATCAATAGATGCCCAAACCAGTGAGTGAATTTTAATGAATTTAAATCAAGAAGAGTGTATGTATACAGTCTCAAATATCTATGCACAGATTACTTATAAATCACAAAGGCAAAATGGTAACTTTACAACTGAGAAATCTGGCAGACTCTACCTTGGATCTAACCAAAAGATCAAAGTTAACATTAGTAGTAATGGGAAAAATTGATAATATTTACTTCTTGATGTGACACACTGAGAAGAACATACATCATTTACAGTATTCCTGTCAAAAGTGCATAGCCTGACACTGATCATGAGGAAACCACCAGACAAAGTCAAATTGAGGAACATTCTACAAAACAATAGACCTGTACTCTTCAAATGTCAATGATGTGAAATTTTTCAAAAAAGAATGAGAACCTATTCCAGATTAAAGCCTAAAGAACCATGACAATGAAATACCATGCATGATCCTAGATTAGGTCATAAATGGGTCAAAGAAATCCTATTAAGGACAATTGGTGAAATTAAATAAAAATTTTATAATTAGTATTAGCAATGTTAAATTTTCTGAATTTGATCATTTCACTTTGGTTATGTAAGAAAATGAATGACCTTAATTTTGGAGGAAGAGGGGAGAGAGAGAGAAAACACAGCCTATAGTAATAGTGTAAAAGGTAACAATTGCTGAGAGGTGTATATAGCAATTAATTTTATTATTCTTGTGAACTTTAAGTTTTAAATTCTTTTAAATGTGAAGTTTAAAAACCAAGGCAAAAATACAATTCAAACGTTTTGCTGCTGTTTATTGAGGGATTCTCTTTGTAAATGGATTCATCTTTATCTGTGATTTAGGGTCTTAGGACATGCAGATTTTCTTTATTGGTATCATCTATCAATTATCATTTAATAACTTTTTTCAAATGTTATTCTTTTTTATCCTCCTTGAGAACCAGGTATATCTCTTATACTTTTAAGAGGTACATGTTGCCAGGACCTCCTGAGGCTGTGGCATGGGCGTGTCCTTGACCTTAGTAAAATAAACGTTCTAAATTGATTGAGACCTGTCTCAGATACCTTTTGGTTTACAATCGGTACTTAGAATCTTTCTCTTTTATTTTTAATGAATAGTTATTTTAAATCTCTTTATCTAAATTGTCTGCATTCTGGTGGATCTTTTCAAGAGGATTCTCCAAATTGCTAATTTTATTTTCCACAACGTTAATTTCATTTTGTTCAGCTTCCAATTCAGATTCTATATTGTGTAGACTCTTTCCCTGAAAACTTTCCCCTATTACTTAACATTTCATCTCATTCTGTTTTCTGAAAATCCTTTCTGCTATTTTTTTTTTCATAGAATCCAAAAAGACTCTATCTAGAGCCAAAAAAAGATGCCATTTTTGTCTAATACTACTTCTGTTCCTTTGGTAAATCATTATCAGGGGGCTTTCTTTCTGTGATTTTTCAGGTCAAGCTTCTTTTGTGTATACTGCAGTAGTTTGTTTTCATAGATACCATGCTAGCCTTTTTTACTGCGGACTCATCGACAAACAATGGAAGGGCCAGGGAGCCTGTCATTTGCTGATAGACGTCTAAAGCAGAGCTTTAAATCATTCAAATACTTATAAATTAGACTGAGATGAGATTTCCTCCTCCCCCTCCCCTATCTGGCTCCCTCATATATTTATACATGGGGAGCGGGGAGGAGGGTGGGGTGGGAGGATAGGGTTGGAAGAGAGAGAATTTTCTTTTTTCTTTTTTTTTTTTTTTTTTGAGATGGAGTCTCACTCTGTCACCCAGGCTGGAGTGCAGTGCGATGGCTCCATCTCGGCTCACCGCAAGCTCCGCTTCCTGGGTTCATGCCATTCTCCTGCCTCAGCCTCCCGAGTAGCTGGGACTACAGGCGCCCGCCACCATGCCCGGCTAATTTTTTGAATTTTTAGTAGAGACTGGGTTTCGCTGTGTTAGCCAGGATGATCTCGATCTCCTGACCTCGTGATCTGCCTGCCTTAGCCTCCCACAGTGCTGGGATTACAGACGTGAGCCACCGTGCCCGGCCTGGAAGAGAATTTTCTAACTCTCTCCATAAGCTGCTCAGTAGTGCACTTGTAAGGTTACACTTCCCAGTATTCAAAACACCAGCACAAATTCCCTCTCCTTACACAGTTATTTGTAATTTCTTTTATGTTATTCAAAGTCTAATCATTTTAACTAAGTTCCCTTGTTACTTTGGTCTGTAAAAAAAATACGTTTTTCACTAATAGTACAATCAACTTTTGGACAAAGCAAAGTTTCAACTTAGAGGAAGTAAGATACATCATTTTAATCCCAGTGATAAATGTCTATTTTTCCTTCTTAAATTGAATCCTTTTTGTTTCTTAGATATGTTTTTCAAAATTCATGTTTTGTGCTGTGCAGTAACTGCAACGAACAAGAATAGGAGCATGTTTTTTTATTTTGACAATTACTTTGAAGGTCTATATCTTAAAATAAATCAAGATATTATGGCTGGGCTCGGTGGCTGATGCCTGTAATCCCAGCACTTTGGGAAGCTGAGGCAGGTGGATCGCCTGAGGTCAGGAGTTAAAGAGCAGCCTGACCAATATGGTGAAACCCCATCTCTACTAAAAATACAAAAATCAGCCGGGCGTGGTGGCATGTGCCTGTAGTCCCAGCTACTCACATAGCTGGGAGACTGAGGCAGGAGAATTGCTTGAATCTAGGAGGCAGAGGTTGCAGTGAGCCGAGATTGCACCATAGCACTCCAGCCTGGGCGACAGATTGACACTCCGTCGCAAAAAACAAAACAAAACAAATACTACTTTTGTTATTAGGTTGTTGTTGTATAGTAGTAAATTGCAGCGAATGAGGATGGATTTATTTCTACTTTTAGAAATTTATTGGTGTTTTCTTTATGGCTTGATATATGAGCAATCATTTTAAATGTTCCATTGGCCCTTGAATAGAAGGAGCAATACTTATATAGGATTTAGGATTTGAAATACAGTTACACATAAAATACACCCTATTAATATATTACTCAGGCCCATTTTTTGTTTACTTGTTCTATCAAAGACTACGTTTAAAATGTTCAATTAAATTTATGTTTCTGGCTATCTAACTTTAAATTTCTAAGTATGCATTTTAAAATATTTAAATCCTCAGTTAAATGCTTAAAGATTTGCTACTATTTCTACATTTCATATGCTATGGTTTGTGCTTTTAGTATATATATTTATATAGTAACTACATATATATACACACGTATATTAATTATATTCTATTTCCATTTATTTCATTTGTCAAAGCCTGAAAGGTTATGTTAAAAACTTTTAGGAAATTATTTCTGACTTTATATCTAAATGTTTAATTTATATATTTACATATTAGGTTATCAAGTGCCTAAAAAAATCTCACCACAGTTTTATGTTTGTTGTTAATTGTGTGTTTCACAACAGAGAGCAACTTTATCGACTGAAAAGCTTATCTTGAACTCTCCTTTGATATTATTATTAGAATCTTTGCTTTACTGTCTTTTTATTGTCTCTATTTGTCCATCTTTTTCCTTCTAGTCTCTCCAGGTCACTTTGTTCCATGTGTCTTGTTGATAGCATGTAGTTGGTACATATATAGTGTATATGTGTGTATTTATTTATTCCAGACTATAAAAATAAATAATAGTTAAAATTAAGAACTGTATTGAAGTATGACGTATATACAGTGCAATACTTGCTTCTTAAGTGTACTGTTTGGTGAGTTTGGTGTATAATCAATACACCCATCAAGCTAGAGTACATTTCTTTTCCACAGAAACTTCTGTCTCATGTCCTTTCCCAGTCAACCCACTTCCTAGAAGAACCTCTCTTCTCATTTCATAACCATAGGTCAAGTCTTTCTGTACTTGACTTTTACATAAACATAACCTTACCCTAACATATCTATTTGTGGCCTGGCTCATTTCCCTCAAATTAATGTTTTGAAGATTCACTTATTTTGTCACTTTTATCAGTAATTCACTGTATTGATTTTTGAGAAGCATTGTATTGTACAGATATAACGTAATTTTAAGCATGTTTACCTGATGCTGGACATTATTTGCTTTTAATTTTCAGTTATAATGGATAAGAAGCTATTATGAATATCCATGGACAAATCTTTTATGGACATATTCCCTCATTTCTCTTGTATATATTACTCAGAGTAGAATTGCTGATTCCTAAGGTAGGTAGGTAAAGTTTATAAAAATGCCACATAGGCTGGGCGTGGTTGCTCACGCCTGTAATCCCAGCACTTTGGGAGGCCGAGGCAGGCAGATCATGAGGTTAGGAGATTGAGATCATCTTTGCTAACATAGTGAAACCCCTTCTCTACTAAAAATACAAAAAATTAGCCGGGCGTGGTAGCCGGCGCCTGTAGTCCCAGCTACTCGGGAGACTGAGGCAGGAGAATGGTGTGAACCCGGGAGGCAGAGCTTGCAGTGACTCAAGAATGCACCACCACACTCTAGCCTGGGCAACAGAGTGAGACTCCATCTCAAAAAAAAAATAAAACAAAAAAAAACCAAGAGAGAAAAAAAAAAGCCTCATAGTTTTCCAAAGTGGTTCTACCATCTTAAATCCCATTTGCAATGGAACCACTTGCTTTACATCATTATTGAAGTGGAACACATGTACTCCTGGGAGGTGGGAAGCACTCCTGAAACACTTTTGGGGGTTAAAAAGACCAGAAGTATTTTTATAATAATGCTAAGGTGTTATTTGTCTTTTCCTTCATGTGCACATTTGCGTGGATGCAGCAAAAGCAATGGTGGATAAAAATAAATCGGCTGGCATTTTGGCATAATCGAAGCAGCGGCAACAAACTGCACTAATAGTTACTGTTTTCTTCACTGCTGTGTACTCACAGTGAAAAACAAAAGAAACAAAAAATAAATAAACATAACAGCATCATATAAAAATGTCCTGATGAAACAGTAAAAATTGCTAATTTGAATTTCAACCCTTGGGTACACTCAATTTTAATATTCTTTTTGTAAAAATGGGCAGTCCACATAAATCACTACAGGTGCATTCTGAAGTACAATGGCTATCCTGACAAATAGAACACTTAAATTGTAAGTGAACTTGGCTGCATTTTCCGTGGAACAACATTTTTTACTTAAAAAGAAAGACTATCTGTGGTTATTCAGATTGGGTATTTTTTAGACATTTTTCAAAAATTAAGTGTGTCAGTCACTTCAAGGAAAACAACTGACAGTATGTGTTATCAGGGATAAAAGCTGAACTTTCAGGCAAATATTTGAATTTTGAAAATCTTGTAACCACCAACTTCTCAATATTTAAAGATGTATTTGATAAGATTGGTGTTGATAATATATGTGGCTTTTGATATTACACAATGAAATATGTCAACATTGGAATCTCTGAATAACTTAACCAATGTTTTGCACATAAACAATGAATGATGTTACAAAATCATGCTTGAATGAAATATCTATTCAAATTTCAAGATAGACCAATGGATTTTAATGTAACAGAATGTGAAAAGTTTATTGGTATGTCTCTTTTTCTGAGGGCCGCTGCTGCAAATTACCATAAACTTGGCGACTGGGAATAACAAAAAAACACCTTCCTCTTCCAACTATATATCCGTGTGAGACTGTTTTATTCAGCTATCTCAACCAACACAACTTGTCACAATGAATTGAATGAAGAAACAATATGAGAATCCAGTTTCTATTAAGTCATACATTAAGACGTGTGATACTGAGTTCCTTATTAGTTTATTTATATCTTTTTAAAAAGTTTAATTTTCCTTGTAATATTTGATCTAATGGACATTTAGAAGTATTGAAATATTTAATTTGGAAATTAAATGCCAAATATTTAGAATATATATATCTTCATTATTTAATTTATTTGTGTTGTCATTAGAGAACAGACTGTATTATGTCATCATTTGAAATGTATTGATACTTATTTCATGGCTCTATCTGTGGTCTTTTCACATCTTGGTAAATTATCCATATTTGGACTATGTATTATGATGTTTTTTTTTTAAATAGTCCCATATTTCCTTCCTCTATACTTTCCTAAAGGGGATCTGATCATGACCCTCTCCTTCCTTAAAAATTGCCAAAAGTTCTTTAGTGCCAAATTCTATGGAGATCTTTACCTACTTTTCCAGATTTATCTCTAGTATTATTAACTGTACATTTGAGGTTCTCTGAACATACCATCATATTCACACCTCTGTAACTTTTCAGTTCTACTCACTGTATTTTTAGTACCTTGTCTTTGTTATAGACCTTGTAAAGTCTCACACCCAAGACCTTCAAATGTCATTTCTTGTCTATGAGTTATATAAATACCAATGTGGCCACTGGTTCATAATATTGTTTAAATGTTTTCTATTCTTATTTTATTGTCTTCTTGTTTTATCAGTAAAAAATAGCATGAAAATTTCTGTATGTAATTATGGGTTTGTTCATTATGTCTCCCTCTAGTTCTACCAGTTTGCATAACACATTTAGAATTTCCTTTTTGAATTGCATGTGCATTTCAAATTGTTATGCCTTCTTACTAAATTTAACCTTTTATCATTATGAAAAGATTTTCTTTTTCTCAAAAAATTTCTTGTCCTAACGTTGACATTTTCTTGTGTGAATAAAACCACACCATATTTTTTATTTATTTTTCTTGTTTTTTTTTTTTTTTTTTTTTTGAAGAGGCAGGGTCTTGCTTTGTCAACTAGGCTAGAGTGCAGTGGCCCAGTCATAACTCACTGGAAACTTGAACTTCCAGGCTCAAATAATCTTCTTGCCTCAGCCTCGCAAGTAGCTGGTACTAGAGGCATGTGCCACCATGCATGGCTAACTTTTTGTATTTTTTGTAAAGAATGGGTCTTACTATGTTGCCCAGGCTGATCTTGAACTGTGGACCTCAACCAGTCCTCCCAGTGCAGCCTCCCAAAGCACTGAGATTACAGGAGTGAGCCATCACACCACACCATGCTCACTTGTTTTCTTAATGTTTTCATGGTATATACTCTTTCATTGTTTTACTTCCAACATTTTTGTCTCCATATATTTAAATTGCATATCTTGTAAATAGCTTATCGATAGGTCCTCCTATTTCTACCCAGTGTGACAATTTCTGTGTTTTGATAAGAATGTTTTGTCCAGTTATATTAAGTGCAATTTTGAAGAACAGTAAGTTTTTCTATTTGTCCCATTTGTTCTTTGTTATTTCCTGCCTTTGGATGTATTGAGTATTTTTATGATTATATTTTATTTTTTCAAATCTCACTCTATAGCCCAGGCTAGAGTGCGGTGGTGTGATCTTGACTTACTGCAACCTCTGCCTCCCAGGTTCAAGTGATTCTCCTGCCTCAGACTGTTGGGTAGCTGGGATTACAGGCATGCACCACCATGCCCAGCTAATTTTTGTATTTTTAGTAGAGTCAGGGTTTTGCCATATTGACCAGGTTGGCCTCTAACTCCTTACCTCAAGTGATCCACCCGCCTTGGCCTCACAAAATGCTGGGATTACAGCTGTGAGTCACCACACCCAGCCTTAAATGTTTTTTTAACTATGCATGTTATTTTGGGGGATATGGCTTAGCTTATGAAAGGCTGCCATGAATTAGGATTATATGACTTTATACGCAATTGAATGATTTTATATGATTATATATGATTATTTATTTCCCCTTCTTTGTGCTATTATTGTTATACATATATTACTTCTACATGTTACAAAATCCCAGAATCTCATATTATATATATATATATAATGTCAAAATAAGAAAAATAATTAGTCATTTAAATTTCTGCATATATGTATTTCTGGTGCTATTTACTTCTTCTATAGACATGATTTTTTAATCTGATACCATTATTTTTTCAGCTTAAATTTTTCCTAGTGTTTCTTTCATGTTGGTGAAAATTCTCCGGGGTTTTATTCATCTTACAATATATTCATTTCACCTTTTGTTGAAGGCTATTTTTTTGCTACATACAGAGCTGTAGGTTGACATTTTAAAATTTCTGTCAGCCGTTTAAAGATCTTATTGTATTGTCTTTCTGACTCTTTTGTTTCTGATGAAAAGACAACCATTATTTTTAACCGTGTTCCAATAGGAACAAAATAATATGTAACATTTCTTTTATTGCTGGCTGCTTTTAACATTTTTCTCCTTAACGTTGGTGTTCAGCATTTTCACTTTTGATGAGCTTTCATTTGTTTTCCTTTCTATTTCCCATACTTGGGATTTGCTTAATTTCTTGAAACTTTAAATTTGTGTTTTTCACTGAATTTGGGTAATGTGCAGTCATTATGTCTTCAGATATGTTTTTCTGTGTCATTCTTTCTTACCTCTTCCTCCGCTACTCCAATCATACATACGTTAGTTTGTTTGATATTATCCTACATTTCACAGGTCCCGTTCATTTTCCTTCAATCTTTCTGGGTTTAATTCCTAATAACTTAAAGTTTACTAATTCTTTCTTCTTTATGTAGACCAAGTTCATGTAATACATTTTTTAAATATTTTTTTTAAAACCTAGAATATTATCTGGCTTTTGATAGCATCATTTCTCTAATGTTGTTTCTTACTGTTTTATAAATTCTGTCCTATTCTCTTGTAAAAAATTAAACCTATTTATAATAGCCACTCTACATCAGGGATATCTGTTGATCTGCTTCTACTGACTAAATTTTTCTCCAGATTACAGGCCATATTTTTCTCATGCTTTGTATGTGTAGTAATTTTTATTGCATATTGGACATTGAGCCTCTGGATCTTACTTGCCTAAAAGATACAAGTTTTATTTTTGCAGGCAGGCAATTAAATCACAGACAGATCACTCTGATTCTACAGAGGCTTGGTTTTAGGGTTATTTATAATGGTTATATTTTAGCTTTATTCTTAACCGTAAGGTGTACAGTTCTTAGTCCTGGGCTCATTTGTAAGACAAGGCCCTGCTGTGATGTTAAGGGAAGCCCAGTGTGTTCACCAAGCTATACTAACTTGACAGAACTTGACTTCTAAACTGTCTTCTTAGCATCAGACAACTGCTGAAATCTCTGCCTCCTAACTACTTACTGCTTCCTTCTAGGTTTCTTGAATTTTTCCTCTGAATGCATGTTATTTAATATTGTCCAAGCATTTGAGGGACTTATATGCAGAATTTAAGGTTATTCCTATGTGTGCCCTTCTTTTCAGGAGCTTTCTCTGATTTCCAGATATTCTGGTTACCGTAAACTCTGACTTCTGTCTCTTCAGCTCAGTAAAGCTGCTTTCTGTTTGGACTCTAATCTTATTCTGTTGCAGGAAACTAGGAAATCTCTTTCAGGGAAAAGCTGTTTAAACGAGGCATTCTTTCTCTCAAGAACTGTGTCCCCTACAGTTTTGCCTGTTTTTGTTGTCTTGTCAGTAGCTTTAGGCAGTTTATTTTAATATCTTGTGGGGAAATTAAGCATGTTAATGGTCACAGAATTAATCCAGCACAATCTTTTCTGCCATTTCGAGAATTGGAGTTCCCCTGCTGATCAGAATCATTTTCTTTAATAAGAATGTTAATAACATTACCAATGAAAGTAACAAAAATATTTGATCTGTCATCTTATTTTATATTTTCTGTTTATACAGTTTCTTAACATTTTCAATTTCTTAGATTTTCAATTTAATTTGTTTTTTCCCCCACTTTGGTAATTTGGTAATTATTGAAAATGGAAAGTTCCCACAAACTTTAGGAAAAGATGGAATCTTTGGTAGTCTTGCTACAGGGAGCATCAAAATCAGTTTAATTTTAGTTTAATTTAATTTATTGTCATTATTTTTTGAGATAGAGTCTCTGGTGCCCAGGCTGGAGTGCAGTGGCATGATCTCGGCTTACTGCAACTTCTGCCTCCTGGGGTCAAACAATTTTCCCGCCTCAGCCTCCCGAGTAGCTGTAATTATAGGCATGCACCACCATGCCTGGCTAATTTTTTGCATTTTTAGTAGAGACAGGGGTTCACAATGTTGGCCAGGCTGGTCTCGAACTCCCAACCTCAGGTGATCCGCCCCTTTTGGCAAAATCAGTTTTAAAGCTGTTCAGTTGATCCATAACATTTATAGCCCATCAGTGACAAACTATCAGTGACAGATTCTTGCTACCAAAAGTTAGCCAGTCAGAAACAGATTCACTCCAATATATATGCCTTTGGAGGGTCAAGCAATCAAAGGCATTCTCACCCAAGTTAACCATATTTTCACTGATGATGTCAACTCCTTATACTTCTGAAAACCCACCAATCTCTGAATGTCATGCTTTCCAAAAACCCTATGTATGATTAGAATTCTTTTCTGCTTGGAAAGACGGTATTTGACTGTCAGTGTTCTTCTTTATGATAATAAGCAATCAATTCTGCTTTAGAAAGTCTGTCTATTCAGTGGTTGGTCTTGCCATCCTTAGACAGTACAAAGCCTGTTTTTAATTCTACTAATTATATATCTCCATCAGTGTCAGAATGATTCCCTTCTCCCTTCTACCCCAGTGTGGTTGAACTACCATTTTTTTTTTTTTTTTGGTATGATGTGGGGTCCACTTTATATATGTATTTGATTATTTTATTATATGCAAATATAATATTTTATAATTTCCTTAAGAAAAGAGCTATTTTATATCCATATTTACAGAAGTCACTTACATGTAATTTTCTGCTTAACTTGCTTTAATTAACTTCTTTATCTTTTATATTTTGCTGCTGTGTCTTTATTTGTGAGGTCTTTATTTTGAATTATGTTTTAGATTACTTGAAATTTGCCCTTCAGTGATTTTTTTCAGGAATCTCATCTAGTTTATTTCCTGAACTTTTGTACATTTAAGATTTGTTTTTGCCTTCAAACTTTATGGATAATATCTTTAAGTATAGAATTTGTCAATTACAACCTTTCACCCATAACACTCTGCAGACCTAGCCCCTTAAATTGTAGAGAGACCTTGGATAATGATAACCTATTCTTATTTTCTTATTTTTATAAACTTATTTCTTTTTTTCTGCCATGCTTGATGCCTTTAGGATACCATTAAAATTTTCTAACTTTTGTTTTAAGTTCAGAGGTACATGTGCAGAATGTGCAGGTTTGTTACTTAGGTAAACGTTTCTCATGGTGGTTCGCTGTACAGATTATTTCATCACCCAGGTATTAAGTCTAGCATCTGTTAATTATCTTTCCTGATCCTCTCCGTCCTCCCACCCTCCACCCTCTGCCCTCCAACTGACCCCAGTGGGTGTTGTTCCCCTCTATGTGTCCATGTGTTCTCATGCTGTAGCTCCCACTTGGAAGTGAGAACACATGGTACTTAGTTTTCTGTTCCTGCATTGGTTTGCTAAGGATAATGGCCTCCAGCTCCATCCATGTCCCTACAAAGGACATGATCTCATTCTTTTTTATGGCTGCATAGTATTCCATGGTTTGTATGTGCCACATTTTCTTTATCCAGTCTGTCAGTGATGGGCATTTAGGTTAATTCCAAGTCTGTTATTGTAAATGCAGCAGTGAATATACACCTGCATGTGTCTTTATAATAGAATGATTTATATTCCTTTGGGTATATGCCCAGTAATGGGATTGCTGTCGAATGGTATTTCTGTCTCTAGGTCTTTGAGGAATCACCACACTGTCTTCCACAATGGTTGAACTAATTTACACTCCCACCAACAATGTAAAAACATTCCTTTTTCTCCACAACCTCGCCAGTATATTTTATTTTTTGACTTTATAGTAATAGCCATTCTGACTGTTGTGAAATAGTATCTCACTGTGGTTCTGATTTGCATTTCTCTAATGAGTGATGTTGAGCTTTTTTCATATGTTTGTTGGCCACGTGTATGTCTTCTTTCGAGAACTGTCTGTTCACATCCTTTGCCCACTTTTTAATGGAGTTATAAAACCATCAGATCTCATGAGACTTATTCACCACCACTAGAACAGTATGGGGGAAAGTGCCCCCATGATTCCATCATATCGAGCTGGTCCCGCCCTTGACACATGGAGATTATTACAATTCAAGGTGAGATTAGGGTGGAGACACAGCCAAACCATATCAGCATACAAAGTCTTTCGCCATTTGGTCACTCACTGTCTTTTATATTTTTCTTTTAATGAATCCTTCCCCCTTCCTGTCTAATACTTAAACACATAGACCTCTGTCTGAGTACTTAGTCCACATCCACAATCAAGAGTTATATCTCGTGTAAGCCTTTCTACAATTTTTAGATTTGTTCACTGTCTTCATTGTACTACCACTTCCACATTATACTACCACCAATTCGTATTTTATCAGAGCACACATAACACTATTGCATTTACATGTGCACCCCAATAGACTGTGAACCTTTAGAGGATAAGTAACCCATCTGATTTATCCAAGTGTCATTTGTATTTAGCAACAGTGCTTGCCATGGGAAGTGCTGTTTAATAAATATTTGTAGAATGAACGGGCAGACATGCAATTGGCATCTATTTTAAGAATGCTGGTCAGGAAGTCATAAAGGTGGGACTTGATTTTTTTTTTTTTTTTTTTTTTTTGAGATGAGGTCTCACTTGGTCACCCAGTCTGGAGCGCAGTGGCATGATCTTGGCTCACTGCAACCTCCACCTCTTGGGTTCAAGTGATTCTCCCATCTCAGCTTTCCAAGTAGCTGGGATTACAAGTGTGCTCCACCACACCTGGCTAATTCTTGTATTTTTAGTAGAGACAGGGTTTCGCCATATTGGCCAGGCTGGTCTCGAACTCCTGGCCTCAAGCGATCCATCCGCCTCGGCATCCCAAAGTGCTGGGATTACAGGTGTGAGCCACTGCACCCAGCCCTAAAAGTGGGATTTAATCAAGCTTGAAAACTTACCAACTACTTGAGTTTGTATCTCTGTGCTTTTGTGGTCTTACTTGTACAATGATGTGTTGTTAGGTAATCAATAAATCCTCTTCCAGCTCTGAAATGTCATGACTTTCTAAATCCATTTATCCAATCACCAATATTTCTTCTGGAGAAAACGATAGGTCTATTAATAATTTCAACAAAAATTTTAGTGTATCAGGGAAACCAAACACTAAAAACATAGCTTTTTCTATATGTGACACATAATTGATCTCATTCATTGCCCATAACACCCCAACCATGTAGATAATATTATTATCCTTATTTTACTGATAACTACCTGAGACAGAGATTATGCAATTCTTCTAAGTTCACAAATCACCTGTAAATCATGAAATTAATATTTGGAACTAGGTAAACTTACATGAGTTCTATGCTTTTAACTAGCACATTATATGGCTTCTTACGGTCCTATGCAGCTAGAATTACCTTTAAATGTAAATTTTGTTTCCAGTAAAGGCCATTATTCATTGCTCATAGTAGGTGCTCACTATATATATTTGTTGAATGAATGAATAAACTTTCATAATTTATCTGACAAGGTGTTGATATAGCAAGTAAACTAGAGCTGCAAGCACTCTGTAAATAAAACAGAACATATCTAATTGGCTGTCTCGCACTTTCCCATATTTACATGTAGTGAATATTAAAATGTAGTTGTGACCTTTATAAAGCACCAAAAGCAGCGTTTAAGAAGAAGAAAAATTTAAAAACTAAAATATTTTGCAAGTTCTTACATTTCAGCTAAGCATTACCACAAATAAGGGCATTATTTATAAAATACAGCAGTAATAATGCTTCCTGCAGATTAGCATGGAGAATGTATATCAGTAATAAAATCATAAATGTACTAGGCAGGTGGAATATCCTCACTGTGTTTAGTATTATCAGGATACAGTGGCACTTAGATCTAAACAGAAATTCTGATGTTAAGGTTGTCTTTAACATACGACTTTTGTATTTTAAAAATTAGCATAAAATATGCTGTAATCATGGATAAAACTCTTTAAAACCTCTTGATTTGCATAGTTTAAAAGTACTTTGTATTACTATATAAAATACAGAAAAGACTGACAAGCAAAAGTCTGAAACCTATATTGCCACCATTGAAAAAGAACCACTGGCAACATATCGTATGAATAGGAGTGTGTGTGTGTGCGCGCATACGTGTGTGTGTGAGAGAGAGAGACAGAGAAAGAGAAGTTAGACTGAGAAAATCTGAATATATTCCAATATTGTAGGTAAGGGTATGTTAGTGATGACAGTAATATTCCCAATGCAATGTCTCCTGCTCCCTCATGTTCTTGAACGACACTCACTCTACCTCTTGCACGTCCCCAGTAAGTATTTTGGGAACTCCTAGCATTTATTTTGATTCATCTACTGTTTCTGTTTCCCATTTAAAAATATTCTCTGTTCAAGGCCACTTGGTGCTGCCAGTGCTCATACAAGTTGACCTCTAAGTCTATGCTGAGAGTGTCCTTCTGTTGTTGGGTTCCATGCAGATACTCTGTAACTCACGTTGTTATCTTGGGCTGACAGTCTGGGCTCTACTCCTCTATGTAATTTACATAGGAATTCATGCAGACACTTCTTTAAGGTTCTGTCCCTAACTGCCCTTGCTACAGAGACCCCAAACAAAACTAAAAGGAAAACGGGGTCAGATGAGGAATGAGGTGCTAACAAATGCATTTTGTTTTCTTGACTCTTTTCTGTATGCAAAAATGTATTAGGTTTCACTATATGAAATCATCAATATTCAGGCATTTTTTGCATGTAAAATCAGCATTTAAAAAAATTACTTTAAGTTGTAAGATATATGTGCTGAACCTGCAGGTTTGTTACATAGGTATAGATGTACCATGGTCGTTTGCTGTATCTGTCAACCCATCATCTTGGTTTTAAGCTCTGCATGGATTAGGTATTTGTCCTAATGCTCTCCCTCTCCTTTCCTCCCACCCCCCGACAGACCCCAGTATGTGATGTTCCACTCCCTGTGTGCATGTGTTCTCATTGTTCAACTCCTACTTATGAGTGAGAACATGTGGTGTTTGGTTTTCTGTTCCTGTGTTAGTTTGCTGAGGATTATGGTTTCCAGCTTCACCCATGTCCCTGCAAAGGACATGGACTCATTCTGTTTTATGGCTGCATGGTATTCCATGGTATATATGTGCCACATTTTCTTCATCCAGTCTATCATTGATAGGCATTTGAGTTGGTTCCAAATCTTTGCTATTGTAAAATCATGCAAAATCAGCATTTTCAAATGCTTTAACCTAATGACATTCACTCCTGTTTTACTTTCAGCCAGAATTCTGTGGCCAACTCCTAATTTTTCTCCATTGACTACTTTTTTATTTTTCCATGTGGCAATGAAACTCCTTTTAATTTAATAAATAGAAAAAATAAATTATTTTAGGATCTCACTCTGTCATTCAGACTGGAGTGCAATAGTATGATCATAGCTCACTGCAGCCTCAAACTCCTGGGGTTGGGGAATTCTCCTGCCTTAGCCTCTCAAGTAACTGGGATTACAGGCATATGCCACCACACCTAGCTAAGATTTTTTTTTTTTTTTTTCAGAGATGGAGTCTTCCTATGTTGCCAAGGTTGGTCTTGAACTCTTAGCCTCAAGTGATCTCACCTCAGCCTCCCAAAGCACTGGGATTACAGTTGTAAGCTACAGCAGCCCACCTCCCTTTAATTTTAGTTAGACATGGCCACACAGGTAAAGACTACCTTTCCTTCTACCTCCTCTAGCATGGCACCTAATATACATATGACACTAATATCCACTGTGCTCTGCTCAGCTACTCAGGAAATTACATATTTATTCTGGATCCTGAGTCAGAAGATGGATTTTTCTCTCTGGATCTGTCAGTTCCCAGTCAGAGGACATTGCGAATCTCACTAAATTATCTGAGCTCAGGATCTCTGTCTTAAAGTGTGGCAGCTAGACCAGATGACTTATGACTTGCCTTCAGATAGTGGCTGATTTCTAATATCTCTTCAAGCTTTAAAATTCTGACACCCTTTAGAGCATACAGAGCCTGTGTTTAAATTTTTCCAAAAGAGTCTATCTATATATGTAATTTCATTTACTCTCTTTGGTTAATTTTGGCAAATCTTGATTCAGTGCCTATTGTAAGTATAAAACTATTTTATATGTTACATGTAGACATACGCCTCCTTTAAGAAGTTCATTAAGGGTGGAAAGTCTGTCCTATGTTTTGTAGTTCTTATAGCATCCAGCAACACAACTCATTAAATACTTGCCAAACTCTGTTTAATTCATGATAAGAAAATAAACCCTTGTCTCCTCAATATAGAGTAGAAGTAGCATATGAAAGTTAAGCTGTGTTAGTTCTTACTCATAAGTGGCAGTTGAACAATGGGAACACATGGACACAGGGAGGGAAACATCATACACTGGGGCCTGTCAGGGGGGTGGGGGGAAGGGGAGGGAGTGCATTAGGACAAATACCTAATGCATGCAGGGCTTAAAACCTAGATGAGGGGTGGATGGGTGCAGCAAACCACTATGGCACATGTATACCTATGTAACAAACCTGCACGTTCTGCACATGTATCCCAGAACTTAAAAAAAAAAAAAAAAAAAAAAAAAAAAAAAAAAAAAACCAGGCAGGCACGGTGGCTCACACCTGTAATCCCAGCACTTTGGGAGGCTGAGGTGGGCAGATCACAAGGTCTGGAGTTTGAGACCAGCCTGGCCAACATGGTGAAACCCCATCTCTACTAAAAATGCAAAAATTAGCCAGCTGTGGTGGTGGGCACCTGTAGTCCCAGCTACTTGGGAGGCTGAGGCATGAGAAACACTTGAACCCAGGAGTTGGAGGTTGCAGTGAGCCAAGATCACGCCACTGCACTCCAGCCTGGGTGACAGAGCAAGACTCCATCTAAAAAAAAAAAATTCTATTTTCTCCTGGAAAAAAAAAAAAAAGTTAAGCTGTGAATTCTAACAAACATTGCCACTGCATGAAAGTTTTAAGTAATGGCCGGGCGCAGTGGCTCAAGCCTGTAATCCCAGCATTTTGGGAGGCCGAGACGGGCGGATCACGAGGTGGGGAGATCGAGACCATCCTGGCTAACACGGTGAAACCCCGTCTCTACTAAAAAAATACAAAAAACTAGCCGGGCGAGGTGTCGGGCGCCTGTAGTCCCAGCTACTCGGGAGGCCGAGGCAGGAGAATGGCGGGAACCCGGGAGGCGGAGCTTGCAGTGAGCTGAGATCCGGCCACTGCACTCCAGCCTGGGAGACAGAGCGAGACTCCGTCTCAAAAAAAAAAAAAAACAAAAAAAAAAAACAAAAAAAGAAAGTTTTAAGTAACTAAAGTTTTGTTAATAATATTCTACAGAATGGTTCTAGTTGTTTCCTTGTAGCCTAAAATGAGTTTTATGTGGTTTCTAAGAAATGATAATAACACCATGGGTTGTAATATGTCATTTTATGTAATATTAAAATGGAAAACGTTTCCAGAAAAACTATGTTGTGCCATTGGCTGTAAGAAGTATCTTGATTTTGGAGAGATAAAAATGTTAAAACACGCCTTTATCACAAAAATATGTGACAAGTTACTGAAGCAATAGATACTAGTAACCACAGCAACAATGTGGTTATACTCTGTTTGTTAGATTAGGTAGAATAAGTGCCTTATATGCATGACCTCATTTATATATCAGGTTGATGCTGTTATTATTCCTGTTTCAGAGAAACCTATTAATTTTCCCAAGATTGAATGTCTAACATGTGGTAGATCGAGGAGAAGAACCCATCTCTACCAGACTCTACTGAATGACTTCTTAGCAACTGCAATAAGATCTAGGTGTTGTGTAGTTTCTTCAGAAGCAGGCACTCCTAACTTTAGAAATTATTGGGCTTGGACTCTAAGTTTACTAGCATTTATACATCCTAAACATTGGTTAATTAAATTGAAATCTCACGAGGATCCTGTTCCACTTTTTTTTCTTTTTTCCGTGGATTGTAATTTTTCTGTGTTACTGAATTGGCTTGTTTTCTTTCATTCTTGTAAACAAAATGCCAGGGAGATGCAGTATTATCTGTGGGATGAAGTTCAGGTATTGTAGGGATTTCCCAAACAAAATATATTTCTGTGGTTGTTAAGCAATGTGTAAAAGATTTACATCAGGGCTTCTGTACAGATGAAGATGAATGAAAATCCCACAATTTCCCATTCTTGGAGATATGAAATATAATTGGCGTGCTGTATTAAAATAGCTAACAATTAGATCTCTTGGTTTTTGACAAAGGACATGGCTTTTGTCTATAAATCAAAGATTGCAGGATTTTTGCCCCAGAGGGAGGAGAAGACAAATTTATGCTGTCAATTTTATCTGGGTGCTGATTATTTAGTTTTCTACTTCTCCCTTTCCTGAGGTGAGGCCCCATAGCACATTTGAGATCTTTAGTGCCCTGACAATGCACAACTTGAAGAAGGAAAGATGCATCCAAGTCACATAATTTCAGCTCGTTAGCATGTCTTGAAGAGTTTAGATGAATGGAAATGAAAACCATGTGAATGTGAGCAGACTACCACAGGTCTTCTACATGAGTCCCTAAGGTTGGTCATCAACAAGCCAAGGTGGAAGAATTTGTCATTTATTTACTAGGTGACCTTCAATCACATATGTATCTAGCAACCTCACAAAGTTTGTGTGAGGATCAAAAATACATTTGCATTTTATAAACTGGAAAGTGTCTTAAACATTTCAGAGCACCTTATAGAGAAGAAATTTCATTCCCACTGACCATTATCAACCTACAATTTGTCTATCCAGCTTATTTCCAGTGTCAACATCACCTAGAATGAATCAGGGTACTTTAGGGTAATGTTTTTCAAGTGATTATGATACAAGATCATTTTTTAAAAATCATGCGTTGTTGACAGATAAGTTGATAAATACCAAAAAATTTACTAGAGAAAATGATAGAGAAAAACAAAGATATGCAAAATACGAAGTCTAATTGTCATTAAATTCAATGGACCTAAAATCAGTGGGTCAAATTGCTATAAGAGATTCCTACAACCTTCATCACATGACTGAACTTATTTCATTTTATATTGGTTATCAATGTTTCAGGATCCAGAGCTGTTCTGTGACAACACTTTGAGTAGCACTGGATGGGGGAGCACATGATAATGGTACTTACGGGATTACAAGATTCTGCAAGACTTGGGCCCTGCTTACTCTCAACACTGAACTTCTCACAGTTCTTTGAGGGTGTCACCCTCATTCCCTACATCAAGATCACCAAGATTTTATTTTGCTATTCCCTCTGCCTGGCATGGTTGTACCACCCCTCTTTGCATGGATAATACCATTTTATCCTTTAAATTTCAGATTCAACTTTGCTTTCTCAGGAAAGTCTGGCTTGAACCCTCAGACTCAGTTATGTTACTTTACTATAGGTCTTCATTACGCCTTGAATTTCCTTTACCTATATATGCTATTTGTAATAATTTGTTGTCTGTTAGCAACCACATACCGAAACCTTCTCTGAGATAAGGACTATGTGAATGCATATCAGTTTCAGAATCCCCAGCACTAGCGACTGCTCACCACACGGTAAGAACTCAACAGATACTGTTGGCTGACGGACTACTTTTCTGAGCTTGATAAATCTAAGAGTTGTTTACACAAAATAATTCTCTTTAAAAATAGTTAATATTTGCCCCTTCGCTATCACAGAGGTAGGTATGTCATTTTTAGCATTGTCAACAACAACAAAATCTCAGGTTCATGCAGTGAATAATATAGAACAGTCACAGATATTTTTAATATAGTCGTGACAATTATTCATTGAAGTACCACTTTAAAAAATCAATTGGTAAAAGATTTTATGTCATTTTCATGTAAGCAGTCGAAATTTTCTTGACAGAGCAATATACTGCGGGAATGACTTTTACTGCTATTTGGTATCTATTTTACATCAATGTGGTATTAATGGTAAGAAGCCAGGAGGTTCAGTTTTGTGATAGCACTGCTATTTATATCATCACAGATGAAACTCGGAAACCTAATTATATATCTGTCAAATGTCTAGTCCCAAAAAATTATATATAGTAGTTTTATATTTACTCAAACAGGCAAATATTTCTATTCATGACTTTAAATTCCCATATAACACACACACATATATATATATATATATACACCTTGATGTGGTTGGCTTAGGACAGTAGTTCATCATTTGCTTTGTATCCTAAAAGATAAAAAGTATCTATTAATTTGTAAATTAAATCCATTAATTAACCTATACGATCATTTCCCAAATTTTTCTTTTCTGTTAAATTTCCTGTCCATCAATTTTTCATCATTTATTCACTTACCAATCTATATTTATATAAGGGTGGAAAAAACCTATACGAAATATGCTAAGCATTTTGCATAGTTTTTCATGTTCTGTAGTTTAGAAGTGAGATATTTGGTGAATTGTGTATGAGTGAGTGATTATCTTCAACCTCATATTTATAAACTTTAAAATCAAGCAGTTAGACTTCTATTGCATAAAATGTAGTAAGTAGCTAGAGAAAAAATCAGGTACACTAAATATATAAATTATATGTATTTATATATTTAAGGTATTAAGGAACTGAATAAGGAAGATTAAATAAAGTAAAAGTAGTTTACTAAATAAGTAAAAATAGTTTACTATTGCTGTGTAACAAATTACTGTCTTATCCTTAGTGGTTTGAAACAACACCCATTAATAAGTCATAGTTTTATAGTTCAGAAGTCTGTGCCCAGCATGGCAAAGTTCTTTGCTTGGGGTCTTTTAAGATTAAAATCAGATTGTCAACTGGGGCTGTACTTCTCATCTGTAGCTTGGAATGCTTTAACAGTCTCATTGGCTGTTCTGAGAATTAATTTTCTTGTGTTTGTAGAATGCAGGTCCTAGTTTTTCCGTAGCTGTTGGCTGGAAACCACTTTCACCTCCTTGAGGCGTACCTCTCTGTTGTCTGTTTACAACATGGGTTTTTACTGTTTTCCAAGTGTGGCCAAGTACTTGTTTCTGACTTTCCCTTCTGCAGCCAGCCAGGGAAAACTCTGTGTTTTTAAAGGACTCATGAGATTACATAAGGCCCACCTGGGTAATCTCCCTTTCTCAAAGTTAACCATGCCATATAACATAACCTATGTATTAGTTCATTTTCACACTGCTATAAAGAACTACCTTAGAGTAATTTATTAAAAAAAGAAGATTAATTGACTCACAGTTCTGCATAGCTGGGAGGCCTTAAGAAACTTACTGTCATGGCAGAAGGCAAAGGAGAAGCAAGGCACATTTTACATGGCAGGAGAAAGAGAGTGAAGGGGAAGTGGCACACACTTTCAAACTACCAGATTTCATGAGAACTCACTCACTATCACGAGAATAGCAAGGGGGAAGTCTGCCCCCATAATTCAATCACCTCTCACCAGGCCCCTCCCCTCATACATGGGGTTTACAATTTGAGATGAGATTTGGGTGGGAACATAGAGCCAAACCATATCAGCCTAGTCCCAGGAGTAAAATCCTTCATAATTAAGAGCCTGGAGATAGGCAAGGCATGTGTACCAAGGGTAGGAGAGCTTGGAGGTCATCTTAAAATTCTACCTACCACAACTTCCAATGAGAGAAGACATTCATGTGAAAACTAACAATAACCAACTATTTTTACCTGTGAAAATTTGCTGTTTCTCAATTTGCACTAAGTATAAGTCTTGGTCCATGAAGAGGATTTATCATGGAAAATATAAACCAGTAAGAGGCTGGCTTGATGAATGAAAAGCTAAAGGAGGACCAAACTTAGGACCAGTTATCTCTGCAAGATGTTTTCTGAGTTCTCGGTGGCTGGGGCCACAGAAAAGCAGAGTAAAATCTGTTGTGTCTTAGTACTTAGGACTTTCCTTAAATGAAATGTTTGCATATTTTGAAGACCACATAGGGTAGGACATAAAGGGCTAAGCTCCAATCTATAAAGGCAATCTTGTCATTTTAGAGCTGAGAAGATAGAGACACACCAGGTTCACAAACAAAAGCACCACCACACCTGAGGAACAGAGACATACCAGTGTTGGACTAAGTCTTACTAAAATTGCAGCCTAATCCTGACCCAGCTCAATCCTTTGGTAGATTAAATGACCACCCCTCTCCTCGCTGCTTAATAGAGGAGAGTTGAACTATTAGTTGGTGGAAGATAACATAAGTCTCTGTGATTCACTTATATATAATACATGGCATAAAATTTAATTGTTATACATGAAAAGAGAGATGTAAATGTGAGTATCAAGAAATAACACAGGCTGGGCATGGTGGCTCATGCCTATAATCCCAGCACTTTGGGAGGCTGAGGCGGGTGGATCACCTGAGGTCAGGAGTTCGAGACCAGCCTGACCAACATGGCAAGACCCCATCTCTACTAAAAACACAAAATTAGCCAGGTGTGGTGTCACATGCCTGTAATCCCAGCTACTCTGCAGGCTGAGGCAGGAGAATCACTTGACCCCAGGAGGCGAAGGTTGCAGTGAGTGGAGATGGCGCTATTGCACTCCAGCCTGGGCAACAATAGTGAAACCCTGTCTCAAAAGCAAGAAAAAAGAAATAACACAAACCTTGGATGCCCACAAATGAAACAGATATTAGAGTCAGAAGCCAGAGAATTTAAAATAACTATGATTAATATGGTAAATAAAAGCATAGAAAAGAGAGACGAAATGAAAGGGTAAGCAATGTAAACACATTTCATGAATATACAGTTATTTGAGATATTTCACATTATTTCATACTAAGTCTTCTCAATTCAGTGTGTATTTTGCACTTGGCATGCATCTCACTTTGGACTAACCATATTTCAAGTGCTCTGTAGTTTCATGTGACTAGTGGACAGTACCATTCTAGATAAACACATAACGTAGGAGAGGAAAATATTTCTTAAGGTGCCAAAAGCTCAACCAAAATAAGATTGATAAATTGGAGCTCATCAAATTGAGAACTGTTCATCAAACATAACATTAAGAGGGTGAAAATGCAAGCCACAAAGCTGGATAATATTCCCAATACCGAAGACTTGTATTCAGAATCTATAAAGGCCCCTGATAGATCACTGAAAAATAAAACAATAATAGAATGAGTGAACTGTGGGCATAGGTAATGTGTGTGTGTGTGTGTGTGTGTGTGTGTGTGTGTGTGTACTTTTTGTATTAAAATATGATTTTAGATTTTTGCCTCAAAAATATGAGCATTTTACTTATTACGTTTTTCTAGGAAATAGTTTTAGATTCATTATTTTGATATTTATCATATCAAATTTTTTGATGTATGATGTGGTACATATGGAGATACTTTTCCATAGTATTATTTTATATTTACTAGACATAAATATATATTTCTATTTGCATATTTCTAGTTATCTCAATATATATTTTTCCTAAATGTGAAATACAACTATATTATAAAATCATTATAATGTATTTATGCATGATCATTACCAACCTAATTACTTAATGGTATTATGGATTTGATAGCTTAATAGTTAAAGAAAGTTTTGTATTCCCTAGTGGCGCATTCACTTTTAAAGTGACAGCAACCATTTTAATCTTACAGATAAAAATTGGGAAGTGATACAGAAAGCATACTGCAAACAGTCAATTGAAACTAAGAAAAGAACCACTGGAGGGATAGTCCAAAATGGAATTTTGCTATTTTTATTTTAAAAAAAAAACACATTTGCAAAAAAAAAAAACAAAAAACAAGTTTTCCTCTGAATAATATTAAAAATAACAAGATTCATGTGATTCTCAGTGTGAGGTTATCTTAGCAAAATCAAATAAAATGTAGACAATTGAATTTCACCCAGTAACAAATATCACCGGTCCCTAAGAATATTGCACTCAAGATGATGGAAGTTTTGTAAAGCTCTATAAAGTTCTGTAAAACATTCAGGGAAAATAAAGTGCTATGAACTGCAAACAGAATGGTACATGTTAAGTGCAAGATGATTCAGTAAGTAATGTTTAAAATACATTTTGAAATTTTGAAGACTTACATATGATTTTGCTATAAAGACCATTTTTTGGATGACCTAGTTACCCTGGTATTTTGGTACCTAGTAAGTATGGAGCTTGAGCCTAGATGAAGCAAGAAAAATAGCAGTGTTTTATATTATCAACCAGGTAAGATTTTTATGGTAGGGAAAAGTGATCTGATGAATTGGTGTAAAGAAAGTCAGATCCCGGTTCTATACGTAATTAGTTGTGTGAACTTGGGCAAACCACACACATTTATTTACATGGAAAAACTGAAATCATATGCAAACAGATAACAATTTTACATGTCTTCTTATTTGGAATTTTCACACTGAATGTACCTTATTAAAACCTACAGTAATCTTGCCACTGAATCTACAAACCAATTATTTATTTATTTATTTATTTATTTGCTCTAGCAAGCCTAATACTGGTGAATTTTACATTTTACAAAATTCTTGTATATCCTATCTCACTAGATTATTCTAACAAGCCAGGGATTTAGGAAGGCATGAGATAATTAACAGTTTACATATGTTTATGAGCAACATGAGCCAAGCCACATCATAACTAGACCAAATCCATGTTTGAGTACACTTTAAAAAGGGAGTTTTGTTATTCTGGTTAGAATTTAGTTGAGTCAAATGATGCAAAACAAAGAAAACCTATATTCATATCATATAGGCTCATCTGTATTCAAACTACCTTTTTCAGATCACAAATATCAGCAGGGATAAATATGTAAGAATAGTTCCAGGAGTAATGGAATTATGCCTTGCTGTTTGGCACTGTTGGAAACTCCATCAGAAATACAGGCTCTGGGCAAGGAGGAAGAAAGCTTTTTCACATGGGGAGAATAATGATAATTGGAGTAAGGAGGTTCTCATTACTTCCTACAGACTGTATGCCGGAGTTTCACTCAAGTGAACAATGAACCTGCTTACGTTTTTTATGGCATCTGATCCCCTTGACCTACTTGTTAGAGAACTGGGATCAAGAAGGACTTCTGAAAGCCCAAGGGGAATACAGAAATGTTAGGCAGGCTTCCTTTTCAGTTCTGTCAGTCATGTTCCATGTGACCGATCTCCTACTCTTTAAGTTAACTGTTTATTGATTTGTTATCCTGGCATTCACGGCCTTGAACCACGACCTAGTCCTGGAAGTCTAATGTAGCTTGGAATATGTGCTTATTGGAAAATTTCTTACTCTAAAAAAAAATTCCCTTCATGTCCCATGTTTAGTTTTCTTTTGATATATCTTCCAACTGTAATGATCTTCTCCCACCCCAACTGTCATCTGTTAAAATTCTATCTTATTTTCAAGGCCCAGTAACAGTCAGTTCTTTTAAAATTTTAACCAGATTCCACAAGTGAATTTGATAGTTCATATAGCAGTGTTTGTAGCTCTCTGCAACACTTGTCTTCTGCCTTGTTTTAGATATACTGCCTTATTCCCTTGCTCCCTAACTTGATTGCATATTCCTTGAAACTTGGGATTGTGTCTCATCTACCATTTTACCCTACATATCTTCAGCAGTTTTTTTTTTTCATTTTTCATTTATTTTCGTACAAAGCAGGTATTTGATATTTACCTCCTAATGAATGCCTGTTATCTAAGTATTCATATTTGGGCCTATTAAAGTCAAGAAGATGATTAAAGATTAAAATGCATCATCTTTCTTTGTAATTAGCTTTTTATTCTATATATTTATACAACATGGAAACATTTCCAGCAAAAACAGCTCTTGCATTTATATTTTCTTCCTCAAGTGAAATCAAAACCAAAACCTCAGTTTTTCTTAAACTCATTTCCTATTATTGTCTTCCTTAGCTGATTTAATAGATTTTATGGAATTTAATAATATATGAGTTGGCTTTTCCTTTTCTCAGCTTAAATCTATGGCTCACTAAGCAATTCAATGTATGGGGGGGGCCATATTTATGAGTCCCCCTCCCCAAGTAGGAGAGAAGTAGAGGTGACTAAAATGAATCCTTAATATACATTTGGAGTTGACTTCCTCATGATTTGCCTTACCAGCTATGCCATAAAGATTACAGTTGCCAAAATACAATCAAGCAAATAAATAGGACAGAACTCCATCTAATGCAAGGGAGGTCTTGCATATTTTATTTCACAATGTGGTTATCAATGATTTATAACCTTCCCTTTTTCATTCAGACAAAGTTGCATGTATTCCATGAGGTTATAAACTTTCATTTTTTGATGCATAGTTCAATCAGCATTATTTACTACAGACAACAACACTTGAGGGACACGTAAATTTTACTTTATCTTCACTGGCATAATGATTTATCAAGCACACAATAAAAGGGGGAAAGCACTCAAGCCATGTACAGTTGTTTGGATATTACTTTCTTTCCATAATCTCTGGTTTATGATAACCTGTGCATAAACCTGGTAAGCCAATACACTTTGACACCATGCTGATTCTATATGCAAGGATTGCCTGCCACACTGTCGATAAAAGTGAGGGAGCTATCAACCACTGAAACATACCTTCAGTATTCCGATGGGTCTGACTCCATCATTGCAATTATTTCAATTCAATGGGTCTTGATAATCATCTGGGACCAATAATTTGGAAACATCAACTGAGAAAAGCTGATATCCACATGATTTACCTCCTCCATTGTATTCAAAAGAAGTAAAATAATTTTAGGCTTAGGGTGACAGAGTTGCCCAAGGTCAGTAATATTTCATATGTACCTATGATATAGAACTTCAATTATTGTCTAGACATTTCATTGTTTTTTGGATCAGGTATGCATTGATAGGCTACTTATTGTGAATTTGGCTAATAATTATACTAAATAAAAACTATTTATTGAGTGACTATTACTGTGCCAGTTTAAGATTAAGGATCATTTTGTTAGTTCTAAGAACCTTCTATGTTGGAACTGATTCATCCTGGCTCTTGAGGGCTGATTCTGTGCATCTCTTCCCAAGTCCTCATTCATTGATGTTATGTTGCTAGCTTAAAATTGACCATGGTATGAGTATTACACAATGGAATTGAAAAACGCTACAAATCAGGGCTTTTCGAATTTTTGGTTTAACAGCACATGATTATATCCTTTGGTGGTATTATTTTCATTTTCTCAATGGAGTAATTGAGGCGCAAAGAGATTATACATAAGTTTTGTTTATAGTTGGGGCTCTCAGTATGGACATTTTAGGCTGAGGATTTGAATCCTGGTCTATTACCTTCCAGAAGCCATGCTCTTCCCATTATGAGTAACTCGCTGAGGCTGCATACCCACTCAACCAGGGTTAATCATTGTGAATAAACTCTTCAATAAATTCAGCTGAACATTCACCTTCTTTAGTATTTTGGCTATATTTAATTTTTTGTAAATGTAAATAACCAATTATCTTAGTAGAGGTTTTGTATAATCAACTAGTTTGTTTTCAATGAAGTGTGTTTTTTTATGGGAATGATGACTGCTAGGATGAAATATTGGCACCTTTTTCTCTGAGTGATATTGACACATCAGTACTGATATTTTAACCTTCACAGTCCAACTGGCAAATTTAGCAGGAAGCACAAGGGGATGGAATGGCAGGAAGAAAAGATAGGTGGGAAAGGAATTTTAAAATGTATAAAGATATCAGGGACAGCATAACTTTTTTAAAAAGCACAAGAAGAGTAAATTTCAAAGTCGTAGTGGTTTTACCTTCAATGAATTATTGACAGTAAAAAAAAAAAAAAAAAAAAAAAAAAAAAAGATCAGTAGTTTTTCTCTCCACAAGCAGGGTACAGTTCCATGTCTGTCTTCCTAGTGATCCAGAGCTGTTCTTAAATTCAAACCATTTTACTTGTTTGACTGCTTGTCTTGTTTCTGTAATCTGTTGTTATGGAAATGACTGAGATATCAAAACATTGTTCAGTATGATCCCACAGGGGAAAGGGAGGTTCTAGGAGGAAAACTCTGAAAGAGGTTTAGAGGCAAACTGAAAACAAATTTGGACTTTGCACTTAAAAATCAAAACACATTTTTTGCTTGGCTGTGCTTTTATTTTTTCAAAGATTTTCTCCGCTGTGGAGGCTTAATTCTCTAGTTGGTGAAAGGGCCATGAAGCCCATTTTCAGTTGTTTACCATACACTTACGAACCCAAATAAGTCAATGACACCAGTTTGTGCTTGCACACCAGGAATAGTTTAACCATTTTGAGTGAACTGACAAGCTAATATAAATGAAATGAATCAAACCAGTTATTACTTTTAATGGTAAAGCTGCAGTTACTTTTGCACCAACCTAATTATTTGGAATAATAGATAGGCTAAATGACTGTTTAAAAATGTTTGCACTCTCAGTATCTTTCCATTTGTTTGTGAATGTAGACATGTACTGCAAAGGTCAGCTTTTTATCAAGTGTACATCTATTGTCCTGAAATGTTTATTTCAAGGCTCAAATGACTTTCTCCAATTTTAGTATATGCTTTAAAATAAAAAGTTTCAGCTTCAAACACCATAATAAGAAATATGTTCATGTAAATAAATGCATTTATTCTCCTTCGTCTTAGGGTTTAAGGGGATAGTTGCATTACCACTTTCAACTTGCCATTGTCTGGCTTTTGTAAATATTGGTCAAATTAGTTCTTTGTAAATAATAGACCTAAACCATTGACCAAAAGATAATCTTTCATTCCAAACAAAATATTAAAATTATGGAAGATAAATTTACTACCATGCTAAACATTTGAGAAAGCTGGGTTACTTGGTGGGTGGTTTGCATGGTGGAAGAGAGAAGAAAATTTCCTTTCTCCCTTTTCATCCTGAGCTTGAGCACTGCTGGGATCCTCTGTTTGAAGATAAGAAAGATTAACAGGGAGCATGAGAAAACATTTTCTGGGGTGCAGTCATCAGGTTGCCATACATCTTTTAGAAGGGTCAAGCTTGACATGCCCAAGTCTTTGGGAACAGCGTCCTCTTCTGTAGATCCTATCAGATGTGCAGTAGCCACTAATCTGGCAGTGCCACTTATCTGTCAGTGTGGTCTGCAACATGATAAAGTTATCTGGAGTTGAGTTTCCCAGTGGTGGCGACCATGTCAGTGTTATTTAGCAATGCATACCTGGCAGCCAGCATATTGCGTTGGCATTTAGCAGTTCCACAATAAATGCTTGTGGAATGGTGTTAGTTGAGGTTACATTCAGTTATCTATAAAATGGGAATGGAGCCAAATGTGACTCAAAATGGGGATGTTGAGAAGAAACAAGTGATGTGTGCGGAAGTGTTTTAAAAAGTTGTTATTCTCACATATAATATATATTAGTCACTTTACAAATATAATTCCTTTTCTAATATTTTGTGACATAAAATACGTACATAACATACATACATCTTCACCTGGAGACAATTAGTTAAAGCAATTGTTAGAAAAATTTAATATCAAAATAAAAATGCATATTTCAACACCAGGCAATTTTTTTCAACTTTGGATATTCCTCATGCAAATTTGGTGGTTATTTTTGAACAATTGAATTATTTCTGTAATACTATGAGCTTGCAGGCACTATTACCTTAGGCGCTTCAAACTTATTTCTAGATAATTAGAGTGTTCTATTACTTAACTGTATTATGTTACTGCTCCCTTTGCTGAAACAATGTTCTGTGGTCTTACACCCTGAAATTCTCCAGGTAATGCTTAAATTTGCATCTTTGCATATCTTGTATTGAAGCTGTCTCTGTAAATGTTGCGTCCCCATGTAATTCCTCCATATCTTTCTTAGCTTAGTCAACTCTAACTAAGCCCTTAAATCTTCCTGCTCCAGTCCTCAAAAAGAGAATCAATCATAGGCTTAATGTTGATGACTTAATTTGATAAACTTAAGTTATGCAATTAACAGTCTATTTTATACTACAGAAAAGTCATAGAGACAGATTGTATTTTCTCCTTGCAATTATTGTTATTGTGATATACTAGGAATCTCCAAAAACTATTTTTTAAATTGTGCCACAATATTACTCTTTTTGAGAAAATGATTTTATTTAAAATAGTAATGAACCCTTCTTTAAAAAGATAGAACAGATGTATTTTGAAATGCATAGTATTATGTGTGGAAAGAGAAGGAGAAAGAACTAATGCTTGTTAATATATACTATGTGCTATGCACTGTGATAGGGAATTTATGTGTATTATAATCCTCGTAGCAGGATTATTCCAGTTTACAAATAGGAAAATGATTCTCAGAGAGTTTAAAATAACACAGTTGATACCACAGTTATTAAGTGGTGGAAAGCATATATATTTTTAAAATAAACTTTTAACTTTTGAATGGTTTTATATTTACAGAAAAGTTGTGAAAATTCATATACCCCACACCCAGGTTCCCCTATTTTTAACGTCTTGTATTAGTGTAGTACACTTGTCAACTCATGCACCAGTACTGAGGCACCAATAATCTTGGTAGAACTAATGCACCAATATCTTGGCTGTGACAGTTTCTCAGTCTCTCCTTGATTTTGATGACCTTAACAGTTTTGAGAAGTGCTGGTCAAGCATTACATAGAATGACCTTCAATTTTGATGTAGCTAATGTTTTTCTCGTGGTTAGATTGATGTCATTGTTTTATAGAGGAGTACTATAGAGGTAAAATGCCATCTTCACATCACATTAGGTATGTGCTATCAATATGACTTATCACTGTTAATGGTGAAGTTCATCATCGACTTGAACTTGACCACCTGGCTGAAGTAGTGTTTGTCAGATTTCTCCCTTGTAAAGTTACTCTTCCAACCCCCCTTTTCCATACTGTTCCCTCTGGAATGATGTCACTATGCTCAAGCTGTACATAAGGGGTGAGGAGTTCTGCATCATCCCCTTGATGAGAGTTACACATAAAGCATTTGGGGTTCTTCCATATGGGAGAGGCGCCTTGTCTTCCCTATTTCTTTGTATATGCAATCCTTTATTTATATCAGCATGGACTTACAGATATTTTATACTTTGGTTTATAAAATAATGCCACATTATTTATTCTGTTCAAATTGTCCCAGCTTTGGCCACTGGGGGTTCTTTAGGTTGATTCCTGTGTCCCATTGTTGCGTGTGTGCTTTAGTACTGCCTTGCTTTCTAGCACTACAAAAACCCTCCAGGTTCAGATTATATAGCCCCTGTTCTGGCCCTAGAATCAAACATTTCTTCAAAGAGTCCTAGTCCCTTTAATTGATATTAGAAACCAAAATCTTACGTTCCTTGTCGCTCTTAGGGTGTGGTTGATTCCAGGCCCTTTCAATTGACGTGTGTGTGTGTGTGTGTGTGTGTGTGTGTGTATGTTTCCATCTATACTTATATTAAGTAAATGTGAGTTCATACTGATGTCTCAAACTGATGTAGTATCACATTAATCTTCTAGCCTTCCCCCTTTGCTTCTCTGTAGCCTTTCTTTCCAACAATGAGAAATTTATCTCCTACCATCTGCAGGCAATTTACTTAATTGTTCCATTTCAGCATACATATATAGTGGTTCCAGAATAGTTAAACTGAACCCCCATAGAAAACAATTTTACTACCCAGAGTACAGTACTTATGAAAAGTTTTTTGCTTTTAGTCTTATAGTTTCTACTTATTTACAAAGTTACTTCAGTCAGTATCTTTTCTCCTCCTCTTCAGTGAGGTTATTCCATACTTTTTAAATATTCCATACTTTTTAATTTTTTTTGGTCAGTCTGCATTCCATCTTGGAGTCCCCTAGCCACCTAAATAATTTTTTCTTTAAATTTCATTCTTTGTGCTGTAGAGTTCTATTGATTTTGACAAATGAACTCTTTCCTGTATCCACCATTATAGTATCATAGAGTACATTAATTTTCCTAAAAAATCTGCCTCCCTCATGTTTAACCTGTTCAACCCTCCCTGTGACCCTGACAAGTACTGATCTGTTTACTTTGTCTACAGTTTTGGCTTTCCCAGAATGTCATATACATTAGACCATATAGTGTGTAGCTTTCCAGGCTGACTTGCACTTCACAATTGCGTTAATTCATTATATTTTTGCCTAGCTTGGTAACTCATTCCACTGCATGCATAGACCGTAGTTTGCTTATACATTCTCCTCTTGAATGACATCTTGGTTGCTGCTAGTTTTTGGTGATTATAAATAAAGCTGCTATAAATATTGCATGCAGATTTTTGTATATACATAAATTTTCAAATAGGTTGGATGAATACCTAGGAGTGCAATTGTTGGTAAGTCGATTTCAGCTTTATAAGAAAATATCAAACCATCTTCCAAATTGGCTTTACCATTTTACTTTCCTGCTAGCAATGATTGAGAATTCCTGCTGGTCTGCATGCCTGCCAACAATTGGTAATGTCAGTTTTTTGGATTTTAGCCATAACTTTTTTTCTGGAGAGGTGTCTATTCAGATCTTTTGACCATTTAAAAATTTGTATTGTTTGCTTTTCTTTATTATTAAATTTTGAGTTCTTTTTATATTTGGGATACAAGTTCTTTATCAGATATGTGATTTTTAAATATTTTCTCACATTTGTGACTTGTTTTTATTATCTTTCATGGGCTCTGGATTTTTAATTTTAATAAAGTCCAACTTATGAATGGTTTCTTTCATGAAACCTGACTTTTGTATTGCATCTAAATATGCATCACCACCCAAGTTCATGGAGTTTCTGCTTGAAGCTTTACAATTTTGCATTATACATTTAAGTCTATGATTCATTTTGAGTTAATTTTTGTAAAAAGTGTATGATCTGTGTCTAGGTTTTTGTTTTTGGTTTTTTTTTTTCATGTAGATACCCAATACTTTCAGCAGCATTTGTTGAAAAGACTGTCCTTTTTCATCAGATTGCCTTTGTGTCTTTGTCAAAGTTCAATTGATTATATTTATGTCGGTCTGTTTCTAGGTCTTTTTTCTATTCTGTTTTTCTATGTGTTTATCTTTCATCAACAGCTTGCCCAGGGGAGGTCAGTCTTTGTTACATTAAGGCCTTCAACAGATTGGAGGCAGCCCACCCGTATTGTGGATAATCTGCTTTACTCAAAGTTTACCTATTTAAATGTTAGTCTCATCCAAAATCACTCTCATGATTATACCTGCTCTTTCTACTTCTTTGAAAGGTTTCCTTTTTTGTTGTTGTTATAAATGAGTTTGAATTTTGTCAGATTCCTTTACTGCATGTATTGGTATGATTTTATGTTTTTCACTCTGTTAATATGATGAGTTACATTGATTAACTTGTAAATGTTCAACCAATCTTACATTTACTTGCATGAACTCTACTTGGTTTTTGTTATCCTTTTAATATATTGCTGAGTTTGCCTTGCTAACATTTTGTTCAGGATTTTTGTGTCTGCATTCAATAAAGTTATTAGTCTGTAGTTTTCTTGTAATTTTTTTGTTATTGGGGCAATGCTGGCTTTACCAAATGAATTGGGAAGTATTATTTCTGCCTGTAGTAAGGGCAGAGCTTGTGTCTTTTAGCTAAAAATGTAAATGTGCTTGAATCCTTCAGCCACTGACTCATTCTCCAAACCTGGTTGACTCATCTCATCTCTAGATATATTTCTCGCACTGTGAAATTAAGGATTAAGTCTAGATAAACTAAAATGTCTCTTTCAGTTCCAGAAACAGGATATCTATTTTTACATGTAGTAAAAAACCCTCAAATTAAATGACTACTTTATATTTCATAAAATACTTTCCTGGTCATTGTATTATTGTATTCTCCCAACTCTGTTGAATAAAGCAGGTAGTGTTTTTCTCTTTACAGATGAAATTACTGAAACTCATAAAAGGTACTTAAGTTTTCTAAACTTACAGTTTCTAAGTGGTGTTGTAAAGATTCAAACTCAAGTTCTTTGGGCCAACATGCCAAATATCTCCATTTTTGCAAGTACACAGGTTTAATGTATTAACCAATAAACTCATTCTCCTTACACATTCTTCCAAAGATCATTCCTACTCTTTCTTAGAAACTTCCTGCATATCTAGAAGTCAACAAGGGAGCAGAAAGTTCCCAGTAGATCTGTTTTTGTAAAAAATGGGATATGCTCAGAAAATTTGCTTGCTGCTGCTGCTGTTGCTGCTGCTGCTGCTGCTGCTGCTGCTGCTGCTGCTGCTTCTTCTTCTTCTTCTTCTTCTTCTTCTTCTTCTTCTTCTTCTTCTTCTTCTTCTTCTTCTTCTTCTTCTCCTTCTCCTTCTCCTTCTCCTTCTCCTTCTCCTTCTCCTCCTCCTCCTCCTCCTCCTCCTCCTCCTCCTCCCCTTCCTCCTTCTCCTTCTCCTTCTTCTTCTCCTTCTTCTTCTCCTCCTTCTCCTCCTTCTTCCTCTTCTTCCTCTTCTTCTCCTTCCTCCTCCTCCTCTTCTTTTTCTTCTTCCTCCTCCTCCTCCTCCTCCTCCACTACTACTACTACTACTACTACTACTACTACTACTTCTTCTTCTTCTTCTTCTTCTTCTTCTTCTTCTTCTTCTTCTTCTTCTTCTTCTTCTTCTTCTTCTTCTTCTTCTTCTTCTTCTTCTCTTTGCTGTGATTATTAAAACTCAGTTTTTTGCTGTAGATAGAACTCAGATTACTACATTAAATTTATTTAACAAAATACAGCCTGGCCTAACCAGCAAAAGTATAATTGTTCTGCAGCCCAGATTGCACAATTGGTATGAGATAGATATAATTAAATAGCAGAGGAGAGAAGGGAGTGCTCTCAGGCCCTGCCACAAGGAAAACCAGAATAAGTTCACAGCTCTCTAAATTTGCCATCACACTGATATCTTTGTCTCCTGTTAGCTACAAAGACTTTGCTAATCATTGCACTGCACAGTGATAACAGACTTATAATAAATGGATCACATCCTGAGGCTGTCTGTCAAAGGAGTCTGTTAATATGATTTTAAAACAGAAGTCAGGTCTACAGAGTCTAACTTCTCACAGAGATGATGTTTGGCTTTTCCATTTTAAAAATTTTCCATGCTGATCAAAGTGAGCAAAGTTGTCCTGAGTCTGGGACTTATTTGTCCCTGAGAGGAATCAGGCATTTTTCCTATAGGTTTTTCAGGATGGTTGTAATTGTTGTAATGTTACAAGGGCCCTGGTTATTGTTTGTGGTCGATATAACCGTACAAAATAGGAGAAAGACATCATAAGTGTTGTGTTAATAGAGGGTTCTGGGTTTACCTGCATGGGTGGAGATTCACTAAGAAGTAGCAGTTCTTTGCAAGTCAATTATCAGATATTTAGGGTAAAGCATGGAATCTTTCAGAAACTGGGAACACAAGGTTTGTGATGGGAAAGGAGGATGGTGAACATAAAATAACTTGGGAACACCCAAGGGGGGTGATCTGGAGCTCATAAAACGCTGATCAGACAGGATAATAGGAAAAGCTGTTTTTGAAAAAGAGAATCCACTCTGAGGCCACAAAACTGTGATTAATCAAAAAGATCTTCCTTTTATTTGCTTATGTGTGGGAGATGACTCAAATCATGACATATAACCACCACCATAAAAACAATTACCATTATTGAGCGCTGTCTGCTAAGAATTCTCAAAAGCATGTATTAAGGCAGTAATTCTCACACTCACCCTACAAAACAGCTACAAATATCGTTCTCATTTTACAGATGAAGAAACTGAAGTTCAGAGAATTTGAGTGGCCAAATGACATAGAGATAGTAATTGGCAGAGCCAGGGTTCCAGAGAGGTCTGCCACGTTCAAAATATCCTTCTCTTCATCTGAACATTATTCTGCTTTGCTGTCTGATCAAACGTGTCAGATCTGGATGACGATGCCTGACTTACTGAAACCAATGCATGATTAATTTTGTATACCAAATGAGACACAACACAGTAAAGTATGGGAAAACAAAACAAAAACAAAAAGAAATAAACATAGGCTTTGGAATCTGATAAACTGGAATCTCATCTTCTAAATAACTAACCAAAATAGCCCAAAGGACGATGTTTTCAAGATACAATAATAAGAACTCTTTGCACAGTTTTGGTATATGTATTAGTTTTCCATTGCCGATATAACAAATTGCCACATACATAGTGGCCTAAGGCAGCACAATTTTATCATGTTAGAGTTTTGTAATTCAAAATCGCACACAGGTCTCACTGGTCTGAAATCAAGATGTCAGGGTTGGTTCCTTTTTGGAACCTCTAGGAAAAAAATGGTTTCCTTGCCAATTCCATTTCCTATAAACCTCTCATATTCTTTCTCTCATGACCTCCTCCCTCTGTCTCCAAGACAGCAATGTTGCATGTCTCTGGCAATTTTTCCATAGTCAGATTACTCTCTCACCCTAACCAGGAAAGATTCTGAAATTGTAAGGACCCATGTGGTTAGACTGGGCCCAAATGAATAATCCTGGATAATTTCTCCATGTCAAAGTCCTTAATTTCATCCTACCTGCTTAGTCCTTTTTGCAAAGTAGCATAACATATTAACAGTTTCCAGCATTAGGACTTGAACATCTTTGGGGAACCATTATTCTGCCTGCTAGAGTGTATAAATCTAAAAACATGGTAAATACAAACTGAGATCAAGTGTGAGACTAGAGAAGAAATGCAGGAAACATTGTAAAGGTTAACCTCAGAGGAAGATCATTTTCTAAACATTAAAGGGATGTGTTTTCAATCTTGTCCATCTTTCTCATCTTACAGTTGTGAAAATATTTTCCATACCTGGAGCTTGATCAAGTCTTCTTTTTCAATTCTTTCCTGTGAGGTGCCTGCAATGTTAGAAGCTGGGACAGAGGGACACAAAGACAGCAAGGGTCTCATCTTTCCAGATCCTGAACAATTCTCTCTTTAGGCTGTGAAGCTGGCTTCTCCTGGAGGGATAAAAGTCCGTGTCAACTGATCTTTCTTGGGAATAAATGGCCTTTCAAAGTTTAGAGGGAGCAAGATTCTATGGATAATTTTACCTGGCTCAGATCAATAATAGGCAGCATGTTCCTCTTCAAAGAACACCTTTTCCAGTATTCACCCCTGCATACCCATACAAAAAATAATTATTATTATATTAAGTATCAATTTAGTCTTAGAAAAAAGGAGAAAGAAGGTTGTCACTAGAAATTGCTAATAGGATCTAACTGAATCCCACTTCTTTTAAGCTATGATTAAACAACAACAACAACAGAAAACACCCAAAGAGTTCACAGAATAAATGCTGACATCCAGTTCTGAGTGTTCTCTTAGGAATCTAAAGCACAGGCACCCTCAAAAACACACAAACGTGTTCTCTCCAATCCATCCTCCATTCAAACAATGAATTGCTAACCTTTTCATTAGGGGGTTTGTGTGTGAAATACGAATGAACCCGTTCAATTTATCATCCCAGAATAAACCTGTCATACTGTCATAGGAGCAGGGAATAGCCAATTGCTAATATCAAACGCTGTAAAAAGGGTTCAACTTAGAGTTCCTAGGGAGTGACCCATTTTTACAGCAGAGCACAAGTAGGCAGAAAATTATGTTGGAACAATATCAGTAAAGTGTTGAACTCAAAAATCCTGTTTGGACAAAGGAAACGACCCTCATTTAAGTATGTGAATTGAAATATTCAGAAATATTTCTGAAATATTCACATGTTACAGGTTAGGACCCAGAAATGTCTTCCCCCTTCGGATTGTAATATTCTTCCAATTTGGGCAGGTTATCTCAATTGCTGAGAGCCTAGAAAAGAGGTCAGGGATGAAAGAGTTACCTTCATATAAGATGAAATTTATGTTCTATCAAGACAGACTATTCTGTAAATCCCAGCAAGTTACTTTGCCGAAGTCTGTCATTATGAGGCTAGATATAAGAATACAACATAGTAAAATAAAAGATTTGTATTACTGCTTTAGTCAGGAAGATCTAGGTTGCACTGGGGTAATAATCACCAAAATAGCAATGGCTTAAGACAATCGAAAAATCTTTTTAAAAGTCTAAGTCTGGGTGACTCTCCAGGGCAACTGTCTGCCATGTGGTACTCAACAATCCAGGTTTGTAGCATCTCCATTTTGCAGGAGACTGTCAGATTTTGCTGTGACAGGAAAAGAGGACCTTGGAGAGACACATATTGACATCTACATCCTGCCATTCCCAGCCAATTTTCTAGAACCAGGCACTGCAATGCTTCTGGGAAACGTACTTTTTATATACTGGAATTAAAAACACTGGTGAGAGCTAGCATTGTCTACCACATACAGGTAGATAAAAAATATGAGGTTCTGAAGGTCATGGCATAGGCATGTGTGTGAACATTAATCTGTGAGAGCATTATATTGGGATATGGTGGGCATTCCATGGGGTAAGGTACCAAGAGTGGACATCTGATTAACCAACTTCCAATAGTGTAGGTGTTATTCCTTCATGCACAATTTAAATCTTTCCAATTCTGGTGACATGAAGTGGAAGAAATGACATTATAACAACTTTGATCATCAGTACATAGATAAGCAAACACCAAGTCACTTAATAGTTGTGTATAATATGTTGATGAAGACCATGTCTGCAGAATTAAATTGCAAAAACCTGGTCTCTGTGCATAGCATACTGGTAGCTTTAAATCGATACTTTGTTTGCATCAATGCTGAAAGGCTTTAAGTTACTGAGAAAGTATTATTATAAATATGAGAGGCAAGTTTTGTGCTAGCCATGATAGAAATAAATGAGTGACTAAAAGCTAATTGGAGTTTTACGGTTATTCTTAGGTTTTACTACTTTGCAAAACTTAGTGTCTATTATTAAAGTTATTCATAAAACTAAGTATTTAATCTGAAAAAGTTTACTTCTACAAAAATGAATATTAGAAACATTAGGTATGTGTAGGTCAAGATCCTGCCCTTAATATATGACATTTCTACTTCTTTTTATTAACCTTGAGTTAGTATCTTTTGTTGGTTAATTTATTTGCCCTTGATACATTCTTCAGCCTTACAACATTTCATCCGTCTTTTTTTATGGTTAGAGTTATATATAGAGTTACATTCCTTTAATTCAAATGTGAGCTTCATTTGTGTAATTTTTAATTTATTTAACTTTTTTTTAAAATAAATTGAGCTTTTTTTAAGTTAAATGTGAGCTTCATTTGTATAATTTTTAATTTATTTAACTTTTTTTCCTGGCTATGAGGATATGGAGGAGAACACAATATAACTTGCGTAATTCTAAGGAAATGAGAGTGCCCACATCCCTCTGGAGAATTTTGGAACCTTACTGGGGAGGTTCTGGGTAACACAAATATGCCGAGAATACATAAAACAAAACGATGAAGCTATCGAGTGAGACCATCAGGAAAAACATCCTGAACTCAGTGCAAAGTTCATTTTCGCAGTCAGGCTCATTCTGTGTCCCACAATCACGGCTACTGATAGGGGCAGGAGGAAGTTGGAGGTTATGTGCAGAGCTTAAAGAAAATTGTGCAATGTGGTAAGAGGGTAATCTTCATCTCTATGTGAAGCTTTTTATAACTTTGCTCCTTTGAGAGAATTTGAGATATTTCATTATTTTGCTCTTCAACCTCAGTGAGCTTCATGATATCAGTAAGCTTTTCTATGATTCTCTGTCAATAGTCTCTATTAACTGTGAACAACTGAGAAAGTTTATGGTGTCTGGGAACAAGCAGTGGGTCTTGGAAGTAGAAATGACATTTTCATATTACAAGGAACACTCACATTTATTTAATAGAACATTTTAACCCCCTTCCTTCCTCATTCTTTTTTCTTCCTACAACAAAATATTATTTAAAACACTCACTATGTGCAAATCACAATGCTAGATTAACGGAGTGTAATGAAGTTGGGTTAGGTATGGTACCCAATGTGACATAACTTATATAGGAATCTTGTATCCACAGAACTGCTATCTATCTTCTGCCCTAAAGTCCTGTTGTGATGTCACAGATGGCCCTTAGAATTTTACCTGAAATTTTTTCTTCAAGGATAGATTCACTGACAATAATAAAAGGACAAGGATGTTGCTGTGTGGCTATTTTTGTTTTGGCAGTTCAAGGTATAGTGTTTGCAAAAGTCTCTGATTCCTGTGCCTGTATTTTTAGCAGAAAATCCATGGCACCTATATTTCTCAAACATTTTGAAATAATATGCTTTACTCTGTAAGGACAGAAATAGCTTCAACTGCAGACCACCTCTAGGCATTTTTCTTGTGTGTTTTTTTTTCTTCCTCTCAATACTTTTAAGCAACTTTAGCTTTTAACTCATATACCATAGAAGAACTTAGTCAGTTGAAATAAAAAGTGATTAACGGCATAACTGGTCAATAAACATCCTACAGTCATCCCTAGGCAAAGAACATGTTCAGCTCACTTTCCCCCCATTTTCCTCATTTGGAAAGACTGACATACTGTGAAAGTCTAGTCAATAGTTGTTAGCATTTCTGAAAGCTAACCAAGTGAATTAGAGAGACAAAGAATTCTTCGGCAGAATTTCAGAGTCCCAAATCCACTAAATAACACGGAGGTTACTCTAGCAAAACCTTGTTTAAGAATCATGTCATTTTCTCCTCTAGAAGACTTGTTTTCTTTAGCTATTCTTTTCTCCCCCCTTTTAAGGACTTAAGAACTTATTAAAAATGAAACCAATGTTGTCACACATGTTGGATTAGTCACACAAAGCTTAGGAAAGCTGTACAGTGGAATATGACAACTTCAGAACTTCACATGAAATCCAAAATGAGAATCTTTCTTAAACTATTTTTAGGAGAAATAAGAAAAAAGATATGTACAAACATAGAACAATTGTGAATTGTCATTTACCATAACTCAAAAGGATAATGTAGTAGTCTGTTTTCATACTGCTATAAAGAAATATGTAAGACTGGGTAATTTATAAAGGAAAGAAGTTTAATTGACTCACAGTTTTACATGGCTGGGGAGGCCTCAGGAAACTTACAATCAGGATGGAAGGGGAAGCAAACACGGCCTTCTTCACAAAGCTGCAGGAGAAAGAAGAGGTGAGCAAGAGAGGAACTACCAAACACTAATAAAACCATAAGATCTTGTGAGAACTCACTCACTATCATGAGAACAGCAGAGGGGAACTGCCGCTATGATCACCTCCTACCAGGTCTCTCCCTCAATACCTGGAGATTACAATTCAAGATAAGATTTTGGTGGGGACACAAAACCTTACCATACCAGGTAAATAGAATGTAGGACCTGTTGCTAGGTATAGATGGCTGTTTGCATTTTGACTGTTTAATAAGGGGTACTGCTATTTATTATTCACGAATCATGGTACTTACTATTGTCATAACATGGAGGCCACAGTAAGATGCTCTTATGAATCTGAAACTAGGGCTTTATGATTATTGTTTTGGATGTTAAACTATAAGATAATTTCATCATGGAATAGTCAGTGTTTCTCGAACTTTACTGTGCAAATGAGTCACTTGAGAATGTGGATTTGGATTTAGTAGATATGGGGTGGTACTTGAGAGCTTAACAGCCTCCTAAATAATGCTGATGCTGCTGGTCAATAGATCATGTTTGAGTAGCAGGGGACTAAATCTTATGTGAGCAAAGCCATGCAAAGAGAAAACACTCCCTGAAATAGCAAGACTGGGCTGTTTGGTGAATAAACCCAGTGGAAGTCTTACTTGACAAAGAAGCACAGACTTAATACTACAACTAATATCACCAGTGCCCATGTAAGCATTCATTGTCTATTGTCCAGTGAACCTTGTGCAACACACTCCAAGCATTCTGGTTCCATTACTTTGACCATCTGTATTGTGTAATGGATGCATCAGGGTAACTCTGATACAGTTCACCATTTTTATATATTTATGCCATTGTCATCTGATTCTCTGCTCACTAGGAAATTTTCCAGTCATAATTTCCCATGTACTGCATAAAAGGAGAGAATGAAGCTAATGGAGTTTAAATAATTAAGATGAGAATTTCTCTTTGAAAAGAAATCATTGACTTACCATAGTAAGATAATCTGCTGATTAAAGAATGTGAGTTATTCCAATACCTCTGACAATAGCTTTTAATTAAAAATTAATAAAGTGGCATTTTGATCAGTATCATGGTCTTGGTTGATGTGGGATCATGAGACATAGTTCCACTTGAGGGTACTAACCAGCAGTTCTCATTCTGAAAAGTTGATGGTTGACTGTAGAACAAAATAGATATAAGACATCTGGAAACAAGCAAAAAACTTAGGAGAGATGGGATGGTTTTTAAAAGAGGGAGGTGAGGATATTTGCCCTATTAGATATTACACTGTATTATAAAGATAAAATAACTGAACATTCCAGTATCTATGCCACTATAAGTAACATAGCTCTATTGATAGCTGACAAAGGGGCCTAAATATATATTTTTAAATGATAAAATACTGCACTTTAAACTAGAATGAGAAAGATTGGGTTAGTATCATAATAAATTTGAGATAATTTGCTAATCATTTGGAAAGAAACAAAGATATATTCTCCCCTGCAGTTTATTACCAAAATGAATACTATATGGATTAATCAGGGAAATCATAAGGAAAGTTGTTCTAAGGGTGGCATCAAGTGTAAGGTTAGCCGTGCCTGGTGGCTCATGTCTGTAATCCCAGCACTTTGGGAGACTAGGGTGGGAGGACTGCTTGAGCCTAGAAGTTAGAGAACAGCCTGGGCAACATGGCAAAACTCCATCTTCCCCACCCCTACTCCCTGCCCCCCAAAAAGTTAGCATGGTGGTATGTGCCTGTAGTCCCAGCTACCTGGAAGGATGAGGTGGGAAAATCACGTGAGCCTGGAAGGTCAAGGCTGTAGTGAACCTTGATCCAGCCTGGGAGGAGTGAGATTCTGTCTCAAAAGAAAAAAATATATATATATAAGATTAGGAGACATAACTGGTTTGAAATTAAAGCATTTATATGACAACATTTTTATCCATACCTTTGCTATTACCAAATT
Source organism: Macaca nemestrina (assembly GCF_043159975.1). Taxonomy (NCBI): domain Eukaryota; kingdom Metazoa; phylum Chordata; class Mammalia; order Primates; family Cercopithecidae; genus Macaca; species Macaca nemestrina. The sequence goes on along the minus strand of NC_092126.1, from coordinate 140,589,196 downwards.
AAGAGTCAAATGATAAACATATATGCAATAAAATGAAATAGTAATGACACTCTAAGGAGCTTTTATAAATCAAGTAGAAAAAGAGAAAAAACCCTCTAAGAAGCTTTCATAAAAGCTTACGCTATTTCTATACTTTCGTATTTTATCCTTCTAGTATGAGTGTTCAGGATGTTTAGTGAAGTGTTTTAATAGCTGAATTTTAAAAAAAAGTTTTGAAAGGGAATATAAACATCTTAAATGTCCATTAATGGATAGGTGAGTAATTAAATTGTGGGTTGTCTTACACGGTAAGTGTGTGAACAGATTTAAATATATATACTGATATGAGAATATGCTCCTAATGTAGTTTATATGAAAAAGGCAGGGTCCACATTAGCAGGTACTGTTAGACCTCATTTATTATTTAAAATATTTATATATGTATATGCAGAACAAATATCCTAGAAAAATATATCAAATATTCACAGTGATTATAGCAGCCTGGTGGGATTATAGATAATTTTGACTTCTATCTTCACATTTTAGGTATTTTTAGATTTTTATTTACAGTAAACAGTTAATAACTTGATAATATACATCGGCAAGGCCATTTCCATTTTTAAAGATGATGGGAAATAGTACCACTCCTCAGTGTGTCTCGGGAAATCCTTTTCTCTGCAGTAACACTTTAAGGTCATTGCCAGGTTGCTGAAAGTATATTTATTTAGAAACTCTATAAGCAGTGTCATGGGTTCTGATTAGTTCAGTGTAGGTAGTTTCACTGGAAATTCAATTTTTTTTTGGTCCTAGATATATTAGGACATCTTACCACTAATTATGGTCTTTGCCACATGAGAGTGGTAGCAATACAAATAGACACTAATGATAAAAGCAAAAATAATAAATTTTTGGTGTAATCTTGGCATCAGGATTCTGATTTCTGGTGCTCCTCTTCTCATTTTGTGTTTTTATTTTCATATATTCTTCCAAATCCATTAAGTGTATTATTTTTTCAAATGCAGGTGCATGGTTCTAGTCCAATTGAGTAGATGATATTATAATAAATCTTAATGTAGATTCTATAGATATTATTAATTTAAAAGGAAAGATGACTTGTAATTTAGGAAAATGATGAAAATCTTAATGGGAGGATACTATCTTTACTATAGTATACATGGATAATTTTAATGAAGACAGTAGGAAATCTGACATTCCAGCTTACAGGGACAATAAAATATCTATTAAGTCACAAGAAGCAATTGAAATATTTTGAGAAGCCTGAGAAAATTATCAGACTATGATTTAGTGTGCAAAAGAGCAGGGATTGGACTGGAAAAATGAACAATTTTAGATAGAAAAGTTACTCTGCAAATTATTAGTTGAAATGTGGCTAGAGAATGAAAATGAATTCTAAAGTTATCACAGACATATAACCAAAACTATGATACATGATTAGATATGGGAGAGAAGAGACAGAGTCCTCTTATACATGGGTATTTGGAAAGAACAGAAATGAAAACTTTCTTTGCAAGAAGCTTAATTTATGGGGGAAAAGTTCAGTGTGGAACTCATTTCAGTTGAGTTACAGAGGTGCAGCTGTATCTAGACGTTGGCACCATTTTGAAGGTGGAGAATATTGAGAGATGAAGGACATATAGATGTAATTCTGGGTGTCTTTAGCAAAAAGGAAACTTTGAGAAATGAGAGAATGGATGAATGAGGTGAAATTGGTAGATAGCGCCAAGTGAAAAGAGGAGGCCAAGGGTAGAAACTTGGAGGGGCAAGTACATTCAAGGGGTTTAAAAGGGCAAAACAGTGCTTGGGAAAGCTGAGATTTTTGCCTGTTTTGTTCACTGCTGTATTCCTAACACCTAACATTGTGCCTGGCACATAAAATATCTCGATATAGGACTTTCTATTAATGAACTAATGTGTAAAAGAGAGGGTTTAAAGAGAAAGGGACTTGTAAACAGTATGCAATAACATCTCAGAGGGAGAGAAAATGAGGTCTGAGGACAAAAGGGCATTTTGTGTTCAGGTCATTGCAGACCTTTGAGAGACGGATTCAGAAGAAATGTGAAGGGGCAGAAATCAGACCCTTTGGCAAAGCATCCTTTTGGTTCCAGTTCTTGTTTTGAGTATTTATTCTATCATTTTAAAACTTTTTTTTTCCTGGTCTATAACGTCTAGGATCTAGGATAGGCATGATAGTATTTTCGTTTTGTCAGCAAATTGTTACTCTTGGACTTCATGCTTTACTAGAAAAAAACCTCAAAAACTCTAAAAAACTCTAATTAAACCCAAGAAACACTACTCCAACACACAATTCAACGTACTAATTCAGTCCTTGCATAAAGTGGGCTTTGTCTCAAATGCTTAGATGTTGATTTCACAAGGAACGATAAAGCCACTATGAGTGATATGTAGAGCTAATTATTTTTACTTTTCCAAGCATTACATTGTGAGACTTGTATATATATGTGTGTGTGTATATTGGAAAGGTGGTGTTTGTGTAAGTTACAGATTTTGTTTATGCGCTAGATAACAAATACATTTTAGGTATCAATGCAACTAATCTCTTTAAACAGGAAAGAAGTTTATGGGGAGGATGCTTAGTCTTGTGGGGGAGATAACTGTATTCTAGTATAAGACAATGCATGTGTACCACTTAGCAGTGTGCTTTGCATTTGCCGTTTACTTGCACATTTTGGTCAGCATCATTGCATTAAAGTACATTCAACCTTTGGGTTTACCAGAGAAAAGTAACAAAGGCATAGCATTAAGAAAAACAATTTACTCAGCAGGTACCAGCATTGTGTTTATTTCATACCCCGAAATGAATGGTTCTGTGGTACTCATTTTAAAGCATATTTTATTACAAGGCCATGGGATAGATTTTGTTAGACTGGATGCTTTGTCAGTGCAAAAGCTGAAAAATATGTGTAAATCTTACACTCATTTACTCAAAGTTAAAGGATGACTAAGGTAGATGACCTATTGCAATTATGTAACATTAAAAAGTAACAGGAAACTGCAGCAGTGGAGGGAAAAAAAGCTCTGAATTCAGTCCTGAAATCAGCTTACTTCTGTCTTATCACTGTGTGTCCATAGGCAACCCACATAAACTCTCTGATTTTTTCCTCATTGATATGAAAGGTCAATATGATAGACAAGAGATAAAGTCTTATCAAATATGTATACTTGGAAAGATAATGAAAATACCAATTTAGGAGGAAGGTTCGCTTACGGGATACATTCAGTTTACTTTGTTGAGTCACAGAGATACTGACATATCCAAGCAGAGGAGTTGTTTTGGGGGTGGAGATTGTAAGGTTGAACGCAAGAATAACAACAATAATTTTTCAGTTGCCATTGTCTGAAAGTTTGTGTCCTCCCACCTCAAAATTCATATGTTGAAACCTAAGCCCCACTGCAACTCAGTAGAGGTGGAGACTTTAGGAGGTGATTAGGTCATAGGGCTCCATGAAAGGTAAGAATATTCATTATAATTGCCCTTATAAAAGAGGCCTAAGTGGTCTTGTTCATTTTTTCTGCCACATGAGAATGCAGCAAGAAATCACCATTTATGAAGTAGAGAACAAGCCTTCACCAGACACCAAATCTGCTGGCACCTAGATCTTGGACTTCCCAGTCTCCAGAACTGTAAGCAATAAATTTCTTTTGTTTCTAAATTTCCCAGTCCAAGGCATTTTATTATAGCAGTCCGAACAGATAAAGACAACATACCACGGTAAATACAGGTATTATGCTAAGCATTTCCTTTGTATCTTATAACTAGTATATAAAAAAAGAACTGTTATAATCCCAATTTTACTTATTAGAAAACTGAGGTTCAGAGAAGTTGAATGACTTACCCATGGTCATGCAGATAAATGGAATCAGGGTTCAAAACAGGACTGTTTGAGGCTAGACTGCTAACTAGATGCATCCTTGCCTCCCAAATTCAACAATGCATGTGAAAGTGCTCTTTAGAATAAAAGTACCACCAACATATAAAGTGATATATTTAATCACTGGATATTGCACATGAAGACTGGGTTAGGACAATATTAATAAATTTTGTCATTCATTGCATGCTTACTATGTGCCATGCAGCTCACTCTACATAATTTCCATTAGTCATTCATGTATTCCTCATAGGAACTTGGTGACAGATTTGGCTTTAGAGTCAGTACTTTCACCCATGCCACCATGCTGCCTCACCTGTGCATGGTGATGACAGCACTGATGGGAAGGGATTTTCTCAGTGGCTGAGGTGAAATATTTTGAGAAATGTAGCTTCATCAGCAGATCGTTGTCTTATAAGAGGAAAGGCTACAATCTGGAGTCAATTTTTTAATAGGAGAGAATGTTCTGGTCATAACAAGCTAAGTGGTTTATTTATTTTGGTTTGGTCTTATTTTGAGCTAAGTGATCACCAATTGACACAGGATTTATGAAGGAAAACTGTAGCATATTCTATGAGAAGAAAGCAGCAGAAATTTTGCCTCACATTTCGTCACCTTTCTGGACACTGCAATTAAGGAGCTTAATGTCAAAATGTGGTAAATGGTTTTAATGTTTATGTTGGCTACAAACCCTGGGGCAACAGCCCTCACATTCCTCATGTCTACCTTCCCATTCTCAGTGGGATGTTTACTCCTCTCTATCACCTTTCCTCCTCTCATTCTTATTTAATGAACAAAATATACAAACTCTCTACTACAAATATCAACAGTTCTTGGTTTGTGTGTTGTAGAAAACTTTAGGAAACACAGAGGAGTATACACTTTTAAAACATTATAAGCAAGTATTTTTTTGTTCTTAAGGCATAGAACTTAATAAAATAAATGATCTCTTTAGCTTAGGTTAGAAACATTCATTTCTTCATTCATGTGTCAATTTAACCCTTAACTGTGAGTCATGCACTGAGCTAATTACTAGGCACATTAAAATAAATTGAATCAATTTATTGATTTATTTTAATTGATTTTAATTAAAATCAATTAAATGAATCTATTGCTTCAAAGTCTTATTTAGATCTTTATTTCAATATGGTTAGTTTTGCTTCTGTTTTCATGTTTACAACTCTTTTTAAATGTTATTACAGCATTTTTCTATCCATCATTTATGTATCTGTTTATCTATTTTTCCTCTTTATATCTTGCCATGTTTTCTAATAAGTGAGTAGTGCCAATGGATTCTGTCTCATTTTTTGTTGGAGAAGTTTAGGTCTTTCCTAAGTTTCGACTGTCCTTTAACTGCTTTTGCTTTATTTCACCTGTATTTCTTTCTAGTTATTTTTATAATAGATTCAAATCCCGTAGGTTCTAAAACTGGTCATTTAATCCCCTCTGAGTACAGAGAAGAATGGTGCTTTCTCCAGTAGCCTTAGTCCTCCTTGGTGATAATAGACAAGGAATTCATAAAATTATGCAGAGAAGAAATGAAACACCTGAAAATAATGTGCATCTCCAAAAACTGAAGTCTAACTTAAGTTGCCCTATTAATGCTATAATTTTTAAAAAATTTTATGAAACTCATTAGCATTTGAATTTTGAGCAGCTTAAAATCAACAGTGAGTCATGATGAGATTTAGGAGTTCCTTGTTCATATTTCACGGGAAGGGAGGACATTGAGGGCTTTGACAAAGCATGTGCCAGCTCTGGAGGCACACGGTGGCGAGCCTTGAGAATTGTTTCCACTTGAATGCTCAGGTATTGTAAAATCCATAACTTCCATGATGATTTTCAGGTATCAGAATTAAGGAGCATCTGCAAAATTTGTCATGATTTACAGTGCTTTTAAAGGTAATGTTTCACAAACTAATCACTTCAGAGGTACACATTTTCCTTTCCAGAGCACAAACTAATCATGGACAATTTTGCATTTCTAGTGCCTCTTTCCCCTTTTCCAGCATGTGAAAGAAAAATTGCCTATGATGCACTAATGTAGCTGATGACCCAATTCTGTTCTTCAGGTAGAGATATTGGTGCTTCTTTTAAGTGGCCTATAGATACGATGTTTGCCCAACTAATTTAGGAGTTAACTTGACCTTTGAGACAACTGTCTCCAATAGCAGTGGGAAAAAAAAATGAAGAGAAAACTACAGGTCCTTTAATGCTGGTTTACCTGTAACATTAAAAAGGCAAATGGAGCAATTAGAAAAGATGCAGGGTAGTGATTATTTTCTGAAAGGAGGTCAAATGAAAGGATGTGTTAGCAAAGGCTTAATGGTACAGAAATAGCCTATAGACCTAAAAAAATTTACACATGTGTGAATTTTTTTACATTGCTTTATAGAAACAGAGAGTGTTCAAAATAGAAGAGTCTTAGGGACCACTGAGGACAAACTTAGAAGAGAGAATGAGTCCTGAGTGTCAAAAGCCCTGCTCTCCCTCATGTAACCAAGTAGGAAGAAGAAGTTAAATCTTTAGATTCATGATCTCTTCACCACCTATGGGTCTATAGTCCCAAGATCCAAGGTTAAGAATCCTATAGCTAGCATCTGGCATAGGTCAAAATTAACCTATTTGTGTTATTTACAAAATGATAATAGTAATGTCCGCCTCTTAGGCAGACAAATGCTTACAAAATGAAAAACATCAAAAATTGTCAACTTTAAGAAGCAACAATAATGGGCTTTATGGCAACACAAGTGGCCATTGCATGTGCATCAGAACAACAGGCATAGTCAGCCAGGAAATGAATGAGAGAAGGGATCATTCATGCAGCTTGGGCTCTGCTACCCAGTAGCAGTCTGAACACTTGCTGTTAATAAGTGTAGACCTCCTGCCTGATCATATATTGCTTCCTTTCTGTAGCTCATCTGGGACTTATCTGGAGTTCATAGAATGGGTAAAGTGCCCCAGACTGTATTAAATTATTTTCAGTGTTGCTGTTAACATGGGGAAAGATAGCCACAATTAAGTTAACCCAACTCAGCGCAAGGTGGGCTTGCTATAATGAACTCTCTGACTTATCTGGAATTACTAAATTCAGTAGCATAAGCTCTACATGGAAGAGAAAATGTATTTTTCCTCCGGACATGGAGGAATGAATATTTCACTAACGAAAAACAGCGAAATTCTGGCCTATATTTCAAACACAAATCAGAATGTTGGGTTATCGTGAAATTTTGTCTGTAAACTGTAACTACCTTGTGAAATTATGGTAACATCATAATTTATTCTCTTTGCCACAGTTTATGAATAAAACACTCATTTTATGAACTCTATAAGGAGGGAGGTAAGAAAAGAAAATGTCCCAAATGTCAAATAATTAAATGAGTACAGAATTTATGGCTTGATTTAAAAGTGACTTATCACAGAAGGGCCATATAAATAACATATATGGTCCATATAAATGAGGAAGATGGTATAAGATGCAGATAAAAACAGAGAAAACTAAATGACAACACAAGTTAACCTGGCTTGTGCAACATGAATGTGAAACCCATAACAGCATTCCATTTGCTTCAAGGACCGCAAACTAAAATCTTTTTAAAGCCCTATATCTTCTGTTTATTCTTCTGCTAATATTCAGAGCAATAGTTTGACTTTTTGTCTTCTTCACTATGAGACTACATACCTCAAAATGGATATGCTCATTGTTTCTTTTTAAAAAATCTCATCTTTATATAATATTTGCTAACACTGGAACTGGGCTAAATTGACAAGCCACATCTCTTAAAGCAAGATTATGTTTCTTAGAACTTCATGTGTAATTAATACATAAAGGGTTATTGGCAAAATTCAAGCTTTGATTTTGGGACAAAATAATCTTTAAATTAATACAGCTGCATAACTGTTTAAACTCCACTTAAGAGGGGATGTAATAAGAAAGACAAGTAAAATAATACTTAAATACACAAATATCTAAATACTATAAGACATATATAAGTACCACAGTTCATATCAATGACGTTCTTTAAGATGTAAATTAAGAATGTATCATGTTTCCCTAGGGTATAGACATTTTCATTAAAAATTGCATGTGCTTACTATGTGTACCGAATTGTGTTAGAATGAGAGAGAACAAAGCTAAAGGTTTTAAATTTTCAGTGAGTCACCGAATGTACCAAGATAAAATTTATTAACTTTTAATGAAATGACCAAGAACCAACTATGTTCAAGTTATTATGCTAGGCTCTGGAATAGGACGGTGTACATGAGTCTACAGGTCTACAATGGTATAGATGAGCATGCATGTTATACATATAAAAGCAAGATTGTAGCTGTGAAAACTGGTAGGAACGAGAAGTACAAGGTTCTTTGAGAGTGATAAGAAGAAATGGGCCTAGTTTGAATATGAAATTATTCTGAGGACATGATGATTGAACAGAGATGTGAATTAAGAGTTCAGGTTAATTAGATGAAGGGGACTGATGGGCAGTGTTTTAAGAGCAGGAACTGGATGTGAAAAGTTCCATGGCAGAAGAAAGCAAAGTAAAGTTATTTCAAAGAACTGAAAGGAAACCTGTGTAGCTGTGTCACAGAGTGGGAAAGAAGCGTGGTAGGAGGGGAGGTGCGGGACCACTCAGACCAGGTAGGTCATGTGAAAGTTTGCAGTGCTTGTCCTAAGACCATTGGGAATCTATGAAAAGCTTGTAATAGTCCATGACCAGATTAGTGCTTTAGTCTGGTTTCAGTCTGGTAGTGGGTTAAGGCAAAAACAGGAGAGGAAGTAAGGAGACCAATAAATGGCTCTTGAAGACGTCCAGGTAATTGGCAGAGAAAATGGAAACCAACCAGATTTTTGGATGAAATAGATATAGGGGAGGAGTAGAGGGAAGAGTCACAAATGATGCCTGGTTTTCTAGTTCCATCCTTCCAGGGAAAACACATAGAACAGGGATGCCATGCCCCAGGTAATCTAGGCCTCTTCTCACTGGATTCTAAAGATTCTTAGTGTCAAAGTGGATACAAATCTGGTTCCTGTGCCTAGTCCTTTCTGCTCATTAAAGCCTAATCTGCTTTTAACACTTTGCTGCTATTAAACTCCCACTTATAAACTCATTTCTTTTTGAAATTTTGTTAAAATTGGTCAAATCCTTCCATTTTGCTTCTGATATTTAAACAGAACATACAAGTAGTTCTCAAATAACTGATAACCTTTTTCCCTAAACTATCACAAATAAACTTTCCATTTAGAAAAAGGTCTCATTCTCTAGATGACACAACCGCAGCCAGCTCTTATGTATTTGGTTTGCCCCTGTTGGCAACTCCTGTCAGAGGTAAATAAGATACAAAAACTGGACAGAAGAACTCTGCCTACTCAGAAAGTGGTGTTTCATCACTGTCTGGGCCAAATTATGTCTTTTTTGCAGTACAGTTAAAAATGGCTCCATGAGCATTGTTATAAGAAATGAAAAGTGTCAAAATGTATCAAATCATTAGCAAGTGGCTGGTCATCCAAAACAGCATTTAAATTACACTTTTTAACATACTCGTTTTGAATATATTAATACAAATACATCTAGAAGGCTGGGAGTAAATTAGTGCTTGCTTATAGTGATTGGTGTGTTCAACATATATCGTATGGCATTTTGTTTTACTCTGTTGCACTGATTGTTTTCAACTTTTATCTCCCTGTCTTGGATCCATTACAAAAGTTTAATTGTTACTCTTCATCTACTTTGTGAGGATTAAAAAAAAATACCTCTATAATTCTCAGAGTACTCTTAAATCCTTGAAGTAAGGCCCTGTAACATCACAGGGGACAGTTTTCTGCCATTATTTTAAGTCTACCTTATCAAAGCAGCATAGGAATGAAGATATTTCATGTGCCAGTGGTTCTATGTTACATCTGGATCAAAAGACTATCTGGAGAATCACATAGGGCCAAATAAAATCAATCATGTTCTATGTAAATAAAATGTACATGTGTATTTGAATATGAGTTTTGAAATATGCAGTTAAAAGAAACCGTGTTGGACGTCCAGGAACATCCATGAAGGATGCCTTTTTTTTTTTTTTTAATCTTTGCAGCTTCCAGTCAACAACTGACTCATATGAGTAATAACAAATAAATGGTTAGCCTCTATATTCTCCTTTATAAAAGGGATTTGAGAAGACATAGCCTGCCTACTCTTAGATCTGTAATTAGATTTCAAATGTAAGGTAATTTGCATTAGTATTAAATAAAATCATTGTGAATGTGTATTTCATTAGTCTTCTTTTCTCTCTGCATTAGTCTGCTAGGGCTGCCATAACAAAATACCACCGACTGGGTAGTTTAAACAATAGAAGCTTATTTCTCACAGTTCTGGAGGTTGGAAGTCAAAGGTCAATGTGTCAGCCTATTTGATTTCTCCTGAGTCCTCTCTCCTTGGTTTGTAGGTGGTCATTTTCTCGCTATGCCCACACATGGCCTTTTCTCTGTCCTTAAGCATTCCCAGTGTACATGTGTATTTGAATGTGTGTTTTGAAATATGCAGTTAAAAGAAACCATGTAGGAAGATCAGGAACATCCATGAAGGATGACTTTTTTTTTTTTTTTAAATCTTTGCAGGTCCCAGTCAACAACTAATTCGTATGAGTAATAACAAATAATAATTCGTATGAGTAATAACAAAGAATTAGGGCTCTACCCTTATGACCTTATTTAAAATTAATTAAAGGCCCTATCTCCAAATATAGTCAGATTGCGACTTAGAGCTTCTTCACATGAATTTTGGAGAAACGCAATTGAGTCCATAATGCCTTCCTTCTTATTCATATTTTGCAGTGTGTGCTTAACATTCAGGCATACAGCATCACATATTTTCGCCAAAAACTGAATATAAGAAAGTCTCAAAACCTGTGTATCGCCGAATGAAGGCAGGGATATAGCAAAGTTTACTTCTCTTTCTTTATCTAGCTGAAGTTAGAAGTAGGGGGTAGCTATCCAAGGTAGACTTGCAATGGAAATGCTGGTGCTCATTTAGTCCTAGTCCAAAACCAAACACACTAGGAGATCCTATTTCTGTGTATCTCTGAGAAATAAGGCAGGTGTGTTACAATTAAATGTCTGGGAAAAAATGTAACCGGGAAGAATAACACAGCAAGAACTCTTTGTTGAAATCATGCCAATGAATTGCTCTCATTTTCCCATGTTTCAACAGTTGTATGTTTGGAGTAGACCAATGTGAAATTCTATATTTAGTAATGGTACACAGAGTACAATGTAATAAATGTAGAATTATTCTTTTTGATCCAGGATAATTTCAGTAAAGTGGCACATTATAATTACAGACAACCTACAGTGTTGTTATAGTTTAGAAAATGTTCTTTTATTTTTTAAAAAAATCATATAATTGTACAGTTTTTATTTTGGAGAAAAAATTACTTTTCATTTACTTTAAAAAACTATGTGCAGATATTACAATTCAATATGGGTTTCTTCCAGGTACTTCCTATATTTCTACATTTGTATCCAACCTTGAAAACTCCACATGACTGAATGTAGGCTTGGAAACCTAGTAGCTATAAACATGTAGGGTACCAACAGGGTGATCTAATGAGAGGGAATATATTTGTAGATTTTGTTAATGGAATTGAGCAGCAAAAGAAAGTTTGAACAGTGATAGTGAATGAGATCAGATTGTTGAGTGATTGATTGATTTATATAAGTAATTTTATTCCAGAAGATTCAAGGTGGCTTACAAGGATACCTAAAACATTACAAGATTAAAAATAAAAAAGGCAGAGGTGAAAGGAAGATAAAAAAAGATGAGAACAGGAAATGAGACTAAGAAAATGGCATATTGTGCTGATCTTTACATTTGCATCAGTATGCAAATTTGGGCCAAGCTTCCCAGCAACCTAACTTGAAGGTCAAATAAAGTCAGTTGTACGCTCCATAGTCTACAAAAGATAAACCAAGCCAATTAATTGTTCAGGAGAAGTACAATTATTTTTGGTACTAAAATTAGAAATTTCTCCCGTGGATACACACAAAGGAGGCAATGTAGGATTTGGCAACATCCTGTTAATAATTTATTATACATCTTCAATTCCAGGTGAAATACAGTATTTTAAACAAAACCCATTGAAGAGGGAACTGCTTGCTTTTTCAGGGTGCCTAGGATACTTGTTGTTAGATGTAGAACCTGGTTTATAACACTTGCCCCATTATAATTATTCACAGTACCAAAAACACTCCAAAATATCCCAGTTAGGATAATAGATTATATGCTTACTCTAGTTCAAAACGCAATGCTTTCATTTTTTTTTTTTGGCAAAATTTATGTGACATTGACTAAGTCACATTTTCCAGGACTTCAAACTCCTCATCTCTATTATGGATTGTGCAGAGGATAACTGTCACTTGTTTAGCTGCCTAGTGTATTAGTTTGCTAGGGCTGCCATAACAAACCATGTCAGACTGGGTGGCCTAAACAATAGAAATTTATTTTCTCACAACTGTGGAGGCTGGAAATGTGAGATCAAGATGTTAGCAGGGTTGATTTCTTCTGACGCACTTTGTGGCATGTTGATGGGTGGTTGTCTTCTCTCTCTCTCTCTACGTGGTTTTTCCTCTGTGTGCGTCTGTGTCCTAATCTCCTCTTAGAACACATGAGTCATGTTGCATTAGGGCTCACTCTTATGACCTTATTTTAAGTCAATTAGCTTTTTAAAGGCCCTATCTTCGAATAGAGACACATTCTGAGATACCGGGGATTACGACTAAATGACCAGAATTTTGAGATGACAAAATTCAGCCCATAACACCCAGTATTGGAACACACTTCCTAGGTTTAGGAATTCTTCACTATGTTAATATTGAAGGAAAAAAGACTTCAATCCTATTGCAGAAACTGAGAAGTCCAGATACAACCATTTGCCCCATAACCACATAGCTAAAATCAAGGTGTCCACCTAGGCTGCCACTTAATCTGAGGCTTGGGGTTCTCTTTGAACTTTACAAACTTTGGCAGGATTCACTTCCTTGTAGCTGTGTGACTGAGCTCCCCAGCTTCTTCTAGCTGTCAGTGGGATTCTACATTCAGATACCTGCTCCATGGTCCCTGTAGGCAATATGGATGTTTGCTTCTTTCCTGGCTCGCAGTGGCACATCTCTCTGTCTTCCTTCTCTCTGGTGGGCTACAGTAGAGTCTTATATAAGATAATATAATCACAGAAATGTCTATCCCCTCACCATTTGCCATGTAATGTAACAGAGTCAAATGAGAGACTATCCCATTATATTCACAACTTGGAGGCTCACTCAAGTGAAGACAATTATGCAAGGTATGTATGCGGGAGAGTCTGAATCTTGGGGACCATATTAGAATTCTGCCTACCACAGATACAGATTTAATTGGACTCAGCCTGATAGTTGAATTAGAATCCTATGGATAAGAATTCATAATCTAAATTTGAGAATTCAAGTTATTAGAGAATCTTCAGAAACTGGCTCTTCATGGACATAAAGTCTATGAAACTGAATGTCCCACTGGCTTGTGTCCAGGAGAGCCTCCTGGTCTTAGAGAGCTAATTAGAATGGAGAACTGGTCCTCGATATCTCTTTGGTGATTTTCAAGCAAACCTCAGATTCAGAATTGGATTCTGTTTGGGAAATAAGAAATAAATGAGTGCTGCATCTGTTTTAATGAAAAAGTCATAAAATACATAGGTTCCAGCTTTAATGCTATTGTCTTTATATCCTACATATTTCTCCACATACCTTCTGATCTCCAATGCATGACTCCATTTCCCAGGCATGCCTTGCTCATTCTTGTCTCTGGGCTTTATTTCCCTTTTATTTAAATATTTTCTTATAGCTATAGCAATTCTGCTTATACTTCAAATACTAGATTAAGAAACTTCTCTGATTTAAACCTTCATATTTAATTGAAATTTCCTCTGCCTTGTATTATGGTTAGCTGAGTTTTTAGAAAATTCTTACTGGATTACAATTCCATAAAGAATGAAGGTGGTGTCTTTTATATTTTACGTATCTCTTCTCCGCTGCACTCCCCATCCCCCAATTCTTCTCCTTCACTCTGAACAAATATCAGAGTGTTAAATGCCCAGCCTCCTGCCCAATAAATGGTTATTGAATAACTCTAGTTATTTAAATGGCAGGCAATCTCCATTTAAGCAAATGACAGGCATTTTTCTTTTATGTATCAGGTCCACCAAATTTTCCAAGGTAAACTTCATGTTCTTCATGAGCCATAGTGGCCCTTTCTCTGTCACTGGAAAATTCAGTGTTCATTTACATCTCAGAACTTTGCATTTGTAATTTCCTCAGTCTGGAATGATTCTCTCTTAAGTCTCTCTAATGGTAATACACATCTCAGTTCAATTGTTACATTTTCAGTAGCCCTACTAAAAATAGTTCACCTATTGTGTCATTACCCTATTTTATTTTTTCATGGTATTTACTACTTGAATTTATTTATTTTTGTTTATTTCATTAGTTTGCATTTATTTAACTAGAATGTAAGCTCAATGGGGGTTGGAAATTTCCTGTCTTATGATCAGCATAGTATATTTCAGGTACTCAAAAATATTTATGAATGAATAAATAAAAGATTCTTATATTTTATGTTATGTACCCTAGAGAGAGATACTATATATCCTTCTATCTTTATTTCATTTTGATTACAAGTATATGATAAAAGTAACAACGTTATAAATTTTTTTCAGTTAATGAAGACTATGTTTAGGCAAAATAAAAACTGATTATATGCTTCTGAATATGCATCCTGATACTCTGAAGGATTATCCCATTATCCCATTTTCAGGAATGACTGCCTGTTTTCCATTTGTATGAATGTGGTATGTGTGTTATTTAAAAAAAAAAAAAAAAAAAAACAACTTCTGCACCAAGAGAAAAAAATGGATGAATTAGACTGCATCAAAATTTAAAACTTTTGTGCATCAAAGGACATTACAAAAAAAGTGAAAAGGGAACCTGCAGAATGGGAGAAAATATTTGCAAGTCTTGTGTCTTATAAAGGTCTTATATCCAGATTATGTAAAGAACCCTTAAAACTCCAACAACGGAAAGACAACCCAATGGAAAAATAAGTAAATGCCTTGAATAAACATTTCTCCAAAGAAGGTATAAGAATGGCCAAGAAGCAGGTGAAAAGATGCTCAACATCATTATTCATCAGCAAGATACATATCAAAACCAGAGTGAGCTGCCACTTCCTACACACTGGGATCACTATAATAACCAAAACAATAATAAGAACAGACAATAACATGTGTTGGCAAAGATGTGGGCCACTTGGAGCCCTCATTGCTAATGGGAATGCAAAATGGGTCAGCTGCTGTGGAAAACAGTGGCAGTTCCTCAAAAAGTTAAACATAGAATTATCACATGATCTTATGATTCCGTTCTTACATATATACCACAAAGAACTGAAAGCAGATACTTAAATAAGCACATGTACACATGTTTTTAGCAGCAGCACTTTTCACAGTAGTAAAAAGGTGGAAACAGCCCAAATGCTATTCATGGATGAATTTCAGCAACATTATGTTACCTGAAAGAAACCAGTCACCAAAGGTCACATATTGTATGATTCCATTTTATATGAAATATCCAGAATAAATAAACTGCTAGAGACAGAATGTAGTTGGCAGTTACCAAGGGCTGGTGAAAGAAGAGGTTGGAGAGAAAGTGCTTAATAGATAAAGGGTTTAGCTTTGAGGTGAAGAAAATGTTTTAGAACTATTAATAGATTGACGTGGTGGTTGAACAACATTGTGAATATACTAAATACAATGAATTGTTCAATTAAAAATAGTTAATTTTATGTTATATGAATTTTACCTCAATAACTCATTTTTAAAACTGTTAGTTCTGATGTCCCAGATAGCAATATTTAATTACTCGATATATGCATTATATAAGTCTCCTAAAAATAAGTAAAATGTAGGATATAACTCTATAAGTTACATATTCATGACTATGTAAATATATATATTACTTAAATCCTATACCACCACCTAATGTCAACTGTCTATTTGTCTTTAGAGAATGAGGATGTTCATTTCTTTTTAGGATGAGAAGATTTCTTGCATTACAAAGAAATTTGCCAATTTAATTTCTTATCTCAACCTCCAGTAACCACAGCATTCCCTTTTGGACAATATTCAAAACTCATAATAGGCACATTAGGATATTCAACATGATTTTCTTGATCAGTAAGTATTCAAATGAGGCATTTACAATTAATTATTGAATTCTTTTCACTAGGTGTTCTTTGGATCATTAAAAAAGCAATCCCAAATGTTCAGGAAGTACCTTATTCAGCCGTACCAAGGTATCCCATGGAGACCCGCAGGGACGAGTACATACAGAGTCTAGATGTATGACTCTAGAGGTAGGGCCCTGGAGAGCAGATTCAACTTGGATTCATGGGCTGGGGCCACCCCAGCCCTTTATCCCAAATTGTTTATCATCATGCATGCTCTCAGGATAAGTGACGAGTGTGGACAGCTCAGTCATTTCTGGGCCTGTGGTCTCCACAAGAAGATAGAATAAGGAACCCACCTAGCCACATTGACACTTCCTATCATGGGTTGAATTATGCCCTGAGAAAAATTCATTTGTGGATCCTAACCCCTGGTACCTCACCATGTGACCTCATTTATTACTCGATTTGCAGAGGTAATAAAGTTAAATGACGTCATTACAGGGGGCCCTGGTCCGTCTGACTGTTTCCTTTATGAAAAGGGGAAATTAGGACACAGAGATAAGCGTGGAAGAAAGATGATGTTAAGAGACATGGAGAAAAGATGGCTATCTACAAGCAGAGGAGAGAGGTGTGAAACACATCCTTCCCTCGCAGCCCTCAGGAGCAACCAGCCCTGTCCACACCTTGATTTTGGACTTCCACAATGCAGAACTGTGGCACTTTGTTACAGTAGCCCTAGCAAGGTGATACAATTCCAAATCATTTTCTCCCTTGCTTATTTTCCCCAGACATACTGAAAACAACAACATTAACAGTAAACCCATGAAGTTAATACTCATTTTCATAACCTTCATTTTGGTAAGGAAGACAGTATTGATTAGCAATGATTGATGTCTAATAAAGATATAAGTGTAAATTTAATTTGATTTAGCAAAATGAATGGGGAAACCTGTTGGGAAAGCTTTAAGGAAAACTTTTGATTTCCTGATAAAACTATCAGATGCCACTAGCTCCTGTTGTTTGTTGTGTCTTATTGCCTTAAGCCAAATAGTAAGTCATGGGCTTCAGCAGTCACCTTGGCAGCATGGGGTGAGAAGTCAGCCCATTAAGGATGTTGGCATGGTAATATATAACATCATTGTTGTACATTGATGAGAACATCATTGAGTAATTACATGAAATGTTTTCTTAACTACCACAATACCCTTATTAAGCAGGCAAAAATTCTTTTTTTTTTTTTGAGATGGAGTCTCTCTCTGTAGCCTAGGCTGGAGTGTAGTGGCACAATCTTGGCTCACTGCAACCTCCGCCTCCCAGGTTCAAGCAATTCTCCAGCCTCAGCCTCCTGAGTAGCTGGGATTACAAGCATGTGCCATCATGACCAGCTATTTTTTTTTTTTTTTTGTATTTTTAGTAGAGACGTGGTTTCATCATGCTGGCCACGCTGGTCTCGAACTCCTGACCTCGTGATCTGCCCCCCTCGGCCTCCCAAAGTGCTGGGATTACAAGTGTGAGCCACCATGCTTGGACAAATTAATTCTCAATATAAAAAATCGGCCAGGCACGGTGGCTCACACCTGTAATCCCAGCACTTTGGGAGGCTGAGGTGGGTGGATCACCTGAGTTCAGGAGTTTGAGACCAGCTTAGCCAACATGGTGAAACCCAGTCTCTACTAAAATTAGAAAAATTAGCTGGATGTTGAAGCATGTGCCTGTAATCTCAGCTACTGGGGAGGCTGAGGTAGGAGAATCGCTTGAACCTAGGAAGTGGAGGTTGCAGTGAGCTGAGATCACACCACTGTGCTCCAGCCTGGGAGACAGCAAAACTCCATCTCAAAAAAAAAATATATATATATATTTATATATATATAAAATCATTGTTAGTTTAAGCATTGGTTAGCTGCAGTCAATAGTTCTGATATATCCTCTTAGAATCTTTCTCCAATGAAATAAATAAATACAAACCTTATTCTATTTTACTCTCTCTTTTCTTTCTTGCCAACCATATTTTCACCACATCTTCTTCTTTGTCATCCCTTCGGAATGCTCTTCACATCAAATAAATAAATCTAAATCAATAAATGTATTTATCAAAGCTGGAAGGAAATGCCTCAAAATCTTGGCAAGAGTTATATTTGTGCATGGGAAATATTGGTGCTTTTTCTTCCTATGCATTCTGTATTTTCCAAGCTTTTTTATACGTTTTTTTAAAAGTTGCATATGTTACTTTTTAAAATCAGAAGAAAATAAGGTTATGTAAAAAAACTGAGGCAATGTTTATGTTATAAGAATAAGGAGACAATAACCATATATGGATGTTTGCTTAAATATGCATTTATTATTAGAGTGTTTCTTATCATGTTAAGAATTTATATTCAGTTAAGTATTCCATATTTTCCCACTCAATTTTGATGTGATTTTAGATGAGTATCCAGTTACCATGACAATAAATGACATAGGAATGCATAGATTAAATTGGAACAGAATCAAATACAAGATAAATTCAGAATCTATGCAACACCTTCATTACAGACAGGAACTTTTTCTATTCCTCCCATTCTCATAAATGGAAGCCAATCCAAACAGTCTGTCCTAAAAATAAGAAAGAAAAAGGAAAGGAAGAAGGAAAATGTGAACCTGAAATACACGTTTCTGTTGGTTGGGATCCAACAAAGTCACTGCAAAGAGTTATGTGGGATTTGATATAGATCTCTTCATCATAGTTTTTCTTTTTAATAAGATAATTTTAATAATAAAATTCTGATTAAATAGTACCAGAATTCTGTGGCTGAGTGAGTTTTCCAGATTCTTGTAGGAGGAGTTAAAACCTTGTATCTCTATAGAGATAAGTAGAATGTGGAGTTCTATTTATTCATCAAAAATTTATTTGTATGATATTATTGATAGTTTCTCTACCTAAAATGATTAGTAAACCTTTGAGATAAGATGGTTCAAACCCCTGTAGAACTGGTTTTATTTCATCTATAGAAGTTATAATTCTTAGTTTAAAAGACTCCCAAGAGGGAAAAAAAATACAGTTTTGAGTGAAAATGAAACAATGTTTCTCATTTTTTATTATCTCAGCACTAAGCATTTTTTGGTTACCCATGTAGATAGCAAATGATTGGGCAAAGTGCTAAAATTATGAGTTTCCATAAGTAATTCACCAAAAACTGTCTATTTTAATTGACTATAATTTGTTATAACAACACACTTTTATCAAAAGCTATTGAAAAATACTTTGAAGTGATTTAAGGCTCAATGTTTGACTAAACTATAGGTCTTTTTTTTTTCTCTCAAGAAAAGACTACAAGATACTGTTAAAAGTTCATATTCCCAGGGTGGTTTCCCCTGCCCATAAGCAAATAGTATTTCCAGAGAATAGTTGAAATCTCCAGTGGTTTGACTGGTTGATCTTCTAGTCATCTTGTAGCCGCAAGTCATGGAAATATTGGCAAACATTGTTCAGTACAAAAAAAAGTAATAATCTTTATGAGAATGTCTATACATGACTAAACCTATAAGGTCTTAAGCACAAAGTGACTGTGGGCACAGGTCTCCAGGGTTAATAGCTGGGAATCAAATGCAATAGGAAGTCCAGCAGGAAGGGGCTGATAAGAAAAATTCTTTGTTCCTTTGGATATAGCAATACTTAAGATAAAACTAGAATATATTTTAGAGTGTGTCCAAGTCTAACTTGAGAATAAAACACACAGTGAATATTGAAAAGAACAGCAGGAAGGCATTTAAATTTTTTTCTCACTAAGCTAAATATTTTTAGTTCAAAAATGAATTATTTTCTAGTCATATTAAGGACTCTTGGTTTTGAACTGCCATTCACATAGAAGACCAATTGTTAGATGACTCCTAAAATAGTTCGCATGGAGCACCCAATATAACAAATATCTTTATAAATATCTGTAGTACTGGCTGGGCAATGTGGCTCATACCTGTAATCCCAGCATTTTGGGAGGCCGAGGCAGGCGGATCGCGAGGTCAGGAGTTGAGACCAGCCTAGCCAGCATAGTGAAACCCCCGTGTCTACTAAAAATACAAAAATTAGTTGAGCATGGTGGCACATGCCTGTAGTCCCAGCTACTCGGGAGGATGAGGCAGGACAATTGCTTGAACCTGGGAGGCGGAGGTTGTGGTGAGCCGAGATCAGGCCACTCCTCTCCAACCTGGGCAACAGAAGGAGACTCTGTCTCAAAAACAAAAACAAAACACAAAACCAAAAAAAGGTAGTATTAAGTAAAATTATTAGAATTAGTTGCTATGTGAAATAAACTATATGAATGCACAGATGAATGTATCATGTTATCTTTATTTTAGTCATTTGAATAATAAAATACATGCTGTCCTGTATCCCTGATGCATACATTCTTAACAGTGGGTGGCCTTTTTATGTTGTTTATTTAAACATATGCAATTGTGTATGTACTATTTATTTTTACAAACAATATTGTTCTTTACAGAACTGGAAATAAATGAAGACCAACCAAATCAGAACAAGGAAATACTATTTATTCAGAACTTGTCATGGCAAGGGTGTGAGCCACAATCTTTTATGTTTTGGCAGACTCCAAGCCAGGCAGAGGAGTGGGCAAGCTTTATAATGGAAGAAGAATAAAAGGAGGGTTTCAAATGTGTCTTTATTGGAGGCTGTTGGCATGCGCAGACTGTAGGCAAACTAATGAGAAGCAGGGTATCCTATATGATTGATTAGGGCTGCATATTTGGCTTTCTCTGGGTAGTCCTAGTTTGGAAGTGAGGAAAACAATGAGGATAATTGTTAATTATTAGTCAACTCCTGGCTGTTTTGAGCCTATTGTTACAGCGGTTATTGTTGACTTTCTGGACTAGTAACTACTAACTAGAAATTGCAATTTGACTTCTTTAAGTGTGACAGAGCTAGCAGCCTCGTGGCCTATAGCTAAATAATGAGTTGGTTTCGTGGGCTGGCTGCTACAGGTTGTGGAGCAGAGTTGTAACTCAACTTACTCAATAATTTGATATTTTTACCGAACAATGAATTTTTTTCAGACCTAGAAGACAATGGACATGTTTTCCTCATTCTTTATTAATAGTTGCATAATATTCCATAGTAAAAATAGACGAAAATACATTTAACCATTTTAAAGAACATCCAGATGGCTCCTAATACTTTGCTATTTTAAATAATATTGCAGTAAATGTCCTTAACTAAACATCTTACTTAATGGTATTATTAACAATATTGGTCAAATTCCCAGAAGTGGATTTGCTGAGTCAAAATTTATAATTATTTGAAATTTTTGCACATACTGCACTGCATCAGTTTAAGTGCTTTAAATAAATTCCCTAGAGAAGCCATCACTGTTAAAAGCTGAGACCCCTGTTGCTCTGGTTATTGAGCTCTTGCAGTCAATAGAGGTTATATGATAGATGATCATTTCAAGGTGGCAAAACAACCACACCTGGCAGTTCCATAGTACTCGATCCCTAAAAGTCACACTCTTAAAAAAACATAAAAATAAAAAAGGCAGCTGGGCATGGTGGCTCACACCTGTAATCCCAGCACTTTGGGAGGCCGAGGCGGGTGGATCACGAGATCAGCTATTCAAGACCATCCTGGGCAACATAGTGAAACCCCGCCTCTACAAGAAATATAAAAAAGAGAAAAAACTTAGCTGGGCATGGTAGTGCGTGCCTGTAGTCCCAGCTACTCAGGAGGCTGAGGCAGGAGAATCGCTTGAACCCGGGAGGTGGAAGTTACAGTGAGCCGAGATCACACCACTCCACTCCAGCTTGGGTGACAGAGTAAGACTTTATCACAAAAAATGAAAAATTAAAAAATTAAAAAAGCAAGAGAATTATGGCAATTATGAGCAATTATTGGTAAATAGAAACTATGAGCAATCATTGGGAAGTAGAAGCTGAAGAGGATAATTGCAGCACAAAAGATCAAGAAATATCGTTACTTTAGATGGGATATTTCTGCAATATACAAAAGTAGGAGGAGGTTTAGGAGCAATTAATTCCCTGGGTCATTGGAGCAATTTGATAGTTCAACCTCTGTCTGCTTCTTTGGACAGGCAGCAGAAATCTACGGACCTCGCCCCAGGATGGAACAGTGAACATGTGAGTTTACATTAGATACTCCGGGACATGCCTTGGTTATCTGGCAATGAATGTCGGAGAGCAATGAAGAGCATTACAGGAAACTAGTGTTCAGTCAGTGGGGCTAATTCTATATCCTCTCACTTCTCACTGGTAAATGGCAGAAGTTCAGGCCACAGTTGGAGCTGGTAAGTTGTGCAAAGAATAAAAGAGACAGTCTTTTTTGTCTTTGGAGCCACGGTATTTTATTCCATAACATGACTAGGTGGATAGAAAGAGGAACCAACTAGAACTATAAAAATTAAAAAAAAAAAAAAAGATGAGTTAAATTTATAGGCCAAAGTGCAAAACATATATGGCAGTAGAATTAATTAGCTGAAACGAAAGAGGGAGAAATAATAAAAGGGAAGAGAATTGGAGAACGGACGCAGAAGTTCCAAAAAATCATCTAAACAGAGTTTCAAAAGATTAGTCATAATACAGAGCCACCAATATTTTAAGAGATAATAGAGAATATTCCTCCATAAAGAAATAAAGTTAGGAGATTAGAAAAACGAGCCCATTCAGTGTTAAGCAGGATTTAAAAAACCAAATTAAATCAAATGGAAAATAAAACAAATAAAAATCCAAAGCAATTTATTCCATATATATGAAATTTCAGAACATTAAAGTTAGAATAAAAATTCTAACAATTTCCAGAGAAATTAAATTATAAAACCAGGATAAATAACTACAATTAACGCATAATTATCATCGCTGATATGTGTGCTGAGAGGCTGCCCCGCGGCGTCCTATCCAGAACAGTGCATTTGTAAGTCACTCTGAATAGGCTGTGGTCTGCATCTTTATCTCCTTGTTTCTCTGCTCTATTCCATATGGTTCCACGTCTCTGGTAACCTATCACTTTCAGTTCATTCTTAAGTTTCAGTTTACCTGCTCTTCTAACCTTTGACTCAGTGCCCTATTTTCTGTCTTTTCTCTTTCCAAACGAATCCTTCAGCAGAGATGTATTGTTTCCTAATAACACTTTTCTAGGTTAGCCTCATGGACTGTGCCTATGGCAACCCCTACAGGCATAGCAGGGCCTCCCTGAAAGTGACCTAGTCCCTGCTAGCAGTGCCCTAGTAGTCTGCTGTCAAGAAGTTTGTGTCCTGAAAACAAAGAGAGGAATTTAAAAATACTCGAAGTTAGATTTATACAGGCAGCTCGTATTTGAGACTTTAAAGATTGTTTACAGCTCTTTAAAATTTGCATTGTTTGAATACATTTAAAAACTATGTATTTTGTACCTGAACACATTTTTTAAATTTACAAATGATATATTAGTATAATCTTCTAGCATAAATTAAATTATTAGCAATAAGGCAAAAAAAAAAAATCTATCTTTGGCTGCCATCTTTAATATTGGTTTCTTTTTCCATCCCTAGAGTTACTAACCATCTCAGTTTGGGATGTATTATTACAGACCTCTTTCTATGAAACTATCTACATATATCTATAAAGAAATATATAATTTTTATGTGTTTTAAAAATATAAATAGTATCTTAACTGTATATTTTGTCTTGCAGTTTGTTTTATTTGCTCCAATACCTTTCCATATTAGTGTTTATAGGTCTTCATCATTTTTAAAACCTATTATATATTATCCTATAATCCAGATATATCAATATTTAGTCGCCATCCTATTCATGAACCTCTAGGTTGTTTCAAAATGTTTGTTTTTATAAATAATTCTTCAGTGTACATCTGTGAACATTGTAAACACTTGTTATTCTAGGATAGAGGAGCAGTAGATATGTTGGGTCGCAGGACCTGCATGTTTGAAATTTTAATAGCTACTAATAAATTCCCCTCTGGGATAACTGTACTAATAGTGGAGGAGAGTCCTGTTTCCCCAGACCCACATGGACACTGGTATTATGAACCTTTTAAGTGTTTGCTAATTCATTGGATAAAAAATAAAATCCCATCATTTTAATCTCAATTAACTGTTTTATCACATTTTCGTCTGCATCATTGTGCTTCTTCATGGGAATGAGCCTAAAATTACTATAGTATGTAGTCCTATATCTATCTATAAGAACCCTGAAACCTGAAAGCCATCATTTGTTTCTATATATTTGGAAGTAAATTAAATTTTGTTATGACATTTTCCATCAAAAATCTCTCGCTCATGTCTGAATAAGGGAATGCTCTTACCATAATAAACAACACTTGTAAGTCACCAAAAATCATTTAAATCATAGAGCAAAATTTAAGCAAAATGCAAATTCAGACATTGATATGTTCCTAAAGCAGTTGCCCACATTCAGGTTCTGTTTCATAAACAATTGCATTCTAGAAGCACATTTGCATTAAATTTGCATTACTGACATTTTATGATTTGTTTTCTGTTCATTTCTTCTGTTTCTCTTTCCTGTTTTTTCATATATTTCCTTCTAGTGCATGTTTGAGCATGTTTAAGGCTTTGATCTTGATTTATTTGAGTGTATTGCTTTATATAGTTTTCTATAATTTCCTGAGTATAACAATAGACGAATATGAGTTATGACAATCTACTGGTATCATCCTTTAACACCTTCAAGTGGAGTATCAACTTCCCTTTAGGTCCCTTTAAATTCCAAACTTGAAAAAGAGAGTTGTTTCAAGTATTTTCTCTGCATACATTAAGTGACACAACAGATGTTATTTTAATTTTTATTTCTATCATCAAATATGATTTAGGAGACTCATCAAGAGAACAGTAGTCTATTATATTTACCCCTGATTTTACCACTCCATTATTCTTTCCTTTCTGAAGTTCTTTGCCTCCTTCTGCTGTCATTTCCTTCCTGTTTGGAGAGTTTCTTTTAGATATCCTTTAAAGGTATGTCTATTTGCAACAAATTCCTTAGTTTTCCTTCAACTGAAAATGCCTTTGTTTTTCATTTATTTCTGAAAGCTATTTTTTCCAGATATAGAATTTATGTATGGCAATTCTTTCAGCACATGAAAATGTTATGCTAATTCCTTCTAACCTCTATAGTTTCAGATGAGAGATCTGTTCATTTGATTTGTTCTGTTTCTGGTGGGTTTAAATATTTTTTTCTTTATTTTCAGAAGTTCAATTATAATGTGTTTTGGTGTGGATTCCTTTGTGTTTACCCTATTTGTGTTTGCCTGGGTTTTGACTGTGTAGTCTTATTTATTCCACAAATTTGGGAAGTTTCAGCCATTATTTCTTTGAATACCTTTTCAGCCCCAAATTCTTTGTCCTCTCTTTCTGAAACTCCAATAATATAAATATTAGCTCTTTTCTTATTGTGCCAGTTTTCTGAAGCACTGTTCATTTTGGGGATGGTAATTGTGGTGGGAAAGTGTGTGTTTCTATTTTCTCTTTCTTATTCAGATTGACTGAATTCCATTGTTCTGTCCTCAAATTCCTTGATTCTATCTTCTTTTAACTTCACTTTACTATTGAGCCTATCTAATAAGTTTTCTGTTTTGGTTAGTGTATTTTTTAGTTTTACATTCCGGTTTGGTTCTTTTTTATAATTCCTGGTTTTTGCTGATGTTTTATCTTTTTTTTTCATTTCTCTCAGGGGAAATTTTAATTACTAGTTGAAAATAATTTGTGATGAGTGCTTTAAAGTGTTCATCAGATTCTTTCAACATTTGATTCATCTCAGCATTGCCATCAGCTCATAGTCTTTTCTCATTCAGGCTTCACTTTTCTTGGTTGTTGATATAATGAGTGATTTTTTAATTGTATCTTGGATATTTTATATATTAAATTAGGGTATTTTGATCCTATTTAAATCTTTTATTTTAATAGGAAGTTTCTGTTTAGGTTCAGCGTGTAGGTTGTAACCTACCTTTCTGGGTTGTATCCCAATAAGAACTTAGTTTTCAAATTCCTTGCAGTACAAATCTGGTTTGCTTGGCTCTTCTGGCTCTGTCTGAATGCCCACTAAATATTTGCTGGTTTGCTTTGAAGATGGAGGGTTTTTCCCTAGGCCATTGTGTGGAGGATGATTGGACAACATCTCCCTTGACCTGTTCTCCAGGTACCTAGTGCCAGTGGGTGTCACATTCTGTCTCTGCTGGTGCCTCCAAGGAAGGAAAGCTAGGCTTATCCTTTCATAGTCCTTTTCCCAGAGAGAGCAAGCTTTGCCTGTTTCTTCCTTTCCTTTCCTCTTTCATTCTCTTTTCCTTTGTTTTCATTTCTTTTCTTTTCTTTTTCTATTTCTGTTGGCAGTTCCAGATTGCAGCCCTCTCTGGTACCCAGTCTAAGATACACGAGATATAAAGAAAAAAATCCAGGAAATTCACTGTGGTGTTATTCCTCAAGTCTTGAGGATCTTTTGTAGTTTAATGTATTCTTTCCACCATGTCAGAGTCTTTTTATGATTGGCTGTTAAATTATTTTCAGAGTATTTAGATGCATTTAGAGGGGAGGAACAGAGAAAATTAAGTCTATGTCATTTTGTCCCTAGAACTAATGTTTACAATTTTCAATACACTTTCATGTCTATCATCTTAGTTTCCAACAAAGCCCTGTTGGAGGTTGCTTTTAAGAAGGTATAACTTGGGAAGAGGCATAAAAAGATGGCAGAATAAAAGACTCCACCGATTGTCCCCCCTGCAAGAAAACCAATTTAATAGCTACATACATAAAAGTATCTTCATAAGAACCAAAAATCAGGTGTGCACTCACAGTACATTGTTTTAACTTCATATTACTGAAAGAGGCACTGAAGAGGTAGGAAAAACAGTCTCGAATCACTGATGCCACCCGTCTCCCACCTCTCAGCAGTGATACTTGGTGCAGAGAGAGAATTTGAGTGCTTGGGGGAGAGAGAGGGAAGTAATTGTGAGACATTGCATTGCATTTATTGCTGCCCTGTTATAATAGAAAGCAAAACTGGAGTGAACTCAGCTGATGCCTGCCCATGGAGGGGGTATTTAAGCCAGCCCTAGCCAGAGGGGAATCACCCATCCTAGAAGTTGGAACTTGAGGTCTTGCAAGTCTTACCACTGCAGGCTAAAGTGCTATGGGACTCTAAATAAGCTTAAAAGGCAGCGTGGGCCACAAGGACTGCCATTTCTAGGTAGTCTTAGTGCTGACCTGGGCTCAGACCCAGGGGACTTGGGGGGCATGTAATCTACTGAGATCCCCATCTACTAGCTGGGATGTCTAGGGGAGTGCTGGTGCCATGCCTCCCCTAGCCCTGGGCTGCACAGCTCATGGTACTAAAAGAGACCCTTTCCTTCTACTTGAGAACAGGAGAGGGAAGAGTGAGGAGGACTTTGTTCTGCATCTCAGATCCCAGCTCAGCCACAGCAGGATAGGGCACTGGTTAGAGTCATGTAGCTCCCTTTCAAGGCCCTGGCTCATGGACAATAGTTCTAGACATACCTGGAAGCAGAAGAGAAACTGCTGCCTTGAAGGGAAGGACTCAGTCCTGGCAGATTTGATCACTGGATAACTGAAGAGACCTTGGGCCCTGAATAACCAATAGTGATACCCAGGTAGTATGTTGTGAGCCTTGAGGGGACTCTGAAACTTGCTGTCTTCAGGTGATTCTCAGCACATTCCCAGCTGTGGTGACTATGGGGAGAGATTCCTTCTGCTTGAGAAAAGTGGAGGGAAATATAAAGGAGACTTTGTCTTGCCTCTTAGGTACCAGGTTGGCCACAGGGTGGTAGAGCACCAAGCAGGCTCTTGGGTCTCTGATTCCAGGCTTTGGCTCTTGAAAGGCATTTCTGGACCTGTCCTAGGCCAGAGTGGAGCCCACTTCTTTGAAGGGTGAGTCTCAGGCCAGCCAGCATTCACCACAAGCTGACTGAAGAGCCCCTGGCCCTTAAGGGAATACTGTTAGTAGCCTGACAGTACCCTGTGGGCCTGTGGTGGCAGTGGCCATGGGTTGAGGTTCCTCTGCCTTTGGAAAGGGGAAAGACTGCATTTTGTGGTTTGAGTGCTAGCTTAGCCCCGGTGGAACACCAGGGAGATTTCTAAAGTTTTTGAGTCTAGTCTTTGGCTCCTGGATAGATGGTACCTCTGGACCTGTCCAGGGCCTGGGGAAACTTGCCAACCCGAAGGGAAAGACAGAACTGGCTGGCTTTGTCACTGGCTGATTATAGAGCCCCAGGGCTTTGAGCAGACATAGGCAGTAGCCAGGGAGTGGTTACAGCAGGCCTTGTGTGAAACCCAGTGCTGTGCTGTCTTCAGGTCTGACTCAGTACAATACTAGTGGTGGTCACAGGCATGCTTGTGTCACTCTGTTCCCAGCTCCAGGCAGCTCAGAGAGAGACTCTGGGAGAAAGGAAGGAAAGAGAACAAGAGTCTCTGCTAGGTAGGTAATCCAGAGAATTCTCCCAGATCTTGTCCATGACCATCAAAGTGGTGCCTGTAGTCTATAAGAACCATGGCATTATTGGGTCTGGGGTGCCCCCTAATGCACATACAGCTTAGATCACAACATCCAAGTCCTTTAGAATATCTGGAAAGCCTTTCCAAGAAGGAAGGGTACAAACAAGCCTAGACTGTGAAGACTGCAATAAATACCTAAGTTGTCAATGCCTAGACACAGGTGACCATCCACAAGTATCAAGATCATCCAGTAAAACATGACCTCATCAAATGTACTAAATAAGGTACCAGAGACCAATCCTGGAGAAACAGAGATATGTGACCTTTCAGACAGAGAATTCAAAATAGCTTTCTTGAGAAAACTCAAAGAAATTTAAGATAACACAGGGAAGGAATTCTGAATTCTATCAGATAAATTTAACAAAGAGATTTATATAATTAAGAAGAATGAAGCAGAAATTCTGGAGCTGAAAGATGCAATTGATATACTGAAGAATGTACCAGAGTCTTTTAAGAGCAAAATTTGTCCAGCAGAAAAAAGATAGTGAGCTTGAAGACAGCTATTTGAAAATACATATCCAAAGAGACAAAAGTAAAAAGAATAAAAAATAATAAAGCACACCTACAGGGTCTAGAAAATAGCCTCAAAAAGGCAAATATAAGTTATTGGCGTTAAAGAGGACACAGAGAAAGAGTTAAGGGTAGAAAGTTTATTCAAAGTGATAATAACAGAGAACTTCCAAAACCAAAAAATGTCCAAGAACAAGAAGGTTATAGAACACCAAGCAGATTTAACCCAACGAAGAGTACCTCAAGGCATTTAGTAATCAAACTCCCAAAGGGCAAGGATAAAGAAAAGATCCTAAATGCAGCAAGAGAAAAGAAATATCATACAATGAAACTCTAATATGTCTGGCTGCAAACTTTTCGGTGCAAACTTATAGGCCAGAAGCCAGTGGCATGATAAAGTGCTGAAAGAAAAAAAAATGTTTACCCTATAATAGTATATCTGGCAGAAATATTCTTCAAACATGAAGGAAAAATAAAGGCTTTCCCAAACAAAAAGCTGCAGGGTTTCATCAAAACCAAATCTGTCCTACAAGAAATGCTATGGGGATTACTACAGAAAAAAAAAAGGAACATTCATGAGCAACAAGTAATCATCTGAAGGCCTTAAACTCACTGGTAGTAGTAAGCATACATAAGAACACAGAATATTGGAGCACTATAAGTGTGGTGTGTAAACTACTCTTCAGTAGAAAGACTAAATGATGAACCAATCAAAAGTGATAACTACAACAACTTTTCAAGACATGGTACAATATGATATAAATAGAAACAAAAATTTAAAAAGTTGGGGGATGAAGTTAAAGCATAGAGTATTTATTAGTTTTATTTTTGCTTGCTTGTTTTTAATGTAAATAATGTTAAGTTGTTATCGGCTTTAAACAATGCATTATAAGATAGTATTTGCAAGCCTTATGGTAACCTCAAATCAACAAACATACAATGGATGCCAACAAAATCAAAAGTAAGAAACTAAATCATATCACCAGAGAAAATTAGCTTCATTAGAAGAAAGACAGAAAGGAAAGAAGGAAGAAAGACAAGACCGTAAAAACAAACAACAACAACAACAAAACCAGAAAACAGAAAACAACAAAATGGCAGGAATAAGTCCTTAATTAGCAATAATAATATTAAATGTAAATGGATTAAACTCTCTAATCAAAAGACATAGAATGGCTGAATGTATTCATAAGACAGACCCAATGATCTGTTGACTACAAGAAACACACTTTACCTATAAAGACACACACAGACTGAAAATAAAGAGATGGAAAAAGACATCCCATGCCAATGGGAACCAATAAAGTGGAGGAGTAGCTATACTTACATCAGGCAAAATCGATTTTGAGACAAAAACTGTAAGAAGAGACAAAGAAGGTCATTGTATAATGACAAAGGGGTCAGTCAAGCAAGAGAATATAACAATTTTAAATATATATGGGCCCACCCAACACTTCAACACTCAGATGTACAAAGCAAATATTATTAGAACTAAAAAGAGCAATAGACCCTAATACAGAAATAGCTGGAGATTTCAACACCCCACTTTCAGCATTGGACAGATCTTCCAGACAGAAAAACAACAAACAAACAGATCAGACTTAATCTGCAATTCATTTCAAAATGCCAGTGACATTCTTCACAGAAATAGAAAACACAATTCTGAAATTTATTTAAAACCATGAAAGACCCAGAATAGACAAAGCTATTCTAAGCAAAATGAAGAAAACTGGAGGAATCCCATTACTTGACTTCAAATTATACTACTGAACTATAGTAAACAAAATGGCATAGTACTAGCATAAGAACAGACACATAGATCAGTGGAATAGAAAAGAGAACCCAGAACTAAATCCATACATCTACAGTGAACTCATTTTTGACCAAGATTCCAAGAACGTACAATGGAGAAAGGACAGTGTCTTCAATAAATTGTGCTGGGACAACTGGATATGCATAAGCAGAAGAATAAAACTAGACCCCTATCTCTTGCCATATACAAAAATCTAATCGAGATAGATTAAAAATTGAAATCTAAGACCTGAAACTATAAAACTATCACAAGAAAACATTGGGGAAACTCTCCAGGACATTGGAGTGGGCAAAGACTTCTTGAGTAATACCCCCAGGTACAAGCAACTGAAGTAAAAATAGACAAATGAGATCACATTAAGTTAAAAATCTTCTGTACAGCAAAAGAAGCAATTAACAAAGTGAATAGAAAACCCACACAATTAGAGAAAATATTTGCAAACTACCCTTCTGACAAGGGATTAATAACAGAACATATAAAGATCTCAACTTGACAGAAAAAAAAAATCTAATCCAATTTTAAAAATGGGCAAAATATCCGAATAGTCATTTCTCAGAACAAGACATACAAATGGCAAGCTGGTATATAAAAAGTACTCAAAATTGATCATCAGAGAAATGCAAACCAAAACTACAATGAGATATTTCACCCCAGTTAAAATGACTTTTATCCAAAAAACAGGTGATAACAAATACTGGTGAGGATATGGAGAGAAGGGAATTCTGGTACACTCTTGATGGAAATGTAAATTAGTATAACCACTATGGAGAACAGTTTAGAGGGTCCTCAAAAAACTAAAAATAGAACTACCATATGATCCAGCAATCCCATTCCACTCCTAGGTATATACTCGAAAGGAATAATATCAGTATTATTATATAACAATATATATAATTATATATATAATAATATATTATTATAATATCAGAAGAGATATCTGTGCTCCTACGTTTATTGCAGCACTGTTCACAATTGCCAAGATCTGCAAACAGCCTAACAATCCATCAACAGACAAATGGATAAATAAAATGTGGTGCATATACACAATGTAGTACTATTCAGCCATAAAGAGAATGAGCTCCTGTTATTTGCAACAGCATGGTTGGAACTGGAGATCATTAAGTGCAATAAGGCAGGCACAGAAAGATAAATATTGCATTTCTCCCTTATTCTGGGGGGCTAAAAATTAAAACAATGGAATTCATGAAGATAGAGAGTAGAAGGACGGTTATCAGAGGCTGGGAAGTGTAGTAAAGGTGGCAGGGGGTTGGGGAGGGAAGTGGAGGAAGGTTAATGGATACAAAAAGATAGAATGAATAAGACCTAGTATTTGCTAGCACAACAGAGTGATTATAGTAAAAAACAATTTCATTGTACATTGAAAAACAAAAGTATAATTGAATTGTTTGAAACACGAATGGTGAATGCTTGAGGTGATGGATGCCCTATTTATTCTGATGTGATTATTACAGATTGCACGGCTGCATCAAAATATGTACCCCATAAATATATGGATCTACTATGTACCTACAAAAATTAAAAAGAAATAAAAAATTAAAGAAGCTATAATTCTTCTCCACAAGATAAAATTCAAAAGCTTTGAATTGTCTTTAAAGACACCTCACTTTCAGGTAGTAAGAGGTTAAAAAACAACTTTTACTGTAAAACAAAACAAAACTTACTAGCTTGCAAAAATCATCTATTCAGCTCATGATTCTTTGGGCAAATTGGAACATTCTGATTTTGGCTACCTTGACTAATGTCTACTGGATCTGCAAATGTGTCTATGATCACTTATTAGGTTTGGAAGATTTCACATGTTCTCACTCACATGTCTTACCATTGTTTGTGGCTGGTATGACAAGGAGTGGAGCCACATGTCTTTTTTCAGCAGGCTAGCCCAGGCTTCTTTACATGGTAGTGGAAGAATTCCAAGCAGAACAAAAGAAGGCAAGCCTCAATGCAAAGTGCTTGCCAAGTCTCCACTTGCTGTTGTCCCATTGGTCAAAGCAAGTCACAAGGCCAAGCTCCGAGTCAGTGTAGGAGTACCTCCTGAAGGGTGTGGATGCAGGGAGAGTGGAGAATAATTGGTAGTCATTGAATAATCTACCATAGGCAAAGTCAAGTTTGGACCCATAAGCAATCACAATGTAGGTCATATTTGCATTGCATTTTACAGTTTAGCCATGTATCACCTCTATTATCTCATTTTTTTTTTATAAATATCTCATATTTACTTTGCAGGAAGACATAATTGTTCTCCCTAATACAAAATTCAATGTGACCATGGCTAACTTAACAGTCTAATAAGTGAATGAAAGAATAAATGTATGTTTGATGTACATTGAATTAGGGCATTTTCCAGGCTACACCATATGTTAGGTATAATGTCAGATCTGATATTGTTTTCCTTTGTTACCTCTTCCAAGCTAAAATGAGTATCTTGAAGTTCTTTTATTCTAGGCCTTATTGAAAAATCCTTATCTATTTTTATCATATTTTCTATGACTGTATAAGTGGTGAATAAATCCTTCTATGCAGATGGAAAGAATTCTTATTTGTAGTCTATTTGTATGTAAATATTCTTAAATTTCTTGATCATATTTATTGCTTAATGCAAAAATATTATAACTTTCATTATGCCTTTTACAAGAGACAGTCACAGGAATAAAATCTTACAGGTTTAGATTTAACATAATTCTGTTTGAGGTTAAGAGAATGCTGGTTTTGGTTGTATTTTTTTGGTATTATTGTTATTATCTGTATTTTATTCCATTTAAAAATATCCTTCTTAATATTTTCTGTCTTTGGAAATCATTGGTCCAATAATTTCAAATTTTAAAAATCATATTAGCTCATCTCCATAGTGAAAATGGATAGCTTAGTATTATTTCATAAGAATTATTTCAATTTTTCTTTAAATGTACCACTTAACAACTGCAGTAACGAGGCTTATATATTGTTTCTAAGCTCTCCCTTATATCCTTGTGAGTTCTTTCCACAGCTTATCCTCATTCGCCTGCTACTATCCAGAAGAACTCAATGTAATCTGCAAACTTGCATATTCCATTTTACATGATTTCTTTTAGATCAGTTATTATGCGAGAACCTGAATTACTTTATCAAAATGTGAAGCAAATCCAGACACAACACTTATTCCCAGGTACCTTACTACAAACACTTCTCCATCCTTAATATTGATAAGCTATCCCTTCCCTTTGTTTTCCTTCTCTGCCTCAAGTACGTATTCATGAAAATCTCTGCCCTTTAATGGTTAGTTCTTGAGTGGAGGGAGATTATGTTTAGTAAATGTACAAGAGAGTCTAATACATTGCCAAAGACTCACAAAACCCAATAATTGACAACTATCCCTTTGTTTCTTATCTGTACCTTTATTTATCCTGTTGGCAGAATCTGGTGAGGAAAGATTTATACTATCTATCCTTACAGTAACAATGTAGCATGCCCCTTGCCCTCCTCCTATATAGGTTATGCTTCCTTAAGTGTGCAATGAACCACTCTACATTATGTATTGCGCCAATCGGCTAGGTATGCAAGTGAGAGTTACGGGTCTGAAATTCTAAGGCTTTTCACTGTGCATTTTTATGGATGGTGTCAAAACAAAGGCAAGCTCAAAATAAATAAAACCACCACTCTCATTTATAATGTTAGAGCTCAGGACAAGGAGCAACAGGAACAAACATACCAGTATATTTCAATATACGCTTCCTTAGTCATTAGTGTTAGTGTCAGCCACAGTGTCAGGTTAGCTACATCTCATTGCCTAATTGACACATATGATGCAGAAAGCTTCCTATTAGGGGTGATTACCTCAGTTCTCTGGAATCTTTGTTTATGCAGTGGTTTCCAGCTAGGGACGATTTTGCCCTCTTCATGACATTTGGCAACGTCTGTAGATAGTTTTGGTTTTCACAACTTAGAGGTAGTGGTGCTATTTTCATCTAATGGATAGGGGCCAGGGATGCTGCTAAGCATTCAACATTGCACAAAACATTATCTGGCCCAAAATGTCAATAGCGCCAAGATTGAGAAATGCTGGTTTATGCCATTTTATTTTGCATATGTTCACTCATTTGGCTGGCAAGGTTCTGTAGAGTGTTGACAAATGTTCACCGTAATCATAAACATTGACATTGGTTTTGCTAAGTATCATGCAGGACATAATTAATATTTCATTTATATATATGATTTCACTTTAAATTTTAATCTGATTATTGTTACATATCATTACTTTGTAGTGTATTATCTTTGGACAACTTCCACAAATTCTTTCAGTTTTCCACTGACTCTTGGATTCCATTATAATTAAAAGCCTTCTCATACCTAAATGAATTGCAACACTTCTTAGTTATGGTATGAATATCCAGGTTCAGGATAAACCTGATTCTGAAATTATCCCCACGAATGCAATAATGGTCTTGATTCCTTGGTTTTCATAGTGAGTGTCACACTTGAAATCCACAGTCCATAGCTTCTCCAGCTGCAAAAATACAGCATAGAGATAGATCCAATCAGAATATCAACATTTCAAAATGAATAATTACTTCCAAGAAAACCTGACCAAAGGGAAAATAATTGAGAGGTAGAAATGATCAGATGTCTCAGGTCCACTGCTTTAATTCATTTAGGCCAAATTTAATTTCTTTCAAGCTAAGGAATATGGGGAAACACTAATTTGCTTGGGTGCCTTAGCAGTAATGTTCATTAAGACTCTTATAGTTCATTGCAATGTCAAAAGAAACTCCTTTTTCTTTCCTTTTACAAGTTTATGTATATTAATGTGAAACTTACTGACCCCCCTTTTTGCTGTGTGTGACCCATACAAGAATCACTAGGATAAAATCAGCAATTTCACAGTCCTTATTCTCTGTCAAACAACTGCACACTGACAGATCCTTCAAGTTTGATTCATTAGTCAAGTTTTTTTTCCATATGTAAGGCTAATACGCCATGATTTTTAGCTCTGAGTAAATTTAATCACCGTACCATTTCCGTGTGCTTACTCACTTTATTTCACTTCACAGGAGGCATATGTGCTTTAAAATATACTGCCATATGTGTGCAGAATAGAGAATTTTTAGAGCTGGAAGGAAACCTTGGGATCATTTACTCTCAATCTTGTCATTTTACAGAGTAGAAACTGAGGCATATGATGAATGCCAGGCTGTGAATTAATGAATCCGACTGTGAATTTGTAAGCTCTTAGCTCAATGTTGAATGCTCTTTGTGCTACCATTTAACTTCCATTATATGACTTCAAAATTAAATTCAGGCCTGATTTTATAATGTGATTATGATTTTCCTACCAAGAACATCCAAATAATCATTTTACATTATGTATTACAGTTGGTAACTAAATATTCCCACTAGTAAATATAAACTTAAACATTTAAAAAAATAATTATTTTATACAAATCATCCTTTAAGTTTTTTGAGCTTGTCTTCTATCTGCTATCCTGTATAGTAAAAAAAAATGAACATATTGTAAAGATTTTTCAATTCTTCTATTATTTTTGCATTTTGGACAAGTCACTGAGCCTCAGTTTCTTTACCTTGAAATAAACAAACAACATTTGATTATCTGTATAACTCATAGTGTTAATGAAGTAAGGTTAAAGTGAATGAGATCACCTTTATCAACTACGAACATGAGACTTACATATAAGTTAACTGTCTTTACTATTACAATATTTTTCTTGCTCAGATGCCAAAACCAATGACTTCATGGCTCTTTTATTTTCCTATTTCTTAGTTTTGTTATTTGAACAATTAACACTGATACATCCTAACTGACTTATTTATAAATACATTTAAAAAGATAATAGTTGATTAAATCTTACACAAGACTTTTTAACTAGACTTTATTTTTTAGAGGAGTTTTAAATTCACAGTAAGATTGCATGAAAAGTATAAGGTGTTCGCGTATATTCCCTGTCCTCTCCCCTCCCACACACAGCCTCTTCCGTATCATCATCCTACAGTGGAGTGGTTGGTTCATTTGTTACAATCAGTGAACCTACATTGACATCATTCTCACCCAAAGTCCATAGTTCACATTAAGTTTTCACTCTCAGTGTTATAAAATCTATGAGTTTAAAAAAATCTATGGCTTTTGACATGTAACCACCATTATAGTTTCAAACAGTGTATTTTCGCTTCACTAAAAATACTCTATGTTCTTCCATATTCATTCCTGCTTCCCTCTAACTCCTGGCAACAGCTGACCTTTTTTTACTATCTTCATAGTTTTGTCTTTTCCAGACTGGCATACAGTTGGAATCATATAGTAGGTAGCCTTTTTACATTAACATCCATTACTTAGCAATATGCATCCAAGGTTTCTCCATGTCTTTTCATAGCTTGATAGTTTATTTATTTTTTAGCACTGAATGATATTCCCTTGTCTGGATATACCAAGTTTATTTTTCCACTCACCTACCAAAGGACATCTTGGTTGCTTCCAAGTTTTGTCAATTCTGAATACATCTGCTATAAACATTCATGTGTAGGCTTGTGTGTGAATATAAGTTTTCAACTCATTTGGGTAAATACCAAGGAGTGTCATTACTGGATTATATAGTAAGAGTATGTTTACTTCTGTAAGAAACTGCCAAACTATCTTCAAAGTGGCAATACCTTTTTGCATTTTCACCAGCAATGAATGAGAATTGCCGTTGCTCAATATCCTTACCAGCAGTTAGTGTTGTCAGTGTTTTGGATTTTGGCCATTCTAATAGCTGTGTAGTGTTATTTCATTGTTGTTTTAACTTGCAATTCTCTAATGACATGTAATGTTGCGTATCTTTTTAGATGCTTCTTTGCTATCTGTGTATTTTCTTCAGTAAGGTGTCTGGGTCTTTTGCCTGTTTTAAAATGAGGTTTGTCTCTGTCCATTTGGGCTGCTATAACAAAATACCATAGACTGGGTGAGTTATAAACAACAGAAATTTATTTCTCACAGTTTTGGCGGTTACGATGTTCAAGATTAAGGGTATAGCAGATTTGGTGTTTGGTAAGGGCCCACTTCCTGGCCTGCAACTTTTCACTGTCTCACATTGTGGAAGAGACTAATTAGCTGTCTGTGGTCTCTTTTTTGAGGGTACCAATCCAGTCATGTAGTCTCTGCCCACATGACTTAATCACCCCCAAAAGAACCTCAGCTCCTATTATCACATTGGTGATTAGTTTTTCAACACATGAATTTAGGCAGATGGGAGTGGGGGACACACAAGCACTCAGACCACAGCAGCATTGTTCATTTTCTTATGGCTAAGTTTTAAGACTTCTTGTATATATCAGATAACAATTTTGTATCCACACTGAATTTCCAGCAGTTTGTCAGTTGCATTTCAGATTTTCCTATCACGTTACTAACTTTTACAAAAGTTTTGTTCATGGGTCTTCACTCTGATAAGCTGTGAGTACCTGAATCTGCTTGTCTGCTCCTCTGATAATGGGGAGAGGCAGTGGTTTACCCTATGATCACAGTTCTCTGCTTGATGTAAAAAAAGTTGTTGAGTTTTAGTTAGTTCAGCTTTTTATTTGTTAGGGTGAAGTGATAACTTTCAAACTCCTTACGTGTGGGAGGGAAAATCAGAAGTCTTACATAAGATTTTATAGGTAAAAATAAAGTAAAAAAAAACGAGTTACTCAGAGGAAGAAAAATAATTTAAAAAAATGTGATAGATAATTGCTTCCCAAGTATTTATGTGCATATAATCTGATTCAGTAAATCTAGGGCAAGTGTCAATCTATAGTTCTAGCAAGCTCATAGGTGATGCTAATGTTGCTGCTCTGTGAACCACACTTGGAAGTGGTAACGTAGTATACAGTATCCACTGACCAATAACAATTATTATGTGGGCTTTACAGGCATATTCCAAAAAAAATTATATATACACATATACATCTATATGTTTGTGTATATATGTGTGTATGTGTGTATTTATTTATATACATATATATATAAAAAACACATATGTATATAAAACATTAAGTTTTGCTTTTTATATTTTGAAGCTGTCTTACTAGGGGCATAGATGTTTAGGATTGTTTTTCTAGTTAACTATTAACTTTCTATAATCCTATAAAATTTCTGTCTTAACTTTTAGTCTTGTATTGATACATACCTGAGCTTTCTTTTGGATAATACTTGCCTGCCTGCTGCGTGTGTGTATATGTATATATATATATGTACATATTTTTTTTCCTTCATTCTTTTACCATTAACTGCTCCATACCCTTCTACTTTTTTTTTTTTTTTTTGAGACGGACTCTTGTTCTGTTGCCCAGGCTAGAGTGCAGTGAAACAATCTTGGCTCACTGCAATCTCCACCTCCCAGGTTCAAGGGATCCTCCTGCCTCAGCCTCCTGAGTAGCTGGGATTACAGGCATGTACCACCACACCTGGCTGACCCATATACTTTTGATCTACTTTTGCAAAGAGCACAGAGCTAGATTTACTTTTCTTTTATCTAATTTGTCTTCTTTTCACTACAAGATTTATTCATTATGATTGTGAATATATCTGGATTTGTTTCTAGAGCCTGATTTTTTTTGCTTTTTTATTTTTATTTTATTATTTCCTTTTGTTTTAAAATGTAGGTCTTATGATTACTTATGTATGGTTAACCCAAGAGATCAGGAGATGACTGCTATTGAAGAGATAGTTTGTTACTCAGATCCCAAGAGGAAGGGCTGTGCTATGGCATGAGAGGCCAAGCAGGGATGTACTAGGATTGGCGAAGAGGCAGAGAGGGGAAAATTGTTGGCAAGAGCCTTTAATGTGGTGTCCATAAGAAGAAACAGGTGAGGCAGGTTAATCAGGTTTAAGATTAGCTATTCTGAATAATTCCAGTGCGTTTAGGGGCTCTAGATAATTGTCTGATCCTTGGGTGATTATGGCAGGTGGATGGTGACCCATAATATGGAAGCCCAGTAAAGGAGGTGGTTGGGTTTTAGACTCTAGACTGGTTGGTTTGCATTTGAAGAGCACATTCATGGGTGAATTATTTACTATCTCTGGGAATTGGTTAATCCTGGAAGGGGCAGTCCCTTCAGGGGTAGCAAAGCCTCAGATGTCAAAGCATCAAATTACAGAAAATAAAAGACATGGGGAATATACCCTATTGGATATTCATTTGTTTTGATTTATTGAGCTATTGTTTCCTTGTTTTATTTTTCCATTTTCCTCTCTACCCCCAAAGTTTTAGAAATTACATTTTCTGTGTCTATTCTTTTTTTTATTATTTTTTGAGATGGAGTCTCACTCTGTCGCCCAGGCTGGAGTGCAGTAGCAGGATCTTGACTCACTGCAATCTCTGCCTCCCAGGCTCAAGTGATTCTCCTGCCTCAGCCTCCCAAGTAGCTGGGACTACAAGCATCTGCCAGCATACCCGGCTAATTTTTTGTAGTTTTAGTAGAGACAGGATTTCACTGTGTTAGCCAGGATGGTCTTGATCTCCTGACCTCGTGATCCGCGCGCCTCAGCCTCCCAAAGTTCTGGATTACAGGCGTGAGCCACTGTGCCCGGCCTAGAGCACAGCGAGGCCCTGAGGCCGGGGCTTCGCAAGGATGGGCCTGGCGTCCCAGATGCGAACATTCTTTTAGTAGTTACCATTAAAATCTTTACCATGCTTCTTACCTAAAATGTTAATCAAATACCTTAATTATCTCCTGAACTTCCATGGCAGTTTAACTTTCACCTTCACCTTGATGCTTGTCTGAGTTTTGTTCTCCCAGTAGTTTGCACTCTTGATATTACCATTTTCCTTGTTTCAGTCTCAAGCTTGCTGTTTGCTTGCTGCTCACAATTTTTCACTTATAGTTTCAGTGCACCTTTCTTACATATTGTGAACCCAGAAATGATTAAAGAGGCTTCTATTAAGGATTCAATGTTTGTGAAGAAGAAAGATCTTTCAGAGTAACTAAGCCATTCTATTGTTGAAATCCTAGCCATTAAAATTTACAAATTTCTTTCAGCTCAAAGAGTAAGGGTTACTAGAGTGAATTATTTCCTAATCCAGAAAATTGACAGTTTCTAATATGGTGCTGTGTCAACAGCATGTGAACTGGACGGATAAGACTCCACATCGCCAGTGGCAGTGTCAAGAGGGAGCTCAGAACTCTGCAAGTCTTGGCAAATTTCTTATACTTTCCCATTTCAACCCCTCCCCCATTTTCTGCTTTGAAATAATTGTGACTATCTACAGTTTTCCCCTGCTTATAAGTCACAAAAAGAAATCCAGCACTCCCAAATCATCCTTCATGTCCTTTCCTCTCCACACTGCGTTGCACATTCATTCAACTTTTGACCCTATCTTTAATTTCCTAACTTCTGAAACCTTACAATCAATCATTAGTAAAATCCCCTATATTGTCTTTCATGTTTGCTTTTCACTCCTTTACTCAAACTTCCTCCTCCCCCATTCCCCAGAATCCTTTTTCCCCTGAAGCCTTATGATAATAGTGGCTATATTCTTTCTGCACCCATTATTCTTAAGCTTAAAAGTGTGGTTGCTGAGGTGGGAGGATCGCTTGAAGACAGGAGTTGAGAACAGCTTGGCCAATAAAGCAAGAGTTCATCTCTACAAAAATAAAAAGTAAAAGTAGAATTGATGACCTTCTTGTTCTTCATTGCTACTTCTGTATAATTTTTCTCTCTAAACTTTCCAGCTTTTAATTTCTTATCTTCTAATTCAACCAACATTGTCAGTCATCTGAAAGTTCCTGGGTTATTTCCTTATTTCCTCAAGATTTTACCCCTGACTCACTGTCAATGTCTCCCATACTATCTCTCTTATTATTCCCCATGAAGTCAGTATCCACAAAAGTGGTCCCTCCTCTGCCCTTGCTTCTTATTTCCTTGTTTTTCTCTATTCTAATCATATTGTCTTCCACCCTACTTTAGTCACTTGGTGATATTGTCATCACCAATATGTACATCTTCTATATAAACTCAATTTCAAGTATTCTATTCTTTGACCACAAAACTATTCTACTTGCAGTTTACTCATTTTACTAACCCAAGTCCAGCAATTCTTCTGTCTCACCAGGATCTACTTCATTTGTCCCTCTCCTAATATCTTCACTTCCTTTTCCTTTGCTCAAGGTTTCTCATCCTTGCAACACTTACATGGTGGATTGGGCATTTCTTTGTTGTAGGGACTGACTTGTGCGTTTTAAGATGTTTAAGAAGTATCCCCAAAAGCTATCCATTAAATAATTGGTACCACCCTCACCCGGTTTTGACAACCAAGGATGTCTCCAGACATTACCAAATGACCACTGCAATGCAATTAGATCCACATTGAGACTCTATTACTTGGAATAAAACCCATGGTTAATTTTTATAACATTCTATTACATGCATCCTCAACTTTCTTGGCTTTTCCCACTTTACTACACATAATAAATCCAATCTGCCATTTACTCCCACCTACATCTTACAGCTGAACATAACTAGAAAACACAGAACCATCCTAAATCTTATCACTTTAAGTTCATGATTATTAACCTTAAATGAGTCTTCAAGACTGACAATTATAGCACATTTCCTGACTCCATCCATGCTCACAATCTTTTGTATCATGATTTCTACCCTCTCTCATTTACCTTTTGTCACCTCATCCTCCATCTTCAACCTCCATCTAATTACCTTGGTCTTTAACAATGAGAAAATAAAAACCATCAGAGGGAACTTCCACAGTCTCCACTCCACACGTACAACTTTATCAACATCAGTGTCTGTATATTATGCCTCCTCTCCTTTTATAATGGATGAACTGTCCCTGCTCCTGGCCCAGGCTAATCCACTTGGCAGTAGTTTCTAAACCCTCTTGCTTACTTAAGTTATGTTGACAGAAAATCTTCCCATTCTCTCCTATAACTTGAAATGTCATTTTTTATTAGGACACATATGCTTTTATTGCTACAAACTTTAAAAATAAAACAACTTCTTTTTAAAAAGTAAACTTATAAAGAAAACATCTGGCCTTCTTTTACCCTCCATGGCTGCCTCATTTCTGTACTCCCCCTTTTTAAGAAAACTTTCGACAAAAAATAAAAAAACAAAAAAAATTGTTTCCATTTCTGCTTATCCATTCTCTCTTAAATCCATTCCAATTGACTTTTGCTCCCACCACTTAACCAAAATGCTTCTTGTCCTCTTCACCAATGCATGTTGCATGGATAAATCCCATGGAATGTTTTTATGTCAGTTTAGCATTTCACACAGTTGATTAGCCTGTATGTAAAACCTCCTTCACTTCCTCCTAATTTTCTTCCTAATTCTTTGGCTGATTGTACTCTGCTTTCATTGCTGGTTCCTCCTCAACATCAAAAACAGAGCCCTGGAGCTAAATAACCCACTTCTGCAGAAAGATACCCAACCACGTGGCTTTTAATACCAACTCTTTACACAAACTGACAATACCAAATGTATATCTTAAGTCTGGACCCTTTCCCTTGAACTTGTGACTCATATATCTCAATGCCTACTTGATATGTCAACTTAGATGTGTAATGGGCGTCTCAAACTTAACCTGTCCCAAAGTTGAGCTCATGCTTGTCCGATCCAACATCTGTGCCACCTATTGCATTCCTCATTTACATAGACATCTACTAAATCCTCTCAGTTTCTGAAACCCCAATACTTTTTTTTTTTTTGAAACAGAGTCTTGCTCTGTCACCCAGGCTGAAGTGCAGTGGCATGATCTCGGCTCATTGCAACCTCCGCCTCCTGGGTTCAAGCGATTCTCCTGCCTCAGCCTCCTGAGTAGCTGGGACTACAGGTGAATGCCACCACGCCTGGCTAATTTTTGTATTTTTAGTAGAGATGGGGTTTCACCATGTTGGCCAGGATGGTCTCGATCTCCTGACCTCGTGATCCGCCCACCTCAGCCTCCCAAAGTGCTGGGATTATAGGCGTGAGCCACTGTTCCTGCCCTGAAACCCCAATTCTTGAAGTCATGCTTCACTATTTATTTTCTCTCATGCTTCATGTCCAAATGCATAGAAAAATCACATGGGCTCTAACCTTAAATCTACACTTAAGTCAAAAACTCTCACCACTTCCACCACTGTCACCTTGATTTATGCCATCATGGTTTCTTCCCTAGATTATGGCAGCCTCTGATCCCACCCTGTTCTCCCATTCAGCTATGGTGATGTTGTTAAGATATAAGTCATAAAGTTCATTCCCTGATCAAAATATTCCAGTGAATTTTATCTTATAGAGACGAAAAGCCAAAGTCCTTACAAATATCTACAAAGCCTTATGTGATCCAACCCATCAACCTAACCATTTCCTTTTGGATCTCATTCTTTGTTCCAGCCACACTTGTCTTCTTGCTTTCCCTTGAAGACCTCAAGCACACACCCACTCAGTGGCATTTCTACTAATTATTCTTTATCCCCAGTTATTCACATGGTATAACCCCTCAGCTCCTTTAGGTCTTTGCTCAGAATTGAATTCCTTCAATCTACACTTCCTTCCCCCTTTTTTTTTTCTTAACACTTAAGACCATGTACTATATAATAAGATATTTTTTACTTGTTTTCCTTAACTTACTAGACTGTACTTTTCATAATGAGAGAAAAATTGTATCCCTAAAAAACAATTTGGTTAAATCCTCAGTTCCTAGCATAGTACCTGGCACACAGTAGGTATTCAATACCTATGTTTAAATAAACCACTGAATGAAATGCCGAGTATTTATTCAAATGTTACAGGAGGAAAGACTTGAACTGATTTTTGGAGGTTATGGGCTTCTTTCCCTGAATTATATCATCACTAGCTTTAAATTTGTGTCCTTTCATA
This sequence comes from Macaca nemestrina, assembly GCF_043159975.1. Lineage (NCBI taxonomy): Eukaryota > Metazoa > Chordata > Mammalia > Primates > Cercopithecidae > Macaca > Macaca nemestrina. The sequence goes on along the minus strand of NC_092126.1, from coordinate 140,544,401 downwards.
ATAGAGCTTCGATGTCAGAGACGATATTTATGCTCCCTTTTAATTTCTACATGCCTAGAGCCAAATTATGTATACTAAGGATTAGGACCACCGCCTTACTGCCTCCATTTACTTTTTTATACATCAGAGAAAATAAATTATTGGCAAAAATATTCCCCACAGTTATTTTTCTGCTAAGGAAAGAGGATCAGAAGGCAAATCTCCCTCCTAATTTCCAGGTTTGTTATAGTCTTAAGAATCTACACGAGATATTTCACGTATAAGGATAAAACAAATGTGTTTTGTCTTACTAGGGAGTAAGAATTATTAAAAAAAATACCCACATGTTTTATTTCTGCTCTTAAGAAACTGAGTAGAGCTGGTTAAGATGAATTGCTTCTAAGTGCAAGTGAGTTTTGGCAAGAATTAATTATACTATTAACATTGTAAAATCGAATATTTATATTGAATTTGACTCTTTCATAAAGTTCTGTATATAGGCTTTTATAGGTTAGCCAAATTCAGCATTGAAAATGTTGTGACTTAAATAATTTGCATAAGATTGTTGTTAAGAAGGATAATTATGCTTCTACATACTTAATATAAATACTGAACTGTTCAGAGATACATATATTTTTTCTCCCTGCCCACTCCATGAACCTTTGGTTTTATAGAGAAGTATGATATTATTTCTCCTAGCAGAAGTGTTTTTGAGCAGACCAAGTCTCTATTTCTATGTTTCTGCTATTCAACATTCAGTGGTTTGTTGACCTATTTCTAGGACAACATTGTTTCATATGTTGGAGAGAAAATGTTTGAGACATGACATTCAGTGCTAGGAACTATAATTTTAGAGGAGCACTGTCAAAATAGGATATATCCCTAAGTATAGCATATGGTTAAATGAGCATCTTCTATAGTAAGGCAAACCTGAGCTCAAGTTGCACCTCTGATTTTTTCTCTTGTAATCTTGGGTGAGTGACATTGCCCCTCTGAATCTCCCAGGGCTTGTATTTATACAATGCAGAAAATAGGAGCACAAAATCCATTGTGTTGTTGTGATAGTTCAATGTGAAAATCTTGCAAATGAGTAAATGTGTGTCTACATTTACTCATGTAGAGAAGATGCAAAACTGCATGATCCACAAAGTGATTAAAATACCTGATATGCTTGGAGACTGAGGAAACATGGGAGATGTGTTTACCCTTTCCAGAGTGCCTTATGGAAGATGAATGAGACCTCTTCCCTGTAGTTCCAGGGAGAATAATAAGCAGTATTGGGTGAAGTTTAACTGAGAGAAACACTGGGCCTAACATCTGGAATAGTACGGCAGACAGAATAATCGTTTCTCAAGGTTGTCCACACCTCAATCCCTATCACCTGTGACTATGCTGTATTACACAGCTGGGAATTTAGGTAGCAGATCGGATGGAATTAAAGTTGCTAATTGGCTGACCTTAAGATGGGGCAATTATCCTGCATTATCCATATGGGCCCGATGGAATCCCAAGGGTCCTTAAATGTGGAAGAATAAAGAGAAGAATCTGTGTGAGAGTTGTGTGATGTGAGATAGACTTGAACAGCCATTGCAGGCTCTGACCGTGGAACAGGATCATGAACCAAAAAATGAGGATGGCCTCTAGAATCTGGAAAAGCAGAGAAAATAGATTTTCCTCCAAAATCTACAGAAAAAAATGCAGCTCAGCCAACATCTTTATTTTAGTCCGGTGAACTCCAGTGCAAACTCTGACTGCCAGAACTAGAGGATAACAAATTTATGTTGTTTTAACCAAGTTTGTGGTAACTATATATAGTAGCCATAGGAAACTAATACAAACAGCCTATTAAAAACATGAGCTGGCTGGGCAATGTGGCTGACGCCAGTAATCCTAGCACTTTGGGAGCCAAGGTGGGTGGATCACCTGAGGTCAGGGGTTCAACACCAGCCTGGCCAACATGGTGAAACCCTGTCTCTACTGAAAATACAAAAATTAGCAGGGCATGTTGGTGGGTGCTTGTAATCTCAGCTACTTTGGAGATTGAGCCAAGCAAATTGCTTGAACCCGGAAGGCTGAGGTGGCAGTGAGCCGAAATCGTGCCATTGCACTCCAGTGTGGGTGACAAGAATGAGACTCTGTCTCAAAAGAAAAAGAAAGAAAAAACACAACAAAAAAAACTCAAAAAAATACATGAGTTATACAAAGTAGAACATAACTATTTCCCCAAAACTGGAGGTTCAGAGAGGGGGTATCTATTTTTGGGAAAAGTGTTCTAAAAAAGCATCCTCATGTGATGGAGAGAGTTTGATTACATAAAGCTGAGGGTATTTAATGGAAAGTATAGTAAGAAAATCCAAGATGAGTCATTCTTTGATATATGGATTCAGCTGCTATTTTTTTCTTGATAATTCAAATGAAGCTATTGTTGATATGCCATATACTGTGAACATTAGAAGTTATTCAGGACGTTTCCCAAGGTCACATACTCAGACTCACCCTTCACCTTTTAAATGGAGATAAATACATCACTGTTGAGATAGAGAACTTATTTTTCAAGAACAGGTTAAAATCTATCCCCATCCTCTTATTTTTTCTCTTACTACCTTGGATTCTGAGTTTGCCTCTTATGCAACAATACAGACTGTTAAGGTGCTAGTTTATGCGACTCCATCCCCATACGTTTCCTGAATAAATAACTAAGCTAGCAAGGGCCATTTTATCTCACCTTTCTGCTTTACTTTTCTCCAAAAGATGGATGTCACACCTATTTCTTTAAAAAGGAAACAGATAAATTTCACCTTCGTATGAAAACATCTTATTTATTTTCAACAATTTCTGTATTCCTCAGGATAAAACAGATACATGAAGTTAAAGCTAAGTGTATTTTGCTGGTGAGTATATTTTTAGCTCATTGCAGAAGTGAAAAAAAATGCTGTAATGCAATGTGGCAGGGGACATCAAAAGTGGTATGAACATTTGTTAAAGAAAAAAATAGGAAAATATAAAATACTGTGAAGCCTAAAAAAAAAATCAGCAAAATAAATTCCTCTGTTTGTTAGTGATAGAAGAGAGAGTAATAGTATTTGAAAAATCAACCATTGGATTATATAGAAACAATGCAGCAGTTTTCTTTATTTTGTTGGATGACAGATAACAGTATTAAGTTACCATTTTTAATTTGTATATATTATGTGTGTTTGTGGTCCAATCTGACATCAAAATTATACTCCTTGTTCCTGTTATTTATGACCCAGTGGTTGCAGAGGAACATGCTTCTGGTACCTGGTGAATTAGCTGACCTGTGGCAGAAGGCATTGATGGTTCTGGATATAGTCTTTTATGTTGTTGTCCTTTCCTAGAGGCAAGGCAATTTGGCAGCCCTTAAACTCAACCTCGTGATTTGTCATCTTCCTATGTATTTTTGGCTGGGTTGTTCCACTTTTAATTCTGGATCCTAAAACTGCAACATGAAAGTAGCTTACTACATCCTGCGAGAAAATGTTTCTACCTTTTCCTCCTCCTTCAACTGCTGCTACTGCTGCTGCTACTATTACTACTACTACCACTACAACTAATGGCAGTTACCATTGATGGAGAGCCTAAAAAGTATAAGCACTTTAAGAAAGCTTTACATATCTTATTTAATCTTGCAAAACATGATTGTTATCACAATTTTACAGATGAGAAGGTTGAAGCTCAAAGAATAAAAGAACTTGTTACCAATCAAACACATATATAATGATGAATCCAGTATTCAAGATAGGGTAATGAGACTCCATAGCAGGTGCACTTTGGCTGAACGTTATTCTGTCTCTCTGCACCTGTTAACCCTGTACCTTCAGTGATACCACAATGTGTTATTATATTTATTATTGTGCGTACTGTCATATTTCTTCATCCTATATTTCTCTCTTTTCATACTTTCTGTGTGAACAATATGTATAAACCAAACTCCCACAGCTGAAAGCCAATGCAAACTTATCTTTTAGGCCAGATTATATACTGAAATGAGTAGATACATGGGTATAGGAGAGTAATATGGTTAAGAAGAGAAAGAAATACCAGAATTCTGAAAAGAGGAAGAAATTTGTGGAGAGTTATTTGTTCAACTATTTTCATTCTTTCTTCTCACCTCATCTCTAAACAGTTTGCCCTAAAATGGGGAATGACTTTGTGCTCTTGACCTGGTCATACTACCCATATTCCTTTCCCTTCTTGCCATTCAACATCAAAGCTGTCTCTCAGGGCCCAACAGTAGGATAATCTATGGTCAATTGATTCCAGTAACTTCTCTTTATGCTTTTTAATGTCGTCTAGGAGAGAAGTTGCCTTCCTTACTTTCAACATGTTTTATTTGGTCATTTTCATAGTGACCTTATTTTTGCATTTCTTCAGTCAGAGTGTAACAGGAGACCTCAGCTTTATGTAATTATCTAAACCTTGTCATTGGTGTACTGTGTCATTAACAGTCTTCCATTGGTTTGCCAGGAATGAGCTGACCACTGTGTTGCATTTTCCCATTGTTCATGGAGAGACATCATTGAAAGTCGAAATCACTTGGCAAAGGCAGTTAGAATTCTCAGAGGACCAGAGGTAGCAGGGATGGCTGAATAGGCTAATGTCCCTATGTACTTTTTTCTCACCACATTCTAAAGCATATAATGCACACACCACCAGTCTTGTTTTCCCACAGAATCCTGCTTCCTGCTCGACAGGCCCTCAAATCAAAGAGATTTATACCATACATTCATCACCTTTATTGCAGAATTTGGTTATCTCTCTTTCTTTATGGATTTCGATCTTGTTCATATTGCCTTCTCTCCCTCGTTAGCATACAGAACAGCCTATATTCTGTTTTGAAGAATTGAACACAGAGAAGATATGTTTGTCAATATGACTGGCTGGCAAATCTTTGATTAAAAGTTATGTTACTCATTACCCTGGAAAATCAAAGTGGGAACAATGCTTACTGACCATTTTGGGAAACAATTTCTTGCTCATTGCCTTCTGTGATCTTTCTTAAAAACAAAGCTGTAAATTGCTACATTTCACTGAGATGGCAACATACAGAGCAATTTGTATGTATGCAAAAAGATCCCATTACTCATTTTTCTTTCAAATTAGTTTCTAAGAGTTTCTACCTGAAGGAGTGCTAACACTGGCAATTATTTTAAGATGAGTTAGTCAGTATTTGATAGAGTAAAACCTCCATGTTCTTCAGTTGACAGATAACTATCGATGCTGTTTATTTTCCCAAGGATAATGGTCAGAACCTGTGAGTTACAAAATCAATAATATGAACGATTATTTGCCAGTGAAATCAATGGATCTAACGCCTATGAAATGTGTCCATCATGAATGAAAAACATTATGATAATGAACTCATGCTGGCAGAGCAGAGTGAAGCCCTGAGAGACCCTCAGTTTGTTTACCTGCAGATGAGACCTGGTCTCAGTGATACAGGCAGTCTCAACCTAATGAAACAAAGCTAGGGAAACAAGTAAAATAGGTTTGAAACATAAATAGGTTTCTGAGAGGTCAAAGGATTGCCACAAACTCTACATAAAGCCTAGAAACCTTTATCCCCTCCCTCTCAACAGATATTATGATATAGTGACAGCAGAGTATGTTACCATCTTGGGTTATCAGTGAAATTAAATGTCATTGGGTTCAATCCTCCATCTGATGCTTGAGCTTCTTCTACTGTGATTTCACCAAGTATTAAAAAATGCCTCCAGGGATGAGGAATTCACTATCTTTCCAAGCATCTCACAATAGAACAAGACAGCAGAACTGGATAAACAGTATAGGAGTCCACAGGCATGGTCGTATCAAAAGTGTGCTCAACAGGAACGTCGCAGTAAAATCACTACACTTTAAGAAAGAAAGATCGTATTTATGGACTCCATTTAAAAATGCTATTTATAAAAAAGTTTTTGACATTTAAAATCATATTTTTATGGGCCACAGCCTTAGTGTTACAGAAAATCTTACCATATGCATCCGTTCCTCGCTTGCATGAGGTAAAAATAAAGCATAACTACATTACTTTTCAAAGCAAAATCAGGGTTCATCATTGTAAAGCACCTGCTTGCTTGTTGTAAGGTGAGTGAAAGAGACATTATGTTTATGAATGAGCAATATGGCACTGGACCTTTCAGGATTGAGATCAAGAAGGCAGGAAAAAAACAAGGTGAAAAATGTCCTTTTCAAGTGTACTGTCATGAACCGGGTTGACCTGCCATCATTTTAGCCTTGATGTTATTGGCATCGAAAGGTATTTGACACATAATGAGGATAGTTGGAATTGACCTACTGAGAATTATAATGGAATATGAACCAGAGGCAAATGAGAGCTGCAGCTTAATTTGGTGAACCACCTACTTCTCAAATATCCCATACTGCTTGCCAGAGAGTCCAGGAATACTAATGACAGCAGGTAGCATGTATTATCAGCTTTAGGAATGTCACTAACCTAGGGGTGAGCATTCCTTACCTAGCTCACCAGAATTATATTTGTATAAATCCAAAGAGTAGACATTCTCTCTACTTTTAAGAGAAGTAAATATCAGTTTAATTAAAGGGGTAGTATTCTATTTAATGAAGCTGTTGAAAAACTAAGTGGGTTATTTTACGATATAAATTCATGGTTCCTGGACAACTAAAAAAGACTTTTTTTAAAAAAGCACCGAGGCCAGGCGAAGTGACTCATGCCTGTAATCCCAGCACTTCAGGAGGTCAAAATGGGCAGATCACTTGAGATCAAGAGTTTGAGACCAGCCTGGCCAACATGGTGAAACCCTGTCTCTACTAAAAACACAAAAATAGCTGGGTGTGATGTCCCATGCCTGTAGTCCCAGCTACTTGGGAGGCTGAGGCAGGAGAATTGCTTGAACCCAGGAGGCAGAGGTTGCAATGAGCTGAGATTGCACCACTGCACTCCAGCCTGGGTGACAGTGAGACTCTGTCTCAAAAATAAATAAATAAATAAATAAATAAAAATAAAATTGGAATGATCACGGTTACTGAAGAGTTTGTATGATTCTTACATAATTCCTGATAGACCCTTCCAACTCTGGTATCTAGTAATTCACTCATATCCATTCATTCATTTAACAATATTCAATTAATTATGATGTAAAATGACATTTTTATTGTTTCATTATATTTTAATCTGAATAAACTATATATTATAAAAATATTAAAGAATCAAGGAGGTGAAATACGTGTAAACACCTAACCTCATTTTCTAATTTACAGAATCTCATAATAGTGAATCAATTAATTCATCCTGTTGATCAACAAAAATTAATTTTTACTAATTACTGAGTGTAATTTAGACAATATATTAAGCTGATTAGAGGATTAGCAGCATTATACCAAAAAAATGCAGTTTAGTTATCGCCTGCTCTCTCACATCATCCGGATCTCTTTTCAAGTATCATCTTATCAGAAATGCCTTCTTTTGCCTCACTATGAAAAATAGCACATCCCCACTACATCACTCCCTCTGCTCTTACTCTGCTTTATTTATATTGACAAAGTTTATTACCTCATGATACTCTTATTTTCTGTGTTCTTCCACTAGATTGTAAATTCCATAAGAATAAGGATTTTGACTTTTTTTCACTCCTACCTTTGTGTTTAGGATAAAATCTGACACATAGTTGATGCTCATAAATACTCACTAATATTGAATAAATAAATGAATCAATTTATTTATTGGTTGAATAAGCACGATTGAATAAATAAATGAATCAAGGAATGAATACAACTGAATGAATTAATAAATGGTTTTGCATAATATGAATGAATTTTTATTGCAAGCAGATACTATTTTCATGTCATAAATAATATAGTCAATATAAAATAAAGCTATTTTTCATTTTATATTTGATACTAAGTTGCACTAACAGGAATAAACTAAAAATGATGAAAGGAATATATGAAATCATTTTAAAGAATTGTAAAAACCCTTTCATTATGATTGCACTTTATTTAATGACTTAGGAAAAGTAAATAAAACTCACTTGAAAAGCAACTTAAATGTGGCTAAATTAACAGGTGTTTTAGTCAAATTTAAAGTTCCTTCTCAATATGAAATAAGACTTTTGTAAGTAATTTCTATCATGCTTAACTCTCAAAAGCATTCCATTTGTCATTTGTCTATATGAATTCATGTTAGGTGATTGCCAGAGAGGATAGATATGTTGAAAAATAGCATTGGTCAGAGGTTTTTCCATGCATTTGGGTTTCTGAAATACACCAAAATGGCATGTTCTCATAGGCATCTTTAAATAGCTGTGATCTGTATAATATTTTTCTGACTGTTGACCCACCATGTTTTTTAAGTCTGAATATTAATGATGGATACTAATTTTCAGAATAACATATGGTTTTTCATATATATGGCAAATATTTTCACTAGTTACGATCTATCAAGTTATTCATTGCAGATACTGCATTATGAAAACAAAAAGTAGCCAATGAATCTTTCTGATTATTGGTTATATCAATTCAGCAATGCAGCTTACTTATAAAATGGCAAACTATGCATCACTGTGAATATAGAAAAATCAATTTGCCTATGCACAGCAGCAAATTGCATGCATACACGAATGGATTTCTGAACAATCTTTGAAGGGATTTTGTGATTGCCTACTGGAAAACTAAATATAAACCATTAAGTCCAAAATATCTTATTTCATTTTTTAAAATGCCATTGTAGCTCAACCCTTTGTCCCAAACAAGAGGAATAATATTTTTCTAATTAACCTCAAGTTTGAAAAAAATGCAAAAAGAAAGAATATTCAGGTAGTGCTTGGTGCTTGTTTTCTTTCATGAAAGAAGAGGCAGTGTGGTGTAGTAGAAATAGCACAAGGTCACAGAATCTTGGAATAACATCCCTTTCAATCTATATCGGTGTAAACCTGAACCAATCTTTATTAATGGAACTTACTTGATTTTTCCTAGTTTCAAAATGCTATGTAAATATCAATTCATGATATTGATTATTGTGCCTGGAAAAATATTAGGTTAGAATTTATGTTCCTCAAGTCTCTAAGAAGTTGCTAGAATGACACAAGAAATGAAGAGTCAGCTTTAATAAGGTAGCAGAAAGACTGATCAATATATCCAGGTAATGTTAGAGCTTCAAGAATGCTGGTGATCGTTATATTTGACCTCTTCATTTTAGATATGAGAAAACTGAGCCCCAAGAGGTTAAGTTGCATACATTCATATAGCTAAGTAGTGAGACAACACCAATTACTATAAAAACAACCTAGTCTCCAACAAGCATCTCAATACTCTTTTTTTCTCTTCTCTATAGTGCTTGCTGCCCCAACTATAGGAAAATGTTAGGCAGTGAAACATTTTGAGACTCTTTAGATAAATAATTAAGTCTAAGCCTGCCTTTATATTGCTATTTCATTAACTGAAAGCTGGCCCTTAGCATTTGTGTAGTATTTATCTTTGGGCTTGCCTAATTCATATCAGTTGGTATGAACAATTAGACACATGGAAGAACTGAAATATGTCAACTCACTTTAGTTTGCTGAAAACTGTCATATAAAATATGGCATTGTCCACAAATTTGGACAAGGCTAAAATGAAATATTTGGGAGCATCTCATTGGTTATATTAAATCAGAAACCAGCCTTGTTTTGTTTTTTCCCCCTCTTTAAATAATTTTTTGGTGTGGAGAAAGATTGTTTTAGGGATAGAGTTTAAGGGTACAGGGATTATTTGTTTCTTCAGTACTGTGTAGATGTGGCCTATATGCCATTGGTTTGAGACCGTATTCAATTTTAAATGTATTCTTGTGTCAAATGCAAGTATGAAGGCATTTGAATATTAATAAAGATTCATTTCTTCCACAAATAACAATAGTTAGGAAATGAGCAACTGGGTAGGGTTATATGCATGTAGATAAGTTTCTCATTAGAGCCAAATTTACCAATGGTAGTGTTGTCAGTTAAGATACCATGACACATGCACAATAAAATAATATATAATTTAAACTATTCTCACTTTACAAAATAGACAATTGAACAACTGTAATTGATTCATGTATTGCAGTATTTATTCCATTAGTTAGAATATATATCCAAAATTGGGACTGTCAGTCAGAAAAAATGAATGCATGTTTTGTATTTCATAATATTAATTGGAGGAGGAAACATTGTTCTTTGTACTCAGACTCAACAGGGCTACACACATTTTAGGTGATGCAACAGTAAATATGCATTTTTCCTCTAGTTATGTAATTAGTTTGAGCACTTTGGTAAATTTATGAAAATAGGTTAATATGAAGCTCTGTGACTTAAATGTGATTTCATTCATTTAAATTTGCTGTATCATTTGGATTACTTTTCAAGACTCATTATATTGACATGTATTTACTTTTGTATTTTGGAGAACTCTGTCTATATTATTCAGAGTCTATATAACTATACTGAATTACTAACCCAATAAGACCATCTCATATCTCTGAGGATCAGTGGACTGAAGGATCTGTTAATGAAATGTGGAATAATACACACATAATTACATAAATTTAAATATTCATGTTATTTAATTCAAAGATATGAAACTCTCCTTGGGTTCTCCATACTGACTTCTTCTGAATATCCTTTTTAGGATATTAATTCTTGAATTTAGCTCTAATGAAGCAGTATCGTTCATCTAGAGTAATACCTGAGGTTCGTTGGCAAGGAAATCAAGGACTCAGACACACAAGGAATGAGGTTAAGAGCGGAGGTTTAATAGGCAAAAGAGAAAAAGCTCTCTCTCTTGCAGAGGGAGAAGGGCTCCCAAGTGGGTCTTCTGGTTCTGTGGTGAAATGGATGGGGTTTTATAGATGAGCTTGGGGAGGCAGTATCTGATTTACATAGGAGACGAGAAATTGGTCAGACCAGTTGTGCCATTTGCATAGCATGCAGAGAAGCTGGTCACCCCACCCTAATCTTTTATTATGCAGATAGGTTCTCTACCTGTTGTCTGTTCCTTACTGTACACCTGATGATGAAGAAAAGGGAAAATGGAGCCTCCATGTTGAACATACCTGGCCCCCATGTAGTCTTTTACCCTGGCATTCACCCATGCAAGCTTCTAGCTTGCTGTTCTATGTCTGCATCTTGATTTTTCAGGGTGTTCTTTGTTAGAAAAATATGATTTGGGGTCTGCTTTTTATTAAAAGGGAAACCTTACCGAGGACTCTCTTACCCTCACTATCTGCCTACATAATTTCTTTTCAGCTCCTGTATAACTAACACTTTACATCTTTTCTATGTCTTTGAATTTCAGACTCTTCCAATAAGCATCTTTGATCATCATTTCAAGAATGCCCTAAATACACCAAGTGGCCAATAAACATATTTTATGTGTTCAATAGCAGTTAGCATAGACCTAGAGCACCCCAAGAGAGGACAAATAAGCACGACTCTGTGGAAGGCATCAAGTCTGACTCATCAAATAATGAGTCTTAATTATGATTAAATCAAACTTTCTGTAGAGACGGGGTTTCACCATGTTGGTCAGGCTGGTCTTAACCCCTAAAGTTTTCTAAATTTTACACATGAGAGATGGGACCTGATTATAATAAGTTAGTTGAATCATAAAAGGATTAATGGGAAAATTACTATTCAATCACAAATCCTTTTACTTTGAATAAGGTCAATCAGGCCTTGATTCAAACTGAGAAAAAAGAAAGGAGTAAGTAACAACAATGTCCTAAAGGTATATCCCGCTCCACATATGCTCCAGTTATCACTGGGCATTCTGGTTCAAATACTTCTAATCCTGGACAATGAGCATGATGTGTGCCATCATCCATACACACATATTCACACAGTCATTGAAATATGTATGTTCCTTATAGAAATTATTTGGCTTCTGTAAATACAACAGTGATTCAGGTCTTTTATTTTATCTCATATAATGAACATTTCAAATCTAGGGGCAGATTTAACATAATATTTTGATTCATTCAGAACTTTAAGTAACCTTAACTCTGGTATGTGGTGTGTATATTTCACATGTTCCCTATTTTTCTCATCAATACCTTTATTAATCATATGATGGCCAAACTCCAGAGGAATTTCACATGTTCAAAGTCCAATTATTTCAGAGTAAAAATTAAGCAACTTGACCTTTGTAATAGTTACCATAGGTGTCCCCAAAAAGAATATGTCCTGATCCAAATCCTCAAAATCTGTGACTATTAGGTAATTAGACTATGAATCCTGAGATAAGGAACTCATCCTGGATTATCTACCTGGGTCGTAACTCAAAGATAAGCACCTTTATAAGGGGAAACAGAGGGAGATTTGACAAAGACAGAAGAGAGGATAACACAGACAGAATAAGAGGAGGCAACGTGATTGTGGAGGCAGAGATTGGAGGAATGTGGAGAGCCAGGGTAACTACTGGGAGCTGAGAGAAATAAAGAATGGATTCTCCTAGATCCCCCAGAAAATTGTGGCCCCCACTGAAACCTTGATTTAGGATTTCTGGCCTCCTGAATCATGCATCCATAAATTTCTGTTGTTTTTCAGCTACCAAGTTGGTGGTAATTTATTACAAATAAAAGCCTTAGGAAGCTAGCAGATCTTAGTATTGGGAAGTAGGGTGCAACTGTACTAAATGCCTATAAATGTGGAGGTGGTGTTGGAATTGAATAATGGGTAAAGAATGGAAGAATTTGGGGAAGGAACATAGACAAAAACTAGATTGCCTTGAAGAGATGGTTAGTAGAAATACAGATGTTAAAGATGATTCTGGTGGGGACTATGAAGGAAGCGAGAAGAATGGTAGACAAAATTTCTGTTGTCGTAGAGAATACATATCTTGTCATGAGCACAATGTTGGTAGAAATATGAATATTAAAGACCTTGCTGGTAAGGATTTAGATAGAAATGAGAAACACATAATTGGAAACTGGAGGAAAGGCAATCTTTATTACAGGCATACCTCAGAGATGTGACAGATTTCCTTCAAGACTGCCAAAAAATGTAAAGCTAATATCACAATAAAGCAAGTCACATGAATTTTTTGGTTTTCCAGTACATACACAAGTTATGTTTATACTATAGCCTATAAGGTATGCAATAGCATTATGTCAGTGAAAACAATATACACCTCTTAATTAAAACTTACTGCTAAAAAATGCTAATGAGCCTTCAGTGAATTGGAATCAAAGATCACTGATCACAGATCACCCTAACAGATATAAATATGTTTTTAATATTGTTGCAAGAATTACAAAAAATGTGACATGTGACACAGAGACACAAAGTGAGCACATGCTTTTGGGAAAATAGTGCTGAGAGACTTGTTTGACCCATCTTTGCCACAAACCTTCAATTTGTGAATAATGCAATATCTGTGAAGCACAATCAAGTGAAACACGATAAGACAAGGTGTGTGTATAGTGTGATGGAAAACTTGGTTGAATTGTAATTTACTTGCCTAAATTTAATTTTCTATGGAAAATAGAATTTATAGTAATGAATGTCCATATTTAGGCAAGGAGATTTCCAAGTAAAGTGTTGAAGGTTGTGCCCTGCTTTCTCCTTGCTGCTTACAGTAAAATATGAGAGGAAAGAGATAAATTGAGGAAAAAACGATTAAGCAAAAAGAAAGCAACACTTCATGTTTTGGGAGGTTTTTGTCCTATCCAGATTAAAATGATATTAAAATGAGAACATTTACTCTTGCAAAAGCATGTTCTAGAATTAGTGGCCAAGGGTATGGCTGGACAGTGTTTTGCTGAAGAAATTAGGAGTGAAATTCATGGAGTCACTGAACTATGTCAGCAGAAGCCAGGAATTGAAATGAGGTTACCCAGAAATGAGCTGTGGAGAACTCTCTTGTCTAATGGAGTGGATCCTCTTGACGTATATAGAAGAGCCACATGGGTTTTGAAAATATGATAGCAGGAGAAACCCTGCCAGCCTCGATGGCACAGTAGTACAGGGGATGAAATAAAGAAAGGCTCTTGGACTTTTGGAATACCACAGACCAGAAATTGGCTAATAGAGCTATTTGGTTACAAACATATGATACTCCTCAAGACAAAGAATGATTCTGAGTGTAAAGCTGCCAGAGCAGAGACAGAGGGTGGCAGAGTCATGGGCCCAGAAGGTATAAAAGCCACAGAGAAATATTATTGGCCTTGAAATCTAATAAAATTTATCTTGCTGGATTTCAAACTTGCTTGGGACTGACAATCTCTTTATTCATTTGAATTTCTCCCTTTAAGAAGGGGATGTCTATTCTATGCCTATCCCACAACTGTATTTTTGAAGCTGATAACTTATTTTCCCGTTCCATAAGTCCACAGATGGAGAGAAATCTTGTCCCAATATGGGTCATACCCAAAGTCTCACTCATAGATTATTTAGGTGATTTAGATAATGAGATTTGGGACTTTCTAGCTGATGATATTTTGATGAGATTTTAAACTTAAGGTACATGCTGTAATGGGTTGAGGCTTTTGAGGATGATGGGATAGGGTGAATGTGTTTTGCAGATAGAATGAATGTGATTTTTTTCAGGAACAGAGAGTCAGACTATAGCAGGTTGACTAGAGGCCCCCAAAACAGATATGTTCATACCCTAATGTCGGGTACCCATGAATGTTACCTGATTTGGATAAAGGGTCTTGCAGATATAATTAAGAGTCTTGAGATGAGGAGATCATTCTGGGCTATTTGGGTGAGTGCTGAATGCAAAAATGTTTCTTTGTAAAAGAAAGGCAAAAGGATAATTGAAACACATAAAAGGAGAAGACACAGAAGGAAGAGATTGGATGAGTCAGAATGCCAGGGCAGCCATTGGAAGTTAGAAGAGGCAAAGAACAGATTCTTTCTTAGAGGCACCAGAGAATGCAAGTTTCTGCCAGCACCTTGACTTAGAACTTCTGGTCTCCTGACATGACACAGCAATTTTCTATTGTCTTATGCCCCCAAATTTGTGACAAATTATTTTGGCATCCACAGTAAACTAATATCAACCTCCTCACATAACACCATAGTTTTTAATACTGATGTCTAAAAATAATATTTTTTTCCCCAAGTCAGAATTTGTAGTCATGAAATTAAACTTGTGTTCAACACAGTTATGAAGACTTCTGGGAATATATATGCAAGCAAACACATACAGATAATCCCCTTTAGGGAATGAGAGGTAACTAGCCAACTGTTTGGGGACTAAGAGACTTCCTCCTTCTCTGCAGGCACTAGGTCTGGAGGGGGCATAAAAATGCCATTTGTGATAACCACATCATACAAGAGACTCTCTTGAATCTGGTTTGTACACGAACAAGGCAACTCTGTCATGGGAAAAAACCTTACCATAAAATTCCCTGTTAAAAAAACCTTACCAGAAAATTCCCTGTCATTTATTTGTATAAGCTCTAGACCTATTAAAAAAATTGTTGGGTGATTGATAGAATAAAATATCATGTACTATATGTTGTTAATGTTCCCTCTAAACAAAGATTCTTGATTCTATATCCTTTAAGATAAACAAATATGAATTAGCATTTTAGGAAATAGAAGGAGTATTTGGGGGGTATTTAATTCATATCTAATAAATTCAATCCAGCAACTTGAAAAATATGGTCTGTAAAGATCTTGAGATTCCATTCGTTGGGGGAGGAGTTAGGGCAGAGGAAGAGTGAATGGGCCAAGCAGCTTACAGACCAGATCCTATCCCTCTGATACAGTCTGGCTGTGTTCCCACCCGAATCTCATCTTGTATTGTAGCTCCCATAATTCCCATGTGTTGTGGGAGAGACCTGGTGGGAGATAATTTAATCATGGAGGTGGTTTCCCCCATACTGTTCTCATGGTAGTGAATAAGTCACGCAAGAGGTGATGTTTTTATAAGGGGTTTTCCCTTCAATTGGCTTTCATTCTGTCTCTTCTCTGCCGCCATGTAAGATGTGACTTGCTGCTCCTTGCCTTCCACAATGATTGTGAGGCCTCCCCAGCCATGTGGAACTGTGAGTTAATTAAACCTCTTTCCTTTACAAATTACCCAGTCTCTGGTATGTCTTTACCAGCAGCGTGAACCTTTATAAATTTTATAAAGACATATCCACTCTCTGGTATGTCTTTATCAGCAGCGTGAAAACGGACTAATATACCCTCCCTGCCCTGCCCACAGCGCTACTATGCTCTTCTGTGTACATTTTGGCTTCTGCCTCATACTTCTTTTGTGCAGTAGGATTCCGTATCTATACCACATTAAAAAAAAAAAAAACTAGCCTAGATATTATATGTATTCGGCTCTAAGTGTTAATGTCTTAGGGCAAGAACTAAGTAGTGTGGAGCGGAGTCCTTTTTCTAATTCTGAGTTTTAAATTATTGTGAAACTAGTAGAGTTAAAATCATATTTTAAATAAACTAAGTGGTAGGAAAAAAAATCATCCTACTAGGTTAGTTTGTTGTTTCTCTGTTTCCTGTAAAAATTGAGAAGAAAGATGGTGAGATGTAGATACTATATACTTTTCTGGTAAACATATTCTTGACCCTGAAGGAATTTTAAGTTTGTTGCATATTATTAATGGTTTCTATGAAATTTTGAAATTGGGGTGTATCTGTTCAGACTGCTATAGAAAACTACCAAAGACTGCATAATTTATAATAACAGACATTTAGTTATCACAATTCCGGAGGCTGGGAAGTTCAAGATAAAGTTGTTTACAGATTTGGTGTATGGTAAGAGCCTGCTTTCCAGTGTATAGATGGCTGTGTCCTTACAAGGCAAAAGGGGGAGGGGTGTGTGTTTATAATGGCACTAATCTCATCCATGAGGGCTCTGCCCTCACAAACTGATCACCTCTCAAAAGGCTCCACTTTCAAATACCTCACACTGAAAAGTAGGATTTCAACATAATCAAATTAGGGTAGATATAAACATTCTGTGTGCAGCATTCCACCTCTGTCTCTCCAAAATTTATGTCCTCAGGTGCAAAATATATACATTATATCCCAACAGTCTCCAAAGTCTTCTCTTCTTCCATCATCTACTCCAAAGCCTAAAGTAAAAAATTTCATCTTAATATTATTTAAATCAGATGTGGGCGAGACTCAAGGTATGAGGATTCACCCTGTGGCAAATTCCTCTCCAGCTGTGAACTGGTGAAATCAAACATGTTATGTGCTTCTAAAATAAATGGTGCGACAAGCCCAGGACAGATATTCCCACTCCAAATGGAGAAATAGGAAAGAAGAAAGGAGGAACAGCCCCCAGAACCTAACAGGGGAAATAACATTAAACCTTAAATCTCAAGATACAATATTTGGGCCAGGTATGGTGGCTCAAGCTTGTGACCCCAGCACTTTGGGAGGCCGGGGAAGGTGCATTGTTTGAGCCCAGGAGTTTGAGACCAGCCTCAGCAACATGGTGAAACCTTGTCTCTACTAAAAATACAAAATATTAGCCACAAGTGGTGTCCAACACCTGTAGTACCAGCTACTTGAGAGACTGATGTGAGATCACTTGAGTCTGGGAGACCAAGGCAGCAGTGAGCTGAGATTGTGCCACTGTATTCCAGCCTGGGCAATAGGAGTGAAACCCTGTCTCAAAAAAATATACACATATATATTCTTTGGCTTGAAGTTTTGCCTACTGGATGCACTTGACTGTATCATTTATTTTGACATGTATTAAATTAGGCTTGCTAGGTCAAGGGAGATGTTCCTTCCTACCTCTGTTGCTTTCACGGTAATAAGTTTTCAGATTTAAAAAAAAGAATCTAACTGGGTTTTTCTACATAATGTTATTTCAGTAGTATTTCAGTTGATAGTGCAATCAATACATCAGCCTTGGTGGCAGTTTGTGACCTAGACTATATTGTCGTATTAATCAATCAACTTGTAGAGACATTCAAAGTAAATCCCCCCTTGACAGTCACAAAGCTAAGAGAGAAGGCCAGAGGAAGGAAGCAACATTTTAGATAACACAAATCAAATGAGTTTAGAAAAAGACGTTTAGAGGTCACTAGGAAAGGAATGTTACATGACAGTTTTCTGAGTAGGTCAATATTTTTTAAAACTACATTTCCTCCTATACCAAGTTTAGCATTATGTGCTTAGTTTATTGCATATTGGAAATATAAAATATTTATAAATTATGGTGGTAAAGGAACCATCATTTACCTAGAGAAATTGGCACTAGATTTTTATCACATTGCGTGGAATTGCTTTACAGTTTTGCCTTTACACGTAGTAGTTTTGTCTATTACTTGAAATTATAAATTAGTTAAAATGCAGAGATGTTGAGGCATTGCCATCTAATAATATGAGAGCACAGTGGCAACTTAAAACTATGAACACTCACTTGCTTCTCCCATTTCATCATTTCAAAGGAACTTCAGTACACCTGCTCTAAGGCAACTCTGTCAGGGAAAGCTTTAATTAGAAAGAGAAAGCTCCTGTTTAATGATCAGAGAGTAAACAGAGATTAGCATGGAGGTTACTGAGAAGTGTGTTATTCTTAGCAGCTGAACAGAGGAGACTTTTACCAATAAGGAAGAAAAAGTAAAGGTTCTTTCAATGAGAGGACATAGGATAATCACATAAATAATGGTAGAGTGAAGATTTGGAATGGTGATTGTGGGTGTGTTCTTTAAAGAAAAAATTTAAAACCATTTTTAAACTCAGATATTCTGAAGTTCATGAGAAACCATAATCATCATCTCTGCAAGATTTGTTTCTTCTCATTATTTTTTAAAATTACTGTTTTCATCTATCCATCTATCTATCCATACAGAAGCAGCCACTAGAGTGTTTAATACATGACCTGAGATCTGTGGAGTTTCTTAAAAACATATGATTTTCCTTGTGCAAATTCACATAAAGAACATTGAACTAGCATCTTTATTTTTTTCCATTAGATGTTATGTTTTTGATTTATTCATTTTACTGTATATAACTCTCATTCATTATTTCTCTTGCGTTATAGCCGACTGAAAGAATCTACTGTGTTTTATTTATCACCTTTGCAAGGCGTCTAGGTTGTTTTCATTTCTCTGCTTGCGTAAAACAATGCTGCAAAGCACATCCTGTACTTGCCACCATATTAATCTATGCATGAGTTTTTCTTCCACTGGCAAGTTAGGGGGTTGGGGAATAACACCAGGAGTGGGGTTACATTAATGCATACTTAATTTCATTAATTTCTGATGGATTGTTCTCTAGGAAGTCTGTGCCGCTTTATAGCTCACCAGCCGGGTCCTGAGTGTTTTCATTTGTTTGCCCATCACTGGCAGTTAAAATGATCTCACATCCTGATTTTTATCAATGTGATGGGTGTACAGTAATACTTCATGGTTGTTTTAATATTCATTTCTTCCTGACTACTAGAAACATAGAATCTCTCCTTATATACAGTATCTTGTTTAGCAAATTACTTTTTAAAATACTTTTTTCTTTCAAATTTGATATCTTTGTTGGTGGTGGTGTGATTTAAAGCCATTCATTAATGTATTCCACCTTGACGTTGGCTTTAGATATTGAAAACTCTATTCCTCCAGATTAATATTGTCCAACGTGTCCCACATAGAAGAAAATCCATAATTTTGATCTGGTCAAACCCATACATTTTTCACTTCATCATTTATTCTTTTTCTTTTCTGTGTGTGTGTTTTTTTTGTTTTGTTTTGTTTTGTTTTGTTTGAGATGGAGTCTCTCACTGTCACCTGGGCTGGAGTTCAGTGGCATGATCTCAGCTCACTACAACCTCCGCCTCCCAGGTTCAAGCAATTCTCCTGCCTCAGCCTCCCAAATAGCTCAACTTGTTCATTTGGCTTCCAGAACTCGACTTTATCTGAGCTCATTTTAAACATCTCTGGGTAGTCCCGACTCCTTTAATTTTTTTTTGATATCTTCAGTTCCATGTCTCAGTGTGCTCCAGAGCTCTGTTCTCAGTCTTTCTTTTCTCTCCCCACTCATTATACAGATTATCACATCCAATCTCAAGACTATAATCAACCTGTATACACTCATGAGTCCCAAATCTTTATCTCGAGCCCAGACCTCTTCTCCAACTCAAGACTGATAGATATATCTAAGTCTTCACTGAATCATGTATGAATCAGCCTCAAACAAGAGAAGCAAAATCAGTAAGAGATGTCTTTTAGAAATTTTTATTGCATGGAATTGGCTTACATGATGGGAGGCCTGGATAGGAAAATCAGATATTACAGGGAAGGCTGGAACTCTCAGGCAAGGGCACAAGCTACTGTCTGCTGAAGCAATTTGTTTTTCTTCATGGAAGTCTCAGTTCTGACCCCCAGCTGATTGAATCAGGCCCACCCAGGTTAGGTAGGATAATCTTTGTTACTTAAATGTAACTGATTTTGAACTTTAATCACATCTACAAAATGCCTTCACAGGAATACCTGGATTAGTGTTCAATTGACTAACTGGGGACTGTATCCTAGTCAAGTTGAAACATAAAACCATCATATTCACTATATCTAAAATAAAACTCCTACTTCCTTTATCCCTAATGCTTAAGATTTACCCTTACATAACCTACCCCAGCTCAGGTCACGTCACTTCCTTTTTACCTGTTCCTCTGACCAGAAACTGTAGTGTGTTCATCAATCATTTTGTTCTCTTACACCTTGCATCCAATCCACTGGGAAAACCTATTAAGTTTTATTTTTTAATATAGCCATATTATGACCAATTTCTACCAGCACTCTTGAAGTATGGTCCAAATCACTATCATCTATTTCCAAAGTTACTGCAACAGACAGTAGTTTTCTGTGCCTTCACCATTGCTGATGGATGGTCTTTTATTCATAACTTGTAAGTGATGGAGTTTGTACTTGAACCCCAGGTAGTCTGATTTTAGTGCCACAGTAAAATTTATTTACTGTGGGAGTGGCCTACAGTCGTTGTTTATAGGGATAAAGAGGTTAAGATAATAGAAGGTGAAGGTAGTTAGAAAGGGTCCATTGCCTCTAGTACAGTTATAGGTTGCGAAGGTACAAATATTTACCTCTTAGCAATGTGAGAACTTTGCTAAGACAGACATAATTAGGCAGTTTTTATGGAAATAATTGATAGGACAAAAGAACATACAAATACTGGTGGGCTATATAAATTACTAGAAAATATCTTAGAAAGAGTTTTTAAATATTGCTGAACTATCCCCAGAATTAGAGACGATCTGGGGGAACCGGTGCTTTATTTATATAAAATGAAGTAGATATATTGGTCCATAAACACATACTTTGGGGAGTCTTTATTTCTAATCAAATACAAGAGAGCATAGTTGCTGCCACTTCTCTTCCTCCTTGTCCTTCTTGAGGAACCATGATGTCTGACTTTACGTATGTAAGGGAGAGGGAATGTTGAGAAGGACAGATTTGGAACCTGAGTAAGACAAGTTAAAACACCTTTTCTTTTCTGTGGTTGTACGTTTTACTGCAATTATTCCAATTATAATTGACTTTGCTTGTGAATAAACCACCCGGACTATGCTTGAAACGGGGTGGGGGTGGGGAGGTGGGGATGGGAAGGTAGGTGGGGAAGTATACTATAGCTCTGGGTCAAATGCAGCCCATTGCCTGTCTTTTTAAAGTAAAGTTTTCTTAGAACATAGTCACATTCATTTGTTAACATATTGTTTGTGGTTGCGTTCATGCTAGGAGCAGAGTTGAGTAGTTTGGGTAGAGACCACAGGACTGGCAAAGCTGAAAATATTTATTATCTGGACCTTTATATAAAAAAAAAAGTTGCTGACCACTAATCTAAAGAAAGCCCTTATTATTATTATATGGTAAGGTTTAAATTTAGACTAATCAGTCACATTTGTTGCAAAACCGTTTTACTTTCTCTCTACAACTGTCCAGAATTGTCCAGTTGGCTCTGTGGTTAAGATAGTATTTGGTCCTAGGGTCATGACAGCAAAAATGCCCCCCATAGGTATAAGCAATGCTTTCTTACAGGGGTTCGTGTTTAGATAGCGAATCTACTTAAAATCACTTGGTACAAATTGCAAGGCAAACTTTGAGCTGTTAGAGCCCTCTGGGAATCATTTGTTTGATTCATTGGCTGTTAAACAGATGTCCTCACATTAGGATTTCAGGGTCCATAAAATGTGATAAGATCTGGGAGTGCAACTAAAAGAGAGAACATAAAGACAGTCTCTCTTTACTTGAGTCTTTATGAGCTCTTCCCCCCACTTCCTGACCCCCCACTTTGTCTCATTCTTTGCATATGCTTTTGCTGCCCAGGTATTTATTGTAAAGCTCTGTCATTTGTTTTAACATTCACCAACAAAACTTAACAATCCCAGATTCATTTATTTTATGGTTCAGTATCACTATGAAAATACTTAAAATAATCTGCTATTAAAACTAGAATATCCTCCAATATCAATAGGAGGTATTTAGAAAGCAAGCATCTATTTAGGTGGTATCTTCAATATAAGACACTATGGCAGGAAATGGGCCACCATATGTGTGTATCCTGATTACATAGTGCTGTGGTCTAAATGTGTGCCCCCCAAATTCGTATATTAAAATCCTAACCCCTATGGTGATGTTATTAGGAGGTGGGGCCTTTGGAGGTGATTAGGTTATGAGATGAGAGCCCTCATAAATGTGATTAGTCTCTTTGTAAAATAGGCCCTAAGGAGCTCATTTGTTCCTTCCACCACGTGAGAGCCCACTGAAAAATAGGCAGTCTGTAACCTGGAAGGGGGACCTTGCTAAAAGCAGACTTTCTTGGCACCCTGATCTTGGATTTTCCAGCCACCATAACTGTCAGAAACAAATTTCTGATCTTAATAAGCTCCCCAGACAATAGTATTTTGTTGTGGCAGCCTGAAAACACTGAGACACATAATATATAATTTGTTGAAAATTGTTACACAGTATATAATTTCCTAGATACAGGGAATTATTGGACATTAAGTTATGCTTAATATGCTTTTAATGTTTTTCTTAGTTAAAGAAAAAGTATTCTCCAGTAATAGCTCATTTTTAAAAAAATTTTGTGTTTTGAGAGTGTATCCACATCTGGGAAGTATCTGTATATATGAACTTGTGACTAAATAAACCAGGGATGAAGAGGGAATGAGAACATACAAGAAGCTAAAAGTAAATTATAAATGAGTATATGAAAATACTTGTTGATATAAGGTAATCTCATTTTAAAATGATGCAGGACATTATAGGAGACATGTATGGTCAAAATGAACTTTGGACGAAGTAGAAAATCTGAAAAGACAACCTCAAAAATGAAAAAACATTGTTATTCATAAAATGCCCCAGATTGCAGAACTGTGAGAGGTATTTGTGCATGCATGTATATGCACATATAAAGATGTCAAGTTTTATGTTGAAATCCACACACATATATATCTCATATATGTATATGTACATATATATGTGTATGTCTATCTATTGGTGACATCTTGAGATAGATAGATAGATGGACAGATAGATATCTGCAGACAGGTTTCTAGATAATATAAAGAATATAATTCTTACGCTCCACAAATGAATCTAAAATATGTAAGAAATAAAGCTACCATATATGTTTTGTGAATTAAATGAATTGCTGAGCTCAAAATTTGCCCAATGTAGCATGAAGAGGACAAATACCAAAGGCCATTCTCTTATGAATTTGGATGCAAAAGTCTATATAAAATAGCAGTATTAGCTCTCTAGAACAATAAACAAATCACCTACCATCACAACGCAGGTGTTAGCTCAGGAAAGTAAAGGTTATTTACATAAAACATCTAATTGTAGAAACAATATTCAAAACTAAGTAGTAAGCTCAGATGTAGAAAATGCAACTGATGTATGTCAATACCATTTCTCAATGTGATTAAAGAAAGTCACATAGAAATCTGATCACAAAATGCAGTCATTTATATCTTTATCTTCATATCAATATTTATAGAGATACATGAAATATTTAGTATATTGGCATTTACCTCAAAATCTGAAAGAACTCAAGATATAAGTAGCATTATTATTATTGAAATTGCCCATAATAATGGTCAAATAAGAGAATGTTCTAATTTTGGGGGACACATGCTACAGTTTTTAAGAGGGAAATGTCATGATTTAGATATTTTAGGGTATGTGTGAATAAAAGATATATATAGTAGGTACACTGTATATATATATATATGTATGGGTGTGTATATGACACATATAAATATATATTATAAACAAAATTTTAAAAATACGTATTTGTGCGGTGGCCTATGCCTGTAATCCCAACACTTTGGGAGGCTGAGGCGGGTGGATCATGAGGTCAGAAGATCTAGATCATCCTGGCTAACATGGTGAAACTCCATCTCTACTAAAAATACAAAAAATTAGCTGGGCGTGGTGGCATGCACCTGTACTCCCAGCTACTCGGGAGGCTGAGGCAGGAGAACGGAGTGAACCCAGCAGGCGGAGCTTACAGTGAGCCAAGATCACACCACTGCACTCCAGCCTGGGCGACTGAGCGAGACTCTGTCTCAAAAAAAAAAATATATATATATATATATATATATATATATATATATATATATGCCAAATTGCTAATAATTGTTGAATCTAGATAATGGATAAATGAGTATTACCTTATCTTTTCTTCTCTTTGGTATGTTATAATATTTTATAATAGGCCGGGCGCGGTGGCTCAAGCCTGTAATCCCAGCACTTTGGGAGGCCGAGGCGGGCGGATCACAAGGTCAGGAGATCGCGACCATCCTGGCTAACACGGTGAAACCCCGTCTCTACTAAAAAATACAAAAAACTAGCCGGGCGAGGTAGCGGGCGCCTGTAGTCCCAGCTACTCGGGAGGCTGAGGCAGGAGAATGGCGTGAACCCGGGAGGCGGAGGCTGCAGTGAGCTGAGATCCGGCCACTGCACTCCAGCCTGGGTGACAGAGCAAGACTCTGTCTCAAAAAAATAAATAAATAAATAAATAAATAAATAATAAAAAATAAAAAATATTTTATAATAAATTTTAAAAATATAAATTCTCAAATATATGATTTAATTCAATTGTATGAATATATTGAGATTTGGGAAGATTATCTGACACCATGATTTTAGCATTCAGAGAGACAAAATGGAAGGATTAGCAAGGAAAATATTAAAAATTAAAATTAAATGAGTTTTTACTTGATATCAAAATACATACATAAATAGGAAATATATTGTAAAACCACAGAAATTTAGGGAGTATATTGACATAGCAATAAGCATACAGAATGAACATAGACATAGTAATTGATAACCTAAAAAGTAACTTGATACACACACACAGACACAGAAAGACATACCCATGCACAAATAAAGTATGTGATAAAGGAGCATCAAATTACAGTGAATAAGAGTAAAATATTCATCTAATGATGCTTGCAAAATTGGAACAAATAAATGAGCTGAATCTAATTTTTCATTTTACACTATAGCATAAAATAAATTACATTTAGGAAAAGAGTTAAATATCATAAAACGCATAAACTAATTCACAACATAATTTTAGGGCAATAAAGGTTTGAAAAAAATTGAATTCTTATTTTTTCAACATTTATTGTAGATTCAGGGGTACATGTGCAGGTTTGTTATCTGGGTATGTTGTATGATGCTGAGGTTTGGGATATGAATGATTCCATCACCCAGGTACTGGGCATAGTATCCAATAGTTATTCAAAGCTTCCTCCCCTCTCTCCCTCCCCACTCTAAGTAGTCCCCAGATTCTATTGTTGCCATCTTTATGTCCATGAGGACTCAATGTTTATCTCATACTTATAAGTGACAACAAATATATTGGGTTTTCTGTTCCTAAGCATTAATTTGCTTAGGATAATGACCTCCAGCGGCATCCATGTTGTTGCAAAGCACATGACTTCATTCTTTTTATGGCTGTGTTGTAATCCGTGGTGTATGTATTCCATATTTTCTTTATCCTATTTGCCATTGATGGGTGCCTAGCTTAATTCACTGTCTTTGCTATTATGAATAGTACTATGATGAACATGAGGGTGCGTGTGTCTTTTTGGTAGAATGATTTATTACATTTTTTGGATGCATACCAGTAATAGGGTTGCTGGATTTAATGCAAGTTCTGATGGAACTTCTTTGCAAAATCTCCAAACTGCATTCCACAGTGGCTGAACTAATTTACACTCCAATCGATAGTGTATAAGAATTCCCTTTCCTCTGCAGCCTTATCAGCATCTGTTGTTTACTGACTTTTTACTAATAGTCATTCTGATTGGTGTGAGATGGTACCTTATTGTGGTTTTGATTTGCATTTCTCTGATAACTAATGACATGAGGCATATTTTCATATGCATGTTGGCAGCTTGCACGTCTTCTTTTGAGAACTATCTGTTCAAGTAATTTGCCCATCCTTTAAATGGGATTATTTGCTTTTTCAGTTGTTTAAGTTCCTTATAGATTCTGGATGTTAGATCTTTCTCGCATGCATAGTTTATAAATATTTTCTTCTATTCTGTAGGTTTTCTGTTTACTCTGTTGATAGTTTATTTTGCTGTGCAGAAGCTCTTTAGTTAAATGCTACTGGTCAATTTTTGTTTTTGTTGCAATTGCTTTTAAGGACTTAGTCATAAATTCCTTCTCAAGGCCAATGTCCAGAATGGTGTTCCTAAGTTTTCTCCTAGGATTTTTATACCTTGAGGTCTTACATTTAAATATTTGGTCTATCTTGAGTTGATTTTTGTATGTGGTGACAAGTAGGGGTCCAGTTTTCTTCTTCTACATATGGCTTGCCAGTTTTTCCTGCACCATTTATTCAAAAGGGAGTCTTTTCCCCCTTGCATATTTTTGTCAAGTTTGTCAAAGATCAGATGGCTGTAGGTGTGTGGCTTTACTTCCAGGTTCCCTATTCTGTTCCATTGGTCTATGTGTCTTTGTACCAGTACCAGTACTAGTACCATGCTGTTTTGGTTACCATAGCCATATAGTATAGTTTGAAGTCGGGTTATGTGATGCTTGTGGCCTTTGTTCTTTTTGCTTAGGATTGCTTTGGCTATTTGGGCTTTTTTTTTTTTTTGGTTCCATATGAATTTTAGATTAGGTTTTTTCTAGTTCCATGACAATAGTTTCATAAGAATAGCTTTGAATATGTAGAATGGTTGCTGCAGTATGGCCATTTTAACAATATTGATTCTTTGTATTCGTGAGTATGGAATGTTTTTTCCATTGGTTGTGTTGTCTGTGATTTGTTTTAGCAGTGATTTATAGTTCCGCTTTTAGAGATCTTTCACTTCCTTGGTTAGATGTATTCCTAGAATTTTTTTTTTTTTGGTGTGGCTCATTATAAATGACATTGCATTCTTGATTTGGTTCTCAGCTTGAACGTTATTGGTGTACAGGAGTGCTATTGATTTTTGTATATTGATTTTGTATCCTGAAACTTGACTGAAGTTGTTTGTCAGTTCCAGGTGCCTAATTTAGGCAAAATCTTTAGTCTTTTCTAGGTATACAGTCATACCCTCCATGAAGAGAGAGATTTTGACTTCTTCTTTTCCTATTTGGGTGCTTTTTATTTCTTTCTCTTGCCCAATTATTCTGAGGAACACTTCCAGTACTATATTGAATAGGAGTGGTGAGAGTGGATATCTTTGTCTTGTTTCCATTTTGGGGAAATGCATCCAGTTGTTGCCTATTCACCATGATGTTGGCTGTGGGTTTGTCATAGACAACTCTTTGTTATTTTGAGATATGTTCCTTTCTTGCCCAGATTGTTGAGGGTTTTTTATCATGAAGAGATGTTGGGATTTTATCAGAAGCTTCTTCAACCTCTACTGAGATGAACACGTGATTTTTGCTTTTAGTTCTGTTTATGTGGAGTATCACATTTATTTAGTTGTATATATTGAACCAAAATTGCATCCTAGGAAAGAAGCCTACTTGACTGTGGTGAATTAATTTTTTGATATGTATTGAATTTGATTTGCTAGTATTTTGTGGAGGATTTTTGCATCTATGTTCTCTAGGGTCATTGGCCTGTACTTTTCTTTTTCATTGTGTCTTTGCCTGTTTTTGTATAAGGGTGATGATTGTTTCATAGAATGAGTTAGGAAAGAGTTCCTCCTCAGTTTTCAGGAGTAGTTTCAGTAGAATTGGTACTAGCTGTTATTTTTATGTGTGGTAGAATTTGGTTGTGAATCTGTCTGGTCCAGGGCTTTTTTGGTTGGTAGATTTTTTATTACTGATTTAATTTTGATACTCAATATTGGTCAGTTAAGGGTTTCTTCCTGATTCTTGGGGGATGGTGTGTTTCCAGGAAATTACCTGTTTCCTTTAGATTTTCTAGTTTATGTACATTGAGGTATTCAAAATAGTTTCTGAGAATCTTTTGTATTTCTGTGGGATAGATTGTAATGTCACCTTTGTTATTTCTGATTGTATTTATTTGGATTTTCTCTCATTTTTTTTCTTTTTTAATCTAGCTAGTGCTCTATAGATCTTGTTTATCCTTTCAAAGAACAAAGTTTTGGTTTTATTGATTCTTTGTATGTATTTTGGTTTTCAATTTCATTCAGTTGCACTCTGATTTTAGTTATTTATTTTCTTCTGCTAGCTTTGGGGTTGGTTTATTCTTGCTTTTCAAATTCTTCTAGGTTTGATGTTAGATTGTTAATATGAGATCTTTCTAAGATTTTGAGGTAGGCATTTCATGCTATGAACTTTCCTCTTAACAGTGCTTTTGCTACATCCAAGAGAGTTTGGTATGTTGTGTCTCTGTTTTCATTTATTTTAAATAATTTTTTGATTTCTGCCTTAATGTC
Organism: Macaca nemestrina; assembly: GCF_043159975.1. Taxonomy (NCBI): domain Eukaryota; kingdom Metazoa; phylum Chordata; class Mammalia; order Primates; family Cercopithecidae; genus Macaca; species Macaca nemestrina. The sequence goes on along the minus strand of NC_092126.1, from coordinate 140,515,619 downwards.
ATTGTTTACCCAAAAGTCATTCAGGAGAAAATTATTCATTTCCATGTAACTGTTTGGTCTTGAGAGATCTTATTGTTACTGATTTCTATTTTTATATGGTCCAAGAGTGTATGTTTGGTATCATTTCTATTTTTTTGAATTTATTGAGACTTGTGATACGGCTGGGCATGTGGTCGATCTTACAGTATGTTTGCTGTGCAGATGAGAAGAATGTATACTCTGTGGTTGATGGATGTAGATGTCTAGTAGTTCCAGTTGGTCAAATGTTGAGTTTAAGTCAAGAATTTCTTTGTCAGTTTTCTGCCTCTATGATCTGTCTAATGCTGATAGTGAGGTGTTCAAATACCCCACTATTATTATGTGGCTATCCAAGTTTTGTCATTGGTCTAGAAGAACTTATTTTATGAATCTGGGTGCTCCAGTGTTGGGTGCACTTTATATTTAGAATACTTGTCTTCTTGTTGACTTGAACTCCTTTACAATCATGTAATGACTTTATTTGTCATTTTTTTGTTTGTTTTTTTACTGTTGTTGGCTTAAAGTCTGTTTTATCTGAAATAATAATAGCAATCCCTGCTCCTTTGCATTTTCTGTTTGCATGATAGATCTTTCTTCAACCCCTTGCTTTGATCATATAGGTGTTGATATGTGTGAGATGGGTCTCTGAAGACAGCAGACGGATGGGTCTTGTTGTTTTATCCCACTTGTCACTCTTGTCTTTTAAGTGGGGCATTTAGGCTATTTACATTCAAAGTTAGTATTGATTTGTGAGCTTTTGATACTATCATGAAATAGTTAACTGATTGCTTTCTTGTTTGGATTGCATGGTTGCTTTATGGCATCTGTGAACTATGTACTTAAGTATGTTTTTGTGGTAGCAGATATTGTTCTTTCATTTCCATGTTTAGAATTCCCTTGAGGATCTCTTGTAAGGATAGTCTAGTGGTAATGAATTCCCCTAGTGCTTGCTTGTGTGGAACATTTTTTATCACTCCTTCGCTTTTAAAGCTTAGTTTGGAGGAATACGAAATTCTTTACTGGAATTTCTTTTCTTTATGAATGATGAAAATAGGTCCTCAAACTCTCCTAGCTTATAAAGTTTCTGCTGAGAAGTCCACTGTTAGCCAAATGGTGTTCTCTTTGTACATGATCTGAACTTTTTCCCTAGCTGCCTTTAAGGGTTTTTCTTTAGCACTGACCTTGGACAGTCTGGTGACTATATGCCTTTTAATGTTCATTTTTTGTTGTGTCTTACGGGTCTTCTCTAAATTTCTTGTATCTGGATGTCTTTAGCAAGATTAGGGAAAGTTTCTTGAATTATTCCCCTTGCTTGTTCCTCTTGTTTCTCAGGAATACCAATAATCTGTAGGTTTGGTTGCTTTATATAATCCCACATTACTCAAAGACTTTATTTTTAAAAATTCTTTTTAAAATTTTTGTCTGATTGAGTTAGTTGAAAAGAGTGGCCTTCACACTCTAAATTCTTTCTTCTGCTTGGTCTAGTGTATTGATAAGGGTTTCAATTATATTTTGAAATTCCTTAAGTGAGTTTTTTAATTTTAGAAGTTCTGGTTGATTTCATTTTAAGATGCTTATCTCTTTCTCCATTTCCTGGATTGCTTTAGAAGTTTCTTTATGTTGATTTTCAGCCTTGTCTTGCATCTTGTGAGCTTCCTTGCAATCCATACTTCAAATTCTTTAACTGTCATTTCTTCATTTCCATTTTGGCTAGAGACCATTGCTGAGAGCTAGTGTAATCATTTGGTGATGTCACTACACTCAAATTGTTTATGGTATAAATTTCTGTGTTTGCTTTTTTCCCATCTGGAGATGCTGGCACTTCTAATTTTTGTAATTATTTTCATGTAGATGGGGTGTTATTTCATTTTGTTTCTTTCCTTATAATAGTGTTTTTTAATTTCCCTTTCTCTCTGCACCCCTCCCTCTCCCCAGTGGGTATGACTGTAGAGAATATGGAATAGGGATTTTTTTGGCTTTGCTTCTATAGCCCTATATACTTCTTTTGGCTGGCTTTATATTGGTTTATGCAGTTTGACCTACAAGCCTATAAATGGTGTTTATAGGTAAGAACTGGCTGCGTCCAGTGGGGCTAGGTATATACTTGATCCTTGTTTTCTGTCAGAAGCTCTCTGTTGCTCAGGCAATGGACTACTTACTACAATGCACAGTGGCCTAAACTCCCTACTCAACTCCTGGGCGGCAGGTGCCATGATGAGCAGGGCTGGACGGGGCAGGGCTGCCCAAAGGTCACCCAGTGGCAGGCACAAACACCTGCACTGAGGGAGAATCCAGTGAACAGCCACCAGACAACCAGAAATGTGCCTACATGTGGAGCTGGGAAATGTCCTCAGCTCCAAGCTCTTTGCACAGGGGTGAGGAGTGGCCTAAACTGCTAATCGAGGATAATGGGTGCTCCAAACACCTGGAGATCCACCTGGGCATAGAATGGAGAGAACTGCCCTGTGCCACAATCCCTGCACAGCAGGGATAAGGTGACTTAGGCTACTGAACCATGCAAGCAAATGCTTTGAATGCCTCAAGATATGCCTGGCTATGTAGCAGACAGGGCCCTCCTGGACCAGCATCTGTGCACAGGAAGGGCGGGCCTCCTCATGCTACTGATCTAGGAGAGCTGGTACTCCAGTCACCTGGAGATCTGCCTGGGCATGGAGTGAAGAGGGCCTTGATTAATGACAATCCATGTCCAGGAGGTATGGGATGGCTTGGGTTGCTGAACCAGATCAGTGGGTGCACTGAGTGCCTGGAGACCTGCCTGGGTGTGAAGAGAGGGGGCCTCCCTGTACCAGGATCTCTGTACAGGATGGACAAGGCAGCTTAAGGTGGTGATCCAGGCAAATGGGTGCTCCAAATGCTTGGATTTCTGCCAGGGGGTGGAGTGGAGAGTGACCCACTGCACCGTGATCTCAGGGGGGCAGGCTGGGGAATCCAGAAACGGCACATGAAGACTGGTTTCAGGTCGCCAATCCGGCCCTGGTTTATCACCACCCAGGAACAATGGCAGCTTTAGCAGCTCTCCTGGTCTAGGCTTGTGTTGGGCGAGAGCACAATTCCAGCCCCTACTTCTGAGGTACTTTCAAAAGTTCTGACTCTGGAGGCTCCTACCTATTCCAGAGTGGGCACTTCAATCTCTGGCCCAAGACAAAAATGCCTGCATGGCCATGCTGTCAAGTCACCAAAAAATGACTGAGTTTGTATGTGACCAGATTAAGTATGGTGTCCTGCTCTCTGTCCCAGGTCTGGAGAAATGACTGAAGTTTTCCAGGTGTCTTTCTCTCACAATGTCTCCAAACCTTGCCCCAAGTTAGCTCCAAGCCTTGGGAGAAAGAAAGAGTTCTCCATAGCCCTGGGTTGCTTGGATGGCCAGTGATAAGATGAGTCACAGAGTGAAGCTCTCTTCCCCTCTCATGTACTGGGGCTTCATTCACTTTTATCAGCCAGATGCCATCAGAGGGGCTGTTTGCTGGCATTCTCCTCTTTGAGGTCTGGTATGTTTTTTTTTTTTTTACCATTCCAGTGGAATCTCATTTTCCTTCTTGAATTAAGGCTCACAGAATTGATCTTTATGCACTGTCTTGCTCTTCCCAAGTGGCTTAGGAATGCTGAAAGCCTCTAATTCTCCATCTCAAAAAAAAAAAAAAAAAAAAAAATTTTTTTTTTGAGGCTACAGAGAGCACTTTGTTTCTTTCTCCCAAGCCTTGGAACTAACTTGGGGGCTAGCTAATTCCCATCTGAATTTTTTTTTTTTTTTTTTTTTTTTGAGATGGAGTCTTGCTCTGTCATCCAGGCTGGAGATCCGTGGCACAATCTCGGCTCACTGCAACTGCCACCTCCCGGGTTCAAGCAATTCTCCTATCTCAGCTTCCTGAGTAGCTGGGATTACAGGCGCCCGCTATCATTCCCAGCTAATTTTTGTATTTTTAGTAGAGACAGGGTTTCACCATATTGGTCAGGCTGGTCTCAAACTCCTGACCTCAGGCTGCCCACCCACCTTGGCCTCCCAAAGTGCTGGGATTACAGGTGTGAGCCACCACGCCTGGCCCCATCTGAATTCTTAATAAAATAAGTTTAAATCTAACCAATAAAGCAATTAATAATAAAATCGTATTTTTCCTGTTAAATTCACCATTATGTGTGTATACATGTATTTTAATATGTGTTAGCTTAGAAAATTAAAGGTAATTATTGTAATATAATTCATCCAACTTATACATACAATGGTAAAGACCTGTTATAATCTCAGATGTGGAAAATGCAATTGATATATGCTCTACCTGTTGCTTAAAGAATAAAAACGTCACATAGACGTCTGAAGATAAAGGATACTTCCTCATATCTTTCACTGTGTATCAATATAAATGGAGATATACAAAATTAACACCTATTCAAATGGATAAAAGAAATAGGAAATGATGAGAAAGCTTAGCAGTAAAAATTTTAAAAATAAAAAATAAAATGGGATTTGGTATTCCAGTTAATAAATGTTTAATAACATCGTCAGAGGATTAAATTTTAACAGCATTAAAAGTTAACATAAACCATGATGACTTCTATGAGCCCCACCTGAGTGAAGGAATAGATGGGCACAAAATGCCAGGAATTGAACAGGGATCTATAGTGGCAAGAAAGAGTGGCTTTTCATCCCTGGAGAGGTTCTACCAATTCCATTCAGTAACAGGCCACCCAACCAACATTTATAGATGTTCCAGGCATCATGCTTCAGGAGTGGATTCATATTAATTCAGGAAATGAAAATGTCAATTCTATTATTCTGAAGCAATGCACCACCAGTGCCAGCATCCAGTTTGCCACTTCTTGTGGAACATATCTCTCCTTCAGGCCTCAATATGCCAAACAAAATGAACTTTACTTTGGGATGCCTCATCATACTCAATGCAGTCACTACCATATTACCTATCAGCCATGCATGCATAAGCCCAGCACTTAGGGCAGCATTTCACATTGAATCTTCATTCCAACTGTATGTATTGTATTATATGCAGGACTGTGTTCACGGTGTTCCCGTGGAGGTTAAGGAGGCTCTGCATGGGTGGGTAAGTTACCCAGTGTTACAGTATAAGCAAGGAGGAGAGGCTGAGTTTGAGCCCGTGTTTGTTTGGATGCAAATACCATGATATCACCCTCTGTGCTATGCAGAGATATCACACCATGTGCACCTTTAACTCACTCACATTTGACTATTTATGCTTGATTCAATATTCATTTTATTTTTCAAAATTGAATTATTTTGTTTTTCCAAATTGAGTTTCGCATTCTATAGAAACATGAAACTCTATATAACCTCCAAAGAAATTGGACTTTGGGGCAAGGAGAGATCTCTTCCTTCTAATGTTTCGAGGAGTCCTTCAGTGAACATTTAAATTGTAAGGTTAAATATCTGCAAAAACTTCTGATACAAGCTAGATTTAATTTAACACTGAGAGATTTATTCTCCCTAAGCAGGTACAAGGAATTGATGTTTTTTTGTTCTTCCTTTTGAAAAATAAAAGTCTTGTCCTTATGCACTTTAGTGACTCCTAAAATACCTGGAAAGAATTTTAAGCCTTTTGTAGTTCTTCACTTGATCTTAGCCAAAAGGCTGAAAAGAGAGCTTTTGTAGTTCTTGAAAGCCACTCAGTTTTACTCCCAAATGATAACTTTACCTGCTATAAGTTGTTTTTCTAAAATTTCACAAGCTATTTCTCAAGTAATTTTATGCCCATTAAATAGAAGAGAAAGGTGGATTCTTCTATCCTGAGGTAAGACAGAAATCAATTTTCACTTAGATTCTAGCTAGAGGTTAAACGCCAGAGAGCTTGTAGGTTCTCTTTGGTGACTACCATGTTTTTTAATTTTGAATAAATTTTATTTATAGAGCAGTTTTAAGTTCACAGAAAAGTTGAGCTAAATTACAAAGATTTCCCATATATCTTTCCCTGATCACCCACAGCCTATCAATACCCCTCACCAGAATGATATATTTGTCACACTTATTGAACCTACACAGAAATGTCATTATCACCCAACGTCCATAGCGTACCTTAGGATTTACTCATGATGTATACATTCTATGGGTCTGAACAAATACATAATGTCATGCATCCACGATTATGTTAGCAATGGAACTTACCTGAGTCACATGGCATGTTAGCGGTAGAATATATTTGTATCCATACAGGTCTGCAGCAACCTCAGTTCTTGCCTCCTAAGAAGAAAGAATTTGACTGAGGGGCATAAGGCAGAAGGAGAGACCGAGGCAAGTTTTAGAGCAGGAGAGAAAGTTTATTAAAAAGTTTTAAAGCAAGAATCAAAGAAAGGAAAGTACACGTGGAAGATCACCAAGTAGGCAACTTGAAAGACAACTGTGTGGTTTGACCTTTTGACTTGGGGTTTTATATAGTGGCATACTTCTGGGGATTGTGTGACTTCTCCCAACTCTGGAGATCTTATTGGGAAGTTGCTGATCACCAGTTTCAGATGTCTTCTATTAGGAGACTGTCTTTTCCTGGTGCCAGCTGTGACCAGTTATTACTTTAGAGAGACAGTTAACAACCGCCTGATCATCACCCAGTGGTCACCCAACACTTCTGGTATGTGTGTGGGTGGGTTGGGGAGCCCTTTCCTATCTTACTCATACCCAACTAGCCACCCACTGTAACAATTACAGCATCATACAGAGGCGTTTCACTGCCCTAAAAATCATGTCCTCTCCTCCTGTTCATCACTTCTTAGCCCCTAACCTCTGGTGACCGCTTATCTTTTTACTGTCTCCATAGTTTTGTATTTTCCAGAGTGTCATCTAGTTGGAATCATTGATGTGTAGCCTATCTCATTGGCTTCTTTCACTCCGAAATATATATTTGAGCTTGTCCATGTTTTTTCATGGCTTGATAGCTCATTTCTTTTGAGTGCTGAATAATATTCCATTGTCTGTGTGTCCCAGTTTACTTGTGTATTCACATACTGAAGAACATTTTGGTTGCTTTCAAGTTTTGGCAATTGTGAATAAAGCTTCTATGGACATCCATGTCCAGGTTTTTGTGTGAACATGTGTTTTCAACTCATTTGGGTAAATACCTGGGAGCATGATTGTGTAGTGTTTTTAAGAAATGTAGCTATGAAAACTCTTAAATGAGACTTGTTTGCCCTAGATAACTATAAATGCATGCACCCTCCGCTGTATTATACCCAACCCTCTTACTTTTTTATGTGACCGTTTTTAGGCATTTGAGATTTAACTACAATAACTAAAGAGGATTTTGTGTATTTCACAGTAAGAGAGAAATGTTTTCCATCTAAGAAGGAAAAATATTTTTATACAGGTATTATAGTTATTTTAATTCATGAATTAATCATTTACAGTATCAAGAAACTATAGTCTGAAGACCCTTGAAATGAAAACTCTTGACTTTCATTAGTTGCCTGTAGGAGTTGCAGAATGTTTTTCTTTGGAGGTGAAATTACTTCTTTTTCTGTGTATTGTCTTCCAAAAAGTTATACAGGACCTTGAAGACATCATTTTGATTTGAATGTTGTGGAAAATAGAGCTACTCTTGTTCTACCCACTTCACACCAGTGTTGTGAGGACTACATTTACTAAGTAAACCTTTATGAACTACACAAATAGGAGATGCTACACAAAGATAGAAGGAGGCAGTGAACGAGCTTTCATTTTATATGCAATTAATACAACTCTAAAAAATAGTTGGAACCCCTGAATCAAAATCCAGTTTATCATGGGAAATACATTTAATTGATAGGATGGAATTGAGATAAATTATGAGGATGATACATGGGATATTGCTTTCCTGGAGAGTCCACACAGCTATGGAAGACAAAGCCTAACTGGAAAGATATTAGTTTATGAACTTCAGCCATGAACTTATTATTGTTGTGATCTACTTTATACTAGTAGAACATGTTATCTGAGAATGTAAGGTGGTGAGACACCTATGACAAGGCTTCTCTAGAAAGAACCAAGTGAATTACATGAAGGAAATAGATAGTTAAAAATTTGGCATTGCCTCTTGTTGGAAACATAGCTGAAGAAAAAGTAACAATTTCCAAGTAACAATTATCTGCACAGTTACGTGTCTTAATGATTAGACCAAGTGTAAAAATGGCATATAGATCTGTCAGGGAGTATATGCATAGTTAATTATGTCTGAAATAATAAATGTATAATTTCCACAGGATAAGGTAAACAGCTAATTAAAATAAGATATGATATATACTTTCTCTACTCATTAGTCAAAGCATAAAACGTTTTAACATTGCCTAAATAATTGTGTTAAAATAAAGGGAAATGCTTAAAACATTAATAGGGTACTTTACAATCTTGAAGTCAATAAGTTGTTATATGATGATTATGTAAATAATTCACATCTCCATTCAGCAGAAAGGGACTAGGGCATTTATGCACAGTGCAAATACTTTGTGTTTGCCATAAATTTCTCCATTGGGCCATGCTATCTCCAATGACTTGTCACGGATGAAGCCTGGAGGGATTTTGGTGCTGATGTTTTACTCCTGTTTCTCTCCGTGGAAATATTATTATCTTTTATTGATTGCTGCTATCATCCTAGCACCACTCCAAGTGCTGTGAAAGAGCACAAGTAAATGTTGTGGTCATACCTGGTTTCTGTAGACAAAAAAATGGAGATAAGTACAAAATAAAAATAACCAACCAGACTTACACATATATCAGATAAGGATCACTTTTAGTATACAGCTCTCAGTAAAGTTTATAATTTGGTATGCAAGAGAAATCTGATGTTTACAGAATAATTTCCCAGAAAATAATGCATGAATTAGATTGCGTGCCTAAAGTATGTAATAAAATTAAGAGATCAGGAAGGCAAAGGATCACAAAACACTTTTAGTAATATTCACTTGAGATGCAAGTGTGGATAAAAGTTGAAAAGGTTAAAGGAAGAGAGCAAGTGATGCCACAGAGAGAGAGTGTATGGGATTGCCCAAGTGAATTTACCTTCAGAGAGGAAAGCTTGGAATCTTCTCTCAGAAGAGAACGGTTCATGCAAACAGCTCTACTTTTAGACTAATTAATTCAGACTACAACAAAGTATATATGAATCTTTATAGTAGGTAGCATGGTCTCAGTGTGCTGCCATATGCAGCATTTCAATTCCGTATCATTCATCAGCTCAAATGTGTCTACCTATAATTTTACTTTTCTGAGTTGTTTGGGCAATGGGCCTTAACATGTGCCAAATATCTGAATGAAACATGTTACCAAAACAAGATCAATAATTGAATTATGTAACAAAGTTGTGCATATATCAGAATTCGCCTTTTATTTTGACATTATAGGGAGTAAACTAGGAATCACCGTATTAGTTGGAATCCCTGTGTGTGTGCTTTGATGGCTCTAGGAAAATATAGGAAACCACATTTAAAAAATAAATGCTGTAATTAGCTTGCTAGTGCATCCACACTCTTAACCAGTCCCCACTCTGACACATTTATGTCTTTGGCATGTCCACTGGCTCCGTGATACTCACTAGCACTTCTTTAATGGTTCATAACAGTAAATTGGTCACTTCAGAAAAAAATAAGGACTTTCAACCCTTTTTATTTTTATTATTTTTTGAGACACAGTCTTGCTCTGTTGCCCAGGCTGGAGTGCAGTGGTGCGATCTCAGCTCACTGCAACCTCCGCCCGTTGGGTCAAGGGATTCTCCTGCCTCAGCCTCCTGAGTAGCTGGGATTACAGGCACCTGCCATCATGCCTGACTAATTTTTGTATTTTTGGTAGAGACAGGGTTTCACCATGTTGGCCAGGCTGGTCTCTAACTCCTGACCTCAAGTGATCCACCCACCTCAGCATCCAAAGTGCTGTGATTATAGGTATGAGCCACCACACCTGGCCTGCTAACCCATTTTTAATCACGAATGGATTATATAATGGGATCCAACTGCATCCAGTCTATTATAAGTATGCTTGAAGATGGAGTCAGAGACTTGTAAACTGATGCTTCAGTATATCTGGGAAGTCCTTCTCTATCAATAGACTGCCTGTATTATCAGAACTTCTAGAGACAGATCATTCATCAGTTTTTCCCACCACACCTAAAATAGAGAGAGTAATCACTGTTTACAGATAACCATAAATATGTACATGTGGTCCCCTGAGTGAACATGAACATGCGTGCGCACTCCCCGCCACCCCACCACTTTCCTGTTAGTACATGGTGGTCAGGACATGGTTAATGAATTTGATATAATATAAAATTTTCATCCATAATGAACACCACAGAAACAAGCTGATTTTTAAAAACTTAAGCACAATATGACTCCTATAACAAACTTTATAAGGCAGCATTTTAATCTTTTTGCTCAGAGGACACTTAAATTGTCATGCACGTCCGTGTGAAGAGACCACCAAACAGGCTTTGTGTGAGCAATAAAGCTTTTTAATCACCTGGGTGCAGGTGGGCTGAGTCCAAAAAGAGAGTCAGCGAAGGGAGATAAGGGTGAGGCCGTTTTATAGGATTTGGGTAGGTAAAGGAAAATTACAGTCAAAGCGGGGGGTTGTTCTCTGGCGGGCAGGAGTGGGGGTCTCAAGGTGCTCAGTGGGGGAGCTTTTTGAGCCAGGATGAGCCAGGAAAAGGAATTTCACAAGATTATGTCATCACTTAAGGCAAGGACTGGCCATTTTCACTTCTTTTGTGGTGGAATGTCATCAGTTAAGTTGAGGCAGGGCATTTGCACTTCTTTTGTGATTCTTCAGTTACTTCAGGCCATCTGGGCATATAGGTGCAAGTCACAGGGGATGCGATGGCTTGACTTGGGCTCAGAGGCCTGACATAAATAATTTAGAGTATCAGAAAAAGAATTACCAACTGATTGTCATATATCACTATATATTTATAGACGTATATAAGACAATAAGAGTTATTTAGGTATTTTCATGGTGTTAGCTTCTTTATTTTTGTCATTCACCTTTAATCTCAAAAATGAACTCTTCCAAAGGTGATTTCATTTGATTATTTGGTTTTTTTTTTTTTTTGATTCAAGGAAAGTTATAATTTAATAGATTATCTTCATTTAAACTTTTATATTAAAAAAATCTGTCCCAAATCAGGAGCGTATCTTTAAGCTGACAACTTCAAAGTGGTAAACCCTCATAGTAACATGATTAGCTATACCAAATTTGAATAACCCTCTTTCCTTGTTTTTATAAATGTGTTTGTGTCTATATTAGAAATGATGTTTGAATGAACATTTTATGATTACTGTATGTGTTTTGGAAGCATAAAACACCCAAAAAATCATTAAAATACTTTTACAAATGTCCATAAAAGGTGTGTTTGAGGTATATTATCCACATAAAGCATAGAATTTTCCATTGATTTGGCCTTTCTGAGCACCATAACTTTATTTTCAATGTACAATATCTGTTATCTGTTATTTTCTTGGCACCAAAGAGAAGATGCCTCAAATTAACACTACTGCAATTGAGGGCACAACTGATTCAGAAGGTAATTTTTTTTCCATTTCCTGTATCTGTACAGATACACAACATTAAAACAACACCCTATTAAAAAGCTTTATAAAGTTGTAATAGGCAAGAGAATCTTAAAGTCAAGTGTGTAAGCTAATAAACCCAAAGAGCCATTAAATCTATGCTCTTTATTAGTCATTCAGTTTATACCCTACCAAAATAAAACATGCACAAATAAGAAAAGCAATTTTAGATTTCCTAAAAGCATTAGATGCACTTGTATTTAGAGTATGATGGAACCTGAGATTATTTTTATTTTTCTAGATGTTACACAGCATGAACCTGAGAAGGGACATGGGGGTTAGATCAAGGTGAGGAGAATGCATGGGATATAGAGAGTTGTGGCATAGGATAGAGACAGCTGTGCCTGCCATACAGTAGCCACCATCCACATGGGGCTAAATTAAACTAATTAAATTTAAGTGAATTAAAATTGAACTAATTAAAATAACTAAATAAAATTAAATAAAATTTAAATTTAGTTGCTCAGTTATACCAGTTACATTTCAAGTGCTCAATAGACACATATGACTAGTGGTTGCTGAATTAGACAGCACCAAGTAGAACATGTCCATCGTTGCAGAAAGTTCTTTTTTTCAGCTCTGAATAAAGTACAGCAATCATATAAATTAAAATCTTAATTCCAGTATATCTAATGTTTCAAATATCTCTGGTCAGCCTCTTTTTAGTTCTAGAAATATACAAAGCTTGCTATCTTTATTTAGTTTTAACATTTAATATATAAAAACAATGTTTTATCATATAGTGACACAAAATTGAGCATAAGCACAAATCTCCATGAATTTTCACAAACTGAAATGGAACACATCCATGTAACAAGCACTGGGATAAAGAAACAGAACAGTCATTCCTGGAAACCCCAATCACCTGTCCCCTGCTCTCCCACCCCCCAACCCTACAATCTCCTGTCACTACCTCCCTTCTAGTCACTTTATCCCAGCAAGAATAATCACCATTGTGACTTCTAACCGCAGAAATTACTTTTGCCTGTTTATTTTTTTCTATTATAAAATAGGTTGTATATTATCTAATCTGTGTTGAACTTGTTTGGCATGAAATTATATCTGCCTGTGAGATTCATTCATGTTATTGTGTATATTCCTAAATTATCATTTATCTGCTATAAGTAGAGGTAAGAAAACTATGTTTTTTTTAAAAAGGGGAAGATAGTAAATAATTTCAGTTTTGTGGGTCATGTGGTGTCTGCCACAGCTACTCAACTCAGTTGTAGAGTGAAAACAGCCATAGACAATGTATAAATGAATTGATGTAGCAACTGTGTTCCGATACAACTTTATTTACAGAAGCAGGCAGTGGTCTATATTTGGCCCATGGTCTGTGGTTTGCTGACTCTTGCTGTATAGTTTTCCACTGTGTGACTGTACTACATTGTACTTATCCAATTGCTGATAAGCATTTGATTAGTTTCCAATTTGGGTTTCTTATTAGTGCTATGGGAACATTTTGTTACATGTTTTCGGTGAGTAATTTTAAGTCATTTTTGCTCCTTCTGTACCTAGCATGCTTCTCTGTCACCAAGCAGGTATTTATTTTTTGGAACATATTTTAAATCTCGGATTTTATCCGCCCCCCACCAAAAATGTTGAAGTCCTAACCCCCAGTATTTGTGGATGTGACCTAATTTGGAATGGGGTCTTTACAGATGATGAAGTTAAAATGAGGCCATTAGGGTGGACTCTAACTCAATATGGATGGTGTCCTTATAAAAAGGGAGACTTGGACATGGATATAAGGATAGAAGAAAGACAGTGAAGACACATGGAGGGTGTAGTCTACAGGTCGAGTGCCTGAGGCTACCAGAAGCTAGGAGAGAGACCTGGAACAGTCTTCATCACAGCCCTCACAAGAAACCAACCATGCAGGATGATGGCTTGATCTAGGACTTCTAACCTCCAGAACTGTAAGAGAATAAATTTCTGTTTTTTAAGCCACTCAGTCTGTGCTACTTTCCTGTGTAGCCTTGGCAAACTAATAATACACCCCTAAATGAAGTCTTCCCTGGCCATGTATCTAAAGTGGCACTCTCTCCAATTGTCATCATTCAACCTTGTTATGTCTCATTTCTTTCATTTGTTTTCCATTTTCCCTGCTAGAATTAAGTTCCATGAGAGCAAGGAGCTCAACTGTTTTTTGCTCTACTCAGTTTCCCTTGTGTAACATACCACAGATGATCAATAAATATTTTGTAATAAATTAATGTGCAAGGGGTCTGGTTTTGCAACATATATCAGACTCCTTGAAATTAAAAGTAACCAGAATAGTCAGATCCATAAGCTAAGGATGGCTGAATTAATATTTTTAGAAGACCAACACTGAATGACGTTAATATGAGCAGGTTAAGAAGAATTTTAAGTAGTGGAAGATTGGAATCTCCTAAACTAGTATTTCCTGAACACCTGCTATGAACCAATTGCTATGTAATATGGCTTGGCTCTGTGTCCCCACCCAAATCTCATGTCAAATTGTAATCCCCATGCGTCAGGGGAGGGATCTGGTGGCAGGAGATTGAATCATGGGGACGAACTTCCCCTTGCTATTCTCGTGACAGTGGGTGTATTTTCATGAGATCTGGTTGTTTGAAAGTGTGTGGCACTTCCTATTTCTTTCCCTCTCTCTCCTCTGCTCTGCCATGTATAGATGTGACTTGCTTCCCCTTTGCCTTCCACCACAATAAGTTTGCTGAATCCTCCCCAGCCATGTAGAACTGTGAGTCAATTAAACCTCTTTTCTTTATAAATTACCCAGTCTCAGGTAGTTCTTTATAGTGGTGTGAAAATGGACTAATACAGAAAATTGGTACTGGGAATGGGGTACTGCTTTATAAAGATACCTGAAAATGTGAAAGCGATTTTGGAACTGGGTAACACGCAGAGGTTAGAACAGTTTGGAGAGCTAAGAAAAAGATAAAAAGATGTGGGAAAGTTTGGAACTTCCTAGAGACTTGTTGAATGGCTTTCACCAAAATGCTGATAGTAATACGGACAATGAAATCAAGGTTGAGGTGGTCTCAGATGGAGATGACAAACATATTGGGAACTGGAGAAAAGGTCACTCTTGCTATGCTTTAGCAAAGAGACCAGCGGCATTTTTCCCCTACCATAGAGATTTGTGGAACTTCGAACTTGAGAGAGATAATTTAGGGTATCTCGTGGAAGAAATTTCTAAGCAGCAAAGCATTCAAGAGGTGACTTGGTTGGTCCTGACAGCATACAGTCCTATGTATTCACAAAGAGAAGATCTGAAATTGGAACTTATGTTTAAAAGGGAAGCAGAGCATAGAAGTTTGGTAAATTTGCATTCTGACTATTTGGTAGAAAAGAAAAACAAATTTTCTGGGAAAGAAATTCAAGCCAACTAAAGAAATTTGCCAAAGAGGAGCCAAGTGTTAATAGCCAAGACAATGGAGAAAATGTCTGCAGGGCATGTGAGAGATCTTCATGGCAGTCCTTCCTATCATAGGCCTGGAGGCCTAAAAGGGAAAAATGGGTTTGTGGGCCAGGCCCAGGGCTTTACTGCTCCATGCTGCCTCAGGACATAGCACCCTGTGTCCTAGATGCTCCAGCTCTAGTTGCGGCCAAAAAGAGCCAAGATGCAGCTCAGGCTGTGGTTTCAGAGGCTGCAAGCCCCAAGCCTTGGTGGCTTCCATGTGGTGTTGGGTCTGTGGGTGTGCAGAAGGCAAGAAATGAGGTTTGAGAACCTCTGCCTAGATTTCAGAGGATGTGTGGAAATGCCTGGATGACCAGGCTGAAGTCTGTGGTAGGTTTGGAGCCCTCATGGAGAACCTCTACTAGGGCAGTGTCGGGGGAAAATGTGAGGTTGGAGCCCCCACACAGAATCTCCACTAGGGCACTGCCTAGTGGAGCTGTGGGAAGAGGGCCATTGACCTCCAGACCCCAGAATGGTAGATCCATGGACAGCTTGCACCGTGTGCCTAGAAAAGCCACAGGCACTCAATGCCAGCCTGTGAAAGCAGGGCTTTACCCTGCAGAGCCACAGGGGCGGAGCTGTCCAAGGCCTTGGGAGCCCACTTTTTGCATCAGCATGCCCTGGTTGTGAGACATGGAGTCAAAGGAGATTATTTTGGATCTTTAAGATTTGACTGCCCTGCTGGGTTTCTGATTTGCATAGGGCCTAAAGCCTCTATATTTAGGCCAATTTCTCCCATTTGGAATGGGAGCATTTACCCAATACCTGTACCCTCATTGTATCTTGGAAGCAACTAATTTGTTTTTTATTTTATCAGATCATAGGTGAAAGTGATTTGCATTGTCTCAGATGAGACTTTGTACCTGGACTTTTGAGTTAATGTTGGGATGACTTAAGACTTTGGGGGACTGTTGGGAAGGCATGATTGGTTTTGAAATGTGAGAAAGACATAAGATTTGGGAGGGGCCAGAGTGGAAGGATAGGGTTTGGCTCTGTGTCACTCAGATCTCATGTCAAATTATAATTCCCGTGTGTCAGGGGAGGGGCCTGGTAGGAGGTGATTGAATTATGGGGGCAGACTTCCCAGTTGCTATTCTCATGATAGTGAGTTCTCAGGACATCTGTTTGTATAAAAGTGTGTGGCACTTCTCCTTTCTCTCTCTCCTGCTTTGCCACGGGAGAATGTACTTTGTTCCACTTTTGCCTTCTACCATGATGGTAAGTTTCCTGAGGCCTCCCCAGCCATGTGGAACTATGAGTCAATTAAACCTCTTTATAAATTACCCAGTCTCAGGTAGTTCTTTATAGCAGTGTGAAAACTGACTCATATACTATACCATGCATTTACTATTTAATTCTGCTTCTGCTTTTGCCTAGCTTACCTTATGTAAGCCCATTTTTGTAAACAATGGAGAAAGTGTTAATAGTCTATAATCATTGAATGGAGTAAATAAGAAAATACCTACAAATCACTCTGCATATGAGTCAGTATAGTAAGTGTGCAATAAATGCTAACCTCCAGAATTCATACTGTATTTAACAGAAAAGGAATTAAACATTACAGTCTCTGACCATGGATCTACAGCTTGTAAGTGGCAAAAGCAAATTTTGAATACAGAATTATTTGATTCTATTGATAATTCTGGATTCCTATTTATATATTCTTTCAGGACTTTTTTATTAGCTACTGGCTTGACTAATAGTCATACTGCATGAGTGAAAGCCTTTTTTTATTTTTTAAAAGAAAACAAAATTGGTGGCTTTGAAAGGTCACCTCAGTTGTTTTGACATGTGGCTGGTGTTCACAGTAGGAGCCGTTGAAGCTTCCATTTGGGAAGCAAACTGTAGGCCACAGCACTGGAAGCAACCATTACATTTTAAGAGCAATGCCAGGTTAATTTGCATCTGGTTCAGTGAAGGCAACATCATAAAGCTCTTTCTGACTCTATGATTTCACACATGCAAGACCATTTTATTTGGAGAGAGTTTAAAATGTTGACACTACTTATGGAAATTTGGAAATTAGGAAGACTAAAACTTGATTTTCAGCATTGGTGGTGATGATTTGGCCCAGGGAACACTTGGCAGCATGATAGGTGGCAGTCAGCACAGGCAGATCATAGCCATCGTCAATGATGGCACAGCCTTTGGAAATGAGCCTATCCCAGCACGGCAATCTCATTGGCCTATTTTTAAAAGACATTGTCTTAATCTTTTGCCTCTAATATAACTTGTACATTTCTCTGGCAATAAAACAAATACACTTTAGGTTTGTAGAAAATCAACATTTTTAATACTTGTCAAAAATTGAATGACAAGGAAGACAAAGTCCTAATTTTAAAATATAGGTAGTTATTCTCTAGATGTATTGTATTCACTTAAGGATGTAATGGTGCATGTGAATGTACATCCACAAACAAATACACTACTATTAATTTAACATATTTATTGTGATTTTTATTCTTTGGAAAGGAGTGGAGATTGACAAATTTCTATCTATAAACTCAAACCCTTTACAATTTAAGGATATTTCATGATAAGAAAGGAAGCCAAAAATCAGCTACTAGGGGTAGTTAATGATCCCTACTTTCCTTTAGATCAGGCAGCCAGAATAATGGTTTCATAAGTGTGTACCAATGTCAGGCAGACAAAAATCTGAAAGTATAGGGACACTTACCACATAATACAGTTAATGCTAAGAGAAAGAGCATTTTAAAAGGTGAGAGCATTTCTGAGATCAACTCAAGGTCCAAACCTCATGATACTTTGAGATTTTAACCCTAAGTAATGATCCCGTCTTCATTTCTCATTCTCAACTTGTAGTTGACTAAAAATTACAGGGGGGTTTAGCTTTGCACTATTTATTAGCCTGTATCTTGTTGCTTCAAGGAATGATGACGTTATTTAAAAATAGATACAGAAATCTTATTTATCCAAAGAAATGTATGTTTTAAGAACAATTGGTATGAGAAAAGTGGGCAAAAAATATGCAATTAAATATCTACAACTGAATGCCTTGACCTTCCTAGAACCAGAACCAAAATACATAAAATCTTTATTGTTTAACTTTTTAGCTCCTCTTGGCTATCTGATTCAGTGCTCCCTATTCAGGGACATGTCTGTTTCCTTTGGGATATTTTCTGCCAGCTGATGACAAGGATGCTGTTCCAAAATGAAATTTGGAACCCAATTTTAAATTGAATCTCACCCTCCAGAGTAAACAATAGATGGAACCTGCCTATTAAATCATCAACTTTTAATTAAATCCTTTGCAGCTGTAAGATCCCCATACTCAACAAGGTGATAAATGCATTGTGCTTTAATTTAGTTATCTTTCTTGTACTAAACTCACTGCAAAAAAAGAGGGTATAATATTTACCAAGTTACCAAAAATGACTTCTTTATGGATTCTTGATCACAGTATAGTGAAGTGTTTAAAAACTTTAGAGTCAGCAGCAATATGGGGTCAGGTATTGGCTGTAGGAACAACTCATTCTATGATCTTGTGACGTTAAATGGAATCTCTTTAATTTTTTTTTCTTTTAGAAGCAGAGTCTCACTCTG